>NC_134959.1:4787416-5987416 GCF_965638725.1 Aptenodytes patagonicus | reverse complement strand
TACCAGGTGAAGTTTATTTCTGTCTCCTTTCCTACTCAGTCATTCTTACTGTCTTCTGCTATGCTACATTCTGCAAAAGGCACGCTTACTAACCAACAAACATGAAGCAGCAGGCGGCAATAAGGCCAGCTGATTAAAAGAAAGAAATAAAATTAGTGTCAATATTATCAAATTAATTAAGTATAGAGTTGGACAGAGGGATCTAATCAGAACATATAGCTCCATCAAAGTTAAGCAGCGTCCAAATTTAGACTGATTTTATGATGATTTTATCTGAACATTTTGTTTTGAAACAACTACATTTTGAATGGTCGTGTTATAGAATACAGTAACACAATTCTGGACACTTTTCAGGATCTTTTCCCCTTTTTACTTCTTCCTTGCTCAACATAGCAATACCAACTCAGGGCCCATCTCAGGCTTATAAGTATAGAAATCCTGGCTCGTCTTGACTATCTCCTGACAGGCTCTCTTATTTTTCACTCCTGTAAACAGAGTTCTGCTGGCCAGTGTGAACTTGAATCCAAAAGACGTATCAGATTTTTCCCATTCCTTCTTTGTATGGTTAGCTACTCTGCAGCTCTATTCATGTCTTCTTAAGCCTTCCTTTTGTCTGCCTGCCCCACTTCTCCATACCTCCTGGGACAAGCAGCGCGTCAGCTCTACTCCACTCTTTGTCAACAACCAAAAGCAGTAGGTAAAGCTCTTTATTCCTAAGCTCTCTTTTAAGAACAGGCCAGAAAAAGGCAGGAAAAAAGGACCCCTTCTGTAGCTGACCTTGCTAAGTCTAGATACAAAACCCAAAGACAGTCAGAGACAAACATGAGGGACAGAACTGGCAGATAGTTGTAGGCTCTGGGGAGGAAGGGTTTAGGGGAAAAGCCTTCCTGACCTGCAGAGAGAAAGTGGAGTGTGGTTTGAGGAGGTGGGGGTTAGAAAAGTGACACTAGAACAGGCTGAAGGGCAGAGCCGAGGAAGGGGCTGGGACAGAATTAATAAGGCAAAACTGTCCCAGAGTCTTGGGGCTACGCACATGTAATACAATGCCCACGGGAACAGGTCTGATTTGGACTCTGGAAAGCAGCATCATTCAGATCAGCAGATGTAAGAGATGAGACCAGCTGCAGCACCCCAGGACCACCTCTCAAAGTATCTGAAAATATTAATGGTATGTCTCTGATACACTAGAAAGAGCAGCAGAAATCTGAAACTTCAAAGAAAAGAACAAGAACTCAGTGTCTTTTCAGAAAAACAGATGATTGTTTTGGAAAATCCAATTCAAGATTTTTAATCTCTTGAGGCTGGCAATACCCAGAATGTACCCTTTTGACCACTCCTTTACGTAGTATCAAGTATCTACTGCTTGGTATTTTCCCAGCTTTGTAGTTTCTGCTTTCCTTCTTCTTTACTGGACTTTCCTCGTTGCATCAGTATTGGCATTTTCAAGCCCAGCTGGGTAGCTCTTGATCCTCTGCTATGTCCCTGAAAGCGATCACTCACTCCATGAAGAAGGGCAAGCCTTTTTTTTTTCCCCAAAAAAGAAAATGCAAACCATTTTTCTTCCTGAAGAAGTCACAGTCAAAGGGGGAGAAGGGAGAGAGAATTTGCCTCAATATGCAACTAAGTCAAATTTAAAACCTCAAAGAGGAAATTTCCCATCGTCACACAAATCTAAGAAGCACACCAGACCTGAAATGAGGCTGCTTTAAGAAGGAGAGACAGGAAGCTGCAACCAGAAGCAAACAGGCCTCTCAGCTGGTGATGTAAAGCACGAAAAGAAAGTCACTCATGCATGATCCAGAGCCTGCTGAAATCGGTCTTTCCAACAACTCTCAACTTCAGACTCAGCACACCCAGACATTCTTTGCCAAAGTGAATAATGCTGCAGTGTTTCACAAAAGCATGAAAAAACAACTAGACATTGCTGATTGTAAGAGAGAAAGAAAAGATAATGGCAATTAACCACACAGAAGAGATCAGCTTCTGTGGACAAAACAGAAACTGGATTGGCAGCAGCTTCCTCAGAAATGTGCTACAGATGTACTTCAGCATCGGGCTACTGGGATTCTGTCACAATTGGCTTTTTGGAAATAAAACAAATCAATAACTAAGAAATTACACTCCACATCAGGTTTAGGGGAATTCCTCTCCCTGTGTGGAGGAAGGATATACAATCATCTCATGCTGGTTTGGGATTTCTAAACACAGAATGAAATGCCACTCATATCATAATACTTACATAGTGGATTTACTGTTTAGTGTCATTTTAGAGCACATGACGATGGTATTAACAAGACAGCCATTACAACTGGCTAAGCTCCATTTGAAGTTTTTGTTTTTAACTGTCTAACAGTGGTACGTTATTCCATATTGATTAGCAGCATTAAGCAAATGACAGTCCATGGAACAGGTTCAGGATAGGTGTGGGTCTGAAAATAAACAGCTTTATGTGCAACCAGCAATCATTACTTACATAAGATCACCCCCCAAACCATTAATAACATACCAAGTTTTCAGAAGCAAAAATGGAGATGTAATTGTCACTTATGGATAAATGTGTTTTGGTTTTAAAAGAGCCTGAATGATTGTAAGGGATTATGTCAAATCACATTGCAGCTGTAATATTTAAAAAGCTCTAGCTGCAATGTTCTAGATTATAAATTACATTTGATTTCATTTTTATCATTCTGAATGGATTATGATTGAAATGAGCATGTAAAGTAATTGCCCATGCATGCCATGCGCCACCCTCCCCCGCCCCCAGAATCTCTTGTAAACAAAACAAGGTAACTCAAGGGAATATTCAGGGAAGAAAAGTTAGTAAATGAAAAATACACCCTTTTGTCAGTGTCTGTAATTTTTCTGTATTCTTCTGCAGCCAATATCTGCAGTATCTTTCATTAGCAGAACAGTCGGTGTCTGCAGCTATGGGTTGCGGAAACTAATTATTATGTTTCTCCAATAAAAACTTCTGTTCTAAAGAAATTCATTCAGTCGCCACCTATTTTGTACTGATTTACTCTCATCTTCATTTTTAGAAAAATCTGCTATGCCCAGTAAATACACGTATATATTCATGAAATCCACCTGCTCTCTTTACTTCACAATAGAACTGATTTGGCACGTGTTTTCTGTTCTGTTTGAAAGTGTCACCATGCTCCATACATTCCATGATAAACACCTTCAAAAACCGTGTGGCTTTCTGTTTGCTTTGTTTGAGGAGGAAGGAGGGAGAGGGCTTAGTACTCAGATGAGAGCTAGGCTACCGGCTGATTGACAGTGTAATAAAATATCCCAATCTTTCTTTGTAATCTCACACAAAATAATGTAAGTTAGCATTACTTCAGCAAAATGAAACCTGTGACTCTTGACACTGCAATCACTGCTTGTTGCATGCACACAGCATACTTTGGGTCTGTGAGGTCTAGCACTCACCAGCATGCCTCTGGTTTGCTAAAATAGGATTTATATAGGTACAAATATTGATATGATTACAAATATTTACTAATAACATCAGAGGGAAAAAGAACACCAGAGAGAGAATGCTTAGTCATTCAGGCTATAGCCTGATTACTAAACTTAACACCGATGGTAAGTATGAAAAGACAAGGCAGCCTTCTGGAAGACAGCTCTAGTACCTGTGAGAAAGTGTTAGTGAGATAGTTGTCTTTCATTTAGATACACAGTGCAACACGCATGGCAGTATCGCAGGGTGTACAGAAGGTGAGTGCTGGATTTTAACAGCAATAAGATCAAGTTTAAAGAGATGGCAGCCTTTCAGCAGATGCTCAGATTGTTCGTCTGAGTGAGTGCCTCCATATTCTTGAGCCCCTTTTGTTCAACTTTTAGGTACCCTTAACCACCATCCAACTCAAACCAGTTGCCATTACAGGAGCTCACAGCTGTGTTGCATATGGCTGTATCTTCTGCACATCAGCAAGGCCAAGTAAAGATGCTTGGTGGATGAAGGCACCATAATTTTCCCCTGCAGTCAGAGAGCAAATGGGATATCTCTGCACCTGGGAATGTCAGAGGCGGGGGTCTAAATAGCGAGCACAAAAGGGAGTTAGCTCATGGGACATTTTGTTAAAAGATGGTCTGCAATGTAAAAAAACCTGAAAAGCCATGGGCCGGATGATCTAGGATCCAATTTCCTTGATAAAGAAATGAATGTATTAAGGTCCCTCAAACTTGATAATAAGGAAAGAATAACCTTTTCCCACTTCCCTTTTTCTGTATCAATCATGGGAGTCCTACACATGACTAAAGCACTGACGACTTCATTGGAAATACCAGTATTGCACACACGCACTTCAAACCAAGAAGCTATTACATTCTCAAGAAGACTTTCTCAGCTATCTACAAGTTACTGATCTGTAATGCTTAGCAGAACATATATGGATAATATGCTCATTTCTGTTCAAGCAAGCAACAAAAATTTAAAATTAATTCCATAGCTAACAGATTTTTTTAAATAAAATTGCTGTTATATACATTGTTATCTGCTGTATACGTTAGTTTCCATGACTTATATTTGTTTTGATGCCACCGTTAAACATACTGCTTTAATGATATCTCAACCCATGCAATCCCACATGTGTGTAGTGATTAATAAAAAGAGCTTTGAGATGGAACAAGTATGAACATGTTAACAGAGTAGATGGAATGATCTATGGCTATGTCAGAAAAGTATGATTTACATGATATAAGAGACATTTTCTTGGCCTCAGGAATTTTCAGTAGGAAAAAGTAACTAAGATTTTCACGGTACTTTTTATTTCCTAATTGCTAGGACTCTCATTTTGAGAGCTTGTCCACTTTTACAGCTATATCAGTTGGTTTAACAGATAATCATAACTCTCCTGATAAGACCTCCTTCTATATAAAATATGACCCAAACCATGGAAAATAGATATTATTATTTTCTACTAATACTATAGATAGAAAAACTAAGGTCAGCTATACATACTAATGGAATGCATACAAGCAGGCTATCAAAAGTCATGTCAAGCACCATCTGCCCTAATTTCATTTAAACCATACTAGCTTTTTCAGACGCCAAAAAAACTCCTTTCAAGAACCTGAAATACCCCACCTAATTAATGTGACAGCCAAATTGGCGTTCAAAGAGTGGCTTCAAAGAGAAGGGATGGATGTTCTTGTTCAAAGAGCAGGCTGCTGGGTGAGATAAGGTCAATTCCACGTTCAAACTTCCTGTACAGCAGCAGACAAGTCACTTGGGGCATGATCCATATCGAAAGCAGTCCTTCCATGGACTTCAAGCAAGTTTTGAACCAGTCACTAAATCTCTCCGAGCTTCAGTTCTCCCTCCATGAAATGCATATACAAGAAATTCCCACCATAGATGTTAAGATTGTGTAGGAATCAGACCTATAGAAAGACACCTTCCAGGACAACCTTGGCTGAACATAAGGCCATGCTTTTCACAAGCCACTGAATAAAAAGTGGAAAACCACACACATTTTTTAGGTCATTTGTATTAACAACAGTTTAAGCTGGTACTAGCAAGATTTAGAATGCTTTCTTATTTTTTTCTTCCCCATATATATCATGCTGTGACAATGTACATCCAAATCCCAAAAAAATGCACAGTTCCACTTCTTTATTATGGCTTTACTCTCACCGAGAATGGTCTTATTGTCAAGCAGCTTATGCTGCAAAACTAACACTTCTACTATGACACTTTGCACACCATGGAAAGGCAGTGGCGCAAGGTAGCCCAAGGAGACAGAGGCAGTGATCCACTGCTCTGTAAAATTAAGAGTGCAATGGTATGAGAAATCTCCTGATTGGGAGGCAGAATCATCGTGTGAGTTGCTTGGGTGAAACAACTAGTTACATATCCTACAGCACAAAGTAGAAGCCACCCATTTTTTGCGTAAAATTATCCCCTTTCTCGATTGTTAAAATTGACTGTGAAGAGTTAGCTATCATTGAATTATTTTCCTTAGCAATAGGCTTAATTTCTGGTTATTATGTTCCCTGCTGTGCTCAGTTTGGATGCCCTGTGACTGCTGATTTATCTTTTACTATGTCTCTATATCAGTGTTTCTCATCAATAGATTTCAATGCTAGGAGGCCGCCACAGGAGACAATTGGGAGTGAGGTGAAGGAGAACGTGAGGCATGTTCACTTTTGTCAAAATTCAAATTAAAGAAAATCTTGCTAGATACAGATTCAGTACAGCTACTGTTCATTAAAAAAAAAATACTTTTTTTAAATGAAAGTAAGGGAGAGGCAGAAAATACATTCACTTCACACAGTTCTGTGGAAAGCCTGAGCATGCTGTTCTCTGCTGAAGCTGCTACTGAGGAGCAGTAACACATCTGTCTACTTTACATACTTCTGTAGCCCCCACCACCACAGTATCTGAGTGTATTACACGCTTAGAGTATGCCTGTGAGGCAGGAAAATCCTGCTCTCTCCACTTTCCAGACAGAATCAAAAGAGTAAGTGATTTGCTCGCAGTCACATGGGAAATCTGTGAGAAACAAGGAATTAAACCCAAAGCTCTTCAATCTTACTTTATCTCAGACTGCATTCTTGTACATACAGAGCTAAGCACAAACGGGTTAATAGCACACTGACTTACACTATCTTGGGTCTTCAATGAAAAGTGTTTTAGCAAAGTTATTTCCTGCAGGTTCTATATAAAATGACACCAGACTTATCTAGTTCTCTAATAATCTAATAAGAGGAACCTTACTAGTTACTGATGCCATGAGTTTTATGTCATTTACAGAGTAAACTGAGCACTGAAAATGATGTGGAGTTTCAGCAATATCATAATCAAAAACTTCAATTTTGATTTGCTTTTGAACCAAAGAGCAAAACCAAGTTCAAATGTAACAGAGATGTGAGTTTAAACATCCTTGGAACGTCACTAACACATATCAGCATTTCTGCTTCAACTGCAACAGCTCTGTTATGGAAGATGCCTGCCTTCTGTTGCCGATGATGTCGTTTGAATACTAAAAATGCAGAACTAGAAGATGGTCTGATACAGCCCATTCTTGTGACATTCACACTTCATCCAGATAATACTGCTCCTTCCATTGATGTGGTAGCTTCTAACAGTGATGGCAAGGAAAGGTACCTAATATCAGCTCAAGAGGTGAGTCAGATAACTGCCATTTCAGTCATACAAAGGACTGCCTTGAACATGAATCTGAGAAGCACAAAAGCAGCACATCACAGGCTTGACTTCCATAAGCTGGGTGAGGCCAGACTAGAAGGCCAGCAACAGCATCACTTTGATTGTGAAACTAAAATCTCAGCGATTTTCTCAGTTTGTTTTAAAGGCCTCTTTTATCCTCCACTAAATTAAGCATAATTTCTCATAAGAAGAATGTATATGAATTATTATAGCTAAGTTGGAGACAAAGGGATAGATCATAGGAATTGCAGTAATTTACAACTGTGAATATAAATTTGGCTGTCTTGATTCTCGTACCGTCAGTGAAGAATCAGCTGAGACTCAGACAGAGGGATGGGTCTGACACTAACACCGACAGATTTCCAGCAGCCTCATATTCTCTAATATCTCTGGATCTGCCAAACTGACTCCATCTCTAGTGCAAGCACTCTCAGGACAGGGATCATACGGGGATACCTCACTACTCTAGAAAGAGGGAATGGTAAATCAACAAATACAAAAGTTTGCCTCCCATTTAAACATGGGAATAAAATCCAACAACAATAGGCTAAGGCAGCGACTCCTGGCCAGCCTATGAATGCCTTAGACCCACAGACGAGTGCTTATACAAGAAAGTATTTCTTCTTGGAGACAGTATTGTCAGTGCAAATAAGGATTCTCTGAAAAAAAAATCTTTTGGATAAAAATCTCACTGGCAGGCTAAAATAAATTCTTATATTTAAAAGTATTAGAAATATGCCAGTATTTTAGAGTATGCTTGTGTGCATGCACAAAGTCTTGTTCTGATTTTTTAGAATAAGGCTCTCCCTAGTTAAAATTTTACTGAGTTCTTCTGCAGTTTTCAAAAAGTTTGCTCAGAGCTGCTCTGAAACTGTCTGATTGGACTGTGCCGAGTCATCCACCTTGAAACGTTTCACAGCCATAAATTCAACACAGCTCTGATGACAGCCAAGGAGGTTTTGAATTCTGTCAGAAGCCTGTCCAGCCTCCTGCCCGTCTACGTGCACAGCCACACAGCAGCACGGCAAGCAGACTTCTGGGGTTACCAGGATACTTACGTCATATTACCATTACCATATACCATATCACATTACCAGGATACTTACCAGGATACGTCAACCACTCCAGCACCTCCAAAGCAGGTGAATGCCTCTCACTGACAGCAGCAGCCAGCATCCGAGAAGCCAGAACCAAGAAGACGGAATCCTACATAGAAAAAGTAACGAGATCTGGTGATGATTCAAGCTTGTCTTCAAGAAAGCGGAAGCAGCCAAAGTCAGCAAAAAGAACCAAGGAGGGTACACAGTAATTTGATTATCTAAAATATTTCACAGTGATAAAATGCTGTGCTTCTCGTAGTTTTCAGTAGAAAACAAACTCAACATCACTATCTGAGAAAATATTGCAAATATTTAAGAACAGCTATAATTTATAATGCCCGTAGAACAGAGGTATTTGCCAAATTTTATCTGCCCATGGAGTTTTACTTAGTTGAGCATCTTTTAATACCTATCAATAAATATGCTTTACACTGAAAGCAAAATCAGAGTAAACACTTGGTATATAATAGGCCATCACTAAATCTTTAAAGAGCCTTGATAAAAAACAGTTATATTGGGTTATTTCAAAAAAAGTCACAGTCTTTGTCAAACAAGATACAGATATCCCTACAGTGCAAGCTAAAATTAACCATAGTGGCATTACAGTTAATAAAGAGAAGTAATTATTCATTGATATCGATTAAATACAAAATGTATCTATTAGGCAGGCTGTGACCACCATAAATGCATTACTATCTGCTAAATATAAACCTTATTAGAAGGGTTTCCTACAAACAGTCCTAAGGGTAAATTTAATTTTCCTTCAGTTATCTTAGGTATGAAGTTGAGAGTTCAGAGAGGTTTTCAATAGAAAACATTGCTTAAAATTCTCCAGCAGTTCTACACAGGTATTCATTTTAAAACTCTCATTTGTGGTTGCCTTTAAATTATTTTATCCATTTTTGCCTAACTAAGAAACTTTTCATGAGGCTTTTTATTAATTTAGAGCTCTATTTCCAGAGCTATTTTTTCGTGGAAAAGTGGTTTTCAGGAGTTTATTGTCCTATATTTAGAAAGACTGTATTTGTAGTAGTATGTTTACATGCGACATGGACAGCGGGATTGAGTGCACCCTCAGCAAGTTTGCCAACGACACCAAGCTGTGTGGTGCGGTCAACACGCTGGAGGGAAGGGGTGCCATCCAGAGGGACCTTGACAGGCTTGAGAGGTGGGCCCATGCAAACTTTATGAAATTCAACAAGGCCAGGTGCAAGGTCCTGCACATGGGCCGGGGCAATCCCAAACACAAATACAGTCTGGGCGGAGAATGGATTGACAGCAAGCCTGAGAAGAAGGACTTGCGGGTGTTGGTTGATGAGAAGCTCAACATGATCCGGCTTGTGCGCTTGCAGCCCAGAAAGCCAACCGTATCCTGGGCTGCATCAAAAGAAGCGTGGCCAGCAGGTCGAGGGAGGTGATTCTCCCCTTCTACTCTGCTCTCGTGAGACCCCACCTGGAGTGTTGCGTTCAGCTCTGGGGCCCCCAACATAAGAAGGACATGGACCTGTTGGAGTGAGCCCAGAGGAGGGCCACAAAGATGATCAGAGTCCTGGAGCACCTCTCCTATGAAGACAGGCTGACAGAGTTGGGGTTGTTCAGCCTGGAGAAGAGAAGGGTCCGGGGAGACCTTATAGCAGCTTTCCAGTAGCTGAAGGAGGCCTACATGAAAGCTGAAGAGGGACTTTTTACAAGGGCATGTAGTGATAGGACAAGGGGTGATGGCTTTAAACTGAAAGAGGGTAGATTTAGATTAGACATAAGGAAGAAATTCTTCACTATGAGGGTGGTGAGGCACTGGAACAGGTTGCCCAGAGAAGTTGTGGATGTCCCATCCCTGGAAGTGTTCAAGGCCAGGTTGGATGGGGCTTTGAGCAACCTGATCTAGTGGAAGGTGTCCCTGCCCATGGCAAGGGTGTTGGAACTAGATGATCTTTAAGGTCCCTTCCAACCCAAACCGTTCTATGATTCTACTAAAACCACTGTTTTACACACACCCTCCCAATTGTGTCACGTAGTCAAGTATAAAAATAAATGTAAAAAATGACATTCAGTAATAAGGAATGTGCATCTGTGTATGTTTCCTTTTGACAAGGTTTGTTGTAGGTTTGTTTCTCCATTTTTAAGAGCGATTACTATATGTCCATGATATCAAAGGCAAGCCAAAGGAACTTTCCCAACCAGCCACCTCTCCACTCAAGTTTACAAGAATGAGGCCTTTATAGCTTCCGCTATGATGATCCTGTAGTACACAGGGTACCTGCTTTCCCCGAATAATGAATCCTCAAAGATTTTAAGTATGATCTGTTCAAAGAAATCAAACTGGTTTTTAATCTGCTTTTACCATAAATGGCTATTTTGCCATATATATGCATGCAAATGTGTGCCAATCTAATATACATATATACTTGTATGTGTATATAATACATGTATATATATAAAAAACATACATATGAGTCATATATCCCACATGCACACATGTATGTACATATTACAGCAGCTACAAGGAAGCTCAAAGACTGAGTTACAGGTAGGCTTGTGGACTGCCTGTACTGTCCATTGTTTGCTCTCTATGAGGACTGCTTTTGGTGTGATGCTGGCCCCAAACCAAATGAGGAGAGATTGATCGATCCATTACCGTTCTCCACCATTCTGAGCTGACCTGTATTTGAAGCACTGAATAGCATTTTGGGAATGTCATTCCTTTTGCTTGGCCAGTCCAGATTCAGCACAGGAAGAAATGTGCCAGAGCCACAGAGAGGGGAGGAGGCAAGCAGGGTGGGCGGGCAGCAGGCACCCAAGCCAAGGGACCCGGTGGCACTCGGATGGCTGAAGGCACCAAGAGTGCACAGGTTCAAGCGCTCAGAGAGGAGGAGCTACAGTTCCATCCTGCCAGAAACATCAGCTCTCAGCACAATGAGAGGTAATAGCTTGGAAGATCCAGCTATTGTAACAAAATGGAAAATGCTAAAAAGTTCTTGGGGGTAGCTGCTCAGGCTGACTTGCAAAACACCAGACAGTCACAAAGAGATTTCCAGCTGTCCAAGGAAGACTTTTGTCAAGGGCTTTATGTTAAAAAAAGGAGGAGAAGAAAGAACCAATTGTTAAAGCTGAAGCTATACAAATTCAGATTAGAAATAAGGCACATGCTATTAACAGTGAAGATAATTAATCATGGGAGAAACTTACCCATGTTGTGGTGGATTTCCCAACACTGGATAATTTAAAAAACAACATGCACTGTTTTTCTAAAGCATATGGTCTCGTTCCAACAATAGACAAAGTTAGTGGAGATGAAGTAAAATAGAAGGGAGTTGTATGACCTGTGTTATGTAGGAGATTAAACTTGCTGATCCAAGCAGCCATTCTTAATTTAAACTTTGTGGGAAAAGGGATGGTTTCACAATGTGCAATTAATCAATATCTATTTACCGAACTGACATGAAACGCTTCTATACAAGATGCCATAAAATAATGTTACTGAATTAGGCACATTGTTTTCCACAAAGGACGTTTCATTTTACTGAAATGTATTGGATTCTTTTTTCATTAAACTTTAAAGAAACTGCAGAAAGTTCACAAAACAAGAAAATTCTCCATCAAGTAAGAGGTGAACTTTCAGCAAGATAATACAAGATACTTAAAAAAATGAGATAATTTCTTTTACAAAGGAAGTTATATTTTACCAGAGAAAAATATGAATGAATAATGGAGCAATACTTGATTAAATCTAGTGGAATAAAGAAGCAATAGAATGGGCAGAATAATATATGCAGGACCAGAGCATCTGTATGCCATCTTGTAATAAATATGGCAAGAATAAAACATTAAAGGGGCAATGGAAGTGCGTGAAGAAGTGTGAAAGACAATCAGGGATAGATTTATTTTTTTTTTTAAAAGAGTTACAGTATGTATAAAACATCAGCTCTACTGGAAGACAGCAGAGATACAGACTGAAGTTATGTGTGGAGGGAAATTATAAAAAGCAGGAGGCACAATCGGCAGGAAAGGCTGCAGCCTAAGTGCTTAAGACAGGTGAGATGTTATCAAGCAGATAAAGCAAAAGAGATGGGTGAAAGGCATGACAAGACGTCTGAGAGGGTGACAGCATAATTTGCTGCAGGGGTTGGTGACGTATGAAAGGAGGCAGCAAGCCTACCACTCTATTACTATTTTCTATTACTAATTTTCAGTATGTTTGTTTGGTTTGGGAGGGAAAGAAAACAGGTTTTTAACAATTAATTTTGCATTATATCAATCAAACAACAAAGTCCATGGAGCAGTAATTTGATAGATCTTTCAGTAACACTCGGCTGTCCTGACTCAGCCTGAGTCAGTATCTTACTGCAGGAGCATCCACACTGGTTTTCACAAGGCTGCCACACAATGCCAAAGAAGGAGGACAAAACTGGCCACCAGTTTTGGTTAGCTCTACTCAGCTGGTAACCACAGCTGTGGAGGGACAGCACAGGGTACGCACTCAAAAGTGTCCTCCTGCAACTTATTCTGCAATGTGGAAAACAAAATTTCCACTCATTATCTAAGCTAGCTGTCCAGAAGAAAATGCATTGCTTCATAAAGGAGAAGGGGTGAAGTATTTTACTTCTCCCCTGGGAGAAGGGAAGGAATCAGGATTCAGTCCTGTCCCTGGAGCAGCACTTAAACTGGGACAGACTGTAAAGTTATAGCCTGGTCCTACCCAGTGGCAAATGAAATTGTTTTTTCATGAAAAAAAGAGACACTGGTTCAATTTTTTAGCTTCTTATTAAATACAGTCCAATTGTGAGAACAATAAAATTTGGTAAGTTACCACTAACCATGTTATCTGAACAGTTTAATTTTATGCCACAAGAAATACTTGCATCTGCTGATTAAGATCTGCTATTTCCACTTAGCACCTCATGACAGAAGTTACCTGGAGCTAGAAGGGAGGCAGAAAATTTCTTTTAATAAAATATTAATATGAATTAATTCAGTGGTAGTAGTAATTGTTACTGAGTTCATTCTTCAAAATTCCAATCCTAATTCACCATCCCAGTGCTTTATTACTGACTTTTTACAGACCTTGTGAAACGAATTATAGCAAAATCTCCGCAAGACAAAAAGATGTGCTGTGTGAATTACTTCTCATCATTGCAAAAATCTGAACTGCTCTGTTTACAAGACTGCTTCAGTGTCATTTAAAAGCCAAGTAAATCCGCGCTGTAGTTCGAAATAAGATTTCCTCTTTTAATGTAAATATGAGTAATGATCAGTAAACACTGCAGTTTTGTATAATTAAAAGAACTAAAGAAATTATATAGTAGCTTAGGGTTTTTTAAGTATGTTGCACACGGCACTAACCTCCTTCAGGCAGCAACAGGCTTGTCCTCGACACTCATTCCCTCCTCCATCTCTTCCCTTCTCCCATCATCCAGTTATGCACACATACAGAAAGGGTAGTACAGGACAGGTTATATGCAGAGAGGTGACTCAATGAGTCGTGGATACGAATTCTAAACCAACACACAGGCTGATGGCTAGGAGCAGCGATCAGATTTGGCTAGCAAGAGCTTCTGCTACATTAATGAGTCCCAGCTGAAGTTAGCTGGAGAAGGGGTGACCAGACTAGCGCATTTAAGTAATCTGCATCTGTGCTGTGTTTGGTGTTATGTCTGTAAAAGTCCCGAGCCACAGCTTTTGCTCAGTCTATCTCATCAGGACTGGTGGTTTCTTTTATCAGTTCTGTCACTGACTCATTGTCTGACTGTGGGAAATTAATTTAGTTTTGTCTGTACTTCAGTTTTCTCAATTGCAAAATAGCAATAAACTCCTTTATATACACGTGTATACACAAACACGTGCACACACTTTTACCACTTAAAGAGGGTTTTTTAGCATGTCTTGCATGTTGAGATCCTAGCGTCAGCATTTTACAACTAATGCAATATTTTAAACTTCTTGGCACACTTTTCCACATACTGAAAAGTTGTCCCATAGCAGCGGTCTAACCTTTCAAAAGCATCATCAGATTCTAAGCTAAAAGAAAGGTTATTTAAACATTAGTTTAAATACAAAAGTGACTATTCAGATATAACTTACCATACATGTAATGTTTTTGTTCAATATAACATCATGTTATGTATGCACCTCCAGGCACTCTGAAGACAGAGTACCACATTTAGTCTTTCAGCTTCATATAAATAGAAATTTTATGCAAAATAGTCAGTAGGAGAATTATGGTTACCACTGGCTCTTTCTGTTTTTAAAAAAGTAATTAACCCTTTTTTCAGGCTGTTTTATTCATTGGCGATGCTGTTTTCCAACTTGCAGAAGAGGTTAGAGAACAGATGCTGCACTAAACTCACTTTTTCTCAAGAAAAGATATGGGAATAATTTAGAGGCAGTGTTTCTAAACTAATTGATCTAATCACAACTTCTCAATTTTTACTTTATATTTCTTGCATGTCAGATCTGAGAGCTATTATTCCGTGTTACATATGCACTTGGTGGAAAGAAACTTGATAAGCGATTCAAAAAATTCTAGACATTCCTTACAACTTAAATTATTCTACAAAACTATGAATTTAAAGTCAATTAGAAACAAGTTTTGAAAAGTCAATAATTAATGATCCTGAGAAAGTCAGATAGCCAGGCAAATACTCAGATAATACTTGCCTAATCTATTTTATTTATTTGGGTATTTATATGGCAGTGATTAACCCTGACATCATTAATCTTGAATGAGCAAGGAAATGTTTAATTTTCATTATTTTGCTTTCAGTATTTGCTCCTACTTCTACAAACATCTCAAGACATTTAGCATCTTGCAAATGCTTTGGAAAATAATTTGTTGCTAATGACTCAGACAGACTTTTTTGGTTTATCTCCAAAAAGTACATGTAAATTGAAGCTAGAAAGCAAGGGCATCTTTTCAATGTCACTGGCAGTGCTATGTCACCTAAAGCACCTTCCATTTGAGTTCACATTTGGAGAACTCATCACACCCAGACATTCTTGAGGAAATGTGGCAATCCCATTAGTACTCTGTGAAATGCACCCATCCCAGCTAAACAGGTTATGTGTAAATTGTACCACCAGGTACCTTTATCAGACACACAGAACAGTTACACAGTACCTGAGTAACCTTTGAGCCTTCCATGACAGCTGATTTCCCCTGGCCTTTGGCTGCAGCCCAATATTTTTTCTGATGATTATTACTTCGCGTTACCTACTGCTTATTAAAAATCTTGCTGTCTGAAGTGGGGGTTTTGTACAGTATTCTCAATAGACTTGATGAAAATCCCACTGAAGCCAATGAAGAAATTGCCATTGACTATATGCTGGATGAAGGCTGGGAAAACTGCTCTGTGCTGTTATTTTTGGTTACTATCCATGTTACTTCACCTTTTATTAAACTGCGTATTATTCATTCACCCAGGAACTTTAACTACAGAATTCAGTCTCAGGAACAACTCCAGGTGTTCACGTAACTCAAAGACAAGAACTGACACCCTGGCTTTTCACAGGAACTTGTACAAGATACTAAACCACTTAAAATAAAATAAAACACAGATGCAGCAAACTCTCAGCTCTGCAGTTTTCATGAGAGCCAGTTGTTGACATGTGTTTCTCTAATTGCACTGGGACTCACCTTCCTAGTATGGTGGTAAGAAAAAAAAAACAAAACTGTTAAGTAAGGAACGCAGCTTGCAGAAATACTGCCTCATGGGATAGGAGTATAAAGGAGAAGCTGGACTCTACATATACACAGAGGAAGGGGGAACCAGAAGGAAAGGAATAAGAAAGAGGAAAGCTGGAGCAGGCAGGCTGGAAGTGATGAATAGACAAATTTGAGAGAGAAGGTAGGGACTGAATGTGAATGAGTAAAAGGTACCTGTAAGAATAAATGGAGTATTACGCCATTTGACCTTCATCCAAACGTCTTCCATTCCCCCACTCCCCCCCAGCTAATAGGACTAGGCTTTGTGAACCCAATCTTGTTATTCTATGCAGGTTGAAAGCTTTGGGAGTAGTTCAATTGTTGTATCTTCCTAGTAGAGCTCACACACAGCTGTGTTTGGGTCCCAACTGCATTGGATCCAGGCATGTTGAGCAGATCTGCCAGCTCTCCCAGCGTGGATACTAGTCTGTTGCTTACAGCGGGAAATCTCTCTCTCTGCTGCTTTGTGCAGTGACTGAATAGATTTCTCCAAATGCTGGATGTCTGGATATCCTGAACAAATGGCCATTTCACAAGAATGCTGAATCACACATGCAGAGAGACCGCTGCATCAACTTCATTGCCCATACGTTATAGAGTCTGTGTGCAAATGTGCAGTATGTCTGACCCAGCTGGGTTGTGTCAGATTTACTCTGCATAGATACATCAACTGTGCAGCAACTGTCACTGAACCTAATGCTTTTGGACCTGCCAGTGTTGGTAGGTACATCTAAGCTTTGCTTGGCCTAACGGGGCTCCAGCATTGCTTTTACCTTGGCCTTTCTGTAGCACGACTCTCCTCTTCTGTATATACTTTCATCTCTGATTCACAAACACTCCCTTTCTTTTGCTGTCCTTTCTAGACAAGCATTTTCCCTCTTTTTCAGCTGGTCCTACAGCTAAAAATACCCCTCCTATCAACAAGGTAAAGCTCTCTGTGTCTGCTCCCTTTCTCAGAGATTATTTGCATTCCTACCTAGAAGGCATCTGTGGTACTGAAGACGGAGTCTTAACACACAGTCTTGTAATCCAGTTTCCAGGGAAATTACCACCTTCTAAATAGCTGAGGACAAACCTGACAGTCATGTTTATTTAACAATCAGCTATTGCACTGTTCATTGCTCAGACCTGAATAGGTTCTAATGTTTACTGACCCTCCAATATCAGCAGCCTGTAAAATGCATAGCCTGTGGATGATTACATATCCCCAGGGGAAAATATTATCAGACAGTAGCTTCATAACCTCAGACAGAACTCATAGGTAAATATAATCCTGAAAATACCATGCTATCATTACATAAAACACCAAATGTCTGATTATCATTACCCTATTATAATAATTCCTCCTGGCATGGGAACTGATCTTGTCCTACTTAAGCCAATTTGAGTTTTGCTATTGAATTCAATGAGTGGAAGACAAAACCCAGAGAGGGAACACAATAAAAGAAGGAAGAGGAAGACGATTTACCATTGAACACATAGTAAACCCTTAGTTTTTCCTCTGTTAATGTGTAAATGTTCAGGATGGATATTCAGAAAACCTGTATGACCTCAATGAGCTTCCGGACTCTCTGGGCACCAGAAGGATGCTAGTGACCAACTGGAACATCCCGACTGCTCTGTGGGCGTTTGCAGTAGTTCTGTTCCAGCCTTCTTGCACTCCCCTCGAGACTCATCTGTCTCTGACATTAGCCACAAGGGAGATAGAGCAGCTGGGGAATCAATAGGGACAAGCTGAAAGTTATTTACAGATGTTAGCCGAGAAAATGGGAAACTGCAGAGCAGGGTAGCATACGCAACTCTCTATCTGAGAGTAGGTGTTTCCCTGTAATTAGAACCGGAAATGTTTTCTAATAATTTTCAGCTTTTCTGTGAGCAACAGCACCTAATCTCAGCAATTGCTGTCCAAATATTCTACTATTCCTGACATGGAGATTCTAAACTCTCAAAGAAAAAGAAAGGAAAAAGCACTATGGCACAGTTCCAATTAACTGCAGAGACAAATTCTACAGCATTTTCTGGACGTCAGTTTGTCATAGCACCACAACAATGGTTTCAGACAAACACAGGATGTTTATGAAGATTGGAAGAGGGCAACTAAGTTACATGAGCCCTAATGCCATCTTCAGTAAGCTCAACTAATCCTAAATTTATTTTTAAATTTCCTGATGAGTCTGTCCCACATCTATCCTTGCTTCACCCATTCCACTGGACTCCAGCCAGTCCGTGATCATTTAACCTCCTCACAAATAAACAAGCAGAACTGAATCATAATCATACTAACCATCATTACCACCATCCCATCCTTGATGTCAGGTTTGGGAGTATGACACACCAATACCATCCACAGATGTCTATTTGTTCCTAATCTTATAATTTAAATTGATCACCTGAGTAAAATTACACAAGAACATATTGCACTTGCAGG
Source organism: Aptenodytes patagonicus (assembly GCF_965638725.1). NCBI lineage: Eukaryota > Metazoa > Chordata > Aves > Sphenisciformes > Spheniscidae > Aptenodytes > Aptenodytes patagonicus. The sequence goes on along the minus strand of NC_134959.1, from coordinate 5,969,012 downwards.
ATGAAAGAAGCACTCAGCAAATCTATGAATACTATATCCTCGACAAATTGCCTATCAATTAGATTTGTAACATCACACTTCTTACTACAGCCCATAATTGAATTCACACTTTGGAAAAACACTCCCTGTTATCCAGTTTACAAAACCTAGTGTAATTTCTATTTTAATAGTTCTTCTCCTGCTCATAGAAAATAATTAACTCAAAAAATTATGACTCCTTTCTTCAAACAGGTTGAAACAGATCAGCTTTAAAATTTATCCCCCAACTATTTGGTGGTATATTCCAAATGCAGTTTGTTCGTATAGACCATAAATCCACACTAGTTTCATAACGACCAATCTGAAGAACAATTTTGACTAAAGGAGACAGTAAAAATAGGAAAACATGTCAGAAAAACAAAACTGAACTTAACATTTCCATAGAAATAGGCCTAATTTTTAAGATAGTTGTGTATAAAACTGGTGTGATTAACTGATCTTAACACAGAAAGTAAAATTCAAGTATAAATTGCAAGTCAGAAATCTACCTGGCCTCTGGCACACACCTTTCCTTTGTATATGTGGTTGCATAACTCCATCCTAGGTTTCTGTACCAGCATTTTCACGTGTCACTCAAAACAAAAAATTTTTTTTTGTTAAGTGTTCTGTTTCCAAGACTGGCCTTAATCAGCCCTGTAATGCCTTCACAGCAGACTCTCACTCTCAGCCTTCTATTAAGGCTGTAATTAATTCTGCAGTTCTACATGTTCCATAGCTATAATTTATTTATGGGTCCAACATTTTCCTCACATCTGAAATTAGATTTTCTGCTCTTTAGTTTTTCCTAAATCTTCCCTTGATGCTTCTCAGTATATATGACTACTACATTTAGTATTTTTATCTCTCTGACATCTTCAGAAAAGGCCTCTGGTAGAGTACTTTTCTAGTCGAGTGCATTGTGATAGTGTCACACAGAGTAAAGGTCTGTACTAGTTATTTGCTCTGAAAGGCTCACTCGCTGCTATCATTTGCCTTTCCCTGTTTTAACTTGTCTTGAACAACACACTAATATTCCTATTATCACCAGATACCGCTCATTTTCATTAGTCTCTTTCCTAAAAATTAGAAAACAATGTTAGAAGTGCACATCATGCCTTCTTGAGCTTCCTAAGTAAGGGAATACCAGGTTCCCAATATTAAAAAAAATCAGTAAATAATCACTGTGGTGTAATAGATTTATTTATTTATTTCAGACACTACATAAACAAACCAATCATGGTAAGTGGTTTAGGACTTTATACACACTCACAAAAAGACAACAAATCCCAACCAAGCTGTCCAGACAGCACATACACACATCCCGACACAGCTCAAAGGCATTGCTGCAGCCCTCACTGCTAACCAGGATACTCACAGCGAAATAACCCCCTCAGATAATCTACCAACAAAATGAGCCTTAACTGTTTCTTCTTTTAAGATTAAGAGTGTGCATGTCTACTAGCATCTCAAAAGCACTATTTTGCAAACAGGTCTAAAGGTGTAAGCATGGGAACCACGTATTTTTCAGACGTTCATTTCTGCAGCCACTGTTTACATGCAAAGACGCAAAGGGAGACAAGAGCCGAAAAGCCAGCTTTCTCTTTTCAGTTCTGTCCCTGGCTGCTTGTGTGAAACAGCGCATTTTACTTCAACTTGGTCATTTGTGCAGCACCTAGCACAATTATGGCTGGAGACTCTGGTAACTGTTCTTATCTTATTATCTGTATAAACTGTTATAGTCCATCTAGCAAATGCTGCTCGTGTCCTGCATTCCTCTGATAGGTACACTAATGCTGATCCACTACTCTGTGGTCAGTGCGTTTGATACTGGAAAGCTAAAACTATCCCAACTGAAGAGAAAGAGCAAGAAACGTTATGACTTTTTTTTTCCCCAATAGCAGGTATTATGCAACTCCATCTGAAGCATTTCCTTGGAAGTCTCTCTGTTGCCTCCATACATGCTTTCTCTGTTCCAAGATGGAGAACAGCATCTCCTCTGGTATTCTACCTTACCTAAAAACTACCCATCCAGAACACTTGCACAAGTGCAGCTTCTTCTGTTTCAAGGGTGGGGAAGAGAGAACTGGTATGCCAGTGCCTGGCTGTCAGAATACCTCTCATCCTCACCAGCTTATATCTACTGAAGAAATGATCCTCTGTATCTTTACACATTATGTCAGGGCACAACTGACAATATTATGAGAATTACGTATGTAGTGTAACAAGAGTTATGTTTGCTGATCATGTGTTAAGAAAACAGGAAAGTCACTTGGTTCAGTTTCAAGTGTGTAGGCAAACCAAAAACCTATTCCTAACTGTCAAGCAACCATATCATAAGCAGTCTGCCACACTAACGAATCCACGCAGTGCCACAATGATCTGGAGTCTCCTTTCCAGGTTTATGTCACATTTATTCTCTCAGCTCAGAAACACAGTTGGTTCACAGAAAAAACCAAGGAATAGTTTTAAATGACTCATTTATACCTCATCCAAATTGCGCTGCTCTGCAACGCACTGCAATGCTTCTTTTTCCTAAAAGCAGCCACTCCATTCAACTCAGAGCCTGTTTTATTCACGGCCCTGCTACAGCTATTTTCCTCCGTGAGAGCACAGCTCCTGGAGCAGATTTGCGTATTCAGTCTGAGCAGACATTTCCATGATGAGGGAACCACAGTGAAGGAGTGGGAGTAGCAGGTGGGTGTCAAAGAAAACCAAAGAGCTATCTTGAATGCACACTGAGGACAGGAAATGGAGTTGGCTGTTCCTCAGCTATGAGACCCTGTTCACGACACAGCAGTGAGAAGGAAATTAAATGAGAGTGTCAGAGGGAAAGGAACATGGCACTGGACACAAAATTAAATTACATTATTGGAAATTCCACTAAGTGAATGGGATCAAGAAATCAACCCGATTAGGGTTGTAGTCTCTGAGGAATCAGGGACAGGGCTGATTTAGCTAGCAAGCCAGTAAAAAAAAGCTCCAAGACAAATTCAAAAGAGAAGAGGCAGAGTGGTAAGAGTTTCTAGATGCCTGTGTGTACCCCATGAAAACACTGAGTGCTTTGAAATGCTGAATCACCTGTGATGGTCAAGGTGAGAGTCCCATGCTACTTATTTCAAAAGGACATAGAAGAGGAACAACTAATAAAATAAAAAAAATTAGAACTAGAATACGGATAAATATTGGCTTCAAATAAATAAGTCTATTCATAGTTTTAGAGAGGAAAGCATATCTAGAGATAAAAACGCCCTTGAGTTCAACCTTGGTTTAGGAAGTTTTAGACAACCACACTGTGATTTCTAGATACTTATCAAGTCTGTACCTGAATGTCCTGCCAGGCTCTCCCAGCCAAATCTCTCTGTGACTCCACCACTTCAGGCAGCTGAGTTCCTACAGAACAGAAAGGAAAACAGAATAAATCTTTCAATTTTATTCATTTATTTCAACCTTACTCAGTTCTTTAAACACCTGTGATTGAAACCCCTCACAATCACTTAAATTCAAGTAGCAAGAAAATGATACTTCTGATTAGAAAACTAAATTGAAATACAATTAAAATAATTAAATGTGAAAACATGTATTAACTATCATTATTTTTTACACGGGAAAAATCAGTGCCACCTGAGAACTAGTGTATCCAGCCATTCAAAATGCGTCATTTCTCCGAGCCAGGAATGTCAAAAATAATCTCCCCACATATTCAGCTACACAGACTTTTACATAAATCACTGAAGATATCACCCTAAGGGAACTGAGGATGAGTTGCCAATTTCATTCTGTAGCTCGCAACAAAACTCTCTCAAAACTAATTTTGTCAAATTGTAAGATCAAGGGACGTTTTGAAAAAGCAGAGTATTTTGCTGTATTCTTCTCTTCCCACTTGTGCCAAAAGAGATTTCCAGGGAATACAGGTTAGATAAATAGTTGCACCTGAATTGATCACTAACCCCAAAGCCCATTGAATTAATCCAACCTGTGACAACTAAATCAAGTAATTTTACTGTCCACACAGAGTGACAGATGCATGAGCTGAATCAGGAACCAGATTATCCAGTGAAACATCGTGCTATCAAATCAAAGCAAACAGGTTTTGTTACATACACTATAAGAAAAGCCAAACTACTTCAGCTAACAAGTTTTAAAGGACTGATTTTCAGGATGCTAAGTAACACATGTTAACACCAGAATAAGCAGCCTAAGAGTAACTCAACATGCCAAAGAATAGCAGAACAGGGGAATTTACCACAGTGCATAGCTGAGTGAGGAACAAGCACTCAGCAAAGACTCCCAAACAAATGCCACTGAACTTTCAAACAAATCTGCTCTGACTGCACTGCAACCTTCTGTGATTACTTTCCATGAATATTGTATCAAATGAAGATTGCTCACTGGTACACTGAATTTTAAAGGAATGTTGCGCAGTATCTGAGGAAAGTGAACTATGAATTTTTAATTTAAGTATTCACATCAGAAACAAGTCTCTAAAAGTTTTCAGCCTTCCAAACAGATAGACATTTGGTGTGACCTGTGAGTGCAAGTAATGCAGTTTTAATTTCAAATGCCAAATAAGAGCAATGAATCCTGACAAGCACCAGACCAAGAATTAACGAGACATGGCTTGCATTTTTCCTGACACTAAAATATTTGAATTTTAATGGCATAGTATTTTTTAATCTTTTTATTTAGTTTTCAGAGGAAAAACATACAAAGAGAATTAAAAGTCTATCCTCTGCTGTCATCCACATGTAGCAATTTATGCAACTCCAACCCACTCTAACTCCTACTTACAGCAAAAGAAGTTGATCCAGCTGATTCAAGCCAGCTGACTGAAGAGGAGGAGGATCCAGCTGATAGCATTCTTGGAGAAATAACAGAACTGCAGCTTTTCGGCTAAATCCAGCAACAGGGATTTTTCTCATTCTATTGAGCCACAAATGGTGTCCAAACTTCACTAGGCCTTAATAAATCCTACCGCGTTATAAACTTATATGCAAGTCTATCAATTTTTCACCATTCTGAACTTTGTAAGTTATTTTTGCAATAGAAAATCATTGTGTATCACACGCTACAAAACAATATCTATTAACCAGATGTTCCTTAGTACTTTCCAAACAATTCACATTTTAGCTTATCATATAATAAGAATAATCAGAAGAAGTTTCAGCTGAAGAGGAATTTAATAAAGATGCTAAGCATCTAAAACCAAGGTGCTATTACAAAAGCATCAATGAGGCGCTGAAGACAGTCATTACTAATTAAAAAAATAATTAAGAGAACATGTGTGCAGAACATAATGATATTTCCATACATTGTACAGCTGATACAAGAACATATCATAAGCTTGATACCACCTCTGTTAATAATAATGATTACTATTTTTTCATGCACAAATGAGACGAGAAAGTTACTGTATAGCTCATGGAAAGTGCCCTCTGCCAAAGTCAAAATGAGAGGAAAAAGAATAGCAATCACTAAGTGATTTATTTGAACAAGAGGAGAAGAAGACAGAGAACAAAAAAAGGAATTCCTTTTTTTGTGTCTTTATTAATTTATTTGTGCTCTCTAGTTTTAACTACTGAGTAGTTTCCCATGTAATGGGAGGGGAGCAGGAATCCCATTACAGCCACTGGGAACGTATCGATGATCTCAGATGAATCACAGTCCCATGATACATTGGTATCATTGGTGGCAGCTGTAGTTAGGGGCAGCTTACGAGGATGCAGACACGTATGAGCAACCACCACCTATGCTCTAAACAGATCAGACATAAGCCTGCTTTCATGATGAAGCCATGGAGCTGTTCTTGCAGAGGTTATGCTCAGCTGATAAGCCTTACTCCACATCACTCTAGAGAAGTGATTCTCGTGCCCTAGTAATGCAGAACAGCACATTTTAAATAAAGCATGGGGCCAAGTTAAATTTCTTTAGCTATTTGCAGCTGTGCTTCCAAAGTAACATTCTCTGCAGACAACAGTACCATGGCAAGGGGAGGAGGGAGGGTTAACAGCGACTCCAGCCAGACAGAGTTGAAGCCAGTAATCTGTAGAAACCCAAAGGGGTATCAGCCGCAAAAAAAAGACCAAAAACCACTGTGACAAAATGTGTGGAAAATCTAGGCCAGAATGAGGGGGGAAATGAATTATCCATGTGCCAGTCCTCATAAGCTCAGCCCATTCTTCAAGTCTGGGCTCCTACAGGCACTAGTAAATTGGACAGCAGCTTTTACATGTTTTACTGATTAAAAAATTAGCTGGATTGTCAGTGGCTGGACAGGTATGAATCAGTCCATAAACATCAAGAAAAAAATCCTGGTGAAAACCTCATATTCTACCAGGCTTAAAGATTATTTAACACACCAAGACACATGTCATAGGCTTCCAGATTAAAGCTTTCATGACCTTTGCTGAATATCATCTTTCATTCTCTTCCTTTATTCATGTGGTGACCCATGAAAACATCAAACCTTTCTTTTGTAAACAGCAAGTGCATAATACCTGCTTTCCATTGCCACACGTCTTCTTTCACTGTCACTCTTAAATAAATAAATGAATCATCTTTCTCTTCCTCAGTCCCCTACAATATACACCCTGAAAAAATGTTTGCTGAGAGCTACAATAGTCAGAGCCATTTCATGCTAATATTTCATGCTCTATCTTTTTTTCCAATGCATTACCTTTAAAAAAAAACCCACAACTGTTCAACAATGCTATATGCTGTTCATTTCTGTCCTGTGAATGTTTTGTGCTTATTCATGATACTGCTCTTTATTTTGTTGGTTGATGACACTGTCATCTGCCACCTCATCTGTCATTTACATCTCATTAATATCAATTGTGCCCTCAGGGATCAGTTTTGTCATCCGAAAATGGCACTGAGGGCCTGCAAATGGAAGAAATACCAAGAATCAGTGCCAAAAATAGGAAAGAGACATCTCATCTCTCTTTCTCAGACCCCACAGATGCTCCTGTATATAATCACAGTGTGTTGACGTTGTTCTAGTCACTAAGGTATAAGGAAGTTGTATTTAATGATCACATTGTTTTTATTGGAAAGTTAGCTAACCAGCAGAACAGCAAGCTGGCATTGACTGCAACCCGCAGTTTCCTACTGCCCAAGACCTACACTGAAATAGCAGCTACTAAAGACAAGGCTTGATGATTCAGACTGGGAGAGAAGCACTAGGACGGAACCACTGGGGCTACTTTTTAGGGCTTCATTTCCCAACAAAAACTGAGTGGCATGTGATGTAGATAAATTCTTATCAGCCCAGTAAGGGTAGAAATACCATTTCTCTGAATACTCCACATGCACTTTTCATTTTTACAAACCATGAAAGTCTCTACATTGTTATATAGTGATGCTCTTGGGAAAGAAACTAAAAAGTACTCTTCCAACCACACCATTACAGCAGTGCTGCCAATCCCACCCACTGGAAAAAGTATGAGACAGGCTGCCGGGATCACTGTCTGGCTTAATCATGACAGGTATCTGATGGGTTGAACACTGGAAGTTTTTCTATAGAAGAACTTAGCTAACTTTCCTGTAGACAAAATTTTTGGTTTTTTGTATATCTGTATGACTTTGGAAGATGAAGATTTAAGAAAACACTGTGAAAGACCTGATAAAACTTTGCAGCCTGCTGGGTTAGCATTCTCGCATGCTCTTGAGAGTATTCTGTTGTGCAGCAGTGATCTATCAGCATGTTCAGCTCCTTCTTTCTGCTGATCTCTATAGTTGAAACATAGATCACAGATGTTTCTCTCTGACCCTCTTCCTGAAGGCAAGTCATTCTTGTCTTTTTAAGCAACCATCAGTTGCCTTTTCTGTGATTAAAAAGCTCATTCACCATATGTATTAAAAATTCCATTGGCTTGCCCTCACAGACATTTTTACAAATTACACATTGAGGTTCATTATATGGACATTTTAAAAGTTCTGATACTATTTACTCATTCTTTGCAGTAGGCCCTGCCTTTCCTAAGATAGCTAATTCTCCAATGAATGTCCATAAATGTGGCGCTTGTAGGCCCCTTTGAAAATCACAGTTGTAACGGCAAAATTTTATGTTCTATCAATCAAAGCTACCGTAATGCCACTCTCATTTCAAGTTGGACAGTGCTGCACTCACTATAGCCACATAATAAACCAACTTTTAAACTATTTACACGCTTGGTTCATTTGCTCGCAATTATATTTAGGAAAATATCTCATCCTGTTGGCTGCTCAGTCACTTGCCTCTACACCTTATTAGTCTTAGCACTTAGCACTCAGCATCCTCCACTGATTCACAAAAAATGCTGAATAGCAGTCTGTACAGACATCTGCCTAACTGCATAAAAATGAACTTACATCCTATTTTATTGCAAATAAAATCTACCAGATTTTCCAAGAGGTATGTGTTTCATACATCCTCCACAATACTTACCTACACCCCCAAAACCTTTATCCTAATTTCACTCATCGGCTTCTGATGTCTTTATATATCACATTAGCATCTAGCCTGCCTCATCTTTTCTACTTCAGTGGCCGTATATCTCATCATACTGTTGCAGTTTATCCATGAGGCCCACACCTTCCATGCTGCAGCATCAAGATGACCGCTCATCCAGATAATCCTGGTCAGTACTGTCACAGATTTGACAACAGACTACTGTACCTGTCACATTAGATAAGCTATCCCATTTGCTTCACGTTAAACAGCAGGGCAATACATAGATATCATCTGTCACAGAAGCCCTGGTGAAAAGACAGCTCTATCACACACAAAAACCATGAAGAGCAGAAAAAGCCCAGCGACTGGAGGAACTGTATTTTAATATTTAAAGGATTCCTCTTCTGAATGAAAATTAATTACAAGGCAAAATCACACACATGCTTATAGAAGTCACTTTACTAAGAGATGGCCTATTCTTACCCTTGATCTCTATCAGCCATCTTGTTTCCACTAGAAACACTCTTAGTATGATAAGTTCAAAAAATGCAAGGAATTAGATGCAAATCTTCAACCAAATGACCATCTGTGCTCCTTACATTGGCTTTAACAGAAAATGGAATAATAAGTGTTTGAAAGTCTGTAAGCATAGTCAGAGGAAAGATGCATTAGAAACACTCTCCGAAATGTGAACAGCTTTCATGTTAAGTCTCTCTTTATTCACGTTTGCAGGTAAGAAATTGTATGGAGGTCACACAATTTATGATGTTCTACCCAAAGAGACTGATGTGAATGGCCTATATGTAAATTTTCATCAAGTTGCAGCTTTTCATTACCTAAGTAGACAGGATCCTATTACCCTAGACTCTGGAAACACGGGAGCTCTTCCAGCAAAAGTCATTGCAGCAAATGCCTGAAATAAACAGGCAAAGGCAACCAGGTAGGGTGGTGGACATCTTATGAAACAATGAGTATTTGTACAGCAGTGACAACTCATCTACATAACTTCACTGATTTAACCTTGGTTTTGTTTTGACTGTTTGTTTAAAACTGATTTGTGGCGTGATATACATGGATTATTATCAAATTCCAACTGAGGTGTTAAAATCATTCCTTGTGTGCAAGCAGCAGTGAATTTGGGATATTTATTCTACACCTAGGAGACCTTACTGTATAAACTCACCTCCTCTACTACATGATCTGTTCTTGTGATGGGTCAGATAAGGGAAGTTTACAGTCAATTAGTAAGGATAGTGATTATTAAGGTCTGATGGCACTGTCCTCTTGGTTGAAAATCTAGAAATCAAGTTCTTTTTTAGAAAGCAAAACCTGTAAAGGTCTCAACATCACCACGCATTTTTCAGAACTATGCTGGGTGAATTTGGCCTGCAGTCTGTAGTTGACTCCACCCCAGCTCTCTAAACAAGGGCTGCAGGATCAGGTCAGGATCTCAGATTTTATAACCAGTCCAAAACTGCATGTATCAGTTTACATGGCTGATAATACCATGAGAACTTATGGCTCAGAATATTAAGTATTCTTCAAAGAGAAGTTAGTTAGAACGTGTCAGAATTGCTATCTTCTCTCTCTCTACCCTGATGCTAAAAATGTAGAATTTTTTGTCAAAAAAATGAGAACTCTCAAGTTATTTCATTAATTATATGTATTTTGATAATTTTTATTGCAATTATTTTACTGTATTAAAAGCTTAAAATTTTGACTTAGTAAAAAATTCAATTTTATATCTAGAAAAGTTTTTGATATAAAATTTTCAAGAAGCACTTTCAAGGTTAAGTTTATATTCACTTGTTAATGAGGATAAAAACAACCAAAAAAGTCCTAGGACAGCGACAGCCTAAATTTAAGAAGAAAGTGCAATCTTCAACCCAGATTGCAGCAGTTTGCCTCAAACCAAATGTGAGTTACTAGCTTAAGTGAAGTTCTGCGTTACCACATCTGAAATGCTTTTCCATTCATGCTACGCAGATTATTAGCAATCATATATTTGACTGGAGTGTGTACATACACAAAGGCACTTAGCTTTTAACCCAAGCAATAATATAATCTCAGCAGGAAGCTGGGAGGATAGAAACATTCAAGATCCTGCAGCATCCATATATTATAGCAGCAAGAGTAACACAAGAATCTTAATAGAATTTTCTGCTTACCACCAACATATTTACCCATTAACCCTGGGAATGCAGTGAGCCGCACAGGTACAGGGCAACATTTTCAAAACCCTCAAAGTGGTTTAGGAATTCCCACAGGATTTGGGCTGAGTCACTAAGGAGTGTTAAAAATCGCATACAAAAAATTTAGCCCAGGAGCTTGTTTCATGAAGGACTTCAGCTGGGTTCCAGCCCAGAAAAGACAGGACAGACAGGAGTGTGTCTTTTGGGAGGGAAGTGGTGACTCGCAGAAGAGAAGGGCTTAGATTCACTGAAAGATACTGTTGCCCAACTCAAGAACGGAGCAGAGAGGCAGTTGGTGTATTCAGCTGCGTTGTCCTGCTCAGCTAATGGAGTTCTTGCTGCAGTGGCCACAGTGCTCATTGTCTTTCAGTGCCTGGAGGCAAGATCAGCCCATGTAGCTGCTCTTTCAACAGCCCTTTAAAATGGGTCTGTTATTTTGTTCATGCAAATACCAAAATCATGCATACATATCGTGACTCTAGGAGTGCTGATGATCAGCTAGGTACTAATAACTGTGATCAATCACAGATGCAGTAGAAAACTAGATCTAGATGGTGGAATTCACAGTTAAAAGTGAATATCTGAACAAGGGTTGTTTTTTGCTTTGGCTTGATATTTTGCTTAATCTTAACAGATTAGCATCCCCTTCTGTGAACTGGGGATGTTCTGGGATATATCTGTGATGGTAGTTATTACCTGCTCTACAGGAGAACTGTCAGATTTAATCAGTTTATACTTAAATGTTCTAGAGATGGAAATTCTATGTCAGGCCAAAGTACTACTATTGCTTAAGTACTATAAAGCAGGTGCAGCATTTCAAATCTCAGGTGATTGGAAAAGAGGCACTGTATAAAGCATAATACAAACATTTCATGGTTGGGGCTTCTGCAGCTATGCTGTTATTATTTTCTTTCATTATTTAAATTCAGTGTTGATAAAAAGTCAGTTCATACTGGAAATTACTGCTTAATATTTTAGGAACGTCACATTTTTTTCTCTTTTTTTGCTCCTTTGTTTATGTACCTGGAGTATCCGATTGCTTTTTAAAAGGATGGATTCATTTTTAAATATGAATCACACAGTAATCTTACAAGGAAGGAGAGGAATTAGTCATAAAGACAATTGTGTATTTAAGTACAGAAGAATGCGTAGAGCAGGATAGTGGGGGGTGGGAGGCTAAGATAGACACAAAGCTGCCATAGCTATTTTAATCAGCAAAAATAATACCGTAGTGGAAAAAAAATGCTAAGCCAGCTTCATAGCCAGCAGAGGGAGCCAGGAAAAGCCCTTAGTATCCAGAGTTAGAGAATAAAGACAAATTAAAACAGATGCATCTTTTTTCACATCTTTTCTCCCATCTTCACCTCTTTGTTGAAAGTGACACACTCCTGGATTCCCGATACAGATTATCCATTTCCACTGCAGAGGCATGCTAAATGCAATGAAGTATCTTTAAATGTTTCAGACTTACTTTCCATCAGAGACCAACAGGATATATACAATGTATAGAGAAAATGGAGAGCCCTGCATGGACTTGGATGACTTGCCTGCTGTGCACTTCGATCCTGACATCAGAGACAAAAGTTCTCCTGCAGTATTCTGCAGAGCTGAGCCACAAAGAGGATGCATGCACTGATCCATGGCTCGTGCTTCTCCCAAAATAGCTATCCATAGATGAGTACCCCTGAATCATGTAACCGAGACACTGATACTGTACCTGAGTGGAGAAATGACTAATACTGGATTAGCAATGGACTTGGACGTTGGTATTATTCACCAAATAGGACAGCAGACAATTTGAAGCCTTATTCAGCCAGCAACATAAATGACCGAAGAAGTTACTGGATAGATTAATAATATCACATAAATCAACTCTTTTTCTAAGTGAATGGACTAGATCACCATGAGTTGTAGGAAAACCCAGCCACACTTCTTTCATTGCAACTTGTCTTATTTACACAATTCTGATAATCTGACCCAGAGCTGGGCAAATGCTCCTTTACAATAAAATCCAGAAAACTTCATTTGGGGCGGGGGTGAGGTTCCTTACATTGCATCACTTCAACATTTCTTGGGTGCTCATTTTGGGCCTTGCTCTTCAGCCACAAAATCACACAGGTAACTTTATTTAAGTGAGTCATCCAGAGTCTGAATGGTCTGGTCTTTCAAAGAAGTGCATCAGCACTTTCTGCAAGTAGGAAGCAGGACTGACTTTGGGCAAATTATACATAACTCTTTTTTTCCCCATAAGCAAAATACTTGTTCCAGAACATCTTAATTTTCATTTAGACCACCAGGGTAGCTCCAGTAGTTCCAGTCTGACTATTGCTTTATCTTGGCTGGTCAAAGACGTCAGGTTTTGCAGGGAACAAGTGATGTCGCAGGCATTCTTCAAATTAAGTTTTCCAGGGTTTCTAAAAACAGATCTTTGTCTAATACTGACAGAAAGCTATATTCACATTCATAACTTTCAAAAAGCATTTGAAAGATACCATAATATTCAGGATAGCATCACTTGACTTACCCCATCTGAAGGACTTTGATCAACATTAGGCACTCACAATGCATTGGCTATAGCGAGCTATGGACCAGGATTTTTTTGGAAACTATTATCTTGTAAACAATTGTGAAGTGCAACTAGAATCAAGGAAATGTCAGTCTATTCATGAACAGGCTGTTAACAGAAAAGGTTAAAATGTGATTAATAAAACCCAATTCTTCCTAAACTGACCATATTCTTCTGTGTCCTTTGGACTGCCAGAAAAAAGAGTAGAAACAGGCATTTAAAAAGTCTGTAACTTGGTTATGAGTGCACTTAGGACAAAAATGATTTACTGAAGCTTACGTCATGTGCTATTATTTTCCACTATGACACAGAATCATAGTTGTTCGGCCCATAACAGTGATATGCAAACATCTTCTGTCCCAAGCATTTGCTCTGTGGCAAGGAATACAGAGCACATTATGTTCTCAACTCTCAGAGCAACGATAGGGGAGTGTTCTACTGGCTGAGCAGAAAAGAAAGGAAGAAAACTATCATCAGTAGCTTGTATTTATATAGAGTCTTCTTCTGTAATGATATAAATGTTGCACATTCGGCTGCACACTTTGGATTGCAAATGCTGTTTGATCTACCAGACCTATCCCGAACGCAAACGTGTTTCACTTAGCCCTTGCTGTCACATATTATTATTTCCCTTTGGTTTTTTTCCTGAATATTACCTAAAAGTCCTGTGAGAATATTTTACAATGCTGTAAAAATGGTGATTGATAAAACTCAATTATAAGGAAATACTTAGCAAACAACTACTCTTTCTACAAATTCAGTGATTATAACAGTTCTGGTGTTTTCCCCTTTGCAAAGTGTGTACTTGTTCCTAAGAGATACTGAGATGTGTGCCTTACCAATGTTCTTTATCTTAAAAATAGCATTAGTAACACACGATATAGCAGTTGCTTTGGTAACTGATTTTTCCCCTTTCAAAGGCTGAACAAATAGTTGTGTAACACACATGTAAATTATCAGTGGGTATGTGATTGCACTGAATCTGAAGCAACTTTTACATCATAATCTTTTCTGTGTTTCCATGAATATGCATAAATGTTGAGGTATGACATGCTTACTAAGTAAATAACTTGTGTCAACATGGCATGTTGTGATTAAAGGAGAGTATTTGGAAAACTATGATTTTGAGTAGAAACTGCAAAATTAACAAGTGTTGTGGGAAATAAAACTTCAACTAATTTCACTTACTGGTAATCTTCACCTTAATGAGAGTCCCAACTGTACAGGAACTTGGGGAATGAAATAATTACATCACGCGTATTTTGAGCTGATTTCAATAGCAGAATCCAAGCAAGTTGCTTTGTGATTCTGGGGCAACGCAACAAAAAGAGCCAAATTTCTTAAACTGCACAAACTATTCACGTCTGGCCTGCAGTCCACTTACATTGCGGACTACTCATCTTTTAGAGCAGCCATAGTTCCTAACAGTGCAGTCCTGCACTGCACCGGCTATACAGGATGTTTATATCCCAACATATAGGCTATACAGGACAATATCCCAAGAAAGCGGATCAATCTCCCTACAGTCATAACACCCTGTACAAACACAGGGAGCAACTAATCAAGGGTCAAGTAATTCCAACTGACTTCATTACCAAAGTCCATTTGATCTCAGTGAGAGGAAGGAAGACACTGTGTGACTCCTGGCAAAATGAAACACATTACACTAAGCAACAACACTTCCACTGAGAAAGCACTTGTGACTAATTTAGAAATGCAAATTATTTTTACATATGTATGGGCATAGTTGGACATAGTACAGAAAAACTGATAAATCATGCCACTGTGTTATACCTGGAAACAAGATCATTTCTCCCCCTAGAATGAGAGCAAATATATTTGATCTCAACTATTATAACATCTTTCTAGTGACTTACTTAAAATAAAATATTATTTTATTACTGAGAGCATTAAAATGCCATGTTTATATACCAAAGTTTTAATTAAAATTCAGATTATAATAATAATTTAACACTGAAGCACAGAACTAAATTTCTTTTGTTATAAATCAGAAAGAGTATGTTAGCACAGATGCATGTGTCAGGAATACACCTTACTGTCACATTTGTGAATCAAGTGCACATTAGAGCAGATGACCATATTGTTATTGAATGGCCAAGCTACCATCCAAACACAGTGAATGCTGCCTGGCAGTACCAGAGGAGGAATGAGTAAGGGTAAATATTTTCTAGGAATGATTCCTTACAAAGATGTACTCAACAGAGGTAATGTTTCTAAAACCAGATGCAAGGGCTACCAAAGACAACTGAATGATTCCTATTAATTTTGGCATTAGGCCCTAAGAAAAGAGGTTGCTTTGGAAGAGCGGTGGTCCTGCCTTAAGTATTTTAAGAATATAAGGATGGTGGGTGAAGCAGCAGCCTCAGTCTTCAAAGTCTCAGGGGTCCTTCAAGGGTGACAACATGGTAAAAAAAACATAAAACAGGCGCAAAATCGAATATGAAGAGGTATATAAAAATACTCTGTCTTATCAAAGTCATTAGTAAATTGGACGCAGGTAGTAGCTGATCCAGCTGAGAGGAATGACTTTGTGCATCAACTCCAGAAAATTTTTAATCCTTCTGCATTGTTTAATACTAAGAATTGACTTTTTTCCTCAACCTCTGAAAAAGATTGCCCCATTGCCACCTGAAAGGGCGATGCTTCAGAATGAAAAGTATCATTGTTTACTGTCTCCAAGTTCATAATCAGACATTATCAAACACCACCCCTCCCATGGTCACTTTAGAGGAAATATGCAAATTGGTTTTCAATGATGTGCTTAATTTTCGACTTACAGGTCCATACTTACACCTTGGCCTGCATAGGAATTTAGAAAGAATTTTATTCACTGTCATCAATTATTTCTGTGCCTGACACTGCAGAGATCTAAAAGATTGTTTTTTAATTGGTTTCACACT
Organism: Aptenodytes patagonicus; assembly: GCF_965638725.1. Lineage (NCBI taxonomy): Eukaryota > Metazoa > Chordata > Aves > Sphenisciformes > Spheniscidae > Aptenodytes > Aptenodytes patagonicus. The sequence goes on along the minus strand of NC_134959.1, from coordinate 5,952,884 downwards.
TCCAGGCACCAATGATAAAGATTTTTATGTTTTCAAACAGCCATTTCATGTAATCTGATGTCTGGTGGGACCTGTGTTCATTTAATGCTTGTTACATGTGATTGTCATGTCTTCTCTACTCCCGTTTCCAACGTTCCAAACTAATTTAGAACACACAGTGTCATTAAACTGCTCTGATGCTTTCACATTAACTAGCAGTTTTACCAAGTGAAGTACTTCCCTTTTATCACTATAGGCAGTGAGTTTCATGTGATCTTATTTTCAACAGCAAATTACTTCCTGTTGTGAGTTCAACTGTTTGAAACACTCTGCAAAGAATCCTACACTGCAGGAAATAGTCCTGTTCTATTTAAATATTTGCTGGTTAAACAAATTACTTCCTTTCCAAATTGCTTTGCTTTTTTTACTTTTTAAATTGTTCAGTTTAATTATCAAACTGCTTTCAAGTACAGGGTAGCTTGGGTTTTTTTCAGAATACTCTTAGTTTCAAGTTATTTCTGTAACTAATACATGTTTTTACTATATGCTTTTCAACTCCCACAAAAGTAATTTGAAAATAACTACAGCATCAAAAAAAGTAACACTGGGATATTTAAAGTTTAAAGGATAAAGTTTAAGTGACAACTAAACAGTGATTTTTCCATTCTGATGAAGACAGACCTTGTCATTTCAACCGTTAAAAAATCGAAATAGCTAGACATTTCCTTTCTTTTTTATCATGCCAAAGCCAAAACATAATATGATTTTATTTTAAATGGGAAAGAAGAGAGTCTCGTGTTAGATTAAGTACATTAAATGAGTACTGGGGATATTTGATTAAATGTTTTGGAGGTAAACACACAGTGACATGAGCCTAATGAACTACCAACAGCTCAGATTTGATCCAAATGACACCATTTTCAGGTTATTTAGAAAGGTTACTGTAAAAATAATGATGCATTTTTAGGATTAGCTCTAATACCTGCTTGCTCAGTAGACCAGCACGCACCAAGCAATGACAAAAGCAGTTTTATGAAAGTTGAGTAGTTACGGCTTAACTCCGTCGTTTACATCAGGATCTAATTATAGAAGGATGGGTCACGCCGCTGGCTCCGCCTGCTTCCTTCAGCACACCAGCCCGCACGGCTGAGTCAGTGCGGTGAAGAGGGGGGGAATGTCTAGCACTGATACAGGCTCTCCACCTGGCAGAGGCCATGACTCCACTCCTTGTCAGAAAAGGAGGTACATTCACGTCCGATTTCAAGTGTTGACATTGCTGATACACCCCCGCTCAAAAAAAAAAAAGGAAAAGAAGTATGGGAACTGTATGATCATCCTGCATGATTTTAATCTTTACCTAATCAAAGCCCCAAATGCAGACTTTCCCAAAAAATACGTTTAAAGAAATGCAATTAAATGTGTGAAATAAACTATTTCTAGGGTTGCTGTTTTTTTAACACCACTACTTGATCATCTCATTGTCAAATAAGGGAAAAGTCCATAAACAATTTTCATCCACAAAAAGTCAAATCTGCACAGGGGCTAAAAGTTCAGACCTCAAGACTGCTTTCTAAATTACACCAAAGACCTGCATTATTTGTCAACTTACAGGAAATTTGTCTGCTGTGTAATACAATTGTGAAACAACTAAATTGTGTAGAAGGAGGACAGCATTTTGTAAAAGAGGAGGATGGCTCTGAAAATTAATACAGAAATTTGCATTTAAGAATGCAGGAAACTCCTTAAGTTTCTTGTGCAGAAATTGAAATATTAAATTATAGCTTCTTTAGCAGCCAGTGCCCACAATGTCGTTATTAGTAGTGTCAACACAATTCACCTTCTATTTTTTATTTGCTAAGCTTCAAAAATTAAGTCTACTCCTGTTAGCTAATCTTTTAACTTCAGTCCATTTACCACGTTTTAATCTCACAAAGGCAACAGACAGAAAGGTCTGGTTAAATGAATTTTCTACAAAAAGGCTGGTAATTATTGATAGCAAAAGTACCATGCAGTTTTGGTATCTTTTTTGTAGGCATCACCACTAACCCTTCTCAAGGCTATTTGTTCCTGACTTATGGCATTTCAATCCTGGGACTTTGACAATCATGTTAAATGTTGCTTTTTATATAGCTGACAGTTACAGATTACAATTGAAACAGTTTCTATTGATGGAATTTGAAGCCAATTCTTCCTTAAGAAAGAAGTATGCAATCATATCTAGAGGAAGGAAGTGTAATGAATTTATAAAATCCATGTATACTGATGAGCGAGCTAATTCTGACTATGATGAATAAACCCAGTCTGAAGGAACGGGAAGGGTTACTAAACAGAGTATATTGCAGTATGAAAGAAAACACAGTATCTTCATTCAACAAACCAAGGAACAAGAGAGTCCTGAAATTTAAGCAGAAGGCCAAGTGCTTACAGTTTTCCTTTTAATTAAGGTGATAATTTTATATGACTGTATTAAAAACAAAAGAAGGTGCCTAGTCATCGCTAAGAAAATACTGTTTGAAGGTCAAATTCCTCTGCAGCTGCATAGAGGTCACCTGCATTTCACATAAAGGGCAGAACTGGCCCTGTGGTAGGAAAAGAAAATACCTCTAACATTTAATCTGATTTTTCCTCAGCTTCTAGATACTTAGTACATGATTATACTGAAGTTAGTTATTCCATAAGTTTATAAATCTGAAGGGCCCAGTCTTTGAATCGACAGTCTTCCAGAATAACTATATATAACCATAAAAGAAGGCAGACATTTAGAAATGTTAGCAAGCTTTGCCCATACAGACATTTTCTGGCAAGTAAAATTATTTCATTATTTTAAAGGCTGATGAAGTTAAGTGATGGCAAAAGCCATGAGATGATACCTCAAATACACAATGATTCTCCATATGTTCCATGCAGGATATCAGTCCTGCATCAGTCAGCTGAACGGTCTCATTGTGCTGCCAAATTCTTGTAGGTTAATATTTACAACAGCAAATAGCCATGCAAAAGGATACATCTTCTACTGGTATAAATGATGAGACTGACTCCAAAGGAGTCAGTCCTTCAAATGGAGTCATCTCATTCTGTCGACACTAGGCCTAAATGAACTCTGATATTTCTTTCTAATAAAGGATATTAAGGTAAATTTTGCGTCTTTCCCTCTCCAAATACATGTTAACAGTGCAGTCAGAAATTTTAAAGCATGTTTAACTGGAGAAACTGATAGCTTAATACAGGTTGGAAGATTCACATTAATGGTGCTGTCCACAAATTAAGTTCCAGAGAACTTAGGTGAACAGCATTATATCAGTGAAGGAAGGAATTTTTATCTGTTTTTTTAAATATGTTTTAAAAAAAAAAAAATTCTAATTTTTTTTTTTTTAAATTAAATGAGTATTTAATAACTAATGGAGACAATGACTCTTTAGTTCTATGAGCTGCTAGGTATCTAACTGAGGAATATTTTGAGAACCATCCTACCTTGCTGTTTACAATTAACTACAATCCAAAAAATCCTCCAAAAAATACCATGTTGTTTCAGCTTACTGGGAATGACAATCAATATTATTACCAGATAATGCAATACAATTTAGCAATCTCTCTCATTTTTCCAGAAAGCTGCTAAAATGAAATATTTAGACAAACATTTCCATTGCTAGTACAAACAGCAGAAACTAGTCTTCTTACAATATTTTTAGACATCAATTTTCATGCACTGAATATAAAGGTCACCTTTGGGGCTTTGTCTCATGCTTCCCTGTTGCACTCTCACTACTACGTACACTTTTAGGTCAATGTCACTGCCCCTTTCTGGCTCCAGGATCCCATAATTCAGCCACAAATGGCTGGATCCTTTTTTAGTTATCATCAGCTGCATTTGGTATATGGGATTCTGGAGCAGGAGGGTGGCCATGGCAGCGCACCTCAGCAGGGTGCCATACATCCTAGCAATAGGCTGTTGGTGTAGGCCTTCCCTGCCAGGCCACCTGGCATAGCCAGAGTTGGTCATGATGTGATTAAGCGTTGCTGTCACATAACCCGGTGGGCTGACACTCTGGGATCCACAACTGCTACATGGTCTGACATGTGAATTGTCATGATTCCAGTGGGGACACTGAATTCTGGTTCCTTAACAGATCTGGGCTTCATGCCAAGTTCTTAATAAATCATAATTAGGAGCTCAGATGTCAGGAACTGGTATGATGAGCAGATCCAAGCAGGGAATTTGGTTCCAATCCCCTCATTTCACCATGCAACTAGAAGAATGACCACCCAGCACTGAGAAAAGCTCAATTTAGCAGTGCATATTGCTCAGTTTAACAAAGTGAATTGCACTTAATAATCTTCCGCTCTCAGAGCAATCTGTCTCCTGAACAATTCTACTTCATCACAGCAAACTAGTTCAAGAAGAAATTATTTTAACCTTGGCATTAGAATTCTGGTTAAGATATTTAATACTCACAACTGGACAAAGAAATAAGGTCATAGGAGACATACTGTTCTGAACCCTGCTTTTCCCTTTTTATAGATTTGCGATCGTATTGGAGACCTAGAAACACAGTAAGGAAACTATTAGACAGAAACAGATCCTCTCCTTCATTAGAGCTCTACTTGGTGCAGAAGACAGAGCAGATATTAGTAAGGATAGAGCTCCTGGGACGAGGTCCAGCTTTGAAGCCCCAGCAGGGAGTCCTCCTACAGTAAAGGATTTCTCTGCTAGCCGGCTGCGGCCAAACCCCATGCCCTTTGTATAATGGAACATACAGACCAGAATGTCAGAATCCATTCCAAGAATTGTGCCAGATATCAGTTAACAAGGAGACTCATTTTTACATGTTTTATAAATGCTGATGGCATTTATATGAAGGCTTTGGGCTTTGCCGGAGAATAAGTATGAAAGAGCCTACTTTACTTCCACTGAGGTTGCCTTTCTAGTTCCAAGCAGCAGGACTGCAGCAGAGTCAAGATAAAAGTGTTTTACTTACACTAACCTGCTAGTGATATTTTCAACAATTTAAATTTATTTTCACCTTTTATAATTAATAGATTATCTACATAAGTTAGCATTTTTCTTAAGCCGAATAATTTTTCTCACAAAGTTAGTCTACTATTAAAAGTAATTTTAGACCGGCTGCATATTTTGGGGCAGTTAACGTTTTATTTTGGTAACTTTTTTAAAGGAATTCCATGTTTGGATGCATTCTGCTAACACTGAAGTCACTGTGTATTCTACCATTGATTTAGATGGAGAAAATTAAACCAAAACCAGTATTTTTGGCAAATGCCATCCCCTACACTTGGTTTTGAGCAGGCATCTCATTTTTTTATCGGTTATAAATAGATGTCATATCTAGCAGAATCACATTCCTTGTTGTTAGCCAGCTCTTTAATAGCAAAATATTTGACCACTGCAACATTTTTCTACTGGAGTAGTTAATGGAAACCTTAGTATAGTTCCTATTATGTATTCAAACTATTTGCCAATTTCCTCTCAGCATGTGAAAACCCTTATTTGTGCTTCATATACTGGGAGTATCCCAAGGAAGGCAATTACTGCATAAACCGTGGTTATGGTGTAACGTTCTCCAAAGTATAAAAGCATTAGGCAAAACAGATGAGAATAGCTTTTATTGCTACCAGAGTCTGCAAAGTAAGAGCTACCCTTTAAAACCAACTGTACCAAAGGCTGACCTTTCTTAAAGTCACATTCCAGTTGGCAACACAGTGATTTTATCAAAACACCTTCTGTTTTCATAATGAACCTCATGAATTTTTGCTGAATTTGCTTTAAGTTAAATTTTAAATGCAGGTATAGCTTCTCTTTTAGGAAGTACAGAATATTGAATCATTTGTTCTTTAAGGTAGAAAAGTTAAGGAACAGATTTGCACACATCAGTGATGCCTCCTTAAGTTTTATGGACATCTATTTTTCTTTAAAATACCTAGCAGATGGCTCACAAGTTTCCAGAAACGATCACAAAAGTCAAGCTTATAGGTCAAACCATCTTCTCTGAATATTAACAATAGAAGTAGCTGTTATTTAAAAACCAAAAAACCACAGCCCTATTGAAGTACTCCAATATAAAAATAACATGGGCAAATTAAAATGCACTAACACCTCCTCAGAATTCAAACTGTTCAGAGAAAGAGTGGAAAAATCCAAAAATCATACCAAGGCAAAGGAAAAGGTGATTAGGGTTACACAAAAAGGAGTTCAGGAACAGTTGTTCAAACACCTTTCAAAGTAGGGATATGGAACAAAATGGGAAATAAAATTCATGTTCTAGAACACAGCATGATCATCTTGCAAGCTAAAAACATGATGGCAAAATTCATCTCATACAAGCAACGTTTGTATGCAAAACTCAGGAGATGAAGCTAAAAAAAATCCGTGCATTTATGATTCCTGTAATGCCACAAAGACACCTTAAATCAAACCTAAAAACATATTAACAATCATTCCCATCGAACACTGAAAGCAAGATTTTAGAAGTCAGGTTTGAAATTACTCTTGGTGTTTTGAAAGTGTTTTCGATGATCAAACTCTGTAATTCACTTATAGAAACAACTTCACAGAGCTTCTCAATTCATCAGAAATTGTGCTTGGGTGCAAGGTCAGAGGCAGTTTTCCACACCCAGCTGTGGGATTGATCCCAGCTCCATCAGGCAACAGAAAGTTTTTTGGTTTGCTTTCTTATTCATGTCTTCAGTGCTTCTCGTATCACAATGTGCAATATATGCTCAGCTAGAGAGAAGTGATTCTTTATTGTACTAGATTTCAGCTGAGGGGTGGAACGCTGATGACTAAACATCATTTTACTGGTACAGTCTGCACTATAAACTACCCCAGCAAAGGAAGGTACAAACGTTTTTCCGTCTTTCTTTGGAGCTGACCCTTTCTGGTTAAGTAACTTTCTCTCAGTGCAGCTCCTTCTTTCTTTTCCTATTGAAATCTTACTCTGTGAACAACTTCTAAATTAATTGACCCAATCGTATGTAAAGGATGGGCTGGGTAATGGAATCTTCCTGCATACGGGGAAATATCTCAAACAGAAGTGATAAGCATCAAAAATTTTTTCTGAGGGCCCAGCTAAAGCCAGAAGTTAGTTCAACATTTCAAGCTGGCCACAAGGTGTGGCACCCATTTTAAACTAGATGGCAATGCTTGGAATGTAAAAATAACTGACGCAGACTAAAAGACACTGTATTCTACCTGGGTTTTTTCCATTATAGATCTGACATCTTAATGATAGGTTAGAGTCAAATATTCCTGTATGGAAACATTCTTTTGGAAATTAAAAAATGATAGTCTTTTGATGCTTTGGAGTTTTTTCCCCAAAAAGTCCTACACAATTTTCTAGAAAGTATTACCACTGCTATACAATTTTATGAGCTATTTCAAAAGTCTATCAAGGTATCACTTACTGTTCAGTTCTAGGGGTAATTTTAAAAGTTTCCATGGGACTTTATTAAATTCTTGTAGAATCCTACTATTCTTGTGCATATTAAATTTCATAGCATTTTTCCACAAGGGTTTGCACAGTCTGTTAAAGCAAAAGCCTGGAGTCAGTATAATCTAATTTGGACATTCTGATGAATGAATTTAAAGGGAAAAATTGAGTCATCGTTAATTTATAACACATTGCCAGACTTAACAGTAAATACTGATCACCATAGTTTTGGAAATATCTATCATAAAGTTTACACTCCAAGTCTTTTACTAACTGGTTTGCTATCACAAACAAGCAATCTCAATAATTTCGTGCTGATGTAGACAGCTAGGTATTTGCAATGGATCCTAAACCCTTATTCTTGAAAAGGTAATTTTAAAAGTCTAAATAATTTAGCCTCAAATATTCTTATAGAAAAAAACAAGCAAACAGAAAATAGTTTACTGTTATCTAACTGCAAAGCAGAGACTTTAGTCTGAAACAAACACGTTTTATGACTACCCAGGATGAACAAACAAATTGGGGCAGAGAGCTAATAACTTATGCCAGCATTGCTCCATGCATGAAGGATCTTATATGCTCATGGGAGGGCATTACAAAAATTAGACTAATGTAGCAGAAAGAATGAGTTTGATCTTCCGTTACAGCATTATTCTATCGCCATTGCTTTGCATTTCAGGCAACTTCACAACGAACATCTTCCCAAAGAGTGAGAAAAGTATACCTGCTGATTGGAATTCACCAGGCTTATGTTGGACTGTGAGACTTTTGAAAAATATGTAGCAGATGAGAAAAGATGTATTTCCTCTGTGCTTGCTCCCTTTCATGCAGATGGCTGTATATTTAATGAGAGTATTTAAAATCTTCTCCAACCTCTTTGATCAGGTTGTTAATCGTTGTTTAATCAGCTCCATCCCTGCCTCAAGACCATCTATAGGATTCTCTTCCTTAGCATATGAGCATCATAAGGGGACTGACCCAAAGAGTCTCAAATGGCAGGTGGGAAGATACTATGAAAATACTGTGACAAGCAGCAAGAGTTTGAAAGTCAACTCAGGATTCACATTTTGAACTAACTCACTACTTCAAGAATTGAAGGCAAAATTCATATACATTCATTATTATTGATATTAACAGTAAAGTAACTAGATAAAGCCCAACTTGTAGGCATTACATGTAATCTGCTTTGCAGTGATCACAGAATGGCAGCCACCTTCAGCAAAATAATCCAGGAATGCCACCCCGTGTAGTATAAATGACAGGTTTTTGATGCTGAACATATATATTCAACATTTCTAATAAGCATTTAAATGAAAATATGATGAAAGTAACTGCTGATTTACGGTACTGTTCTTCAGGTACCAGGATCACAGTTTCCAAAGGTGGTAAGAAATCAAAACAAGAAGTGGTCTGCAATGTAAATTTTTTACTGAAGTTACTACACTCGATGCAGGTCATATCCAATATCTCTATTTACAAGTAAGACCATCTGCAGAAGTCTACCAGAATATGGAACAGCAGTGGTTTGTAGGAGATGTTGCAGTGGAAACTTTCCTGCAAAGGCTGGCCCTTTACAACACAAAGTTAGGAAAAACTTCAAGAAACTGCTCATTGAAATCAACAGAAAGTCTTTTAGCGACCCCCAGTTTCTTTCATTAACTTCTAACTCAGCTGAAAATAAACATATTTACGGCAAAATAATAAGCAATGGTGACCTCGAGGAAGTTCTGTTACTGAAAAACCCCACATGGATTCTTCTTTCCATTTCACAAGAAAAGTTCACTGGTTGAGTAGGCACTTCACAATACTTTTCTGAATTTTTTACGTATGTATGTATAACAATGTATAATAAAAGCAACTTCTCACATATATCATACAGAAGTGACTATAACAATTTTGTACTTCATACATTTCCTCCATTCAGTGTATATTTTCTGGACAAACCTCTGAGACACAAAGCTTAGCAACTCATTAGCATAACAACAGTATATTAATAACATCAATGGCATAATAAAACAATAATAGCTTAAGGAACACCAACATTTTGTCACCCATGTATCTCCCATGAAAAAGAATAATAATATAAATGCCACTGATAAAAACATGACTTCATTCTTCTGTCACAAACAAAATATCACTACCATATAATTAATGCCAGTAAACTCACAGGCTGTACTCATGCATTGCTTTTATCCCCCTTGGAAGGAAATTAATCCCAATGGTTTTCATCACACACAAGTCACTTTTGCTACAACTCTTTTCAATCCAAAAAGAAAAGTATTGTTTAAAAATTCATTAAATACTATATTTTCTGTCCAGACTGCTATACACAAAAGGAAGGGAATTCACAGTGAGGGAAGGAGAGCTCCTGCATCAAAGGGATCCTTGCCTGTGGTTGGTTTGCTGTCATTGTGTGAGGGACTGAATTCACACTATCACTTGCTCTGGCTGATGAACTGCTACCGCTTACTAAGGCCCTAAAAAGCATCTTTCAGCCACATCAATTGTTTCAGTAGGTTCTAATTCAGCAGAAAATAAAAATATTTACTGCAAAGAAATAAGTAATTGCAAAAGCGCCAAAGGTACTAACAAGTTTTGTTATTGACTATCCAGCTACTCAGGTAAAATAGGTCTAATATCTGTTATCAACCAGCCCACGTGTTGCAGTATCTCATTCTAGCACATCCAGTGATGCAATCTGACTAGAACGATGAGAATTGAGGTGAGTCATTACAGGGAGATGGGACACGCAGGGGCACTGATCCAACAGCAGGGGGGTGAGATTTTTTTAATTAATGCTGGAGTACCAGAACAGGCCTCAATACTGAGCTTTGGTAAATAAGACTCAAAGATGTGACCCTCTCACTCAGAAGAGGCAGTGCTCATCTGGACCTACTTTTTAGTGACGTTTCTTCCTCCCCTCAAAAGTTACTTGGGCAGCAATGAAGTGGGGTTCATTGAAAGCCAGTGCCACTACCAAAATTTCTGAAGTGGGGGAAAGAAATCACTCCAGATGTCTGTGAAATCACAGAGATGTGGTACTTCTCCAGAACAAGATTCTGGCTTTAAGAATTCCTAGTTTCAAGAAATGGTAATGGGCAGAGCAACATTCTGTTATTTACTTTCTCCCCATGACACAAAACAGCAGGAAAGCCCAGTCACACGATGGGTAACTGCTGGGTCCTGGGGATCTGGATTTTGCTATGAATTCTGTCCCTCTAAGACTGGAAAGAAGAGTCATGAACTGTAGTATATACAACTGGATATATATTTGTACATGCATATTGTATATTTATTAGACAAGGGGGTGAAAAATTACCACATATTACACCTACCTGGAGGTGAAAAAAGCTAAAGGAATGCAGCCTTTAAGGATACCACTACTCAAAGAGACTCCAGTTCAATATGCATGCAACAACTACGCACAATCATTCATGCAGACTGATACGGAAGTCTACATAAAAAATCCTTTGAAGAGAATTTTAAAAACTGTAACCCAAAAACTTTTAGAGAGTAAATAAATTCTCCCTTATATATGTTTCCAGGAAGATATCTGGCTTCTTAAAAAAATCTTATGCATATGGAAGTGTGGAAATCCAACTAGAAGTCTAGAACATCAATTACAGCTGAGTCCTTGTGCTTGGTCTACAGATCAGTGCACATTTGGACAGCAGATACACAAATATAACAATCTTTTCATAAATAAATTCTAGTTTTCCCTCTCTCCTTCCTCTTCCATTTTCATTTATATGTGGAATTTAAACCTTCAACAGTAAAAAAAAATACAAAATACAAAAATATTATGTTTGGTGAAACACTAAATTGCAACAAGTATCATGAATAATAACACCTTTTTTCCTATTAATACAGCAATATAAACTACTATTCATTTACTAATTTATTTAAATGTCTTTTCTCTCCAGCGCTGGGTATAAACTGTAGATTAAAGTTTTCATGCTGTTTCTCTACCTATCTCTTTCAATATTTTACAGACTCAGAATGAGTCAAGTTGAGCTATTCCGCCACAGACTGACATTCTGCCAATGTCAGATGGTTTGGTATAAATAAGCACTTCTAATCAGTTTACTTATATTGTATTTCTCACAGGTTGTGGAAGAGAGATTGATACTGCATTTTTGAGTCATCAAGGAAGTGTGACAAAATTAGCTCACGGTAAAAATTATATTTAACAATCAAATGTTACTTCCAAATGCAAGGTCATAGCATTTAAAAGCTCTGGCCTTACACTAAAGCAGATGTGTTTATTAAGATCTATTCTGTGATTCATTATCAATTCTAGATAACAATTTTGTTTCCTGAACAGAACAGCATCATTATTCATCGCTTTTTACTTGAAAACACCTTGCTGCTATTTGCATCCGAGTGAGTCCTGCTTCTTAATCAAAGGAAAGAAGTAAAAAAGTATGCAGTATTGTTACATGTCAACACCAGTTCCAACCTTCATTGCTGGGTACAAGACCTCATAAAAGAGATCTTGCAAAGCTGAGCTATTCTTCGTGTTCTTCTGCACAGTTAAGACCACGCATCAAAAGACAGTCCCATGTCAGAATGTCTTCTGCTGGAAGGAAAAACTCTTTTCCATACAGAATAGAATATGGGAAACTTAAAACTCCATGATAAATGTGAAAAATCTTCAAGAGCAAAGATTAATTAAATGCAAGCTGCTGCAGCCTCTAAACTCTCCAGCAAAGCTCTGTTCTAATAGCATGAAAGAAAGAGGTGGAGAAGTAGACAAATGACAGTAAATTGAATGAAGTAGGAGGTTATACAGGACAAAAAAAGGTAGTATGTCTTCTGGAAGTGAAATTGCAGGAAAACACCAGAAAGTTGAAAACTGAAAACAGAAGTGGAATGAAACCTTTATATGCTGTGTGAATCACTGTTTGGCTAGAAACCAGGAAATAATTGCTGGAACAGGCAAACAGTGAAAAGCCATTATTATAAGACCCTCGGCAGGAAACAAGCAAGATGACTTGGGAGAAGCTGCTGGACTGGCTCCGGACAATTTCCATTGATGATGCAGGTTAACAGAAAACAGTGAAAACAGGAATTAAGGAACAGACCCCTGTGAGATGTAATACTATAACGGTCTGATCTGATAAGCTACAGGAAACACTGCACCCAAAGAATCACAAATTAACTTGGTAAGAATGAATTTGCCTAAGTCGAAGGGTGACATTAAAATATCTAGAATGGAAGCAAAAGATTTCTTTCCTCCATCCTTCCATAAAGTGGATGACTGCATCTGCTTTTAAAAGGAGTACTTTTTTTCCTACTAAAAAAAAAAAATGTTTTCCATAAAGTGTTGGCTTTCCTTGGAAAAACGCTGATTCATTAAAAAAAAAACCAACCAAAACTTATCACTGAGAACTACACAGAGGGCTTCAAGTTTTATTATGGTTCTGGATCAAAGCTGTAGTTTGAGAGTCTTGTACTTCCATGAGAGGAAAACTGAAGCGTAACTCTAAGAAGGCAATAGAAGAAATAAGGTACCCTGGAATCACTTCCAAATTCAAAACTTGAGGTTTTAAAACAAAAAATTTTGACTGAACATTTTGGGGTTTCACTGTTTACTTTTTATTTTTTTACAAAATAAAATCAAAAAAGTATTCCCATTAGCTTTAAAGGCAAACTTTCAGAATAGCTGTCTCTAAACAGAAGTAGATATTTACTTAGCTTGATAAGTATAAGTACAGTTCAGTAGGACATTTCTTTGAGAAAGAGCAGGAGGATCAGATTATATTATACTGGTTTTTGTCAAAAAAATGCTATTCTCTCCCACAAGATTATCAAGAGGTTAAAGCTGAAGACATTACTCCACTAGATTTACAACAGTATAAGGCATAGGCATAAGCATTTGCTGAAAATATAATTTCTGTGAGGTTAGATATCAAGTTACTAGTAGGAAAATGGCTATGATTAGGAGCTATTGCAATGTGAATGAGCAAGCCAGTGCTCCTGTCCCGCCTCAGAGCGTGGTCAGAATGAACTCTTTCTTTGAAAAGACTGGGTGACCACAGGTATATCTGACCACTTGTGCAATTAATAAAAGTGGCCTCTTTCTTTTCCCCTGATGTAAATTAGAAGTACCCCCATTAACTCAATAAAATAATAATGGTGAAAGAGAACAAATAGCAGGCCCTTTATACTCTTGCATTACATAAAAATAGTATTCTTCAATAGAATTTTCACTGTGACTCGTCTCTAGAAATCAGAGCTCTAAGGAGAAATAATATTTACACAGGATTTCAAGATTTTGAAATTTAACTGTGCGCACTATCACACAAAGAGTGCAAAGAACAAGGCTAGTAGGGAATGATATTTCCCCAGAATACTCTTTCACACTCCTAAGCCAGAGATTGTGGCTCTTATTAAATAGCTGTTAATTGATTTTTCTTTCATAAATTTGTCCAGTTGCTTTTTGAACTTATGAAAATTTTTGTAATCCACAGCATCCTGTGGCAGAGAGTTCCACAGCTGAATCCCACGGGTTTAAAGGAGCATCTTCTTTTGCTTTTCTGAACCTGCCTGCTGCTACTTTCATTTCATGCCCCAGATCTTGTTGGAAGAGACAGTGAGCAAACTCCTCCTCACTTTTTCCATGCCACTTAGATTTTATGGATTTCTATCGTATCATTCATTTACAGGCTAAAAAGTCCTACTCTACCTTCATTCTCCAAGAGGAAGCAGTTTCATTCCTTCAATTTGGCATGCTGTTTCCATGATTTTCCACCTTCTGAAGTTCTACTACATTTCCTTTGAGGCATAGAACCAAAACTTTATATACAGTGTTATGGATTAAAGTGCAAAACATGCAGTGACATTATAATGCTTTCTGGTTTGTTTATATTTTATCCTGATTTTTCTCAATATCCAACTTACTTTTTTTTTTTTTTTAGACCACTATGAGTATTAAGCTGATGTACTGAGCTGACTGATATTCAACTGATATTCTGACCCTGCTTTGAGCAGGGGGGGTTGATGTATAATTTCTCTAGACGTCTCTTCCCATTTCAGCAAATCAGTGAGTCTGTGATTCAAGCTTAGCGGACAGCAGGTGAAATATTTCTATTTTGCCACTGTACAAGATACTGGAATCACCCCTGACCCAGTGTTATGCACAGCCTCAGCAACCCCCATTCAAGAAAAATGAATGCAAACTGGATCGAGCACAGAAAATCATTACTAAGATGAATGGGAAAGGCAGAGCTCATCTTCCACAAGAAAACTAAACGAACTTAGGTTCAGCCTAGCAGACGGAAGTCTGAAAAGGTTTATGATTGATGTCTGAAGTACATTAGAGAGCTAAATACTGTGAATGTCTATTTAAGCTATATGACAGCATGGAATTAACAACAAACTGTCCAGGTGTATTAACCATTCTTGAAAAAATTCAAGCTAGAAAATAGGAGAAAGATTCTATGAAGGTTTTAAGCAACATTTCCATCTGGCAGTGATTCTGGCAGTACCAAAGCCAAAAGCTCATTATATTTAATATGGAGTTTACTGAGTTTTGACATTTTTGTGAGCTCTTTCTTTCTTGAAACTAAATGACGGGGAAGACAATGCAATTTTTCAATGTGCTTTAGCTTTCATGGAATTTCATGCTGTAATGGAATATGACACTTTTGAAATTTCCCCATTCACGTCTATCTCAAATGCAATATATGCAGTTTGAAACTATTAGCTATAGCAACAAGTAAGAGATAGATAGGCTTTCCACCAACTCTGGATAGAACTCTTAACAATTTAATGAGGAAAAACTTCAAAACTCTCATAACCGTCTATACTGAAAAAGAAAGGCAAGCCCAGAGAAATACAGCTCTTGGAAAAAGCGATTAACAACTTAGAAATTACAGTTGCTAAATCTTTCTAAGGAGATGTGACAAATGTTTACAGCGCTAAAGCAGCGATTGTTCTATTACCTCACATAACGTCCCCTATTAATGACTGGAAATACCAACAAATTGCTTGTCTATTGGGTCAGAAAATTCAGAACAGCTTGTATTTTGCCTGTTAAAACAGAAGAAGAAAGTATGATCAAATTAACCAAACTGAACAGGCTTCTAAACTGGCTTTTTAAAACTTGGTGTTCCCTGACCTCTCTGTTCATTATGCATTTAAGCTATACAAAGGTGGGTCAGAGTTTGGAAATCCGTTGGTCTCAGCCCTCGAGAGATGTTTAGCTGCTGATGTGTCAGAAGACCCAGCATGTCAGATTTTATTTGAGCTGCAAAAGTCAATCTGGTAGTTAGGAAGTACAGAGCATGGGACATTATACACCTCACAAACTCTTTTAGCCAGAGAATTCTACACAAAAGATTTTGAGTCACTGACTTCTTCAGGACTTGTTAAGAATATAAAAACATGCCCAGTGGATTGCTGCTGCGATTGAAGGTCTGCCACTCCATTCACATGGCTTATGCCTACTCATGAACAGCTTTGTGTAAGACCTCCTCTTCTTCCCAGGCGCAGTGTCCATTTGGACACACGTGTACATGATGTTTTGTGGAGCATCACAAGCAGAGGCATGTAGACTAAGGTGAGAGAGACTTGTTTGTTTTCTGAAGAAAAAGAAGTCTCTCCAACACTTCACAACTGAAAAAAGTTCTTTAATTTTAAACAGGAAAAAAAAATTGTTACTTCTACTTTTTAGAAAAGTATCAGTGTCTCTGAGGATCATTTTACTCTTCCGTTCACAGAGCAACAGTTACTACATTATCGCTGGAGAGGACACAAGTCTCCCTACAATTCACATTTTAATTCCGATTTTAATCACTCTCTCTTACCAAGTCTTAACCTCACTAAGGGAATGGGACATATGTCACTGGCCTCAGGGGAATCAGTCTGAAACACTTTTTTGTACATAAATTATTTATAGAATATGTGTGTAAGACATATAAAAGTGTGTTAACACTTAAATCTTTAATTACTATTACTGCAGATTACAGGAATCTCTCTCCTATTAAAATGGTGAACTTCTGATAGGCTTTAAACAAATTACTCTTGTGTGGTGGAACAGATCACATATTGCAACAGCCAGTCCAGTAAATCACCATTCTGCCTAAGGAGCAATAGTGATGGCAGCTACCTTGCAAACCTTCTTTTGAGAGCTCCTAGGGGATAGAAAATGGTTGAACAGGTTCAAGGTAGGCTCAGTTGTCAGTGTTTGCTTATGAATCTTTTTTACTGTTTTAATTTTATCGCTCAACAGATTTTGTTTGAGAGTCTTCTGGATACCTGAGCTGATTTAACAGGATAATTAACTCATTTAGACTTTAGTTTTCTGATAAAAAAATTTAATTTGAAGGTGAATACATTCATCTGCCCAAGTATATTCCCATGCCTTTTTTCTATGTAATTCTCCTGTCACTTATTGAAATTTAGTGCTTGAAGAATACACTTAAATATTTCAGCCAAAGGATCTGGCTCAATCCCATCTCATTTGATGGGAAGCCTTTCGAAGACTTTGCTGGAAGTGGATGGGTTCCTAATGGTTCCCTGAGCTAACACCAGGTCTAAGGGGCAGCCATGGTAATTCTGACTGGCTGTCATTTCACTTTTTTTCACAAATATTTAGCCAAGTACCACTACATGTTTTATATTCTTCCTCAGTGTCAACAAACCCTGAACATTAAATAACTTTCTACAAACTAATGCAAGTTAAAGAAAACTTCCTTGGAGTTTCCTGGCATTCTGGATGGAGCGCAGCCGAAGACTTCAGCTGCAGCTTCACTACGCTGCCATTTTAGCCATCCGTTTTCTTTAGCTCAAAGATTTATGATGATCAGAAACGATTCAAAGACGATAGCTATAATGCACATGTAATCCTCAGTAACATATATCTAATAATATAAATATGATGAATCTTAATTAACTTAGATTCTACAATTTTAATATTCTGCGGCCAAGATTTACTGACATCTTGCAACCATTAACTAGTTATTCTTGTACTAGCCTGTATGGAACAACTAAGAGAAATGATATATTAGCCTTGTCTCTGCAACGTACAAGAACTTCCCATTATACATAAATGGAATCATCTGGGACTGCATCATCCTAAATACTAAAATAAATGTGGAACTAACACTATCATCTAGATGTAACTCTACATTTGGCTATATCAATATGTGCCATATTCTACTTAGAATAAATAGCTCTTTTTTCATGAGCCACATCTATAAAATCCTGGTCTTAGATGAAACAAGCTTATTTCAAAGTTATCAGTTATGGAATATTACTTTACAAAGTCAGATTTTCAGCTTTTCTGTAACTTCCCAAGTTGACTTAAGCATTAATGCATTAAATTGTGACTATGGTCAGACAATTGATCTAAACCTACTTTAGCTAAAGACTACTCTCATATCAACACAAAATTTTAATTGAGTTCTCATTCAAGTGATCAAAAGTCACAAGACTATAGCTGATGCTGCATCTATCCTCTATTTTAGCATCATCATTTCAGTTTATACCATCAGTCACATCACTTAAGGTCAAACTGTGTTAAACATGATGGAGGATCCATTCTATATAATACAGACCTCTGTAACATAATTTAGACTTGCTCTGATGCAATATTATAAATTACTTTTGGTTTATATGTTCAAATAATAAAATTCATGTAGCTTATAACAGGGTTTGATATTATCATTTTTATGTTAAAATAATATTGAACACATTAAAACACAACAGGATGCAAAGAATCCAGCTTGTACCACTTCACTTCAGTGGAATTAAGATCTTTGTAACCAAGGGGCAGATCAAACCCAAAACATAAATTTTACTATCTACATAGTTTAGAAACGTAAGACAGGAATAAGTTCAGTAGGGCAAAACAGTATAAAGTAAATTTAGTACTGAAATACATTTTCTATAGAACAGACTGACATTTCTTTGCAGGTTTGCAAAGGGCACTTTATGACCCATTAGGAATCAAACGTAGTATTTGTGGCACAAGTGCATATACTGTAACATTTATTGAGCCTATTTATCTGAGATAAAACACATAGGATACGAAATGTGAAAGCCATTATAATATTTCGTCCCCATTTATTTACCTGGCCAGGATACACTATTGAATTTCACAACTCGTTTATGATGGAGTCATGGGAATATGGCAATTGCATAAATAACACCCCAAGTCAAAATGCAAAGCTGTAACCATTGAAAAAGTACAATTGCTTTTTATAGCAGTTCTTAATCTGCTCTTTCCTCACCACGGAAATATAATACATTAACCATTTATTAATCTTTGATGTCATCATGTGACCTTTAAAATGAAAAGGCATGGACTTAAACAAAAACTCTGTTCCATAACAGATTGTGTGACATTGTTACAGCTTCCAGAGCAAGCATTTGTGATGTTGGATGCCACGTATTATAATCTCAGCAAGCGCAAAAGGGAAGAGAGGCATCGTGGGTCAGAATCATTGGTTTAGCCTGTGTAATGAGAAGTAACCCTAAATAGAAAATACTAGGATACATCTAAAAGAAATTACATCTTTGTTGGAAACAATGATTAAAATACAGGTACCAGTCATGAAATAAGTTTTCAATTTCCAACTATGCCATACCCAGATTGTATACACTACATACAAATATATTCCAGTATACACACATCTCATAGCCAAATCACTTCAAGCTAGGAGTGCTGGAACCTCCACACACAAGTGATTAAACTGACAGGCATGAAATCCATTTGGGTGCATGAGTCTTCCCGTCTTGTGCAGACAAATGAACGATGACGCTCACAAATACATGACTGATATTTGTGTGTGAGAAACTGTGTGTGTGAACCGGGATGAGCTGTTTGGCAGAAATCAGTGCTGCAGGAAGCGTCACTAGAGGTACAACATGGCAGATTGCAATCAAAGATTCAGTGTGGTGAGATCGGAGCTGGAAACCGCCAAATAATTGGTTCCTCTCGGTATTTTGTGAATGCAGAGGATGTAACAACTTATGGATGACATTTTGCATGCATTGAGGAAATGAGTGCTAATAATGAAGTTATATACTTTCATTTCTGCTGCCTTTTCTTTTTAACTGCACCAGTTATGCTAGAATACCCCTAATCAGATAAACTGCTGAGTCATTCAGGATGCACTGCTGACTCATGACTGTTTCAGTTTAGTTGTATGAAAGAAAGGCCTGACAGAAATTGTTTTGGTTAAATAGCTGCAGCTGAATTAAAATTTTCTATCCCAGTACTACTCACATAAAAATAAAGATAATATTGAAGTGCATAACTACCTTCTTGCCTGCCCGAAAGCTCAATGAGAGATTTACTTGCTAACAGGAAAAAAAAGGAAAGTTATTCGGCATATTCTCAAACAACAGTCTTCTAAAACAGAAAAGGTGAGATAAACCTCACAATTTTAGACAGGAAAGTGTTAAGTTTTGTATCAGGAAACAATGAATGTCTACCATGTATTTGTTCTCAGAATTTTACCACCACTTGGAAAGCTGGAGCAAGCGATGTGGAGAGCTGTTCTTCAGGTTCCAGCATTTATTCCAGAGGCCTCCCTGGCCATTACACTCTCCCTCCACAACTGTAGTTGACGTTCTACATCTTACTTGATATTTCCACAACAGAAGTAATGGGACATATGTTTTCCAGTTACAATAAGAACAATGTGTGGAGAGACGAGACTCTCAGACAATGCAGTGCCAAATACTTTTCTGTTGCAATGATGTGGCCCCACTGATTTCAAGATGTGGCTTTAGGGATAAAAGAAAGAATGGAAATGCAACTACATCACAGGCCGGCTTTCGAATGAAGAGACAGAATACAGTGGAGCATAAGCAACATTATGAGTAACATATAATTATGTTTTAAAGCAGAACTATGAATCAAAATACTTATTAATGGAACCCCTGAATTTATTAATTTTGCTAAAGAGGTAAGCCACTAAACTGCCTTCGAAGTGGTGTTAATATAAAGGTCGGTCAGTCATTAGCAGCATAAAGTATCCTCCCGCACTTTGGAGAATTTGACTATTTAGTAATGGATGTTAAAAGACACACCAGAGTTCTTTCAACACATTTTAGCTGAAAATTGGAATATTCTTCACACAGAAACCTAACATACAAGAAAGGTAACCTTTTCACTACAGAAAATGCCAGTACTACACTACAGAACAACAGAAACATTAAATTTCTATTGCTTTTTTTGAAATGCGACTTTGTAAGTGTTGGCTAACACTGAGCAAGGATAGACACTCAGCAAATATTACAAATACTTTTTACCCTATTTATTCCAGCTGTAAGGGATTCAAAATTCTCCCAGACAAACTCCACCTGTGAAAACCCAAACAGTATAGAGCAGAGGCAGCTGGGAAGCCATATTTCTTCTTTCATGGAAAGTTTTAATCAGAGACAAAAAAAATTTATTAAATTTGGGAAAGGGGTCTGTATAAAACGTGTTTTTGATTATCAGCATTGAGAACATTTGTATGTTTTCAGATTTTAAGAAACAAATGTACCAACAAAAGTTCTTCTTCTTCCTTCCCAAAAGTGCTATTTAACTGAAAAGCCATTTTCTTTCCAGCAAAGAAGAAAAAGTTGTGATGAAAAACGTCTTACTTGCAACTAGTTTTAATGTTCAGACTAACAGTCTGGAAACCATTGACACTGATAAATTTTCTAGCAGTAGCAGAGCAATGCTGCAAGCTTCCTGCAATCCCCACCTCCCTTCAGGGACCCAGAAATAGCTGCTGAAGTCCCAGAGTGCATTTAGCTGATTCATGAGAAATGCAATTAGGCCAAGAAGAAAATGCACTGATGAGTTATTTCTCAGATAGGTTTTGCTGCTAAGATTGCAGGTGAGACCAGCAATCTTGGAGAGGCTTTTGGCTCATAAGAAACTCAGCCAAACTGAAGAGGCAATACCAACTGTCCTCATTAACTGACTCTTAATCCACAAGTAATTTGTATTCTGCTTGTAGGGATTAATCTAGGTCAAAGCAAGAGTTTCTAGTGAGCCTAGTGCACAAGAAAATCCCAAATACTGAAAGAAAAGCTTGCAAACAAGAACATGGTTTAATACATATCTTATTGTCTCCCAGTTTTTGCAGCCTTACTATAGAGTTCTACGGCATTTCCAATCAGTAACAAGCTGTGTGTCAATAAAGGGAGTTTGTGTAACGGGCATGGAGAATTTAGTTACTGAACCAATGGTCCGGACCTAGCAAACATGACAAAATTTTTCTGTAAAATATATGAAGCATTTTAGCAACAAATTAATGAAGAAGAACATTTCTTACAACTTCTTGTCCAGTTATGTGTCTCCACAATGCTTGTGTACTGCACGTGTAATTGCTACAGACCAGTCTTGGGCCACAGATAATGCACTATAGCACAATAATTTTCCCTTAAATGGATTATGCCGATCCTTCCCTCTATACATAATGAAAATGGAGCTTGTTCTTCTTCCTCCCCTAGGTTAGGGGGAAAGATTCAGAAAGTTTTAAAAAGACATTAAACATTATTGCTATTGGCAGGTCCCAGCTTTATAATGTCTAAAACCTTGTATTTTAAAAGATTCTTATGACTATTTTGACAAGCTACCATGGTTGCCACAGGCCTTTGAAATGCAGAAGACAGAATGCCCTTAAGCTAAAAAAGTGCCTTTTCTTTATCCTGTTGAATTGTACTCAGGCTGAGCCGAATTACAAATTGTTTAAAATTGGCATTTTCTTCTTTTACTTGAATTGCTCAGGAAAATTTAGGAATGTAGGACTGGAAGGGATCTCCTGAGTCATCAGATACAGTCCATAGGCACCATGTTATATAATCCTTTTCATAAAAGTATGGATCTCCACCTTAAAAGCAACTGTTCTTTTTCTGAACCCACTACCTCCTTTGTAGGCTGTTTCAGAACCTCATGTAATTAAAAAACCTTCTTCTGATTTCCAGCCAGAATATATTCATGGCCAGTTTAGATCCATTTTTTTTCATAAGCAAATACTGTCCTTTAGCTTAAATAGCTCTTTCCCATGTCTTGTATTTATTCCCTCATGTATTCATATTGTGTCTCAGTTTTTCTCCTCCTATGCTGAACAAGCCAAGTCTTTTTTAGTTCCTTACCCTAAAATAGGTCCTCCACTCCCCTAATGAGCTTCAGGAGCACAGCAAAAATTAACTGTCCATGGGCATCCTAAAGGGCCAGGTCTGCATCGCTGCAAAAGTAAAGGCACATGACACACTGGGAACTCCTGAAACCTACTGGGGACCCATGACTAACCTAGAGCCGCTACAGCACTCCTCCCTAACCCCGATCATTGAGCATTCATCAATAATTTCAGTTAAGAAAAGGACAAAGCAAGAGTCCTACACATGCACCTGTTTTTGGAGCTCACCACCACCAGGGAACAGAAGGACGACAGCACTGGTGCAAGCTTAGATTTTTTTATTTCTCAGGTAATTTTGGCATTGATAACTCTTGAAGTATTTGATCTAAGAACAAAATCAGAAAACATCAAGAAGGGTTCTTAAATGTCCAACAAAAAGCCACTGAAATCAGTCTGAATTTTCCAGAAGCTCTCAAAAGGCTTTTAACCAAGTCCAACGGGGGGGTAGTTTAGTGACAGCCTATACAACAGAAGTAATGGGACATACGTCTATACAACAACATATTACACAAAGATTGGTGTAATTATATCACCCATGGACTTCATGATGGATACAATAAACATACTTATGGGAAAAGAAGTGGGAAAAATACAGCATCGATGATGGGAAAGAAAAAACCAGAGAGTATATAATCACATTTGGTGAGTCAATGTTGATTTTGATGCAAAAAAAACCACAGGAGGAACATTAGCTTGAGTATTAGAAAAAGCTCCTTAATGATGGTATTTGTTAGAGCCTGTAAACTGCAAAACAGAGAACTTCTGAAAGTTAGTAACACACAGCACTGGATGAACAAACTAGTGTTGATCTGAGAGAAGGAATTTTAATTCTATATCTTTTCTATCTTTTATTTCTCAGGGTTTGGGTGGGGGTTTTTTGTATTCTACCCAATAAATTTCCTTATAAATTCTACCCTGAATTTCTCTCTGTAAAGGAATTTCAGGATGATAGATCAGAAAGGCACCACATCTCCTTCTCATATAGCGAACACATCTGATGCCCTGGAGCAGGGAGAGGAGCCTCAGCACTGTTCCACCATTTCTCATCTAAGTCCACTGCTGAGAAGCATTGGAGAAAGGCAGTGAGATCAAGGGAGTCAGTGCATTTGCCAACCTGAAAGGTGAATACTCATCAATGGCATTTATGAATGATTTAGTATTCAGAGTGCACTTGGGACTCTCTTGTCATGTCATGGACATACACAAAGAAAGACACGTAAACTAGAAAATTAATCCTTTATATCTAGCTTTATCAAGTACAATGTGTCACTGCCATGGTTCAGCCTAACTTTACAAAATACATTCTGAAGACACCACAGTAGGACAACAGCAATACATTTTACCTAGCAAGGGACTTGCTAAGTATTAAAATATTACATTCCAGAGACTAACCTAGGTGAAGGATAAGGTTGGTACATCTCTTCAACATATACCCACTTTTCTTCCCTCCTTGGGTAGTTCTGAAATCTGCAGGAATGCACTACCTCTTAATAAAAAAATAGAAAAAGAGTAATTTCTACTGAAAAGAGAGCTGGGAGTATGTAACAAGAGCAAAAGGCCACCAGGTCTTGCGTAGCTTTCAAGACCAATGGCAGGTCAAAGGAGCAGTTGCTAACATAGCTGATTAGCCATTTGATTTAGAGGTCCTCCTGAGTTAGAAACTTTATCTGTTATTGCTCAGTTTTGCTGTAGGCCCCAACAGCGACTACTCAGTGTCTCCTGATATCTGTAGTCTCTGTCCTCTGACAAGAAATAGTTTCTTTTTGTAACTTTACATGTTCTCTGTCCATATATGAAATTTCCTCCATGTCTGCCTTCACTCATGAGATACTATTGAGAGAAAATAATATTCTTTGATCTGGACTTCCTGAACAGAGATAGCTCAATGTATCTGCTACATTTGAAATTAATCTTCCTCACTACATTTTTGTAGAAATAAGTTTTCTAACTGTCAAGTGGAAATAAGGGTGCCACCTTCCAACACAGTTAAAATCAGTAGCGTGTTCTCAGTGTTCTGTTAAAGGCAGCTCATGAACTGAGTTACTTCTATCCTTATAATCCTGTGAAAGAAGGGGCAAGATTTGCCCTGTTAGGAATTTTACTATCCCAGAAAGGTGACAGCTAACAACCATAAGGACTGAGGCATATTCATGGATTTCTCAAGAGTAGACAGCTGATACACATAACCTTTGGGCTAAGCAGACCACCACTTAAGATGACAGAGAAGTTCTGTTTTTATATCCACTAGTATTAAGTCTTTTGAGACTGCCAGAAAAAGTGGCTGGTTTTGTGACATGGGTAACAGTTCATTTAGACCTGAAACTCAAGACTCCAAACATATTTCACAGGCATATTTTCCTTTTCTAGTTGGGAGCAGATTACTTTTTTAATGAGCCTTCCTCCATGTTAACTGCTTTTTCAGTCTTTCAATTGATTGCATGGATAGAGTCAGCAAGGAGGCAGCTACTGAGCATGACTGGCTGCATCAGAAGGAGGCAAGGGCAGTTCTGTCTCTGCTGCTGTCACCACCATGTGACACCAGAACAACTGAAGCAATCACGTGAGTTAAGCAGAGTGCATGGCCCAACTTGTCCATGACCTCTGAGAAGTACATCACAGCAGCCAGCACCACACCCACATGCACTGCTGGCCATGATGAGACATAATGGGTGGGTCAGCGCAGGATTTACAGACAGGGCAGCAAGGCGATGATATTTGTGGACAGGAAAGGAGGTGTTTTAGGGCAGATGGTACATGCATGAAGAGACAACCGTGTTTTGGCCACTGCTGCTGGGCACTGGGCACAGCTATGGCCCTGAGCCAGAAGCAAAGCAGCATCTTTGCCATAGGTATGGCTGAATCAGTCCTGGCTCTTGGTATCTGACTACAACTCAACCCTTGTGCAGATGCGTGGGTGAAGGTGTCACACAGTATGGTACAGGTTGTGTGGGACAGTAAGGACAGCTCTCAAGCAAGCACTGGCTGTGCTGCTTTGAGGACCCACAGAAACTACCCCTTGTAACAGGCCTACTGAGTATTGAACCCTCCAAGAAACTCTTGTTCAGATTGCAGCTGCTGCCAACCAAACAGCGCCAAGATTGCTAAGGCAGAAAGACTGTCCACGCACATTAGCCAACTCTGCCACTTTCTGAATGTCAAATGTTGGCAGGTACATACAAGAATCAAGTAGCCATCAAACGATCGTGTCCTTGGGTTACACTGCCCTGTAACAGACTTGTATTGCTAACATTCTGGAAAAGTTCAAGCATCAGACTTTGAAATAGCCTGAAACCTAAATATAAAGGCATATGAATGAACACAAAGATGTAGAAAACAGACTCTGTTCTCTTAGAAATGAAAAATGCCCAACTGCAGGTGTGTTCTACTAGCTGAAAATCACATTTGAGTAGCACATCAGTATCACAACAACCACAAGAAGTTCATGAATTGTCACGTAAGTTTACTTGCTTCCTGCCTTCCTTCAGCTGAAGCTGCACTGGGACTTGTACACAACACAGTGAAGAGCATACAGCAATGCAGATAGCAGGAGCTCTAGCACAGGATACATTCTGCTACCACCCTTTTTAATTACTATTTGCAGTTCAAGGCTGCACAGATTACCTCCACCCACACAAGGTAATTTGAACACTTTTATTTCATATAACTATGTACTGACATGATGTTAACAGTTGCAATTTCAAGGAGTAAAATCCTTAGAACAGCAGTTACAGACCAAGCAGAAAAATCTCAGATCTTTCCCTCTGGTTTCATAGAATCGCAGAACAGCTGAGTGTGAAAAGGACCTCTGGAGTTCATCCAGTCCAGCTCAAAGAAGAGCAAATTTCAAAGTTAGATAAGGCAGCCCAGGGCCTTGTCCAGTTGAGCCTTGAAAATCTCCAAAGATGGAGATTCCACAACCTCCCTGGGCATCTGTTCCAGGGCTTAACCTCTCTCATTGTGATTTTTTTTTTCCTTCTGTCCAGTGAAAGTTTCCCTTCTTGCAATTTGTGACTATCACCCCTCATCCTTTTGCTGTGCATCTCAGAAAAGTCTGGCACATCCTCCCTATTACCACCTCTTAGGACTGCTATTAGATCCACCTCAGGCTTCTCTTCTCTGGACTAAACAAACCTTTGTCGCTCAGCCCCTTCTTCCATGAGGTTCTCAGTCCCCCGACCATCTTAATGGCCCAACTGCTATCACACCGTATACCTCACCATGTAGACACACTGTACTGCTTTGCATCAACAAGGTTGAAAGGGTTGAAAATTATCCCTACATAGCATGGTGACATCAGGTGCAAGGTCCCAGTCTCTAAGTAAAGTCAATTTAAAATTTGCACTAGCCTCAGTGAGGCCAGGTGCTCACCTAAGACATCTGCCCTTACTGCCAAACAGAACTAAAATTCAGTTCAGGGGACTAACAGGGTGGAGAACATGTGTCAAAGATTTCTGTGTTAGAGAGGAAAAATGAACAAAAACAATGATAAGGAATTGGGTAGTGAATTTCACAGGGATACTTAGTTGCAACATGCTCTGAAACTGCGTTATTAAAACTAGAACAGAAAATTGTATGTTTCATTACCCAGAATTAGAATGAGAATGGACTGGTTTGTGCACAAAAAAGTGTAACTGAGAGGCTGTCCAAGATAACAAAAAACAAACCAAGATTGTTATCTGATGATATCAGTACCAATATTCTGCACTATGTCTTGTATGAAAAATTATCTGTATCATATACTTACAAACAATACATTGCATGAGCTCACAAATAAACAAAACTCAGGTCTTACTTCCATACAGTAAGTTTAGATAGGCTTATTTGGTTTGGTCTAACTGTTTAACAATAGAGGGAACACACAGTAATACAAGTCAGTGAGAATTACAACTACAACTGACCAGAATGCCAAGCTGAAACAAAAACACAACTTCTGCTTTCAGGAAACTCTGAACCAGAAGTAACATGTTGCCAAGAGAGCAGATGAAGAAGTAAAATTAATGCACTGTTATAGAACTAAAATAACAAGGAGTAAGACTAAGTGGTGAGAGGTGAGCTTGGGAGCAAGTCCTTTGGTTCCTACCAATATCTGATTTACCTCCACTTAAAGACTCCGGGCCAGAATTTCAGGGAAGGTGAATTGCTGTTGCTATACTGAAGTCATTACTTTAAATTCACTGAAAGTCCAGCTTTCAGGTTGTGGCTT
The DNA here is from genome assembly GCF_965638725.1 of Aptenodytes patagonicus. Lineage (NCBI taxonomy): Eukaryota > Metazoa > Chordata > Aves > Sphenisciformes > Spheniscidae > Aptenodytes > Aptenodytes patagonicus. The sequence goes on along the minus strand of NC_134959.1, from coordinate 5,925,111 downwards.
TTAGTATGCTCCAACTTGCTTTGTTCCAACCAGACTGCATAGGAAATTTGGGTTTGAGTGTAAAGGTACAGACTTGATTCTCAGCTCTACTCAGGTTTTACATTCCCTGATTTTCAAGAATTACTCTTGACTCACACTGATAAATGAATTAGTCTTTCAAATTAAAACTAGGCTTTTTCATTTACTTCTTTTAACTCTAAGTCAGTCCATTTTGGTTTAAGAAAGCCCTATTGTGGAGACTGTGGACCAGTCCATGCCTACCATAAGTGGGCTGGCTGCCATCCCATCTGTACTGATACACTCTGTTAGAGACACTAAAGAAAAGTTAAATGGTTCATTATCTGTAAATCAGTATTGCAAATGGATTTAAAATTTTTAAAAGTCACTCTAGTGCAAAAACTAGAGTTAAATTCTTGACAATTCTAAAGTTGAGAATGTTTAATGTCTAAAAATAAAAATGAGCGTATAAAATAATTAGAATAATGTCTAAGAACAAGATATTACCATTTTGCAAGTTCTTTGTCAAAAACTGTGTAAGTATGCTTTTGAAGCATACTTTTCCCACAAATAAATGCAATGCAAATACTAGGTCCCATAAGGCCTGGTTTATAGCCCTTACCCTAAAACGTAGTCCTAAGGATTAGCATAGTTAAGTATGCACTGTAATGTAGAGCCTGTTGTATATTCATTCACAGTGGGCATAATTCTCTTCTTAGAGACATTACCAAACCCAGCAACAGCTCTTGTATGTAAATGGGGAGTTCCACTAGCTTGCATTTAAAGGCATCTATAATAACAAATAATTAACATGCGTGACATATTTACATATTTTTAAAGTGCAGTAAGGTACCATATAATATATATTATTTCAAAACATAAAACATCTTAGCAAAATAAAAAAAGAAAAATATTCCTTTAAAATTTAGCTTCCATGCTCCTAAACAAACCTCCTGTAAACACATACATCTTTTAAAAAGTGTGCCATTAGTAACTCTAGCTAACAGGCGTAGAAAGAATTTCTGAATGCCCACCAGACAAAATTAATGCTACTTCTTGCTGGACTACAATAGGCTTTTCCCATTTTGTCATGATCTAAAAGCTCTTTGTTTTAAATTTCCAGGCAAAGAGTAGCTAACCCTTGACTAGCTCAAAATAGTATTTTGAGCTGTGTTACGATACTCAAATACAATATATATGCATTTTCTTGAGTGAAATCTAACATAATTTCCCAGGGCCCAAGAATCCTATAACCACAAAAGAAGTCTCTCCTTAAAGAATGTAATCAGAAACAATGCCACAGATAATCCAATTAATTCCTGGAGCAAGGGCCTGAGAGTTGGGATATGGATTTCATCCCTGACTATGCAACTTCCCATGATCTTGAGAATCATCGAGTCATGATACATTTCAGTTTTCAGACCATCATGTTCAGGATACTAATACATTTCTAGTAAGTATTTTGAAAATCTCATAAAAAATAAACTGATTAAATTTAGGTTTATGAAATCTAATTTAAATATCCATTTAAACATATTTTTTTTACTGTGAGGGTGGTGGAACACTGGAACAGGTTGCTTGGACAGGTTGTGAAATCTCCATCTTTGGAGATACTCAAAACCCAACTGGAGATGGTCATGAGCGAATGTGCTCTAGATGACTCTGCTTTGAGCTGCGGGGTTGGACTAGATGATCTACAGAGGTCTTCTCCAACCACCACTATTCTGTGCTTTTCTAATAATTGTATGTATTTTTAAACACTTTCAGTGTATTATGGGGTTTTTGCTTGTAAGCCCAGAAAAATGGACTTGGAGGCACCTTCTGGCTTCAGGCTTTCCATCCTCACAAGTATTGTAATCCTTTTCATAAATGGATCAGGCTCCATATTGTCCCTCATTAGTAAGGAATGATTCTTTTTGTTTTCTGAAATGTTGTGTGTCCTTGCATAGTTTCAGTTATTGTTATAATCATGCAGTGATATTCCTTTTCACTGTGCGACCCTCATGAGTAGCCTAGCTATACAGAGGGTGTTTTGTGAACGGCAAATACAGAGATACAAGCTGAGTCCATAATTAAAAAATCACAAAACACAGTATTGCTTAACATATAAAATTATACACCTAGATGTTAAAACCCTGCATATTTGCGTATTAGTAGATATCACTAGTTCAGTGCAATTTTTATAGAGCAAAGCTTCAGGGAAAAAATCCATTGGTTTACTAATGTGCTGTAGTATACTGTGATCACTCTGAATATTACATATACTCTATGTGTAAACCGTACTGAATTTGTCAGATGTCTTCCCTTAAGAGATTCTTTCACTCAGCTAAATCTAACAGTGTTTTCTATCATCTTGCTATTTATGGATTCTTTATAATGATTCTAATACATCTTGTCCAGATAGTACTAATAAAACTTATCTCAACTTCCTTTAATTGGCACTGTGCAAGTTTCAAATCCCACGTTGCATTATAACTTAAAACATTCTTAGGTGTTTACACACTGTCATCTGCTGCTTAACAGAAAAAAACACGTGAGCTATCCAGTTCACACTTCTATTTCTACCTAAATAAAAATAAGGCCATAAACCAAAGTCTCTAATACTGGACTCTTACCTGATGTTCAGGATATGCAGGAATATAAGAAAATAATGTGTGCCATTTGCTCCTGCTTGATGTATATGATGATTTCCTAAACCTGTTGAAAATTCAACTGTTGAGCCGTCAATTTTGAAAGCTCTGTATACACAAGAGTTCCCATATGAAATTGACTTCTACATGATCTACGCTTTCCCATTTTTCTTGCCTTAGTTGGAAAGTTAGCAACTCTTTCAAGAGGAATGTTTTGGCACCTTTCTATTATCTATGACAACATGTCAGGTGGAAAAACAGCATTTGCAAACAAGAGGGAGCAGAATATGGAAAGATGTTATTTTTGGTGTCATTGGGAGGTACTGGCAAAAGAATCAATGTGTTCAGACAAAGACAAAGCTATCTTAATTTTCAACATAAGAAAAGGTGCAACAACGATTAGCTTCAATCTTTGTTGCCAGACATGGTTCTAGTTTCATAAAATAAGATGGTGAATGATACAACTGTATAGCAAGAGGAACCAGAAAAAGGAGAGATGAACATGTGTGGAATGCACCTAAATTCACAGAGGTTAAAAGAATACTTCCACTCATTTCCATGTTTTTTGAATGAGGCCCTACATAATCATTTATGTTCCAGAACAAGCACGTGTCGTGATAAGGCATCTTCTATAATGGCTGTTACGTGGCTGTGATAATAATCCATGGAAAACATACCTTTGCTGACACACCAGCAACCAATTCTGGGCCACTTCTATCTGATGCAAAGTCTTACTACCAGGTTTTCTTCAGTGACTGCTGTTATGGAACACTGCTTGTACTGGTTTAGGGAAACACTGTTTTGACAGTGAAGTCTCCTCTAGCAGGGTAATTTCTGTACTCGCCTGTTTTTCTTGCAATGGTGTACACTATCTCTGTTTCCTTCTCCTGTGACACACCATTCCGTGCTTTAATTTTTAAGGCAGTTTTTTCTCCATCTCTCTTTCTCACGTGATGTCAGTCTGTTAAAATGACTGCAATGTGTTGATCCTCATACTTGCATGGAGATCTGTTAAAATCAATAGATCACATGAATCGGCTCACAGAATCAGGGCACACGTTATACTTAATATGAAATATTTCCCACAGAAAGTAACTGACAAGCAAATACATGCTAAGCAATGGGACTTCCTTATTTTCTAAGTCTAGACGGGTAGTGGCAAGTATATACAACGGCATCATATGGATTCCCATATGCAGTATTAATGTATTAACTCTTCTTCCATATATCTTAGTTGGCATCCATTTTTTCATGTATCCTTGGTCAAAGTTTCATTTTTCCCCTTCCCAAAATACGGCAAAACTATATTGGCCATACTTAATAGAACAGAACAGAATCATAAAGTTGTAAGAAGATGGTTTTCAGAACAGCTGCCATTAAAATGTATTTTCAACCCTAGAAAAGTTCTATTCCGTGGCATATGCTGTACACCAACAAATAAACACTACTTTGTTTTCTATATATTATTGTTTGTTTTATTATACTGTGGTATTTCAGATTCTATTTCAAATGCTTCCTCTTGATGCTAAGTAATTGCATGTTATAAGATCCAAAGAAGGGTTTGGAGGAAGACATTAATTTAGCATCAGAATCAAACAATCACAACTACTTGTTTGCTTTCAAAGACAGCATGGCACAGGGCGAAGTATATTGGGCTTTTCCCAAGTCTACTTCTTCTTGTCACAAAATAATGTAAATCAATTACGCAAAACAAATGGCGCCTTCCTATTTTCCTTTCACGTTCATCTATTCTCTAATTTTTAGATGCTATATGTATGCTAAGGACATCCTCATCTTGTTTTGCAACTCCTATTTGACTTCATATCTTGGATAATTTTTCTGACAAGCTTCCTGGGGTATTTTAGCTCTCTCTCAGACCTAATAGGCGAGTGTACAGCCACCACGGTACCAAGCCCTAGGAAACCCATTATCCTGCCTATCACCCAGCCAGAACAGTGGCGTCATAAATGACTCTCCTCTTCCTACTGTAGCTACTCACCACTTCCTGTCAACTCTTCCTTTATGAACTCACTAAAACACTTTCTTTCACTTTCGCCCTCACTGACTTTTTCCATGTTCTGGTCATCCTCCCTTTTTTGGTTAGAGACAGACATCTTGCTACCTTACTCCCTGCTTTCACTTCCAGTTGCTGCTGCTAAAATATTCCTTTTGCCTCCCATTTTTTCACACAGCCAAGGCTTTGCACAGCTTTCGCCTTGCATCCACCTTTGGTTCCTTGTCCTTCTCTCCTTCCTCTCACCCATGCCTCGTTATCACCCTTTTCTCATTTAATTTCCATACCTTAGTATGGGAATTCTCCCAATTTCTCCATTTACCAAATTATTCTCGCCCATCATTCAGCTTCCTCTTCAAGAGACAACGCAGCCCTTTACAGCGACTTTTCATAGAGCTTGCTGCCGAAATGCACTGTTCAACTGTACGCTCCTTGGGGGAACTGTATTATTGACTGTACAGTATCTACAGTATTTGCATAGCACTGGACAGACTGACTAAACAATCAATAACAAATCAACGGCACAGCTATGACAGCAGTATTTTAGCTTTCTGAAATATAATAGTTTCGGTTTTAAGTTTATTCAGTCTGAGAGATAATTCCTGTAATTAAAGTAGTGGAAACCAGAGCATCCACCAAATCAAAAGAAGTGTTCAAATGTGACGTATCACACTTGTAATGACTCCCTTGCTTGCATTGCTCTCTTGGGATGCAAAATAGGAGAAGGCGGTGAAACAATGAGAGTAATGAATAATCACATATTTAGTAAAAATGTTCAGTTTAGAGTTTAAACAAAAATCTGGATTTTGCAGCAATTTCATTTCAGAGTAAAGATACTTCCATTTAAAGGCAATTAAAATTGGAAAATATGTATTTCCAGAAAATCTGTTATCAGAAACTTTAAAAAAAAAGTGGTAATAAGTTTAAATATTTCTATTTTTTCCAAAAGACTCAGGGGTATACTGCATGACTTGACAAGTTACAATAGCGACCTGCTGGGCAAACAAAGGTCACTTGGATTTTTTTAAAACTTAAAATCTTGTTTTCTGCTAAATGGCAGGGAAATACACTGAAACCACAATCAACTTTTCCTGGGTTTGACAATCGCAAAAGTCCTCTTTCTGCTCCTCACTATTGACTCACACACCGTCGCATCCCAGGGGACTGTGTACTCTAAAACAAGGAATGAGTAATCAGGAAAAAGATGTTTCCCCTCTTCAAAGTATTCACTAAAGCATTCACCCTTTCAAAACTTCCAAACTAATATTTGTTTGGGTTGTAAATCTTACGGCAACAATATCGACAGTGTTAATGTGATCTAAACACTGTACAATGTAAATGAAATTTTCTAAAATATAGACCAGGTCATGGAGATTTCTTCCAATATGGTGCAGGGTGGGTTGTCCTAGTTTAAGCTGTCTGAGCACAGAGTAACAGCAAAGCCCAGAAAGAACAGTCTGATTATTAGACCTGTCTCAAAAGAAAAGACGTATATTCTTCTACAGCTTGGGAAGGGACATTTTTTTAATTCATTCAAGACACCTTTGGGGAGAGTTGATGCTATGTAGAAAGCCAACAGTTTCAGAGGAATATTTTAGAATGCATCTGAAAAATGACTCACTGCATTTGACTGCCATTTTGTTTACTGCTGTGGAAAGCAGCAAATGGTAGGTGTAATAAAGCAGACTTTGAAGAGAAATGTATTAAATGTCTACTTATTGATGGAATATTCTGCTCAATGAGCACTCCAAAGAGCTGATTCGCTACTGTAAACAATAAAAGTCACTTTACAATAAGACAAAATAATTGATTTATCAAGCAGAAACCATGGGGTGTGATTAAGTAGTCATGCATTTCTTGGGAATTAAGAAATTTTTGCTGCACTAATTACTAAAATTGCTAAAGGCATGGGTAGTTTACAGTATTTCTTAATTCTTTCAACATTTTACTCTTCAAATATCAACAATCCCAACAATCCGAGTATCACTGGCAAATTGGAAAGCAGAGAACAACCCTCCAGTTACTTCAGTTTAGATAAAAAAAGTTACATTTTACATCAGCAGAGTGGCTTGTCCTTAGGAATTCAACATTATCACACCACCCAGCAGACCACACAAACCATAAACATCTTTGAGCTCCAAACTGCCATAAGATAGTTTTTATTGAACTGTAAGTCAATACTAAACTGGTTAGCTGGCAAGTTCATAATCACCAGAGGTAATATTCACGGTTCAGGAGATGGGGGTCAATCAAGAGCTGGATGTGCATGTGTTATTTCCTACTTTCATGATAAAAAGTGACAATGTTCAAAATACCCAATATCGATATTTCAAACAGGAATCCTCTCAGTCAGAAGAGTCTTCAGCTTCACTCCACTTGGACCGCACCAGGATTTTTGGTCATAAATGAAATTCCAGAAATAATTCAGTGCTCGATACCAGTGACATTTATTAACCATGCCCAGACTTACAGTATTATACTCAACAACCGGCTCCAATCTGCCACTTGGATAATAGCCTGGGCAGTGCCAAGTCCCGCATTAACGTGGAGTGCAGCGTTGTTACACAAAGGACTGAAATCAAAAGATGAGAGATGCCAACACAATGAAGACGAACGAAAGCCATGACCACAGCAAAGCCAGACCACGCAGCACTCAGCATCACTCCCAGACTCCGGGGGAATGACTACCAGAGGTCAGCTATGAGAACATGGGGTCTAAAAGCCGGTAACAACTACAGCAGGCTGGCTACAAAGCCAAGGTGTGAAGAACTGGTCAGAGCAAACCCTTATGGCGCTCTTTCGTATCAAGAAAGATAATATACAGAGGACGCTCAACACTCTACCTGAAGAAACAAATCCTTCACAGCGTGAAGCTGCAGGAACATGACTTGATATTCAAGCGGCCTCCACAGAAGCACAGTCCTTTGCGTCACATTGGCCACAGCATCGCACTAAGGGCCCTTTGTCGCACGCCAGCGCCTGTCTCCTCAAGGCTCCATCATGCCTGGTGGAAAGTGGGGCTTCCTCTCACGATGAGCTAGTTTGTCTTCACTCATGGCCAAGCTGGTGTGAGAAAACCTCCTCAACCTTGGAATCACCAAGCAGGAGGCATTCGGCAGTAATGGCGGATAAAGGCAGGCAGGAGGGCGAGCTGCTGTCCGGCTTGCTTGGTGCCATCTTCATGGGAATCCCTCACTCAGGTAAGCCACTGCGGTGGGCCGGAAGGACGCCAGCGGTCATGGGGCGGCCCTTTTCCTCAGACGAAAGGCCCAGAAGGCTCTAACGTGGCAACTGCCAACAGCTTCATGCTGCCCCACGTCCCACAGCCGCTTCAAAATGCCGTCTGCCCGCTGCCTCCATGTGAAGACCAGGTGGCGGGAGGTCGGCAGCTTCCATTTCCTGGAGAGGGCTGGCTAATTTGCAAAATGGCTGCAAGAGAGCGGGAGAGGCCTTTCCTTGCCTGGCGGAGGGTGGGTGCCGGTGGAGGCGAGAGGTGGCCCCAAAACCTGCCACCCTCCCCAGGCTGCCCCTCCTCGGGGGGCTCGCGGAAGGGATCCCACCACCTCCATTTCCTCGGCGATGGCCATGGGGTGGGTGGGGCGGCCATGCGGCGCCGAGGGGGCGGGAAGGTGGCCGGCAGGGCCGCCCGAGGCCGGCGGCGGGGAGCCGGCTCCGCGCCCGCCTCTCCCCGCGGTGACCTTGGGCGGGCGGCGCGGCCCTCCCCGCCGCGCGGCCGCTCCTTCCCCCCCCCCCCCCTTTGTTTTTTTATTTTTATTTATTTATTTATTTATTTAGGCCGCGGAAAGAGTTTGAAGCGCTCCCGGCTCGGCGCGGGGTGGGGGGCGAAGAAGAGGAGGCCGCCCTCCGAGCGGCCCCGGGACTTTCCCTGCCGGAGGGCGCGGGGGTACCCGTCCCGGTCCCCGTCCCCTCCCGGGGGCGGGGAGGGTGGCGGCGGGCGGGCGGGGTGTTGGGGGGGGGGGCGCCGGCCCCGCCGCCGCGGGGGAGACGCGGCTCCCGGCGCTGTGCGCCCGAGCTGCTGCTGGTTACGCCAGCCCCGCCGCCTGCCTCTCTGCCTCTCCTCGCCTCTGATTCTGCGCACAGCCAGCCCCAAAGCCTGTCATTCTGCAAAACACAGTTTACTCAACAGAGAGAGCGAGTGGGGGAGCGGGAGAGGTGGAGGGAGGGAGACGGCGCGGAGGAGCCCAGTCCCGCAACCCAGCATGGCTTCAGGGGACCTTTACGAGGTAGCGGGGGGCCGCGGGGCGCCGCGGGGCGGGAGGGCGGCGGGGGGGGCGCCGGCCGGGGCGCCGCGGAGGGCAGCGGTGGCGCGTTTGGGAGCCGCTCCGCGGAGCCCTCTTAGTTGCCGAAGAGCGGAGGAAATCGCCGAGGGAAGGGCTGGGGTGGGGGGAAAAGGGCTGGCGTGTGTGCCGGGGGGGGGGAGGGAGGGATGGAGCGGCTCCCCTCCCTTCCCTCTGCCTCTCTCTTTCTCTTTCTCCCTCTACTTTCCATCGGGCTTGATCTTAGCAGGCCTTGCAAGAGAGAAGGAGGAAGGAGTGAAGGAGAGCGAGAGTTAGCGGTAGGATGGGGAGGCGATCGCAGTGTGATGAGCCCGGAGAGTGGAGAAAGTCCAGGTAAAGTCATAGGCGCTCTGGACGTGCTGAATGTGCAGATTAGTGCGAAAAAATGCGCCTTAGCGCTGCCGGGAGGCGCAGGGATGGAGGCGGCTCTGCGCCCGCTGTGCAAAGTGCAGGAGCCGGCGCCAGGTTGCTTCACCTCGCGCCCGGGGTGCTGCGGGGGCGGCGGGGGCGGCGGCCGGGCCGGCGCGGGGGGGCCGCGCCGCGCCCCCAGCACCATGGCGGGCTGCAAAGTTTGGCGGGGGCCCCGCTCCGGCGGGGCCGGGCGGCCCGGGGTGCGAGGTGGGGCGGGCGGCGTCGCCGCGCCGGCCCCCGGCCCCCCGCAGCCCGGCGTGCGGTCCCCCCCGGCCGTAGCGGCGGGGAGAGCGGCGATGCATCGGGCGACGGCCGCCCGGTTTCCAGGTCGGGGGGAGGGAGAGAAAAAGGAGCTGCTGGCAGGCAGTCGGCGAGACCCAGCCAAATTTTGACCTCAGGCACCCAGTTCTAATGCCCAAACTGAGAACAAGTCTAGCCACTCTTCCCGCGCCAGAGAAGAAGAAGGGAGAAAGCAGAAATTAAAAATAAGAAAGACTGGACCCAGGTGTTTTAAATATCCAGCTCCAGTAAGTGGAACCGGGGTGGAAGTCTACCATCCAAAAAACCCAAACAAGACTGGATGTCCTGCACCAGCTCTGGAACATCTCCTCAGGCTCCGCGTTTCCTGGTGAAATGGCCGTTTGTGCTGTGGGTGTCTGGAGCGTGCAGTTCAAGGGCTAGGACAGAAACGATCACCTTCCAGTTGGAACTGTGTGCTGATGATTAGGCACTGCTCAACTGTCAGGGCGTGCTTGGGTGTGGAATTGCTGCTGTGGTTGGTTGGACATGGTTGGACTTATTCTCCATTTGATGATCTTGATGATCAGCTGTAGGGTCTTAAGTGCAAGAAGTGGAGGATCTGGCAGGTTTCACGTGGACAGTTTTTACTGTCTCGTGGTCTTTCAAAGTCTTTAACAAAGATCATAGTTAAGGGATTGCATTGCTCTATTAGGACTGTATTTTGCTGAGTGGGACACAGATCTTCTTTCAGGTGGACAGCACTTACGCTCTCCTACGTGGTGTTAAATTATCGGAAGTACATGATGATTTGAATAGTATCATTGACCTTTTCTCCACCATTTTGCAATATCTGTCGTATTACTTTGCAACTTTAAGGATATTGCATGTCAGCTGTATTGCTGTTGTGACTCTGGCGTAGCCAGTGGGAGTTCTGTGAAGAACAACTTTGACCTGAAAAAGTTAGTGATACAATTTTGCATTAGTAATTTCTGGGATGTGTAGAGGATCTTTGCCTGGTCGTCTAAGTTTTCTTTAGATGGTTGGATTAGTTCTAGAAAGACATAAAACTAGTACCTCTTAGGCTAATGGTAGCCATGCTGGTTTAGCTCCTACTCATCATTTAAAAAATTCTGCTTTTTTATGATCTTTGTGTTTATTATAAGACGACGATGTTTGACAGTTGGATGTGGGCTGTGCATTGAGTACTACTGCGTGGCATACGAGTGATGTTGCTCAAGTAGTAACCTGGCATGGAGGTGTTCCGGGAGAGAGCAGACTTATAACCCAGATTGCAGTCAATTTTAGGCCCAGTCATTTTGCAGGCATTTGCATGGATGAATGTGAATTGCTAGTACTGTGGTTCAAAGCCTCTGAATCACTTCCTTTCTTTGTTACTCCATTTGAACTACTTTTGCTTATCATTGTATAATATGGAAGAATTGTATCCACCAGAACAGGTAGGTGGAAGTATGGCTATTCATTTCTTGTTGTGTGAGGTGTTTGGAATATGACCTGCTCAACAGGTCATGGTGTAAAATCTTTATCTATGTGTTGGACATGTGGGAAAAAGTATGTGCAGGGCTTAGATTATCAATCCATCTACATTTTGTATCTTCACTGTGAAGTTCTTCTTGATGGAGGTCAGAAGAAATGTCTAGAAAGCTGAAGAGTTTGTATGTCTAATAGGTAGCAAGTGTGTAGATGGTAGTAGCTTCATTTAAAAAACGACTCGGCTTTGCCTCCCTGCTCTTCCCCATCCCAGAAAACCAACCGCATGAAAGGGACTCATTAGAAAGAAGCTCTCACAGCTGTGATGTCCCACACCAGTTAGCACGTGAGATGAAGTGCTTTGTGCCTTCAGAGCTGTCACCTCCGTTCTCGCTTGGATACACCATTCTTTTCAGTCCTCCTGAACAAGTAAAACATTATGTGGATGGCAGGATGATCGTTAAACAGTTTCAGGATTTTAGTTTGAAATACGTTGGGGCTATTGGTGTACATAAATAATTTGGGACTTATGGTGACATTCCAAAGGTATACTACACTCCTGATTCCTCTTTGACTCCATTAGTAATATCTGAGTCCTTCAAGGGCTCTTACTGACCTTCAGCAAATAAGACAATAATTACCTCAGCAATTTGGAGTATTTAATACTGGCTGCAAAATTATTTTTGTTAAAGCCAATCATGATCTAGGAGCCATGATAAAGCACATTAAAAAGTACAGTGTGTATTACCTATACTAACTTCTCATATTTTGGTGGCACTCAAGAAACTTAAGTATAAAATTTTAAGTTTTGGAAATAGATGTGCATATTTATCCTGTCAGTTTATTCATTTTCTACTGTCGTGTTATTTTAAAAGGCTTTTCAACCTTCTAAACTTAAAGATAAATTCAATTAATATCTTTATATTGAAGCAAAATAAGATCACAGACAAAATAACCTCAGTGTTTGGTTAACTAGGTGCCTTTTTCTAGTTAGAAATGTCTTCTAATCACCTGAAATACCTCCTATTATATTTCTTTTAGGACTGTGAAACAGGTACCAATTTATTCTAGAAGCAAAAGAACACTCATAAAAGAACCATGGTGCATATTCCTTAGAAATAACGAACTGAAAATAAATGACTGACAAAAGGGTATTCACAGTGGCCTTCAATAAGGCAGCCCTATCTTGCTTTATGATCCAAATACACTGTTGGATGCGTTCATAGGAAATCCTCGTTAATTTGGTAACAAACGGAAAGGGTAATGTATTTTCTCTTAAATGCCAAGGTTGTTGATTCACATTAAAGTTGTTGTCAGTAATTTAAAGTAATCTTTTGTATTTTCCATGTACAATTTAATTCTCACATTATCTGAACCCAAATAGTTCTCTCACAAAGGCTCTGGTATTAAAAGTATGTGAGATGGCTTTAGAGGGGAAAAAATTCAATATGAACAGTGCACCTAACTTTATTTTTCCTAGCACAGAGCATCCCATTTACTGGAATAAAATTCCACTTCATTGATGAATATATTAATCAGTTATCAGTGTTATAGAGATGCTCATTAAACTGACTGATGCTTTTTTTTTATTTAATTTTTTGGGGGATTATATACAATAAACACAATTAGACATTCAGGGATGATGATGTTGAAATCTGAAGTCTTATTTTAACATTGTCTCAGATTATATTACAACACCTTAGGTAAGTGTTCTAAAGATTATAGCTAAATCTCTGAAGGGGACCGTCACATGCATATATATCTGGATCACAATAGTAAAATCAGTCTTTAAAACTCAGCAGTTTTTGCATTAAAGTGTTGCTCTGTGTGGAAAAGTGATGTTTTAAAAAATGGCATCTTCTCACTGAAATGATACAATGCCCATGGAGAGGAGGCTTGTCCACCATAGTGACAGGTTTCAATTAAATCTTAGTCTGTTTATGCAGCTGTGTAAGAATGAGCTGCAGTTTATTTTAGCTCATGTGATCCGCCAGAAAGATCATGTATTTCCAGATGAATTACAACATCTCTCATTTATACCTGCACTCAGGTACCAGCAAAGTCAAAACTTGAAGATAATAATGGCACAGTTTGGCCTGCTGAATCCTTATTACATGTGGAGACATGCAAATGGGAGAGAACACGGCCGAACTTTTGGATGCTAGGTGAGGAAATGCAAGTGTTTGAGCATTATGGCTTTCCATCTTGCATCTCTTTCAATGGAGTCACTTTTTAGGAGACACATACTTAAACGGGCCCATTGAACTGGAAAGCAGAAATCTATTTTTAAAGTATTTCACACATGTATCTTCTAAGACAGAGGTGACTTGCAAGAAGATGGTATATTTAAGTAAACGTTATTATTTCTCACCTTAAATCAACCTCTTTGTTGTTATAACAGTTCCATGTTGAAGGAACAAGACTGATTTCACAAGCAGAAAACAGTGACTTGAAGTAGGATCTGGGGAATATAGAACAGAGTTAAGCGCCTACTCCTTCTGTAGAATGGCAAGCTATGGGTGCAATACCGGGCTTGTTCCCACCAGTAACACCTTATTTTTTTTTTAGTGGAAAAGCTTTACTAACAACTATTTTAAAGAATCAGCTATTTCATTACACACTGTCACTCATCTATTATCAAAATCAGTTTTTAGAAGACAACGGTCCTCAAAATAAGGTAACCTGTGAGCAGTATTACCCTCAGTAGAAATCTAGAAATCTTGCTACCTGGTGGAAGTTTTCAGGACTCTATTCCAAATTAGGTGTGATTTGCAGTGCAGACAGTATTCTTCAATCCTAAACGGGGCAATCATCTGGACAATAGATTAAACTGAGGTATAAAGCCAATAACGAAGAGTTAACCTGAGGTCCCTTCTGCCCGGGTCTTGTAGTTCTCTTAAATTAAAGATACTGAGTGAGTTTCAAAAGTGTAACTGGACAACTCTGGCAATATTCATTATCTTACTAAGAAATTCCAGTGTCGAGCCGCGTATGGAACATTACAATGCACATAATGACTGTCTTGTTTACCTACCACGTCACTCTGTTACCACGATTCCAACTTCCTCATTACATTGTAAACTGCTTGGCATATTTTGGGATACTGAAAACAAATTGATTTCTTATGCACGTTACAGTTTTGTTACAATCTTGATGAAGTGTTTTATCTGGATCAAGTGTAGTTTATCTCAAGATACATGTCATAAGCATACTCCCGCTTGGGCGGGCTACTGAAAATACACTCTGTATCACTCTCGAAAGCCTAAATGCAGGCAGTGACGGTTTTCCCACCACCAAAGACACTGAACTGAACATGCTTCCCTTCGTCGTCTAGGTTCAGTGTTCATACCTATCTGAAGATTAAAATGACATAAAGTTTTGTAACACTGAATGGCAGATACAGTGTTTTACTTTGGGTTGGTCTTTGATTCAAAATTAAAATCCAGCAATAAACTCATTGTTTAGTAATTGTTTCTGAAAGTTAAAATATTTAGGGAGAGACAGTTCAAATAATGGCAAAATTTAAATGTGGCCTAATATTGAAAGAAATTGGCTAATTATTTTTCTTAAATCAATGGAGTAATTGTGATGGCCAGCTATGCTGTAAATAGCATTTCTTTGTCCATTCATTTGACTTTTAGCAGTGTTACAGTTTCTTGGCTCTGTACATTTTCATCAGTGCAATCCCTTTTTGTTGTTCCTCCTTACCCATACATTTTTCAGACAATTTCTGCAGTACGTTTTATGACACTGGCATCCTGACACTGGGAAAAAAGATTAATTAAATAGTTAACTGTTCCTTGTGTTTAAACTATTAGAACAATATAATTTATCAAACAAAGTGAAATATTTGCAATGTAGGGCAACTAGTAGTGGGGTATGTGAATGCTGGCTTGCTTTATATTCATGCAAATAACAATATTCCATTTTTGACAAAAGGAAAATCATCCTTTTGGCCTGTTGAATAACAATGTCACACTCTGTTTATTATCAAAACTTTAGACTGGTAATATTGCAAAGCTGAAGGGAAATACACTTCAGTCTGTTTTCTTCTATTACACAGAGAAAATGTAGATTCCAATACTATTTCAGTACTGTCTCATTATGAGTCATAATATAAAATATTGTTGCAAATCTATTAGGTCTCTGAAAACTTTCACAATAAGTTGATATGATTGACCTGTGTAGGAAAAAATGATTCTTCTTGTGGCTTACCAAAGAAGGGGAAATAGGTTGACTCTTGCAAAATTGTGAACGGTAGCAGCATGATCAGTAGACTACAACAAAACACTAAAACAAAAGCAGCATTGAAAACATCTGTCAGAAGGACACTTTTCTTTGAAAATAGCAGTTGCTCCACTTGGGCTTTGCTAGATTTCTCACAGACCACCCACAAAACTCGCAGCCTATTCCTTCAGAGGGGCAAAATGGGAACAATGAGGATATTTTCTTCTACAAGGCACTTCACTACATTTATTTAGATTTTGTGGGGTTTATTTGAAATCATCTTATAATAATGTAAGCACTTACATGCGCTCAGCACCCAGTAGATTAAGAAGGGATGCAAGGGACTACACACCATTAAGTCTGAGCTCCATTGCACACAAATTAGTAGCACCTATAAAAAGAAATAGAATCAGCAGATATATGTGAACAAGTCTTGGTTTGGAGAAGAGTTAACATGAGGAAAGGCACATCTCATAGAACTCTTAATCAATATCCAGATAAGAATGGCTCTGGCTGGTGTAAATGGATTTTCAAAAAACCTTCTTGTAAGATCCCACAGGAGTGGCTGCTAGTGAAACAAAGCTGCGGTCCAGAAGGATCGGTCATCTCTTGGACTACCTGGTTCATGGAGACGAAGCAATGAAGGCTGGCTGTGACAGAGCTTCCAAACATCAGTACTGGGACCTATGTTGTGCAACGGAATCATCAATTATTTGAAAATAATCACATTTACTGCTGATAACTTATAGATTATTATTAGCATTGTCAAGAGAAAGGTTGACAGTGAAGAGCTTGATGACGGCAGCTGAAATTCAGTCTTTATAAATGCAAGCTAATGATCAAAGGAAAATAATCCTGACTATACATGCATAACAATGAGCCCTGAAGAAGCCGTTACGATTCAGGAGACATCTTGGAATCATTGTGGAAAGTTTTTGGGTGTGTCCACATTAGTATTTTAATTTGGATCAGGTGCATGCTTTTGAAGTGAATCTCCCTGTGATCCCCATTTACCACGCCTCCATTTGCATCACAGAACTGTCTTGGAGAGCAGTGACCGCTTTCCTTTCAGATGAAACTAAACCAGAAAATGTGTTCCAGCTCCTCATGGGTGTCCAGTCCATGGTACCAGACTACTGCTTATCAGAGGTAAACCTCAGGCAAACAGAATTTTGTGTGTTATTAAAAAAGCAATTGAGAATGAAACAGAAGACGATCATCATCACGTCACTGGGGAATACTGTTGTGCTTCCACATCTGCAGTACTGCACCCACTTCAAGAAGAACAGAGAACTAGAAGTAATGCAGAGAAGGGCCGACAGGGTGTTGCATGGTATGGAATGGCTGTCAGTGAAAAGACACCTTCTGACAACTTTCTGGCTGGCAGAAGTGATGGAGGAAGATATGACTGGTATGGAAAAGACAAATGGGGGATGAGTAGTTAATTCAGCGATGAATGCTATTTCTCATTGCACAAGAAAAGGCATGCAGCAAATTAAATGATTAGGCAAATGACTGAGGCAAAGGAAGTACTTCACAGTCTTTAAGTCTTGGAACTCATTGCCGTGGGATGTTGTGGAAGTCAGAGTTGTAAATGGTTTCAAAGAATGGTAGATCAGCTTCTTGGAAAATAGATCCCTTTATACCTTTCAGCACAAAAAAATAAATCTTTAAACTGCTAATCACCAGAAGCTAGGAGAGTAGAGCAAGGGCAGCACTTACTCTACAGATGCTGTTTCCTAGGCATCCAGTACTAATTTCTGTTAGAATATACAACACGTTGAGCTAAATGGACCTTTAGTCTGACCTCGTATGGCAGTTCCTAGTTTTGTACTTACTACAGTCGTTAAACAAACATAGGTACTGACTAAGACGTTGGTACGGTCTGCAGAGATCACAAACATACTTGCCTTACAAGTTGTATTCTGGTGTTCTAATTGCTAATCATTGTCAGTTAGTATCCTTGCAAACTAAAGGACAAGTCTGAATAGCGGGTTCAGTTTCCGACACAGAAAGTCCATTTGTGTTTTAGAGACCTCACAGTCTGGATTTCCAACAAGATGCAACAGGTGGTAGAAGCAAACAAAAGAGTAGAAGAAGGGAGGAGGTGATGAAGTAACACTGAATCAAACATGCATAATAAAAATGACATTTTGGCTCATTGCCATAGCTCTGGCTAATAACTGGGGTAAAAGGGATAAAGATAAACTAGTAAATATTTGAGTAAATGCATGGAATGAGGCAAATGATCAAGTCAGTATTATTAGAAAGTTATATTAATGTAATAAAATGTTTCTAATGAACAAAAACAGCTTTCTCCAACTTCTATGAGAAAAGCATTTCAGCATCTAAAAGGGTTTATCCACAACTTTTCTATATTTACATTTTTGAATGGTGTTGGTAGGCTTTCTTAATGCTATACAGGGTTGTTAATACACATTTATCAATCTTTAAAGGTCTTACCTGAATATACATTAAAAAGCCACTCACTTTTAACAAACCCATCAAGTTGCTATTGTGGGGGTTTTTTTTCCAGAAATGGTGATTACTAATATACTGAAATATAAACGGTCTAATTTCTAACTGACCAGCTCAACTTGTTAAATTCTTTCACAGATACAAAATTAACTTTTATTTGACATCACTTCGCAGTCACTGCAATGAGCAGTGGTATTGGAAGCTGCTCTCGGATGCCAGGCTAACTACGAAGGAGGGAGCTTTGCTTATGTATCTTATTAGTCTTAGTAATAAGAGAGAGATTACAAAATGAAATGTGACATTACATAGTTTTTTAAAAGACTACTTTGTAAAATTTGTTTGACTATGCTAATGGACTTTCCTTTACATGTTTTGCAGTTGAAATTTGCTCTAATAATATTTTTGAAACCGTTAAATCATTTCCTTTTTTGGAGAAGGGACTAGTTTGCAAAATATAAAATTGCAGCCTATCAGTACTTAAAGGGGGCTTATAAAAAAGATGGCGGCAAACTTTTTAGCAGGGCCTGTTGCGACAGGACAAGGGGGAATGGCTTTAAACTAAAGGGGGGTAGATTGAGACTAGATATAAGGAAGAAATTTTTTACGCTGAGGGTGGTGAAGCACTGGCAGAGGTTGCCCAGAGAGGTGGTGGATGCCCCATCCCTGGAAACATTCCAGGTCAGGCTGGACAGGGCTCTGAGCAACCTGATGTAGTTGAAGATGTCCCTGCCCACGGCAGGGGGGTTGGACTAGATGACCTTCAGAGGTCCCTTCCAACCCAAACTATTCTATGATTCCATGAAAATCACATTATCACATTAATACACCTGATGAATTTGTCTTTCAGAAATGTTTTTGCGATAGGATTCAGGTGTTTTAGCACAGGAAATCTGACAGGAAAGGTGCTGGGGAATTCCTGCTAAATATGGTTCATGTGGAAAGAAAATGCACAGTAATGCTTACTGGGCTCATAAATGGATTCTGAAACTCTTGGACTGCAAAGATGTTGATCACAAAGTTTTTTGGTGATTAATGTAAGGGAGGAGTAGCAGACTCCAGTGCAAATGCGAATGCATGAATTTAGGATGACACAGCGTGAGAAGACTTCTTTGATGAGAAGCGATTGAACTTATTTCTACCTAAGCAGAGGAAGTAGCAACCTTTTAGGTTCAGCAATGGTGCAACAGTAGAGCTTCAAATTAAATAGGAATATGACTCGAGTATCAAAATCCATACAGGGAGGAGGATGGAGACGTTCTGGATGCCAAACAAAGTACTAGGAATTATAGGGAAAACGACATTTATGTGCTAAAATATTTTCACATGACTCCAGGGGAAATAACCTGGAAGTTATTGAAGGAATAAATACTGGCTGATGAGGGACAATTAAAACTTTGTGATTTGACTGCAGTAACTGGAAGCAAGGCTGTAATAGAGTCTGGGTGCACAAACTCCAGCTTTTCACAATCCAAAAAATGTGAAAAGTTGAAAAGCAGTTTCCACTCTTGTATAATTAAACATTACCACTGGTTCATAATTTTCTTCTGTGCTGAAATGGCAGAACTGATGTCCTGTAACAGTCAGAAAAGGAGATGGTAGAGATGATGAGAAACTTGACAATGTTTTATCCAAATAGTCACTATTATATACCTAATATGCAGATTAATACATAACAGTATACAGTATTTGTATAGTCAGCAAAATATACCATAGTATGGGAACAGTGCTAAAAGTAAAAGGAAACTGAAAGAAGCAATAGGTATCAGCTTCAGCTCTTTGGCAGCAGAAGAGGCGAACTTTTTTTTTGTTTTTATAGTGGAAATGCAAAATGACTGCTTTTCTGTATATATAAAAACAAAGTATGAGACAGGCAATTAAATAAAAGATAAACAATTCAGGCTGCAAAACTTAGTAACACTGAATGTTCCTGTTACTTACTCTTATGGCCTGATAATGTCTTATGTACAATAGAAGCCCTAGTCATCTGTGCACTGATGATACACAAAAGGTGGAACAGAAACGCCAGAGAAAGCTGCGTTTGATAATGTATTTTTACATATACCGGGGAAATAGTATCTCTTTTACTTTACACCCACAGAAACACTCATGTTTCTTAATAAAATAAAAAAGGTGAGGCTCTTGGCCAGCTTTTATGGCCTTCTCACTGCCACATTTTATTTGCCTCTTGGTGTCAAGAATGGCAGTCATCAGTTAACTGTGGGAACCGTGGGTCTCAGAGCAAAATTGTTTGACATCACAGAGCCAAGCAATGCCTTCAGAGCCCAGGTGATTTGGATCAGGTCCTTCCTCTGACTTTCCTTTGGTTTAGAACCTGCTGTTTTGTACATAATACTGATGTGTTAGTCTTTTAGGGAAGCTGAAGTATAAATACACCATCAGACTACGCGGCGGGCAGGCTGCCTGTGTGACCTGACGGCAGCTAAGGAGTATCAGAGTGCTCTGCCCCTCCTGTGTCCTCAGTCAGCAAAGACTGAGGAGGCCTTTGGAAGGAGACTCATCCACCGCCCTCCTGCCGTCTTCCCCGTTGCCTTCTCACCAGCAGCGAATGACCTCCAGTGCCTTTCCCATGCACAGGCATGCACTTGCATCAGATGACAGATTAAAGCAGGAGTGCCAAGGTGGCCTTGTCATCTCTCCCTGCTGACTAAGGCCTATGCAAACAGTATGTTGTACAGCATTTATTAAGTGGAGCAAGATAACAAAAATTCCAAGCTCCAAGGAAGACACCCTCTTTTTTTTCATTGTACACATCACAAGCTTTGGATTATTATTCTCATAAATCTTTCGTTACACTGATAGAATGCACTTTCATCAAAGAACATCATGGCTCAACACGTGGACTGCCTGTTGTAGTTCATAATCTTGTATGAACTGTTGTTCTTGCTGCCTCAGAAAGCTTCAAGGAATTGCTAGGAGAACTGATGGAAGGCTGTTGTTTCTCCCAATTGAATAACATGTCCCCTAGCTTTGTCATAAGCACCACAAAGGATGCCGGATCTTTTTCCTGCATTGTTTGACCATCCTACGCTTTGGCTTTCTGACATGAGGTTACTTACAGTATTTCTAGTGAGTGCCAGTGATACCATGTTTCTCAATCTTAGAAGTGGTATCAAGTATTGCAGTGTGTGCATGGTTACCACTTATTGACAAGCTACCCTGAGCTGTGATTTGAATTGTTCTGCAACTGTGCTGCTGTTATTTTTTGTGCTTCATCCACTCATATCAAATACCACTGACAACCTGCTGTGTTTAGAAGACAAAGGAAGGTCTCTTTTTAATGTGAACTGGACCTTCTGTTTGTACCATGAATGATGCAGTTTTCCTCCCCTGCTATTAACTGCTGCTCTTGTAGCCTATTTAGTATACAGGGAGAAAAGTCTTGCTTACTGACCAATTAAGATGTGTAGACTACTCTTCTATTTTGAATATGCAGTCTGCATTGCTGTTATATCTTAGAGCATACACCCCTTGATTTTCTACAGTCCGTTTCAAGATATCTGTCCAAAGTACAGTTCACAAACCAAGGACAACAGTCTTTAATGCTGTTTTATCCCCAAGCCACAAGGCAGAATTCCCTAGGTAACTGAAATAATTTCTGCCTTAACATAACACTTCTATAAAATTTCTAGATTCCCTTATTAATTCTAGGTTTTTGTGCAGCTCAGAACAGCTCTAACAGAACTTTCCCTAAACATCTTTCTTACTTCATGTCCAGCTGCTGTTGCTGCTATTACCACCAAAAGGCGGCTATTCCAAGATCACAAGCATCTCTGGTAATCAAAAGTTGCAGTCTAATGGCAGTTGATCTTTCAAAGTGCAGGGTTATGCGCTGAGGATGTTGTTTAGTACTGAGAATCACAAAGGTATGTTTTGGATGTGTATTTAAATGCATACACTTTTACATTCATCGAGGGGATATCTGGGGATTGCCTACAGATATTTAGTATTTGATACATCACTTATTCAAGATTTGGAAAGTACTTGAGTAGTAAGCCTCGGGGTTAGCAGGGGAACTGTGTGATAAGCCTTAGATCTCACAGAAGAACTGATAGCAAGACCTACCTTTTCGTTCCCCCTCTGATTATACAGTAGTGTAATAGGGCTTTCCAGTGACAGATACAGTGTAACTGAGGCAGACAGAGGATGAACCAAGGCTGTTACAGTCAGTTTTGGGTTTTTTTTCTTGTGAAGTGACTAGTCTTTAGCTCCATTTCTGAGAAGGTTATTTGAACCTCTGACTCAAACAGAGACATCTCTGAATGGGGTAAACTGGTAGCTGCAGCACTTCTGGGACAGAAACTGCAGACTGTTAGGAGCACGTTCCCCTTTGCAAACATGGTGCCAGCTGCTTTCGATCTGTGGCTTCTCACTGTTATTGTGTGAGGGAATCACACTCTCTGAGTTTCAAGAGCCACAACAGAGAGTAAGTAAAGCTGTGGCTCATTTAGGACTGGGTGTTATTTTAATGAGCTTAATAAATCCTATATAGGACTGAGAGTTTCTTTGGAGTTCTCAGTCCTGCAGAGCAGCACTCAGTCTGACCTTTGAGCCTTGTACACTGTAGAGCTCTAAAAAACTGCACCAGTTCTATGCTGCACCAATTTCAGCAACATCAGCAACCCTAGCGTAAGTAGCTCACCCGCTTTAGCAGCTGTTTTCAGCATCAAGTTGAACAGACTTCTCTGAATGGAGCTTAAATGACATTGTACTGCAAATGGCTTCCGCTGCCCCAGGTCACCATGTTCACAGATGTTCACAGAAGTCCAGGAGGTCCATACTCATGTAGAAACAAACGGATTTGCTTTGTGAAATAAGTACCCACAGATGATAAGGAGTTGGCATTTTTGTTAACCGAACTCATCACATGGTTAAAGCTGAAACGTTCATGAATGTTAATATTGTTCTTGTAAAACATGAATGGCAAAGATTCGTTTCATGTGCAATATGGGCACTGACCTTCAAAGGGCAAAATTCATTGCAGCACCATTTATCTCACTTTAGCAAAGCAGGATGGAAGGAGATCTCCTAAGATTAATTCTACAGTCATGGCTATCAACTCCTCATCACAGTCAGCCTTGTCATGTAATCACTCTCATCAAAAGAAATGGATATCTGGATCAGACTCTATCTTAAAATAAGCAGGATTCTCACCCTTTCCTCCTAAAGTTGAAGGTTGCTTCTGGAAAGGATTTCTAACACCTATCTGCCATAGTGATTAGGACTGAAAATGCACTGGAGGAAAGACTCAGTCAGCCAGCAAACTCTCAGGCCTCCTCTGCAGAAAAAACATTGACCATAGAAACCTAAAAATGACTCAGGGTGATGAACTGGTATCATTTGAAAAGAACAGTACTATCGCACCTATTTTCTGGCTACAGTACAGTTTTATTAATGGACATGTATTGTAAATTATATATTCTTGGTCAGTCTACTTTGGAACACTCAAAAACTAAAAAAATTATTTTTATAAAGTTATTCCAGTGTGCTTTAATACCAAAAGTTCAGAAATATGGTAGATATACCAAGAAAATGAAAAGCCCTAGGGCTAAATATGTTCATAAAAGTCATTTAAAAACCAGAGCTTCAACTAACCAAGTTGACCTTGCTTGTTACAGTGCTGGAGAGATTTGGTTGTGCATAGCTAGGAGTATAGCACTGTTTAAATAACATACCAGAATCTACCAGTGATGTAATGCTTTGTGATTTCCACTAAGACATAATCTATAGCTTTTGACTCAGATGATTAGGGACATGTCTGATATGCTAGGTTCTACTGTCACTTACAGGAACATAATTTATGTATATTAAAAAAAATTAATGCTATCCTACTATTCGGGAAAGCTATCTTTCCCTTCCTTTTTTATGAAGCCTTTTGAAAAGGTTTTCAGCTATCTAAAACCAAAACATACCTGAGGGTCCGGCCCTTAAGTGAAAATATTCACAACTTTCCAGAATGCTCATGGTGCAAAAGGTTGTGGTGCTCTTTCAGGAAAATGAAGGCAACCTAGAACACAACAGGATTGCTGTACCTTTCCTTATGATAGATCTGTGCTGCTCATTTTTGTGTGTGCGTAGCTCAAGAAAGTAGTAAATCTCCCATGTGACATATGGATAAGGCAGTCACTGCCTTCACCAGCAGGGACATATAATTTAGGCAATATGTACAGTGATTTCAAGATCTTTTCTAATCCCAAACCGCTTGTTCTACTCTGAAGGCTCTAAGGCACTTCTTCCTCTGTGCTCAGCCCTGCTCCATGCTCTTCCCATCCCATCCCTTCCCTTTGTGCTGCTTAGTGGAATTTTCCTGGATGTTGCTGGCCTTGTCTTTGGGAAGTCATCTGGCAGCCCCGTAACCCCTGCTGCCCATCTCCGGCTCTCTGGCACCCCACTGCCTCTCTGCTGCCTCCACACGTAGGGAAGCCTGGAAGGTGAGACAGGTTGTCCACAGAAATTTGGCTTCAAAATTAAGCTCAGTATGTAGAGCTTTCATGTAGGCTACAAAAGTATTGTAAGGACAGGGAAGTGTAGCTTACGTACTTTCATCAGTGAATGAAAATCTCATTCATACTTGTCTGCCCTGGACTAGTGAGCTCATGTACCACTAATGCAAACTACAACAGACTGAATTTACCCCGTGGAGTTCCCTGATCTCTGAAATGCAGAACTGGGTTATTTTATCAGAAATTTATTCACTAGTCATGAATTTCATTTGAGAAAATCATGTAATTTTTGGTTTGCTGTCTGCTCTAAAGTGACAGCAGTTCTTTTACATACCCCAACAGTCTCAACAATTTAGTAAGTTTGAGGTTGAAAAGAAAATGCTGTTATTTCTTCATTTCCCACAACACATTTTATGCTGGATCACTTGTGCCTAGTGAATGGTTTCTCAGGTCAGCAAAACCAACTCCTTTCTTATTTTCAGGCACATGTATCCAAAGGATACCAATGCTTTGGATAAGAAGACTTGAATATACTTTACCATGGTAAAAAAATATACAAACCAGTAAACTCAAAGTATTTAAACTCTTTCCTTACATTTGATTAGTGCTTTATATGCCTGCTTTCAGAACATTCCTGAAGTATTCTGTTTTAATTTGTTTAATTAGTATTTTTTAATTCATAGCATGGGGTTTTAAAAACCCCAAACACTGAAAATTTGATTTTTCTAAAGGTAGATTATTAAATTTTTACAGCATGTGTAACTTTCATATTATGACTTTTTAAGATTTTGCACTTATGTAGTATTATGACTCTAAATAAATTCAAATAAATATTTATCACTTGAATTTTTCACAAACAGATGAGGATATTGTTGTCCTGTTTCAGAAAGGGTACAGATTTATGCGGATGTAAAGCAGTTTGCAGACAGATGTGGGTAATTATATAGTTGTATGCAGTGATCCAGTATAGTGCAGGAGAAAACTGTTCTCTTTGTCCATATGACTGAACACATGGGTACAGATTTAAGACAATAAGTAGTAAACTTTTTGCATAGCAGGAGTAAAACTGGGGCACAGAACTGAACACTGTGCATCTTCCTTACATTTAATTTTTCCTTTTTCTTTAGTCAATATTGTGCCTTCTTTAAGAGGTGCATTATTTTTCTAAGCGATGAAAGAAAGAAAATAAGTGAGTGGCTTACATTGATCTGGTGAATGCAGTTATTATAGTCCTGCACTTCATAAAAATGTTCTCCCTCAAAATTATATGAAATAACGTGAATTTGAACTGTAAACACAAGTGATGAATCCTAACACGTATGATGAAATTTTAGAATATGGCTTCTGAAGCAGCTACAAAATTTTAGACAGAGCCATCACATTAGCACCCAAATTTTACAAAACTTAAAGAAATATGGAGACCATCTGTTCAGTTAGCTGCAAACCACTTTGCAGGATTTAAGGTTTGGAAAATGAAATTAGCTAACAGAGATATAAAAGGTGCCAGTGGCTGGAAGTTTACCCTTCATAAATTAGAAATGAGATGCACTTTTTAACATTAAGGTTATAGCATTTTATTTCTAGCACTTAGAAAGATTCACTAACAGCAATGGTGCACTTTCTGTGAATCACTTCAAATTAAGATGCGATGATTTTCTAATAGATGTTGTTTAACTAAATCAGAATTTGGGACCTGGTGCAGAACTGCTGAATGAAAAACATTCCTGTGTAACCCAAGACAGGCTAGGTGGAGATAATTGTCCCTTCTGGCCTTCAAATCTGTGAATCTGTGAGCCTGTAAGTAATGTCATGACAGACAAATAATCGAGTCTGGACCGTCATACTGAAAAGGAACGTAGGTTCCTCTTAAATTGAAGTGGCATTGGTACTTCTTCAGTGCCGTGGTATATAAAACTTACTCTATATCTGTATTCTAGTTTTGTTCTAGTTTTTTTCAAAATGTAATCAAGACACTACATCCCCAGAAGTTTTATAGCCACAGACTAATCATTTGTCAAAAAAAGAAACCTTTGGTGACATTGAAAAAAATTTTGTGGTATCATATGTCATTCACTCTGGAAGGTCACTATTATTTTAATGGTTTTGTATTTTTCATTTTTAGACTATACTACACAATAAACACCTAAAATGCTAGAAAGCTCAAACATGCAGAGTCTCTGTCACCATTATTATTAGAACATCTGATGAACAGGATATTACTAGCTTTTTATTTTAAACAGTGGTTAAAAACCTATAGTTTTAAGAAAGGCATGGTGACCAACTGTTTGAGAATGAGTTCTGGTGGGTGAATTATAAAGTGCATATCACGCTCATGTAGCAGAAATTTTCAGTACTTTATACTGTTACAAATAACAAACTATTTCAGACTCTTAATTCTTTAGAATTATAAATTTTCTTGTTGCACATGCAGCATATTTAGATTATCACAGGATGCCATTCATTGAACAATGCCCACAATTACTTACATAATTAGATTTCATATTGCTGACTTATGTGTCCTGTAACTAGACAGGCATTAGACAGGGGAAAGAACCTAGATCCTAAAATAAAAACTCTGAGGTAGAAGAGAGCCTGAAAAATCTCTTTGCTCTCTAAATATCTACCATAAAAAAACTGAAGCCAAATAGATTTTTATGTTGAAGAAAAAATGCAATTATGTTCCTTACACAAAACTGAAGTGGCTTATTGATTAACTTGGACAGGACTCTCAATTGTTAATACGTATAGTATTATGAAGGGTTTAAAAAAATAGGAAAGTACATCACCAAAAAATTGAAAGTGGAAAGATTTCAGACATTTTGATTATCCTGAACAAAAATGATTTCATATTATGTGGCCATCAGAGGAAGTTACTAAACACCTCAGAGTACTCATCTGAGTAAGAAAAATTTCCAACAAAATGTAGGAGATGTACAGGTGATTCATACACTTTGTTCTCCCTTACTGTCACCTTCAGAAGACTCTTTCTAGCCATTTAGAGAAACTGAAGAATGTTCCCCATTCATTTTTCCCCAGTGGCTGTCATCTAACTAGCGTATATCCTTACATGTGTTGTAAAATATCTCGGATTCCCTTTAAAAGTCATTCACAGGTGCGAACTTGCCTGCACTGACTATGTGTAATTGTGTGCATTAGCAGAATCAACAGGGCAGAAATTGTAAAGATAGTGTAGCATACGGTACTGCATGTGTTGTATTTGCCCTGCACTGCACAGTGCATATTCTGAATGCTGCATGTGACATTCGACAGCCAAGGGCAAGGTCTTTTCCAGAATAACACCAAATTTTTATACTGCAAAACTAACATCTTTGTCTTTGGGGCACACTAAGCAATCGTTAGCACTGATTTGACAGACACCCTACACTATATTTTGTGATTAACATATTCTGACCATTAATTTTAAGGACAAGTAAAACATTACGGCACACTACATATTAAAGGAAAGTGCTCACTGCTCCGAGCTCCACCTGTTATGCTGTTAAATAATAGTAATGATCATTAGTATCCATTTAGTAGGATAGATTTGCATGGTGCTTTGTAACTATGAAAATAACATTTCGGAGTAGTAACTGGGGAAATACATACTCTCTAGGGAAATTCTCTATTTAAAGACAAACTGTCAGTTTGTTTAAATCCTTCTTCCATGACCACCTGAAGTTTCTTGTTTCCTTGGAATTAAGCTAAAAACTTTAACGATGTGCATATCATCTTGAAATCTTCAAAACATCAAAACAAATATTTTCTTCTTATTATCTAGAAGGGAAGTTTAGTTGCGTTCTAGATACCTTGTCAAGTTTAATTAATATCCCTAAAAATATTCCAAAAGGATGAGGTTTATGTTCTTTCATTAGGCTACAGCTGGCAAGCATAATAAAAGCAATACTTTCCCCAATATTTATCAGTATTTCTGTTGCAGTAGTAAGAATATAACAGTCCTCCATCATGTGTGTTACTGTTTATTTCTACGTTATTTTTTCTATGTATGGCTTTGTACACAACTGCTCTTTGGAGAAAAAGAAAGGCTGACGTATGATCAGAAATTCCTTACGTAATTCCAGAGCCATCTAATCCAGGTGTATTCTTTTTCCTAGCAAAAGGAAATGTGCACTTATCTTATGAGTCTCTTTACCCCTCCTGAGTATGCTAGGAACCTCTTGGTCTTGTCAGGACATTATACCGCATAATCTACTACAAGACTGCTAGATACAAGCAGCAGCTAGCACAAATACTAAATGCAGATATTCAGCACAAGTTCATCTTGGGTTTTTTTCCTATTTTTATATTGTTCACTAGGCTTCAAAACAGACTTGCTTCATCAAAATTTTCATTTTGTAGACTGCTGTACATATAAAAATTATTTCAACGCACCTTTCCCATTTTCAACACCAGGTCTGAAATCACTTTACAGAGAGGGTGTTCTTTTCAGATAAGGCACATAAAAATGAAGAGAAGAGCTGAGGTGGTGAGGAGGACTAGAAACAGAAACCTCAGACTTTCAAGCCCCATCTAAGCATCCTGTCCTGCGGAGCATTCTGTTACTATCTCTGTACAAACCTCCGCGATAGGTACAAGAACTACAAGTGTATTTTTGTTAGCATGTCTCCTCTTATCTTTGTGGTAAATGTATGGTAACTTATCCCTCTTATCCCTGTCTTTAATTCCTTCATATTGGATGAAAAGTAAATACATAGCTGCTATCATGGAGCGTGTTGTATGTTCACACCCCAACTTAGCACATTCCTTGTTCTGCTTATACCATAAATACTGAATGTTCATACAAACACTGAAAATACACCGAACAATTACTTCATGATGTATCTCAGTATTAAAAAATGTCCATTTAATGACAAAGAAAATTTTTTTAACCTTGTGATCAGCTGACCTTGGTCCTCCAACCCGTCTCTCCCTTGTACATCTCAGAGAGTAGATTGCACTTGCTGTATGACCTGAAAGTCAACAAACCCTGATGGTATCAGGTCAAGGAAAGAAGGAAGTGCAGAGCTGCTTGTGGGAAACTCCCTTCCAGCTGCCTGGTAAATCTAAACTCCGCTTAATTGAGTCAGTTCATACACTCACTTCCACAGATTGCATAGAACTCAGTTTTCCAAAAGGAACTGCTTTTCCAAGTGGAAAAGAATTAATAAAGAATTAGTAACTTATTCGTAAATATTTTAGGCAAAACTTATGTATTGTAGAATGATAGAATAATTTAGGTTGGAAGGGACTTTTGTAGATCATCTGATCCAACCCCTTGCTTAAAGCAGCACCAGCTTATTAGGTTACTCAGGGTCTTGTTCAGTCAAGTTCTGAGTATCTCCAAGGATGGATATTCCACAGCCTCTCTGAACATCTGTTCCTCTCTGAACATTTGACTACATGTATGGTTTGTGCTAGGGATGACAGTGAGGACATCAGAAGATTATCATGGACTTATTAGAATTAGAAGACTAATTAGGTGTGAGATTCATGAGCCTCTAACAACTTATTAGCCATTTGTTAAAACTCCTTTTTGTAATTTCATAAACCATTTGCAAGTGGGATCTTAGTATTAAATGTGACCCAGAGGTTTCTTATACTAGAGTGTGAATTTAAGCTTCCATTCCTAAAGTATCTGGAAAACAGCATGGGTGTTGGAGCACCGATGTATGTTGGTCTCTGCACTAACCCTCAATTAATAACAAGCAGACAGCTGCAGCCTTCCACAGCTTCAGATTGTGACTGGCATAGTGCCACGGAGAGAACATACACTAGCCTAATCCCAGTGAGACAAATGTAGGGAATAAATCTCAGAAACTCTACATTTAAAAAAATATAGTGCCCCATTCTACAGAGGCACATGGAACAAAGCCCTTTGCCACATCATTGCTGTAAACGCATCCAGGAGCAGCTGAGGTATTAACACAACCGCCAAGTTAGGAATCTGACTAACAAATACATGGAAAATTTCCGCAGTAATATATTCACTACTTACTTACATATTCAATACTGCTTCGAGCACAGACATTTCTAAATGGTTCCTCAGTTTCATCAGAGTTCCAGTCTCACCCTAATGCTTGATACATCTGCATGGTCTATCAACAGAAAGAGAAGATAGCCGTCAGCATGGAGATGTGGCACATGCCTCCACAGTAACTCTTGGAGTGATCTGGCAGGCATTTTGAGCAGGATGGCAAGATCTGTACCTCTCCACCAGAGAAACCCCGGTGGTGTTCCTTGGGACCTCCCTAAAAGGAGTAATGGATTCCAGTCTATAGCAACCCCTGTGGCTGGAGGTACTGCCAGCACTTGGCTGAAAACCTATCATTGGGAATAATGACAGTCTGAAAGAACTCGGGACTCATCAGTTAACACTTCCTTAGCTTGTGTGAATTACCAAGGATGAAACAGGACTCACTCAAGTCAAGGAATGGTGACCATTTGTTGCCAAAGTCAGCTTTCAAGAGGACCTAGGGCCTGAGGACAGCGGAAGGGTAACCTGTGATTGTCTCCTCCGCAACACACCACTCTGATAGCAACTCCCGGGGGACTCTACCATTGCCAGAGGAGTTTCACGGTAGCATGTGGCCGGAGCCTGCCACACAGTGTGGTATAGTCAGTCTGACTCATTGCAGACATTTGTACAAGCACAGATGTGTTAGTGCCTTTCATCCACACTGTAAGCAAATGTCCTCCTCACACAGAGTCCATTTAATTCCTCCAAAACACACTCTTATGTTAAATATCAATGAATATGCTTTTATGCCTTTGCATCTCCACATTTAGAGCACTGTCCCCACTTTTTAAATGCAGATTTCTAACTAACTGCACTCTCAGACGACTTAAAATGATGAATAGTGACAGCTTTCATAACTGCCTTTACTACTGTCCATAAGATAGTTTGTTCCTTCCAGGCACCAGTAGTAAGTTGGTTTTACACTGGACAGAATTCAGATCTCGGACACAAATTAAACCTGCAGTGAAAACCAATGCAATAATTGAGGCCGGAACTTGGCCTACTGACCCTGCTCATCTGAATGCTATTTCTGAGGGGATAATGATGTATTATTGCTCCTTTTTGGCAATTACTCTTTCACAGATAATTTCTTAAATTTTATGTGCCATTTTTCTGTGATGTTGCAGTGGTATCCTGGATACTTAGTTCTAAAATTCTGTGCTCCTGTCATGCCATTATAGTTGCCTAAAGCATGTTTCTTTATTCCTTTTTTCTGCTCTACCTTTCTTTTTGGCTCATTTCTGTATTCTGCCATCACATTAGCTTCATTTGTGTAACCAAGAAAATGAAGAATTCTACTGAATTCTGAAAGAAACCTTTGTGTTTCATGACTTTTCTTCTCTTATTATCTCACTACTTTACAAACTGCTACTTCAGCTTTTCACTCAAAGGATCGCCCCTCAACCGTCTATATTGTATAAAAAGTTATCTATTTTTAGTCCTTTCCTTCTAAAACCTATCCCTGCATGGTATTATTCACAAAGTTGACTGTTACTACCTTTGCTATATGGATGCTCCAAACTAGTTGCCTCCTATTCTAGTTTGGATAGAAAGCATGAAATGGATGTATGATTTATCCTTCTGACATCTCCCTTTCCCTGTCCAGCCATTAATATAACACAGACAGAGTTCTTCATTTGCCTCTCCCTCCTGTCTCAGTGATGGGGGAGAGATTACCATCGTCCTTCACGTTCAGGCCTGTAAGCTGGGAATTCTTTTTGACTTGCTGCTCTGTCAAATATGTATTCATCATTTCAAAAATACTTGCGTCTCCCTGTGTACAGCAGCTAGAAAACACATACTGTCACTGGAGATTCTTTACACACCATACCCAGAAATTGCTATTCCACATCCCGTATCTTGGAGTAACTACCTAATACATGCTCCAATTGTCCATTTGTCCTGTTTTCCAACACAGAGCCTTAATTTTTACCAAGCTATCGTTTCAATACAGGGCATGTTCCTTGAAAATATCTGCAAAGCCATTACATTGTCCTCTTTCAAAGATCACTGTAAAATTCACTTCAAAAACTTTGGTAAGGGGAGTGTGTTGTACAATGGCCACTTAGACTGACCAGTATCGCCTTGTACCCCCCACCCCCCAGTATGCTGTACCCTCCTGTTGTCTCTCATCCTCTCCCTGGTGCATCAGCTTTGCAAAGCCAGCGTGCCGCCCTCGGACAATTCTCCTCAGTTGTCACATGAAGTTGGTAAAGCCTCTGAACAGCTGAAGCTCATGCTCACATTGAAATCCTAAGTCCTCAGCACCTATGGAAACCACTGAGTGAGAAACAGCTCCCCAAAACCTAGACTCTCACTTCTTTGTGCTCAAGTTTACCACTTTGCTGTAAAAGGGCTAAGAAAATATTTTTCTACCTGCCATACAAGAACATGCGGTTTATTTTATGACAGTCGTACCAGTAGCATTTGTAAAGCAATGAGTCACTGAGTGGTAGTACAGCAGAGTAGTTCAAATATTTATTTATACTGTATTATAGCTGAACCTTTGTATTTTTTTAATGTGGAATCTTCACTTCTGGCTAAGATTTGGGATGGATGTAAAAGTGTTGAACTGAAGTCCTGGCCTCGAGTTGAATTTGAGTGAAGCCCATATGGTGGAGAAAAAGACTGAGTGAACTGTACAACAGAACACTAAAATAAGCTAGGGCTGAACAAGGTAAAGGAGAACAAACTGCAAATGAACATAAAAGAAAACAGCATTAATTTTTTTCTAGTTATTTCAGGTGCAGCTTTTATGTAAATTGCTTCCTGCATTTCTGGACTCGCTTTAATGTTGGTGAAAAGCACCTTTAGTGATAGTCATATTTTTATTTTTTAACTACTGCTTATGCATTCCCAAATGTGTTGGGAAACATGAGTATTTTCAACAAATTCCAGGCAGTTTTATTGAAAGAACTGTGATATGTTCACATAAACACTGGTTTGCTTAGAAGTCTCTTCAAGTCCTGCTCCTGTTCCTATAAACTGCTTTTAAAGTAAAAGTAAAAAACCTCATGGTTTAAATCCCAGGGATTCCTACTTTGATTTTACTTGCATCTAAGTAAATTGGGAATAACTCTGCTGACTTGTAGTACTGTAAGGGAAGCATAGGCAGAATCAGGTCCTTCCTAGGTTGTGCTGAACTCTTCTCTTCTGATAAACACACATATTTCCCATACACATACTCTCAGATGGTATAAAACTGGAGAATCCCATTGAATTCGGCAGAGAAACATTTGAGAAAGCAGTCCACAGTATTAGAAAGCTGAGAGCCATACATGTGTCCAAACCAGCCAGCTCTTTGTAGAGCTTGGCAAAATATTTTGTCTCCTTGAATTTAGATTTTTCATTCATGTTTTAGTCATCTGTGCTTGTCACAGAAATAGACTGTACAAGAACAGTTCTGCTTAAAGCAAACTTCATCCCTGTCTCAATTCTCTTAGATTAGCAGCATACACTGTGTTTTTAAATCTCACTTATGATAGTAAATAGGAACAGCATTTATTTTTTCCTTTGTTGATCTACAAACCAGGAAAATATCCGTTGTTTCTAAATTTAAAGTGTGCACTACAATGTACAAAACAAATTTAGCAGTATAGTAAAAATTACCAGCTGTACTCTACTACTGAAATAGAAGTAAGCATTTATCATCAAATTCAAATGTTCTAGATAGAATTCTAACAGACTCATTCTGAAATAAATTGCGCTAGCAAGTTTGTAGAGGGTGTGTTCAGAACTGACCTCACCTTTTAACATAAAGGACATCAAGAATTTGATATGCTCTGCGTCTTGCTTTCCTTAAGAAATATGAACACTGAAATCCAATAATGAACTGATTTATTGTACAAAAGAAAAACGGGGATTTGACAAATGAAATGCATCATTATGCTTTAAAATAAATAGAAACCCCCGTGTTCTTTGGATTTCCATATACATTGTATGTGTTGATTAATGTTAGTAAGTGGAAGGGATTTAAACCATTTACGGAGGAACAGACCCAAAGAGGTCTCCCCCACGTTGCGTAACAGTTCTTTTGATGACACGGGTGCACACTTGGACTGCAAAGGAAAAAATCCTGCTCTTCCTCCATACAAAGAACATTATCAAGATTACCTTAACGTACTGCTAAAGAATATCTTTATTTTTTAGTGAACTCTTCTTGCGCCTTTGAAAACTGTCTTGCTTTCCAAATGAAAACCTAAAATACTTTCCACAAAATTATTACATTCAAGAATGACCAGCTGTTTGCTGTGCAACCTATCAGCAATAACCCCAGGCAGAAATATGTTCTGTATCATGAACATATCCAATATGAAAGGGTTTTTATGATGTAATTGCCTACAATGACAGGGACTACACATGTTGACCAAGAAGTCCCATCCTGGTCCCTGCGTCATCTGTCAATTTTCCTTTTCCAGTCCTTTTCCAAGGGATAGTATCGGTCTATACAAAAATGCCCTTCTTCCAGTGCAAGATTCTTGTGTATAGTCCTGTTTGCTCCAAAAAACACAATTATTGTGGTACTTCCACCACACGTATTGTTTACACACTTACACTTAAATATCCTAACAAAAAGTGATTTAGATTACATCCTTAAATTTATAGTGGGAGAGGGAAGTGGCTTGAACAGACTGGGAGATTGAGCACTAAGTCCTGACCAGGAGAAAGCTGCAGTAAACAAAATGAGAGAAGACAAGGGCACAAAAATGGGTTCTGTTAGTAGGGTCAGCAGCGGGGACAGACGGCATCAAGGGGGGAAACACAGCCCTTGTGTGTTCCACAATGGAGATGTGGCACCAGGGCAGCTTCCAAAAGAGCTAGAAATGAACAACTGAAAGACCCGACCAGAATTTCAGTTTCAGTGAGACTGAATTTCAGAGAAAGGTGGGACTTCCAAGAAAAATGGCATAAGGTCACTAGAGATATGAGTCTGCTTGGCAGCTGTGGTTGGCTGTTTTTCTGCAGGCTGTCAGCCAGGGCTTCATTTGATCTAAACTGGTAATGAAGGCAAGCTCCTTCTGCCAGAAGACCCCTTCCACGAAGAGGAAATCACGTTGCTTGCCTAAGCATGGAGCGAGGCTTATCTTTCAGTTTCTTTAAAATACCTGGATGCCAGGGAAGGTAACTCACAGAGTATACTTATGCAGGCAAAATGCTGGGTCCAGAAGTCTTAGGAATGTGAAAACACCACTTTTAGCAGTAATTTCTAATTGCCGCATCGCTACTGTAAAATGCAACTAACTTGCAGTGCGCTCCTGGTTTTCTATATAAACCTGGACCATTGAATCCATAGCTGGAAGCCTCTACGGTGTTACTGTCTATCAGGAGAGGAAGGTCAAAGTTGCAGGCTTACATACAGGGAGCAGCAGAAGTTTTTACAGCATTTATTTGGTCTGTCGTAAGTTTTCATATGTATGTGTTGGAGGACACGTATACCTAACGCAGTGGTTTGCAACCATGTGTAATATGAGGCTGATAGGCTTTTTCCAGTGAAAATGCAGAACTTTCAGGATTTCCCTAGCAAGTTTAACACCTCTTCTGATTCTGAGAAGATTGTAGAAAATTAGAAATCCATATGCTTGAAAAGAGAAAAAGGGAAGAGAACAAAAAGCAGTGTCTTCTTGACATAAACAGGGTGTTCACTGAACTTCCTGGGAAGATGTCATTTGATGTTTTGCCTGTGAATAATTCAGATCGGGGATGTCTTCCCTTTCATTTTTATGACTATCTAGCCCTTTCACTTTCATTTTGACCTTCCAGGTAACTACACAAATTCACTGCTGGGGGGGTTTCATCGCTGGCATGTTGATTGGATCTACTCTGTTTTTAAACTGTGGGTCAGATTCTGAAGAGACACCCAGCATCCATTCCTCTGTTATTTTTCTAACGTGAATACTGACTGCTTCAGAAGATATGGTGCCATATTTTTCATACATCTAGAACAAATGCTCCAATTACCAGATTTTGAGAAATTTAATACAAATACAAGAGAGACACAAGTAAGTTACAAATGCAAGCAAGCAAGAGATTTACAACTAATGAAATACATTTTTTCTTAAAGCAAAGGTAACAAAAAGGAGGAAGTTAGGGCAATAATGAGTTTTTAAAAGACAAACATGTTGAATCAGATGGCCTTTATCTCCCTCAGAAATCTTACTGCCTTTCTTTCCTTGGCACTTTCTTCAAATACCCTTCCAACACCCTGAGGCACAACATGGGACAAAGACCTCCGATGAAAAAAACACATAAAACAGTACGAGTCCTGTAACACAAGTTTTTCTAGTGTATGTCATGAAATCGGTCTGCTGCTCTGTACAGTACACTAACAGACCATCTGAGCATCACAGATTACAGTTTAAATTGTTTACATAGATATGCATGGCAAGAAGAGGAGATGACGTACTTATTTTGAAAATCACTAAGTAGATAACGCAATCTTGCAAACCTTTCTGGAAGTTAACTGATCTCCTGGAAGGTGTTTTCTGGGAACATAAGGATTTTTATTTATGCTCTGTAAATGTCCTGTGAACTGTGAGATGAGTGTGCTGTTACACCGGATTTTACAGCTGTATCTATAGAAATAATTCAATAGGAATTACCCTTTTTTAACTTAGCCTAGAATTTTTTTTTTTTATAAGTGGACAATAACACTGTGCTGTTAAATGAATGATTTTGACCCTGAATCTTCTATGAAGGAAGATGTGTGTGTGTTGTACGTTGCATATACAAACACTTGATCACAGATCATAACACTAAGTTAATGAAGCTCTACATATTTGTACTATAATTGATTAGTATTTTTTTTTATTTCACATTAAGGTTAGAATACAAAACTTTTTTAAAAGGCTTTTATTTATGACTTTCATCCTAGTTTGTGCAGCTGTGTATAGAGCTAGGTTTAAGGCTAGTTGGAAGCTAAAAAGTGTGTTCCAAATGCATTTGCACAGATGCCGTGGTCTTACTCTATTTGTTCTCTTTGAACACATTTATATGGTAACATATCAGCACCTCAATTCATCCAGAATTAGCCAAGGGGGGCAGGGAGAGAGAGAATCTAGGCAAGTAATGGTATATGTCAATTCTAGCACTCTCTTAACTGTGATACCCCTGCAAACCTTGTTTGCAGTCATTTCACTTTTATTAAATTTAACTACTTAGTTTTCCAAACCAAATATAGTGAATTCAAGGATTTGGCAAACTGTAACTACCAAGGTCACTTTTGGGAAGATGTCATTCAGTTCTCATTAAAGACAGAACTGAGGGGGAAAATGGAAAATCAGACATTGAAGCCATTGGTATTTTCTGCATATTCTCAGAACTGTGTATTGCTTATTCTAGGGAAGGAATGAAAGTATTATTTCTATTAATCACTAGCTGTCACAGAATTATTTCTCATTAAGAAAGCTCATGTGAATTTGTGTAACCTTAAGTAAATGAGGAAAGATTATTACTTTATATACTACCTGTTAAAACAAATATACATCATTACAAAAATAAAATAGTGATGTTTGTTATTACTGTGGACTGTGAATAGGAGAACGGTACAGACAGTACCAGGTGTGGGTCAAAACCTGATATTTACGCCTACACTGAAGCACTTCACTGTATGCAGTGAAGGAACACAGTGGCACTCTGAAGGGGATAAATATCAATGAAGAACTTAAAGCCCCGAGAAAGAAAAGGGACCATGTTGAGAGGTCAAGTATGTTCGCTGCTACCCTCAAATGCATACAGTAATGAACAATGAGGCAGTAATGAGGACGAGGCAGATGATACCTACTCAGAATTTTTATGCCAA
This sequence comes from Aptenodytes patagonicus, assembly GCF_965638725.1. NCBI lineage: Eukaryota > Metazoa > Chordata > Aves > Sphenisciformes > Spheniscidae > Aptenodytes > Aptenodytes patagonicus. The sequence goes on along the minus strand of NC_134959.1, from coordinate 5,887,056 downwards.
GTGGGTATGATGGCTGAACCGAAAAACTAATTTTGGATCAACCCACATTTTTTCCATTTTCTCCCCAGCAAAACAATAAACTGAGAAGGGGGTTTGACCAGAAACAAAACATTTTGCCTTCAGCTTATTTACTCCCTCTTTATTTTAGTTTTGTTAGTTAAATTGGAAGTGAAAACGTTGATAGTTTTGTTCTGAAAATGCTGTAATGAAATGCTTAGTCTTTCCCAAATATATTTGCTTTCTAAATGTTTTTTCTGAAACCATTTATTAAATTTGACCCAATTTCATAAATACTTTTATTCTCCCTTCATGATGTGTTGAACTGGTTAATCGTATTCTCCATTGCCAGTATTTTGTTTCCCAGGAACAAAGACCACTCATGTTTTCTCCTTTTATCCTCTTAATTGAAATGCATAATGCCTCATCACCAAAATACTTGAGTGTTTTTCATATTAAAAAATGCTCTCCAAGAAGAGCTCTTCCCTTCACTTTTCCTCCTTGTAGCAGAGCAACAATGTGAAAATGAGAAGTCAGTATAGTTAAATTTAAAGATATGGGCATGAGTGAAAAAAGGTGAGGTGAAAAAGAGTGAGTGAAAAAGAGATGCTTTTTGTATGTGATTCTGAAAATGGCAAGGTATTTGTCCATCCCTTCTGAGGTTCTTCCTTCAGTGAGCAAGTGGGGGAATGCAACTGGTGTAATCCCTCAAAGGAAAGGCAGAAGTTACTCCGAGGTAGCATCAACCTGACACAGAATTTGTGTTCCAACTCCTGAATTAAAAAGGGAAGGGAATGCATGTGTTGTTTAGCTAGTACAGACAGAATAGCTCTAAACCAAATTCTCTACAGTAATGATAGCTGTGGTCTACTGAGTTTAGCAGCAATTTAATTTTTTCCCCAGCAATTTAATTTTTTCCCCAGGGCATATATATATATATATATGTATGTATGTATGTATGTGTGTGTGTTTTGCTCCTTGGTATAGTGAGCTGCAGTAATTAAAGTAACAAATCCACAGACAACCCACAGGCCACTACAGAGTTCCACAGTTCAATGTACCATCTTTCTGGCTAGTCCCAGATAGGAGGAGGAGAAATGTTTTAAAGCCGGGGATAATTTGGACAGCTGCTCTCTCAACAAGATCATAATAAGTCTATTATTTTGACAATTGAAAGCCACACATCCCAAATGAGGACACAAAAAAATGCCAGTTCATTTTTTTTGTGAGGACTTTTCCTCTTTTCAGACAAATGATCTCAAACTTGCCTAGACTGAGCTTCAGTTAATTGTTCTGCCACACTGAGCAATCCTGAAGGGGACTGTGCTAAATTCAGAGTAAAGATGATGCCTTGCTTTGCTTCTGCGGTGGTTCTGTGCAGATATTTGATAAGACAGAGCACAGGAACAAGCTGTTTGGGATGCTGCAGTTGAGTGCCCTGGAGATGGAGGAAAGCTGTCCACTCTGACTCAGACACAGATATCTTAGCACAGTTCCCATGTAAATGAATTAAGATAGAAGTATAATGTTTAGTTGCTAATTACATTTAGACTCCTTTGGGGAACCCACCAAGTTTTCTATAAATGTACAGTTCCAGCCAGCGAACAGACAGAATTAATCCATTGGTTTGGTCTAACAGGGGACCTAAAAAGAACAATTACTTACACTGCTGTGATTGCCCTTCTTCAAGGTTAAATTCTCCATACAGATTCCACTGTTGTTCTTCACATGAGATGATTTTTCTTTGAAGAGCAATGAAAACTATTACATTAGCTAGCCACTTATTTATTTTTCTAAATTAAAAATTTGGTTAACGATAATGATTTTTTTTCATTAGTGGCATATTTATCCCTCATAAGCCACATTTTTAAAAAATAAAAAAATAAAAGAATCAGAAAATAAAACTTGGGAGAGACTTCAAAAGGTTTTCACATCATAACCCGATTTTCTAGCAGTGACTTTTCATGGCAGATGTTCGTTCTAAAAACCCTCCAGACTTTCCCAACGTTACCTATTCTAATGCTTAATTCTTACTATAATTACAACATTTTTCCTAATGACTTGATCTAAATTTCTCTTGACGCAATTTAAACCCATGACTTGCTGCCCACTGATTGTGCTTGGGTTTTCATATGCACTCTCCCCCTAGTTGAGATCTTGCCAGTGCTGAGATAGCACGAAGATTTCTTCAGTTGTACAGCCCATTTACTACAACAGCATGATACTGTTAATTCACATTCAGCTTGCAGTCCCAATATAGTTCCTTATCCCTTGGTGCAGAAATGTTCCTTAAGTTTAAGGAACTGACATTCTCTAGCATAGGTTTATGAAATTCATTACTTCTACGTAAGAATCCTGCCTTTATGCCTTTCATTTGCCTTTTTTTTTTAATTGGTGCACTCACAAATTTTGTGTATTTACTCAAATATTGCATTCATAAAAAATACAAATTTTTATGTTGGAAGCAGCAAAGTGGATGTACACTACTGCAAATATATCTTTGGTGTAAAATATTGTATTTTGTTATAATCAGTTCTCTGTTCAAGACAATTTCAAGACATGAAGTATGGGGATGTTTATAGGGATATAATGCATGTGTGGATTCAGGAGAATGATCAGTAACTGGCAATATAGCAAAATACGCTTTATTTAGCTCTTTCAAACAAGAGGTAGCTGAGGAATGTAACAATAATCGTCTCATTTTACAGCCAGATTTTCAAAGAAATCATGCTTTCATTAATGATATTCAGGCTCTCTCTTGTTTCTTCACATTGTGGCTATTGCAGGTTCCCAGATCAGGTTTGATCAGGTGTTTATGTCTCTTCTTAATGTTTTCAGAAGGGGAAATGGCCTTGCTGTCAAAATACCACTGGGGCTACCGCACTCCTCTCCTGTATTGCCAGGTCTGTTCATGGGAATTCTTTGTCGAACAGAAACATGTAACACTGATTCCTAAACATTACGTCAAGCGGTTTATACACACACCAAGTAGGTTCTCATCAGCAGTCAGCATGGTCTATATAGGATCCAATGGGAATATAGTGTTGGACTGCATCCTGTGAAAATAAGGTAGATTTAAATCTGTAAAATAGGTTGCTACATTTTGGCTAGCCTGGGTGGCTTTCCGTGTCAGAGTCAGTTCATGTTTTAGGCACTGCATTTTAGGAGAATCTCATGAATACTAAGGTGCCTTTACAATGTCAAGGAGGCCTTCCTAGCTCTAAATTAAGAACATCGTTTTCATGACCAAACTATTTTTCTTTCTAATATGATACTTTTTTTTTTTTCTCTTTTAGGTGGAGAGGATTGTAGACAAAAGGAAGAACAAGAAGGGCAAGTGGGAATATCTCATCAGATGGAAAGGCTACGGAAGCAATGAAGACACCTGGGAGCCTGAACATCACCTACTACATTGTGAGGAATTTATTGATGAATTCAATGGACTACATGTTACTAGAGAAAAGCGATCAAGACATGGGAAACAGGCCAGCGCTCCAAAATTTTTACGGGAAAGCCGAGGGTCTTCTGTTGAGAAAATATCACATAGACCTTCTGAATCTGGGAAGTCTAAAGGGTCAACACACAAAAGGAAGAGAATTAATCCATCTCTTCAAAAACAGAAAAGAGGATACACAGCAAAGCCAGCATCTGCTAATGACAGGGCTGCTAAAACTGTGACTTACCGAACTACTCCCAGCGGTTTACAGATCATGCCACTGAAAAAGCCACATAATGGTCTGCAGAATGGAGATGGCAGTCATGAAAAAGATTCCAGACATTTTGGGAATGGCTCACAACAGCAAAATACGGATTTAAATGATCATGAAGGAGAACAAAATTTGCCCAGCGTGTTGGAAGTTAGTAATGATTCACCTGTTGTGAATGGAATTGGTATGTGATTTAAACTACAGTCTTTTGAGGCCGGGGGGGGGGGTGGTAATTGCAGCACCTGCAAACAAAGAGTCCACTCGTGGAGAAATCATTGTCATGCTATACAAGCGATATGGTGAGAAGCTCTTTCCCCATATATTATACCATTTTTTAATCAGTTGGCTTCTCTCCTTCCATTTCCTATGGAGTGACATGAAGCAATGTGGGCTTTGTTACATGCCTTTGCAGTGTAAAGTTCTTGTGGGGAAATTATGACAAGGCATGGAGTAGGAATGACAACGGAGGTATGTATAATACTGCAACTTTGGTTTTGTGTATCACCAAGTAACAAATCACTTCTCAGTTATGTGTGCACAGACCCAGTGGTCTAGAAAGATCAGGATCATTTTAGAAACAGAATCAATACCACTTTTGCTGAGGTATCTTGGTAAGTATGGCTGAATAACATTCGAGTTCCTCAGTATTACTGCTCATCATATTCAGGAGTACTCAGAACTGCCAGGTCCTTGTCTCTGACAGTGACTGGATACATCAGAAGTTGAAAAACATACTTTATGGGAAGGTACAAACAGCCTTGAAGTGAACGAGAAGAAATAGGAGAAATCTCTTTCTAATCCTCATAGTTACTGACTGGCTTAGTTCTCAAAGAATAAAGGTTTATGTTCTCTATAAATACTATGCAGTTTAATGCAACTAAGTAGCTTCTCATTACCTATGTGTCCAATCTTTTTTTTTTTTTAATTCTACCAAACCTAAAGCCTCAATGGTGCTTTGTCACAGTAATTTCCAGGAGCTAACAATGAGATGCACATTTTATTTGATCAGGTTTTTGGTTTGGGGGTTTTGTTTGGGCTTTTTTTGACCTTTACTTTCATTGAATAAGCTCTTGTCCTTATATGAAAGGATAAAGAGGAAGACATCCTGTCAATCTGTAGGCAGCCCCAGCCTTTTTAGCCTTCCTACCATGTGGAAGTCTTTCCAGATTCCTGGTAGTTTTCAGTATCCTCTTGTGCCTTTGGTGTGTGGGGGTTTTTTTAATACCTTTTAAAAACAGCAGGAGCTGTTCCAAATGATTTCCTACTGCTTACTGACATAGTGGCGATACAACCTTTTGAGAATTATTTTTTCTGCTGTTACACACTGCGTAAAGGTTTTCATTGAGTGATACACAGTTGCTCTTAGGGTTTTTTTCTTTGCTGGTTACAGTTAATTTAGAACACAGCTATATGTATGATTCTTTTCATTATGCATTTAATCTGCTTTACTGTTGCCAATTCACCCTTTTCTTATGACTCAGTGAAGCTCTTCAAATTCTTTCCTAGTTTTTACTCTACTTATTTTGTATTCCCTTCAAATTTTCCTCTCATACTTCTCTTCCCAGTTCATTAATACGTACATTAAATAAACTAATCCTTGTGCAGGTCCTTGGGGCAGCCAACTACTAATCATTTGAGATGATGAAGAGTAACCATTTGTTCCAATTATTTATTTTTATTAGCCACTTTCCATAGCCCATGATAGCACTCATTTCCTTAACAGCTTCTTGTGAATTTCCCTGCCAAAAACTTTTCAAAAGTCAACATAAATTATATCACCCCGCTTTCCATTTTCCACCCTACTGGCAACCTAGCAAATGCTACTTGATTTGGGATGTAGAACTGTCCTTGCCTAGTCTTACTGGTTACATCCTGTAACTGCTGGGATCTTTCAATCCAGGCATCAAATATCTTGTTAAAGACTCCCAAACCAGCAAAATGTGTGGGCAGCTTTAAATGCGTAAGTAGCCCAGATGATGTCAATGACACTTAAAATTGAGAGTGCAGGCTTTTGTATTTTGATGAGTTTGAGCTCATCTAAGACTGTTTAAAAAGTTACCTGCTTCTTTAAAAAGACTTGCATATCTAATTACAGTTGCATATAAAGTTATTTTTCTTTGCTTTTTTACTGTTTCTAATGAAGTTTTTTTAATCATTTGTTTTATGTTATTCATTGGGGAAGTTCTGATACAAAATGCATCTTTAAAATGCATTAATTCCTATATTTTAGAGTCTTTTTTTTTTAACGAAGAACTAAAGGGCCACAAAGAACTAAGGTCAAATGAGCCTTTCATTTGTCCCCACAAGAGCTAGTGAATGGCATCCACCAGCCCCCGTTTGAATAATCCCTGTAAGAGAGCTCTATTTCAGTAGAAAGCTGCTTTGCCTAAGCAGCCAGGTGTTCTGCCATGTACAGAGGGCTCCTGGCCTAACATATGCAGCTCCCTTAAAACATTTCTTTATGAGGGTTTTTGCATTCTCCAAATCCATCACGTCTGTTTTGTAATTTGCTGTCCTTTCTCCCTTGCATTCTGACCTCCCTGTAGGCAAAAGCAAGAGATCTTTCAATCTCTACCTGGTTCTCGTCTGAAAAACCCATACTCAGCAGCACTCCCAAGGTCAGAAATCCCTCCAGTCTTGCTTTGTGATACCCAGCACATGCATAGTGGAGAAAACTACAAAGAGGAGAGATGAGACTACCAAAGTAAGAGCAGACAGAAACTGGTGAAGAAGGGTCAAAATAAAAGTACTAGCTTTTTTTCTAATATTGCCCTACAAGCTTGAGAGAAGTCACATTTCCTGATACAGGATTTTGCATCATTTGAAATGTCAAATTGAAGAAACTTGCACTACTCTTCAACAACTCCAACAATTTACTGAACTCCCTCAGCATTCACACTCACAGGGAAGTAGCACAGAAGATGCCAGTGTGATTCTGCCATGTGTCCTGTTAGTATCACAAACTCATTTTAAACAGGATAGATGTCCACTAAAACTGGTTTGAAATTTTACAAATTACAAATGAAGAAAGTTTCAGAGAAAAATGCCAGTTTGTTGAATAACAGAAGTTTTGTTCCAGACATCTTGGGTTTCAAAACTTTCTCCAAATCTGAGCCAAGGTCCCAAGGCTTTGTCCCTTGAGACCAGGAGCAATGTGGCAGTCTGCTTGGCAGGACTCCCACGTTTAGCTTTGAGGCAGCCAGCTATGCCAGAGGTTTCAGGCAGTCTGCCACAGAGTCTGGAAGTCGAAAGCCCGGCATGCCCCATCAACGCTCGCAGGGCTCCCAGGCACTATGTGTAGAACAAAGAGGGAGCCTGGAGGACCTGGGTTTGGCTCCCAGAAGCTGTGGTTCCCGGGCAGCCCCGTGCAGAATCTGATGAAACAGGCATTTGTGTCAGTTTTGAGATTGCCTGTATGAAGCCCAAATGAATGTCAGACTCATTTCACAGCTAAGTGTAAGACTGCACAGAAAATGTATATAGAAATTTTAAGTTGATCTTGAAATGAAGCCTAGATTTGGAAAACTCAAATATTCCCCATGATTTGAAAACCCAGCTGTAGGCCCAGCTCTGCTACTAGTGTTGGCCTATGGTTGAAGGCCTCCAAAACCCATCAACTTGAACCAGTATTCTTTCATATTATAATAATGTTTAACTACAAGTGTATTGAACCAAGCAATATAATTAGTAATTTATAAACTACAGCTACTCAAAAAATATCCATATTTTGTTTGTCTGTGGTATGCCAGTTCTGTTGAAAGAAATAATAGCTATTTAAAAACTAGTTTTTGATGACTCCTTGAACGGACTTCCACCAGTCTGTGTTTGGTTTTGTGTATACATCCACTTGGGTACAAGTGTTTCCCGCTCAACCTATAGATAAAACTCTCACCAGTAAGCTATTTGCCCCAGAAAGATGACTGTGTACCTACAGGTGTATGCACAAAATCATGTGCATATGCATATGCACTCTAGTGGAGGCCTGGAACCTTGCTGAAGTTGGGACAGACCCTTCTTACCAAAACCTCTCTTCTACCTTCTACACATCCCGTCATAAGGAGAGTAGAGTCATTTTTTACTGACAGTTATATAAGGGTCTGCAAATTGGAAAATATTGAAAAACTCTGCAAGAAAACATCCACTGATGCTCCCAGGAGCTAACAATACCGTTCTTTCTGATGGTATTTGTTGTCTTCTGTTATCACATTTCTGTTTCTCTCCAGATACTGTAATTGAGAGTGATTGTTTTGTCAAGTTTCTTGACAGCACCAAAAAACATCCCCTTCTAATTTTCTTTTTCCCTTTTCTACACCACTCTATTTCTGTACCATCTGCTGAAGAATTTTTGCTTGTCATGTATCACTAACCACTGTTTTTCTCCATTAGGAAAATCTTTGTAGTCTTATGGTGCCCTTAATTTAAATACTCTCTATGAACTTAGTCACTGCTTCCTCTTGTTTTTTTAGCTTGTTCTGTTTTATTTATTCTGGAGCAATACTGGCAGTAAAAGACAACCCAAATATGCTTGCTTTCTCAATTTGGATAAAAACTCATTGCTTTTAGATATCTTACAGATGCTCCCTTAGCTGGAGAAGTCTGAAATTATTAGTAAATTATCAACAGAACACTGCTTTTAAGTATGTACAGTATTAACCATTACCCACAAGAAAGACAGAAAGGAGACAGAGAAAGGCTATTTGGAATACTGAGGAATGCCAAGCTGTTTTACCAGCGAGAGTAAGGGAGCATGGTTTATTTCACCTAGAAAAATTAAAGCCCTAGCTCCATGATCCTTTTCATTCAGCATAAATGCATGCTGCTAACAAAAGAAACAGTCCAGCCCTCCATCCCATGATACCCTGATCATTATTCCCATCCCTTTCCCTGCACTAGTTTTAGTACTCTGGAGGCTACAAGGTGAACCTGATCTGTTTGAAAATTAACCACAGTTTTGCAGGGTGAGCTTCCAGCCAGAACAGTTCATCAGCTCAGTTCACAGTATGGCTACCCACCTGCACGCTAGTACCTGCACAAGGATCACTACATAGCGTGGTGGGACAGAGACTGCTCCATTAAACTGACTGTGATGAAACACTACGAAAAGATATATCTGAAAATAACAGTAGCTTGAGGTGTCCTCTTCTAGTGAGCAGAAGCAGTGGAAGGCGATGGGGAGATCCGAGTCCTCTAAAGCATTGAGTGATCTGAGGCTCATTGCGATCTTTTCTCTCTTTCCTCTCCTACTCTTTGACTGCCTCATCTTTTTAGACTATAAATTTCTAATGTGTTTTCTGCGATGCCTAGTATAATGGAGCCCCAGTCTCAGGCTCAATCTGGAGTCTTTAGGCACTTTCTAGTACCAACAGCAGCAGCAGTAACATTGTTAGGTGTTGTCCCCTTTGACAGTAGTGGACTACTAGAGAAGATACAGGGACAGGCAACTAAAATGAAGAGGATTACAAGTACACAAGAGGCTTCAGTTAGGAGAGGGGGAGGCTGAGGGTGAATATGATCAAAGTTTACAAAATCATCAAGGCCTCAGATAAAGTAAATGCAGAACTGTTGTTCACTAAATCCCTCAATAACAGAACTAGGAACCACTCACTGAAACTGGTAGAATATCAGATAAAAGCACAGATGAAAGAAAATTCTTCTCTGTGTAGTGGCTACACAACTTCTCAAACTCATACCACAGGAGGCTGTGGAGACAGACAGCATCAACAGGCTCAAAAGGGGATTAGAGAAATCCATGAAAACGTCCACGAGCAAATACTGAAGGAAACAGAAAGGATGAATCCTCTCATATTGCTATACGTTAGGGATGATACTAGGGGAGAGGACTGCAGAAAGTGGCCAAGCTTGCGTTTTCTCCTTAAATAACATCCTTTACTGCCATTCTTGGAGAGGGATTACTAGATGCACCAGTGGTCTTGGGAATATCTGAAGTTCCCTTAAAAAATACTGAAACTTCTTCTAAACATCAGTGTGGTTTTAGGTATTCCACAAGTTCTGCTGCTGATTAAAAACAAGGTAATAATTAGATTAAACTCCCACTAAAGGAAGGAATCTTTTCTCCTGTTCTGTTTTCTTTTTGTACTTAGACTGAGCATCAAATACTCATTACTAAGCCAGTAAACCACATTTAGAGGTACCTAAAGCTTCCTTAGTTAATTTGTGACATCCTTAATTTGTTTCACATGCAGTATAGATTGCTTTGAGAATGCCCCTTTTTCCCTATGTCACAGTCATTTTTCATCGTGACATATTAAGGTACTGTTACCCTTGTGTGCGTTAAGCAGGTGCTAACTACTAACCCTCATGCAGCAACAATCTGGATGCTTTAGTGGCTCCAGAGCAAACCTTCAGTAGCTCCATCACATCCATGCAACAGACGTGCTAAATTGGCCTGGTTTCACTTGAGTGTTGTCTTTGGATTTTGCTGGTCATTTTCTCCAGTTTACCAGATTAAGCAAGATTACAGGATACACAGTATACACTGAAACAACAATTTACTCACTATATGTTGTTCTGTTAATCATCCATTCCTGGAAATGACACTTTTTCATTTATGTTTCTCTCATATTTAGTTTAGATCTTTCTTTCCTCTGGTTAAATTTCTGTCAGCTGGTGTGCAGACAGTTAAAATATTTTTATAATATCTATAGTTTCTTACGTATTTAATTTACAAACTAAATACATTAATCAAAGAAGAATATAACAAAAAATTAAAGTAAAATTATTACTATGAGGCTTTTTGTTGAGCTGGATTATCTGTGTGAATTAATCTTCTACCATTCTCTTACCATCTGTATTTAAAATCGATGTGGCATAATCTTCAATGCTAGGTAGATAATCAGGACAGTTAGTCTGACACATTTTCCATTCAATGTTCATTTGGCCTCTGATTTTATAAGTTCTTTACACTTTTTTGAGAGATTTAACTCTTCACATCTTAGTAGTTTATTGCTGGGTCAAGCAACATAGTAAGGATTGAATAGATAAAAATGCAATATTTAAAAGTCTGCCTCAGTCAAATAATTAATTTGTTTCAGTATATTATTCCCAATGCTATTAGTTTTCCATTAGTAATTTCACAAGTTGATTTTTGTTTGTGAGAACACGTCAAAATATATGCTGTAGGAAAACCTTATGAAAAAGAAGAAACATGCCAACAGAAATTACTCATAATTTCAAAATTCAAGCACATGGTGATTTCTACACTTGTAGATAATTCTTGTCCAGAAAACAAATTTCAAATTCTGCTGGCTTCAAATGCTTTTTCTTCAAATTGATGATCTAATGTAATTTGTCAATGTTTGCATTGCACCAGTTAAATCCTCCATTCAGTATAATATAGGCGATACTTTAGATGGTATCTCTTAATTTAACAATGAAAAAGAGGTTTATGATTGACTGAAATAGTGGACTTTTTAACAAACGTGCATTTCTGTGTGTAGATATATGTGTACACACATGCACACTTTACATGATGAGGCCAAATGAAGTACCAGTTAAATACTATTAAGCACGCTATATATTTTAACGTCACATATCATAACTGCAGTGTCTATACAGGCGTTTCGCACAGTGAACAATTCCACAGGCCACTGCCAACTGAGAGGTATCAGGCAGTTCAGTTACCTACATAAACATCAAGTTGAAACATAGCTAATCCAAAATGAGGGTAAGTGATTTTGGTTTAAAGAGTAATCTGTTACGAATTCACCATTCAATTCTGTTCCAACAGAGCATTTTTAATTGGATAGTGGTCATATAAACTACAAAATTTAAAACTATGTTCTAATATTCATGTCATCTGCCCTTTAAAAATTCCTGGCTATTTGATACCAGAAGCAGGAACGGGTCAGCTTTGGCAGGAGTAAAGAACGGAACAAACAAAGGTGTTTTCATTCAGCTCTTTCTTGACCTTTCTTAAATATGGCGTATTGTGGGCTCATATATTTAAACAAAAAACAGATTTGGAAACTATTTCCATGAACAGAGTGACTTTAATCTCTGTTCCTCAACAACCTGTCTCTGCTTTACTTCTAATGACAAAAGTGTGAAACATCTGTAATTAGAAAAGGAGTATTGCATACAAATCTTGTAAAGATATTTTCAGCATTCCGGTTTAGCATTGTTACCAATCATAATATATTGCCTATTACAGAGGAACTGTAAACATAAGCAAAGTAATAGTTTACAGTTCATACACAGTGTGAGTCTGAATGAACTGTCTTTTAAAATTGACGTACTATTACTCTCATTCATTTTTAAGGAGGAACCATATCATTCTTGTCATAGTTCCCTTTTTTCCCTACTGCTGGATACCCTCCAAAATGGCATCAGCATTAACATTTTCTATGTACAAAGTTCAGTATCTTATCTGTTAGTCAAAAGTCAGTAATTACTGTTACTGTAAAATGTAATGAGCAGAAGCTTGAGATCAGCGCAAAGAGGATGGCTAACTGCTACTTCTAACGCTAACCACAAGGATACGTGGAAGAGAATGCCAGTTGTGTCAGCTTAGTAAGAACTGCCCTAACTGACTGTCACATAGAGATGTGCAACAAGTGTTTATTCAGATTGTCATTTGAAACTGATAATGACTTTTTGGTCACCATAAAAGGAAGAAAATATAACTTTGAAAGATGGGATTTGGACTAAACCTGTCATGTCAAGTTTTTTCAAAGCTGAATTAGAATTTTCCTGTGAATTCAGGAATCACCCCAAATTCATGCGGAAGACCACGATACAATTGCTTTCATAGAATCATAGAATCATTGAGGTTGGAAAAGACCTCTAAGATCATCAAGTCCAACCATCGACCCAATACCACCATGCCCACTAAACCATGTCCCTAAGCGCCTCATCTACACATCTTTTAAATACCTCCAGGGATGGGGACTCAACCACTTCCCTGGGCAGCCTGTGCCAATGTTTAACCACTCTTTCAGTAAAGACATTTTTCCTCACGTGCAATCTAAACCTCCCCTGGCGCAACTTGAGGCCATTGTCAAAGCAGAACTGAATCCTGTTAAGAGTACCAGTCCCACATGGTACAATTCACTGGATCTAGAGGTTGTCTGATCAGAGAACAAAAAGTATTGCGTGTTGGAATATAGAATAATAAGAATGGCTTGAGGCTACATTTGACTAGCCAGGCATATTTTTGATTTATCAAATTTATCACGTAGAGGCTATTGTAAATACTGAGCTATGTTTAAGCTAATAGAAAGTATCACTCCATTTCTTTGAAGGTATAGACATAATTATGCTTTGATTCTTTCCATCTGAAAGGTTCTTCTCTGGCCAATGGAAGCTTGAATCTACACAGCACTGTGAAAAGGAAACTAGATGGGGAGAAAGATTATGTCTTCGATAAGAGACTAAGATACAGCGTGCGTCAAAATGAAAGTAACTGCCGGTTCAGGGACATTGTAGTCCGGAAAGAAGATGGTTTCACACATATTTTGCTGTCGAGTCAGACTTCAGATAACAATGCACTGACCCCAGAGGTAAGCATGTAGCCATAAAAGCCAAAGCAAGCCATCCTAATGTGTGGGTTATCTTGGAAACACTGCACTTGAACTGGATTTTATGTATTTTTATCCTAATTGATTATCATAAAAAAGAAATATGGAGTTCAGATATGTCTAACTTTTTCACACTTGGGATTCCTATCAGAAAGAATGCAATGGAAATTAATTTTTAATTTACATGTCTGAAACCGAAAATTAGAAGTAAAGAAAGGAATGGCAGAATCGGTATTTCCAGCATGGCGTTGTGTGAAGCGGTTGTTCACATGTTGAAGTTACTGATATTTACTATCCTTAGGAGAAATCTGGTCTCTTTCATTTTATTAATTTAAATAGTGCTCCAGTTGTTGCATACAGAGGAATTTCAGGCTATATCCTGAAACAGTAATTCTAAAAGTATATCTTGATCCCTAATTGCTTTTTCTCTGAATCACTTTATGAGTCCTTATTTATGAAATCTTAACCAATTAGGGGCTCTATTCTCAGCTGAATTGCATAAAGTCGTACAATATAAACGGTATTAATGAATTCCCTTGTTCCAAACATTATACACTTGGACTCGTAGCTTATACTACTCCAGTACATTGGTTACTGGAAGGGCTGAGATTTCCATCCATTCCCTGTGATCCCAGCATAGTGGGCAGCAATGCCCCAGTATACCTTTCCCATGTCAGAACAAAAGGGGTGTCAGTAAATGCCTGCATCAGGATGCATGTCCTGGAGAGCAGAGAACATGCTTGAGCCCTGTTCTGGAGGGTTGCTACCCTCCAGACACGCCAGTGCAGCTCTGATTTATACAGTAACTTCAAGGTAAGAGCATACGAAATATCAGTTTGAGTAATATTTGGGGGAAAAGTAGATTGTAGCTTTGAGGAATTATTTTATCCAATAAGAAACTGAATAACTTTGAAATTAATTGCTTATAATGAGCTTCAGATAAAACTAGTGGCAGGTATGATGGGCTCTAAATTTGACTCCCCTTCCCAAATGCACACCTACATACGGACATTAATACACAGAATGATACTAAATAGTTAAAACTGTTGGAACATACATTTATCACTCCTAGTTTTTAAACTATATGATATTTAAAAGGACTATCTTGGTAATTAACACAGAACACCAAACACCTGCTTTTAATACTAATTCCTTAAAACGCATTAGATTGCATCGAATTCATCATTCCATCCATGTATTAATTACCACTAATTGACACTGCAGGTAATTTAAACGAAGAGCTCAAGGGCCTGAAAAAGTATGAAATCAAGGACTTACTATGTTCAGGCTGAACAGACATACCTTTACGTTGCTGGCTGTGCTTTTCCACATCAGTGGTATTCAAATGCTCTAACCAGTGAATTAATTCAGGCTCTTCAGGTCTGCCAAACCAATCCATTTCATTCTTTGAAAATTTTCAATATGCTGGGAACCCACCTCTGTGGAAGAATAAATGATAAGCATATAATAGTCCTGTTCTTGCATCACCGGCATAGACTATTTCTAGAACCTTTATTGAAGCTCACTCAAAAAACAGGAAATACATTTTAGAAAACTACATTACTGACCAGGATCTGGATGGTCAGGAATTAATCAAAGTAATGAGTTCTCCACATTGAGATTGTCTGTTTAAAACTCATGCAGGCTGAGAGCAATTGAAAGCTCTTGCCCTCTGAAGGCTGCTTGCTGGCAAACATGAAATGACTTCTTTGGCCTCGGTCCAGGCTGCAGCCCATGATCATTCACACCACAACATCCAGCACCTCCGATATTGGTTATTCCACATCCTTGCTGGCAATTACAGCAAAAATCCAAGGAACTGAAAGGAGGAATATGTTGAATGCCTTGTCCCTACAGTTTGTCACCCGTAGCCATAGGTGAGACAAACTGATAAGAGTATTTTAGGGAGATTTACAACATTTTCAGTTTTGACCCCTTTTATCACCAGTGAATAGAAAGTACAAACACAAAGCTCCTACAAAACAAAGAAAGTGTGTTTCCTTTTGTCAAAAGAAATGCTAACTTCAAGCTTTATTAGACATTCAGTAAATTACGTTTGCCAAATAGTCAATGATTAATTTACTCAGAGCAGGTCTACTTGGCGTGGTTAAAATAGTGGTCTGGTTATTCTCGGCCATCTATGTTAGGAAAAAAAGAAAAGGTGTGCACTGCCCACAATTATTATAAAATTAAGCTTATACAAAATCACTCTCACCCCCAAACAACCCTGCTTCCCTTTGTGCTTTATCTTAATCTTCAGATGAAATTTAGTAGTTTTGTTCAACCACTGGCCTCTGCTATTTATGCCAATTTAATTAAAATAAAGAAGAACTTATTTATACAAAAAAAAGAAAAAGAAAAGCTTAGAGAAGCCTGCCTGAATCTTCACCCAATGTTTTTGGTAACCACATCACACCTGTGGGTTTGTGCATGTGATTTTAGCATGGAATGTGCCGATGCTCCTTCCAGCAGCATTTGCACTGATTGAAGTTGGCTCAGCGCCACACTAGTAATTGAGTTTTTTCTACAAAATGTTCAGAGCACTATAGAAATTCTTTCTTATGTTTTACAAGACCTTATAAAACTTCCAAGCCAGTGTCATGAAACTGAACAGCTTGTTTTTATTTCAGTGGCTTAGGCTTACTACTTTTAAAATTAATTTTTAAAATAGATATGTAAAATACTTCATCATTATGAATTCCATTAGGGCATTTTCTCACACGGGTCTTTTGCTGCTTCTGAAGTTCTTTCTCCAATGATGATGTTGCTGGTTTAACTCAGCACATTTCAAGGATTCAAATTCTGTTTCAAACTGATTAAATGGATCCATCCACTGTATTTCCTTTACACTATTAATAGAGCTAGGAATTAATATTCCCCTGAATTAAATGCAAAGCGTACTCTAAACAGCTAATGTTTTCATTGAAGACTGATATAACTACCTCAAATACACTTCTCATACAAAAGAATCAGGTTTCAAATTTCTAGCCATGAGAATTACAGGGTTTGAAGTTCTACCAGGTGCATTTTGGAGCTCTGGTTTGCTTTCACTTTTCCTTACTTACAACTTTTCCTGACTTAAAAAAAAAAAAAATGCAGGTACAAGTTTACTTGTTATCTGTATTTTTGCTCTCATACAAAGACAAATTGCTTTTTTGGCCAGTAGTTCTGCCTGAAGCCAGCCTTATAGGTTCCTAATTCCTTTATTTACCAGACAGAAAGGACTCAGGATCTGTTTGGCACAAAGAGTCAGTAAGTAACAAAAAGTGTATTTATGTAAAAAGGTACGATTGTGGAAGAGGTTCTAAGAACAACTGAATGGCTTTAAAATTTGGGTTTACTGTAATATTTACAGAATATTTACCTTTAAGAATATCAACAGTGAATCCTTAGAGATTCAGAGAAGTTAACATTTTAAACTAGTATTTCTATTTATATGAACAAGAGACTTCTGTTCAAGATACTTTGTATAATTACGGTGTTAAGTTCCCAGCTTCCTGATTTCCCCAGAATGTAAGCAATATTGAAAGCAAAGGGCACCAAATACCTTTTAAGATTTCCTACATGCAGTGACAGGCATTAAAATAAGCTCTTAGAAGTGTAATGTAGTTTTTAAACATTTTATGTTCATTTTGCAATATAAGGTGTCCTATTAAAGAACTAACCAACTTATTTTCTTGACAGGATTAAAAAAATAAGCAACTTTTGAGAAAGTGATAATTTTATTATATATTTGGGTTTCAATAAAACAGTAAGTGAAGCATTAGGCCTGGTCTAAATTTATAATTCAACAGATTTTTATAAGCAAAAGAACTGGCTCATACTGTTTTGTAAATACTTCCTCAGAAATTTTAGTCAAATGCATTCAAATAAAAATATTGTCCCCAAAACTGAAAATTAACTAAAAGACCATTAAAAAAGCTAATTAAAAAAAGCATGGAACTGGAGAATACTGCTGTGGAACCCTGCAAATAGTAATATTAGATCTGGTCCACTAGAAAAAGTAAAATTTAATTGGACAAATGCCATAGTTATACCAAAATGAGGGAAGGTTTAAGGACCATGGAAAAGAGAAAAAGAATATGGAATCTGACAAAGAAATGTAACTAAAGACACGTAGTATCTCTATATTTGCAAACTGAACCCACTACTGCATTAAATGGAAATTTGTACTTAAAACTAGACAGCAGTTCTGAACTAAAATGATATTTACTTTACAGTACTGCCCAGTTAATAGACAGTTCTGTAACCCTACAGACAAACCATCTTTTTTATCTGTATTTTATTGTTAGTAGCTTTCCTGTAATCATATAAACATCTGTAGAGAAATACCCCTACCCAGATAATCAGTGAGGAAAGCCATGATGCCAAGGCATTCAGAAGCAACAGTGGACAGCAGGTTGGCTATAACTAGGCCGAGTGACAAGGTGACCAGGTGAATTTTGGACTGCACCAGCAAAGGAATCATGGCATAAAACAAGGGAGTGAGAATCGACTTTGCTGGCATTGGTGTATTCCAATGAGCCTCCGAGCACCTTGTGATGATAAAGTTAATGACAAACTTACAGATATTTTAAAAAAGAATACTTTTTGGAGACTGAAAACACCAATACATTATGGTTTCCTGGTTTCTGATACTGTTTTCTTTTGCTAGAAACTAGTGGAGCAGTGGAACTAAATTTCCACTCCTGCTCAAAAATACTATCCAAAATACTGTCAAAGTCTTCCCATTTTCGACTATATCTGGAAAATCAGTTCCTAATAATGGACTTTTGATATCACCCTCTCCAAAACATTGAAAAAACACTGATACCAGAATATTGGGGTTTCCCACAAGTAGTATAACCTTTGCTCAAAAGTTTGTTATACTTCTAGATGGCTTTAGCCATCCAAATCAATGAGGAGTAAGATAAAAAAGAGACAGGTTTGTAATGGTAATGATGTGTTTGAAGGATAGCAGTGGTAACATCAAAGAGATGGTACATATACAAATATTACTGGAGGAAGGGGAACGGTAAAGAAACTTGCTGAATGGAGTATCCTATCGTGGCATCATATTTAAAACAACACTCCTCATTGTATATAAAAATGTTTGACTGGTATTCTCTGATATTATTTAAACATGCTCCCTAAGAAAGAGCAGATTTTGAGAACATTTAAAATAAACTAAAGAGGACAATCTGGCATTCGCATGGAACTAGGAAAATCAAAATATGTATCTTTTTTTATTCTAACATCTACCACCTTCTAAAGTTTCTTTTTTAACTTTGAACAGAGGTTTTAGGGTTTTTTTCCCTTTGTTTGCCCTTTACAAAATGCGCTTTTGCTCTGTTTTACCAACTGAGGGCTGAGACAGCCTCTGAGACTCTGAGAATAAACAGTACTTGTAAAATCACTGATGACATTTTTGTACCTGCACAACAATTTCAGATAAACTTCCAAATTCTGCTGCTTTTAATTACTTCACTTCCACCCACTGTCACATACTCGCTATTACAGGCGTTCTGAAGTGCACTTTTACAAAAGTGAAGCATCTAAAAGTTCACCACCTGCTTTCTCATGTCCCAGTCTCAGCAGCCAGTAGCAATCATTGTTATGCAAACACGTATGGAAAGCAGGCAGGTAGCATTGCACTGCGTGGTTTGAATATACAAGTTCAAGCTTGGTTTCACAAGTCACAGGATTTCTAATAAAAGGCTACCTAGAATGTTATAAACAAAACTTCTGTTCTGTGTTTAGGGACATTTCTTAAATAAGGCACTTCAGAGATCCAAAGAATTTTTGGAAACATAAAGTAGTGAACAAAAATAATCACAAGCTAAAAATCTTGGTTTTCTCTCACGTGGAAACCATATTTAATTCCCCAACCACATTTTGCTATCTTTTACCTAAATTCACACTAACAGCAAATCTTTCAGTACAAAAGAGAAAAATTTGACTCAACAGGACCCTGTCTATAGGAAATACTTTGACACATGAGTATGTTTAAGCATAGGAGGTGTCACACTAGATGAAATCATGGCCCTTGAAGTGAGGAGCAAGTCACTAAAGAGAAGAGGGGAAGCTGAAATGACTGAAATCAGTGACAGCTTACAAACTATGCTGAATTGTGACCAAATAAGAAGTTACCCATCAGAAGTTTATGAAATAATATTTCCTTTTTAAAATTATTAGAAAAACAATTCTCTGTTCAGATGAAAGGCCATTTTCTTACAATACCAGCAGCTCAATTCTATACAGATTTTGATGAGGTTTGATTTATGGTGCAATTAATAGCTTGATCCAGTTGTAAATCAGAGTCAAAATGTCTCTCTTTCAAGTGGCTTTTTTGCTCTAACTTTTGTAGACTTTAACAATATCACTGACCACAGAAATATTAATAATATATTTGCCGTATTGAGGTATATGATGTCCTCTTGTCCTGCTTTGCTCTGGTTGAAGTCATACAAACCAAAGTAGTTGAAGAACTGAAAACTGGGGTTTATAGATTTTGCTTACAACCTGTTGAGGTTAATAGGCTATTGTTGTGATAACCGTGTTACTGAGGATACAGGGATGTATACTGAATATACACGATGAAAATAAAAAAGTGATATGTGAAATTATTAAATTGCAATCAAATAGCATAAGCTGGCTAGAATTTCCCATAGAATAAGCAAAGAACAGCCAAGTCCTAAAAACTCCTTGAATTAGTAAGCATCAACAAAACACTTCCAAATATAAAATATTTTGTAAACTCTCAGTGTTATCATTCTAAGAATATTAAAATTATATAAATATATATAATTGATGTAAGTATTAATAGTGCCCAAAATTTAAGTCTCTCAAAATCAATAAGGTTTGTAAAACTAGGGAAATGATATTGCAACGGCATGCATGTCGAATTGTTTACTTTTCTTTATCCACAGATCATGAAGGAAGTTCGGAGAGCATTGTGCAATGCATCAGCTGATGACAGTAAACTCTTACTTCTCAGCGCAGTGGGAAGTGTATTCTGTAGTGGCCTAGATTACTCATATTTAATTGGCAGGTTATCCAATGACAGAAGAAAGGAAAGCACTAGGATTGCAGAAGCTATAAGGTGACCCAAGCTTACCTATGATCTCTAAATTATGAAATGCAGTGTGTGATTATAAAGATATTTATCAGGTCCAAAAATGTTGTCTATTTAAGTGTTGATTGCATTCTAATTATAGTCCTACAAATTTGTTTAGTAAGAAGAAACTTGGACCTTTCCTTATTAGAAAAGAAAGCACGTTTATTCCAGTGCTAATATCCATAAGGACTTATTTTATTCCAATTCTCTGTATTTAATATTTCAAATCATTCCTCCAAATTCAAATACAACTTTGTTGTTGTTTTTCCAAATTAGCTATTGCTTCATGTTCTAAAGTGGCTCCTGAAAGGCAGATATTTTACTTGTTTTAATGTTCATCATTTTAATGAATTTCAGTACAAATGGGAATCCATGGCTTACTCATATTCTGTTGAAATAGCAGTCTGCCACTGTATTTCAGAACCTTATTAGAAGGGTCTCCACTCTTTTTCTTAAACTTAAATTACTTAATATATATGTAAATGTAGTTTTATTTTGATAACTAAAATGTGACTTTCCTTATATATATCACATTACCTTAATAGAAATCCAGGGTTTATGACGTGCAGTCTACAAATCAATCTGCACAATATATCACCAAATATTTCCATTATCCACAAGGTATATTTCATACATATTTGGCCGATCTTCCAGTATAAATCAACATTACTCCACTAAAGCCAGTGGTATTTCACCAGTCTGTACCAGGAGAGGGTTTGGTCCCTTTTTTTCCCCCCACTTCCTACAAATAAATATTACTCTTCTGAGAGCTTTAAAACTTTATGCAACAATTCTATGAAGGAATATTGAAGAATTTGTTTTGCAACAGATCTATATTTTTGATATATTAGTATAACATAAGATCAGGTTTAGTTGTTACATGACATGTATTAACCACCAATTATCTTGGTTACAACTACTGCAGATCAGTTTGGATTCTCAGTTTAATACTTTTGAAATTCTCGAAGTAGTCACTATTTTGAAAATATTTAAAATGTACTTCTTAAATATAAGAAATTACGTGGTTTTAAGACCCTAGCTATGCTTGAGTATCATGTAGCGATATTTAAAAAAAGAAAAACCCTTTGAAGGACACATCCTAATTTATTTTTTTTTTTAATGTGAAGGATTTTTAATAAAGTGGAACCAAAAAAACTGTGAGGAAAGAAAATCACTATTCTTGTTTGAAAACACAGGCACACTCACACTCCATTAGAAGATACGGATGTAATATTAATTGTGTAAAGATTGTATAGATAGGTATTGTTATATATGTGTACATTTATCCACACACATCTAATATACAGGTATACTTATCAATTCAACATTGAAATGAATATAAGTCAGACTATCATACTCAATTTTTCCATCCTTGGACTCACAGAACACTCTTGAAATACTGGTACAATGTACTGCTCGTTGTCAAGAATGTCGGCTTCAGGCCCACTGGAAATAGATTTTTATTGTACTTCTGGAAACAATACACTACATTTTCCATTTAGCACTCTCTGTGCTTTCTGTGTACAAAGGACTCAACTCATGGAAAATATACTGTAATAAGAGTAGAAAAAAATGTACACTTCGCTTTTTCAGCGGTTAGGATGTCCTAAAACACATTAACGGATCTCTGCCTCCACTGCTTTACATCAAGTTAGACTTGAATCAAAATGAAATTAAAATCTTGATTACCGTGTGTTTCCACTTTCTAAAGTATGGATCTTGTATACTGATCACAAGTTAAAACTGAAGTTTAAATACCCATCAAGTCTCATCTCACATGAATGATTTATTCATTTGGCCCCTGTCCTCATCCACTGCCTTTAGGGCTTGCAACTCACAGATGTGTGGCACTGTAGCTTCTCTCCAGGTACTGAACATAGATCCGTCAGCCTGAGCTGCCATCGTCCAGACGTGTGTCCGGCATTGCACTCCTGGAGCAGGGAAAAGGCAGACAGACAGACTGCACTGCAACTGTGCGTATGTGGCCTACAGAGCCCTGCAATCAAAAGACTCACTGGAAGGCATTCCCAGCATCAGTCTCGCATCATCAGTCAGGCATCGTTATATGACCCGATACATAAAATTCTGGGTGTACTCAGAAGAAAACAAAGAAGGATGACTTTACTTGCTCAACTTCTTTATAGCCTTTGACATGCTTATGAGCCCTGACCTGCAGCAAGACCTCTGCAACAATGCAGAGGTATCTGAGCATCCCAAAGAATATTCGATGGTCAACTTCCCAGATATCCTCTAGCAAAACCAAAAGCCTTCTGCATGTGACACTTTTTCCTATTTTTGAGCTTCTGGCTCTACTGTGCAACAACAGTTACAATTTTAAGTCCTTTTCAAAGACTGCCTTGAATTGAAACAAGGATCTTCTAGCCCAGAAACTACGTGTGAACTTACGGTTCGGAGGCATAGAAATATGCCAGGTTCTGGGTACAAAGAGGACTCACTGAAACAAATAACGTACCAAACAGGGAACACAGATAAGTGGAGTGCTGGACACTGCAGCTTCTGTAGACCAAATGCAGGCATTTGTTCCCCTCGTAAGCTCCCAATATTGTAGCCTTCCACTCCATCCTATAGGTGGCATGTTCCATACCCATCCATTGTACCATCCTCTGTGCTCCCCATCCTTCCCTCACAACAGAGGCTCATTGTGTCTTCTCAGTGTTCTGTGCCACTCTCTCCCCATCTCCAGGTCCTTCCTTCCTTGCTCACTCATATGAAGATTTCACATTTCCTTCAACCATTCCCCTCCATTAATGTGTTCTGCTTTGTTCTGCTCATCATCTAACCGTTTCCTCTCCACGTCCCTAATTGCCTTTCCATATTCACTTCCAGTCCCATTTATCACCACATGCTTCCTGCTTTTCTTAACAACACTGTTTTCTTCTGCCTCCACATGGTCCTCAGATCTGCTGCCACCATTTATCTATAGTTTGTTCTTTTTACCTATCATTCATCACATCTCTGTTCCCATCTGTAGTCCTACTTGGAAGGCTTACTTGCTTAACTACTAAGGTTCTCAAAATTCTGGAATTAATCAGGTGCAGTGATCCTCAGTCATTACTCAACCATAAACAACTGAAGAAATAACAAGATAAGGGAACAGCATTGCTTCTGCAAAAAAAAATGAACCACAACTCTCCTTAACCCTGCTATCGTCTAGAAGGAAATGGTCTTGAACAGACAAATGTGATGTTCCTTATTTCACTCTCTTTGTCTTGCCACTGATCTTCTGTTTTATTACTCACTGTGTGAACAGAGCTCCATCAATTCCCACAAGCCTCTATTTTCCCATGGTCAAAAATCAACTCCTTACTAGATAGCCTGAAACAGAACTCATTCATTGAACATTTAATGCTGGGTCACCTCAGACTCTTCATTTTCATTTAAAATACAGCCAATGCCCTTGCACTTCAGTCCAATAAAATACTTATCTTTGGTATGTTTTCCATTTTTTGCCAAATCGGCACTCTAACCTGCAAGGCACACCTCCTGTTCTCAGATACAGAAGTCTAGGTCTTTTTGACCTCAGTGGGAGAGCTGCAACTCATCAAAGGGCACATTTGACAAAATGTTCTTTCCTAAAATCTGTCAGCAAATATGTACTCTGGATCTAATAAATACCCAGTGCAGGAACAGAATCTCCTCTTTCGTTTTGAACTTGATTTATATATGTCTCTTTTCTAAAGTAATTGAGCATCTCGTTTGCCTCCATATACCTGCTGTGCACTGAGCTGCTAGAGCCCATAATTTGCCCACAATTACACTCATGCTTTTCCCTAATTGGTGTATAGGCTGTTCCATTCAACAGATGTCTTTCCAGAGTTGCTGGTAGGTAACTTATTTAAAATATCTCCTCATTGCACAGAATTTAACATGTTCTAGTTCATTCATCCAGATGAATCCGATCACATTTACTTCCCCATTATTTCCCATCGCTTCACATTTACTGTTGTAGGCAGGCCAGGGCATCTACTTTGTTATGTCTTTGCCGAAGACTTTGCAATGAAGACCCAACAGATCACTCACCTAATTCTTTCCCTGTTCAAACATTTTTCTCTCTCTCTGACTCCCCTTTGTGGGTCTTGTTCTTTCCGCTGGTGTGCCATAAACGTTTACTGTTTCCCAATCCATTGCTGGGACCTGCAGTAACCTTTGACATAGGATCTTAAGAGAACTTTTTGAAAAAAATAAATATTCAGCAATCCACCTATGAGTTTCCTGTCTTTCACGCTATAATATGTTCATCAAGTTAGCCAAACCAGATCATCAGAATCCGTACTAGCCATTGTGGAGCAAACTGAGAAGCGCTATGTGTACAAACTCATGAGTTACTGGTCCAGAAGTAAAACTAAACCTAACCAAACCATTCTGCAAAAAGTACAACAGCCAGTGCATTCCAGTTAATCAGTTCGTATACAACATATACAAAACTATTTAATATCCTACGTACTCAGAAAGATTAAATAACTAAATATGAGCAAAATTTTCCATGTGCAAATTAGAAAGTATCTTGCAATTCTGACCTCATAAAACTGGGCCATGGCATTTATTGTGTTCATCTGTGGTTCTAATTTGTTTTCAGATTAAGTACTTTAAGCTTGGGTATTTATCTAAGTGTTACTGTATTCAAGATCTTTCTTTTATTTTTTATTTTAGGGATTTTGTAAAAGCTTTTATTCAATTTAAGAAGCCAATTGTGGTTGCTATCAACGGCCCTGCTCTTGGGTTAGGAGCTTCTATTTTACCACTATGTGATATCGTTTGGGCAAGTGAGAAGGCATGGTTTCAGACACCATACGCAACAATCCGACTCACTCCAGCTGGCTGCTCATCATACACATTCCCACAAATTCTGGGTGTTGCACTGGTAAGGTTTTCCACCTCAAATTGCTGAAGAACCTTTCTTAAAATCATGCTCTTCTTTCTCTGTTTAAAAAGTAAAACAGAAAACAATTGTTTCTTTTAATTGTCATGAATGGAAATGAAATCTGTGGAAAGTTCATCTAATCTCTACCAATTTCTTATCTCAAAATGACCTCAGAATTCAATATATTACACATGCTGTATACACAAAAGATTGAACACAGGTTGAAAAAGCAAAGATTGTCAAGATCATGGTAGAAAAGGGAAGAAATGCATTAGCAGAATAATGTTGCAGAGTACTTGTCTGTATTCTGTTAGGAATGTGCAGTAACAGAGCAAGATACTGCTCTCTGCTCTCTACAGACAAGCTATACTAATTCCAGTAAGGTTGCTTAGTTTTTACCAGTATAACAAAGCAGAATTTGCCCCACGAAGTAGTTCATACTAGGTTCCATGACTCTTGGCACAGTATCACTGTATCACTGACAGTTACTCTTGTAAAAGCAGCAATACAGATTCATCATGCATGCCAGCACATTTCTCTTAAATGAAACCCATGCTGTGCTCCGGCCACCTGCACAATCCTTAAATAGCTACCGAAACGCCTTTTTAAGTATTTTGCAGTATGGAAAGATACAGGAGACCATTTGTGAATTTAATCTTGAAAACAGCGGGCAAGTATGGAAAATTTTTTAAGGAAATTATAACCCAAGTAATCTTTTTGTTTCACAGGCAAATGAAATGTTGTTCTGTGGGAGAAAGCTGACAGCACAGGAAGCCTGCAGCAGAGGACTAGTGTCACAAGTATTTTGGCCAACAACATTTAGCCAAGAAGTGATGCTACGAGTGAAAGAAATGGCATCCTGCAGTGCCGTGGTAAGAAATCAAACTCCTTTGTGATTAAATTACATTTCACAGAGGCAAGGTGTGCTCCCAAGGCTCATCCCATGGTGGGTCCTCAGTTTCCACAGCCATACCTGTGGAAGAGGGCTAACAACAGAAAATCTGGATAGGGATCAGTGAGCTCGTGGAGTTTCCCATTTTCAGTGGAAGGGAGGGTTGTTTCCTTTCTCCATCTTTGCATTTATTCAGTATGAGTGGAACCTCCTTGCCCCAGATTTTGAAAGAGGATTTTAGCATTGGTTTCTGTCATGAAGGTGGAAGAGTCTGAATCTATACAACTGTACTGGGAAATCTCTGTAGGGCCAGTAAGAAAATATATTTGCCTTTCACGTTGTCCTGGCCTACTATGTTTCAGCTGACTCTGCCTTCTTTTCTGCACCTGCATAGTTCCTGATTCTGCAAAATGTTCTACACAGTGCACCAGAAGGGTAGGATAGTGCCAGCTAACCTCTGCTGTGAAGGAGAGGTGAGATCCAGACACAGAGGGATTTGAACACAGTCTGGTCACAGTGTATTATAACTTTCCTTTTGTGTACATAAAAGTTGAAAGAAAATCCTTTCCTATTTTTACTTCCTAAGGTTTTTTCCCTTCAGGCAGATATACTCCTATTCTGGGCACATCCTTGTTTAAAAAAAATGCAGTGAAGAAAGTGATACTGGCTGCAATAAAACTGCACTAAGTAAAGTGCAAATTGTTGCAGTTTCTTGCTATACTTCCTATGCCTGAAACTGTCTTAGCATCCCTCAGTTTCATTTAAAAGATCCATTGTAAAAGAGAAGGTAGAGACACAGGAGATTTTTAATTAAATGTAGATTAGATCTCACAAAAGACATTCAGAATGAAACTCTCTGGAAATGTAGCATAAGCTTATTTGATCATGCTGATATAACGTGTATTATATGAGTTCAGAAAACCTCTGGACCTTACAGTGAATTCTTCCTTCCTTCACTGTTATTGGCTGCCAATGAAATTTTCTCTTGAGACCTGTTAGGAAGACTGGTGCTAACTTGTGGACAAAGATGAGAGTTAAAACTGTCAGACTAGATTTACTCTCTGAGATCCTAAATGCAAATCAGGCTGAAGTCACAAAAACAATTAATATGATGAGCTCATCCAAGTTCACTGTGGCTACTTGTTCACAAACAGACCAAAAAAATACACAGGCCCCGCGATTTGCAATTAACACCATTTACTTGAGTTAAAGAGAAATACTATTTTGGAATAGCAGTGTTGTAACCTAAAACAGATAGGAACTGGGCTTAACATGTAGGTGTTGACAAAGCTGAGTGGAGAGTACACATCTCCCTTACCATAAACACTGTATTAGTTTACATTAAGTCTTCTGTCCCCAAAAAATCTGCCTCAATGTATGAATTATTAATGGTTTTGTTTGACTAGTTGGGTTCCTTGTGAGATACATAGTGGTGTTAATATATTTCAAAAAGAGTTTTAAAGAAGGCAATCTCAATGTGTCTGAAAATGGGTCTGGGAAAAACAAGCTGAACTATGGGAGCAACCATGGACCTGCTGTTCATGCCTTTAAGAACTTAGAGCGATTACTCAGGGCTTGAGATTGGTCTTTCCGTTGTAAAAACCTTACGTGATGTTTTATGACTGCTTGTACATGCTAAGCAAATCTAACTCCAGAACACAGTCAGAGGATGCTTGTTTTGCTGAACACCCTTCTTTTCTTTCACTTTTATAAAAATGTAAGTAAATAAACTTAAAAAGGTATTTGCGGTAAAGGCCCTTTCCTATTCATTTCTGTTTTGATGAGGAAATGATGCATGAGGGAAAATTGTTAAAGATGATGGACATCCACATTTGGGTTTCCAACCTCTATAACCTTAAAGACTACCTTTGAGAAAACAAGTAGCCAACATATCATGCCTCACACATTTTCATTTCAAGGGATCACATTTTCAACAGGAGGGAGTTCAGCTCCTTCTAGTGCTTCATGGCAGACCTTCAGTGAACTAAGGTGCTTCAGAATTCCCCATTCCTTTTAAAAATGTTGGTACTAAGGCATAAACCTCAGAAGTCCTTAATTCTTAAAGATGCTGACTATCAGCAAGTGGAGTTATGGCTATAAATCAGATCTAATTTCTGTGCCCAAAGGAGTTATTTAGATTGTAAAACAGAGTCAGTAGTGTAAAAATGCTGTTCATGCCATTATCCATAATAATTTTGTCAGAGTCAAAATAAAATACTGAGTGATGTTTTGGCTTTAGGTATTGGAAGAGTCCAAATGTCTCGTGCGGAGCTTCCTGAAATCCGGACTTGAAGATGTGAATGAGAAAGAGTGTCAGATGTTAAAACAGCTGTGGAGCTCTTCCAAAGGACTGGATTCATTATTCAGCTACTTGCAAGACAAAATTTATGAAGTCTGATGTCCTGGCCTAACTTAAAGAGAAAATGCTCCACTTGTGAACAGAGTCAAACATTACCTGTGTTTGAAAAGCAGAGGCAATGCATCTTGAGGAATTTGTGACAGTGTATCCTAATACATATGGTTGTGTCGATTTCCTTGTGAGCTACACAGCTGCTTGTAGCTGGTTTGATTTTGTGTAACCGAGACGTAGGCAGGCTTGTTCAGTGCACATAATCTCTACAGAGGGCTGCATCTTTCACATGCTCATCCAGATAAAAGTATACATTCCATGTGCTGAGAAGCACCACTGAGGCCCAATAAGGCACGCCATCTGTAATGATTTATTTTGTCTGTCCTTCTTAACTTATTCTTGCTGTTGCAACACATCTGGGCTGACATAGAGGGCTCAATCTGAAAACTGGGTCAGCACAATATTTTGTAGACCCAAACACCATACTTTAGAAATATTTTAATTATTTTTTTCTAAGTTCTAACAGTGTAATGGAAAAATCTGATAATTTATATGTATAATATGTAAAGTTAGTTTTACAAAAACTACTAGGATTTTTTTTCTTTGTTGAATTTATTTAACTTATTTATTTTGTGTTCATATTCAGCTGTTTATTGATCACAGATCTTATTTTCATACTTCCCTTGACTGAATTAATGGCATCACATGAGAATGCAAACACATTTTTAGCAGCAAATTGTGTAGAAAAATAAAGGATATATAGAAAACACACAGAATGCTGTGGGCAGTAAAAGAAACAGCCACGTGCATGCTCCTCTATGTGCAAAATTGTACAAAAATTGTATGAAATAGATTCATTTGCCAGGGTTAAGGGGAAAAAAGTGGATTCTGAAACAGTGAGTCCCCCCTAAGTCTCTCTTCACTTTCTGCCTTCTTGAGGAGCATTGAAGGGCTTGCCAACAAGATGCTGTATCTAAGTTTACTATATTCCTGTTAGCCGGACGTCAGTTACAGGGTGAGTGGTGCCGTTATGTGGCATCGTACTCTTTTTCAGGTTTAAACATCCCCATTTGGTCTGAAGTCTAAAAGCAAATCCTTATGAGCCTTAGTCTAGTTGCCTGATTCCTCAGGTGTGAGATAATTTCTGCTCTGGAGGCCTTTGGGTGTGGGCCAACAGTTTATACAAGGTGCTAGGTATTGAACTAAGTGGAGGGAGAGGTTTTGTTTTGCTTTTCCCAGCTCTCCACATCTGGCCACCCCACCATCTGTTACAAGAACTTCTGGCTATCCATAAAAGCAGTCCACAATAAACGACAAAAATCCAATCTGCTATTTTAGAATGTGATCCTAGTACTTTTCAGTGACACTGACTGACTTCTGAACACTGGATCGCTCTCATTTCTTTCTTGCTAGTAAGGCAATTAATATGGAAATAACACAAGCATGCTCTGTGACTTCACCTGCCATTTTAGTATGCCCAAATTAAAACCTCTTGAAGCAGAAGCTTTGCACATTTGTTTGCTTTGTAATTTGTGCACTTGCTCTCCATCCTTGAGCTCAGTGACTTGGTTATGGTTTAAACCTCTGCAAATGAGGCTGCTAGGTTTTCTCCCTCCCAGTATTTCCACGAAGAGTTTCAACAAAGCCTTTGTAAAGTTAACGAACAGGTGATTATCGTAAACAGTAGCCTTCAACACATTAATGTAACATTTCTTTTTCCACAAATAGTTAAAAGTGCTGTTTCTATGGCCTAATTGTACCACTGAATTTTACGGAAATCATTACCCTAAAGGCAGAAGTTCTCATGGAAATTCTTCAATAAAAAGACAAAATCTGGCTTCTAATTAGCCTGTTTTAAATGTTTTCAAAAAAACTTATCAAAACAAGTAACTTATTTTTAAATGTCTGAAACAGAACTCTTTCAATAACTATTTGAAGTGATAGATGCACCACTTGTTTTATACTAACGCTTACTTATTTCCACAACCTGCCAGCAATGCCACAGAGCGCACGTGCAAAGCCTTGGTTGGATCAAGGCCACAGGACCCTCTACTATGCCAGTGTGCACACGTGTGTCACCTGTGTGGCAGTCCCATTAAAATGAGAGGGATTACTCAAGTGAAAACCACTCACATGCATACGTGTTTGCACAATCAGGCCTCCAGCATATGACTTCAGAAAAAAAAAAGAAAAAAAAAAAAAAGCAATGGAAAGTACCATGATTCCTCAATTTCCTTTCTTTCCTTTATTCCCGTCCAGAGAGCCATAACTCCTAGTCATGTGTTAATAAGACATTAAGGAATTTATTTCAATACTATGCTTGTTTTTTGTAGATAAATATAGAAAAATTGCTCAGCAATGTGAAGATATGCTTTCCATATGAGATTTTCAAACAGAGAAGAATAATAAGTTGTTACACCTTTAAACTGCATCATTTCATCTGAATTTTCAGATATCTGTATCTTAGCATTTTTTATGACAAAGGAATGGTTGAAATACATTTTCTATAATTATTTTTCCATTAAAGCAAGCGCTAACCATAGTTAACATTTTTAATTATTCATATCTATACAGTTACAATCTAGTTTTCATGGAATCTATTTTCCCTTCAATAAAAAGTAATGTCAAAAGCTTCTTTTCCAGTATTTAAAGATCAGAATCCATTTTCTCTTGTGTTTCTGTCCTTACTAGGTATTCAGATATCTAGATTTACTGTACATATTAGTCTGGGTACCTTTACTAATATTCACAGTATTTAAGATTATAAATGCAATTTGTTGTTAAGTATGTTATTTTATTCTTGTGTAAATTGTTTTGTACAATCTTTAAAAATCTACAGTTTTGCATTTGTAGATATTAAAGGTAAGCAATTTATTTTGTGTTGTCCTGCATGTATATTTTTGCTGTAGATAAGTGTTGCTTAGTTTACTATTTCAGTACATTTCTGTTTAAATGAATAAGCTTACAAACTTTAATACAGTATATATTTTCAGAATATAAACTTTTATATTTCTGTGGTAGGTTAGGGTATGCGTTTTAGGCAATCTTTTTCACTACTATTAACTGTTCTTTTAATCTATAATATAATGGTTTTGTGCCAATAGTTTTTCATTAGAATAAAATGCTCTTTTAATGTTAGGGATAAACAGACAATTTTGGTTGGGGTTTGTTTTATTTTGGTTTTTTTATTATTATTATTTTGCCAGCCTTTACAGTTTTAAATGTAATTTATAAATGTATTGCATTTGTGAATAAGCCTTACCATTAGGTACAAGAAATCTTTAAAGCTACATAATTGCTTATGTAGTACTAAGGACTTCCCCAAATAATTGCTGTAAGAAAGTTAGCAAATCGGACTACAGGGCCTTAAGTTTTTCTCGTGAAAAGGATAATACGGGTTGTTTCTTTTGAACAACATAGGTAGACTTGTCAGCATGGGCTTTGTTATATATAAACTGTGCATTTGTGCTCCCAACCACAGTAGTTCAATCTCAGGCTTTATGTGGCTGGGTCTATAAAAGTCAAATCTGGCTAAAGCCAGCGCTCTTTAGGAGACACTAAAGAAGTTTACATAAGAGACTTACAGACAATCTTAATCATAGTACATTTGGGTACTCGGTATCCTAGATGTGTTATCTGTGTCTGCCCAATTAACCGTATGTTTTAAGCCATATTAAATCTCTTTACTGCTACTTTAAATACTACACTGAAAGTCATTCACTAGCTTGCTTACTCACAGACAGGATTTCAATTTTTAATGAATAAAAATATTATGCCTTCCATAAAAACAAAGGACCAAAGAATTGCATTGTTCTAACAAAGCATTAGTTCCTTCGCCAGTGAACTAGTTTGACATTTGTACTGAAGATCAAATAGTCTCCTTCTGCTACAAACACTGCATTCTCATCCACGTCAAGTGTAAGGGGAAAAGATGTATCCACTGACCTATTGGGAAAGGAGTGACGTTCAGCTAGGATGGCATGTCTATTGGTAAGGCTTATTACCAAACCTCTGAGATGAAGCAAAGAACCAAAAATTCACAAATTATGTCAATGTAAATTTATTTTCAGAACTTGCACAAATAATTAATTGTAGAACTTTTCAAATTAGGCCCTTAAGTTATTTTGTCAGGACACCATGAAACAGACTAAAACAGTTTCTAATATTTGTAATGATGAGTACATATTATAATATTATAAGGGTACAGGCACCCCTATATCACAGTGTTGTAAATATTTTCTGAAACTGGTACAGTACTGAGGGACTTGTATCTTCTGATATATCAAATATTGACTGTCTAGATCAAATTGTACACAATTTATTTGTTGATGGTCCTGTAACTAGTGTATGGACACATTTCTGGGTGCCTTAGAAGTTGTATTTTTCATGTGTGTTAATATGCAGTATTTATACATTGTGAGAAGCTGCTTTGAATAAAAACATTGAAACTTCACTTCAATGCAGTGATTTTCAGTTTTACATAATCAGAATGAATGTGATAAGTAGTAGCCACAGACCCTTGTATTATATATGATAAAGCTATTCACAGACTCCTGCCTTTTAAAAGAAAGCAAGCATACAGCAAGCTTTTTGAAAGAGAAATTAAACTTAAAACTTTTTTTTCCAAATGGCAAAAACCAGGGCACTAACAGACACTGCAATAAGAACTCTCTGAAATCATTCATCATGATCCATCTCATTTATCATTTCATGATCAAATCCAAGAAAACCGCCGAGAACTGTCTTACAAATACACTTCTAGGACACCTTCTCCACCATTATCACTTCCACTATTTGGTATGTGCACGTCACCTAAAGCATATCTGCCCAGAACTGACTACTGCATACAGTATTTCGGCTCCACATGAGGGAATTTGATTTTGAAGTGGTGTTTGCCAGGGAGGCCAAGACTCAGCTGGATCACCCTGTGGTCCTCCTACATGGTTACAGCCTGCAATCCTTCCATGGGGTCTCTTGTATACAAGGTGATCGTTTGGCTGTAGCATCCACGAATGCTGTTTCAAATCATGTATCTCCCACGATTAGAAGAGTAACTGTAAATTACTTCTGCCTGGGGCAGAAAAGGAAGGATATTTTTACAGGGAGCCAGTGTTACCCAAACAACCTATACAACAAGGTCTGAAAAAAATGACCTACACTTGATTCAAAGGACAACAATTATATTCTAGCAATTATATTGGTTAGCTTTAAACTGACAGATACTGTTAGTCAAAACTGTGGTCAGCTATTTAGAGCAGAGGATTGAGCAATTTAGTCTTGCTTCACAGTCAACAAATCCAATTATTTATTACGGTGACTCTTACCAGGAATTATCGTAGCTTGCACTGGACTAAGCAACGTGCACATAATGAACAGAGTATGACACCTTTCTTGTGTAACAGTTTTATTTATGTTTTAGTCTTAACGTAGATTGCCAACATTTGAATTTTATTTTAAATAACTCATTTTTAAAGGAAAGCAAAAATTATTTAAAATGAAAAAATCCATCCAAATATTGTAAGTCAAGGTTTTGTAAACCAAGATAAATGGTAGTCCTTGTTGCTGTAAATTAATATGCCAAAAAACTATATGGAAGAGGAACCCACTAAGTATATATAAAGAAGGTCTACAAATTTAAGCAGACAAAAGACTAGTCTATGAATTGCATGCAGAAAAGAACAGGCAGGTATTAATCCCACTTAAGATATAAAAAGTACTCAAACAGGTCAAAGCTCTGCATAAACTAAGACATGCCATTTCTCATTTTGAGTTTTGAATAACAGACAGAAACAATATTGCATATGGCAAGAACAAGGAGAGGTTTTGAAACAAGTGAAAGCAAATGAAAGCACGTGAGAAAAACAGAAGGACATCATTTTAAAGATTGGGGAGTTCAAAGCAAATCAAGTCTCAGAAGTCAGACTAGAGGGCAGTTTGGTTGAGAAGGAAAAAGTCAGAGGGTGAAATTCTGGGCCTATTAACTTCAGATACTCACCTCTCCCTGGTGCCTTATTTTTCATGAAACCCCCTCAGAAGATTATAAAATTTAATAAAACGTAACGCATCTGTTTGTGACTCTGATGTCTGACTTATCCTCAAAACCAATCTACAGGCATAGCATGGAGAGAGTTTCAAATTACTACAAAAGCCAGAGTAACAACCCGCTCTAGAATTCAAGCCATTAGAATTGTTCTAGCGCCACTTTGCTTTAATTTATATGCTTTCCTTGATTTTACAAAATTTGCTCATTACAGACGTATAATAAAAATAGAACCGTTTAGAACTTTGTTGATTTCCAATTATTAAGTCCACCTGCCTTGACACAATAATTTTCACCTGGAACTGCTAAAAGTACTACAGGAGAAAGAAGAGAATTTTCATTTCCAGAATAGGAAACAGTTTATCATTTAGTAGGGAATAAATTAATTTACACAGAGGATGAAGCAAAGACCAGAAATGCACAAGAAACAATGAAGAGTTTTATACAAAGTCTACTAGTGTAAGAACCAAGTTTCTACTACAAACTGGTTACAAAGGAATACCTAAATGCATATATAATCTCCAGCTATATGTTATTAGAAAGCAGCCCTAATTCTTGGGGGGTGGGTGGGGGGTGGTAGATTTTAATTACCTTAAGCACTACAACAGTTTTTATCATGACATAATTTACAGAATGTCATCCTTATCAAATTCTTGTCACAAAAATTGTAATGCTACTTCATGAGTCAAGAACAATCCTAGCAATTTCAATTTCACCTGTCCTTCAGTAAATTTCCATGTAATAAGCAAATATCCTCCTTCCAGGACAGATCATTAACACCTGAGGGCTGTATGTGACAGATAGATACAGTACTGTCAATGTGACTTCATGTCCCATTCCTAGCAAAAATGGAGTGCCATGACCCCAAAGGAAACCTGTAACTTAAGCCTCCACAACACTTTCCCCACAATACATGAACCACATTGAGCAGAAGTCAGTAATGCAGAGGGTAACTCCTAAGCTAAACTCTATCATCACCTTTCTTTTATAGCATCCTGGCACTGGTGTCACTTGAGCAAATTCAGCAGATCTAAGTCAAAACCCACCAACATCAATGGAGATCCTCCTACTGACTTCGGTTCCTTCTAGATCAACCCCAGTGGTTGACAGATACCATAGCAAACTCCTTCACCATAATATCGCAGCGAATATCTTGTAGTTAGCTTTTTGAAAAATAATGTGGCACTGATCAGAAAGACATAATTAGCACAGGAGGCAGGGTTCCGTATTTTTAGTTCAAAATTTAACAGCAGTGTCTAAGAAATTTTGAATAAAATTCAACATTTTCAAATTTATCACTGACTCTTGTTAGTAGAAAGACATGCTCTGCTGTGTTTTAACCTTCCTCAACTCTTCAGTCACATTTATCAACTTGGATGCTGGATGACTATCTAACATCTGTGAAACTTACACATTGGTCATAGACAGAAATATGTTGGGAACAACTATAAAGAGAAAAGTGAAAATGCTCTTTGCAACTAAGAGTCATGTTTGAAACAGGGGCTATTGAACTGCCACTGCCTCCTAAGGTGTTAGATAAAAAGCTGCATCTAACATTAGAGTTTCTATATGAAAAATGATTTAAACACTAAGCGGCAATCTTGACTTGTTAGGATTAAGTTAATTACTATCATCTAGAAGTAAGTTATTCACAGTCATCCAGAAATGTGTTTCTGATGTGTCTTTAAATAAGTGCTACAATTTCTATCACTCCAAAAAGATCAGCAATTTCATACTGCTGTCCTTCCAGCCTTCTGGTTAGCGATTACATATGCTGCCTACCAGACTCGAGGGTATTCACTTTCTACAAGAGGTTCATTAGACGGATAAAGGCATTCACATAAAACTCTTCCTATGCCTAATTATTCAAGATCTGCATTATCTTAGCTTCTCATTTGTTTATTTTGTATGCAGCTGCAGCGAATTGTTTATCAGGGACTCAGACTCTGGCAAACAATTCCCTCCAAGTCCACTTTTTGCCCATTAGGCTCATAATGAGCAACAACTCAAAACTCCTGCCAGCTGAGCTGCCAAGGGATTCCCTGCTGCTTCAAGGGTAAAGGTCAGATGAGCATGGCTTTGCTGATCAGCAGCAGCATGCCCGCTGGTTGGAGTGCGGGGTTTGGAGTCGACAATTGCTTGACCCTGATCCTCCCTTTGTTTCTGAAAGCAAGCCTTAATAATATCAGTGGTCCAGCCCTCTGTGGGTTTTCCTGCCATAATGACCCTTCATCGCTCCTTTGCACAGGGCTGCTCCCTGGAATGACATCTGAAGCAATGTAAGTTATTAACTATAAAGTAACCTGCAAGTTTCTTATGCCAGTGACCAGGCCCACCTGAAAAAAGCAACGGACAAGGTGATCATAATACCCGTACCATCCCAACACCACACTGTGCCTAGCTTAATCAGACCAGAAAAACAGGACATTGTATTTTTCATGTATTTACATGGAATAGGATAAAACAGATAGACTTATTTTCCTGCATGCTAGTGTGATGCCAGTTGGAAAGAAATATCCCAAAACACGTTAGACCTGGTAGGATTCATCTTCCATACATGGCTGTAACTAGTTAGAACACAAAGACACTGTCTCTCTCTTATTTATTCTTAAATATATCCACTTTCTCTAAAAATCTATTGAAAGATTAAATTGAGCTTTAAAGAAGTAGGCTGTGATATAGCTGATTTGGAAGGCTAAAACTTTTCCCAACCGTTTCAAGTATGAGAAAACCCAACAGCACTCCATTTGCGATTCGAGCACTTGGTAAACACACTCCACAACTGTACCATGGCTGTGTGCCAACAAAATGGTGAGTCAGCAGGCAGGGTAGGGAATCAAGTGTCAAGAATGCATTTAACCCTCACTCCAGAGAACACTTTTCTTATGAACAGAATGAAAACACTCCATAAAAAGAAAAAAATTACTGGAATTTTTTCTCCATTAGTACAGGCAACTATGTCAATTTTCTTCCAACTTACAGAAGCTCTCAAATTTTAAATTAGGACAAATGCTTAAGAAAATAGCAATATCGGCAAACTGATGAGAAAGAGGTTCATGAACACATATCAGTCCAGTCCTATGATCCTTACTCTGACAAAAATCCCACTGATAAACCTGGCAAGGCTGAGTGCAGAAGGGTTTCATGAAAGCAGTAGAATCAATAAATACTAAATACTTGCACAGATATAAAAAGGAGTACATTTTCCTAATGAAAATACAGTTCAAATGATCTCTCATACTCCCAAAGGAGTATCTGTGCATGCTACTTTGCTACACAGTGTTCTTGTGGAGTGTTTGTATGAAATCACGAGATTTCCTAAATCATTTTTAAATTAATCCCTCTCAAGAAATTCCCCACTGAAGCATCACTTTGCATGATCACCCTAGATATTCTATTCAGGATAGCAAAAAAGGATAAAAAGATTGAGGATTAAAAAAATAAAAAAAGATTTGAAAGAGGACCCAATCTTCCACCTAAAAATTTGAACACTCATTTACAAGGTTGTTAAACACTCCTAAACCAGAATGGCAGCATTTTATACCTACTTTCTTACTCACTCTTCACAGGTGTAAATAACCACATTGGACACCTGTGGAGGAGGGGAAAGGGGGAAAAAAAAAGACTCTAGTTATTACCTTCACAGTGTTAGTTAAGGGTAATTATAGACCAGCTGTGAACTTACAGGTTACCCCCACTAATGAACAGATACAGCTTCCAGTTAAAGGCTGAGAACAACTAGCTCTGCCATACCTCACACTGCTCAATCCTACAAACGCCTACACAAACAGATATTTTTTTTCACACATCCTGCCCCACTGAACTCCACCGCCTGAGCCGCCTTCTACAGGAACTCAACTCACGGCCAGTAATGTCCATTTAATGTTATTGTTTGTCCTGCCCTGGATTAAGCCCAGGCTATGAAACTATGGAGATAAGAATTAGTTTGTATAGACATCTAATGTATGACCAGGGTGGGAATACTCATAGTTAGTTTCCCTGCACAGATCTACGAAAGAATTTTTCTCCCATCTAACAGCCCTCATAAAGCCTAAACCCAAAGTTTAGACAAAACCATCACCTATGGCATTAAGAGACAAGCCCTGCCAAACCCTGCCGGAGTGGTTGAAAAGACTTTTACCCTAACCTTCAGCCCTGTCTTTCTGCCAGATGTTAGCAACTGTAGCAGGGGCTGCAGATTAGACAGCCGCATCTACACAAAGAAGATAAATTTGAGCTGACTATGAGCTCAAATGGTTGACAAAAATCTAGGACACTTGAAAGACGGCAACCTCCCACAGAGGAACACAGCAGCAAGAAGGAGGTTATCTCTTCAAACATCGCATTTCCCTCCACCATGATCTTATGGACTGGAAATACAGAAATATGACCGAAGAATAACTTGGATGAGAAACCGATGTCACTCACTGTGAATGATTCTGTCATGGCTTGCACTTGGCTTACACAAGTGTGAGAACAGAATCAAGTCCTGCAGAACTTCAGTTTTGAAAGCAAATTCCCCATGTATGCTGCTAAATTCCTCCATCTGAAATTCATAAAGAAAGAGGAATGTAAAAGATTGTCAGCTTGCAGTATTAAGCTTGCAGTTTATGGACGGAAATCATGACACATCTTTCCTGTATGCAGAAAGCTCTAAGTAATCTTCCATCATCATCCCAGCACTAATTCCCAGAAATCCTGCAGAGCTCCAGAACTCTCTAGAGCACTGTTTCATATACCCAGCACTCCTCCATCAAAAACTGTCTTTAAAAAGAAAAAGCCAGTTACAAATAAAAAATTATTTGCCTGTTCTTGCACTCCCATACCCAAACAACTTTTTGGTCTTCTGTGTGTACATACCCGGGAAATGCTAACATCTACAGGTTATACCAGTTTACACTGCTTGCAACATATTGAACAAATCAGGAAAGTAAGAGACCAAATGAAATGACACATGCAGGGGCACCATGAGACTAACACAATTGTTGATTTAGCAGCAGAAAAACCTGAATGCTTTACAACTCAGTGGCTTGTTGGATGAAGACTCTTCACCCAGATGAGAATGTGAATTATTGTTGAGAATTTTATTTATATAGTCTCTGCAATTTTTATGCAGAAAGCATAAGCAGAGACTTTTAAATAATTTCAGATACTCAGCACTAAATAAGTGGTTCACTTTCAAGAAACAACCAAGAAAAAACATTCCACAGAATGTCATATATTCCTTCAAATGGGGAGTTACATTTCATCAGGATGGATGCTTAAGTGGAAATAAGTCTCAGTATGAGGACTGTTTTCAGCAATAGTTGTTAATTAAGTAGTAAAGTACTAATAAAATGTTTAATCAGGTTGCATTTAAATAGCACTATAATGATATGTAATTACTAAAAAAGAGTGCAAAAACCATTCTGCAATAGACAGCATTCAGTTTTCATGCACTGTGCAAATCCATTTAAAAACAGAAAAGGATTCCAATGTCCACTGTACAGTGGCCAGCATACAGGCAAGCTATGAAACTTGTGCTCTAAGTCACAGGGGAGGGGCTTTTATTTAAAAGCACACTTTAAGTTTCTCAAACAGGAGCTACAGAAGTTAAAAGAAAAAAATAAAAATAAAAAAAATTAAATATCCAAAGCACTGAAAAAGACATGCACAAAGACATGCCACTGTAAATGGACTGAAATTACATCATAAATGAAAAAAAAAAAAATCATATTCTTAACACATACAGGAACAAGTAAACACACAGTAGCAGTGAGGCCAGCAGCTCTTCTGCAGAGTCATAATGAAAAACCACCACAAAAACAAGGAAGAGCCTGTCAGGAAGCACACAATACATTCTGAACACGCCACAGGTGACACAGCAGAAACCTGTCCCCAACAGTACACAGCAAAGGGTTAGGCATTCAACTCAAAAGTGAACTTGGTGGAAGAGGCACCAAAATATTTTGCTGCAGCTAGGTACGGTTAGATAGGTATAATTCTGTCTGTGTAAGCAAAAAGTGCAGTAGGCAAAAGAAACTCAGGACAGCCAGGATGAATTTCAACCAAAAGAAAATGCAAATATTTAAAACTGAAAAATATGTCAATGAAGATAAAGGCTCAGGGGGAAAAAAGCATAAGGATGAAGTTAAAATGCAGTCCCACAAAACTGCCATCATAGCAGAAATTAAATAAAATGTACTGGAGAGAAAAATGTTTGTAACTTAGATATAATTTATATTATCATCTTTAGAAGATAACAACCAATAACACCAAGTACAGAGAAATTTTTATTTTCTAACAGCTCCTCTTACCGATGACAGTAGTTATCTACTTGGGGTATAAATGCAGTAAGTAGCTGACAGTCTAACATGTCCCAAAGTTGCTCACAGAATCTTTATACTCTTTATAAATCTTCATATTCCTCAGTAATAGCCATTGGTGTCTTTTAGACTAATTAATGATAGGCTGCTGCGAACATGGGTCCCAGTTCCAGAAAAGGTACCGTTTGTTCTTAAATCAAATGTAAGTAACATTCATATAATTACTACAATGACAAATAGTTTATAAATGTAAGTAATAATTTTGAAAACTTAATTTTATTTTTACTCTGTGTTAAACTAAAGCTTGGCAGGCCCTTCCAACCTAAATTATTTTACGATTTGCCGACTAATATGGCACATCTCTGCACCATTAAAACCCTCAGATTTCCTGAGGCCATAGTTCCGCTTGTTTTTAAGACGATCTGCGGAATTACTGTACTACACGTCATGGCAGCAACAGGGCTCCTTCGAAGTAGAAGAAAACAGGGCATCTCCTCATGCGATTTTTTCAAAATTTGCATCAATGGAAATTAGGTACCAAATTTACATAGCTGCTTTTGAAAACCTGTCTTTTGTGTCTTCACTGGCAAGCTTTCTCTCCATGTTTAGGCAAAGTCTTTGTTCACTTAGAATTGTGCCAATAATCCCTTTTAAAATACAAAAGTGCCTGCTTTTGTGAGCACTGGCTGACCCCAGTATGTCCATTGAGGGAGCATTTTGAGCATGTGCTCAGTAACGTAGCTTTCAGACAGTCATATTCTTAACATGTGTAACCGACGTGTTTAAAAACATTCTTTCTTGAAAATAAGTCTTCATATCACTTTACAAAACAGAGGTGGGCTGAGATACTGAATTTGCGGAGGCTTGGATTATTTTTGCCTGTGTATTACTTGCATATGATCTACAAAAACACTAAATCACAGTTTTCGTTTTTTAATTAAAGCAGCTGACCATAGGTTATACGCATGAAAATAACTATCTTTTTAAAATAGGAGGAATGTCTTGTTCATTTGACAAGAACAGTATAATTTTTAGAGATTCAAGTCTTACCACTAGAAAAATAGGTCATCTTCAACTGATATAAAAAGAATTATAACCAACCAAGAACAAAAAGCCAAACCCACATGCTTGGGGTGAGGTTCTCACCCTATCAGTCAATTAATGCTCTAAAATGTTCTCATTTCTATTCTGCAAAACCTCCCAACCTTCACTGTGTAAAACCTGCACTTTGAACATTAAGAAAGATGACATTTATATTATGGGAGTATGATTTGCAGTGGGTTAATGTTCTACTTTGTGAACAGATTACCAAGAAAGAACCTTCCCTTGTCATAAAAGCCACTTTTTTTCTTTAGAGTCAGAAAGCTGATTTCACCATGTAACTGAGTCATCAAGGAGACCACTGAGCAGCAGCACCACCAGCCAAGAAATAAAGATCAGATTGCATCTGCTGCTGCTCAGTTCTGCACCTTGCTTTTGCTCAAACCCATAGTTTTTGCTCAAACTTAGTCACCACACTCTGTTCAGGACTCCCCTTGTACAATGTGCACACCAGCTTGTTTTCCAGATGTTGTGCTGATCCACAAAGCAACACTTCTGAAGCAGAACAGGAACGTCATTCCCATCCTCCCAGACAAGCGCCCTGACCAGTAAGTCACAGCAATATGCTTGCTCTCTCTCACTGGCCTACTGAACATTTAACTGCTCTTTGCAAAGTAGTACGGTTGCAATGGGAGGCACTGAGAAAGCCCTCCTTCACTTCTAAGTATCCTGTTCATCATTTGGGAAATACTTTTGGATATTG
The DNA here is from genome assembly GCF_965638725.1 of Aptenodytes patagonicus. Classification (NCBI taxonomy): domain Eukaryota; kingdom Metazoa; phylum Chordata; class Aves; order Sphenisciformes; family Spheniscidae; genus Aptenodytes; species Aptenodytes patagonicus. Next base: position 5,844,447 of record NC_134959.1, on the reverse strand, counting down.
CAGGAGGTAGATTCAAATCCGTGAAGTAGGTGAGGGCATTACAGCTACACCTCTCACATTCCATATTCTGGAAAAAAGCTATGATAGTGGATAGAAGTAGATAGTATCTCTTCATTGGCCTTCTTACATTTTTCTTGAGTTTTCCTGCTTGGTTATGGATCCTCTGCTCTAACGCATTTAGAAACCTCGGTACCTAACTTACTGTGGATCACGTAAACCTTAAGATTCAGGCATTGCAATGCTGGCCAATACAAATCTAAATTAACTATGTGTAGATTTAGTCCACAGACTCAGTTCTTCACATTTTACGGAAGGAAGATTTGATTTGAGAGATTGTTGCAAGACAGGCCCCTAGAATCCAGAAGTTCATTTTCTGCAGAATTCAATGTTATATTTTTAGGAGAAGTATGTCTTCCTTTATTTCATGTGGTATTATATATCCACTGCCTAGCTACAAAGCAGGATGTTACGTGTCATGCAGCAGGGTAAGTTAAATTCAAGGAACCTTCCCAGACTGATTAGTAAATAACACTAAGTCATGTAATTAAAACAAAACCAAAACAGTAGGAGCATTATGATACTGCATTGTCACTATAAACTGACAAAAGGATCATGATAATATGTATACACACAAAGATCAGACACAGTGCTTATATATATATATATATAAAAAATATAGCCAAGCAAAAAGGAAAACTTGTCTCACTTAAGAATTCCTAAGACTGAACACAGAGTGGGCAAATTCACTGGTTCCAATGTGGCAGCAAGGTGATCAGTAACACCCAAATCCTTTTCCCTTCTCTTTTCTTTCCCAGTCTTTGAAGCTGGTGTTACAATAGAGATGAGATCCCAAACCCAGATTTGGCTCAGTTGCCAAGATGCTGTGATAACACAAATATATAGCTCCTGTCCCAGAAGGAGCAAAATTCACCATCAGAAATGCAGAGTTATAAATACAGATACATGGAAATTTAATATTGACCTTGCTGTACTAAAATCAATGAGAGATTTTTCACCAACTTCACTGGAAATAGGATCAAGTCCAGAGATGGGAGATACGCCAGTTTTGCTCATCAGACTCTACCTAGCCTTTGCACAGTTTCCTTTATTACGATCATCTCATTAGAGGGAGGTCTTCGGGATCAATACAAAGCAGAAAGAGACGCAGAAAGAGGCACAGTGAGTTTGTATGAGATTTGAAAATGGGTTTTGAGGCTGGGGATCGAGAGACAATGAGACAAAAGACAAGTAGGAAGAAGCACAGCTTAGCAGCTGATACAAATCGTTACAACTCCAAGAGAACTGTGGAACAACTTCATGAACACCGGGCTTAGAAACTAACAGGGTAAAGCACCAAAAATGGAGAAGTTGAAAATGGGGCTTTACTACAAGAAAAGAGGATGGCTGAGTGCATTTTTTTATAAAAGTAATTAGGGCAAATAAAATGTTTCTCTCAAAATCAAGACTTGGAATTACTCAGTGCATCTATGGATTTGTCGTCAGCCCGCATAGTGAAAAGTATTAGGTAAGAGAGCTTTCAGTGATTTGAAGTAGGAACTAGCCTAAACATGAGGGAGGTAGAAATGCACTGATTAATTTACATAATATTTCGAAGTCTGTAAACAACAATTGTTAAAATAACCACAGAAATGTAAGGATACTGAGAACTGAGTGTTCTCAGAGTGCACAATGACATTAACAAGCAAACGAGCAGTTAGTGGGTATCACATGATTGATTTTGTAGTTCATTGTTATGAACATTTGATTCAAAAAATATAAAGATACTTTCACTGTGACCGATAGCAAGACAAATGAATTAAGGACTGCAAGCCAAAGAGTCTATTTTATCTCAAGAGAAGGGATGTCTACTCATCTCTAGTCAGCGGCCCCTTTTAAAAATACTGGAGGTAATTTTAAAACCCCAAGGAATGATGGAATTTAAATTATTTGTAAGGGTGGAAGACTGAGAGGTTTTCGTACATGACCAGTCATTTACCAGAAAAATATCAGATGCTCTATTGCATTGTTTAATCATATTTACAAGAAATTTATTTTTTCCCCAAATTAAACTCCAGCCAATACAGCTGAACTTAGACACATCACAGCAGATTGAATTTGCTCTCCCTTCTTTGCAATATAAATTTGTTGCAGTCTACTATTTACTTTTCTCGTGGTGCATATGTGCATTTCTGAATGAATCAGTACATTCAAATCATTCAAATGAACAGTTTGTACTTCAAATGAAGTCCAAATGAATTCAAATTAATCAGCTAGCTTTTAGAGAGAAAACAAGTAAGTAGGTTAGCTATACAAAATCCAGGTTCAACTCTCAGCTCCAGCAAAACATGCGGTGTGACATATGAACTGCTTTTGGTCTCAATCCACAAATATATTTAGGTACTTTCACTGAAATCCCCTAAACCAGATTGTATCCATGAAGCACCTGACTCCACCATCAGTTTCCCCTTCCATCCAAATTATCATGCTAAACTCCAAAACTGTGCTCAACTGATCAAGTCAAAAAAGAGACAATAAAAACATAAGCTTTCTTAAAAGTTCAGATACCAGAGGGGAATGTTCTATATGTGCACACCACTCTACACTTGTGTTAATTGCCTTTTTCTGAGATACTAAGGTTCCTCTGAAAAATAAACTTAACACAGACTAACCATTCATCCACACATGAGAGGAACTCAAGCTTCCAGCTCCACAGTTAAGTAAATGCAAAATAAAGTGACTTAAGAAATTAGTCAGGAACAAGTATACTTGTAAATAAGTAATACATATTGCATGAATGCTGTCAACAAATCTATCTTTGGAAAAGGCATAACTCTATATGGACTGAGACCTGTGATAAAACATAGGCTAATTTCCACAGGCCAGGATTAGAGCCTTGGGCCTCCTACTTAGAACCCAGACATTTTAACTTGCACTGGACCAGACCCTCAGCAGGTATCAGTCATGTAATCTCTACAGAAAATCTACCAAGGATATACAGAAAGAAAAATTAAAAAGAAGTCCCAAAAGTCCTTTACCGTAAAGTCAGATACTATTTGTGGATGGTGGGTGAACCTCAGCATTTAGCTCCAATATAAGGCAGATAGCTGCAAGGGAGTACGTATTTCCATCTGGGCACAACTCCAATTTTATATTAATAAACTGGCTCTTTTTTTGTAAACAGAATCAATATCCTGTTTAAAAGTCATTCTCAGAAGAGCAGGAAATTAGAAAATATTAGTATTAAATTAATCAAACTTCTGTTCATGAAATATTGTTAATGTTCATGGATAAATCTTTTTGTTTTTTCAACATATATACGTATGTACATTGAAAACATTATCCTAAACATAAGAAGTATGTGCTCATTTCAGATATACAAAAGCTACTATTTTCTTCTTATTAATAGTGATTCCATGAACACTACATAAGTGCAATTTCTACTTTCAAGGATTATGAATTTAAAATATGATATAATTTTTTAGGTTGAATCATACAGAATAAGTTTCTTTTTGCTCTTCAGTATCTCTCAACAATATTGGATGTGCCTCTAACAGTAAGGAGAAAAAAAGGCATGCGGGGAAGCAGAGATTTCCTAAAACATTTTATTTTATTATTGGCACACCAGGTCCCCATTTCCCTGTCCTTGTCAGGAAACTCAGAGAATCAAATGACATCAGTTACATCACTGAAGGCATTCTAGACCTTGGCTTGCGTTTTTACATAGCTAAGGAATTTCTAAGCTCTCTACAGTTTTTGTTTTGCAGAAAGGTAAAAACAGTTCTCAGTTTAGAAGAAATCCAGGACAGAGAGAGGCCTCCCTGGGGAAAGAGCAATGAAAGCAGGGACAAGGAGGGAGGCCACCAGAATGAAAGGGGGTGAAGTTTTGGGGAACAAAATGTCCAAAGAGAACAGTAATGTGGTTTGGCTTGTGACCCTGATGAATATTAAAAACACTCAGAAATTATTCTATGGTCTGAATGTAGATAAGAAGCTTGGACAGAAGAGAGGAAAAGAAAGATTTTTCAGCCTTTCTCAAAATCTAAAATCATACAAAATCATCTTCTAAGATGAGAAAAAAATCTGCTGAAAAGAAATTAGTTTATAAAACAGGCTTACTGTGCAAGTCTAAATTTAACTATAGCATTCATTACCAAACACACTTTAAAATACATCACACCCGGGGAAGGTTACTTTTAGAAGAAATTACTTACTCCATCTAGACTGTCATTCTAAACCTCAAAACTTTGCTCCCTTCAAGCTATTTTAACTCTTGAACTGAAGAGCTTCAGGTTTTTTGGTATGACCTGTAAGTTACACTTGTGAAGAATACACCTGAAAATATGAACTGCATAAACCAAGCACTGAATATGTCTAGAATTACTCACAAGACTGAAGTGCCATTTTATTTACTGAGTGTTTTCCCTTTTGTGTTTGCACATTCATGAACAGTAACTTTTTATGAGGTCTACTGGAATCCCAGTGTGAGAGTTCACAGTGATGCCTTTGAAGCAATAAGCAAACATTTTTAACTGTGAGTGTGCTAGATTAGCTGTGAACTTCACATCTACTGCCCTGCAGCTGAGATCACTGCTAACAGTCCCTAACTGTGGATTCCACAAGCTGGTGAGTGGGAGAGAGATATGACAGTTCATTCAATTACTCATTCATCCCAACATACACTTGGTCTTTTATTACAACATACATAATTCACATGGGGGAAAGAAAGTAAAGCTATTAACAGCCTTCAACATTTCTACCTTTCCAATAACATATTTCAACAACTTCAAATCATCGCGCTTCTCTCTGTTACCTTTAAAAGGTTCAGGTGTTCATACCATCAAAACTGCATGTATGTCTTCAAAACTGGGCACATGAATCTCTGAGTTTTAGTTTGCAGCTCCCAGCTTATACACACAAGCAGAAATGTCCACAAATTAAAACATAAGGACTATAGATGCTCAACTGTACTTGCACATTTTGCAAGTGCACAAGTAAAAGCAATTTGTTGCAGAAAAGGGAAACACAAACTACAGACTGTCTGTTGAAAATACTTCAAACGAAACCACAGATCATGGACAAGGTTCTCTTCTATTGTGCTCTACTTTTCATAAGTGTTTTAAAATAAACACTAAATAGTTCCTGGTTAATGCACCTTAAATATGCCCTTGAGATGCTCTGTGGACAACTGCAGAAAGTTGCTAGTGCCACAATATATTCAATACATTTGAAATATTAACTTCCATTAAAATATAATTATTTTCTATTGTTACATCTGTTAGCAATAATTGCCAAAGGACATTTGTATAGAAAAATCCTCTCCTATGTGTCACTGAGGAAGGCTTCAGTACAGCTCTTACATCAATGCTATACAGAGGCCACAGATACACTGTATTTTTTTCTACAGTCACAAATTTTGATACAAATGATACAGTAAAACCTCTGAATGGGTAGAGAACCTGCTGTTAAATAATAAAACGATAGGATGCCTGGTTATTCTTATGCACTGAAGAAAGTGGAGGGATACAAGTATAGTCAAAGCTTAAACTAAACTGTCTTATTTTATACACGTACGCAGAGTCAACATGGTAGCATGTTTTATGTATGAGACTATGTACAACAACATATAACCACACAGACTTGGCAGTGAAGACTGGATTTTTCACATCTTGAAACAAAAATCAAACTTGTCTTCCACTCTCTAAGCTAAGAGCACCTTTGTCTAAGCAGTTAAATGTTCTTGTTCCAGGGCCAGCCGCTAGAACGACATATGATCTCACAGAGCAAGCCTGTCTATTAGTGAGGTTTTATCACAAAAAGTAGTAAGAGGTTACACAAGGTTACTCTGATTCCGTTTAGGAACGGTACTCAGCCTGAGTATTTGCTTATACTTTAAGTCAACAGATCATTACACATGAAGCCTAACAAAGCCTCTCTCACAAAAACATGCTTGGGTATTGCATGGCAGCAGCTCAATAAGCTATTGCTATGCTACAGAAATCCTCCTGGCCTTGCAGCCCCACAAAAGTAAAGCCTAGCACAGCAACTCTGCGTTCAGTTGATAATGTCTTTGCCAGATTTTAAACATTCATGCCAGTAGTCTGTCTAGATGGAGGAGAACAGCAGATAAATAGGCAAGAGAGCTAAAACACATTTGGCAGGATAAGACTTTGCAGGGGGAAGGGAAAGGAAAGAACTTGGGAGGTGCTATGCAAGGTGCCAGCAGAACTAGTATGTGGGGAAACATCCCATACATTATGTAGTATCATATAGCCCTAGATGATGTAATTCCATACTATTCTTTTCCACACTCCCTATTGCTCAGGATGGATACATGCTGGGCTTGGTTTGTTTAGAGAAAAAGGCTCCCATGTTATTGCTGAAGTTCACATGCATATTTGAAACAAACTAGCAGACAGTGGGAAGAGAAAGGAAAGCACAAAGATGACAGTCTCATGTTAGGACACCTGAATATTGCATAGTGGAATGGGATTTCATCCCCATCTCTGCTTTACTTTCTCATAGTTGGAAAACCTTTTGAATCAAACTTGTTCCACAATTTCACAGCTTCTGACTGGAGATCCTTGGGTACAACGTTTCTGAATACTGACTAGCTGCAATGGAAGCTGTTCCCTGATCATATAGTGTATGCACCACATGGTGGTTGAAAAAAGGTGACTTAGGTCCCAAGCGTATCAATTTAGGCAACCAGCATTAGTATAAACTGTCATTCACTTTCCTTTGCTTCAGTTTATTACCTGTAAAATGGAGATAGTACTCACACATCTCTCAGACTGTTTTGAAAAACCCAGAACAAACACACTATACAAGAAAGCCTCTGAAGGAATTAATCTTCTTGTCTACATGGTTGAGTATGAATGTTGTGCATAAGTCACCTGAAAAAACAGAACAGAACGAAATACCACGTTGCTGGTCATTTTAATGTACAGGAAGTTCATTCACGAATTTCACTCTTGGAATTGCTACCTTTCTAGCAAATCTGACAGTGTGCTTTCAGCAATTTGCATAAAACATTTACGGAAGGGATACCACACACAACATTAAGCTCAGCTGACATACAAACCTACAATAAACTGGAAACCAGCAATCAAAGTTTCAGCTTTTTGATGGAGGCATGCACATACTGAAATTCACTTATCTTCTGAGCACAGCAAAATAGGCTGCAGAGTATTTTACATAGCAGATCTTCCTCAATGACAACACTTTTCTTAACAGAGCTTATTTTACTATTCCTCTCACTTTGCTACATGTGGAACAAGAACTACAGATGAATTCTTGCTGTTACAGAGAAGAAATAATCATGAAGCAATACTGAAAACTCCAAAAATAACTTGCTCTTTTTGAACTCTGACTATAAGTACCTTAGAAAACACACACACTACCAGACAAGCACATATTTATTACCAAAAGCCCCAGCTTCCTTACTACAGTCTTCGTACATGGGTACTACCGGCATCTGCAAGAACAGTTTTCACTACTGCTGAAAGGAGGAGGAAGAAGCACAATGTAGAACGGAAAAAGTATGTGCACTGCGTACGTACATTAAAAAACATCTGTGAATGCATGCATTCATGTGCAAGGATTACTGTAGCAAAGCCTATAACCACACATAAAATTCAACTGGTTTTTTTTTAGCCTCCTTAGTCCTCATGTAATGTAAGATTTTTACTTTCTCTTTCTGACATGCCCTAAAGCTTCCTGTATTCTGATCTCATGGTCTTTTCAGCAGTACTTAGAATGAACCCAAAGCCTCCTGTTACAGTCAGTTGCACTTCATCAGATCTACTAGGAGGCACCGATATTCAAACAGATATACTAGAAGAATCTTGCAGCATTTACAAGATCACAAATGCAGCTCAGTATTTCACTTACTTCGTTCTTTACTTTTTACTTCAGAATTTGAGAGGGGGGTAGATGAGAATGACATTACAGAAGATAGTTTATTTGAGAGTGACTACAGTACTTTGTCATAGCATTTTTGTACAACGAAAGCCAAAGCACATCATATAAAAAAAAATTGCTAACCCAATTTCTTGTTTCTTACTGATCTGTAAGAAACAATACTAGATTTTTACCAGTCTGTATTACCTGCCAAAAACAACACTAATCTATCCAAGCACATTGACACTCAATATCCTCTTACAGGTGTGAGTGAACACAGCAGGAAGCTGAGATCACATCAATTTCTCAACCTAGGTTTCTCAGTTTTAAAACCAATACATGATCCCAGGTAAGACTTTTGTCATTTTCACGGCACGAACAAAGCATGAAGCTCAAATACAATACTTGGATTCGCTATTTCTCCTCTCACAAACTGCTCAAATAACATTTTTCTGGTTGGATTTTTTTTTTTAATGCAGATATTTGCGAGTTGTTTAGTTTATCATGGCTGCAAGAAAGATAGGCATAAATATTCATGGCATCAAATTTTGTAAGGAATATTATTCAGAACAAGATCCCCAAGTTGTACATTATATACCATGATCTACTAAAATCAATGGAGCTGCGATAATTTACATCCATGGAGAATCTTGCTCATTATATACTTGTACTGAAATATTTTTTCCCTTGGCCATGATACAAATACCAAATCTAGGATGTTTTCATTTTGAAGGTCCTCTAGTGTGCACTACACTGCGGAAGGTACTGAACCCTACGAAAACAAAGCAGCCAGATGAAATAGCGTCACTAATTTCAGAACATGCAGCTGATTTTTATCACATTTCAATAATGCTTCTAATCTCCCATCATAAAATATAAACCTGCTCTCTGAAAGGCTAAATAACCAACTTCAGCTGCTATGATCTGCACAAAAGACTCTGCCTTAGTAAGATACTTGCTTCCATAATTTTTAATACATCAGTTTCTGCTGTACTAGATAATCATTTATCCAAGCTTTAATTTCCAAGCTCTGTGCTGTTGACATTTTACAGTATTTTCTGAAAAAGAAAATCAAGAACAAAACAATGACAACAAAGAGGATGATGAAGATGAAGACCTAAGAATATCTTTGTCATTTTTTTTACCTGCCTTAAGCGTGGTTTATGTTGCATTTACTGAACTCTTGCAATGACAGTTTTCATAGTAAGAATTTTCATAACAGATTGGCTACTGGTTTGCCTTCTAACACGATCAAGAATTCAAAGTTTAAGCAGTACACGCTATACACCCACAGGCCATGACACATAAAGGAACATGCTTCATTTATTGCTGTTTAAGGACATTGCTCCCAATCTTTAAAAATGGAACAGGTTTGCTATGCATGAAAGTGTCACAGGCTGACGGGATTACCCAGACAGCTGTCCAACAACTGCCACTACAGAGCCGAGGCAAACAGCAGCTTCACTTAGCTTCTGGTTGAATGGTTCAGCACTGTGGAGAGACTTAGCACTCATTCATATCCAGGTTTCCTCCAAAACCTTGGGTGGCAGGACTGGAGAAAAGAAATAAGAGCTTACACTTTGTTATAATTTGAATTCATCTTTCCTGTTAATGCCATGGGCTCTTAATCAAGAATTAAGGACAACGGATTGGCAATACCAGAAAACACAACTTCTGCCACCAGCTCTTCTCTGCTTTATCATACTGCAGATCCTCAGTGGTCTTGATCAAGAGATGCTAAGAGAAGGAAGACAGGGTTACTAATTCCTGAAGAAATCAGTCATTCAACTAATGGGAAAAAAGAAAATAAAGAGCAATATATTCTCAAAATTTTCTTGCAACTATGAAGTAAGATCTCTGCCAATCCTTTAACTGACAGTATGTTCAAGTATATTTTCCTGAGACATGTCACAGCAAAACTTCCTTGTGCTCTGTATTCCAATAAACTAAAATACTGTACCTGCCAAATAGGAACAGATAAGAAATAATAAGAGATAATAAGAAATTCACATGTAGAGCTTTCAGCACAAAATGGATATCTAAGGCTTTTGCATACAGCCATCTATTTTACTAGATTCTTAGTTCAGCTCTGCAGAGAGAAGAAATTAAGGGTGTGGACAAACACCAACCTTGCAAATAGCTGTGTTGGTGGAAAAGGTTTATCCCCAGATGTTCATCACCAACTCAGCTGCAGAGGTTACTGCCCCTTCAGAGCAGTTCCCAGCTGTTCATTTAGCTGGTACCAAAACCACTTCAGCCAAAACAAACTAGATTAGCACAGACCTGCCTCTTAATACTGTTAGAAAAATTTAAACCGATGAAAGCTGGCAATGCATCCCCAGCCCTTCCCCCTCCAATCCACTCATCCTCTCCCTCATGCAAGCAACAGCACTTAACTGACCCCTTTAGGCACCACAGGATGCTAAATAGACAAATAATGACTTTTTATTGAACAGGGGAAAAACTGGGGGAAGGGGGAAAGCGGGAAGGCCCTCTTCAGCTGCAATCTTGGTGTATCCTGGGTTAAAGTAACCAGGAAGCCATGGCTTTATCTTCAGTATATAAATGGGAGAGAGAAGGAAGGTTAATTTATTTCACCTGATGAGAAATAGTATGTTTCCTCTTCAACAGATAAAATACAGAAGAAATGGCCCAGAAAAGAGTAAACTAAGTATATTGCAAGTCAGTTTTAAACCATCCCAGGTCTTCCTCTCCTTTAGGATCAAGATCTCCTATCCTTCTCATGGCAAGAAAATCTTTTACTGTGCAACCATTTAGAAAGACTATTCAGATTGGTTTACTTTACATTTTCCAAACCTGAAACACCAGAATGAATAATTACAAGAGTGCTCACCCTTGCTATTAGTTTTAGAGCCCTCTAGGGCAAGCTGTTTCATTCTTGACTTCAAGGCTAAAAACTATTTTTCCTTCTCGAGAAGCAGTTCAGAGAATGGCATGGGTTTGATCAAGAAAGATTTGAAATGCAGAATAAAAAGAATCCTTCATTATGGGCAGATGCTAGGAATCACTTCCCCCCACCTCTTTTTTCTGTCTTTGTGGAAGACAAATCACTAGAAGTTTAGACGTATAAAAAATAACAGCAGCATCAATTTTGAGGCAATGTATATTTCAGCAGACAGCACATCAGTCAGTTTGGTTTATAGAACCTGAGAAATGATGTTTTAACTTTTACTATTGCTTCTGTCAGTGTAGAAAAGATGGAGTTTCTCTGCTTTGGAGTAGAACAGATAATACTGTCATGTTCAAAATTATACTTATTGCTTATGCATATAATAACTACAACATTTGTCCTGAATTTAATTTTATGTCTGTGTTGCAGCGTTTGCTTGGTTAAAAAAAAAGAAAAAAAAAAACCAGTGTGAGAGTGCATGTGTGTTCGTGCATGTAAGAGCACTTTTTAACGTGCAGTGTCTAATTTGTGGAAACAAAAACCAAGCAGAACTGCTGCGGATTTTAGGGAAGGTAATTCAAAAGCACTAGAATATTAACCTAAAAGCTAATTACACCTTAGCTATGGCAACTGAGTTTCTGCAACACAATGGCAACAAGCTCAGACCAAAACTTTCAGAGCTCTTCAATTTCCTCCTGCCCACTGAGTGGATAACAATCTCACCAAGCGGCATTGGTCTTTTTTCACAAAACTGACATGTTTTAATGCATTCTGGGTAAATCTTGCAAAGACAAATTTAACCCATTCACTAAAACTGCTCTCCGCAGAACACTCCAAGATTATCTTTTCTTACAGAAGATAAAGCCTGAGCAATCATCTTTGTAACAGTCCATGATGGCAAAAACATCAGGTGTGACGTAAGTAGTACTGATGTGAACCAAGAAGGGATGGCTGATCACTTCCATACTGAGATGGCACATGGAAGCGAATCTTCCATACAGGCCATCCCTGTCAGCCCCTTGTATAGCTGTGGCGATTTACGCTAGCAAATAAAGCATCGTATGAGGTCTGTCATGCAGTGTGGTCTACGTACAGTGCAAGGCAGTCCTTTCCCTCCCTCCGTACCTGGAGTCCAAGCTCTTCTCATTCCAGCACAAACATTAATCTTTTCCTTTGGGACCACATAGCCAGAATAGCTTAGCTCTGTGTCCTAACTCCTAGTATACCATTCCAGAAACATTATTTCATTCACACTCTTTGAAAGCTGGCTAGCTAATAAAATGTTGTAAGTGCCAAAATATTACTATTAAGCCAGAAATATATTATTCAGCCAGGCTAACAATACCTTGAAAGAACATGTACAAGTAGCAGTACAGCAGGATCAATAACATCCAGAGGACAAGAGGAGAACAGATCCCTGAGGGTTAGTTTGTTTGGGCTAACTGACAATCAACAAAGACTAGATACAACATGTATCCTTGGCAGTCTAGGCACTTCGCAGATACAGCGCCCTCGAACAACATACTCTTTGATCTTGATGGAAGCAACCCCTTTAAACAACACTCACTCCCCCAAAAAATCCCTACTGTAGACAGTCTTGCAAATTATTGATCCTATTCCATCTGTTTGAAAAATGATAACAAATACTCATTGTTTCACATGCTTCCTTATTCCTCTGCCTTGTCTACTTTATTGTAAGCTCTTCAGGGCAGAAGCTAGTTTTTTTAACACTGCAATGAAAAGTACTAAATCAAATACGGCTTTTAGCACTACTTCATTTTCAAAACAATAAAGGTCTACTTCATCCAAACATTGCTTGCTTGGTCAAGAAAAAACGTGCTGTCTAGAATCTCCTCCTTTTCTGCTTCTTTGCTGTAAGATTACTAAACCTTTCACTGGGTTCATCACTAAAACATGTATTTGATGAAAAGAGGACCCCTAATAAGACTTCCTCAAGATGTTACTCTTTCCTACACTTCTATCACTTTCTGTTGCTGACTCTTTCTTGCTTTGCTGACTCCTCCTAATTTCCTTCTGTGTGTGTGCATGCTTACGTGTGCGTGTGCGCATTTCCTCCTCTACTCTTGAGTTCTTCAAAGCCACTGGTGTTTACACCAGAGCAAGTACAGTGCTCATGATCAACACACAAAAGCAGTAAGGGAAACAAGAAAGACAATCTGACTTAGACTGGCTGTGAAATGATATCAGCTCAGTGGTTCAAATCAGCATCAGCCATTCTCGGTCGCTGGCCCCTGCCAGCAGCGAGAGTCGTGCTGCAGTTCTACAGAACGAATCAGTCCCTTCCCCCACTGCAAGAAATCCCTCCCTGGCCTCCAGCTGCCAGATGGAAGTGACAGCCAAGGGTCAGATCTTCCTTTGTTACCAACATGCACTTATTGATCTGTGTTCCCCCAAAGCACAGAACTCCAGCTCAACCTCAGCTCTCAGACCACAAGCTGTTTTAGGTCCTGGGGCAAACAAAACATTGAAGCCTCATACCTGAGACCACATTGCACAATATTCCCTTTCTCTTTACTCCCCCAGCCAGTTTCTTACATTTACCGATGGGTATCTCTGCACAGGAGCCTTTATACCATGGCTGTAAGAGTCGGAGCAAACTGAGAGGAGGGAAGATGTGAGATGATAAGGTGGCAAGGCATTTCTTTAGTTCTCCCAGGCCCCTTACTATTGCTGGGACATAACAACATTATGTCTCTTCATATCCTGGCTGGTCCTGACCTTATATTTTAACACCAAAACCTTCAAATTCTGCACTACTGTCCCAAAGAACAGGCAACTATAGAGAACAGCAGAGAAGAAAGAGCCTGGGCTAAATGGTAAAGGAGAAAAAACACTGAGAGCGCCTGTATCCTCATTCTGATCTGCTTTTCCTGCTTCTCCATATTTATGGGCTACATTTTTTATTGGTGTGAACCAATACAGGCTACATCTGCTTACACAGGGGTGGCATCACAACCCTTGTAAACACCCATGTCCCTGGAAGAAATGTGCATCCTCCAACATGATGCCATTGCCACCATCTCCTCAGATGTGCTGTGTGAGCACTGCCCCAAATGTTTCAGGTAAATCTGCCAGGCTACAAGAAACAGTTGTAGAAGAGCTCTCTGATTTGACAGAAATAGGTTTGCAGAGCAGCTCCACTGGCAGGGCTGGAAGACGGCCACCTGTCCACAAACTACTGGAAACCACAGACAGACATCTTTGCCAGATTCAGCTGAAGTCTGCACCCATCTCTACCTTCTCATCATTATCCGCCAGGTCACTACCCTCCAGCAAAGGCGGATTAACACCATTAGGTAGAATTGCTTAGGGAGCATTCACACAGCTTCTGTTGCAATACAGAAACCTCTGGTAGAGATAAGTTTCTGGGAGCAGCAGACTCTCCCACTAGCTCAGCGAAATGAGCTTCAGTTTATGGCCCAAGAACCTCTGAAGTACATAAGATGATATAAAAGCAGAAACAGTTGTAGTGTGGATGGAGGAATTACACAGCTGCTCTCGCTTATGTGACCAGGACATGGGACAGCATACCAGCCAATGCAAAGTAGAGGCAGAGGCAAGAAGCAACCCTCTTGGCCCTTCATCCCATCTCAATAAATTTGTCCCTATGAAAGCAACATTTTGATTTAGTGACATTCTACCTGTACTTTGCACAGGTACAAACTGCCGGACAACAAATTAACGAAGGCCTTTAACTGCAGCCTGAGCAAGTGCTGCTGGTGCCATGACTCAGTGCCATTCTCTGCCATTTCTTGAAACTGCCTAGTCACAAAAGCAGTCCCTGTGTCCCAAAACCTGCCTGAAGTACTTGAATCAGCAGTTACTCTTCTGATTGGACAAGTTATGATGAGAAAGGGTATTTTCAGAACAGTTTTAGGTACGGCGCTAACCACTGGCAGTAAGAAAAATCATAAAAACCTTGAAGAATGGTACAGACTTTCCAGGCATGTAATAACCAGTTGTCTCTAAGAGGCAACAACAGCTACAGCAGTGAATGCTGAGAAGCCTCTGCTGTCGTTTCAAATATTGTCTTATTTTAATACAATCTTGCTTTTATTTTCACACAGAATCCAGCCTCTTTCCTGCACCGGTAATTTTATACCTTCTAGAATGCAGTACTGTAAGAAACACTCAACATTGTGATGAGCACAAGCCCTATTCCAAAGAACTGGTGATGACATGATATTGTCAGCACCAGTTTTAATATTCATTCAGCTTGGACGCTGAACAGATCAGGGGACCTTCCCCACAGATGTACAGAAATGAAAGGCCTCCGTTTGCTCCAGTAACAATACCAACATACGTATTAAAGGAGATTCAAAGAAAAAGTAAGCTGTATTTCAGAAAAGTCTATGCAAATGGAAAATCAGGTACGTTGTTATAAATATCAGGCAGCCTTTTATACGATATGACAGAAGATGCTGGTGTGTCCAAGTTCCTCTGACTCCCATCTTTTGTATATGTTCCATACAGGCAAGCCACTGCTGTCCAGTCCCACTGTCCTCCACATGAATTCACAGGAATCTGATGACACAGAGAGGTTTGCATCTGGTTTTGGTGGTAAACTCCCTCCCTGAACATCCACATACAACCCTCCATGCACATGCTCCTCAATGCTGTGCAGAGTGACCCTCCCCCAGGGAGCATTCAATGTAAAAGCTGCATGGCAGAACGGTAGTGTAGCGTGAGATCAGACAGTAAATGTGATTCCTGCCAGCATTCAGTAACGCACCAAGTGGAATCATTTGCTTCAGCAGCGTATAGACTCATCCTAGTTAAAGTCATAATATTTAAGTGCACAAGCCTCTCTCCTTTTTCCTTTTTAAGACTAGAAAATGAGGTTATTGTGGACAGCTCAGATATCTTGTGTCTGCAGATGAAGTGGATGCTTCTGTGGGGTTTTCACTACCAATTAACTTTTCCAAGTAATGAGGCATAATCCCCCCTGAGAAAGCCTGCTTCATCTGTGATATACTCCCTGCAGAAATGTAGAAATCTAGCAGCCTAAATTCAGATTCATGAGATTTTATTTTTTTTTAATATTCTTTGAGAAGCTACAGGAATAAAAATTTGACACAGGAGCCCTTCTACTGTTTTCCTCTCTGGGACAAATACTATATAATCAGTGAAGAGTGTTTTAACACAAACAAAGGTAACAATATTTTATAATCAGTGCCCATATAAAGCTATGTGTATTAAAAATGTTCAGCCAATCTTTGTAGAAAACAATGAAGAAAAATGACTGTTGTGAATTAATTTAGGGCTGCTACTATAAGATGTCTCAGTTTCTCACACATTATAGGTAGTGAAATTTATTATTTACTCTGGCTTTTATTCACTGCCACTGTAATAAAAAACCCCAACAATTTGGCAGCAATATAAATGGTTTCCCATCAACATGAATAGTGTCAGTCCGTGGACCTGTATCTGTTTTCACTTGAGCTCAAGTAAATCAGCAGTTAACCACTTAAACATGAATTATACTGATAAAAGGTTAAGAACGAAGGAATCAGACCTAGACATTGATTCTGCATGCCCTTTGCTAATGAAACCAGCTCTGCTATTGTTTATATCCTAACTGCATGCTATCACAATCATTGGGATACAATAAACAGCTCTGGCAGATGGCTGACTGCTAAAGAGGAGGAAAAAAAGAGGTGTATAATGGCCACACTAAAAGGCTTTGATAACAACACATCAACTTCATAAACTTGTGTCCTGCAGTAATACAAGTGAACATTCAGCAGACCACAAGCAACAAAGGAAAACGTGGATGACTTCATCAGCCATTAAGTCTGCTGTGCCCTGATCTAACAGCATGATTCAAACTTAAAATCAAGGAAATTTGTCAACAAGCATTTCCTCAGCTCAGAAGTATCCTCAATTGTTGTGGCTTTTACTCTGTGCCCATTTCGGAGTGTCAAACAGACCATGAATGGGGACGATACTGAGCAGGCTGTCGCTGTATTTTACCAATTCCAAATCAATAAAAACAGTCCTTTGAGGCAGAGGCTTAGCCTGTATCGGTTTTACTTCATGCTAGGGACTGGAACTGGTACATGCCATCACACTCTAGGGTGGAAAGGAAAATAAGCAGTTTAATCTCTTCCTCCTGCACCCAGACCTTCCAGGCCTGTTCAAAACACAGCAGAATAAGCCCCTGCGAATCTAAGTCACAGTGGTCCTGAGGAGTGAAATTCAGAGTGCCTTTCTGTGGCTGTGGAAAGATGTTCTTCAGTGACGGGAGTTACATGGAGAACCAAGAACAGATTAGATGAATATTCACTATTCAAAAGTAGGATTAAGAAGTAAATGACTGTTTGAGGATGTAATTTATGAGACAGAATGACACAATCCCATACCATTTAAAGAGCACCTTCTCAAACTGCCCCCGTACTTTCACACCCACACTTTTTCCCTTCCCTTAAATGTTAAAGAGCTGGGGAAGAGGCCTAGTGCACAGAAACTGCATATGGATACGTACCCATTTTTTCATGTATTTGTGAAAAAAATCTGAGCTCTGGAATATGCAGAAAAAATTGCACACAGAAAAAATTACTTCAAGGCATATTTTACTCCTCTAGCCACTAAGTATTTCTAAGTCATACACAGGGAAACATTTGATTTTTCTGATCTGGAATCTTCTCATATAAATACAGAGCCAGTTTTCAATACCAATAAGGGTACTTCATACACATCTTTACTGGCTTCTCATTTTGCTTTATCAATGAATTCAATCATTTTGCAGTAATTAATGTGTTAAAATGTTATTTTAAAAAACTTCTGATTTTAATCTTATGAACTGCAACATACCCTAAGATCTTTATTCTAATTCCATCCTTAAAAAATCTACTTTTTGGCAGGTGTTGAAGGCAGCAAGTGTTTCTATAAACTGCAAGTGCAAATATGTCTCATAAAATGCATTGCAAACAGAGAATTGAGGAGACATTTCAGAAAACACAACTGAACAAAGCAGTGACATGGATTACAGGGGAGATTTGTTTTACGCATCAGTATTTAAAAACAGTTTCTTTCTGGCCAAAACACTATTTTTTCAGAGCACTCTGCTGAGTAGTGTAACAGGGAAGTCTCTTTGTACTCCCAATTTTCTGGTTTTTAAGGGTCTCAGTTTAACAGAAAATTTAAGGATTAAAAAAAAAAAAATTGACAAACAGATAAGCGAAGAAAGAAACCAAATTAAAGCATGTGAAGTAACTCAAAGCACTCTACCTACGGCTGGTAATCCTCACTTTACAGATATGGGAAAAGATGCAAAGAAATGGAGTTAGCCTGCCTAAACTCACATCCAAAGTCAATAGGACAGTCAGGAACAGAACCCTATTCCTACCTCCTAGCCTAAACGCCAAGCTACAGTTCTTAGAAATGGGAAAAAATGTTCACAGAAAGCACAGTCCTATAAAAGAGAGGATAGGAGAGAAGAGTCTCATTGAGGCAAATACTTGTTTGTGGAGATTACTGCCTGTCTCACCAATACCCTAGTGACCACCCCGTCTGCACCCATAATTAGGGCAAGCCCCTCTGTAACTGCATGAGGTCATGTTTTTCTTTCAAGCAGAAGTAAATTACCATGCTCGTTATCACTCCTCTACATAGATTCCCTCAAAAATTGGATTATCTCCAGGGCATCCTTTGCTATTTTGTCATTTTCAGTATCACTCTCACTATAGCAGGAAAAAAGGAAAAAAACAAATCAGCATTTAGGGTTTGAGAAACAAAGATATTCATGTATTGGGGGGGGGGGAAGAGTGAAAGAAGCAGATCATCCTGGAACTGCCAATTTTCTGTATCCTTTGAGGATTAGATCCAAGCTTATAATTTCAGTGAGCAATTATCTAAATAGAAATGCTCTAATTGCACTAGGATTGTGTTTTCTCTGGAGTGTTATTTCTTTCAAGTATCCTGCTGTTTATTTATATTCAGCTAAATAGAAGGTATGCTGAGCTACCCAGTGATTTACACTGCAGTAGGGATGTTACCATTGGTACACAGGAGATTGCTGGTATAGCACAGAAAACCCTCCAGGCTGTTCTAACTTACTAGAACTAAGCCCATTCCAGTCTCTGTCTTATAAACTCACAGTTTAATAAAGAAAACAAAGCAATTCTTCCTGGATGATTGTCAACGAACTGCTTTGTTGCCTCTGGAATCACTGCCAGCTCAGGGAGAAGTAGGGAAAAAATTAGGCATGATGCACAACTACCCAAGGAAAACAGCTTACCCGGCTTGGTACCCCACGTGTCCGGAAGCAGCAAATGTGTTAGGGGACAGATTGTCATGGAGGCAAAACACAGCCACACACATTGTTCCTTCAGGAGTGATAGTAGTTTACACTGATCATTTCAACATGCCTCAACGGCTGCTATAATCAATATTACAGATACACTGGGAAAGAGAACAGCACTAAGACAAACAGCCAAGACATGAAAGACCTAACACTTGCTTATTAAAGTTTCATACCTAGTAAGAGCAGAAAGGTTATAAGGGTTGGCCTCTACCGTTACGCACCTTACGCACCATTGCACAAGAAAAGTTCTGTCTATCTTAAAGGTTAATAAGCCTGTAAGATGTGCACGCATTTGAGGGGAATGCAAAAACTCTCCTTCACAGGAAATTGTAGTGATTGTCTAAAAAGGGCTCCTATTCCTCCTTCTCCAGAATTACAGCGAAATATCAGAAGGAAAAGCGGCTAGGGGAAACTCAAAGATTGTTGCATTCTGCTTGAAAAACAAAATGGATCACATTAGTCTAGAAAGTCTTAGTCCAACATCGTGATGTGGTATATAATTCTTAAAGGGTCAGGCAACAGAGGAAGTTTCCTATTGCACATATTCATATCAAAAACTACTTAATATCTTAATTTGTATTTATTTATGTTTATACACAGTAATGGAGATACAGAAAAAGGGGAAAGGGCGAAAACTAAGAGAGTTCAGAAAAGCATAAAATTCAGGAGAATGCATGCAAATTATACAGTTTCAGGGGCACTAAGTATCAAGTCAGGAATAACTCCCTAGAAGCGTCACTGCTTTTTCGAAATTCCAATCAAGAGTAACTGCTTTATGTTAACAGTAAAGAAACAATGAATAGCATGTTCCTCCTCTTCTTAATGTACCATCATTAATGGAGAACTTGACAGGAGCAGTAAGTGAAGAGGATCTTTACCTGCTTTAATTTTATTTTTGTGTAGAATGAATTGTACAATTCAGTTTAACCATTTTCAAACAGGACAACAACTTTTAGAATCGTGGCTTAGTTCTCATTTCAAACCAAAAAAGCATGACAAATAGGAGTTTGTGTACGAGCCTAATTTTTGTGCCAAAGTTTACCATGCAAAACATACACAGAGCACCTGTTGATGAGCCACAGGCATCTGTGACACAGGTCCCAAGAATAAAACACAAAAATACGTTAACTAGCAACTAAAACCATAAGAGCCAACAAATTCCAATCCGTGGCAGGGACTGAAAAACATACATTTCAGAAATACACATACTTAAAGCTAATTTTCTATGCTGCCGTGAACATTACCAGCAGAGAAACAGTATCTACTCACCTGTCTTTTAACAATGAGGAAGATGACGGGGAGGAAAATAAACATGATAATTTCTTGTCCAAAGCTGTCACTCAAATTGATGGGGCAACTGGATTTTTCCACAGCTGAATCAAAGGAGACATATACCTGTTAATTTTACTGCTTTTCTCTACTTATCCAACTGAAATGAGAACCTTCAGAGCCTGGGACATCCAACACCAGAACACACAAGTCCTACTTACGCATAAGCAAAACATGAATTAGCAGCAAAAAAAGGGTCTGCAGGAACAGACCGGATTCCGAACTACTCTTGAGGGAAAATTCCTACTTAACCAACTGGAAGTTTTTTCTGGAGCAGTGGTTTTTTTACCCTTTAAGTCCATGCTTCACTTCAATCACTTAAGAAATATTATTGCCTCACAATATTACAGAATTTTCACACATAAAATTTTCTAAGGCTGGTGCGTTTTAATGACGAAACATTTGGGACAAGAGGGACAAATAAGTCTTTGCTGCCTTCTTGATCAGGTTTACTCCCTTAAGAGCCACGAGCTCAAGGATGCAAAATCTCCGTGTGGAAGCAGAAATCCACAATATGAATTAGATCTTTTTTCTCCCCAAAAGGGTCTAAAGATAGGAAAAAGGGCAAGGGAATGCTACGCAGATTATAAAGGGTCCTGGGCAGCAGAGCACTCAAGAATCCCCGACCAGTCTTCAGCTCTTCCATGCCTCATTTCATCTGAAAGGGCAAGAACGTGCCAGTGAAGAACTTGGTGTTTAGAACATGACACACAGTTTTTGGGGGTCTACCTTTTGCAAGTCCTGCCTGTTCACCATTGTTTTTCTTCTTGCTCCAGAGGAGTTCCAAAACACTATTCAAAACCAAAGCTTTCATGGCATTTTAATGACCTTGGGATCCCCAGCACTTTGAAGAAAACCAGGATCTCTGTACGTGCTCAGAGGTCCATGCATGTCTTTCTTCATGTAGTACTGATGTTTTACTATATCATGATATTCAGTGGTGGAAAGAAAGGTTTTCTGAAACATAAGTTCATACCTTGTTCTGTCTTCCACAAAATGAATTTTTTACCACCTAGTCTGCAAAATACGATTACACAATTGCTCTTGCAAATTACAGCAATCATTCAGATTTCCAGAACCCAAGTCTATTCAGGAAAACCAGGTTTAGAACTGAAAACCTGGAGGATACACGATAAAGCAGTACCTTAAATTCTAAACATAGTTGGTAGCAAACCATAAAATTCTAGCAATATTTTTCATCATTTATGCTCAGCATATAGCAAAGACAAAGGACAATTTGTATTTGACCATAAAGGCCTCAGCATTTATTATTCATTCCCTATTAAATTCAATTATGTTGCTATCACTGCCAGTAAGTCTTTCTCTGGTAGATTCATTCAGTTAGCCACACTGTGTTTCAGCAGAGCAAGGATTTTAGGACTGTTATCTATCAACTGAATCTGAGAATTTAATGTGTTCTGGGATCATCTTACAGTTGGCTACTAAGCTGTTTGTTAATATACTGTTGAAATTATTGGAACGATAGCAACCTATCATAGACGTAATACTGCCAAGTTACCTAATTTCAAGATAAGCTTACGCTTCTTGACCTGCTAGCTTCATGGAATAAAAGTTAGAAATTTTCTGGCTAGGATGGGAAATAATTTTTGAGATTCCTAATTTTAAGACAAAATATGAATAACAGTTTTCTCTGCAATTAATTTGGTATTTTAATTTTTACAAAACCATTCAAGGAAGAGCAATATCTTGAAGGCTCTCAGTTTCCAAGATACTTAATGAACAACCTCTGGATTCTGGAGCCACAGTTTGTATCTCAAGCTTAAATTCTACTTCATCTCTGCTCCATTATCTCCATCTCAGTGGAAGACAGTTACATACTGTTTTCTGTGTTATTACTAGTTGCAGTAGCATTGTATTTCTATTTATTATTAGCATAGTATTCTCTCACCACACATTCTTTTCTAGCTGCTTCAATGCTGCTTTCTTAAATATATTCTTTGAACTGTGCTCCCAATTTCCTGTGAATAACTCTCTCTTATTTGCAGCTGCCTCCTAAGATAGCCTTCTCTTTCTCATACATATTCAAATATCAGATGGAATTTGTATTTCTCCTGTATCTTATTAATTTTTTTGATAGTAATAAAAAAATCAAGACTTTTAAATCAAAAACCGAAGCAGTGTTCCAGTCATATACCTCACATATACCAGAAACAGTGGATCAGCTGCCTTCCTGGTGGAATTTCACCTAGAGTTTAATTTGATAACCCTGGTTAATACAACCCAACAGACAGGCACGGGCCCCTTTTCACAAGGAACAAAATCAATCTATTCTGTTAGTGTCCAAGAAACAGACAAGCTTGAACAGTTATACCACCATAAGAAATTATTCATCATCTGTGTCTATAAATACTCCCTCTGCTTATGGACTAATATTTTAAATTCCATTCAGTGCACTAGCTACCTTAACAAATCAAAGATACAGGGAAGCAAACTGTTTTCACATACTTTTTTCATTACCAGTCATGACCTTTCATACACAGCAGGCAGAATGCATGTGTGCAAAAGCAAGCAGTGTATTCCCATTTTATTGTCACATTTTATGCTCTAGAGCAATAGTAGTTTTTCATTTAATTCAAAGAAAATATTTGAAGCCATCACTGCCTCTATGAACTGTTCTTCTCTAACATAAATGAAGGGAATTATCATGCTGTCTCTGAATTCCGTGTTTTCCATATTACTTTTCTCCTGTCTTAAACCAGTCTCTAAGTGAAGATGTTTAATTGCAAATGCAGATGTAGCTATACTAAGTTGGCATTTAAGGCTCTAGAAACAAGTAAAGCACCAGGTTTGAAAACTTCACCAGTATGGAACTGTTTGCAAAGTTTATGAAAAGCAAGCCAAAAAGAGATACTGAAATTAAATACACAGAAATAATTGAAAGGCTATACTAAATGTACGCACCGTGTACCACAAAGCCAAGAAGACAGTATCAAATGGGTTTGCATGAAACAAAGGGGCAAAAAAAAAAATTCAGGAAAAACAGAAGAACAATGGCATAATTTAGCATATTTGTACTTGGGTCAGATCCAGCTGATTGCTTTGGAAAGGGTTCTGCTCAAAGTGAAAGGTGCATGGAGGAAGGGAGATCAGAAAGGAGGCGGGAGTTTATCATTAAAAAAAATAATTTGGGGGAATGCCATGAGTAGCGAATGTATTACGTTGCAGTAAACACTCCAAATATTCGAAAAAATACTATAGCAGTATCTTCATTCCCTTGATTGTTGTTAAGTAGAAGGCAAACAAATGCTTCTTTGCAGAAATAGAGTTTGGAGCTCTGCCAGGAATGGTCACATCTAACACACATTATTTATGACTGTATAAAGTGCAAGAATATTAGCCATTTAATGAATAGCTGGAGGATGTCTGTTACAAGACATGAAATGATCATAACTTGTTAAAGGTAAAGAAGTTTAAAAATGGGAATTTCTTCACTCAGGAAGCTGTTGTGAGCACAGAACAGTCTCTACCTCAGGTCTACAGAAATGCATTTTCTAGCTTCTGCTAGAACAACCGTCACAGGCATCACTGATGGCCTTTTTAAATTCAAGACCTAACATTGTCTTCTCCTTACCATCCCTTACAAACCCCCCTCTTTGACATCACAAATTACCCACGTCTCACTAAAACTTCAGTTTGGTACACAGTTGTATGCTCAGTGGGCTTCCTCCCTGACTTTCTTCTCAGAGCTACGTTCAGTAGTCTCCTCTTCCTCCTCCTCCCTTCATACACCGTGGACATTTTCCAAGGGGCTCTTCTCACCCTACCACTTTTTCACATTTTCTATTTTTACCCTTCTGTTGACCTCATTCACTCACATGGTCTCTCCTCAAGCACAGACTGACAAGTCTCAAATATTCCTCTTTTGCAGATCTTTACCCCACCACCTTTCTCTCATCTCACAGATACTGCAATACTAAATATAACAATAGAATTACACATTTATCCCACCTAACCTCATTCCAACCATTGGCCTTCTGTCCAAAAGGAATCTTTTACCCAACTACAGATGAAGGGTTTGAGACAGAGCAGCCATAAGATGTATTTTTTTCCCCTTTATTTACACCTACTTATTTTTCTTTTTTTTATCATTTATTCTGATATTAATAAATGCATATTAAAGAAGGGAAAAAAAGAGCTCTCTGAGAAGGAGAAATTCTCTTTGGATCTGTATTCAAATAAAGAGATTAAACAGGACACAAAGAAACAATAGCTTTTTTGTTGTTGTTCAGAAGATACTTGAACTTTCATGAAATATGGAGCTATTAATATATGCAATCTAATTACATACAGTGTTCTGTACCTCTGCCACTGAATTTTGTGAAGCAGCATGGCTTACGGGGTTTGTTGCTTGTTTGTTTTTTTTTTAATTGTGGTTTTACATTATTTTTGCCTCTTTTAAAGCAGCTCCCCATTTTCCTAAAGAACGGCTGTTTCCAGCCATCAGACTTTGCTACCTCTGTTACAACAAGCCGACCATGCCTGGCTAACTACTTGCTCAATCTATTTATTCAGTTTCCAACACAGCACAGCACAGTATATGTGGCATCATGCATCATACATATTGTGCAAAAATTTCTCTCAAGCATAATCATGGCTCTTAAAACTCAAACTTTGCCACACAATGACAAGGTCTCCACATTACCAGAATTACATTCCCTCCTCCTCCGCCCCCATCCAACTCCCCATCAGTCTCTAGCATGACTCAACCCAGTTGAAAAGCAGTAGGTTTACAAGTCATTTCATTTCTTTCAAGTGAGATACATCATATGGAGGAAATAAATAAAATGTTTTACAAAAATTATTTTCAGTGCCTGTTCCCTGGTGGATAATAGGGTCTATCTGGTTTCATAAGCTTCTTCTAACTGGGAATTTTTCTACATTAGTTTTGGCTTAACCAGGGTGATATTACCATTTTGCACCCTATGCACTCTACCATTACCACCACTATGATGGCAGCAGAACCGTGCCCAGTAGCACATCAACATTTCCTTCTAACTCTTTAAGCTGACAAACTTATTTTGGAACTATTCCTGTTGTTCCAATTACTGCCTTATCTCCAAGACTGCGGGCAGGGTAACAACTGCCTTTGCACAAATGCATTTTTTCTAAGGTCCTGTGCTGAGGGCCATCTTTTACTTGCCAAAACCCCAGACTTCAGCTAGACTCTGAGGTTTTCAACACATTTTTAACAATTTCACTTCCAAATAGTAGGCAGCTTATTGGCTAGCCATGAGATGTTTATGTATATACTCTTCTTTGTCTCCTTCTCACTGGTATATTGTTCGTGTGGTAAGCTGTGTTAAAATTCATACAAAACAAAAGGGGAAAAAGACGAAAATGACTGTCATGTATCACCTGGAGGAAAATGAAGTTCAAGTATCTTATTTTCAGTAGTCATGAGGGATTGAAACCAGAAACAAACATTTATCTGGATGTTGCAGAAACCGATACATCATTATGATTACAGCTTCTTTTTTTTAAGACTTCCACAGTGTTAAAATTTTGAGGATGAATTATGCCAAGTTTTGAGTATCCCCTGCTAGCTACTACTTGTCCTTACTTCTAGTCAAATTACTTAAATTGATAGCTGTCAGCACTGTGCGGAATTAAGAGCCGTCTTGGAAAAGCATCCCCAAACCTACAAAAATAACTGCAAAAGAATCAAATGGGGCAGGTGTGGAAAAAGAGCAATGAGGTCTAACAGGAGAGATGGTTCATTGAACTGAAAGGGGCCAGGTAGTAGCTGAAACTTCAGTATTATAAATAGGACATTATGTAGCTGAACTAAAAATAGGAGTTTTATTTTTACTTAATGTTCCTCACCGCTGGCTGCTGACCTAGAGAAAGAGGACTCAGAAAGGAGAATTAAACAATTCCCCACAACCATGCAAAACAAAACCACTAGCCTGGCTCCAGTGTCTATTTGTAAACTAAGAATACCATTTTTTAAACCAATTTCAAAAGATGTCTAATTGAAAGAACTCCCTAATGTTGCTGTGAAAAGAATGTAATAGAATACAACAATTTCTGCAGAAAACCAACTGCAATTACAAATTCCCTGTCTACATACTTGCTTATAACAGAAAATTGCTAGTGTATCTAATCTGATTCCTTCACGCACTTTATATGTATGCAACTGTTGTCCTATGCTGTAAGCAGTCTCTGCTCAACAGTAATAATATAT
Organism: Aptenodytes patagonicus; assembly: GCF_965638725.1. Lineage (NCBI taxonomy): Eukaryota > Metazoa > Chordata > Aves > Sphenisciformes > Spheniscidae > Aptenodytes > Aptenodytes patagonicus. The sequence continues at coordinate 5,817,777 of NC_134959.1, read as the reverse complement.
TATCATTCCAGTACTTGGTTTCAAGTCAAGATTGAGGGGCCCAGCATAGGTTTGGAGGAAAATGCTATGTCAACCTGCCACCTGCCAACTGTCTCAGGGCAGCATCTTGTGTTCTTCCCTTTCCTAACGACCAATTTTACACTTAAACTGAGAATCCTAATTTAGCTATGGTAAAACGGCAGCTTATATGGCCAGCTGCTAAGGTGGCGTTCATACTTTGTTTCATTTAAGGGGAAAAAAAAAAAAGATGAAACTAGCACAAGCCTAAACCACCAAATTTGGATTTAGTTTCAAGCCCACACATCTAATCCTCAGGACAACAGAGACTTGAAACCATGGTTTTGGTTCTGCTTACAAAGATAAGAGGAAGCTGTAAAATCAAAACAGATATGAATCTGAACTTAAATTCACAGATGTTTAAGTCCATGGCTATTTTTGGGCCCATCACTAGCTAAAATCTAAGTGTCTCGATAGACTTGAGGTTTCCCCAGGCTATTTTTGGCTCTATCTGCTAAATACTGGAGCTTTGTAATGTACCATAGACCCCAAGGGGCTATGCTGAAGCATTTATTCATCACCACTTTTGCAAGGAAGCTGAAATGAAGATAAGAATATGGTGATTTAACTTTGGAGAGTAAGCCATAATTACTTAAAAGAGTTTATGGCAACAACAAAAATAACTTGCATTACTTGTCCTTGCTGGTCAAGTCGAAATAAAGGTATTTATTATACGAAATTATTATCATTATTCAAGGAAAAATACTTAGCAACTGTGTAGTCTGTACGCAAATCTACTAGCCAGTCATGCCTTATCTTGGGCTGAAAAATGGCAAATCCCTTATTTGCTGTATTTGTACACTATTCACATCCTTCAGTAGTATTAGCAATCGGATTTGTTTGGGAATGGCAAGACTCAGAACGTAATTCTGCACTTAGCTTAAATAATTTTAAAATGCAGGTTAGCACAGAGGCAGATGATAATTCAAAACTTCTTCCTGCTGCTAAGCTATTTTAGCTTCTCTCACTGTCAAAGCCAAGTCAAACACACCTAAATTAAAATGCCTATTTGCAGTGTCTCAAAAGACAACAGAAAGATTAATGTATTTTGTTTTCTCTCTTGATTTTAGGTAATATTTTTTCACTTTTCATACACTGAATCGAAACCCCAAAATAAAAGTAAACGCCATCACTAAGGTTGCACTGTTGTATTACTGCTAGGTTTCAGTACAGCAGGCAGCTTCAGAGGAAAACAAGAACCATACACCTTCCATATTTGAAATGTTGGCTAAATTTGCCATTTCCTTTCTTTCACTGTTGTACTAATTTCTGTACATTTATACATAAACATACAGATATATATGTATACACACACAACACCACTTCAAATGTAGCTTTCGATGCTACTAATTAATAATTTCAACAAACCTACATTGCTGCCTTTACTTTTTCCTCTTCCCCTTCCCTAATAACTCACTCACATAAAAAAGACAAGAATTGCTGTGTAACCTCTGGAACCCTCTTGGCTGCAAATGGAAGGCAACACAACGACTAAGGAAAGGACACACCAGAGAGCTATGTTCATGTGACCTGCGCTTGCCAGGCATGACCTACATCTCTTAAGCACCATTTTTGGTGTAAGGACATGAGGAAACTTCAACTTAGCAGCACCACAAAACACTAAAATTGGCCTGTTGATCTATAACCACAAACAATGCAAGCCCATCAAGCCACAAATAAAAGTCCCTGTGAATAATGTCCCAAGTTCTTCCCCAGATATTCAACCTATTAAACCAGAGATATTTTCATACGGACAAGGTTCCCTGCCTCCCATTCTGCTCAAAAGGAGAATTCTCACTTCACTTCCAGGTATGGCCTTTCTGCTTCCCCAGTATAAGGTGTAGTACAGAGCTTCTGTATGCAGTATCTTCTAACACACGGTAAGACCTAATAAACAATTAGAGATAACATTACATCTCCAGTGAGTATTGGTCACTGGAATTGGTTTCCACTTGATGCACCACTCCCTGCAATAATATGCAACTTCCCAACTAGGAGATTTAGTTCAACTATGTCATCTTCCCCCTCCCCTTGAACACAGCCCCAAGCATAGAAACAGAAGCCCTTGAACACAAGCCCAACGCAGAAAAATTCAAGGGAGAATGTTTTGCTCTTGTTATAACTAGAAGATGATTTAAGAGTTTCCATTTTGAATACCAAGAAGCTCCAGAGGAAAGTTTCAGGTTTCCTTGTTGCTACCCCTCTTTAGCCTTCATACTATCTATTCTTGACCATCCTGCAAAACAGAACCAACAGCACCACAGCTGCATCAGGGTAAAGGCAAATTGGCTTTCTGAAGAAACTTCTAGTATTTACATCTTTTTCTCACACCCGAGTACCATAACTCCAACCAGCCTCTCCTATTTTCCTAGTTAAAATAAGCAAACTCTTTTATCACAAAAAAAATCTTGTATCTGAAAACCCATTCTCCATGGTTGCCATGCCATAGCTGTATGACAGTGAACAGGTTTTTGACTGTTTGCTCTCGCATACCACGCACTTGCATATCCACCTAAATGAAGCCACTGTGGACCAATTATGAAAGATCTGTTATTCCATTTGGAATTACTCATTTGGGGATTTGATTTTTGATTTGGTTTCCTCTGAGGTTTTTTGGAAGCACTAGTGGGATGAAGTTTAAATTAAATTGGGACCATGAGCATCCCAAAGACAACTATTCAGTAGCACACATTTAATATTGAGTTAATATGATTACGTGGGCTGCTTGTAACCACAGCTGTCTAACACCACTTACACAGAAAGTACTTTATATATTCATTACCAGTAATGTCAGAATATGAAGCAAACCAAAATACAGCAAAATAATCCACACAAACACTTAGCTCTGAAAGCTACAGAAAAGTGTAAGAATTAAAAGCTGGAATTTTCAATTCACAAAGACAGCTCGGGTGGATTGTTTTGTGAATCGCACACAAAGTCTAAGGGCCACTGGATAAATAATTACAGTATTACAGAATATACAAAGCAAGTGACAAACCAACCACTACACTACCCAAAATTAATCACTAATAAAATAAACTGCAACAATGCCAGTTGTCTTTGAGGATGACCTTATATTCCTGGCTGCTTCCAGAGCCAGGCACATTGCCAGTTCAAGTATCCTGCTAAACTCTGGAAAAGAGGAATGCCTGTATTAGGGCACAGCATTGCTGTTTCTAAAATACCTATTATAGCTATAACTACAAATCCGGGGGGTGGCAGAGTGAGGTGTAGTCTTCTAATCCTATCAAACAACACAGAGAGGATTATTGCCAATATCAGTGCCGTTCCCTACTGTGATTAGTGATCACACGTGAGGCATTGTGCTAGGGCCCTGCTCAAAGCTGAGCACAGCAAAGTCCAACCAAGTTTGCTCATTTCAACAGTGCTGTTCTGAGCACATTGACTTAAATAAAAAAAAAAAAGTGGGTGATAAAGTAGGATTGTGCAAGAGAATCTGGCATCAACAAGTGATCGATAGCATACCTAGAGTATTTCAGGGCATGGGGGACGTCTGTGAGAACTTTTGGCTCCAAGGAGCCACTGAGGGAAGAGCGTGGGTGCCATTTTACCTGAGGCAGAGACCATGGGGCGAAGGCAACCACACCAGCACTCAGTGTACAGCCCTCCTGAGGACTGAGGCCGCTCCTCAGCACAGCACCCAGCACCTGGGCACAGCCAGCCAGGCTGCGACGGTGGCCAACGGCCAGGAAAGGCGGGAGGGGGCCAGCACCCACCCAGGGCCCCTCCAAGATGGCGGCCCGTCCGCACGGCGCCCCTCCCGCGCGCGGCGGGGAGGCCGCTGCCTCCCGGCGGGACGGCGCGGCCGCTGGGCGGCGCCGGCGGCTGCCGCGGTGCGGGGAGCGGGGAGGCCGCCGCCGCAGGAGGCCGGGCCGGGCCGTGTCGGGCCGCGGCCGCGGAGCCTGGCGGCGTTCCCGGCTGCCAGGCGGCGAAGGGAGGCGGCGCTGCCGGCCGAGGCGGTCGCGGTGAGCAAGCAGCGCCGAGCACTGGCGGCTCGCCCTGAAGCGGCCCCACGAGGCAGCGAAGGCAGCCCTGTGGAGCTCTGTACCGGCCGCCGTCCCCGCCGCCGGGGCCGGTCTGGGAACGGCTGCCGCTGGGAGACACGTCCGATGGCTGTTAGTGTGACAGCGAGCAGCTCTGCGAGGGGAAAATACCCAAAAATTGCCAGTATTCTTCCTTGCAGGCTGTAAACGAAGGATTTCCCAGTGGCGTCGCCGTATGCAGCGGACTGTCTGGAAGGAACTGCAGTCATCAATTGGGTTCGCACTGCAGAACATCACTTTGGGAAGAGCTGCGTAACTTAAAAAAAAAAAAAGCAAAGTGATCCAAGCGTGAAGAATAACCATTTCACCCCAGTGCCGGAGGAGGAATTAGCTTGATGTTTCACATATTTACTTCCAGTCAAAATAGTCCAGCCCTAGGTTGCTGGCGGCAAAGGTCAGGAACAGTTTTTAATCAAAGATTTTGTAAAAATACAGTATTGCCATTAGACCACTGATTTCATGCTAACAAAACACGTATTTTGTAACCTGTTCTTTCAGCACCTGAATGTTGGGGACGAGATGGTGGTATCTGGGTTCCTGTAATGTAACTTAGTTACACACGTCTGTATTCTTTAAGGCATTTGATGTTTTTCCCAAGCCAAAACAAATCATCAGATTCTGGATGGCTGATGTCTGTACTGGGGATGAGTTTTGTCAAGCCATCAGTAAGAGCTTTTCCAGGTAATGAATGCCTCCAAAGATCTTTCTGCACAGTTACCTTTTTGAAATGTAGCTTGTTTTATCTAGGGGTCTACATAAAAAATAATAAATGTCTCACTGGTTAAAGTGATAGCTCCGTATCAAAGCTCCCAGCCTTTAAAATGTCACCAAATAGTTCAAAAGAATCGTTTTAAAGCATGACAATTCACAAGAACCATTTTTAGGCTCAATATATATTTTGTTCCCATCGATACGTTTTTTGGTACACAGCAATTTAAATAGGTTTGGGGAACCTGATGTGAATTTAGTATTCACTTAAAAGTTCTTATTAGTAGACCTTCATTTACCACGAAGCGGGTTCTGTTGATGAGCAGTGTGGTTACCACTGAGCCTCAGTTATACCAAATACCTATTTACCTTGAGTGATGCAAACACCTCTACGAAAGAGCACGGGCTATTAACTTCATCAGGTTCCTCCTGTTATGCCAAGTAGAATTAGAATTAGCAAATTACAAGTGAAAGGCTCTGTAAAATAAACAGAGAATTTAATGGGACCACTAAGATTTACTGTGATACTCCATTTTAGGGAATGTTAATAAAATTGAATGTGTCACTTAAGTCTACAGCCCTAAAATCCATTATGTTGTCCAGGTAGAGAATCCCCTTTGCTTAAGCAGAAGTGTTAATAATTCATTTTTAATTAAACTGTCAGATTCTGATATCATAGTTTTCCTGTTGTTCACATTGTTTTAGGTATTCCACAGAAATGTGTTTTCATTTATATCAGAAAGATTTTATATGAGATGTCACGCATTCTTTTAAAGCACGGGCAGTGCCAACATGAAGAAATGCCTGACTGTTGAAGACACTTTATGTGGTGTAGAGCTTTAGCAAAGTGTGTAACACATTGGAAATATTAACTACAATGATTCACAATTATGGTAGGAATAACTAATTTTTCAACTGTGTATTTTAGTAAGTTACTCATATTAATCGTTCCTGTGGAGTGTGTACCAAGACTATATTTCTTACAGGGGTTTTTTTTGAGTACACCCTGATTTTCAGGAAGTTATGCATGCCTATAAAATTCACAATCAGCTCATCACTGTGTTTGACAGCAATTACCCCAACTGTCTGAATAACCGGTGTATCAGCTGGGAATCAGATGGGAAAAAGCAAGTGGCTAGAACACTCACATGACTACAGTCCTCACCCAAATTGTACAAATGGTCAGCTCAACTGAATCGAGGTTTTACTGCAAGGTCTAGAAACTACACATAGTCCTTATCTGCAACAAATGCCTCTGCCATAATTCCTTGAGGGTGTTACCAACTAGAGTGAAACAGGCAAAGACAAACAGTATATTCATAATATATTAACACGCAGCACTGCAGCTTAACAGTAATACCAGATTCAAATCCTGTTGTATAAAGAACCATGCAGATACGGCACGTTTTGGTCCCTTGATGCCAAAAAGTCCAAAAACTAGGCAAAAGAGATGCAGACCATACATGAGATGTAAAATGGTATAAAAAAATAGTACATCAAAGCCAGTATTATAGCTCTTTATCAACTTAATTATTAAATTAACTGCAAGAAAGCACAGATGAAGGTTAAATTGGATAAAGACTAGATGGTGATGTACTGAGTTCTTATCTCCCTGTCAGTGTGGAGCCCACAAACACGTATGCAATAGGTGCTGCTTATGCTCTGGTATCGTGCTTGTGAGGCAAAGCTATGCTGTGCCAGGGCACTCACTGCAGATTAAGGGTGTCCTAAATTAATTTATGGCAATCTAGCCACTGAGCACTGGCTGGAATATATCTCACGTTGATTCCCCCTGACAGACAACTCATGTTTCAAACTATTCCTAGAAGAACTGAGCACCAGTACGGTGATCTTTGCAGGCAGAGCTTAACACCAGAGCAAGAACTAGCACTGCTGTACTTAACATTATGCTGCTGCTATGCAGCAGAATATCTTTCCTTCTACTGGGGGGGGGGGGGAACAAGATGTCAGCATTTCGTTTCCCAGCAAGAAAAAGTACACTAATGGTAGTTACCAGGTGTTTCTGGTAGAGCTGTAGAGCTGGAGGGATTTTGCTGGGTAGGTATCACTTGCTCTGTACTCCTCCTGTCCATGTATTCTAGACTTCTGTTGCACTTGAATATGGAAAAACCTCACTGCTATGGCCAGGTCCGTATTACAGCTGCCATTTGCCCTTTCTGTTTATACTTCCCCCTTCTTCACTTTCCCACATGAAGTGCCTAAGAGCTTCTCACACATGATGCAACAGAAAATTCCATCAAATTTCTTTTTTTCTTCTCTCTCAAACTTGCTCTTTCAGAAAGAACGAGGAAAATGCTTCTATACACAAATTACTTTACAAGTGTCTTCACAGTCCTTATAGACAAGGTTTATTTCAGCCAACATGTCCCCTACTCACCACTCAGCTCACTTTAGGAAACAACAAAACCGCATTTACCATTTCACCCTTACCCTCTTTCTCTGTCAGATAAATCGTATTATTACACCAGTGTTTCTCAGCTTCAGGATCAAATTAGCAACATAACCCCTCTCAAAAAAAGGAACAAAACCACAAGAATCAATGGGCAATCTCATATCACGCTACTAGTGGGCAATTAACAAAGAGAAACAGAAGGATGAACGTGACCATACTTTCACTAGGTAAACAAAGTTTATCTGTAAAATAGATTTATTGCTAAATGTAGTTCAAAGTATCAATAGAAATTGTGCATGCCATTTGGTCTTTCATTCATTAAGCACATTGATCTTTGAAAATATGATTCTGACTAATGAGCTGAGTTAAATGGCTCTTGGATTCTTATTTTGTTGCTATTCTAGTGAAAGATCTGGACCCACAGAAGCTGATGAAAGAAAGAAAAGCTTCGGTGCTTCTGCACTCAGATATCAGCTTCTCAACCTAATCTCTAGGAGAATTCTCTATTTATTTATTTATTTAGTTAAAAGATTACAAGCATCACCAAATCCTATTTAAGAGTTTGCCTGAAGTAGATCTTGTCATCACAAATGGAAGAAGGATCAAGGATGCAGAGTTCCCCGTTAGGGAACTTCACTATAAAGTACTCTTCAAAATACTTTTGAAGAGTACCAATAAAAAGACTGCACCACTTCCAACCACTCAAGTATTTAATTCAAATAATGCATCATTTACTTGTTCTAAGAAAGCAGACAGCATGTCAAAAGATGCAGAAACAATTGCTTCAGTTTTTCTTGGAACTTTGACTGAAAACGTTTGTGGTTAAGTTTTACCAATTTAACTGGGTCCATCCAGGCATTGAAAAATAAGTAAAATTATTCTAATTAATCTTTCAAAATAGATCACAAAATACAGCTTCCTTCCAAAAACAGGTGCGTGTACTAATTTCAAGATTGAATGTCAACAATGGTTCTTACAACAAACCATAGAATTCATTGTAGAATAGGCACCTTTTCTTCAAAAGGTTTCAAGACACTTAGTATATTTGGCTCAATAAAATTTATTTTTTTAAAATAGTCTTTTGTTGCTAGGCAGAACAGAAAAGTCATTTAAAAATAAGGTGAATCCAGCAGACACCCAGAGAAGCAACTCCATCGCTGCACAAAGCAACGTATATTTTAATATCAAATCTTCTGAATTCAGAGACTTGTTGAGGACTTTCTGCCATTTGATAGCATATAAACAGCTCTTATAGGCTAACGAGGCAACTTGGTTAACACAATACTAGTTGACTTGCCTAGCTGAAAGGCAAGTTACACTTTCTTTCACTTCAATGTGAGTTTCCCTTCAACAGCAATAGTCATAACATGACTTCACCTTTGTACCAGAGTATGTGGAAGAACTATTTAGCTTGTACTTTTGGCAGCACTCCTCTTCAAAAAAAATCACTCAGCACACATTGATTGTACTCAACAAAAATCAAGGCAATGCTTTGTAAATCCCTAGAAATGTTCCATTCTGAATTTCTAAAGCCGCTTGCTTTGGGTATGATGAACAAATTGTCTTACAACAGTCTACACTGTAAGTATGGTTGGCAGGAAGGATTTTTATCTTCTCAGTGGAAGATGGTAGTTTCATCATTTTAGCTCCAATAAAAATACTAGAACTCCAATTATTACTTGATAGGCAATTTCCAATTTCAAGACACATCTGTTTAAAATTTCTTTTTGCTAATTCATTTAAGTAGTGTTATCACAACATTACAAAGAATGATGGAAAAGTCATTCAGTGTTTTGCAAGAAGAAAAAAAAAAAAGAGATGAAAGAAAAAACGTGAAACACAAAGAAATAAATGCAACTCAACACAAGGTAGGGAATATAGCAGCCTTGAGTACGTAATACTCCACACACACTGATTCCTCATTACTTAACAATCATAACAAAACTATGCCAGAACAAAGACTTGCCACAATAGTTTTGTTTTAGAGATCAAAAATTAAGTTAAATTGTGAGTGATCATTTATTATATGTTTTTTTCCACATTGTTTGCCTTGCTGGGAATGAGTATGTTTTAGGCGCATTTATTTTTTCACCATTTCACAAACCACAGGCTGAGGCATTGGTGATGGGAAAGAAGTATTCTGTCAACTTTCAACTGAGTGTCCCTATTGAGATGCAGCTGTCCAACTACGGCACAGCTCACTTCTCTGAGTTTTTGTGAGCGTTAAGTAGCCTCCGTCGCATCGCCTGGTTCCTGGCCCTGCTTTCTTCATACTGGAAGACAGATAAGGAAATTAATAGATCAGCTGTTATCATTAAACAGATAAGTCAAATTTAAAAGCGTAGAGAGCGTTTATTACTCAGGAACAGAAACAGTATGTTTTGACTGATGCATTAGAAATGCAGTTCTTGTTAATACCTATATACTGGTTCATTTTTACTTTGAAATTAACATTTATTTGATTAAAATATATGTTTCTAAGTTTGAGGTTATTAAGCTAAAGAGTATTAGAACATTCTAATAAAGAAGATTCAGTTAATCTTATGGAGGAACTTAATTATACAGCCATCTTACGTACAACAGCTACACTTCACACATGAACTAGGAAAAAAGTTGCATTGGTGCTATTCTAGAGCACAGGTCAGGCTCTTTTCCTCTTAAAAGATACTGATTAATGTAAGCGTGTCTGCCTTCTGAAACACGAATTTGTCATCACAGACTTGGTCTATTTTCGATCCTGGTCATTAATTATATGCACAGATAAAGTAGTACATCAAGATGAAAGGAACAAAGGCAAATTTGGGTTGAATGAGGGTAAGGTGTTTTGGGGTTTTTTATGGTTTAAAAAAGAAACACAACAGAGACAGGACTCCAGTGTAAAAGGGAATCAAGAAAGGCTTCGCGGTTTAGATACATGCGTAAGACGACCATGCTTTCAAGTATGGCCCCGCACTAGCAAAAGCCCGAAGACTGAAGAGCTTTCTTTCATTGCAGCCAAAAAGGAAACCTTTTCATGGCTAAAAGAAATGAAAAATTAAAAATCAATGCGTGATTTGGTATATATTTCATGAGAAGCAAATTATTCTTGGCCTTAGGTTAGAGCATATATTTGTTCAATTTTTTAATAATTGGTATCAAGAATAAACCCAAGTAACCCACAAATACTCAATTCACTATAGAATGTAATAAACTACTAAGGAGATTGATTTTGGAAAGGATTTGCAGTTTTTCACTCATTATACTGATTGGTTTATAACTGAAATAATGGCCCAAAACATTACTTAACATTTACAGAATGCTTAACTTTTTCCCATGCCAGTATTTAATTCTTCAATAACCCATCCATGTTTTTACATAAAATGAGAACAATGGATCTTTAAAAGCTACATCTATACATGTTCTATACTTGTGAACAGCCTTTCAGGGGCTTCCTAGTAATGGCATATCAATGTAGCCGTATTTTAAGAAGGCAGACAAATATAGCCATCAAGAACTCCTTTTAATGTAAAGGCTTCAATGGAACAAAGAAAAAGAAGATTACATGGAAAGAACCTTTACTTCATTATTTTCCAGATCTATGCTACAGTTGGGGGCGGGGGGGGGGCAGGCCGGAAAATGGTATTTGACACAAGCAGATGAAATTAAATCCCATAGACTGACAGAAGGAAAAGAGGGGGCCCAAACTGTTCTGGCTATCATACACTTGAGGTCTCCTTTTTTAGACATGATTGTGAAATTTATGTCAAAAATCAGTTAAGTACAATTTCAAGTTAAAAGGTGTGTGAAAAGTTCATTTATGTGTTCTGTCATGTAAGCATGACAACCACAAATATAAAGACCAGTTGATACTCTTCTGAAAATGTGCCCATTAGCTATTTAATCTACTTAGACTCCTAGAGTTTTCCATTCCTTCGTATCCACAGATGTAGTGCAGCAATGAGTAAGTCCTAAGCAGCAATATTTTCATTTAGGGCCTAACTCAGCAACTCGTCAAGTAGTTTCAGTCAGCATAACTGACTTCAGTAGTAAGTGTTACTCATGCAGAAGTGACCATTACTGCTTTATATTCTATTCTGTGCAAATACCACTACTAAAAAAAATTAAAAAAAAAAAAAAAAATCGGAAGAAACCTGTGAAGTGTCAGTTCCTATTTGCAATATTTGTCTGGTTAAAATATGTGTTTGCCTACTGTTGTATATCCAAAAATAGACCATGCCATTTGTTAAAGCCAGATTTTACATGACAAATTTATCAAAAAAAGTTTAAATTTTGTCTCAAGTGCCCATTCCAGAATGTGCTTACATTTCAAGGCCTATTTATTTTATTTGTTCTACTTAGTAAAAAGCAACTCTATTTCTATCCCATGGACTTTTTTTTTTTTATTAAGCATTTAACTCATAGTAAATTTCTTTCTTACCTCTTTCTTTAAGCACTTCCGCATCTCACGGTCAATATCATTGCAATGGCCAAAAAATTTCAAAATGTTGTGCTGATAAGTTAGGGAGAGGAAAAAAAAAATTATAATTCAAAGGTTTCTTCCTCTGAAGCTCTATATTTCTTAGAAGTCACTTGCATTTTGCAACATATCCTGGTCGTCTTTTCCTTTTTGTGCAAAATGATGCTTTGTAACTTTTTTACTGAGTAGCTAGAAGTTAGAGCTACTCCTGAACCTCATCTGAACCACCTCCGCCTTGCTGCGAGTTGAAGGTACTCACCATGTTGTATAACCAGACTAGAATAGCTGAAGCTATGAAGTCTAAATGTAGAACATATATTTTATTGATCTAGGAATCAGTCTTACAACTTTCACTCACGCTAGCTTGAATAATGTAAAAAAAAAAAAATCTGAACACTAGTTTGTGATATAGAAAGATGTAGGGAGATCTACAGGCATCCTAGAGACAATGTCCTCTGTGCTTCAGTTTTCATTATTTCTTCATGACCTAGAGAGGCAAAGGACTTGATGCTACATCATCCCAACCACATGAAGAATGTGTTGTTCGTCCAAAAGATGCAGGCACTAGGCTTAAATGACTGAAATGTTAGAACCAGTATAAAAAATGGGGGATTAAGTTTCTCCAGATCTTGAGGTTAATAAATAAGATGCATTTACCATCTTTGTGACATAGCTCAACTGTGGGCCTTATGCACACTGAAGTGTTACTTAATTTCTGAAAAACTGCAAGCATTGTCCTCACAAAGGCATTCCCCAGCTAACCTGATGATATTCACCATAAAAATCTGTCCTCTGAGCCAGGATTTCCTGAAGTGATTTTGTATTATCGGTCATCAAATCACTCTCAGAATGCATCCTTCTAAAAGGACTACTTTTTCAGAGTGATGCTTGCTAACATGCCACAGAATCTCATAGCAGAATCTCGTAGCAGAGCATCCAAGCAATTCAGAAGACCTGAAGGAGTGGAGATTTTAGTAGATATTTACAGCTATACAATCAATAGAGACAATTTGCCCAATCTTTTAGAGAACTAATGAATTAAAAAAAAAAAAAAGACCATGAGGAACAAAACAGATGAGAATGAAGTCACTTCTGTATTTCAGAGGGAAACCTATGCGCATTTCTGTAGCTGATAAGCAGCTAGATGGATCTATACAAGTAATACAGGAACACTGTTAAGAATTCAAACAGAGGACAAGATTTCAGCCAATAGAACATGACTGAAAGTAGGAGTAGGTTAATAAAGATTATGACAAACACTTAACTATAGCAGCGCTATAATTAGCTTGTTTATACCTCTCTGCTTTATAAAGGGCATCAGATGACACTCCGAAGCAGTTGCATGTGATAAATGGTCACTTTACTGCAAACTGATCTTGCTTTTACAACATTTTCATTTTAGCTAATACAGATTTAATTTTGTATTCTATTCCCATACCTGCATGTTAAATTTCAAGGTGAGCACTCACATTTCAAGTTAACTCCACTCTTACTGGTGCATACAGTGAGTTGAATCTGTTTATTTAGCCAGATTCCTAAGCTGTCAACCTTTTGGCTCAGATTACGAGGAAAAAAGAATCAGTTTCCCAAAAATAATTATTACGCCTATTACAGTGATACGATTGCAAGACAATACGCATTTCTTTCAGCTGCCACCTATAAAAATAAGTCTCTTTAAAGCACACACTCAGCACCAGAGTGGAGTTGTTAAAAAAAAAAAAAATCAAAATAATGACATCAAATAGGAATCCCATTAACCTCTCCTCACTAGATGCAAAACTTGAAATAATGGGCAGGTTCTAGATTAGGAATAAAGTAAATCAAACTGATTTTTGTGAAAATGCACACACAGGACACCCAATTAAAAAAATAATGCTTTTCATCCCTCAGGAATATTAATTTAAATTGTAGATGAAGATTCTTAGGACATTTTGGCATTATAACAAAACAGCAGGTAGTCACTGATAACTGATTAAGATCACTGACTTTTCAGATTTCAGTGACTCCAATTTTAAAAGAGTATTTCAGTACATTCCCCTTGAATCTTAAATGAAAAGGTATTGCTTCCTTTCAACTGAGTGTGAAAGAAGCCATCTTCAACCTTTCTGTTCTGAGACTACTAGCACAAATATGCTCTCATAGTTGAGCACAAGACTGACAAAAGTAATTCCTCTTCATGTAAAGATCAACTTGAAACAAAACCAAGAGAATATAATCCTGTGCATGACTATATTATTGCTGCTCCTAGTCCCTTCACAAGTCAAATTGGTAATAGATTCCTTTCAATCACTTGCTGCCAAGGAATTCAAGTACACCTTTTAGTTCCAGTTCCCTCTTAAACTCAAGGTAGTCTAATAAGCTACTTCATACAAAAAGCCTATAATGGTTGTATATTAACGTTCATTTTTATTTAAAAAAACCCAACAAACAAACCAACTCTACAATCTCTCAAATTACCTAGAGCATTTTTAGGCAAATTAAAATTTTAGAACTCAGAAGAAAAGCATAAGTCTTACACTCAATACAACTTTTAGTTTTAAAGTTTGGGGATGTTCTGTACAAGAACTTTGTATCTTAGGTTTAAAAAATTTAGACAGCGCATAGGGACAGACAGGCAATGGTATGGAAAGTACCACATATGAGATGGCATCAACAGATTCCAGTGTGCTTACATTTCAAGATATTGCACTGCAAGTGCCAACAAAAACCAATTAAATGTTGCTGAACAAACCCAGTACAGTATACTCATTACAAGTGAATTTTAGTATTAAAACCCTTCATTGTTGTAATTTAGAAATCATAAGAAAGTGTGGTACTGCAAAAGTTTTCTTATATGTTAGGTTAGCTACTTTAAAATGTGCAAAAATGTTGTTATTCCTCTTTCATACAAAACATTCATCTCTTGCATTTCGTGTATTATCAGCCTTGGTTTTCTTCCTGTAATGACTTTTCCAAAGAAAAATTTAGAATTCTGCTCAAAACAGTAAAGCTAACATATGTATTGTCTTAGAATTTATGGATAACTGCATTACGAAAAAGAATATAAACAGCACATCTGAACATGGAGGTGAAAATATTGTATATTGCGGGTAATGGTGTAAACCATTGTTTTCAAGTTCATATTCAGTATTTAAATATATTTTTGTCTCAGTGGAAACTATGAAATTGAACTTTTTATGCCCTAATACAGAAATATATCTGTTATTTAGACTATACAAGAGAACTGGGAAAATAATTAACAATATTGCAACAATGCTGCAGATAGCTTTCATTGCAGGGGCTGACTCTTCTACATCTAGAGGTTTGCTACAGAGCAAGTGGAAAAAAAAAAAAGGCTTTTAAACAAGCGAGATGAAGATTTTATCTTCTTGAAGCAATGAAGAGCCTTGAGAAGTCTGAAGACAATTTGGCATTTTACATCCTTGGGTAGGTGCCTATTAAGAAGATGGCAGTCAAACAGTAATTCACATTTAGCTCTCCAAGCACTGAATGTAAGGCATGCTGCATGTCCGGATCCCCATCAACACGTCTGCTTATAAATAGACTGAAGCATCTGCCCAGTGGACAGCTGGAATATGGAAATGCTGTGAGCATACAAAAAGAGGGCATCTGAAGTTGCTTTTGTTTTTTTGAGGGGCCCACAGTACTAAAAGGTGCAGAAATTATTTCAGTTCTTAAAATAGGTCCATACTTGTCAAGCTGTAGCACAGGAAATTTTAAGGCATGTTTTATTTCCTAATGAAATCACTGGCAAAATTTTACACACAGTTGTCAGATACCTCTTCAGTGAAAACGTACTAGCTACATTTCATGGCTGTTCTGCCTAGAGGAGGTTTTTCTCTCTATGATCATATAATATTCTCAGTAATTTATCTGACATTCATTTCCCCAACCCACCCACTCTTTTCTCTGCTCAAAACTCCTTACCTCCTTGTGACACTTCTTGAGCAGACTGATAACTAGGTTACATTCTTCAGTGTGCAGATGAGGAGACAGGTCTGGATGCATCTTCAGTTAGGGATAATTTTAGTAGTACAAGGACAAGAATCTGAGAAAACTTCCGCCTGACAACATCAAAATATTAAAGTATAACTGAAAGGTTTGAGTTAACCACTTAAGATATTATCACACAGTATTAACAAGAAATATTTTAGATCAAAATGCAGCAAATATATGCAAATATCAAAATGCATAAATATATAATTTATATTACACAGTTAAAGTAATTAAAACCAGCAAGTCTGTTCTTCTACACAGCCCAAATATTAAAAGTTAGCAAAGAATATAAACTTCTAGTTATCATGGACATACACATGCATTTGGGATTTTAATTTTCAGGGACTCCCTAGTAGCATTAATCTTTCTTGAACTGCATATTATCTTTTCACTTTCCTACTTCAGTTTTCTTCTTTCTAGCTTTAAAAAAGCTAAGTATATGTCATTTACTTTCTACCTTATACAAAGATGGATCAGAACAGGAAGCACGATGATATTTCATTACAGCACTCTGAGAACTGGCATCTTTTTTAGTTATCTACATAGTCTTTAAAAAATCCTGATCCAGAGCATTGATGATGCTTTAAAAACCAGTACTTAATTACGTAATCAAAACAGTAATGAAGTTTTTTAATTATACCCAATTGGAATGTCCCTTCCTGCAACTTCACATTGTTGCCTCTTGCCCTTTCACTGTGCTCCTCTGAAAAGCACCTGGATCTGTCTTCTACATGAATCCCCCACTCCTTCAGGTAGTGGAAGACAGCATTTAGGTTTCCCTCGAGTCTTCTCTTTCGAATGCTAAAGCAGCCTAGCTCCCTTAACCTGCTGCATATGCCAGCTGTTCCACCCTCCTGACCCTCTTAGTTTCCCCTTTGCTGGACTCGGTTTTTTATCATCTCTGTTAGACTGTGGGCCCCAAAGATGAACACACTATCTCAGCTGTGGCCTCAAGACTGCCAGGAAGAGGGGAATAATAATAACTTCGCTTGACCAGCTAGCTACGCTTCTTCTAACGCAGCCCAGTATGCTGTTAGCTTTTGTTGCCGCAAGGGCGCGCTGCTAAATCATGTTTTAACTTCACGTCAACCAGGACCCTCAGGTCCTTTTCTGCAGGGTTCTGTGGAGCAGGAGCAAACTTCATTCTAGAAATAAATTTTTATATTACTTCCCATTTTAAAAAAATATTCCCAGAAGTAATTTGCAAGATCTTTTATTGAAAAGGATAAAAGCGTTATATGATAATGGCTGAAATAAGATGACATCTTTGTTGTGGAAGATAACTTCACCAGGGAGGGAAGAAGAAAAGTCCAGTTCATACCAGGACAAATGGTCTCGTCTTGACAAAATTCTACTTCTATGACCCATACTGCCACTGAATTAAAGAGATGCCTTTTTTGTTTGTTTACTTAGTATTCTGTCATTCCTTCTCCTCCCAAAGAGATCACCTTTCTAGCTGCAATACATCAAACAAAAACCACTACAACTTGTACTAAGCAGCCATCACTGTTTTAACACTCCGGCTAAATGGATGAGCTAAGTCAGCGGTCAAATTTTGCAAGCGTAAAATCCCAATATTCAGCTGCAGTGCTGGCAGCTATAATCTACACTGCTATTCCTAGAATACTCAAGTAATATATTCAACTTGAAGAGGTATGTACACTGACTTACCCAATATTTCCCATCATGTGTTCAGCTTAACAAGAGTCACATTCCCACAAGCAAACAAAATTTAAAAAAACCAAACAGATTTAAAAGCCTGTTGAGACCCATGATAATATGTTCCACATAGCGTTGCAAACACACATAATTTCTTTCAAAAATCTCCCCCATACTATCTGGAAGTCTAATATTACACTACATATACTCTTAGCACAGAACAAGTTGGAAACTCTACAAGTTGCTTCAGCATTCTATTCAACAAATTAACAAATGAACTTTTAGAAATATGACAGCAGGAGCATGACTGTAACAGCAAAGTGATTAAGAACCCTGCTGTGTTATTGCCACCAGCTTTTGATTGCATGCCACACAGTCAATATGTTTTAAATTTATCAGTAGGGTTTTTTTGATAGCACTAGAGTCAGCATTCCCTTGAGAGGGTGACCTGCTCAATGACTGCGCATTACTTTAACATGTGTGAACCCAGCTGATTATTAAATCTCTTCATCCTTCAGCCTCCAACCACTCTTCCTAAAACTGTCGTCTGAGCTGGCTGTCTCAGAAGGAGAAAGGAAGACCAGTGCCCTAGTGAAATAGGTAGCATGCACATCAGCACAGGCCAGACAACCAAAGGGAGCGCTTCAAGGAAAGATTAATTATTTCTAAACTAAGATTAGTAATCGCTGCCATTGTTTACAAAATTATTCTCAGATAAAGTAGATGAAAGCTGTCAATGCCACAAATAGATAGGTGACTGTATTTCATCAATTAAAAGCCTTCTAATGACTCAAATGAATTTTCCAGTGGCACCTCTTGCAGGACAGATGCTACAAATCAGAGGTCCGAACTGTCACACCAGTTCATAGATCAGTACTCCTAAAATTCATTTTCAAATAACATTCAATATTAAAACCTTTCAAGTTCAATTACCAGATATGGTACTTAGCTTATGTAGGCTACAATGGATTAAAGTAACAAAACACCTTACAGTGGTCATGGAAGGCTTAACTGGAGCCTTTAAATACTTTTGAAGTTCATGACTGAACAGTGTTAGTGCTCAATATTATATTTATGTTTAGGAGTGTCAGATTAGACAGCGATCTATAAATGATCAGAGAAGGCTAAAGTATTTTTTGCTGGAGGGGAATGACTTTGTTACTCTTGAAACTCTTTCATCTGTCAAAAACATCTATGAAAAAAGGACAGGATGAGCTATTGGTTTTCTTAGTTTCTTTTTAATAATATTCTAACCTAAAATAAAGATAACGGGTTGCCATCTTACCAGAATTTAAGTCCATATGGACAGAATTTTATATAGGTGGTAGCTCATAAGGAAACTAAGTATGAAAAAATACTGAAAAAAAAATTTGCAGAAAAAGATTGGGAACAAGCAATATAAATTGCTCTGAGAAAACTACTAACAGAAATGCTGGATAAGGAACGTCAAGGTAAACATGCAATTGCAGTAGAAGAAATATTAGCAGTAAAGTAGAAGAACAATATTAAGAAAATACAGGAATTGCTTTAGGAGGAAAATGGACTGCAAAATGCTAAGCAAACATTAATATCTGAAGTGACTATTTGGAGAGAAGTATTTAGATGAACTCTTAACATAAAGGCACTGGGTTGCACAAAAATGGTCTGCCCTTTAATGTGTTTTATATGAGATTTTGATTTCTGCGCAGTTTTTCCTTCCTTGTTAAAAATTACACTACATATGTATCTAAATTATTTGGTTGAAATGCCTTAAGAACTAACTGCAAATCTCTATAAATTATTAGCCTCTGAAGGTAGAGGACATGGATAAAGATGATTGTTCTTTCAACTTCCTTAACCAGTTTCTAAATCTACGCTATCCTTCAGGGAAAAAAAAGAATTAAGAAATTGTCTGGTTCCAGCATCATGTTCTGTGCAGTTTATCTTAAAGTGGGGAAAATAGGGGATGTTCTAGCTTTACGGTTTTCAACAAAAACCAGATTTAAAAAAAAAAAAAAAAATCAAAAGCCTAAACTTAGAAATTCTTTGACAATGATACCAAATTTCCAATGCTAGTATTTTTGTTTAGAAAAATAATACTTATAAGATAATTCCTTGCATAAGCAATCCTGGACACTAAGCATTTCAAATTGCTAAAGATTTCTTAACAGGAATCAACATATAAGTTACCAAGAAGTGACATTCATCCCTAATCTAAAAGCCTATCTATACACACATTCAATGCATTGAATATTTAATATTAATGTGCAAAAGGAACCAACACATATTATAGAATTCACAGTAAAACTGCAGATACCTAGCAAGTAGGCAGAAACCAAAAGGCTGTCCCGAGGGAGCAGGCAAGAACACTGTATGCATTTCATTCACACTCCTGTTAGACACCAAAATCCAGGATGAAGTGCTTGTTTCCCTCCACTTGCTAATTTCTCCTCCTGACCTCCTATGGGAAACAGCAGTAAAAGGACCTAGCCGTGTGGAGAAAGAAGGGGTTTGGTACATTCCCACTTCCATCTTTCCCAAATGAAGCATGGGATCAGCATGTCAGGAGTCGTAGCAGGGAAGTTCCTTCCTTCTTTTCTAGAATCTCCCATAAATATGAACTAACCAGTTCCTTGATGCAGAAGGAAAACTAAATTAGGTTGCTGTAGTCTCGCTGATTAGTTTAATGCTTAATATTTCCACGCTTGGGGGACAACAATGAAAGAAAAGGTTTAAATCTAGATAATTGTTTTCCTAAGATGCTTCTTCCATATTTCATTAAAACACATTACAGTATTTCTAAACCAAGTTTTGCTAATTTTTCCATTTAAAAAGTTGCACACAAAAGTAATTTAATTTTTTTCAAGTGCCTAAAGTCAACAGTAAAAAAAAACCTGAACCCATGAATTCACATATTGCTCAGAAAAATCACTTCTTAAAGCAAAATGCAAATCCTTGTTTACCAACCCTGAAGATGGTAAAATTGCATCTGAGCATCTACATTGCTAATGGTTAGGCACCTTAACCAGAAATACAGAGCTTGCTTTCTACAGTACTACACAACGCTCGCATTTGCTGCATACACTCAAATACCCACAAGGCGGCAGCATGACCATGCAAAGGAGAGCATGCACTGACAGAGGGAAGGGCGAACAGATCTGCACATTCCTATAAAGCTCACTCACCATGTGTAACATTTACTTTTGCACTTCGTTTCACTGTCTAATTTGAGTAAGACCAGACATTTTGGTTTTAAGTTCTCAGTTACATAGCACTGTCCTGTTTGGCTTTGGAGAAAAATACTTACAAACCAACCAGCTCTTTGTTTACTCAAATCACGGGTGTTTTCTGTAAGATTATACAAAGTTTTAGCATAAAAAAGGATCCAGCTCCATACCTAACTGGTTGGTGTTACCTGAAGATAGCATTCATGTCACTTCAGCAGAACTTCTGCATTCCTAGTATTATCTTTCATACACAATTTATAAATATTTTTGATGATAGCAGCTTAGAATACTCAGAAGATCAGTCATACAGTGAAATGAGAAATCACAGTTGATGAACACCATTTCAAAAAGCCTAGGGAACTCTGAACTAAGGACTCTGTTTCTAGCTTTTAATAACATGGTTAATGTCTTCCAGATCAGGATATTAAAGTATCATTCTATGCTGCTATCCTTAAGGTTGTGATTAGACACATTGAGAATGACCCCTAACTTTCCAACATTTCCAAGAAATTTAGCCAGACACCTTCACTTTAATAAACCAAGTTTTAGCTAAATCTTATAAAAATTAGTCACAACCTCTTGAATTTCAGTCTTGAAAACTATGCAGCAGTTTTCCAATATTACATAGTAGAATGGTGGGGGGGAATAATTTAGATACATATCTATGAAGACTTGTGAATAGTAAGGAAACACGAAAGGGGGGGGAAATTATGTCTACTTTTAAAATGTTTTTATATTATGTAGATGGCATTTACTTTCCCTGAACCTAAAGAATAATTAAAAAAAAACCCTTTGATAGATAAGATTCATACTGATTTTAACTGTCTTTTTACATGACCACTTTCTGCCAACAATTCAACATTCCTCACATCAGCAGAATGAGCGCTCACCCGCTGCTTTTAGTAGTAAGTATCTGATAAAACTACATCATACCTGATTTCATACTTAGTAAAGCAAGTTTAAAAGGCATTAGTGCTAATGAATAAAGCAAGCTGAACACCAGCTTGAGTATCAAGTAACTTCTAGAGTTTTATTTCTAGCTAAAATAAATGATCAAATAAAGCACAATAAGGCATTTTCACCTCCTGGTAATTATTTAAGGTCAAATTCATAGAACAAACATCAGCATAGTTATGGGACAATTACTGGAATATTTTTATTATAATCTGCAGCAAGTCACACTGCATAACATAGCGTTACATCACAAAAGATTACTGAAGCAATCTCTTTCTGCTCCTGCTATGCCTATGAAGATCAGACTATACAGTCAAGAATGGCAAGACCCAGCCAGTATAAAAGTAAAGCATGAAGATGAGGTGCTGTCGCCAAATTCCTGTTTTGCAAGCTGCTCCTGTACTTCAGCTGCATCCACCAGACCAGGCTTCATTTCATCACTATTTCATTCATTTCCCAATCAAGCAAAGAAGAGCACTATAAACCTAGTACCGCTAGCAGAATTTCCTTGCTTGCTTGCTGTAGAACTGCTTTTCCCCTTCTGAGAGAAAGGGATCAAGAGGATCACGCTCCCCTGTTGGAAAAGACAGGGTCTCATCCCTTGAGCAGCAAGACCCCCTGAAGAAAGGCACGCAGCACTTGGCAGACAGTAAATGCCGTTAGCGTAGCACAGCTTTGCTATCAGGTAAAAGGGGCTGCTGCATTTACGCTGTTACCAACAGTAACGGCAGAAGAGGCCCACTTAACTAGCCCACGCTGTTTTCAGTCTAGTTTCTCAATGCTCCCAGGAATCCTTAAAATAGTCATGGGATACACACACAAGGAAAAGCAAGCTTACGACAGTAGCAACGGAGAGACCCATGTTCCCACTCAGAACAGCCCTTTTAAAAGCCCTCCTTGAGCCCTGAAAGAGGATGCGAGGTGAGCAGAGGGTCCCAGAAGCCGGCTCCGAGCTCAGGCAGGGCAGAGCAGGGCACGGCTCCCCCAAAGCCAGGCGGCGGGGCGGGGCGGGGTGGGGTGGGAGGGCAGCGGGAAGGGCATCTCCCCACACGCCCCTCTTTTCCTTTAGGGATAGAAAGGAGCAACGCTGCCCGCTCGGGTCTGGCCAAAGCCTCCCCTCTCAGCCATCCTCGCACTTACTCCAGTCCCCAGAGGACGAGCCCCGCCAGGCGAGGCAGGCACCGAGAGCGACACACCAGCCGCGCAGGACCGGGAGGAGGCGCGGGTGACCCGGGCAGGCCCGACCGGAAGCCGCCTCAGCGGACCCGGCACCCGCCGGCAGAGCCCTCACGGCGCCGGCGCCAGCGCGCGGCGGGGCGGGAGGCGGGGTGCCTTGTGATTGGGCCGCTCGGGCACCGTGCGGAGCCTGATTGGGCGCTTCGAAAGGCGGGCGGTGGTTGGCGGTTGGGTGGGCGCGCGGCGGGCGGGAAGGAAGGGCTGGTGTGCGGATCGGCGGCCGGGCGGGCGGCTGGAGAGGGACTCGCCGCCCCGTCGTGTGGCGGGCAGGTAGGGTCGCGGCGCTCTGCTCCGCGGTTCTCTTCGCGTCCGTGCCCGCTGTCTGAGGCCCCCTGGAGACTCATCGGACCGGACAGGTAGTAGCAGCCCTGGGTGAGGCCAGCGGCCCATCCCTCTCTAGAAGCTCGCGCCAGGCCTCGGTCGGTGAG
Organism: Aptenodytes patagonicus; assembly: GCF_965638725.1. Taxonomy (NCBI): domain Eukaryota; kingdom Metazoa; phylum Chordata; class Aves; order Sphenisciformes; family Spheniscidae; genus Aptenodytes; species Aptenodytes patagonicus. The sequence continues at coordinate 5,794,600 of NC_134959.1, read as the reverse complement.
GGAAGCTTGTGAGGGCTTGGGGAAAAGTTACTGTAGAAAGCATTTTAACTCGCTGTCGTTGGTGTCCGCTGAAATCTGTGGTAGTGCTACGCTTAGGACTGATGCCAATGTTCTGCTAGTCGTGCCTAGGTGCAGCTTTGTACCCCTTACAAAAAGACCAAGTCTCCTGAGCCTGCCTGTGCCTTGGTCTCAACTTCTTTAACGTTTCAACTTTTCAGGTGGCTTCATCATGGATGTAACTGTTGCTGAGTATATCCGAAGAACTGTACTAAAAATCCCACGAGATGAAATCAAGACAATGCTACAGAAATGGGGCTTTCTCTCTGAGACACAGCTGCAAACCATAAACTTCCATCAGATAAAGGAGAACATTTCTCAAGATGTTGTTCAACTTTGTGAGGTAATCCTTTCCTTCGGGAACTGCCTGTCAGTGACATATAGGACACATGTTGAAGCACCATCAAAAAAACATTCTTATGAAGAAATGAATTTTCTTTGGCCAGAACACAGCGTCAAATAGCAGTTTGTAGTCTGGAAAATGTAAAGCTGAGCTGGTAATACCATCAATTTTGTCTGATTGATAGGAGTGCAGGATCGACCCTTACTGAGTATGGAAGTACATGTTTTGAGCTCTAAGTTGCACAAGGTAGATAAAAGCTCACTGTGTTAAACCTTTAAGAAATGGGTGTATTTCTAAAGTGTAAAATAAAGGCATTGACTGAGATGTCCACTCATTACATAGTGCTAATTTAAATCTATTTGGTATGAGTAATGATAGCAGTAGTTTATATCTTTTAGACTTTTCAGGTTTTTTTAAAAATTTCCTTGGCCAGAACTTCTTCCGTTCTGCGTACTGTAAGCAAAAAAGGTTTTCTGATCTCCTCCTTACGTACTCTGATTTTGGTGTACTAGGAGTCTTTATATATAGTATCATAACCCAGATAGATACACTTATTACTGATATCTCTTAAATTCTATAGCTTTTTGTATCATTACCTTTGAATTTCATACTCAAAGATTAATTACATGGGGTGTAGATCAAACTGCAGGCAAGAAACTGTTCAGTTATTTTTGTAAGATAGCAAATGTCATTGTAAAATAGCATTTGTTTCTGAAACGTTCCTATCTGTAACAAGTAGCGTCATAAAGTTTCTGAAAAATATTTCTCATGCTGTAAAAGTTAAATAAGGAGGAACCGAGCATGTTAAAATTCCTGACAGTGAAATATTAGTCACTGTTGCATAATGTCATGAATACCCATTAATTTTACTTTCTAATTGCTTGTACATCATACTATAAGGATAACGTTCTTCTTGCTGCCTGTGCAGAAACACTTAGGCCTTGCTGAAATAGCGTTCATTATTGATTTCTCAAAACTGTATTGTGTGCACATTGGGACCAGGTGTGCTGTCTTTGAGGAGAGCGTACATGCTGTGGACTTCAGTGCAATGTAATTTAAACTACCAATACTGATCTTTTTCACTTACTAAACAGTGTGGTAGAACATTCTGGACCTGCAGTTCACCATCCACTGTTATTTTTTCCAGGAAAATTCTGCAGACATAAAGCAAGCAGCTGTCCTAGACATAATTTGTAAGTAAAAAATGAATAAAAATAACATCTTCATACTTTTTCTGAGTAACTTGATAATGCCCTTAATTATATAGCGATTGCCCTAGTGAGGTATAGATGCATTTGGTGTAAACAGATTACATTTCAGGTGATGAGTCTCATTGGATCTAACATTTTTTAAAAAAAATTTCAAAAGCTGAAAATCAACAAAAGCATGTTTGCTTCTTCTGAGGTCTAAACAGATGTAAACTGTGGTAAGCCACGTCTAGCACACAGTTATAAATAGAGAGAGGTATGTTTGTCTCCAGTATGCACCAAACCCTAAAATCAGTAATATCGTGCTCCAATAGGGAGTGACATGGGCAAAATTATCGGCAAATACTCCAGGTGGAACTCTAACTCCAATATTGATTCATAACTTGATTATATAATAGTTTAAATCTCAAGGTTTCTTTTAACAGTCTACACGTCTTAGTTTGAGTTTAGACAGTTTTGGTCATTTTAGGTAAAATCCTTCTTTAAACATTGAACCTCAGATACACCCTTTATTAGTTGCTTAAGTGAATTAAAAAATATCTTCCCATCTCTTTTATTAAAAAACTTATTTTGCTTTTAGGTTTATTATGAGTGGTAGTTTAAGAATGCTGAATAAATTACATTGCGTTATCAGAAGTAATCTTTTTTTTAAATAATCTGGTCGTAAAAGTATTGTAAAAACATTTGTCCCTTTGATCACCGTTTGATAATGCCCTATGTTATTGAGCAATTCCTATGTTTCTTAGATAACCACATCTACCCAAACAAAAGAGTGTGGAGTGTTTACCAGATGAACAAAACAGGTAAAATGCTTTTCCTTGCTGTAATCTCACAGTTCTCAGCAACTTACTGTAGTGCTGCCTCATATCATATATTTTAAACACAAATATAGCCGAGTATGGATTTTTTCAGTAGAGATATCTTTAATGTTTTTAGAATACTTTTAATTATCTTCTCAAGCAATTATTAGAAATTAGTAACTACTAATTAAATATAAACTTTTTCTCTATACAGCAATAATAAGGCTCAAATTTAACATACAGCTTTTCATATAAGGCTATGCAACTTCAGCTTTTTCTGCTTAATTTTTTTTCAGCAAAACTAAAACCATCTCTGAACTAGTTCTTGTAACCCAATTCTAGTTGTTTGTTTTTCTTGTGTAACAGGGGAAGAAACGGAATTTTTTGACTTAACAGATTTCAAAAAAAAATTTAAAAGACGACTTCGGTCAGCCTTGAAAAATGTAAGAATAAATCCATTCTAAATTTATTGCACAGCTCTGGTGTCAATAGATTGTTTTCATAACTTTAGCGAGGTATTTTTTTTCTTACAGTCTGCATCAAAAATTAAATGGAATTATTCATTTGGGAATGGTAGGAACTGCATTTGAAACAGCAAAAATGTATTGCCTGTCTGTTCTAGCAACTTTACAATTATGCTGGAGTGAAATAAAATGTAAGTTTGCCTTAAAATATGACAGGCTTCAAGAAAGACAGTATGTTTATGTTTTCTATCAAATCTTTGCCCTATTTGAGTGTACATGTTGTCTAGGTAAGTTGATACTGCTTTGTCCTGTTACCCAGTAACAATACACAAACAACAAAAATCGGATCAAGCAGAGTATAGAGGGAATTTGAAGTAGCCAGTAAGTAGGACAAGGAAGTTCAGTTCTTACGACTTAGGTTAGTAGCAAAATTGTATCCGTTTCCTTTTAGTTCTGGTTTGAAATGGTATTTTGTGGTGGCTGTGAGAACTTGGCCCTGGTATTTCATTACATTATAATGACTGAAAGACCACTGTTGATAGCAAGAAGCAGTTTCTGGACTACAGAAATGAGCATGGTAAGAAAAAAATGGAAAGGAGGTACTACCATCTCACTCTTTTTACTAAGCATTTTGCAGAAGCCTTTTCTTGCTTAGCTCACCAGCTTCATTTAAGCAAGGTAATAGAAAATGCCTCTGGCTAGTTAGCTGTGTCACTTCTTGATGCACAAAGGATTCCCAGTGACAACAATAGAGGGCAACAAATACAAATCAGACTAACAGATAATCAGCTGCAGTTCATATAACTGTATTACAATAAAGTTTTGCGATATTTTCATTTAAAAAAAAAAAAATCCACAAAAACTTTGAGGAGTGATGTTGGTCCAGCAATTTAAACAGTTTATGGCCTAGTTGGACTAAAAGTTTGACAACATGTGCCTCAGTCAAAGGGAGGGTTGGTTTTTTTAAAGGATGTTTTCCCACTCTTAAGTCACCCAGATTGAGTCAAGGTAAAAAGAAGTAACCGAGGAGGAAAGGTAATCTTCTTCAAATTTCTGATTGTGTATTCTTGAGCAGTGATAAATACTATATTCAGGTCTAAAATCACAAGTTGATCAAAAGTTTAGTCTCTTAAAAATTTGACATATTTGAAATATTGCCTCTAGCCCTCCATCTAAATTGACACCTTTTTGTTGTGTTGTTGTTTTCCCAAAAGAGAGAATCAAGGCTTTTGTAATAAGCTATTTTTATTTTCACTCTTTAGAAGAAAATGTACATCAACAGGAACAAAAGTTGTATTACAGTTTGAAAGGCAATTCTTCCCCCCCCCCTTTGGAAGGTTATTGTTTTTCTGTGGAAATTCAGTTTAAATACAATTCTGACCACACTAGTGGGATTTGTTTCTTATTCAAGCAGTGGTGTACTAAATTATGTTTGGGTCTTGTGAACACAGGGTTAAGAGATAACAAAGTCTTTCTGGACACCTGAATGTGCTGGTAAATCAAAGCTTTTCTTTTTCTATTAGGTCACCATCAACTTTAGAGAATATGAGGATAATGCAGTCTGGATTAGAATTGCCTGGGGAACACCATATACAAAACCAAACCAGTACAAAACCAGCTATGTTGTATACCATTCACAGACTCCCTATGTCTTCATTTCTGTCTCAGTGCTTAAGAGCAACTTGCCTCTGCTATGTCAGGTACAGAATAAAATGTGTAGACCCTGACTTCACCGCAGTCACATAGAGCTATAATTTTGTTAGCTTTTAAGAGGATAGGTAAAGATTTGTTACTTAATGTAATTTACTAATTTACGTAGTCTTTTTTTCCCTTAGCTCGTGATAAAAATGGGGCAAAAAACAATCTTTGTGACCTTTGGAATGGTGCATTGTGAATAAATTCAGTTTATTGGGATTTTTGCTGACCTTGAATTGTTCTAATTTCTTAACCAAGTGTTAGGCAGTATTCAGTTGAATTATCTCATAGAAATTGAAGAATATTACATCAGCACAGTTAACTTCAAGAACTAAATGTATGAGCTCATCAGGGAATGCTATTAATTAGTTTTAAAAGACATTTTCTGTCAACTCGTGATCAGCATTGGTAATCCTTCATTTTTTTCTCTATTTAGCAGACTTCTGTACTAGTAATTTAATTATTTTATTAATCTGTTTATTTATTAATTTTTCAGCTGATAAGGCTGTAGAGCTTATCTGGTTAATCCTGTGAATGCTTTTAAATATTAACCTAAGCTTAGTAACAGTCTATTCAACATTTTTTCAGACGTGAGAATCCTGCTAGTTAAAGGGCAGTTGCTTACCTTGAAACAAAACCATCGCAATGTCTAGAAATACTATATTTTTTTCCATATTACAAACACAGTGATGATTAAGACTGATGTTAAAACAATTTCGATTTTTATTTAAAGGCCCTGGTTGTTGCTTCCAATTACCACGACATCCATGAAATGGAGCTTCGAAGTCATTCTTTAAACTCCCTTAAAGATATTGTGTTTAAGAGATATAGCCAGGTGAGCCACTTCACAAGTACATCCTAAGATAAGTCTTGCTTTTTGTTTCAGGCCTAGTTCTCACCCCCTAGCAGGGGGGAAAATTCACCTCTTCCAAGAGACCATCAAGTTAAAATAATATTGAGCTACTGAGGTGGACAGCCTTTCATTAAGGTAACATTACAATGGGGATGTAATTACTTGGTATCCCACCTACTCTTTAGTATTGTTATTCCTGATGGTTAAACTCAGTCTAAAAATTGTATGAACAATTCAGTCCTAGGATTTTTTAAGCATCATTTCACTAGGCTTCCTAGAGCAATGACTTGAAGACTATTAGAATGGGCATTTACTCTGCTCGTCCACATAAAACTTGTAAACAGGGCAATGTTCACAAATATCATAGGACAGGCATTCTTTTCTCAAAATAAAGCTGGGCTTTCTGACTTCCAGTAACTGTCAAAAATTGCAATACTTACTTTCAGAATGAGAAGTAAAAAGAAATCTGGAAGGTTCTTTTCAGCTACAGCGTCTAAAAGTGGAAGTGAACTAAAATCTTTTTTTTTTTCTCTCTCTCCTTTTAGAACTTCCAAACTTACTATCCGAGACCTCTACAAGAAAGGAACGTGGCACCAGAAAATGGTATGTATATTTTAAATTAAACGGCAGTTTGAATGGTGTTACTGCTGGCTTCTGAAATGAGATTTGTAATAGGAAATGTACATATGTTACATTCACATTATATTATCCATCCCTGGTGGGGTGCCATAATACTGGCTATCGCTAGGAGAGGTAAATATTTCCTCATGACTGTCACTGGACACAGTTACGAAACCAAAAATACCCAATGCCCAGTATCTCCTTTCATATTAACTTGGGCTTTTCTCTTGGTAAGAACTGAAAATAGAAATGATGGAGACAACTAGCTTATGGAAAAAAAGATCGTGATGAATTCTTTAAAATTGTTATTTTCAGATTTTCACTGGAGTAATCACCTGATGAGAAAAACAGCATTGTATCAGCTGACAAAGTTGTCTTTGTTTTTTCTCATCTCTTCCCTACTCTTTTCCCCTGCAGGGGATTTAAGGATAATTCAAGAAAACAGAAATGAGAAAGAAAGAATACAGAGAGTGAATCAGGAAGTTTTTGGTGATGGTCCCCAACCAAAACTCGAATTTGCACAATACAAGGTAGTAAAAGCAACAGACTTTGGTTTTGTTTTGGGTTTTTTGGTAATTTTAAAGTAGTGGTAGCTACATGAAATTGCAAATTGAAGAAATATTAGATTTTTTTTAAAACTTTAGGGAGGACATTTTAAAATAAATAGTTTAAAGTATCTTTAAGAAACAGATCTGCATTGAGATTTGGTCAGACTACTAGATCATGTTTCAGTCTTTCAGCCTTGTGAACTAAGCATTTTGACTTGTTTTTGTAATAAAGGTAGACTTAGACCAGCAGTGTGCTGAAGCATGAGCAATTAGGGTTATTTGAAGTACATACAAAGCTCACGCTACGTATAACACCATAATTTAACTTCTTGGATGATGCACGGATTTTATCTGATGAACAGATATATTGGAAATTCTAAGAGATACTTAATGTTTTACAATATTACTGAACAAGTTGCCTGTTTCAGCAGAAAACTGTTTACCACATGGTGGCACCCTCTGATTTTATTAAAATATTCCTCCAGCTGGAATCATGTTAATGTTACAAATAATAGACGAATAAGATACAGTCTTATTACATATTACATTTTTAATGTAATGTTTAAATAATAACCTATAAATAAAATATATTCATTGCTTATACTCCCTGGTTAAATTTTGTGTTAACAGCTTGAGACAATGTTTAAAAGTGATCCTAAAATGGATGTTTTGGATGAAAAAGAACCATTCAGATGTCTGGTCAAGTTTTCTAGTCCACATCTTTTAGAATCGCTGAAATCCTTGGCACCAGCGGGTAAGTGTTCCAACTCCATACAAGGGAGGAAAAATCCGCAGTTAAGTTTGTCATCTTACGTTCTGCTTGTATCTTGCGCAAGGGAGAACCTTCATAGTTTGTTTAGAAATACGTAGAAATTCAATAGAATAAAAATGTTACCACTATAAAATCTTATGCCTAAATACATACCAGTTTATTCTTAGAATTACTAGTTTGTACATAGATACTCAAGTTGTGTTTTTAGTTTTATAACAGTTATGAAAGGTAACTATTGGTTGAGTTAAGCTATAATTATCTGTCTCTCTCTCTCCAGGTATGGCTGATGCACCACTTTCACCACTACTTACATGTATACCACAAAAAGCTAGGAATTATTTTAAAATTAGAGAGAAAAAAGGTTTCTTTCCAGGAAGCTTTGTAAGCCCTTAATTTAAAACTGATTCATGGAGAAATATACAATTCATTTATTACTGGTATTAATCTAAATCTTCATAAACTTTAAAACAGATTTTTAAAAATTAACTTGTTCTTTGATAATACCTTAAAGTTTTTTCTGAATTATGGCTTCTTTGAATTATTTTTCCACATTTGTCTTTAACAGAAGAGTTAGCCCTTTCCTTAAATAATAAAAAACCACTAGTTGCAAAGTTTAAACAGAGATCATGGTTATTTTACATGTAAATGTGATGACTGCTCCTAACTGTATTTTTAACAGTATTTGTGAAATTAAAGCTAGCTAAAGCTTAATAAAGATACAATAAGACAGCTGTAGCTATTCAGTTTACTGTCATACCTGTAGATGGCTAAGATATTCTAGGTGGCCGCCTTATTTTGGCTCCAGTTCAGCAGCGTAACAGAATACGTGCCCCATTTTGAACATGTGAATAGTCCCATTTAAATAAGTGGGGCTACCCGTCTGCAGGTCAGGCGTGTTTTTGTCTTAGTAGATTAAGATTATATTCAAAGACCATTACAGGGCATGGGGAAGAAGGGACTCTCGGAATAGAGATGTCAGTAAGAAGTTTCCATCCAGCTTTAATGGATATTAATTCAGATCCAGTGTTTTTACTCACCAAGGGCAACAGCCAATAACAAATACTTAAATAAAAAAACCCTCTGTCCATTGGTATTAATGTCTTATGAAGTTTTATCTTAGAGGAATACAATGAAACAGGCAATAATTTTCTTTTGAGGAAGTCCATGTTTTAGAATATTTCAGTTAAGATTTGATCCTTCTGCAATCCTTGCACACTACCACTTTTTTGTGCTTGGGGACATAACGATTGCAGAATCAAGATGGCAGCATTCACTAATGCAAAACAACAGCTTTGCACTGGGGTTCTTTAGAGTTGGTAAATTGTAATTGGTAATTATATAGATATCTTTACGTAACTTGCTGTATCTTTTTAATTTGAGATGGATTTCATCTGAAGATTCAGTTACAGTGTACACGTGTTTCCTTTTTAATTCTGTTACCTGGAAACTTTGTGCATGTAATTTGTGTATATGGAATTCCCGATTCACTTTCAGTATGTCAGTGTGCAGAGACAGTCTTCATAACTTCATGGCACGGTGTAAATATTTCGAGAGGTTGTATGGGAATGTTTTTGTTTTTCAAACTGTAAATAAATGTGTAAATTAAGTCTTCTCATAGAAGTTTGTTTGCCCTGACTTAGAAACATGACTTAACATCTACTGATTTTTGGTTTGTTCTGTTTTTCGGCATCACTGTACAACGCACACATAAAAAGAAGTTAGCTTAGGACTATCTGCTAGTGATACATTTTTAGGAATTCCACCTGTGTGCTTTAAATGTTAGTTTGACAAAATGCTAATGTCAGGATTCTGAAACAATTCTAGCTTTTGTGTGATACACAAGATGTCTGATAGACATTAAGTGTTGGCGCTCTCATTCCTGCCCTCATAGAGCCTTCCAGGAGTCAGACCCGTTAAGATTCCAGTACGCATTTCACTCTGTGCAACTTCTTCTTCCTAATGCTCTCTCCCAAATAACTTAAATGCCTGAGACGATAATGATTTACCATAAAGGTGAAGTTTCAAAACACTCTAAAACATTGTGAGTACCTGGCCTTCTGCCTGTCTCTGCCTCTCGTTTCTGGGAAAGGCAGTCTCCATTCATCTTTTAACAACCGAAAAGTTGGTGTCTGATTTTTCAGATACACATTTAATCTCCAACTTCCTGTAACCAAGGCTATTCTAGGAACTACACAGCAGTTCCAGGCAAGCAGGCATGTATTTATTAATCACAGTAGACTGCGTGGAGGTGAGAGGACAGGGGCTGTCCAGTGAACACAAGGTCTTGACACATCCTGGGAGCTGCGCCCATCACCTAACTCTTCCCCAGTTAAGGGTGGGCTCCGCGTTGGTGATGTACGTTTTTTCCTTTAGCTGGCCAAGCGTTAGGGGAAAAACTCCTGTGTATTATCATTGGTTCTTTAAAATGCAGGTCTACATCAGTAAATAAATGCAAATACCCGGTCGGTGGAGGAGATGCCCCATCTACCCGTGGGAGGGCAACGGGGCGAAGGCTGGCACGGGCGCTTTTTCACACGCTCTGGCTCCATGTACTCTCCGGTATCGGTTACACCATCTTTCTCTTTTTTTTTTTTTTTTTTTTTTTGGCCGAGAAAGCGTTCGCCGCGTCCTCGCTCGGTTGCTACGGCGGCTGTGAGCCCCCGCGGGCGGGACGGCCCTCCGCCTCGCAGCCGCCCGTCCGCCGCCGCGGCTCCCGGGGGGACGCTGACGTGAGGGGGCGGGGCCGGGCCACGCGCCTGCTGAATATTCAGCAGCGGCGATGACTATTGGCGGCCGCCCCCGGAAGTGGGGGGCCGAGCAGCTGACAGCAACATGGCGGCGGCGGCAGCCGGGCGGTGTGGCGGGGGGTTGGGGCGACCCCCGGCGCCGGCGCCCGTGCCCGTGGGGGATCTGCCGCCCGCCGGCGAGCTGGTGCGGCCCTCGGTGACAGAGCTGTCCCAAGTGAGGACCAACATCCTCTGCACGGTGCCCGGCTGCGGCAAGGTCCTGCCCAACAGCCCGGCCCTCAACATGCACCTGAGCAAGGCCCACCCGGTCCAGGTACCGCCGCCGGTCCGGGTACCGCTGCCGTCCCGACTCGGGCCCGCCGCGCGGTGAGGCGAGGCCGGCCCCGCCGCCCGGCCGGGCGCCTCCCTCCTGCTGAGCCCCGCGGGGGCTGCGGCGGGGGGGCGCCCCGCCCCTCACCTTAGTCTGTGGGGCTCTGTAATGGCGCAGCTCCTTCTTCTGCTCCGGGCCGAAGCCCCCGGGGCCACCGCGGGGGCCTGCCGGAGGTCTGGCCTCGCCCCGCCAGGCCCCGGTGCCTGGGCCTCCTCCCCGCCCCTGCCCCGCTGCGAGGAGTCGCCCCGAGCCGCAGGCCGCCGGCCCCCGCCCGTTGCGGCGGGTGAGGGGATCCGCTCCTGCTCGGCGGGAAGACGAGGCCCCTCGGGGGCCTGCGGCCGCGTGCGGGCCCGGGGGCGTCCCGCGGAGGCGACTGCAGTGTTTGGCTTTGCTGGGGTTTACTCTGTGGAGTGTAGTAAGACGGGGGGCGGGTGGAGGGGGCGCGGTATTCCAAATAGGAATAACGAAGCGTTCTTCGTTGTCTCTTGTCTAAATCTCCCCCACGTGAAAAACGTGTGCAGGTATATGTGTAAATACACGCGTGTGTGCGTGTGCACAATCTGACCAGTTGTATTGAGAATGCCACTAAAATTGCTTACAGAAAACAACTAATTTTGTACTAGTGTTAAACATAACTAAGTCAGTTAAACGTTCTTCGGGACTCAGTTTCTGTTATTTCGTTTGCTTATTGCTTATCTTTCTGCAGTAAGACATTATAGCCCTGCTTGTGAGGTGCTATGCAAACATACTGCGTTTCCTACCCTTAGCAGTTGGCAAGCGATCATAATCCAAACTCTGAGTGCTGTCATGCTGGGGTTTTTGTTTGTTTTTTAAAAATGTCTGTGAGCCAAAAAAAACCTAGATGGATGCCATTTTGGAAACAAGCCCTCATTACCATAGTACTCCTGAGAAAACGCAGCATGTACTGGGGGGGAGGAGAGCCACAGTTCAGCAAGCATATACTTGAGTGTGGGCATTTCAGAAAGATACCCTTACTTTTCTTAAAATCGTAGTGCCAAGCATGTGAGGACAAATCCTACTCCGGGAAAACTTCAAGCGCAGCATTCATAGCTGCATGCTGAAAATGCAGCCCCAGTGGGCAAACAATAAACATACTTGTTTTGTGAAATGGCTGATTACAGAATCAGGCATGTGTTATAGATGATCATTTGTGATGAATAAAAGGAAATAGTCTTAAGCACACTTGCAATCTCCTAACTCTGTTTTATTTCATTTCTCAATAAGCGCTAGCAACTTTTGTGTGTGTTATGTATTATATCTTGTGTGTGCATATGAGTGGAGGTACAACAGAAGTTGAAAACGTTCATTCAGGTTCAGCAGACAGTCGTTTCGGTTGTGAGCTTCTACTCTGAGCGTATGCAGCATCCAGCGAGGACTGCAGCTAGTGGGCTATATAGCTCATGTTCGGGGTACGATGGGTGAGGAAATGCTGCTTTCTCACCAGTTGCCTAGATAGCTGTTAACTATTGGTGCCTTGTAGAATTATAACATCTTTCATTCACAAGATTTAGTAATTAGGTGTTAGTTTAGATAAATACTGAAATATGGATGGATGCAGATTTTCAGGAACATCTGACTTACTCCAAGGGCATTGTAATTGAGAGTAAAATGTTGTTGAGATTTAAGGGAGGCTAATTTTTCTATACTATGTCTCAGATAAAATATCTTCAGTATTATGCATAGCTTGAGAATGCATCTTGAATGAAAGGATAACGATATGAAGGTAAAAAGATATAAATCTAGGTGTGTGTTACTCTGTTTCTCCAGAAAGAGATGGACTTGGACTAATATTTTAGTATTAGTATTTCCTTTTAAGAGAGAACTCATTCCCCAGACAAAAAGAATTTAGTAGATTGCATTTGTTAGTGAAACATGAGAAATTAGTGAAGAGGCAACTTTGCAAATGAGATGGCAAGAAGCTATTGGGGAGGGAGAGAACATAGTAGTGCTGAAGAGAAGGGAGGTTGTCTTGGTTAATTTTCATTAATAAAAGTAGCACTAGTAGGATCTTTTGACCAAAACCTATGAGATATTGTCACTGCAGAGGAAGGATATTTACATAGGAAAGCAAGATTACCCTGTAAAAACAGTCAAGTGCAGTAGAACAAGGTTATAGTCTTGTGAAGTGATAACAAAAAATATGATCGGTCCTGGTTTGTAACAGAAATAACTGAGATGGGAAACACTTGCAAAAGCTATTTGGTCATACACGTGTGAGCATTTAGGGTAATGCTGCTGTGGGAAGGATAAAATAAGTCAGAAGGATATTCTCTGTCATTGCTGTAGGGCAGGATTCTGATTCAAATAAGCTAAAATGAACCCAGAAGAGGTGTAGAAAAGGGCTACTAAGGGTGATGAATGGCAGGGGTGTCTGACAAAGGGAAATTAGAAGAATTTGGCTTGTTTGGCCTAACAAAAGAAGATATGATAAAGCGTTGATATATAAATGGTTGTTTTCTGGCTCCTTAGCTTAACTAAGCCAATAAAAAATGAGAACAGTGGGTATAAACTGGCACTTAATATATTAGGCTTTAAATTTTTTTTAATTCTTTGGTCTTTTGTCTGTGTTATTTTATGGGGAGAAGGGGAGGACTTCTGTGTAGTTTAGAAATGAAGCTAGAGGAGTTGATGTAAAGGAGAGGATTCTGTGGATTCCTATGATAGCCGGGAGGCTGTAGTCAGTGGTGGGCTGGAAAGGATAGCTTACCCTTGGAGCAGGTTACCCAAATGCAAATATTACACTACCACAATAGTTTTTATAATAAGAATAAATGCACTTCTCTCTGTGCTATTTAGAAAAGAAATGCATGATCTTCTGCTGCAAAAAAAAAATGTTTTAAATAGTTGGCTACAGTCTACTGTAACTTATTGTTTTAAATTAATCCTTTGGAGTAAGCCTTTCTGTTGCAGGAAAGCAAGACGTCACTAAGTTCACCTTGACTAAATCAGTAGCAAGGATTGTTACTTCCCGTTTTCCGTGTTGTTGCCACAAGCCCTGTCTGAATGTCAGTATTTCTTACAAGTGTCTGCATTGTGAGAAGTTAATTGAACAAATACCTACCAATAATTGTAGTGGGTGGCTATTGTAGAAACATGGGAAGTAAAATCAGACATACAAGGAAAGGACTTGTGAGAATGTCTGAAATGTGACTGGCCAGATGGGTTTTTGAGAAGATGTAAGATTAACCATATAGAGCCAGGAGGACTTTGAAGACGGTCAAAACAAGATTACTGTCTGGGTAGGGTTACTTATATGTGTAGAGTATCTCTCAACTTGTCACAACAAATTTGTTGTGATCTGTGCCTCAAAAGTCGTATGTTCCAGCCGTTAAAAAAGCGTCTTACTCATGTTTATATAGCTTTTAAACACTTCGTGTTATCCTATACCTTAGTACTTAAGTAGTTTTAAATAACCTGACTGTGGTTTACCTGTTAAGTGCCTGAACGTATTTCTCATATTGCCCTGTCATTTGTTGTGTTGTGACATTAAATATAATGCACTTCAAATAACTTCTTACTTAGGAATAAGTAACTCCAACTGCCGCTTACTAAGCATATTGATTTCATCTGCAGTGGGAGAGACCAAACATAGTTTTGACTTCAAGGCAAATCTTTTTTTCTCCTGAAGACTTTGAGACCGGTCAAAGTGTTTCTGGGTGAACTCGGGGTTAAAAAGTGTCATTGGGGGTAGTGGGGCTGGAACAACTAGATTTCTTTGAGTCATGTTTTGGGCAGTGGTTCTAGGAGGTGCAAAAATAATCACAGTAATTACTCAGCAGAGATAAAACAGGCCTGTTTATGAATGGTTTGTCCACGGGGAAAACTGCTGTACATAAAGACGCTTAGAAGGTCAAAACATTACATAAAAACTCCCTTTTTAGTGAATTATTTCAGGTTTCCTTGAAGAAATGGCAGCCGATCATTCTGGTCAAGAGGCTCTAAACTTTGCTTTTTTAAGTATGGTATGTCATTAAAAAAAATGAACTTGTGGCCATGTCAGCAAGTAGCAGTGTTGAGTGTGTGGAAATGTAACTGAAATATTGCTTGAAGGGATTACATTTTACATAAAGTATCTTAGATTGAGAGATGATTTGAGGAAAAACAAAGTCATTGGAGTGTCCCACTCACCTGCTTCATGGTACTCCTGAAGTGCAAATGAAATGAATACTTCAAAAGCAAGGCACGAGTAGCTCAGAACACACGAGTTGTTGGGTTGTGACTAACTGTAGCTAGATAAGAAGCAGGGGTGTGAGCAGTGAACCCCTTTGTTCTGGCAGCTGTGGTACGTACTTTCTGTTTGCTTCATATGGGACCACTATTGCACTTTGTGAATTCTTTGGTCTAACCTGTGCAAACACGAAGCAGCTGGAGATCTGCCCGAAGAAGGTAGTTAGGGAGTGGCTGGTGTAAAATCAACATTCCACCACTTTATGTGCTTACTGTCACTGTCATCGTGCCAAGGAAAATCAGGTGCAGAGCTCAAGCAGGGCATGCTCCAGTAATTCTTCCCTGTATAATCATCTTGGGGATGCCATCGTGGACTATTGTAACTGGCTCTGGAGACTTGGTTGGCTCCTACTTAGTCTCAGGATGTAAGCAGACTCACAGCTACTCTGAGCATCAGATTTTTAATAGTTCACTTTTAATTTTTTTGCTTAGACACAGACGCCTGACGTTTCCACTGAGACTTGCAGATAGGATATGTCTAGAGGGATATGTCTTGTCTGGTTTCCATGGCTGTGTCCTCAATAGGAGTAGGTTCTATGTGGTTGAACAATCCCACTAGTGGGTCGTTTTTACGTGTATTTTTGAGGTCCTCTTTGAGCAAGTTATGTTGCTTTCTTCTATAGTGCACATGTGATGGTCACTGAGGCAGATCGCATGGAAAGCGCAGGTATACCAGTCACTTAATGTTTGGAGGTTCAGAATTAGCATACCAGTTGTTAGTTTCATAGACTTAAGTGAGATTTGGTTTGTGATCTGAATTAAGTGGCAGAGTGTACTTGGCATTTTTCATTTTATTACAAGTAAACTCTAAATAATGCCAACAGAATTCCAACATCAGGGAAGTGTTGTGTTACACAGTGTGTGACTAGTTTTAATGGAGCTTCAAGTAGTCTGTGCTACTAGCAAGTAAAACATTGAATTGGCAGCGTAGTGTAGTATCTGTAGGGAGAGCTTTTTGGCTCAAATAACACAAAAGGCGGTTACAATTGGCTTGGGGCAGCAAGTATCTTGGTAAAAGTAAATAGTACAGTACCACTACTCTGTAGAGCTTGTTGTAATTTCACTTGGTAATTTTGATGGTATATTTGCAAAGTAGCATCCACATAGGTGAAAAACTCCATTTGAACTTTCAAATCACTTGGGAAAGTGCCTTCAATTCATTGAGGTGTGTAAACTCAGTGAGCCAAAGTTGATGTGTATTCTGAATGTTGTCTTTAATATGCAAACCTGTAGAATCGTCAACTTCTCAACTGATTCTTTTTCAGGATGGAAAACTTAATGCACCAATAAGGAAGGGTTTGAAAACTTCACAGAAATTCTACTGCTGTCCTATTGAAGGCTGCCCTAGAGGACCAAACAGACCATTTTCCCAATTTTCTCTTGTAAAACAGGTATTCCTATTTCCTAAAGTATTATTTTCATACTGATTTAGCCCTGACTGTCTCTACTCCAGAGCGCGTACACTTTTGCATTCAGATATGAGCAAAGCCTCTCAACATATATCCAGAAGTTGGAGAATTGTATGCAGAAACAGTATGTTCTGCTAAACTACAAGATAGCCCCTCTCCACAAATTAAAAAGATGGAGAAAGATCAAAGAGGGGAAAAAAAGAATCACAGTAGCAACCAATAAAGGTTTAAAATGTGGCTGATGCTTTTAAACTGCTTTTTCAAGTGGTCAAGAATTAATAGTTTTTCTCTGCTTTAGTATCAAAATGCATTTGTTTACTAGTTACCTGTTTAAGAAAACATGTAAGACTTGTTTCTGCCTGAGTGAGTAAAAAAAGCACTCTTCTGGTGTTGGTTACCTGTGATAAGCTGGGCAGACGATAGGAGATGAGTGGCTAGCACTTGGTGCCGTAAATGAAAAGGAAAAATTCTGGTGTTTGCTCTGAAGTTGACCTGTTTGACTTGAGACTATTTGTGCAGTTGTAGATCTTCAGGAGTGTGCACATGTTGCAACATACACTTACTACGCTCTTTGGCAAGATTCAGCTATAGATTTATTAACGTCCATGGGAAACCTCCAATAGTATTAGGACACATAGATATTTATCTGTGTTTTAAGATGCACATAGCAGAAGCAGATTTGCAAACTTTAAATTCTTTCTGTTGATTTCTTTAAGCTTGTAACTTATTCCTAATGAGACTTTTAAAAAATTCTTAATTCTACTCTTCAATGCTATTTAACAACTAAAAAAAAAGCAAATATTAATGTCTCCCCTAAGCATGATTTTCTTTTTTTTAATCTTACCTGAAGGCTAATGTTTACTTTTCATTGTGTATTCTAGCACTTTATGAAAATGCATGCTGAAAAGAAGCACAAATGTGATAAATGTAGTAATTCCTATGGTACAGAATGGTATTTGAAACGGCATATAGAGGTCTGTGGCAAGACTTTCCAGTGTACTTGTGGGTGCCCTTATGCCAGCAGAACAGCATTACTGTCTCATATTTACAGAACTGGCCACGAAATTCCTGCCGAACACAGGTAAAAGTGAAGCAGTTAAGTAATGATACTTATATTCATCACCAAGTCCTCTATCTCCCATGTACTGGCTTTTTGTCTCCTTTCTGTTGATTAAATTGGAAATAGGCTTGCATTGTTGTAGCTGTAAAGCAGTTTGCAGTTTCTTTGTTCAGTTGCTTTTAGTAGTTTCTGTTTTGTTGAAGGCAATGATGATTGTCTAATCAATAAGATCAGGTTTCCCCACATATAAAACAAAGAGTACTGATGACACTGCACTGCACGGCATAAATGCCGTGGGTTCTTGTTGCATCTGCTTTTACAGTTCTGTGAGAGTAGAGATGATTTGGAAATGTTTATAGCTGGTATCTTAACAAGTACATATATTTCATAAAGGGTAGTCTGTTTCCTGAGGCCTAGCCTGTCTGTCTTGGAGATTCAACTGCTGCAAAATTAAGTTCTGTGTGAAGGAGCGCTAATCGTATCTTCAGTTTCCATGAGAGACCTTTACCTGTACGCTAGTTTTAAGAGCGCTGTCCCTTCAATGCTCAGTCTGAGCATCAAAGTAACAAATTAAACGTCTTCAAATCGGAGTGCTTAATGTACAAGGGGGAAGAAACCATCTAAACTTCCACCTCCATTTCGAAAAAAGTCTCCATAAAAGAGGTAACCATTTTTTCTTTTTTAAATGGGAGAGTGAGGAATGAAATTTTGCAAAACTGAAGTTCATGGAGTCTCTTTATATTTTAATCAGGATTAGTTGTCTTCTCATATCCAACCTCATCTGTGACTTCAGTTTATATTTTCAATGCAATGACTCAAAAGAATGGAAGGCAGATGTTTTGTGCTTGAAAGGAGTATAAATTACTGATCTCATGTTCACAGGGATCCTCCTAGTAAGAAAAGGAAAATGGAATCCTCCGTACATAATCAGCAGCTGGCAGAGAAAGCAAATGAAGCATTCATCAATACACAGAACAATAATCCTGGCACTCAGGAATTGGAGTCCTCTGAAGTGAAAGTAGTGGCCTCTCTTGAAGGCAGTTCTAACTTCACGAACCAAATGCAGCCAAAATGTACACCGAAGATGCTTCTACCAAAGCCCAAGGTGGCTTTGGTTAAACTTCCAGTGATGCAGCTTGCTCACTTGCCTATATATGTGTCTGCAACAGACTCTTCCGTCAAACCTGCTGTAGTGGCTGTTGATAATCAAGGTTCAGTTGTAAGTACTGTTCATTTATTGCCCCAATCTATAGGAATTCTGATTCCAGCACTGGAGGCAGAAACACTTGTATTTAAAGATAGTATACCTGTTTCAAAAGTGACAAATTCTGGTGATCATGAACCAGTAAGTACTGGTGTACAAGTTGAGTGGGATAAGGTTACGTCGAATAACACAGGGCAAGAGCTGGGGAGTGTTTGTCACAAGAATAAAATTTCTTCAATAAATATACAGACTGATTTATCTTACATTTCACAGAACTTTGTACCTGCTGCAGCCTGGACTCCCAATTCTTCTGTATCCTCTTGCTCTCAGACAGATCTGTCATTCAGTTCACAGGTTTCGTTACCCATCAGTGTACAAACACAGACGCTGCTGCCTGCTTCCAAACTGACTTCATCCATAGCTGCTCAGACTGATGCTTTTAGTCAGGTTTGTTTTCCAACGTGTGGCGTTTCTAGGGAGACTCAAACTGGTAGGACACAGGACTCTATTGATGGAAGAGTGCAAATGGACCAGGCTGTAATGTGCAGTGACATCTTTGACAACGTTCATTCATCATACAATGTTTCTACTCACATTGAACTTCCAGAAAACAATTTAATGCCTGCAAATATAGATCAAACCTTGCTGCAAAGGAGTAATTGTAAGAGCCTGAATCAAGATACGGTGAAGTCTGAATCCCTTATCGGCTTCAATACACAGACTAATATACTTCCACCTCAAAATACGATGGATAATCAAACGCAGACAATGGACCTACTAAGTGATCTGGAGAACATCTTTTCAGGAAACATGTCTGGCCAGACACTGGATAATCGTGGCCTTTTGTCTGAGACAAGTTCTAATGCTGACACACACCTGCCATCTGGTCCATCACAGAGCACAGGAATAGACTTTGACATTGAAGAGTTCTTTTCAGCATCCAATATCCAAACTCAGACTGAAGAGAGTGAGCTTGGTACCCTAAACTCTGAGCCAGTTTTGGAGTCACTGGACATTGAAACTCAGACTGATTTCTTATTTTCAGATAGTGCCACTCAATCATATAGCTGCCGAGGAAATTCTAACTTCTTAGGTTTGGAGATGTTTGATACACAGACACAGACAGACTTGAATTTCTTTTTGGACAGTAATACCCATTTGCCTTTAGGAAATATTCTGAAGCAGTCTAGTTTCTCCATGAGTACTGACTCATCTGATACAGAAACCCAGACAGAAGTATATCCAGCTACTAAAAACATACCAACTCAGAATATTGAAAGCAAAGTCCAGCTCAGTAGCGCTGAAACACAGACTATGGATAGCTGCTTTGAGAATCTAGGGAGTTTATTCCTTACCAGCAATGAGACACAGACAGCAATGGATGACTTTCTTCTGGCTGACTTAGCCTGGAATACAATGGAGTCCCAGTTCAGTTCAGTAGAAACACAGACCTGTGAAGAGCTGTGCTCCTTGTTTCAGAGCTCTGACAAGCCCAGCCATTGAGTACTACGTAATATAACTGTTTCCTGTGGTTTGAAATTAAGTTATTGGGGTGGGAGAGATGGCTTGACCAAGTTATCTACTTTGCATTATTGAATGTAGTTTATCGTGAGCAGTTGGCCTAAGAGACTTTTCATGCTGAAGGTACTCTATTGAATATGTAACTTTACATAAGCTATGTGTGTATAAATGGGGGGAAGGGGGGGCTGAAACATGTTAATGTACATTTGAACCTTAAAAAAAAAAAAAGAATTATGTGGTGCCTATGTTCAAACTTCTTTGCAAAGCTGATACTGCTTTAATTTAAACAGAAGAACTTTTAAAGTTGTTCTATATATCTGTCTCTACCTATTCCTGGCTTACATATAGGGTTCCAATGTGCTGGACCAAAACCCTGACCTGTCCAATTCAGATGCTTCCCTGAACTTACGGGGGAGGATTCTGTTAGCGTAAGCTACTTCTGTTTACTTTTTTTAGTAGCTTGTATTTTAAATCCGGCATGAACATAAGCTGTATTGTCTTCTTTTACTTTATGCTTTCACAGCTCTTTCTCCTGCATAAGTTGGTATTTTCCAACTACCTGTCCAACACATTAGAGACATATAGACTCTTGAATTGTTGAATATATTTATTATTAAAGACACATAGAAAGCAGTACTTTTAAAATTTTTTTCCCTGAGTGGCACTGATGACCTTTGAAGGGTAGGAAAAGAACTTGGAATACATATTATAGGAAAAATTAGTATGTCGTCCTTTTAGCTAGTGTAATAAATGGGACTAACATTTTTAGAGTCTTCAGGAGGGATTTGCTTAAATTATTTATGTCTGTAAGATGCAAATGTTACAATGTGTGTGCCTCAAAGACTGGAATAATTTGTTTTCACTGAAATTCTCCTAGCTTTATGAAGATATAAGTGGAGAAATGTTACAGTGGTTTATACCTCTATTACCTTAACAGAAGTCTTTAGAAATGGGAAATTAAATTGTCTAAAATACTCACCTAAACTCCTGGTTTTGGACTTCTTGCTTCCAAAAACAATTGGAATCCGTACAACAGAGCTGGGAGATCAGCTCACAGAAGCCCTTTCAGAAGAGGTGTATCTTGCTTTTGCACGTTGATCTGCAGCCCTCAGTTCCTGCAGCTTTCAGGGAGTTTTTCTGAGTATAGTCAAATTCAAACAAACTGATTTTTCAGAGAAGAAACATGTGACCTTGGAATTTTTTTGAATGTTCATCTTGCCCCTCAGTACTGCATTGTTTGCAGTATTTTTCATTTGCATGACAAAAATTAAGCCAGTTGTGAATGTATGTTGGAATTTGACCTTAACTAATTTTTATCTCTTGCTATAATACCTGCAAAATGTAGGCCTCTGGTTTTGTCCTGGACAGGGTTTAGTTTCTGTTACCTTAAATGAAAAGAGAAACCACTTCGTGTCAAGTTCCTGGGCCTGTAACAGACTTTACTCCTCCACTGTGCGAGGAGAGGTATTGGCTGCATATTTACTAGGCAGCACATCAGTAAATGTATGTCCAAGCCTTAGTTTTTGAAGACTCGCTGTGCTTTGTGCTTCATATCCTCAACTCAAGGATGTGGGAGTTAAGTTACTCATCCACTGCAGCTAGCTTGTTTTGTTGAAAATGAGCAATACCTTTTTTTTTTTTTTGTCTCTTCCTACCACTCTTTAAATTGCCATAGTTAACACGCTAATATGGTAAGCGTCTCTACTTTTACTGGAAATAATCTCTTTAGATTAACCCTGAAGCTCATATTTTCCTCCTGAAAAACTCCTGAAACCACAGCTATGTTGCCTGTTTAATTTTTCAACATTTCTAGGTGTGAGTTCAGACACTTCCAGTCTTTGGCTGAAGAAACTGCAGAAAGGAATCTTGCAGTTCCCCCAGGAGTACAGTAATTCTGCTTTGGGGAAAGTCCCCCCAGGTTTCATAATGCCTGGAGTTCTGATCTTAAAGGTGGGATATATTAAAAAAAGGAAGACATCGCTTGTAATTCTGTTTCTTCTGAAGATGTGGCTCATTCATATTTACCTACCTACTTTGAAACTGGGCAGTAAGACAAATGACAAAATTAGGTTAATTTATTCTATTGCAGTATTTTTCTAGTAATGTTGCATCTTCAGGTTTTAAATTGTTTTTCCTTCTCCTTTCTTCCCCCTGGCTAGAATACCAGAGAACATTTCTTCATACATAGGCTTCTGTGTTTCCCATGTGCAAGTTGTCTGTAGTGACGCATGAAAGAGAAGCAGTTACTATAAATCTGGTTGGGGAAAACTGCATTTTCCACAGCCGTAGAAGGCAGAAGTGAGAAACTGTTCATTACCTATGAATTCAGAAAGTCGGTCTTTTTTCTGCAAGAGAAGGAATCTTAGGTGATGAGGAGCAGAATTACAGAAGGCTTTGAATTGTAGCCATCTGAAAGACCAGCTAGCATCTAAAGAACTTTGAAACTAATTTACAAATCAAAATGAGAATTGCCATGTTCTTATGGTGTAAGCCAAAGCTCTTAACATCAGTGACTATCGGAAAAAAACCTAAGGTTTGTGTGGACGCAATCTTACAATGTAATTGTAACTCATTTATTGTACTTTGTAATTAAAAGTATTTGAGCTTTGTGTGTTTTATTGGAACATGCAAATAGCATTTCCTTCCCTCATCCTAGGGGTTTAAAATAGTTTGAACTTTAATTAGGTGAACACAGTACTACAGTATGAAATTATTTATTGAAAGTGCAGTATTAAGAAATTATTAAATATGTCTGCGTTGTCTTTGGGAAGTGGCTCATTCTAACCAAAATTAACAACTTCACAAATTTGGTTCGCCATAAATTATTCATAAAAGTCAGAAACAGGTTTGGATGCTATGTTGCTGGCATATGTCGCTCAGTTTGGATTTATTAAGTATTTTTGTGAAAATGTGAAGACTGCAACCAGACTTCATAGTTTGCTGAATCCCACAGTAAACCTAATGAAACCTGATCTGAAATACTGTTGCTGAATATTATGAATTCTTCAAATTTGAACAAGTTCTTTAAAATGGCTAGTTTTCTATTCTGGCGGCTGTTTTAAAAATAAACTTCAGTCAGAACTATTTCTTGATAGTACTAAAATGATACTTATCTCCCTTTTTCTGCAGTATGTCTCTGATTTGATTTTCAAGGCACTGTCTCTGTTGTAAGTATTGGTCA
This sequence comes from Aptenodytes patagonicus, assembly GCF_965638725.1. NCBI lineage: Eukaryota > Metazoa > Chordata > Aves > Sphenisciformes > Spheniscidae > Aptenodytes > Aptenodytes patagonicus. The sequence continues at coordinate 5,771,499 of NC_134959.1, read as the reverse complement.
GCAGTGGCTTACTACTTTGCTTATTCTCTTTTGTATCCTCTACTGCCATTTGAACTGCTATACAAAAAGTAACATCAGATTCTCCATAGCCTCTTAGCACAGTTTTTTCTCTGGAAGTGATACTAATGTTACTTGTACTTACTCTTTGCATTTCCTGCTTAATTCTGTTATGCTGTAATTGCTGGATCTTGATCTGGCTGCCTGTGTAATGCTACTCTAAAATTGAATTAGTAGTTTTGTAGTTTCACTTGAGCTTTTCTTTAGTATATAAAAAAAATCAAACAAATGAAACAGCGAATTGGGGACACGCGTTCTATGAGAACGTAAGCACAAAACAGCTGAAAAATGAGAGGTCTGTCTTGTTGCCTTCCATGTTTGTTTGTCACAATGCTAGAAGTTTGTATGACATAGATGTATGTTTCTTCTACTTTTGGCTTTATTTGCATCTATTTCCGCTAATACGCTTGTAAGTGCTTCTTTCTGCTTTGGGTAGGGAGGGAATCCTCCCCCAACTCTTCGTGTCAGCCTAGAGAAATTGGTAAAGTCAGAGTTTACTAACACTAGGTATTCTTAGCTATGCAAAGTTGCTTGTGTCTAGAAAATTTTCACTTCTGAAGGATATGAAATCTTAAAAAAATATATACATATATACTTGCAGCTGTAAATTAAACAGCTGTAAAACAAGCCTTGTGAGACCTTGTCTAGTTTTGAACAATTCAATCAGTGTCTGTAACTTAATGTATGTAACTAGCACTCCTAACAAATTTTTATTCCAAGGTGCACACGCAGTCATTTTTTCTGCTGAAAACAAAAGGCTGAATTTCCCTGTTAGTCATATGTACCTTGATTGTGTAGAGGCAACAGAATAAAGGAAGATGACCGCCTTCCACTGTTTTAAATCCTTGACCTGCCAACACATGCTCACGTGCTTAGTCAGATCTGAATTGATTTTTTTTGTGAGGCTGGGTAGAGATGTGTTGGCAGGATTGGGATCTTAGGATGTTAGGGTTTTTTTTAATAGCCTTTCAAATACCGGGTAAGTCAATAGGACTAATACATACTGAATCAACATAGGGTGCTCAACTTGCAAAAGAATATGTTGCTGAAATGACAACTCGGAGGTGAACCAAATGTACTTGCCTTTATCATTAAGGTTGTATGGTTTCCTTTGCTTTAATCTATTTCTGACGTGTTGTTTTTTTAAACATGATCTTAATGTACAGTTTACTGTTCCAAATACATTCACACCAAAATGTTAACATTCTGGGCCTTGCAAGCTTTTTCATTCATATTTGGTTTAAGGTGCTGCTATGCTTGTGTTCCCAGTAGAATAGGCCTACTGTAAACAGACTTCCATTAATAACTGTATGTGAACACTGTGAGGATAGGGTTGTTTAATGGTAGCAAGCTTCAGTGCATGGTGCAAACATGCATCTTCTGTTTCTTTTGTTGTTTTTTAACAGTTGATGTGAATTTAAATGTGTGCTAGAAGGACTTGCTGCTTAAAGCATGACTGAATTTTCTTGTTTAAAATGCCATTGCTATGCAATGAACAGAATCAAGGAACCACATTGTTCAACTCTGCATTGCCTTGCAGTCGGGTTGAGGGTATGTTTGTATTTGTGTGCGTGACTCTTCCACTTCGCCGAAAATGTAATCGGACATCCTGAAACAGTGGAAACTCCTGAAGGAACTGCTGAGTTAAATAACAGAAGTCCTTTACTTCTGATTCTTTTTCATATACTGGCTTTACAGCAGTATCTTCAACATAACTAGCAATGGAATATAATAGATGACTTGTGATGATGTAAACTGTACATTTCACAACAACTAATGCTTTACATGCATGCTTCAAGCACTTGCATGCAGAGCTAGATTGACAGTACTTCCATCTACAGAGATTTGCAAGTGCATCTATGATAAAGATAGATATGAAGGATAGCCATATTTTTTTCAGCTTATGGAATTCAACACCGGATTATGATCTAATTTAAACTTGTAATTATTTGGAACGGATGAGTAATAAATCTCATGGGTGAGTCTTTCCCAAAGCATGTGTGAGTTAATCTCAGTAAGGCTGAGAAACATCCTTAAAATATTTTTCTTCTCATCACTGGTGGGATTTTGATCTAGTGGACAAATTTAGTTTTCAAAGGATGTCCATGTTTAATTCTTGCTATTTAAGCCAGTAAACTTGCAATGAGCAGACAAAAGCAAGCGTTCATTTCTTGGACCTATTTTACAAGTGACAATCCCAAAGAAGGAATGTTGTCGTAGTAATTGTGAAACTTTTAAGTATATTCATGCATGCAGAGAAAACCTTGTGCCAAAATACTGTTTCCTGTTTCCCTCTGTTGGAAACTGAAGTGTTAGACAAAGCTACTAGTAAGTTATTCACAAGTATTGAAACGTTTTGTTCACAAATGAAGCACTTATTTAGTCCTGTAAATTATACATATTTTGGAATAAAGTTAACTTCAATCAGTTTTTGCCTTCTGTTTTAATGCTTGTGATCTGCCTACAGAGGCATGGGTGGGGTGTTCAGTGCCTATTGGCAAGTAGCACCCATTGCTCCTTAACATCTTACCTTTTTGAAAGCTAGGTGTCTTGAATTGGTAGAGATTTTGTAAATTAAAACTATCTTACAATGTCAGTCCTTGATCTCCAGAGGCGGCAAAAGTTTTCCTGTGTAGTCCTGCTTCTCAGTGAATCCTAGGAAGTTTAAACTCGCAACACAAATGTAATCAGAATGTCAAGATGCTACATTTCATAAACCTGAAACAAATCCATCCGAGAGGTTCTCTGCTGTAAGTGAACCTATGCATAAGACTTCCGTGCAGAATCTGATGCATACAGGCAGGGCTGGATTCTTCTGACCAGCAGCATCCAGGCTGGCTGCACTAGTGGTGCTCCATCTCGAACCTCTCAGCAGTGCATGCAAATTTCAATCTTTAATTCCCTTGTACAGACAATGGAATAACTCTACAGTTTCAGCTCCCTGGCAGATGCCTTTCTTCTACAACAGACTGTCAGGACAGAAGGATTACTTTGTATTCTTCCTCTACCTTACCATCCACCCCTCCTGTAATTTTCAAGATCTCTAGAGTCATAAGTAACATCAAGTAGAAATTCAACTGCATTATGATTATTAGTTTTCAAAGTATCCTAGAAAATTACAGTCCTCTCTAACAGCTTATATTATTTTGCAATATATTTTATATAACTGAGAAAATAATTTTGCCACTATGAATATTTAGGGAAAAAAAAAAGCTAGAGTAGGTTGGTTTGGAGTATGGATCATACTTTGTCCTTTTTCTTCTTGTACAGGTCCCATGCTTAGTCATGATCCCACCATTTTCTGTTAGTTGGAGGATATAAAATGCTGATTTCTACTGTTACCTGTATATATAATTCAGAGTAGGTGAATGAGCTGGTGCTCCTTGACTGAAAGTTCATCTGTACCATTACACCAGCTATAGTCACAAATGAAGCATTCTCTGACGTATAGCAGGCTGCTGTTTTCAGTCCCATCATACTCTGGGGTAAGTATTTGCACAAGGCAGCGTTCAGCCCTAGTAGTACCAAAATATGGATGGTATTTCCAGAGGGGAGTATGTCACAAGTATCTAGAAACTAAATTCCTGTTCAGAGCATTCAAAATTATGAGAGTCTCAAATGTATGAGACGCTGACTGTCCTTTTAGGAATAATAGCCCTATTCGTGTTGTAGGAATGATTCTGCTTAGTTTAGTCTGAGTCATTTCAGGCTTTTCATTATTCAGAACAGATTTGGCCCATGGACAAAAGTCAGATACTTTGACAGACCGATCCTCATGAAACTTTCACAAATGGTCAACAGTCTAAAAGGCAGGACAAACTTTAACTCTTGATTGAGAAGATAATGGCTGCTTCGAAGGGAAGCCTCATGTATTTTTGAACTACTTTCTTGTTTGCTGTTGCTGAGAATTCACATTTCTTCTGGCAGTGAAAGCATCCCTGACTGTTTTGTGTTTAGTTCCTGAATTTCCTTCACTTAAAGAAATTGCATGCTGGCAAGTTGATTGTTTTCTGTCAAAACAATGGAATTAGAGGCAGATTTTCTTTCTGGCTCCAGGATTTGACAGTGAGTCCTCTGGAATCGGTCCTTTGGAAGTTTGGACCTAAAACAAAAAGGGAAAAATGTTGATTTAACTTTCATGTGTTCCTTCATTGTATTTTTACATTGTTGTCAACAATTCCCTTTTCGCTTGTTTTGTTTTGGCACCGTGAATACAGGAAGCATTTCTAGCTGATCTAGCCCTTAAGTTTATTTCCTTTCCATGAATGGGAATGGCTTTATTCTTGAGAGAATTTACACGTAAACAAGAAGCTGCTGTTTCCTGTGCTAGAAGAACCCAGTGTATTCAAGGGCACATAACTTGATTAAGCTTACGATGGCTTAAGTATTGTGTATTTGTTTCTTTATGTTCTAGGCCTTCAGTTAGCAGCTTTTCTGGTCTTCTGCTACAGGTCTTGTAGCAATAATCTGCGAGTGTGGTTCTTAGAAATATTATCTTGTATCAGGTTGTAGTAAAACCTCTGTCTAATCTGGCTGATTTGACAGTTTCAAATACCTCAGCAAAAGCGTTTCCTGGCATGAAACACTGGAAAATGTGGAAATAATGTTTATAGTTTTCCCTGCAACTTTAAACATTTTTTTTTCTGTAGTCCTAAAGAATTTACTACCTGTCTGCAATGGCTGCAACTTATAATTACTGTAATGAACATGTTTGGCTTTACTTACTGTTAATTGGTACTGCAGTTCATTTTTCAGTTTTCTCACTGAAGCAGCAGTATTTTCAGTTGTCTGAACGGGAGAGACTCTTCTCTCCTTCGAGACTATGGAAAATGTTACTAGTTTCACGGATACATAGGTGTTTGAATTTTCTATTTAGTGGAAAATGGGACTGAAACAAGTACATACGGATTTATTTATCTTGGGGCTCTTTGTGAAGGATGCTTCTTTTGTAGAGCTTGCATTTTATATCTAAATATGGAAAGCAGGATTAGAAAACATATTACCATAGGGGGAAGGGTACAAAGAAGGGAAGAAAATGATCTGTTAGAGGGTGTGTCTGTTCTGTCAGAATGATACTGCACTTGTATAACTGTAGCACCATAATTGAATAGCAGTTAGGACAAGTTACTACAACAAAAATCTGTTTCCTGGACATTAACAACCAAGATAGAGCTTGACTCCAGATAGTCATTGGCTGAGATTTTCAGATATCCAGAGTATTGAAAGAGATAGAAGATGCACGTAGATCATAGTATCAGCTATAAGGACCTATTTTTTAATAGATCTTTGTAACTTTTTAATAGGTTCTTTATAACTTTCCCTCGTGACTTGCAACAAAATATGAAACAGGTACAAAAAATTACTGTCATTTCAGATTGAAATGTTTAGCTTTTGTTCTTCAGGAAGAGTGAAGGAATGCAGAAGACAGTAATCCTGTGAGCAGCCTTGTGCTGTTTCTGGCATAGGTGCTCGTTTTGTTGGCCGTTCAGTAGGTGGCACTCCTCTCTCCAATACAGAGGTGCTGTCACTTGAAAAATCAAATTTGCTGCCAGAAAAATGTTGGCCCTGTCCTAACCTCCAGTGCAACAACTCTCATACTCTGCGCCTTAAGCTGATATGCCACTCTACTTAAAGATATGCTTCTTAAAGAATCATAACATACTATCTATACAAATGAGTGTTCTAAAAGATTTCCAGATTTCCCTAAGCAATTCCCAGGAAAATTTGTATTGGGAGACAAAGCAAACTGCTTGGAGCTGTTATTTAACACTAGCACTCGGCTCCTGCGTTCTTCTCTAGAGGTCGTTTCACATGAGTATTGGGTGAAGAGATGAAGCCATGTCATCCTTCTGTTTTTTAAAGGAATGAACACATAATTACTTAAATACATAGAATACATATCACCTATTTTACTGAAACTGCCTCTAGAAGGTGATATTTCTTTAGCTCTGATGTTGAGATACCTGAAGATGAACACAATTAACAAACTGATGCCAGAAAACTACTAAAAACTACATTTATGCACATGTTGATTAGTAAAGAAATAAATCTAAAAAGACATTGAGTTCCTCCATCTATTTTACAGTGGAAACCATCTGGTATTGGGAGCCTTGCACTGGTATTATCTTTCCCTATTCCAAATTTTTATCAAAGCATCAAAAGAGGGGAAGGGTAAGTTGCAATGAATCTCTGTCCTGAATGCTGAATTGAATTGCAGTTACCTATGTATCTATGGAAAGACTGCTATTTTGTTTTTTGTTTAACACAAAAGCCGAAGAGAACTTGATCAGAAAAAGCCCTTCATTTAGTATGAGATGAAACAAGAATAAGTGAGTATCAGAATGCACAGAATACATATTAAACAGAAACAAGCAAAGAACACGTTAACAGGATTTAAAAAATGAATCTACTTACAACAAGTAAGAAAAAATAATTGTAAATAATTGTCAGTCCCACCACTCTCTGCTCTCCAGGTCATTTCCAATTCTTTTAGGTGCCAAATTAGCAAGGAATGTATGCAAATATTTTTCTGTGAAGCTCAATAGGATTTAGCACTGTTTAAATTAAGAATATTATTAAATGCCTTGTGGAGTAGGCATGGATTTAAGAATGTTCCTAAAGTTAGGCATTGCTTCAGTGCTCAGCAGCATCAAATACCTAATTACTGTGCTAGGCTACGGTAGTCATTCAGAGTGAACCTACATGAAGAGGTTGCACTTCATCCCCAGAATAAGCTATTTAAGGCTCTAATGAATCTATCTTATGGTCAGGAAGAAACTAAACCTACGTGAAAGTAATTGGCATTCATTAGCTTATAATTCTATTAATAGCATCTACAAAAACTACAAAGGAATTTTTTTTTTTTCCTCACAGTCTAACAAGCTTTAAAAAAAGCATGAAATTACAATATAGAAATGTTAGGTCAGGCTAGACGGCACTGCATCTCCTGTGACACGGCTGACCGTTAAGGAAGGTAGTCCAGAAAGCAGTGGAACCTCCTGCATTTTTTATTCATTTCCTTCCTTGACCTCAACATACCTGTTCCTGACATTACCGGTTAAAGAGCCCTGGATGTCATCATGTTTTGTGTATTGTTTTTGGTTTGTATGTGGAATCTGCATACAGGCATGATGGCTGTTCTTTTTAAAAGCAATAGGATTATAAACAGTTGCAATACTTTTGCCTGATGTAAGAGCACAGTGCCAGTATAACGGCTCAGGATCTTCTTGCAGGAGTGAGACTTTGTATGGCTTGAGATAAACGATGATCCATGAATTTCTATTTTTTGTCCCCTCACTTTATCATTCACGATGTCAGCTCCCCTTTCACCCTTCTGCTCTGTTGCTCTAGCATTGACTACAGGAAGCAATCTCAGCTGAAGTACCATTGAGCATCTTCTGAGAGATAATGGCTTTTGTATTCTTCCAAGAAGGGTCTGAAGTATCCTTGGGAGTGGCATCCTTCACAGGTGGAAGACTTAAAGTCAAAGATTCAGAGCCATTTGGATCAAGCACATTAACCTCTTTATGCCTTACAGCGTCTGGATTTTTCACATCTTCCAGGTTCTGCATACAGTGTTCTTTTTATTGGCAGGTTTCACCTTGGAATGTTTGAACAGTGTAACTTGTTACGTATTTCCATTTTAATGCCATATGTTGTAGGACAACAGTTAGATTTAACTAGAATGGGTTGAAATCTCTTCCTTTCCTGAAGCTGTATCAGCTATGGCATCTACACTTAACTCGCCTTCTGATTTTGATTGATCTCTTGTGGTCTTGGCTTCTTGACCTATACTGTTGTCAATAGATTGCAACATGTCTAAGCAAAACTGGCAATTGTTGGAAGTTTCATTTGCCTTGCATTTCTTAGCTTGTTTTTGCAGCTGGAAGCAGGCATGTGGATCAGTTTCACCCCAGCTTTGCACCTGGTAATGGAGAAACATGTTAAATCTAAGACAAGCCAGAGCATTGTAAGAAGAAAAATGTAGAAGAAACAGTCTTCACTGATGTAACTGAACACTCATGCTATTTGTGTTTTCTTCCAAGTACAAAATAATGAGTAACTGTAATCCCTCACTGGTCCTATTTTGTAACGTTGCATAGTGAAAGACCTCCTGAACCGAAAGAAGGAACTGAGGTGTTTCGTAGTCCCTCCCCAGGGGTTTTCTGTTTTATCCTGCGAGAACAGATTAATCTAACTTCTGATGCAGTCATTGGTGACGGGTGAAGACTGCTCCCTCCTTCAGCATCTTGGAGGACGCTTTTCTTCACATCTTTTCTTCACCATGGGTGTAAAAGCGATTATGAAAAAAAAATCCCCAAATCTCTATAAAATTATTTCAAAGCAGTCAGCCAAGGCGCTTGACGTTCGCTGCCTCAAAACCAGCCGCCGACGTGGGCGCGGGCCCTGCTCCCCCCCCCCGCCTGCGGCCCGGCCCTCCTCAGCCGCGGCGCCCTCGCTGAGGCGCGGCCGGGCGCCCGCTCCCCGCCTCCCGGTCCGCTTCCCAAGGCGGGCCGCTCCTCCGCCCGCCTCACCCCGCGGGGCGCTGCTCCCTCCAACGGCCTGAGGCGGGGGGGGGGGGGAGGCGCCCTCCGGCGCCCAGCGGTTACCCGGGCAACGGTCTGTGGGAAATGGCGGGCCTCCTCCGTGAGGCCTGTTCGTCAAAGGAAAACGCCGTATTGGCCTTGGGAGAGCTGCCCAGGCGCTGCGGGGGAGCTCCTGCGGTCCCTCCCGACCTCAAGTTATCCCGTGGGTCCCGGGTTTTGCATGGATATGGCAGAGCCTCGTATCCGGAAGCTGGCCACCGGTTGGAAGATGGCTGGTGGGGACTGACTCTGAAGCCTAATGATGGGTGGGCATCTGGGAACTGTCAGCCAAGAATGGCAAATGGGAGAAATGGCAGAACCGGGCAGCTTGGAAGGAAAAAACGGGGAGAGGGCTGAAAGGGGCACAAGGAAGGAGAGCGCCTATACAGAGGTTTAAAAACATGAATAGGAAGAGAGTAGTGTGTATGAGAAAAATGGATGTGAAATGACCAAATAGGAAGAAAAGGAAAAAAAAAACTGTGAGAAAGGTAGAGAACAAATAAAAAAAATGAGAGACAAATTGATCTTACAATATAAGGAATCTAAATAATCTCTTACAATGAATCACTGCCTGACCCATGGATCTTTAAGTATGAAAAAATAGAAAAATGAAAATCAAGCATACAATGAGCATTATTTTTATGTCTAAAATCATTAACGAGCACTACTGAGACCATTTGCAGTTGTTAGAAAGTCCTGTGGTTATTTTATAACATGGATGGCATGAAGACTGAGTCACAAGCACTTTTACCAGAAGATGGGATTTGGGGACATCCTGAAGTGCATTTATTCAGGTATTTGCTTGAAAATCTATGTTAAAAGTTCTAGGACTGAAAGAGTCCAACCACAAAGGAACCTTTCCAAGTGTCACATCTCTGTTTAGCAGAACGTGCAGCCCTTTGGAAATTATTCACTGATCTCTGTTTGACATCAAATGCCATTGACACGACTCTGTGAATCACACAACTTGCATCTTAATAGATAAAGACTGCATATCCTAGTTAGGTGAAGATAATATTTGCTACAGAAGATCGATACCATTGTTCTTTAACAGAATACTTAATTTTATATATATATATATATATATCAGGCATATTACCTAATTCTGATCTGGCACTTCCCTGAGATGTGACTAAGATATTTTCCTGGGGAAATTCATAAAGGCTGAGTTAATCATTAATGTGAAAGGGTGTGGGAAGGTATTTTTAAATTCTGCATGCAGAACAAGTGTATCATGCAAGGCTTACAAACTGTCAGTGTAAATACCACTGTCAGATTCATGTAGTCATATATGATTATTAAACTCTTGGGTGATATTCTAGTGTAACACCTACATAGTTCACCAGCTTCAGAAGAGCTGCACAGATATAAATGAGAGTAGAAGCTCGCCTTTCCAATTCACATACTGAGTCACAACTTCATCTCGAAAGCTGATGTAATCGTAATGCACTTTGCCTTTACATCCATTTTATCGTCCTACAATTCTCATTACTAAAAATAAACCTGTTCTGGAAAGTTAAAGAGGACATGTGACAGTGGCCGCTTTGGATAAGCCCCAGCACTCAGACACCCCTCCCTATTAATGGTTCCATCATAGTTCTGCCTAATGGTCCCCAGTGCCGGCATCTGCTTTCTCCTAGATTACCTGGAGTCAAGACAATTGATAAATGCAGCAGAATAAAGCTCCCAGTTCATTGCCTGCATCGGTTTTGCCTTTTTCTTTGCGAATCATTTAAATCTTAACAAAAGAGGGGTCCAAACGTCTCCTTTCGGTTAGTTGGAAATTCTCCGGCATTTTAAATGCAGTTTGGCACGGCAGAAATGTCAGGGTCACTCAGCGCTACATCGGCAGAACAAGAGGCTGTCTTTAAAATTTTTGGTGTCAGCTGGAAGATGTAGAGACGAGTCGACAAATAGTTATTAGGACAATGTTATTAGGACAAACTTTTATCCTATGACCACGCTATTTAAATCTGCAAAAGGAGAGGAATCTTTAAGAATGAAAACAATGCCCGAGTGCCATTTCCTAAGTCTGTCAACACTAATTTAATGTAAGACCTTCTGCTTTTCTTACCCTATAATGGAGCAACACTGTATAGCTCTAGAATTTACATTATGACTGCTCTATTCCTGCTGGCACCTTCAAAATTATCTTGTCATAAAAATACTATTTTCCAGTGAAAAGATAATAGGTATTTCTTCAAAGGGGCTAGCTAGGTCAGTACTAACGATTTCTTTATCAGCTTTGTTATTGACAATATTTAGAAAAGAGCCTTGGATAATGTCCTTAATATAGCACTATAAATGAAGAGACAGATTAGAATTTTAAACTTACATGTTCAATATTTTGTGAACTAAATTAAGATAGAGAGGGGGTGGCGTATGGATGCCTACCACTGCATATATTAAGCCATAGTTTCTGTATGTGTGGTAGTGCTTGCTTCTAAGGATTTAAGCATTTGCTCTGTACAAATATTTTCAGTAGGCAAAACCAAAAGAACTTCCTTTTACAAATGGTGTCTGATGTTTCCCATTTTGAACTCATACCACAGTTTCCACATCACAGAAGGATGCACAAGGCTGCAGGCTATTTGAGGGAATGTCTGTGTGTATGTTTGTTAAGTTTCAGTGCTCAAAACTTTCATTTACTATGTCTGTCTTAAATCCGTCAGAGGCAGAAGACCAGCCTAGTAGTAAGGACACCCTCAGAAGTGAAAGATGTGAGTGAGAGTCCCCTCAGCTTCACCCTTGGCAAGTGAGCAGGAGGGTAAAAAGAAAGCAGTAGCATACCTCCCATGGTAGATTCAGCAAGGCATGTTGGGAATGTTCAGATCAAGAGAAAAAAAGTGAGAAATACCTTTGTTACGGATTCTGATGGAGTTTACATGGTGACAGTGCTCAACAGAGACAAGGCTGAGGTGCCCCTGTGTGTGCCAGAACTTGAGGTGACTGGGGGAAATTGCAGATGAAAATGTGAGCACCTCCAGGATTAGCTGGTGAGTTGATGTTCTGACGATTTAAGTACCATTTAATTCCAATTATTTAAAAGCCTGTAAATGGCTTTCTTCCACTCTACCCCACAGGATCACCTGTGAAATTATTTACAGTGGGCATGCATTTATATCAAGTCTCTTTCTACCCTTTTCTCCACTATCCACATGCCCATAGAGTATTCTCATTCTCTTGCAAGGCTAAGGAACCATCAGGTTTTACCTGATGATGACAAGAGCTGAATTCATGAAATTCATGAAATTTCTGAACTGTGTTTTCATCGTGCCAATCAGTTTATATGGGTGTCCCTCTGCATCTCATGTTGCCTTGACCTGGCTAGTCCAAAGCTTACCATGTTGGGTTTTTTTTGCTTTCTTATCACAGGATCTTCTCATTTTTTATGCCAGTCTTTGGTTTACCAACTTTGGGGAGTCTGTATTTTCAACTCGGTTACATGAACTACATCACCTACAATCACCAGTGAAGAAAGGAGTTGGGATATTTTTGTTCTGTGAAATATTACCAAGGTTGTGGGGAGAAAAGAGGAGGCCTGAAAAAGCCAAAAAGCAACAGTATTACACAAGTTCATGATAAGAAGAAGTTAGGCAACTAAAATTACCAGAAGAGGGGAAGTCGAACTCTACTGAGGCACCCCTACTGTGTAAAGTACAGCAGAAGCTAAATTACTCCAGTCATGTTCCCCGTGTATACCACAAAGACATATCCAGAACTCACTGAATGTGTAATCACGTTTAAGCCAATTTAGTTTATTAGTTCTGATAGCTTCATAATAGTTTAAAAAAGGCAAAGACTTTGCATGTTAATATAAAAAATAAAGTTCTTAACTGTTTGCTCGTTTTAAAGTGAAATTAACGTCAGCAAAAACAAGTGTTAATTCCTTCGAAAATTTTAATTATGACAGTTAGAAATTACTAAAAAAATAATCTAAAAGGATGTAGTCTTAAAGCCTGTTTGAACAATTCTTTGGGTCTGTTCTTTTTCTCCCCCAAGTTAGTATGAGTAGACAAAAGCCAAACATGAGTTCATGTTGTTTTCCTGAAATACTCATTTTTGGGAGGGAGACATGGGAAACAGGCCTAATGAATCTTTCCTGTAGTGTGCATTAAAGAACAAGTGAGACAATTTTAAGATCCTGGGCTAACGAATTCAGATGTAATCCTTTATGTTATTACTATTTGATTTTTCAAAACCTATGATCATCCTGTGAATGTAAGACAATGACACGACAAAATCACTGGGAAGCATAATGGTGTCATATTTAACACTGCTGGGCATATTTTTTCATTCCCTACTTGTGAACCATCTGTCATTAAAAAGATTTGGAACCCAGCGGCAATAACCTAGAAATTATTTTTGTACTTATTAATAAAGGAATTAAAGCTGATAGTTCTAATATGGGACAGTGGGGAGCTTTTCCCCATGTTCTGGTGGCTTTTTTTTTTTAACTCTTGGTCCTTACTGGGTTTACTTATCTCGTTCTTAATCTCATCAGCCACATTTCCACTGCCTAGACTTTCAAAGGAACACCAAGTGCTGCAGGTATAAATGATGAAGGTGTAAAAGCTCCTGCTCAGAAGCTAAATCAGAATCACATGTCAACACAGGTCAGGGTCAGTCTCTGGCAGGATCATTGTTTTTAATGCCATTTACTAATTAAAAATGAGTACCAGATTATGGCAAGTCTGGAATGAAGCCGCTTGCTAAAATAGTGTTTTAGCTCCTTGAACTGCCGGCACCAGAGTCTGCTTTTCATTAAACTGTAATTAATTTGAATATTGCTCGGCAATTATTAAATACTCTTCTGAAAAGAACAAACGCCGCTTATGTTTCATAATCAGCCCTCCGTGTTTAGACTGGAGCTGCTTTTACTACAGATGGAAATCTGTAGCAGGGCTGCGGCAGGTGTATTTTATTCAGCAGATGTACTGTAAACGCATTACAGCAGATTAGCTGGATTTCTTCCTTTAAATGTACACTGCGAGATCCAACTTGCAAGCCAGCTGTTTCTTACCGGCCCGTTTAATCTGCCAGAGCCCGGCTTTGCCTCTTCCTTTTAGCAGCTATTTCTGTAACGGATCGGACGAGGCAGAGCGCCGCTATGAATTTTAATCCTTCCACCGGGGAATCCCTCTCGTCTCCTCTTTTTGGATGAGATCCTCGAGGAAAGACCCAGAACACAGCGAGGAGGAGGAGGAGGAGGAGGAGGAGGAGGAGGGGGACGGCGTAGCCGCGGTATTGGGGACAGCGGGAAGGGGGAGCCGCCGGGAGAGGGGGGGCCGGCAGCCGGGGGGTGTAATTAGGGAAGGTGGCGAGGACGACGCCGAGGCGGGCAGGGGGGCGGGTGGGGAGCGCGGAGCCATGGGGAAGGAAGGATGACTCGGGACGTATTTCGCTGCCTGACCCCGGCACGTCAGCAGCAGCAGCGGCAGCAGCCGGAACGCCGCGGTCCCGCCGCCGCCCGCGGACACATGCACCCGCCGGCATCCTCCGGGGCCGGCCGCGACGGGGACGACGCCGAGGTGATCCCGCTGCCCCTGGGTCCGGGCGAGAGGCGGAGCCCGCGGCCCGGGCGCTAGACCGCCTCGCCACCCGCACGCCGCGGCCCGAGAGGAGGAGCGCCGGCCGGCCGGCAGGGAGGGAGCTGGGCGGCGGGCCCCGGGCCGTGCGCTAGCCGTCGGCACAGCCGCCGCTCCCACCGGCCCCCCCATGGATAAGGCGGGCTCGCTGCACACCTCGGTGCCCACGCCGCCGCCCCGGCTCTACCTGCCGCGCAACTTCAGCTGCAGCGCTTGCCTCTATGGCAGCCTGGCCGAGCAGTGCAAGGGGGGCTGCAGCCCCGACGGCGACGCCGCGCCCACGCCCGTGGTGCGGGAAGAGGCGGGCGAGAAGCCGCCGCCCCGCGGCCGGGAGCCCTCGCTGCCCGCCGTGCCCCCCAGCCCCACGCAGCGCCGCCGCGCCAAGTCACTGCCCACGCCCGGCGACCGCAGCCTGCGCCCGGCGCTGCAGCAGAGCCCGTCTCGCCGCAAGACGGTGCGCTTCGCCGACTCCCTCGGCCTGGAGCTCACCTCCGTCCGCCACTTCTGCGAGGCCGACCTGCCGCAGGTGCCGCTGCCCGCCCTGCCGCCGCCGCGCACTGCCGACCTCTTCAAGACCAGAAAGCCGCCGGCGCTGGGCGACCTGGAGCCGGTGCTGTTCGGGCCGCCGCCGCCGCTGCTGGAGCCGCTCTTCCCGCCGCAGCCCGGGGCCAGCCCCGGCTTCACGGAGCGGGTGCGGCAGCACAAGGTGAGGCTGGAGTGGGTGCGGGCCGAGCCGGCGGGGCTGCGCGGCGCCGTGCGCGTCCTCAACCTGGCCTACGAGAAGGCCGTGTCGGTGCGCTACACGCTCAACCGCTGGGCCAGCTGCGCCGAGGTGCCCGCCGCCTACCAGCCGGCCGGGCCGGCGGACGGCCTCACCGACCGCTTCGCCTTCCTCCTGCCCCTGGGCGCCGCCGCAGCCGCCGCCGAGGCCACGCTGGAGTTCGCCGTCCGCTACCGCGTCGCCGGCGCCGAATACTGGGACAACAACGAGGGTGCGAACTACCGGCTGCGGGGCCGGCAGCGCGTCCCGCCCGCCGACGGCCCGCCGCAGGATCCCGACAGCAGCGCCTGGATCCACTTCATCTGAGGCGCGGGGCGGCGGGGGGCGCGGCGGGGGGCGGCCGCCTCCTGAGGGAACCGCCGCCCGCGGAGGGAGCGCGGGGCCGGCGGGCCGGTCCTGTCCCCGCTGAGGGCCGAGGGCTGTGGCGGGTGCCCGGCGGGGCCCCCTGACGGGAGGGCGCGGCACCCCTCCGGCCTCGCCGGCCGCCCTGCCCGCCCGGGGGTCTGCGGCCCCGCGCAGGCCTCGTTTCCAGCCGCTTCTCTGTAAGTCGCGGGAAGATGTTTTCCTGAATTCTGTTTACAGATGGATAATTTATATTTTCTATTTCACTAGCGATGTCGAGGGGAAACCTTCCAGGCTGTCACGGGGGTGTCGGCAGGGAGGCCGGGTGCACGGTGTGCGGCCGGTGCACGGTTTCCACCTCCATCTCCCGGTGCACTGTGGCTACCACCAAGGCGGCTGGTGGTAGTGTTGGCTACTGGCTCTGGAGTGTGGGGAGAGAGGGGCCGCAGGGCATTTGCAGAATTTACTAGTCAGGACCAGGATCCAGAGGTGCAAACAAATGCTCCCGGGTTCCGGAGGTCAGGATCAGCTGCTGTCACCTCAAGACAAGAGGGTCAGGCTCTGGAAACAGGGAGGGCAGTGTCACAGGGCATCCGTCGTCCAGCCATCCTGTTTGCCTAATCCTGCTTAAGCAAAGCCCGGCTCCGGCGGGGTGTGGGTCCGTGTTCAGAGCCTCGCTGACCCACTCGTGTTAATTGCCCTGCAGGGTTAAGGGCCCGATAGGGCAGCGTTAAGGGACAGATTACAGTTTCGAACCCAGAAAGACAAGAGTGCGGATGCCCTCAGGTGTAGCTGTGTTTCATCATGCTGTAAAAATGATTGATCGGTTTAAAGCAAAGATATATTCTTTTTAAACTTTGAACTCTGCTGGATATGTTTAAGCGTATTTAGAAAAGAAAAATAATGTCGCATACTAATTGAAATGCGACCCACTGAGAGATTTTATAAAGCAAGTGTTTTGTTTTAAAATTCACGTGGTGTGTTGTTAAGGTTTGTCAGGATCTGATGTTTGTTTCAGGAGGATTGGTCCCATAAAGCTGCTTGTGTTCAGGTCAGCAGGAAAGTCGTGGAATTGCACCAAAGGAACTAGAGGTGGCAAGAGTTGAATCCATAATTTTAGTCTGCATCCCAAGCAACACTTTCAGTTTTATTTCTGTTAACAGTTTAATTGAGTTTCCTTTGTTAAGGTAGCAATGCAGGACCCTGCTTTCTGAAAAACAAAATGCTCCAAATTTTTCATAGTAATTTCAGTAAGTGGCAGATTTCACAAAGCTGGCTAAATTTAGTTAGACAAATTGAAGAAAGTCATATCTTGCCATATAAAATATATCAATAAAAATTACAGAGCATGCTGACTTCTGCTTTCAAAGATATGTTTTAAATTATATTAGCAGCAAACATAGTATTTTCCTTTTTTAGCTTGCTTTTTCAGGAGTTCAGCTGAATACGGGTTGTGCTGGTGCCAAATCTGGGTGCTAATTTTCCAGGATTTAGGCGTGTATGCGTTTGCAGGAGAGGGACCTCTACAAATACGACTTCTGAGAGTGGTAAAACCGATGTCAGTGTGATCTTCCGATTATGAAGGGCTGTAAGATCAGGCCTTTAACGTTTTGGATCTTCTGTAGAATGTTTAGGAATGAAATGTGATTTTTAACTGCATTTTTGTGTTCCTCAGAAGGGTTAAGTGTCCCAAACAGCTTGAGTAATGTGGAGTTCCCATAGAACCTTTTGAGTTTGGTGGGAATTGAGAGCCCTTTTGTCTCCTGAGGCTCTGGTTCAGTCAGAGTAATTAAACTTACAAATTCTGGGAGAAAAAAAAAGGTCTGGAAACTTGATGGGAAAAGAGTATTTCATTTAATTTCTCTAGATCACTGTTTCTGATTTAATGGAAATAACAGCAAGACTACTTTCTGTAGTATTGGTAACTTGGTTTTAATTTCCCAGTCAGTTTTGTAATCCCTGTGTTTTTAAGAGAAACAGGATATAAAAGAAATGTACTGTGAGCATCTACTGAGTATTTCACATTTTAGAATATTAAGGCCCTGATCTTGTAATAAAGTAATCCTATATGTTGCTAGTACACATTTATAAAGCTAGAATTGCAGAACTAGTGTCTTAAAATGTTCATGATTAAAGCATATTAAGTGGTGTATTTGATAGAGAAAGCCCAAGTGTCTTTTAGTTAAACTTTTTTTTTTTTAATAAGAGCCTTAATACTGGAGAGAAGGAAAAGGACTTGTCTCCGTTTGAAAGCACTTTGAAATCTGGTGGAAATATGGCCAAACATCTTTTTATTTATGTGTTGTAGCTTTCCAAAACATTTTTTTGCTTGGCCTTTTTTACCCAAATAGTGAACCAAGGAGTGTTGTGTAGAATGGTGAAAACGCTCGGAGAAAAAAATAGTTTCTATGCGTTTTAGATTAACTGATGCTGCAACTTTGCTTATAAAGATTTAACAAGATTTCCCATTTACTGTTTTAATGGCTTTAGAAATGCGAACGGTGCTAAAACCATTTTTAACAGTGAATAGCTGTAATTCTAGAACTTCAAAATTATTTTCCAGTGAATGGCAATTTTCATTGTGGTTTGATTTATGCAACATCTGCAGGTCTCTAATCATTTAAAAATCTCCTTATAGCAACTGTGGCTTAAACTCTTTAAATTTGGAATACCTAAATGGATGTACATGCATCAAGTACACTGGCAAGTTATTGTTTTATCTATTTTTTTAATCTTGACTTAGGTGAAATTACTGTTGCTCTTGGTTGAAAATTTGTAGGCAGAATTGGGCTATGGCTTTATAATACTGTTCAGATACTACTGCTCTTTTCTTTTTATTTATAGCCCCATTTGTCAGACAATAAATCTGAATGTTAAACCTTTTGAGGGTGTAGCATACCAGAAGGGTGTTTCACAAAACAGAGACTCCTGAGCTTTCAAGCAGTAAAGCTTATCCTCAACATGAAATTTTGTGGGTAACTTTATGGGCTTGAACTTGGTCACGGATTATCAATGATATATGTGCAAGTCCAATAAAAGACATAGTCTTCTAGAAGCATTTATAAACACCCACTTTTTAAAGCCTGGAAAGGTAAGGTTGTGCCCAGTCAGCTTTGACTAGAGAATGCTATTCATGAAGCCTGAGATGTTTTAATAGAAACTTGTCAGTAGTATATGCCAAAGCTGCACTGCTTTGATTACACATTTTCATTTCTATCATGTTAATTTATTTCCAGGCAAGATTTATTCAGATTTCCAAAAACATGTTCAGTTGCAATGACCATGAGTATTTTTTCCACTGGCAGCGTTCATGTACAGTTTCCAATCCTTTAGATTTCAGTCTGATGCTATCTACATGTGGCTTGCTAGAAGCGGTGTGATAAATGGCAATGAAATAAAAATCCCAAATGATAATTATATACTATTTGCATAAATGATGGCTTTGAGGAGAAAAACTTGTGTTGAAGAAGATAATTTTCAAGTTGGCGGAACATCAATCATTTTAACGGGAGCAAGAGCAAAACAACTTTTTAAAATCACATTTCTAAAGAATATAGTTCCACAAAATGAACTTTCACAGGCACAGTAAAATATTTGAAAATCTTCAAGTCAACCTGTTTCTGGAAAAAATGTCAGCTCTTTGCATTTTTATTTGCATGAATAGAACCCGTGCTACCTTCCTTTCCAAGCGATACTAGAATGGTTTAGGCAAGGCAGTAATCCTTAGGTCACATAATTCACTTTTAAGTGAATTATTCATTGCTTATGTCTCTGCAGATGTGAAAATGTCTGTCATTTATTGTGCAAAGTGGTAGCTTTATGAACTGTGCCATGTTATTTTATGTGCAATATAATGATACTTTATGCAGTGAGTCAAATTGTACTGTGTGTCTGATATACATTGGTGTTCGCTGCTTCACACTTAAACTGCTAGGTTTTTTGCATGTGATTCCATGCCTTTCGTGGCAATATTTTTTGAAACCTGCTCTAATTATTAGAAATTCTAACAGGAATCAAAACAATTAAGTGACTGTAAACGGAATTTCAGCTAGCTAAACATATTACTATTTATTAGCATAAAACCAGTAACTGAAACTCTCGTACTTATTTTCAATAAATGTACATTATTTCAGGTAAATTAATTTTTTTTTCTCCTTTTACCATTTGCAAGTGACTTTTTGATGTGAATGTGTGTGCCTCGGTATCTCAGTAAACAACAGAAGAAGTGCACACTCTTTGTTGTTTCAGCGTATGTGAGGGAAAAATGTATCACTTGAATGAACAAATGTCTGTTCATGCGAAAGCATGATCTCTTTACAGATACATGAAACATTTTTCCATAGCGCCAACAGGCAAACATCTGCTAATTCTATATTTTAATGTAACCTACAGAAATACTTAGAATCTGCTTTTTAACGTATGATTAAATATATATTGAAATTTTTATGTGCCTTTCAACATTTCCTAGGAAGAAATCTCATGTGTTCCTTAGCTCTCTCACCAAAAGTCCAATAATGGCTTTGTCATTAAAATGAAATTTATACTAAAAAAAAAAAATAAATTCTAATTCCTGATACATTTTCAGCTGTGCCAGAAACCCTGTGTCTGTAGCAGCTGGAAGAATTTGGTAATATTTTCCCATATTACATTGAAAGAAGTTACAGTCAGAAATATGTCTTCCTGGTACACCTCTACAATTACGTAGTTAAGTAACAAAACCAACTGTGACTGTAGTTACTATAACAGTATATATTTATTGTATATATTCACCTCTTACACAGATATTCTAAATATATATTCTACCTGAAATCAGAAGTTCTAGTTTTTTATGAAATCTATTTGTGGAGACATGGTCTTTTCAGCTTTTACTGTTATTTATCTGATGCTGCATAATGCATATCATTAAAACTTTTGGATGGATTTAATCTGTCTGCACAGTTTGTATCATGAGATGAAAGTGCTCACTATAAGGAATATCTGAAGAAAATGACTTTCACCTTCCAATTGTACTGCATGGCTTTTGGCAAATCGTCAATAATTCTGTTTCCTGTACGCACTTCATGTGTACGTGTTCTGAATATATGAAAGGATTACTTACTGAAATGAAAATATTTTTGAGCACTGAAATTAAGGTTTTTCAAACATAAATAGTTTAAGGTAGGAAGTAAAGGTAGTCATTTTTGCTGTAAAATAAAAAAAAAAATTAGCCTTATGTAGAGCTGATCAGTATTTTTTTTTTAAATGGAAGATGGTGACATTTTTCAAAATGAAACATGTTCAGGGAAACATACCTGTTTCAATAGGAAGGTTTTCTCAGGTTCAGCTTATATGAGAGAATAGCCCTAGAACAGTTAAATGGTAAGAGTTCTTCCTTAAATCAGTGTATGGACTTGAATGTAGGTCTTCCATGATCAAAGTGAATACTGAGCTATAAAATCATTGGCTATTGGTTGGACTCCTTCTTTATCCAACTTCTAAATATGACTTTTAAATTATTTTACAGAGAGGATTTTTGACCCTGGATTTTCCCGTCTTTTATGAATATCCTCTTCATTCAGCTATCCTGGCTTTTGTTTGAACTTTCTGTTGTTGAGAAAGGTCTGATTTTATTTTTATGCAACATAGATTATTTTACATTACATTTGGGGAGGGGGGCAGGAAAACTGTTTTCCTTTCAATTTTAGTTTTTTAATATTAAACAATAGCATGCAGAATAAAAATGTGCTTGAAATAACACATGCACTAGCAATTCCAAAGAATATAGCTAAGAAATGTGTCAAATGTGAGATGTGCTTTTTAAAAACGTATGTGCTTTGATTTAGTAAGGCAGGGAAAAAGTCCTAGTCTCCAGTGCAAGTCTATTAATACCAGGGATTTCTTTCTATGCAATATTGTGGTGCACCTGTTTTTTTAGGGATTAACTTGATCGGGATAGTTGTTGTATTGGTGTGTTGTGTATATAATATTCTGTTAAGTGTCATTAAGGAAACTGTATGTCTTTAATAGTGTTATATCTTTAGGCTCTTTTTTGCCCAATCTGACTTTAATAAATCATAATCATATTCCTTTGAATAACAGTAACAAGACAATATTTCATAAAATTGCGTAAGGAAGTTTCATGCATTATACTTTACTCTTTATCACCTTCTAGGACAAAAAGTTGTGTTACTACTGTGAGTTTTAAAATTTTTGTATCTCTCTATCTTAAAAATAAGCCAAATTGTACTATACTTTTAAACTCAAAAAGCTAAAATATATGTTTTTAAAGCTGATCACAAATAGTAAAACTAAAATTGGTTGGGATTACTCGTGAGTCCAGTTTCTAAACTGTGGTATAACAAACATCTGTGTACATCCTGTAACTGGCTTCATGGAGGTGCACCCTGACATGAAGTTCAGGCATTTTAAGGTTGATACAAAATGAGCTCTAGCTGGGTGCAAAACCTGCCTGCAGCTGGACATGAATCCATGTTGTAACGCAGGAAAATTGACTGCTGTGACAGAAAATTACTGTTCTTGGAATGGTTTAAACAAACATAACTCCTCCTGTATAGTGTTACACAAATTAGTTCTCCCTGTAATGGAGATGCTGTCTGTTGAAGACAGTGTTCCTTAACATGCAAATTTTTATTACTGTTTCTTTGATTTACCTTGACTTTGTTTAAAAAAAAAAAAAAAATTGTTTGTTAACTATGTACTTAACTGGTAAATTACTTTTGGTTGTAGTTTCTTCTGCAATGTTTATATTTCACCAAGTAATGTTTGTTTCTAATGTTGGTAAAAGTAATGTAATATCACCAAAAGTTCAAGATCAATGTTTTCTAATAATGCCTTGTAATTTACCTAGCCTTACAGTATTTCAGACAATTTTCCACCAAAACCGCATCTAGTCACTGGTTGTCACAATTATGAAAAATCTATATTTATAAACCTGTAGCTTCTAACTGTCATTAAAGATTAATGATACAAATTGTGAGCAAGTGGTGAATATAAACCTCTTTTTTAAACTGACAAACCATGAGTTCTTTTTTGTTGAGGATCTGAAACAATTATGTTCCAATTCATCCATAGTGCATGTATGAAGACATGTTGTGATGTACCTGCACATCTGAAGACAAATATCTAATATTTGGGCCAGATTTTCCAGCCAACTTGTCTTCAGGCAGCCTCCGTTAAGAGGGCTCTCTATGGAAGCTGCAGTATGCTGAGTGATGTTGGTAATCTGGTCTTCTGAAGTGTAACCGTCTTTCAGGAAGATAGGCTGAGATTATCGGTGGGCATAAACGTATGTAGCTGTCTTTATAGTCTTGTATTGTTAACACCGTTTCAGACATAGTTTAGCAGTCTGTCGTTCAGAAAGGGATGCCTGTACTTCAGCTGTTCGTGACTTTACTCCTTCCTGGCTTTGCATCGTTATGGTCACTAGTAACACTTGAAACATCCTCAAGTGCAATTCAACATTTAACTGCCAAAAGCCTGTGCTAGGTGCTAGAAAGTACAGAAACACCAGTCTTTCAGGAGAGGAGGTAGTGGCTTTCATAGAGGGAAGAGATGAGAAAAGAATGTGATTTTTATGAAAAGAACTGTGATTTTCATTTAAAAAAACAAAACAACAGTTTAAATTTTTCAGTGCTGAAGGACTAGGAGGAAGGTTTCTAAGCCCCATGTATATTCAGCAGTAACTGCAGCCAAGCTCTATCTTTAACCAGCACATGCCTCTTCCTCCAGTGGCGATGCAGAATTGAGGCTATCTAGGTATTAGCTAAATGAATCATAAGGACTCTTCCAAATATTCTTTCTCTGTTAGTTGCTGAGTTCAAAATATCTGTTTCTTGAATTGTTATAATGCACTAGTTTTCACGGTCTTTCACTGTAGACAGCATCTTATCTTACAATGCCAAGAACAGTTTTCAGCTTTTCTTTAACCAACACTTTTTAAGCCTTCTTTATAATACAGATAAAAGCCGTATAGCCATAAGGAGAAAAAATGTTACATGTTTGTTCTCATGTAATTAGTAAAACTTATTTTTCTGTACTCTTTCAGAAACATCTGCGTAGCTGTTGCTTATTAATAATAATAAATAATAATATTTTCATGTGTTTCTTTGGAAGAGCAAAGTAATTAAAATGTAGCCCCAGATTTAAGTTTGTTTCCAGAGGGAATGTTTTCTGATTTTACGTCTATCTAATCTTTTTGTTCAAGTAAAAATGAACTTCTAGCTCACATAAATTGCAGAATCCAGAACTGTTTTCTTAAGGTGCCATTATATAAATATTAGACTGTAATAATTAGAATAATAGAGTATAATTTCCCTTTTCTCTTTGGTAAGGCATATGCTTTGAATTTAAAACTGCTGTTATGCTTGAGTGATCCTGAAGTAATGAGATTACAGTTCTGGGTGAAGATTATGATGAAGTCATAGTGCTGTAAAATGAAAAAAAAAGAATAGTTTTACATTGTTCTTTAGTCTTGGATTAATTTTTCTTTTTTTTCACTCTTACATGGGACAAAATATGCTTATAGTAATTCATCTGACAATCAGAATTACATACAGTAGAGTCTTATTAATAACAAGTGTTAAAATGTATGAAGTATTCCTATAGTAGTACTACTAATAATGAGAATAACAATCCCTATTTCTTAACGCCCTTCTCTGGGCACTTCTTGGAATCTACCAACAATTTTTGCTCTGACTGATGAGCTGAACTGGCCCAGGGGATGTACTGAATGCCGTGGCTGTCTCAAATGGGGGAGCCTCTCTCAGCGGCAGAGGTGGCAAGAGTGAGGAGGATCAGGTACAGAGAGAAGGGAGAGAGAGAGCAAGAGCCTGGTCTTTCAGCAGCGGGGAGCACCAGGGAGCAGCTCAGGTTCTCATGCAACCTCATCCCAAGAGCTCCTGCTGTTGTCATGAGCTAGAGCCATGGTGGTTCCCAACCTTTTTTTGACCTCAGGATGACTGCCTCTTCTTCCTTGCAACTCTCCGTGTATACAGGGGCAGGCAGAAAGGAGAAATAAGGGTTGTCTGTGCTACCTCTAAAGAGTGGCCCTTTGCAAGACTGTATTAGATTCCCTATTAGAAATACTACTTTAGATCACATAGAAGCAGGGGCATGCGTTAAAGGACCATGTTGTCCTTCAGTTACTCTTTGAACCTATGGAAGATATGGGAAGTAGACAAAAAAATTCCTATCAAGGTTTTGAACGGCTGAATTCTCTTCTTTGTTGTCTAACACATTTACCAGGCCAACCTGATGTAAGAAATGCCCCTTAGTCTAATAGAAAGCTGCAAAAATGTTTCAGCTGTAGATGAGGATGATACATTGCAGAAAAAAAAAAGAGCCGTGCAATGGTGATATTACACCAGTTTTATCGCTGGCTTTGCCTTACCTGTTGTGACACAAGGGAGGGGTTGTCAGAACTGACAGGAGTTGCCAAGAATACTTAATTCTCTGTCATTTTCTCTTGATCCAGACCCATGCAGCGAAGAAGGGAGAGGGGTGATGGCTGAAAAACAGAAGTACTCTTGAGTCCTAAGAAGTGCAGACTCATCCTCCTATCTTGTGGATTGATTTCCATGGTTAGAGAAAGGTACAAGTGCTGTACCTCCATTAAAATACATCTCTAAGCAAAATACATTCAATAGCATAAATAATTAAACACTATAAACGAATGACAAATAAAACTGTAATAGCAGAGGCGGTAGGACACTTGTACTGCATTAAAATAGATCAGGTCTGAAGTGACTGAATTATGCTTTGTCAGGAAGAGAGGGATATCAATACTGTGAGGCAAACTCTAACCAATCCAGATACCACAGACTAAATTCTCCTGCCAAGGACTGTTCCTCTAAGACTGTGTCTCAAGTAGTGTGGGGAATGTGGAGAAAATTACATTAAGGACACTCCTAAGCTGCTCTCAAAATTTGTCTGTGCCATCTGCAGCATATCTTGCTGGTAATTTACACTGATGGACGTTGCTCAAGAGTCTTTTAATATTGTCTTACATCCATGAGGTCATATTCCCTGGAAATGGCTTGCCAAAGGATGTTCAGTTTTCCATCAGTCCAGTCACATTTCACCACATTAAAACACATTTGTCTGTAGAAATGGCACTGTGGTACGTAGGTGACTTTTGCAGTCTCTCTGAGCCCGATGCAGCTTCATTAATGTAAAAGCAGTTTATCTGTGGCTTTGGTGGAAGAACCTCAATCTCTCTCTGCTATTGAAAGGCTCCTATTGACGTAATGGCTGGCATCACGTTTGGAACTTGGTAAAATTTTAGACTGCCCATGCACACCCCTTCCTCACCAGGCCAAATTTTAGGCGTGCTGCAAGAAGGGGGAAGAGGAGACTGGGGGAGAAGAAAGATGGTAAGATGATGGGTACAATAAAATGAGGTTTAAGTTAATAATTCCTTTGTTACATATAGTGCTGTGAGAAGTGGGGTTTTTTTAAACATTTTCAATGAAGCAAGATGTGCTTAATATTTTTTATGATCTTGAAGTTGACCTCGGAAAGTGAATTACACCGAAGCTGAGGTGTCAGTGCAGTACCTTTTAGCGGCTAAGCAGCTGAAGTAGAGAACCAGGCTGACCGCACTTCCTCACCTTGCCCCTGTGTTACTGTCCTTAACGTTTCGAGTGCCACCGTGTGGTGAAATTATGCAATAATTTCTTTTTTAATTTGCAATTATTTAAATTGGCACGTCACCATTTATCAACCTGGAGCATTCCACCCACTGGTGAACTCGTGTTATTAATTATGCACACTTCTTAGGTTTTCTTTCTCTTCTCCAAAATATGCAGTGCAGGAGGTGCAATTTCCTTGGCCTCTTGCTGTGTGATGTCTCCCAACATCACAACAGAAAAGTCTCACGTGCTCAGTTGAGGAGCTGAGGCTCATTCTGGATTGATTTATTGGTAGAGGCCTGTTTATTCACGTGACTAGGCTGATGTGAAGATAGACGTTATGTCCTTCATGTGTCAGTTTGGCGTATTAAAACTCTGTGATGGGAGCCATTACTACAGGAAGATTGCAAATTCCCAGTCTGTCAGTATGAAGAAACAGGAAAGAGGATCCTTATCCACAGGACATCAACTGCCTGGAGACACCAGTTAAGGGGGCATTAGAAACTGAGATCTGCCCACCAGAGCTGCTTAGGTAATTGTGTTACTGCTAATTTAATGACAGTGAAGTTGACATTGCCCTTATTTTATGTTCATCAAAATACCAAGTGTTATTCTTTATGTATTTTTTTGTTGCTTGAGTTTTACACCATTGATTCTTTTTCCCTCTGATCAGAAGTAACAATTACATGATTTGTGTTTATATATATATGATGGGTCAAGATTCACAAGGAGAGGCAGCACTTCATTGGTTGAAAACCAGACAAAATTTTAGGTATGCAATCTTTTCAGGACTAATGTTGATAAAAATCTTCAAAACTAGACATGGCTTGAAAAAAATTATCTCCAAGTTCAGTTTATATTATTCAGTTAAAGAATTTGAGGGATAAAGGGGTTGGTACTTGTGGAACAGAAGGAAGGTGATAATATAATTAACCCCTATAAGATAGACATAATTAGCGGTTGTGGGAGAAGTATGGAAATCATAATTTGCCATAAAACCAATCTCTCTACTGAGTCTATAATGTTTAGCATCCAGTAATTACGAGTGTTAAGTTCTTAAACTCAGGATCAAGACTTAAGAGGTCACAGATAAAGTGGTTATTTTGTAAAAAATAATTTCCTTTATTCATTTTCTGTAGGAGCACACACTGGCGAACAAGTTCAATGTTTTCTCCTGATTTATACAAAAGCATTTAAAATTGTGTCATAGACCAAAGCTAATACACATTCATTGCATCTTTTATTTTGACGAAAGGCATTCTTTGTGGATTCATGCCGGCAAGTTTCGCGTTCATGCTCTTGCAGAGGCTGGCTCCAACCTGTGCATGGTGGTCTGCCTGAGGCTTCCTGCTGCTGCTGAATGTAGTGAAGTTACGGGATTATTCGAAAGCTAGGAGCTCTGCTTGCGTAGCATACATCAAACAAGGAAGAATACATTCTTCTGGCAGCATAGTTCAGATAGTTGAGTGGATTGTAGAAAGATATAAAAATATTTGCTCCAATAGCCATCCTTTGGCCTAAATAGCTGCAGAACACCAGAGCTCTCAGCATAAACCACACAAGAAAAGCACCTAAATATTGTTGTTCCCATTTTAAGAGGAATTGGGAAATTTAAAAAATCACTTCAAGGTCATATAAAACCCTAAAAGGACTAAGGATAGAGAGGTTCCCGGTCCTCCTCTTCAAGCAAAGGAACATCCATTCTCCAACTGTACACCATGAAAGAAAGGTTGAATTCTGTTTCAGATGGTTTCTCAAGAAAGTTGTCATTTATCCATACTCATGTGTAACCTTATAAACACTGCTAACACACAGATGAGGGCAAAGCTTGAGGAAGAGATCAGATTTGCCAGTTTTTACTATTCCCCAGGTTCCTTAGGGGATTACAGAAATGACTATTTCATGATCAAAAGGAAAGAAAATAAACTTTTTAAGGAAAAAATTGTATAAAAATGCATTATAATGCTCTGGACTAACCTTTAAAGGGAGATCCACAAGGGTCGTATATTACATGGCAATGAATGAAGGGCCTATTACTCTCCAGTATAAAGTTGAAAAAAAAGAGTGGATGAAACAGTATCAAATGGAAACATTTTCATGCATTCCTATCTCCATTTGCCCGCATTCATTCTACTTCAAAACAAACTTTCTCTTTCCCTTTGGAAAGTGCACAGGGAGGTTGAAGACCCAAACTGGCATGGGAAGTCTGTAAGGGGCCAGGGCCAGGCTCAAGCTCCCAGCTCTCTGGCATGTTGTCACGATAAATACTGCATGATACTGTGCGTGGTAAGTACTGACAGTTTTCAAGGCATTTACACTAGGTTCACTGGAGACTTTTGTTTATCAGCCACTGCCAAGTTAGGGCTCCCGTGGAACAGTCAAACCCACTCTTTCCTCAGTCACTTTGCAGTTTAACTCCTATGGAGAAGATAGTTTTATCTTAAATACACAGTAGAGTCTCTTGGCAGGGCTTTTATCTGTGACTGGTGTAGGAAAAATTAGCTCCTAGGATCTAGAAAAACCCACCAATTACTTTGACATCCCTTCAGATCTTAAAAGAAAGACCTACATTTTTATACACTAGAAAGGTTTCTGTATAACCTGCAGTGTGTTTCTGCCCTTTAGAAGGGCTGTGCTTTTGAAAGTAACTTCCAAAGGAATATGAATTTTGCCTTTGTCATCTTCATCTTATAGGGATTAAACGTCCCCCTGCTTCCCCTTAGATCAACTTACAGATACTTGGTTTTTGCTCCTGTTTTGTGCTTAGCTTCTAATCACTATTTTAAAATTGTAGAAAAAAGTTTTAGATGAAAACTCTGCTGTACTATTATGTTTTCCTAAAGTGCAGGTCTGTACAACTCAACCTTACCCTTAGATGTCACATCAACTTTGAGTGCACTTTTATGGATTTGTTAAATATTAAGTCTAATGGAATCAGCTGCTTTAGTTTACTGGTTTGCAAAGTGAAAGTTTTAGTTTCATTCCTGTGATGTCATTACAGCAGTGTGCCTACGTGATCTCAGAGGCAGACACAGATGGATACATTATATCTCAAACTATTACTGATCACACAATTTTCAAAAGTATCTAACTCTTCTGAAATCACCACAATTGCTAAGCACAAGATGTAGAATTCCTTAATTACTTGACATAGTTAGTGTTTACCAGGCAAAAAAAATACAGCCTAAACAATCCACTCCAGAACCTTGATAAACTATCATTGCATGAGTTTTGCATACTAAGAAAGCATAAAAAACAGAAGACAAGGACCATACCCTTCTGCCTCAAAGGCAGAACTATTTGATTACATAGTAAAATGAAGAAGGAAAACATAAAGGATTAATAAATTCTGTAATGAAGTAAAAATCATGCAAAGAGGTAGTTGATATGGTTTCTCCTTTTTTGGTATCATCTTTGCAACTATAATTAGGAAAAATATTAGGAAGTTAGGGAGGGACTGCTTTTCAGTATCTTGGGAGCAACAGAAAAGTATTTCAGGGAAAGCTGTAGTCCAGGTTACAAGAACAGTCACGTGTCTACAACAGAATTACCATATTAAGGCTGTTACTAAATTTGATTGTCAGATGAATCGTGGGAAGTATATATTTTAGCAAATAAATTTTGTTCACCAAAATATCATAGATAACATCCTGAAGTTACATAAATCAGATAATCTAGAATAAAAAACCCTCACAGGTATGCAGATGTTAAACATTTTTATCACTGCAATTATTTATGGCCTGTATATGTGATCATAAGTGGTATTTTTCAGGTTGCCAAAACTGGATATTCTCTACTTCACTCATTGATGACAAACTACACTGAAATATTTTATATGGATTTATTTCATTATTCCAGCTCACTCCTCAATGGATTTTATGTATTTCTCATAGGCATCTTCATTCATCAGTTCATCAAGTTCAGCAGGGTTTTCCACAGTCATCTTGATAAGCCAACCTGTAGTTAGGAAATTAAAAAGAAAAACGGTTGCTAGTATCCTACAAGAAAGATTCATTCACATTACTGCCCTAGAAAGGTACTCCCAGTAGGCACACAAGCCCTGTAACACTGGTAGAATCAACAGGACTTCTTGTGCAGGCAAAACAATGTTTCAATACTTTAAAAACTACACAAACAACCTGTCCTAAGAAATGGCCTTTTGAGTCAGACCAGCTATCTAATTTAGTACTGCCTCCGACAGTGGCATTAAGGACACGCTGTCTACAAAGAGTAAAAGAGCCTGACCTCTCAGTATCATGAGCCGTCACAAGATCAAAAAAGAGAAATGCAATCAAGGGAAAGAGATTTAAATTCAACCACAGCCTATGTCTGAAAAGAATACATTGTAAAGTAGCTGTCAGCAAAGACAAGACTACGATCACATTAAATTTTACTGGGCTTGAACTATATTCAATATATTCCATTTAAGCCTCCATACCATTGAACTGGAAGAACTAGGAATTGCAGAGCCATTTGTGATAGCAAGAATCCAGGTGGTATTCATTATTGAAAGATAAAAATGAGATCTTACCATCTTGATAACAAGATTTATTGACAAGCCCTGGATTATCTGCAAGGGCAGCATTAATCTCAGTCACTTCTCCCGAGAGAGGAGAGTAGAGTTCACTAGCAGCTTTCACACTTTCCAAAGCTCCAAACTCATCTGAAACGCAGAACATGATTGAACGCTTTTAAGAGGAAAATAGAAAGCGCTTTAGTTTTTTAGTCAAGACGTTCTGGTGATGACCTAGCCATTGAAAAAGCATCTTGATCTTGAGCAAGGAAAACTGTCAAAGAGATTGAAGTCACCAACTTTATGACAACGATCAGCAGTATTAAATTCGATGTTTATGCTCCCAAATTATTCTGGGGAACCTGCATAACACTAGCTAGCTGGCTACTACAGAAGGCACAGAAGTTTCTTACATTTGGCTAATCCTTTGGCTAAAGCCCTACAGCATATGATATGATAAAGGCTTAGAAGAAACCACATCCAGCTCTTGCTGCAAGAGACCTAAATATGCATTCTATCTACAATTTAAAGCTTTTTATACATAATTTGGTTACAAAATAGACACATCCACAATTTCAGGAATCCCAGTTTTTCTTCAGAAACACTATCAAGTGTTACGTTTGCACTCATTGGAAAACACACATTAGTATTCAGAAGCACCACACTGGAATCACCCAGCCACTCCTCCCTTTTTTCTATTTTGTAGGCAGTTATGGAAATGGTGCCTGGAGCAATGTTAGTCCAGAGTAACTCTAAGCCACAAGCAAACGAGACAGAGCCTGGAGGAACACAGAGCTGTCAGAAGAGTAGATAGGCATCAGCACAAGGAATCAGAGAACAACATGTTCTGGGAAAGCTTGGAATTAGACTAGGGCCAGAACGGGTAGAAAAGAGACGAACTAAATGGAAATGAAATTCCTTTAGATAACACAAAACTACAAGTTGGTTAATTAAAACCCTAAACAGAAAGATCTTTTGTCTAACATTCACCATTCAATGCAATGTAATAGATTTGGCCAAAACAGTTCGATACGGACCTATTCCACAAGAAGGATGGCAAAAGAAAGGCCTGCTACTTTACCTCAGTAAATCCACATTCTTGTTCTGCAATGTCTGAAGCTAATGACAATCTTTTCTTCATATACTAGCGAGACAGCTCTCCAGGTTAATACAGAAATAGGCTTTTCCTTTTTACCTGTTAACACTCACTCTTCTTTAACATGGAAAATTACGTAACTGAATGTTTAAGAATGTAACAATTTGTACATTGCTAATGAGCAAAAATCTATGATTACAGTTGATACCCAAAAATTACTGAGTCTGTATATTCATAGAAAAATTAGAGCTTGATGTCAATTAGATGTTTCACATCATGCAACTTGTGAAATGCGTAACTGCAGAATTACAAATAAGCCAGCCTAAACACTAGCAAGTCCAAATCAAAGCATAAATATTTTAAAAACAGAGTAGAGATAAAATGATTACAAAAATATATTTCAAATGTTTGATTTTTAAATGAATGTCTTCACAGTTTAATGAGCAGGTATTTTCTGCTACCATGCATGGTCTGACAGTGAGAATTCAAAATTAAAGCTGTCTCTTGTAGAAATACCTGAATTTATTCTGCATCCAGAAGATTTATAATGGTATTAATGAACACAAAGATTACTTCATAAAATTCATCTTTGCAAAGGGATAGTGGGATAAGTAGAGTAATTCATCAGAAGTTAGAGCTGAAACTTACCATGTTTACTCAATTTTGTCCCAATTTCTGGAAGACTACAGTAAACAACATCTCCTAATGCTTCCTTAAAAGAAAAACAAAAGCATCAAAGCATACATTAAAGAAACTATACATAGCAGAGATCTGATACAGTAACTCTAGAATCACTGTATATAAGTAATCTCTGTCTCTAAATTTAGTTCTCATTCTTTAAGGACTGCATATTTTTCACTTTTTCTTTTTAGACATTTAACTTGAAAAAACTGTTTTGTTATCATGCCCCAAATGCCAAATTATTGTTTATCTATTACAGTATTAATAACCCTCAGGCTGAGTTACAAGGTTTATATACAGATTTCTTCAGGCAGAATGAGAAATAACATCTGCTGATCTTCTAATCATCAGCTAGAGTAACAACAGTTTTAAAGGACAAAGTTCCCAATGATTTGAGGGAATTACCTTTTTGTTACAAAGCACAGAGGATTTACTTCCAGTGCGATTTGAAAGAAAACGCAATGAGTCCTCCCCAGAGACACAGACAACTGGGGAGCTGTTAGCATACAGTTTGTCCTTACTGACTTAATAAGGAGCCTTATCACCACAAGAATCGGCTCAGCCAGAATAGGCTTCTGCCTCTTCACTGACAAACGTACCCTACCTCACAAAAGACTAGGGATCGTGTAGAGTATTAGTGTTATTTATAGAAAACTGAGATATGGGAAATGCTGCTTGTCCTAAGAAAATTAATTCCACTTCATTGATAGCTTCTCATATTAGATTCTCTTCAGTTTCACATACAGTGAATCTCTATCCCAAATTTGGCTGTGACTATTCCAAATCAAGTACTTGCATGAGAACAAACCAAAAAAAAAACATCCAAAGGAATTTCTATCCTAGAGTAAGAAATATGCCATGTTGTACTTCTATTCACAATTGTTCTTTAGCCAGAGGGACTGCACCGTATTCATGTTCAAGGAAAATTTGGCCTAAAAAGCGCATGATGTCCTCTTCACATAGCCACGAACTTCTCAGGCCTATAAGAACTGAAGTAATAAAGGAAGTTTTTAAATTCTGCTGAACCATTAAGTCTCTCATCAAGTTCAGCTCTCCATAGGCTCAATGTGAAGTGATTAAGAATTTATCAGAATGCTGAAGCAGCATTCACTTCACAAATAATGTGATAGATCCAAGTCCAAAAATCACACTCAGTGTGTAGCATATGTAATTAGAACAATAAAACCCAGTAACTGTCCAAAGAGCAAGGACAAGAGCAGGTACGCATAAATAAATACTGCAGACTTGGGTAAGGGGGGAGAGATCAATACCTGTGCAAAATTGCTGATTCCTACTGTTCCAATGCCATTTTCAACAGATATCCATTCATGCTTGTCTGTGAATTTGCGGGCTAAAAGGAAACAAACTTGATATTTCAGAAATAAGTGACATGTTGCTCACTTAAATACAATAACACATTTGCAGCCTTAAACTGTGGGGGTTTTTTACTGAGGTTAGTTTTGTTTGTTTTTCTTGGAAAATATTTTAAACAGCACATACAATTTACAGAAGCATTTTGTTCTGCTCATGACATGCTTAGTGACACGGTAGAAGCTCACTAGGTGTTCTGCTGAGAGTATTACTAGTTCCTGTGCAATCTTCTAGAGACTGATAAAGTACAGGAGCAAAAGGAGTAGTTCTCCTTCAAACAAAAGTATACATCTGAAGCACATATGGTACTTTACTCAGTTGTGCATTTCTATGATAGCATAGCGGCTTTTCAAGCATATTTAGTGTTTGTTTCTGACAACCACTCTATTATTCCTGGGAAGGCCAGTGTTAGTGACTCGTTAGAAACACTGTCAGCATTGCAGCATCTCATTCAAAGTACTTAAATAGAGCCATCGGTTGAAGTAAAAAAGTTGCAACCTAGCTAGCAGAAGTGGCTGATTCCCCTCCCTCCCCCTGACATTTCCTATAGAGTCTATTTCTCCCCGATTAATGTTGTCACAGGTCTTTGTAAAATTAAGGCAAATTAATACAGGGCAAATTAATAAGGCGACTCATACAGGCAACTGTTACTTAAAATAATTTGCTCTCTGTTAATACTGTTACTGTGAGAAGAACGCAGTAGTTATTCTGTATAGTTTTAACAGAGTCTTAAATATATGCTTATTTTAAGTCTTTTCACAGCAATCTTACAATTCTACATATATTTTAGATCTGTAAGATTCAGAGCAGCTTGTGCTAGCTTTTATTAGAAGCAATTCTTTTTATAAAGTCATATGGAGAAACTTCAAAAGAAGTAATTGAAACAGGCAACATTTTTCTTGCTAACGTTTTACCTGGAACTTTTTTACTCTGAGCATTTTCAGCCTGCTTTGTCTGTTTTCTCATTTCCATAGTTTCCCCACAGATACTTCCCCCCCCCCCCCTTTTTTTTTTTTTAATTAATTTATTTTTAATTTTCACTTGTAGCACCTATCCAATCAGGCAAGGGATGTTGCAGAAGCTGGAGAAGATAACTTCTTAAACACAGCTCCCTGTGTGATTAGTGCCAGAGTAGTACAGCTGGACCTTCCTTTTGAGTTCAAAATTCTCCTCTCAGACTCCTCCTCCAGGCTGGACTCCTTATACCCACTAGAGAAACTACACTTCTGCAAATACCTGTATATTTTCTAAACTTATACATGAAGAAAACAGAAGTTCTCACTGTAGACCTGCTAAAATCTTTCCACTGTAAGTCAGTCATATTTTAAGCTGTTTCAACTGTAGTGATCGTCTTATGTCTGAACGTGTAAGAGAAGCAAGTCTCAGATAAAATGGTTTGTCTTTGAAGATGGCCTAAGTTTTATAGACCTCAGTAGAGCAATACATGTTTTTGCCAGTACAGTACATGAAAAATTTTGAGTAAAACGCAAATATGAAGTATTTTTCCATGAATTATCACTCAAAAAACCCAGAGAATTTCAGCTAGCATTATTTATATCTACAAAAATCTCTCAGGACACGTTCTAATGAACAGAAGAAATCAAACGTCTTAAATCATTTTAGGTCAAGACATTAAACCCATAGGAATTTCATTGGAAATGAGTAATGAACCATAAGAACGGAGAATGACACAGAATCCCAAACCCAAGCTGAACATTTGTGACATTACATGTCACAAAGAAGCCAACCAATATCATTTTATGTAGGATAATAATATTGTATAAGATTTGTTTATAAAGCAAGGTTTAAAAAAAAAAAAAAAAGAGAGAAAACCAGAAGACTTCCATGATCCGTTTGGAACACACCAGTAAAATGTTCTCAACAGTTAGAAGAGCACATAAGCTTCTTGAAGGACAAAAAAAAGGGAAAAATGAAAAATTCTAACCATGTAACAAAAAACACTACAAATAAAGGTCAAATGAAAAACAGTTAATAAGTAATCTCAAAATTTGAACTTTGAGCTTATGTGATCAGCTCATTAAATAAATCAAATTAAACGAATACGAGATGTCAAAGCATACCCAATCTCTTCTATAAGCATTCTTTTTCAGAAAAGCAGCTAAATTTACTCCAGCTTCGTTCACTTCAACATGACTTTGGTTTCAGCTTAACCAGCACATTCTGAATTCAGACCTTTATTTAGTTTAGCCTGCTTCTATTAAATATTTCATAAATATATACCTGAAGAGTGAAGGAAAACTCACACCTCCACAAAGAGGCGTAGAAAATTTTTCCTCTTTGCCTAAACCAAAAGCATAATTTATGTTATTCCTTCAAGTTATATCTACAGAAAAACAATGGGTATATTAAACAATTAGAATAGTGAAAACAGCTTAGATCTTGACTCAATTTATAAATAATGACTAATAAATGTTATTTCTTTCACTTGCAGCAGAAGGCAGTTAAACAGATAGTCTTTTAACCTATCTGGAAGGAAATTTATGACCTCTTCTTAGTGGCAGTCATTACTTTTATAGCATATTCTCCTCCTCTTCTGTCCCGCCTTTTCAACATTTCTGTTTGCTAGAGTACCACGGATTCTGTTTTTCAGACTTCTGTGGCTAACTGTCATTCAAAGAGAGCTTCGACAGCAGGAGATACTTTCAGAATTAACTACATTAAGTGCAAAATCACACCAAGCACTGATGTGTGCCATCTCCTGCCTTACCACTTCTGTAGCTACACTGCACAGGAGCTGATGAGACAGAGCCAAACTTCTTTAGCCTGAACAAGCCCAAGGCCCTGAAAATCTGGCTCAGGTTTCCTGGCAGCCCACGCCAATCTAACTGCTGGGGCTGCTGCAGGCCTGCCTCCTCCATCCACCCATTTTGGCCCCTTTCTTGTACTGCTGCTGATGCTCCTTGGAGCTATCAACAAGCTGTTTCAGCACGACGATCCCAGGAAAAGCTATCCACTCTTTTTGTCAAGTTTGTTTTCTCCACACTCGGCCCACTCAGTGAAGCCTGCAGCTGCGCCCAGAAGGGGACAGGGCCACTTTGCTGAAAAACTGCTGCATGGAGAGGAGGTTAAAAGTTTTCTGCCAGTTAACGGAGATGAACCAGCTCCTCATGGGAGGAGAAATTGGGAGAGTGTCAGCACCAGGACAAGGGACGGGGGAAACCCGCACTGCCAAAAGCAAGGAGGCATTAATTGTCCCCTGCAGCTATAAGCCCCTGCAAGGCTTCAGCCATCTTGCGAGGCTTTTCCCCGATTCCCATATGGGCAGCCCTGCACCAGCGGGTGGAGATGACCCGTCCGAGACGAGCACAGCCCAGGGGAAGCTGCAGCATCCCGCTCCACCCGGCCGTGCTCTTCCTAGCCGCACGGGCAGCTAAAACACAAGACACGCCTCGCTACGAAGTACTTTTGCACAGCAGGGTCTGGCAGGCGGAGATTCAAACTCCGGGGCTGCTCCGCGCACAGAGCAGGGAGGCCACTCCAGCCCTCACCGGCTGCTGCAGGCGGCAGGCTGGCGGACAGGCGGGTGCAGCCAGCGGCGCGGCCGGCACCGCTCCCCCCCGGGCTGCGCCGGGAGGCGAGGTCCGCCCCTGCCCGCAGCACCTGAAGGCCGGCCCGGCTGCAGCAGCCCACCCTCCCCTCCCCTCAACCCTGACAGAGAGGGAGCGACGACTCCTCGCAGAACTGGGCCGCTCTCCCGCTGGCCGCCGCGCGCCTCCCTCCCGCCGCCCCCCGGCCGCCACTCACCGGACAGCACCAGCGAGCTGGTGACCAACCTCCGGGCCGCGGGCAGCCGCAGCGGCGGGGGCGAGAGGCGCGGGCAGCGCGGCGCCAGGACCGGCCCGACACGCCGCAGCGCTCGCCACGCCATCTTTGCCGGGGGCGGGCGGCCGGGGGGCGGTGCCGCGCGGAGCTCCCGCCTCGCGGGGGCGTCGTCAGGGGCGGCCGTTACCGGTGGCCGTTACAGCGCGCGGGAGGGGGCGGCTGTCGCCGGGTCCCCTCAGCGGGCGGCGCGGTTTCTGACCGGGTTTCGCGGTCTCTGGAGAGCCGTCTGGCAGCCGGGGAGCGAACTGCTTCGTGGCCCGCCGGCAGGCCGCTGTGCCGCCGTGCCTGGGGCGGGAGCAGGAGCGGGCCGGCGGGCAGCGCCGGCGGGCACGGGGAAGGAAGGCGGTCCAAGGGCGTCGCCATCTTTCCATGGCGCTTGCTTGGCGGAACGCGGGTGGTTTTAGCCAAACGGTGCAACAAACGCTCAGTGTTTATTAAATACAGATGCTAAGTCTACAGGAAGTACATGCGGGACACTTTATCTTAGATTTAGCATTATTTCTTCGCTAATACTCTGTAATAACATCAGTCAGCAACAGTTTATTGGTTGAACGCCGCAGCATTTTAGTCAGAAGCCACAATAACCTAAATCTAGCCACTGCAGCTGATAGTTAAAAAGTAAATCTTTCACCCACAAAGTGACTTCATTGTGGTTATCATTTAATCGTTGACAGATTATTTCAGTTGATCGTTAGTGACTGGCTTCTCTTCCTTCTTGCATTTAATCCCGAAGAAACTGAAAAGTTTCATTAGCATTAGATCAACAATCTCCTCTTCTTCTGAAGCCTAAAATAATGAGAAGTAAGTTACTCAGATGTGCAGACCAGAAGCAGATACAGTCTCTGCTGAAGCCAGGGAAAGTCACAAGAGAAAATCTCTACTTGAGGTGGAATAAGCCCATTTTCACTCAAAGCAGAGCACAACTAACTGCCAAAGCAAAACATCATGCCAGTATTTTTATCAAGACAAAAGTCCCAGATGAGCATGGGTGAGCATGGACGTTACAGAAGAAGTTGTGGCTCTGTCAAAGCCCATGGAAGTCTTGCTACAGGAACCTGGAGTTCACTTGCCAGCTACCATACAGCTAGTGGTATATACAATGAGCTACCCACCATTTCTAGATGAAGTAAATGAGAAAAATTAAATATATCTTCATTTCTATTGACCATATCCTTCGTTTTCTTTTCCCTTGGCTTTACACTGTAGAGGAATTTCGGACAGTACTGCAGTACTAAGCTGGATTTCACACCATGCTATCAATAGCTTGAATGGGTCAGGCACTCACAGTGACATGCTTAAAAGGAGCTGTAATGTCCTCATGGAGTGAATAGCAGTTTTGGCACTGATTTCAATGGAGCTGGGGCACAAGTCTAAGACTTTTTTGCTGGATTTAGTATGTGAACAGAAGGCTACAAATCAGATCTTGTACTAAATCTGAACAGGGACTCGTCTGAACAGGAATGGACAGCGTAAATCTGGAAAATCTGAAGTGTGCTTTATGAGTAAATGTTGTCTTCTTAAGACTTGGACTGAGTTTACATGGGTTTCATCCGATGGTAGAATACCTAAACCATGAGTAAGCACTGCACAATAAATGTTAAAAACAGCAGGAGAGCTTAGATGAACACACCTGGTAGTGCTTCTGCTCCTCACTAAAAGCAACCAGAATCACCGAAATGAACAGATTCAGTACCACAAATGTCATGAAAATTATGCAGGATCCAATTAAGAACGAGCCTAAAATTGGATTGTAGTCCAAGACCTGTAGTATTAATAAGGTAAGACATCATATTTTGATTGTTAAAAAAACCCAAAAAACCCAAAACAACATACAAGCAGTTAAGGCACAATAAGGAGTTTGTTTCTGAAAATCCCTGTGGCTAATAAATTATTCTGTATATATTATACATGTATATACAAATTTTCTCCTTTAGTCACTGTCCTATGTTGGTATGATATAGTACAAAGATGATAGAATGTTTTATATATATGATATATGAATATGGTCAATCCTTGGGGTTTTTTAAGTGTTTGCATTTGATTGTAAGGGTATGAAAGTTTCATGTGAAAGTTGACAAGTCTGGAGACCTGTTTATCCACAGAACAGCTGAAGCTCCATCATGACTCAGCCTTGAAAGTATAGATGAAATCTCTGTATGCTTTTATTTAGTAGTGTCTTTACAAAGAAACCCAGTCAGACTGTCACGGACACATATCAACTAAGGGTTGTGTAAAAACCCAAACCCCTCATTTTCATGTAAGCTATAACATAGGAATGTATTTTCATGAGTGGGATATAGAGGTGAAAATCTTTATGCCCAATTACTGACCTTCAAAGCTACCCATACCCTGTTGGATCCATGGTCTAAAAACATCCACCAGGGAGGACTTAACTGTCACAGATGTCTGAGAACTAGCTTAATCCACAGAGTCATTCAAAGGATATTGTAATATTTGAAAGAACTTAATGAAAAAGTCAAGAATAATAAAAACAAATGTAACATAAAGTTCCCTTGTGGAAGGCCTTGCCTTTCTTGAGAAGCTGATGGATGTGTGTTCAGAACAAATGCAAGGCATCGCTCACATTTCTGTCTGTAGCTTTCTAAGGAATTTACTCAAAACTTTCAGTAGTCAATAAGTAACACATCTAGTTAAAATGTGAGCACCTTTCTCAATGAAACGTTCATTATGAGTCTACTGATGGTCAAAATGGGATGTGAGATATATTTCACTCGCTGTCTTTTTCTTGTCTTGATGAGAAAAGGTGGCTGCTTTAGGAGCCTGTGGAGCTTGCAAAGTTAGATTAATGTCTAGCACTAATTGAAAGTCTCTATTTGCTGGTTCAAAGCATATTTGATAGCTGAGCTGCTAATTACACAGTGATAAACTTCTCAAAATCAGAGGTGGTACCTCCTCATAGTTGAAGATTCCCAGCTGAAGACTGACCATGGTCTCTGCTGAATCAGAGAGAGTTTTGTAAGAGTAGAGCTTCCAGCCAAATATCAAGTTTGTCTGCAGAGGAAAGAAGGCATATCTTGCGTCATGATCAGAGTACTTGCTGCAAAATCAGCTAATGACTGCTGTATTTAGCCCTCCTAGCTTGTCATCAGAACCATGAAGCTTTTTTTGTGTTTTGGGTTTTTTTTGTTTACAAGCAGGGGAAACACCAGACAAGGTCACAGAAGAAGACTAACCTAGAGCTAAGAACTGGATTTACACTTTCTGAATGTGTAGCTGTAAGACCTTTAATCATGGATATGAGAATGTCTTATATCTGCTCAGCTTGCCACTAGATATGTAAAAAATGTGCAAATACATGACAAAATCATGAAAGTAATTTAGCCCGCCTCCAAGTAGCAGATTTATCCCTGCGTAATTGACCAAATTAATTATAGTCACAAACACTTGCCTTTCAGTGCACAGATCCTTCCAAATAGGCAACCTCCTTGTTTGCCCTCAGTAACCAAGGTGCTATTTTCTTCTTTTATATCTCATGGGCCTAGTGTGTCTGATTTAAAAGGGAGCCGCTGCAGTCTCACCTTTTTCTCCATCCCTCTGCCTCTTTCTTTCACAGTTCCATCACTTGCATGATGTGACAACAGGCTGGGTCATGGAACTGATCTCATCACTTATTTTACCTGTTAAGTTTGTGGCCACACCAGTGCCTAAAGCTACTCAGGTGCTAGAGTGTCAGTGCTAGACGGAGAGATGAGGAACGTGAAATCAGGCAGTGTGAGACTGTGGCAGGTCCAGTTTGTCACAGGACTGCCCTTTACAGGACAGTTTGGCTTTGGCTCAGATGGTTTCCACTTTTTCAGTGATTTTGCAATTGAGATGTGCTGAATTTCCCACATTACTCTGCCAGAAGATTTACACAAAATGTTTCAGCTAAAACAGTAAATATACATAAATAGTTGCAGTCCAATAATTCTTTAATCTCATTAGAATGAAAATATCATTTTATTTGCATAATAAGTATTCCTTTAATAGGCAGTAAAATAATTATTTCCCACTTAAAAACTAGCCAAACAGAAAATGGCACTTGCTGCACTCTCCCCAATTTAAGCTTTATCCAGAAAATTATTTTTCTTGTACTTTGTTCTTTGTCACACCTATTACACACAGAGAATCCATTTCTTTGTCTCAGTGTTTGATTTTTGTACTAAATTTCAGTTTGCAAAGAACAGAGAAGTGGATATTTTAACTTCTCTTTCACTTATACTGAAGAATTGGGTTCCAAGCTGCTAACCTAAGATTTAGATAGACAGCTTTATTCAGCTTTACATTTCAAAGCTATGTTGCTTTCAGCATTCAGAAATAATTCATTTAACCTGACGGTACCTGGATGCAGACTGCAGACAACAGAAACCACAGTGGTACTCACAGCAATGGAATAGGCGAGGAACATGATTGCAATAACAATGATGAATCCAGAGATATCACCCCATGCCCTCCTTAGAGTTGAAGTGATCATGTTTAGTTTAGGGTTGAGCCTCAGGAGATGCCACAGTTTCACTGTGGAGAGAAGCACTAGGAACGCAATCAGGTAGCCAAGAACTGCATCAGCTCTTGCTGTTTCATTAAAGCTTACACAGCTGTTAGAAAAAAAGAAAAGATGTAATAGACCGTGCACACAGAAGCCTTTGAAGTGCATAAATGAGTATGCTGGAGAAGCCAGTCACTCTGTCCTTGTTTTCAAAGGAGAGCTGACTTGAGTTCTTGCTTGAATGTTCCTGTCTGTACTTCTTGCTGTGTGCACACAAAAAGCTCAGTTGTACATGGCAGAGTTTTTTTTATCAGCATTAGCTAGACCTGAGAGAGGGTCTAGGCTGTAGCCCAAATGCTGCTCATTTTTAGCAAGTCACAGTTTAAAGGAGCTAATGCAAACTTACTATCAAATTCTGACCCTTAGAAAGGAAGACAGGTTCTTCTATGCATGTGTAGTTGAAGAGGATGGGGTTACTGGTGCTGCGCAGCTAGCAGGATGCACTAGCTGTGACAGGATTAGCTAATTTCCAACAAGATGTATGAGAAGGTACTGTAAGGAGTGGAGTAAAAAATTGGAGGTTCAGAACTGTGATCGGTGACTGAGGCAAGTCAAGTCTTAATGTTAGCTGAAAAAAACTTGGTAATACTTATATTTACCATTTATAAAGGTAGCACATTGTTTGTACTCATGATCTTGTTGACAACAGAGGTGACCACAAAAAGCTTTTATAAATTGTGTATGCTAATATAGCACGTGACATATACATATACGATGCATGCTGCAGTAGCAAGAATGTAGCTGTCAGATTAAAGGAAGTGTTTGTTCTTTCCTCTCATTCAGCACTTGCAAGGTTGCATCTAGAATACTGAGTCCAGTTTTGGGCTCCCCAGTGCAAGGAGGACATTGAGTCCAGTGAAGGGCCACAGAGATGGTTGAGAGTTGGGGTACAGGACATACGAGAGAAGGACATGGGAGCTGGGTTTGTTCAGCCTGGAGAAAAGAAAGCTAAAGAGGCCTCTAATTGCTGTCTCCAACTACCTAGTTGGTGGTTATAGAGAGGATGTAGTAAGACACGCCCTGGAGGTGCACAATGAAAGGACAAGAGACAACAGCCACAAGTTGCAGCAACAGGAATTCCAGCTGGACATGAAAAAAACTTTTTTTTTTCTCCCACAGTGAGAGTGGTTCAGCATTAGAACGGGGATCCAGGGAGGCTGTCCTCAGAGATACTAAAAATTCAGCCAAACAAGGCCCAGAGCAACCTGATCTAACACCAAAGCAGGAGGTTGGAGCAGAGACCTCCAGAGGTCCTTTCCTTTGTAAATTATCCTGTGATTCTATGACCTCTTTCCTGTGTGACCATTTTTTAACAGATGTTATCATTTTCCATTCTGTATAAAATAAGCCATTATTGTCCTCTAACCAATGGCTTTTTACGACAAAGAACGAGGCAGATTATGTACTGTCTGGATGGATGTGCTGTAGCAGAAAGGCTTGTTGATTCAGAAGAGGGTGATGCAGATAGGGAACTAGCAGCTAGGCTAGGGAACTTAGTGCTCAAGTCTGCTGGATTTTATTAGAGCAATAGCAGAAGAAAATCCTATTGCTGACACACATCTAAGCCCTGAAATACTTACATGCTTCATGAATATATCCATATAGGGGTAGCATTATCTAGCATAGACAAGCTGCTGTCTGGGAAGAGGAAAAATAGATTTGTTTCTGCACAAGTAGCACCAACAAAGGATGCACTAACTAGCATTAGTACTTACTCCTCTTTGTGTTCCTGGTAGTAGCTGATGTCTCGGGTCCCGAGGATCGTCCGCTTCACAAACACTGACAGGGCACTCCAGCTAATCAATATAATGGCCATCTCCAGGAGATTCCATTTGCTGTGGAAGTATTTCCATCTCAGAGTCTT
The DNA here is from genome assembly GCF_965638725.1 of Aptenodytes patagonicus. Taxonomy (NCBI): domain Eukaryota; kingdom Metazoa; phylum Chordata; class Aves; order Sphenisciformes; family Spheniscidae; genus Aptenodytes; species Aptenodytes patagonicus. The sequence continues at coordinate 5,727,604 of NC_134959.1, read as the reverse complement.
CATCAGTTTTCCCTGTGAAAAGAGGAGTTTTACTGTTTCAGTCTCATGACTCCGTATCATACAATGTACCTCTAAAGATTAGGGCTATCCCCTCTGCAATAAAATAGACTACTGCACATTGATAAAACTACATCTTGCACTAATTTCTCATTATCTTTCTCAAAAGAAGAATTCCAGCCAAATAAAATGTTGCCTTCCTATTATTTAATGCAGATACAGTATCTGATTCAATCTTCCATTGGTGCAAATCATCAGCAGCACTACTGAAATCAAGTAGAGTCCTGAAGTTTTTGTAAGTGAAATCAAAACCAGACACAGGGTGATGCTGTCAGTCAAGCCTTCCATTGGATCTCACCTGTACTATCATGTAGTACACAATAAAGAGGAAATAAATTACTTCTGCTGCAACCACAAATATGTGGAGACTGTTGGTGTATGGGTAAAGCCGGACACTTTGCAGCTCTGCGCTTGTGAAGAAGGCCCCTAAAAAACAAACAATGTTCACCTCAGTGCTCTAATAATTACATCTTTCTGTTTTCATTCAAACAATTTAGTTCACCAGTAAGAATTCCATACTCACATTCACATCAACGTGACACTGAATCCAACTATCAAACTAAGGTTTAGACTTGATTATGTGAGTAGCCTTATAAGTGTTCTTTGAAATTTTCCTCAAATAGGAATTTCAGGCAGGTCGATGGCTTTTAGAGTGCTAGTGCTCTCTTGTATGATAGTATGATATTAATCCCAGCAGGGCAGAGTTTGGATTGGACTACAGCTGCAGAAATGTAGCAGGAGGACCTGGAGGTGTAAATCTGAATCTCATTCTAAAAAGAAAATGAGTTCAGCTTTGTGGTCTGGTTTGGGCATTTTCCAGTACTGGGACAGACCTGAGGGAGGCTACTGCTCAGATTAAATGTTTTACTATGGCTTTCAAACCAGAATCTAGTTTCACTATTTTCCTTGTTGTATCCAGATTATGTATTATATGATTACATGGCTATATATTAGAAGTCTTCTGGAACAAAAAAGACAAGACTCTGTTATTTGTACTTTTTGTCTTAATATTGTATTGATTAGCTGAAATGATTAGGAAACATCATTTTTCTTGTTCCTGTTGTGTAAATTCTGGAGATTAAGTTTCAGTACCATGTTTTCTTCATCAGCAGATGACCACAGCATAAGCAAGCATAAGATATTCCATTACGGTCTGTTTTACTGTGATGCTACATTTTTCCTAAATGGTTTATAAATTTTGCATTGATTCTGTCATTATTAGATTTATTAAAACACTTCTGTTTACTGAATCAAGAATTAGGTAAACACTGACAGCATATAAATCTGCAATCTGTAGTGCACTTCTTGCTGTCTTCAGAAATGTGTAACTTAAAAAAGGTTCTCACCTAAAGCATTGGTTTCAAACATCAGACTTATAATGCAGAACAGGTTCACATTGGCATTGTAGACTGTAAATTCAACAAACACTGCTCTCGTGAAGGTGTCTAGCCAGACGTTGTTGAAAAGGTACTGGAGAGTTCTGCCAAAAAATTTATAGCCAGTGATCTAACTCATACAGGAGAGAGACAGTATCACATGGAGGATAGGAACGTTTGGATATTATCATAGAGAAAGAGTAAACCAGAGGTAAGATGTTCAAGAGGACATCTGGTCTGTCAAGTCTGGATATAGGGGATATTTGTACTATTGGTCTAGGTGGTAAGTTTCTTTTTGGCTCCTCTGGAGAAGCAGGTACCAGATGTTGGCCAGTGCTAAACCTGAGACGCCTCAGGTATCTGATCATTTACTTCATATAGGTTCCTGTACAAATATGGATATCTCTAGCAACATATAAGTTATCTGTAAGTTTGGATCTCCACCCCTGTGGGATACTGCTTCCTGCTCATTTATCTCGGGTCCCTTATCTGCCGAATTCTTTTTGAGTCCTGAGTTTCAAGGCCTCATTTTCTATTATTGCACTTTAAAAAGTATTCCCTGTTACTATTCATATCAACACACAAGAGATTACTTTCAGTACAATTTCACTAATTCTCCTCTTTTAAGGTAGATGAAACAAAATTGTCTGCAAGGATCTAGGGAGTATAAACACTAAAGAGAGATAAAGAAGCTTCACAGATCTTACTACGATATGAAAACAGGCAAGCATATCATAGTTCAAGCATAGTAACAAGATAACATTAGATTAACATAACAAGATTTAGGCTAAAGTATTTCCTCACAACCATTGACATCCCCTTAGAAAATTCAGTATTTTAGAAGTTAAAGGCTAGACTAGATCCAACACTGGATTAATACATTGATAGGATTGTTTTACTAGTTTGTCAACATTATGTATTTCTGCAGCTATGTAAATCTGGAATCCATGCATGTAAGTTAGGAGAAAAAGGTTCTAATTTTGGATCCTGGTTGTTACCTAGGCTGGAGCAAGATGATAGGAGCATAAACTACAATGATGACACCACAGTAGTATCTACAATACCCAGCACAATGCACAGCAGGAAAACTCAGGATGCAATCTGAAATGAGTCTTAAATAGGGCAGAGGAAAGAGCATCATTGATGCTACAGCAGATACACTAATAATTTACAAGAATACAAGTGGTACCTGGAGGCATTCTTGGGATCAGTTCCCAGGTGAATCACGTATCCCCCTCCCCTGTAGACGGCAAGTTTGCCCCAGATGGGGTGCCCTCTCAGTTTGGACTGACTCTGATACTGCCATGCTGAGCTCAAGTCAGAGGAGTTATCGAAGACCGAAGTATTCCAGTGTTCCCCATAATCTGATGTATCTTCTGTTTGTTGGGAATATGGAGCATGGCATTCCTGAATCACACGCTGGAGTTTGGGAGAAATAGGGCAGGTGTCTCCTTTCACTCTTACTTGGCGAATTCGAGCACTACCCACCAGCTTGGAATTGCCATCTGTAATGAATCCTAAATGGGAGATGGAAAAGAGCAGCACTGGCAATATGACAGAACTACTAATAATATTTCTTCATCTCATTCACTGATGCATTAATATTTTGCCATAGATTCTTTTCTAAAAAACACAGTAAGCAAAATAATCATGAAAATTAAGCCCTTGTGTTGTTTTGAATGGAGTTCATAGATAACATCCATAGATAACAGAGTTCAGTATCACTACCTATCTGTATTTTATACAGAAGGAACCTGAGGCCTGGAGGAGAAAAGTGACTTGCTTCGAGTCACACAGTAAAGTAGCTGTATGCAGTGTTCACTTGGCCACAGTTGGTCAGTGCCTGTCATGTCCAATGAACAACTCTGCTAATGTATTTCAGTATTTACTCTTAAACGTGGGCTGGAAAATGGGTCATGTTTATTACTGGATATGGTTAGATAGAAACATGGTGATACTGCATAATTAGCCTTCACATTGACCTAAGCCATGATGCAAACAGAGCTCTCCTGAGGAAAAGGTTTACAGTGCCACCTATCTGCCATTCTTTTTTTGGATTATGGAAAGAAACTTGTGTAAAACTGAGGCATATATCTGAATATCTGGAATAAGTAATGTAAAATGTGAAAAATGTAAAATTACAGTGCAGAACTTTTGGTTTATATTAAAGATAAGGAAAATATCAGGGCACAGTAAACTTGGGGTCAGGCTGTGGGGTTTTTGTTATCTACTAGTATTCATATTATAAGAATCCACACCAGTCTTACGCACTCACAGTCTCTTTCTCGGGTCAAATATGCGTGTGCAAGTTAGGGAGATGTATAAAAGACAATGTTTCAGAATCTAGCAAGCTGAAGTGAAACAATGTGACTGCACCTTTATATGATCCATAAAGATTTTTGACTAAGGTAGTGTTTGCCCACGTGAAAAAATCCTGATAACTGTAGACATCGTGGAATCCATTTGTAAAGATGTTCTCAATGTGTTTGTTTAAGTAGTAGGAATTGGGATCTCTCTGCCCATAGGCAACCAGTAACAGCATCCATAAAAACCCCAGATAGGCTGGAAAAAACAAGAAGAGACAGAACATGTAAGCTCAGAATTAACACTGCTGTTCAAAATAGATTGCATGAATGATTACTGCTGTCATCACTTATTAGGTTAAGGAGATGCTTTGCTAGACTCTGACTGACCAGTGGTAATGAATTTACACAAGCTACTTCAATGTGCTGCTGTTCAAGCATATTACGTTCGGAATACGAGTAGCGGTCAAGAAAATGAGTGGGAAGGCTGGCAGAACACCAATAGTAATGACAGCTTTAAATAAAATGAGTAGTCTAACTTTGTTCCAAGTGAAGCTGAGGTAATTTTTCTATTGTTTTTGGAGGAAATAAAACTGGGGTATAAATCATTATCTATAGATACTATCTGCTTTTAGAAAGATGGCCTCCAAAGATGGCCTCCATCTGCTCTTTTGATTTCAACTTCATTTAACTGTTGACCTCCTCCTTTTACCCTTTCTAACTTTTCTTTAACCTCTCATGTGTCTGTAATGTGTTTCTTTACCATAAAATCAAGCCTCTAACCACGCTTTTATCTCCAGCTAACATTCCCACCTCCTTTCAGCTCCGACTGCCACTGAACAGCCTGTCTCTACACTGTAATGGCTGGCAGAAAGCTGAAGATATGCCAAAACTTTTTCACCCAAGAGAACAATATTTTCACTGATGTAGAAATACTGATGAATACTACTGAATAAAACAAGATAATCTACATATGGATAATACCCAGGATTTCTCTGATGAGAGCAAATGCTTTCTTCTCCTTCATGCAGCTGATTTTCATTTTCTCCACATCAAGTGCAGGAGGTGGCCGGTAAATATTGCTTCTACTGTCCCTTCGGGCTCCAAAGAGAGGGTTTGAATCACCTGTGAGTGAGAGCAGAAAACCCTGGAATTAGTCAACAGATGGTCTACGTCCTGCTTTTTGTGTCTTTGGACGTTATAAGGAAACTTTTTTATTTAATGCTTTCCCTTAGGAAGACAGGGGATGTGATATTAACAATCAGTATAGTAAGGCAACAGTGGGGAGGAAAGGAGCTCACAAACACAGTGTGTTAGGTTTAGGCCTAGGTGTAGTCCAAGTGTCTCTCTCTAGGCTGAGCATCTCAGAAGGTGATGTATTCAGAGCCCGAGACTGATCAGGGAGGAAGCTGTTGATCGGGATTCTTTGCTGTGCCCTAGGACTCCTGTCTGTTGCTATGAGCTTTTTTTAGACATGATTGTGATTGCAGAAGCCACTGTTTGGTTTATGGGAGTAATACAGATAATTGTGGTTGTGGAAAACAACGTATACTGAGGACTTTGATATCATAAGACTTAAAGGAGGTGGGAAATTTCCTTGAGAGAGAACTTGAGTTTTAGATAGGCTTGTCAGATAAAGGTCTACCAATCTAGCTGAAGAGTCCATTTTGCACTGGGTCATGTGTTTATTTTCATTAGGTTGCGAAATAGTTACAGGTTTTGTTTGCAAGCCATGCCATGAATACTGAGATGTCTGCACAGAGCTAAAACAAACCTCCCTGTATATCTGATTTTTCTTATGTCTGATGTGACAGCTAAAATATTTAAGCATGCTTACTGTATACTAATAGCACTGATTCATTAATTTTGATTATAATGGCTTCAGTCAGTTTGCCACTTTTTATTATTTTCTTTTCTAGATGTTCCTTGAATGTTGACAAACTGAAAAGTGATTGGCTATCCACTTGTACAATTCTTGATCTAGTATGAAACAAGATAGGAGAATACTTCTTTTTTCCTGACATAGGCAAGCCAAGGATGGAGGGGAGGAAGGAGTCAAATATCAGTATCCTGGCAGCAAGTAGATCCTCAATAACAGGGGCAATCTTACAACAGGACTAGGGGAGATTGTGCATGTATATATATTTGCAGAGGTGAAAACATATGGAAAAAGATAAACAAGGAAGTATTGTTCTTTTGATCCAGAACTACTTCTCTTTTATCTTTTTGATCATGTGGTCTCTTTCAATAAGTGTTCTGCAAGATTTATCCAACCTAAACATACACTGGTCTTTATATTTTCTCCAGCTGGCACAAAATCAGTTATTTAGGTTTCCACTTCCACCTTGACCGTGGGAGTGCTAATGGGTAGGCACATAGTCACAGCACCTGTGGATTTAGTGATTCCTGCTAACCTTGTCAGCTAAGATTTAGGTATATAAAGATAACTAGTGAAGTTCTCAGTTGAGCTGAGTCACATATCTGTGCATAAAGCATTCCAAAAGCTTGGAGAACATTTCACTTTCTTTAATAATTTCTCACTTTACAGACAGTTACCTGGTGCAGATAAAGGCCCATCGATAGCTGTGTTTTCTTCATCCTCATGTTCCACCTTCTTCAGAACCAGAGCAAAAAAAGCAGCAAATCCCAGCACCTGGAAAGAATTAGCTATAGACTCACCATATGCCCATTTCATACAAAGAAGCTCAGGCTTTGACCTGGATCCCTTTGGATCCAGGCACTGCAGGAGAGCAACTGTGCTTTGGCTTTGTTGAACTCATGCAGCTGAAGCTCATAAACAAGAGAACAACGCACAGCACTGGGGTCCATCCAGCTAAACTGATTTTGCCATATGACACACCTTCCCTGGTCAGAAACCTCATCACCTATTAAACTCTGACAAAACAAGGGAGATGAAACTAATGGACTTAATGTCAACAAAAGACAACAGAACTCTGTAAACCACCTGCTAGCTCTTGTTTTAATGGCAAAGACTTCTCATTTTACCTGTTAAATCCTGTGGTTCTTTAGAACACATTACATTGTCTTCCTGAAATGATAGTAGAATGAGTTTGTATTGGCCAGTGGTTGTATTTCAGAGGATCTCACCTTTAAGGGCTGTGTGATGAAAAGACTTTCCAGGAAGGAGATGGCCATGGAGATAAGCCACTTGATGGAGTTCTCCTTGCCATAATGCAGCCCATAGAGCATGGTAAAGAACCCAGATACACCACTGGTGGCTGCAACAAGGAACCAAGCAATGAACACAAACCACCACGGCAGCCCTTTAGAAGAAGAACTTTTCTTGCCATCACCGGAGAAGCTTGGAGTAAGGGACCACCTTGAAAGTCAACCAGAAGAGAAAAAATCCGTCTGCAGTGGAACAGAAGCCAAAATCGCAGTCTTCGGGTTCAGTGGGGATAGGCAACATCTTATGATTTAAAATCTCAATCAAAATATTTTAAATTATTTTAACTAATGCAGTTATATAGGATATATGGATAGCAAAAAGTACAGTGAGCAACAATATGAGGAAGTGTGCAGAGATCAGCTAAAAACAGAACAAATATGATGGGCTTATTTACTCCTCAGTTCATGCGTAATTGAACCTCCAGTAGAAATATTGACAAATAAAACCATGAGTGCATTTTAGCTGCTGGATACATCTCTTGTGATCACCATAAAGGCCAGAGAGAGAATTAGTGGTATTGTTTTTAATACTTCCAACTTAATTACCATATTTCACTGAAATATTTTGTCTGCTTATTAATTTTTCTTTATCCATACATTTTAAGAGACGTCTGAGACTTTGGAGCTCAGTGATTATCTCAGCCCTTTACTATCATGTGGCATTGTATTGTAAAATTCAGTTTTGGAGGCAAAAATGACAAAGAGCAATGATCTGTCATTATTGCTTTTGTGTGCAGTTTGCAGTGCGTTGAAATTTCTTTGTTGCTCCTACAATAGTATAATAGTAAAACATGTTTCTACAGCTATAATAATCATTATCTAGCACATATTAAGCAGTAATTATTTGGGCTCCATCATCCTGACCAGTTTTGAATTCACGACTTGAATTTACTTATACTGAGAATGAGATGAGAACTAGGTTACCTCTCACTGATGGACGCTGATGAGCAGATCCGGTTCTCCAGGAGGTTCTTCATGTGCTGAACCTGACGAACAGCTTGTGTGTAACTCTGAGGCATCTGAAATTTATGGGGCCCCAGTAATTCCAGCTCCATCTCTACATGCTGGAGTTGCATGTACAAGCAGTGATTGTAATCGCTGTATTTCAGTCGCTCACACATCCCCTTCTCTGGAGTTGGGACTCTTGTTTTTTCTGCAGGTAAAGAATGATTTATTTTTTTAAAAAGAAAATCAGCATAGCTATCCCTAGATTAAAATACTGTTCAGTACAAAGGTTATCAGAACTGAAGCTCAAGCTTGTGAATGTGACAAAGTGAAGAGTAACATTGGAAGGGACATGTAAAAGCAACTTTAATACTAGAGCTTTAACACTTTTCTGCTGGAATGGGCTGGAATTGTTCCCAGGAGGCAACTTAGTAAGACAGAAGTCCTAAAACCTTGATAGAGCAGTCAGATAAGATCAAGTGCTAATTTGTTCATAGTTTACCTGTGCAATTAGTAGTGTGGTACACTCATTGGAAAAGCCAAATGCAAGTCTTAATGAAATCAGTGGGATTGTTTACTCATATACTGTTGTTTAACTAAAAATAAATGAATGCCTAAGTTAAGAGTCAGACTGAAAGGAACAATAGCACAAGGCCAAGAAGAAAAAAAGGACAGGACAAAAAGACTGTGAAACAACTGATATTTGTGAGTCTTTATGCTATTAGATACTGATCCTGCTCCCAAGCCAGGCTGGTAGCTAACATTTAATTCTATAGCATAAGAAATAGAAGTTTCACAGTGTCTTTACTCAGTTGGGCACTCAGTGGTGCGCAGTGAAAGGACAAGAGGCAACGGGCACAAATTAAAACATGGGAACTTCTGTCTGAACATAAGGAGAAACTTCTGTATTGCGAGGACATTTGGACACTGGAACAGGTTGCTCAGAGAATTTGTGGAGTCTCCATCTTTGGAGATATTGAACATGTGACTGGACGTGATCCTGGGCAACCTGCTCCAGCTGACCCTGCTCTAAGCAGGGTGGTGGACTAGACAATCTCCAGAGATCCCTTCCAACCTCAACTATTCTCTGATTCTGTAATTGCCTTTGAGTCAGAATGTAAGAAGAGCTTGGGTCATCACATCCAGCGTTACCATCATTTCCACTACAAAGGTTTCAGTAGGCATGTCACGTGTTGTTTACCTTGTATATCCGTAGCACCTAATGTGACAATTATAGGGTCATCCTTCTTTTTGCTCTCATCATAAAACTCTTGCCCAGCTCTGTTCTGCTGGCAGATGATGTCCTCAACCAGTGCCAAAAGTGAGTTGATGTTAGTTGATTTTCCAAGATCTGATACTGAAGTGAGAGATGGAGTCTTCAGGGCTTTAAAGAGTGAGTTGGCAATTCTTCTTATATCCTAGAAAAGACAGCAGCAACACAGCAGTGACTCTGGCTGCTGTGACTTAAGCTGGTGTGATCTGAAGGCACCACTGGCTGGGAGCTTCACCAATTGCTAAAATCTCCAGAATGGATAAGGATAGCATATCCTACAGTGCTGGATGTGACAGGCAGATTTCAATGAGTTCAGCAAGACTGCTTTCAGGATTCAAAAATACAGCTTACCTGCCTGAGGACCGAAGCTGAGAAAGACGGGGTCTGTGGTACCTTTTATCTTCACTGTCTTGCTTAATGTTTGCTTTAACCCCTGAACAGTGATTTTGGTCGCTGATAATAATTGTGCAAGGGCTGGGATGTACATAGGCAGATCTTAATGAAGTTGGGGATTCCATGTAGATGGGTAAATCAGTGCTTTGCACCAGTGCGTAATTGGCTTTTCGCTTCAGACAAGCTGAAGGGCATCTGACAGGGAAGATTTCTGCTGTTAAACTGGGGAGGTCAGGTGGTGCATGGCAGCAGAGGGCAGTGCAGGACTCACTGGGGAGCAGCCACAGGGACTTGCCTTTATCACAGCCTCTGGAGTGAGTGAGACAGCCTGGGTGACCTGTGGGGTGGGAGGTAGGCTTGGGGACACTCGACCATTCTTTCCCAGCTTCTTCTCTCTCCCCTGCGTGGCTGGCCGGGATCGTATGTTCCTGAAGATCTGCACAATGAGCAGGTTGATGGGGAACATGAGGAGGGAGCTCTCAAAGCCAATCATCACTTCCTGCCATGTGAACTCGATCTTACCTGTCAAGATCAAACAGAGGGGAGGAGTAAAAATAACCCCAGGAACCATCAGATCTCTCTTTTGTGAAAAAGCCTATTTGTTCAACTGTTCTGCTTCTAGATTCTGCTGTCTCTCTATTTCCCTGCCCAAGCAATGGTGAGGATTGTTACCCAAATCCATTTTCTGCTCAGCTGGATCCTTTGGCACTCCCCAGAACATGATGCTGGTCAGCATGGTGCAGAGAAGCAGTGAGAAGCAACATGACACGCGCTGGGCTCGTGTGAAGGAGCTTCGTGGGGAGCGGCTGAAAACCGAGTACCAGATGTGCCCGTCCTGGAAACCCTTGGAGGTCTTCATGAAAAACAGATTGCTGGGAAGGAGGAGAGGGAAATCAAATGGATACTTAGAGAGGAGAGGGAAGAATAAAGCTGTAGTTCAGGGTCCTGACCTGTTCATGCTTCTAGGCACTATCAGAAGAAATAATAACTATGAGAAATTACCAAATATCATGGCATGGAATGGTCATAGCTACTTACATCCTTTCCTTCTGGCCACACCATGGAGGGAAAGCTAATCATGAGCAGTTTCTATATAAATTGTTAGGGAAATTCCACATAGGAGAAGGTGCTTGGGTTTCTGTAGGTCTTGTCAGGCTATCCTTCTTTAGCACCAGTATTTCCAGTGTGGTATTACTGTTAGGGTAACGATTAGACTTACTTAACCTTCCTCTTTTCCTTGTTCAGAGCCCTTTGAGGGCAAGGGAAAGACCTCCCTCGTTTTCATTTTTCTCTAGGGGTTTGATCTTTTTTGCATACTTGCTTTTCTGGATTGATTGCTATCAAGAGTAAAAAAGTCCATAAAATAGAAGGTACCTGAACTGCTTCATGTCCTGTTCTGTAGCTACTGGGAACACTTTATCTAGGACACATTCTCCAATATCAACGGCTAGCCAAGAGTTACAGAGGAAGTACCATTTCTGATCCCCTGCAAGGTCATGGACCAATACTCGATTCACATACCTGTTGGAAAAACAGACAGGGCACATTCACATGTAACTGAGTGGTATGAAATTCAGGACTCATCAGGATTATGGAGGACAAACTCTGGCCTTCAGCTTCTTAGGTTGTGTCTAAGCTGTAAGGCACAGAACACATCCCATCCTGTACTGGACACAGGATATGGGAAGCACTCCTGGTCCTGCAGTTTAGATTATGATTTGATCTGTTCATCTGCAAAAATGAGAAACTGTCATTTCTTTCCTTTCTAGAACTGTAGAAAGGATAATTTTCAAGTGCTAGAAAAGGAAAACTATTATCATTATTAAAAAAAATTTGTGAATCTTTACTTCCCAGGATTTCCAGATCTCCACTTACCAGGATGGACTGTCCCCTGAATTATCATGCCACAATCTAATACTCTGCAGTTCCCCAAGAGGGAAGAAAGTACAGAGTAGGAAAACATCCACTCCTCCACGTTCAAAGACTGGTGTATCAGGATCAGTTAGGTGGTGTGGCTCACTCTCTCCTTCTAGTCCATAGAGGGTGAGAGTCACCTGGAGAATAAGATGGCAAAAAGAAGACTTGCACATCTCGATCGTATGTATGATTATTCCTCTGGCATACTCTTCCTGCTTTCATCAAATCTAAGGACTTTCTGACTTAGATGTTGCATTTGAGCTGTCCTGTTTAATAGCCTCAGGTGCTCCATTATTCATCCAGTTCTCCAAATGAGTGCATAAACTCTCTTACCGCACAGTGCCATTGATACCTTGGAGGTTGTGGCTGCCCCACGGCGGTGTCCTGTAAAAACTGTCACAAGATAGCGATACTGAGCAAAGGGGTCATTGTCTTCCAGTACTGTGATTTTCACCTGCAGAGTGACACAGTACAAGCGGTGTGTTAGCTGTTCTGTAAGTATGGATTCCTTAAAGCTGTGGATAGGAATTTGTCATCTTGTGAACAATGCATATACTTACCAGTAAACAGAGAGTTACAGGAAAGGGGGTAGGATTGGTTGAAGACTTCCTATTAAAACAGACTAGGCAAAATGGGAATTGGCCTAAATACATTCAGTCTTTATTAGCTGAAGACTTACTTTGGCATCATCCTGGATGTCTTTCCTTCGAGCCCAAACAACTACAAGCACATATATCAGAAAGATGCATCCTACAGTTGTCACCACCACAGGGTTGTCCACAAATGTACCAAATAGCTGTGCAGTTTTGCTAACATCTATGGCATTGGGTATGACGAAGAAGGAACTCCCAAAGAATGTCAGATGGTTGCAGAGGCAATGTGTGCTTCTAGGATTTGTTTTTGGTCCTACCTGAAAACCAGAAAAATTTCCTAATAAAACATTTTGCTTCAAAATATTAGATAACTTACCAAGCAAATGAAAAGACAGTGCTGAGATTGGTAAGTTAGTGTGGAGAGCTGCTATACAGAAAAGAATTGTTCAAGTTCCAATAAGGAATATTAATTCTAATGTCTAGCCAGAAACGGGCATATATAATACGCAATATAATACAGCCTTGTCAGAATGCTTCCATTTCTTTTTATATAGAAGCTCATCCCAAGAAATTGAAATGGAAATGTCATTTGAAGCTTAGTCCGGTATGACTAAACTTGAGTTTATTAAAACATCTCAGAATGATCTTGTTTTATGGTGTGAGTTCAATGCTACCATTTTACTACAAGTTATGAGGGCTGGCTTTGAAGTATATAATATAAACATTGTTTTGTTTCTCTCTACTTACATGACATCCGTAGCTGTTCCAGTTCCCCTGGTGCTCATCCCAAAATACACAACGGGATGCGAAGCAAGTGACAGCTATAGTTAGCCTGTCATAGACTGTGGAATCTAGTCCCATATCTTGTAAAACGGTGAAGTAGTAGGTTCCCTCTCCAAAAATGAGTTCTTCTGGGCTAAGAACCCAGGTGTTTGTCTCACCTTGAACATAAATATTTTAGTTTCAATGTGTATATAGAAATGCTAATTCAGAAGTATGCAGCTGTATTGCATATAATCGAATAAACAAACTGAAGAAACAGGTATGAAATCATTCTTAGCAACTCATTGTTCAAAGCATCGCACTCTGCTCCTGTTAGTGAACACTGTATACTAGAGATTGGAACCCTGAAGCATGACAAATTGAAACTCCTTTGAGAGGTTTCTTTCCAGTTAGTCATCTGAACTCATGGTCAAGGCTCATTCTGCAAATACGCATGTGCAGAAAAGTTGTGGATGAGCACTCCCCATACTGACTGCCCATAACTTGCTGTGGGTGGTGAAAGTCTTTTGGTTACATAAGCCCAGAATGCACAAGTTCGTGGGTCACTAACAAGTTGTCTTACCTCCAGTAGTTTTCTTGCAGAACAGATGATTTTTCATATCATAGTTAGTTTCATTTGGACGATAACTGTATCCTAAGTAGAGTATTAGTGGAATGTCATGTTCAGATTCCAGGTGGATCACTATAGATGTGTTTTCTGAGGTGACATTGACTTGGAAAGTGCTAAAATTGCCCAGATTCAACAGAATCTTGTCTTCCTGAGTTGCTGAAAGCCTTGGTAACATTATCTGTTTTTAAACAGAAAGACATAGCTTTAAATAGAGCAAAGCGTCTTGCTTCTATTATCTATAAGCACAATATAGCCACATGCTAGATGATGTTTTTTCATAACATAGGGAAAGCATGGCCAGCATAAATATTGGCTTCAAGGTAATTTTCTTGATACTGCCAGCTAACCTCTGAAAAGTTCATTTGAAACCTATGTAAACTCATCACAAAGGCTGTGATCCTTGGTGCATTTCTGAATGAAGAGCTGAGATTATAACTGAAACACTGGCTACATGAAGTGTGTATATGAACAATTTAGATGTCAGCTTATACATGGGCTAGGAAGCCCAAACAGTAGTAATACGAACATACAGTTGTTGGATGATGAAATCAGACATTACATTGTGTTTCGGGATGACTGTAATCTGGAGTCTTTTTCCACAACCATTGATTAGCATTCTCACATCCATTTAAATGAAGAAGATACCTCTTTTTTAAGAAAAGACAGAAATATTTGTTATTTCATTCTTCACATGGCACAAACCCTCCATCACAAATGCAGACACCACAATCCCATCATATAATGTAATGAACACTACCACCATCTCAGAAGATGAAAACACAAATAGCTCGTTAACAGAGAAAGAAAAAACAGGGGAAGAGGGAGAGGGATAGAAAATAGTGAGTTTACCTCAATGTTTTCTTTGAGATTGCTGACTGGTATGATCAAGCCATCCAGACCAGTAAGACTTAGACCTCCCACTGTTCCACTGATGTCAAAACTGGTGTCACTGGAGACAAAGGGATTCACGGCAAAGCTCACCATCTATTAGCAAGACATTATCAATCAGTTTTGAGCTATTGTCAATATTTCATTATATTCACCCTCTAAATTTCTGAATAGTGAAAGCTTGAGCTCAGACCCAAACAGTACTCGACTTAAAAGAAGCCTGCATAGAGATTTATGTAAGAAGCTGCTTTATCTTTAAGGTAGGTCAAACACAAACCTTGAAAGTGATTTTGATTCTGAAATGTGATATGTGTACAACAATGTTTATTGTTTCCATTCATTGTAACCCTTTTGCCTTTTGGACACCAGATATCAAAATGCAATTGCATAAGCCTCTTCCAAAGTAACTCCACCAAAGCTAGGCTGTGGCACCCCTCTTGGAATTAAGAACAGAAGTCTATTTCCACTATGATTGCAATGCACAGAAGAGTATGTCAGAGTTGTCAGTCCAATGAGAGGATTCAGGAGCCTCTCCTAACGCTCAGGTAAGACAATGGATGTATTTCCACTGGTTTCAGTGGGCTCTGGACATTTTTTAGCAGAGCTGGAAAAGACAAAATGAAAAAATGTATATATTTTGCAGGTATTGTAGGGGTTTCCTGAGAGTGAGAAATCAACAGAGAGGCCTTTAGAAAATTTATTATAAAAATATGACAATAATATGCAATCTATTGTTCTGAGGGAAAAAACACCATATCCTAATTCAGATGAGGGATGTGTTATCATCAGGACATTCACAGGCCTTTTGTGTCCTGCAGGATCTGGGTGCCTCAAACTCATTTATTTCTAGCTGGGATGAAACAGGACTGCTGCAGGTTAGTTTTAATGGTGATATGAACTCTGAGCTGTTGCATCCTCCTCAGAGCATTAGATGTATACAAACAGCAAATAGATTTATAGGTATTGATTCATTCCATTGCCTTCTCTAGCCATGCAAGTATGAATCAGGAGTGTATGTGAGGGACCGATGGGATGGGAAATTTAAGCTTTCAGTCCTCCTTAGCTTGCTGAACCAATCTCATGCAATTAAGATAAGTAAAGGCTTCTTTGACCAAAAATAATTCAAATTATTTTCTTGGCATGACAGGAGGGATGACTTGTGTGCTTGTGTATTCATTGTAAAAGGAGGAAAGATTCTAAAACCACTAGACCAAGAATGTAAGTTGTGTATCAGATTGAGTCAGATAAAAGCTGTTTACTTGCCCTTATATCCACTGTTTCATCATCAACTCCTGAAACACTGAGAGAGGAAGCAGGTGGGAGAGTGAAACTGGCAGAGCTGGAATTGGAGATATTAATGGATGTGCCATCCATGTTTTCTGTTTGTAATCTGTCCAGTTAGGGTTAGACACAAGCAAAACAGAATAAAAGAGAAATAGAAAAAAAACCAAAACATGAAAACAAAACAGAAGGAAACATCAATAGCATGGACTTCATATCTAGAGAAAAAGCTTTCTCACTTCACGAGTATAACTTAGCTGGAAAACTAATTGTAACTCTGCCAGTAAATACTCTGTACATTATCTGTCCCTGACGTAGTACTCCACATAACACTACCATAGAATCATCAAAAAAGGGATGGAATTGGTGTATCTGGATAGGAAGTTGTACCCAACTAGGTGTACTTGTGTGAAAGACATACCTGATTTCTGTGTCAACATGCTCTTGATTTGAATGCACAGTTAAATGTGGATGAAAACCAGGCTCTTGGGGACCAATTTAGGGATGATTATAGGGAATGGAGAATGCTCGTCAGGCTCCTCATGATTATATTTGCTTCTGCCAAGCTGGTTACAATTCTATATAACATGTTATTATTGGCAACTTGGAAAAGGAGAAAAACCCTTAACTGGCATGACATGAGTTTTCTACATAATTTCAAAGGTAAGTGGCTACTGCCTCATCCAGGAAATAGGAGTAAATCTCCATTGGTCAAAGAAGACACAGCATGAGAATTTCTAAGGTGGCTTTATTGAAGCTAATTGGAGTCCAAGCTGTTCTTACTATCAGTAATGACAGCCTCATTGCACTGTTGAAGTTTTCATTATGCTACAATATTTATTTAGGTGGTTCCATTTACGGACAATGTAATGACTATTTGGGGCAAATTTGATTAACTATCAGGAGCCTAGGTGGGACACACTGTTACTGTTACCTGTGTATATACATTGTGGCAGAAGGAGTGGTAAGGACTGTTGGTTCATCATCCGGTTCTTTCCCAAACAGAAGGGCGCTCTGTAGATTTTCAACTGTGTTCAGGAGCTGGTGCGACACTGAACTCTGAAAAGGATTAGAGGAGGAAACTTGCAAAAAAGCTTCTCATAATCATCAAGATGCACATTATTTGCCTTTACTTCCTTTTAGGAACAATACTAATTTTCAGTGTCTTATAAAGGTGACAAACTTGGTGATGTGCTTCTTAATCTCAGAGGAAGTTATTCTAATCAGCAATTCAATTTCTGTAATTCTCATTAAAACATTGCAGACAGCAAATAAATACGTTTTACAGCTTTTACTTTTGTATTCTATTATTTATAACTTCTACACATTGAAATTGTGTAGAAATTGAAATTGCACTACAAACATGACATCAATTTAATGCAACATATTCCTGCACTTCTGTACATGAATGCCCTTTAGCTGCTCACTTTAGTGTTTAGTTACTTGCAAAAGCAAGACCTAATTACGTATTAATTGTGTGTTATTAGTGTGTTATCCTGGGGGAGTTTGAACAGTTCATAACCTTTTCTCTCAGGTTAGATTTATTTCATGCCCTGCTCCCTTGCAGTGATGAAAGTTAAAGTACGTTCAGCCCAGGAAGCACACAAAGGCAAATGTGACAATTCACATATAGATAGGAAAGGATAGGACAAAATAAACACGTTGCATAATTCTGAATAGAAAATCAGAGTGGGCTTTCTGAAAAAGTGTAAGCAGCAACCAGAGCTGATTCCAGCTTTGAAGTAGTGGAGCCAATCATGAATATAGAATACCTGTGGCTTCCTTGAATTATGGGGCAAAAGGAGGGGATAGAATCAAGTCTGAAAAAAATCTCTGTGTGCTTGTCATCCATTAGAGGTTGTACACTGATGCTGTTTCTCCAGTGCTCTGTCCTCTTCAGCTTTAAATGTAACAAGAGGCTTCTATCATCTTCATTAGCAGACCATTCAGTCTAACAGGTCTAACTGGGGAGAAGTTTCCTTTGATATTCAAGTCCATCATGGTGTCACAATGAACCCTACCCAATGCCAGTTTAAAAATATGAGGCAGAAGAACTCTTAAAAACTTTCCAAAGCAAGCAGATGTTCACACACAGTCCACTACAAACTGGACCAAACCAAAATTACCTGCTCTGCCTCTGGCACTGAAGCGTTCATAGCTCTGATTTCTACAGAAGCTTTAAGGACATTGCTCACTGCATTAAACAGATAGTTGGCTGCATCTTTTAACTTCTGATCATCTCTGCTGTCCTCTGTGTTTACAGTGAGCAAGGAAGCACTGACATCTTTTAGAGTATTGCTAGCTTCCACCTGCATGGGAAACAAGGGGAAAAGTTTATATGTGTTGGTACTACAAATGACAGAAGTGACACTTGTGTCATTTACTGAATATTGCAACATAAGTAATTTCACGGGACTATTTGTGGGTAACACTGTTTTTACTATAATTGTTTGTGCTGGGGTAACACCTCAAACGCCAATAAAGATGATGTACTAGATGGTATACTAACATGTAATACAGACCTGAAAAATGCAGCCTGCTTCTACAGATTTAATTTCTAAAAAAGATGAATAACATCTGAAGGAAGTTTGTCTGTCAAACACTGGGCAAGGATACAGTTTAGATGTACAGTAATGTAGTAAATTAGGTTATACTTTGGGCACTGTGTCCAACAAATACCACCATATTGTCAAGTGCATGTGCATTTCAATCTTAGTTTCCACAAACCCTATTGGATTACCAGCAAGTAATACCTTTGGCCTTGTGCTGTGCTAAGTGCCGAAGGAGAATGACTTTTACAATTTTTATTTTGTGCCCGAATGCAGCCAGTGATTGCTTTGTGATTGTGAAAGCACTGGCCAGCTTTTAGCCCAGGATGGTGAGGGAGCCAAGCAAATTCATTGCAAGCTTGGACATATTCATTGCCACAGTCTGCAAGCGCTTAGCAGCCTTAATGTAGGGTGAGTGCTGAATCTGAGCTATGTTCTTGTCGTGCCAAAGTTAACCACATACTGCTGAAATGCTCCCAAGCCATTGTCTGGCTGCAACTGTATAATACATCAGAAATCAGGACAGCTCTTTTTATTGCCAGCGTACTTGGGAAACTTCCCCAGTGACAGTTTGTTCTGTTCTCCCATGTGCTCACTCCTTATGTATAAATAGCATCATCTACTAATAATGTCACGTTGCCAGATAAGATTCAAGAAATACTTTTGTGAAGCCAATCTGAGCATTTGTGCCCAGTTCCTCTGGGTGCTGTCATGTTCCTGCCTCACTGACAGCTTGCCTACGTGCATTTTGTGACAGTGCATGGATCAGGGACCAATGGATCTGGGCGATTCTAGAAAAACCCTCCTGGGCAGTTTGTCTTCGGGATTCTAAGAGTGCTTTGCAAGATAAAATATACATCCTAACATGCCTCTGACTAAAAGTTAAAGTTTCCATCTTAAAGATGTATCATAAAATGTAGCTGGCCAGATGGTCATAGGCTGGATTGTAGTGGTTGCTGAGACAATGTCTGTGAGTCCAAATTCACTTACTCTAAACAGCAATATGTATTCCCTTCTGGTCAAAACACACATGCTAGTACAGTTGAAGAAATGGGTAAAGAACAGATAACTGTAAGGCACCGAAACTCTTCCAAGGTCAGTGGTGTGCAATAGAGTCTATACTGTTAGTGTGAGGAGATACAAGATGAATTGCTTCTTACCTGTGCTGAGACAGACAGCTCTTCACTCCTGTAAGTGATTTCTTTCAATACTTCTGACATCTTAAGAGCAGTCTGCACTGATGTTACGTTAACAGCAGAGAGAGTTGTCAGCATCAGCCCTCGGAGCTTGGGATGAAAAGGGATAATTAGGCAAAGCAGTAAGATGCTAATTAGGACTGTGCAAGTAGTGCTGTATATTGACAGCCAGGCTTGCTGTAAATTATGTGGTAGAGGAAGACTCCACAACAAGGATCATTTGAACTGATATTAGGTCTACTGACAAGATGCCACTTGCCTTAGTAACTGTATAATCATGAGTTTTATGTTACCTCCCAACACAGAGAATTTATACACTTAACATCCATTAATAGCAAGGAGAGTTACTTGTGAGAATTTGTACTAATGTATGTGAATTACTGTATAAATGCCACTTCCATAGAAAGCAGAGCCATGTATGATTGATGTTACTCAAATAATGAATCATAATTGAAGGATACATTGCATTTCTCTAGATCTTTTCATCTGAGGCACTCAAAGCACTGTAGAAATATAAGCTTATAACAAACATAAGCTGGTAGCTGAAAGGAACAAACTAAAATTACCTGCCATCTAGTACTTTTGGGGAAAAGTAGATAGGATATTTCTCCTACAGGAGAGGCCATTTTATTAATATTTAAATTGTTTGTGGAAAATCAGGTTGATTTTAAGTTTAAAAAGACTGTCGAAATTAGTTTAAGTTAATGCCATAACAATTGAGAATTAATTCTTTTACTGATGGATGATAAAACAAATTATTTATGTGGGCAAATGGTGAAAAACAGCTGAAACCTGTGCCAAACACTGAGATAGATACTAGAATCTTGAAACCTCCATGGATTTCAGGTGGTGATATATGAGCTTTTTATTACTTAAGAGCTGTCAAAGAATATGAAGAGTCCATTATATTGCATTGTACTGCAAGAAAACAAGTGTTTGGCTGACCTCTTTTCGTGTGTCCGTCTGTAAAGATATGTTAAAGCTTTCCTCTTGGGTCTCCTGATTAAGGACTGATGTCACTGACTTACACAGCTGGAAAAGACTCATGCTGTTGTTTCCAGCTTTTAGGATGGTGTTTGCCTTCTCCAATACAATAGCCTGCAGGGTCAGGTTCCCATCAATCATATCTGCGTGTCCAACCTGATGAAGAAATCAGAGATGCTCTTAACGTTGCTAATGCTGTTATAATTATCTTTGAACAGCTTCCATTATCATCTTATTGACAGCCTAGCTAGAGTGGGACAGAAAACTTTGTGTTCCCCATTTTTGATGTTTTATTTTTAGTGGCCTGATAAGGATCTCTCTACTGGGGCAGTGGGGCAGAAGCAGGAGTTTTCTGGGGCCTACGCAGAGTAACACCAGACTCACTAAATACAGCTTATGCTGCCCAATGTCCAAATAGATCATCTTTTAAACTTCTATCCTAGAAAAAGGGCAGTGGAAGATTCTTTTGACTATCTTGAGTCCTCAGAGAATAGTCTCTGTTAGACAGGAAAATGGTCATTATGGCACATTCAGAGGGAAGTAATAAGTCTAAAATGGGAAGAAACTCCAAAAGTGAATCTTCGGTTAGATTTCAACTTGAGAGATCTTGAAATAAAGTAATTCTTCTGTGTACCTTCACTGAAGCATTAGTTTGAACTGTATCACCATAGCTGTTGCTAACAGTAATTGTCATATGTAAAATGAAATTATTTTCTTTTTCTCCAAGTGGAAGATAAACTGGGAAGAGTTCAGGATCCAGGCCACAATGCAGGAGAGAATCTGAAACAGGAAAGAGGGGGTCACCTACCAGACACCACACAGACACCTCCTGCTCTCTAAGAGCAGGGGACTGGACTTGCTCTGTGTAGGCCTGATTGACTCAGTCTCCCTGGGGAGCAGAAGCAGATTGTGCCTTTGCTCTTGTTAGCAACAGTAACAGTCCTTGCTAGAAACACGAAGAAGCAGTTAGCCAAACAGTTCACCTCAGGACTTACTTGATTTCAGATAGAAGCAATATGTGAGCTGCCTGTTATGACTGGATTGGCATGAATCCGCCAAGCAAGGAGTGCTGCAGGAGACTGTGAATGTGGTGAGCACTGATCCCTGCTTGGGAGACACGGCACAACTGGGGATCTGGGGCGGAGGCACGGTGCTGACAAGGTACGTTTCCTCCCCGTAGCCACGCTGAGTCATTGCTGGGAGTGGAGGGAGCAGAATGTCAGCAATAATCGTGCCCCGGCAGCACTGATCTTCTGACGTTAATCTTGCCTACTCTAGCAATGATGCTGTTTGTTCAGGCACCAGAAACATCAGGGTGAGCCTAATCAGAAATGAAATCCTGCTACTGAATAAGCCATAAGAGGAAAAGAACTATTAAAAACATGGTAGTGTTTGCATTACAAAGCAAAGCTGTATTATTTGATCAAGTATTTAGCATAACTTCATTTCCAGATGAGCCTTAACAAAGTTATTAACAGCTTGGAGTAAGATAACTGAATTTATCCTGCTGTGCAACAGCCCAGAACAAACTTAGCTCTTAATTATTTTAAAGAACCCACATATAAAGTAACAGCTCTCAACTTGTGGAATGATTTAACTTATTTGTCAGCGAGGCTATGATGTGTGTGTAATGTCAATGTGATGTCACAATGGCAGAAACTATCTCAAAGGAGTCTGAAAAACCATGCTTGCCCTTACCTGTTACTTTAATCTGAAAAGCTTCCCCCTGTGTCTGCAAGAAGGAGCTGTTCATTTTCAACACGGATGTGTTGCTTTGAAGCAAATTCAAAGAGTTCTGCCGGAAACCAGTCAGGCCACAGGCTAGAGGGAGGGCCGTAGACTGGAAAATCAGACAGAAAAGAAAACATGACGGTAGAGGCTCTTCGCTGTGATTTCTGTTGTGATTTATCAGGAGCAGGGTAGCAGTTTGGTGCCCTTCATTATAACCCCTCCCAAATCTAGCACCCCCTTGTCTCAGTCTTCACTATTATTTCCAAAGCGTCCATTTGACAAAGTATCACCCTGAGGCCACGTGGCGTTCCCTCAGGATGGATGTTTATTTTTGTCTGTGCAGTATTTCTGACAAATCTGATGCTCTCACCTTGGTTTGGAATGTGTTATCTAAATACCAGTTATAATACATGGCCTGGGAGTCCTTCTGTCCAGAGACACTCAAAACAACCTCACCACTAGCATTCACTGGCTTGCAGTTTGCCTCACACCTGTAAGGAATTAAGACCATAGTTACAAGTTGTAACCATATGAGATGTCATAGTCCTTGATGTTCATTGTTTTACTCTCGTTTGATTAAAACCTGCAAAAGCCCTGCAATATGAGACAGGTGACACAGGACTCACAAATAGCTAAATAGTTAATTTTAAAGCAAGAGATTTAGGAACCTTCATCTCCATTTTCAATGTGACTGAGGCCCAGAACTCACAAACTGTTTATACTGCAAAACTGATTCAGGCTCTCAAATGAAGCCTGCCTCTATTTAAGCTCCTGAAATGATTATATTAACAGATCATTGAAATGCCACTGCTCTTTAATGAGGCACTAAATGCTTGAAGAACAGATTTTTTTTAAGCAGTAATGTGTACCTGGGTGTCTAGTAGGAATTGCAGACATATCTCATGGCTTTTATTCCCATTGTTTCAATGAAGTTTGCATATGGACATCTCCAACATTGAAAGGATGTAGTGGGGTCAAAAACGCTAAATGGTTTTGGGAATAATATTATTCAGTTTATAAAAGGATTATGTTCAGAAATGTGGGCTGGAAAATGCAGCAAGACCCATTTTGTCTGTAATTCCTATGATGGTAAGGTATAAATAGTTTTACAACAATAAGTACGTTATCACTTTATTATCGTTATTATTGAAAACTGTGGCTTTGCACTATGTCTGTGTAGTAATAATATTAACCAATGAATACTATGGTTTAAAAACAGACCTGATTTCTAGTTGCAGTTCTTGTTTTGCAGTCACATAGAGACATTGCTCGTCCTGCCTCTCTTCATTGCCATGGTTTTGGACTGTAACCCTGACAGTCACTGCTGACTTTGGAGGAGGAAGGCAGAAAGGTGGGATTTGCACCTCAGTTTGGTTGGTTAGGATTATCTGTTGCTGCACACATTTGTTCCACTCAGGCCAGCAAACTCCTGAAAAACATTTCCTTTATAATTAGAATAGTTGCAACATCCCATGTCTCTTATAAAGGACTTTACTGCCATAGGTTTCAAAGAGCCTTATAGAGCAAACAAGGTTCCTGAACCCAATTTAAAGAGTGGGTAGTCAGAGTTCAGAGTACAGTCTGACTTCTTCAAAGTAACGTATGAGGCCAGGGATAAATATGGGGACAGAACACAGGCATCCTGAATCTCAATCCAGTTTTCAGCCATAAATGTTTTTGCATCATATTTGATGCTAATTATTGCTGTTTTATTGAGACGTGTACCTTGCAAATGCCTAACTATGTAAGTCACTTGGGATTAGTTCTTGGCTATGAGGGTGAGGGCTTAGGATGGGCAGATCTTGAAAAATTGAAACCTAGGAGTAGCCACCTTTGGGAAAAGACAAAAACTGAGTACTATCCCATATTATATACCATAATTAGTTCAGTGTTAAAACCAGGGTAAGGTAGAAGGACATTCTTCATATACAGTAAGTGGCAAACTTTAAAGCCAGAGAGTAAACCATCCTTTAGTCAGATTTTCACCACTTGATCTGACACAACAGTGAGTTTGTTACTCGTCAAATAGAAGTTGGTGGAAAAGTTCAGGAAATGCACATACCACAGGACCAGAGAAAACCGGAATTATTATTGTTGTCTGGCCAGCCAAGTGTAACAGTTGTGAAAGGATCCACATGGCGACTCGGTTTAATATATATTTTGTTTTTTCTTCTGTGATCCTAAATAATAAGTAAATGTATTAGTTAGAACAGGAGCATGTATAACCACATACGTATCTTGCTTCTTTATAATGAAAAAGTTCTGAAAGTTTAGACCCCAAATCCCTGTATGCAGATCTGTAGTTTAAATGATCTTTCCCTGATCAGTGGTAGTATGGAAGTAGAAGCTATGGGAATAGAAGCAGATGGCACAGAGAAATTGTGTGGCAAAATACTCCCAAACTCATTAAGTGGCTTAGGAGTCCAGCTCCCATTTTCAAAACTAATGCAGGTACTTAGGAAACTAATTCCCATTAATTTTCCACTTCTGGACCAAGACTTTTAACCCTTGGACAATAATTTGTCTTCTAGTACATCTGCTAGTACATTCCTTTTTTATCTGAATTGGATACATTACAGCTGTAGATAAAGAGAAGGAGGTAGCCGAATTTGTCTTTCTGTGCAACACAGTATGATAAACTTAGTTTTTAATGCAATATTAATATTATTATGATGCAATATATTCTTACAGGCAATCTGTAAAGCATGATGCCTTCTTGTGAAGCAGCACATCTCTATAGCAGACATCTGTCTGCTAGTGTTATAGTTAAAAACTAGACCTTTAAGATGATAACAAAATATTATATCTCGCAATTTTATTATTTAAATTTGTGCAGCTGCTAGCAATTGGTGTATCATTAGTTTCTCAGTTTGCCATAAACTAGAAATTTCTACTTTGCAAAGTAGCTTAAACATTCCAATACAGAAGCAGGAAACACTTAGAAACAATATAAAGATATATTAAACTCTGCTTGAAGGATAGCCCCTCAAGGAGAGGTTTCCATTAGTCAAGTAGATAATTTAAAAATTCATCTAAGCACATTTCAACTTCCAAAACTGAATCATTGTGAAAAGTTCATTTTCTCTAATCTAGTAATTGTTACTTGCAGGCTTTTATGAATTGTAGATTGAATGCCTGTAAACGCATTTGTCTCAGAGACTTTTGGTGTAGATTTTGTGTTAAAACATATGTGGCAGAAGATCTAGTCCATAATCTAGTATGCTACAATACTTATTTTCAATATCTTATGCAGCACTTTTACTGGTAAGAAAAATTACTGAGCGTTTCAATTTTAAAGAAAGATCCTTAAATAATACTTACATTTGTCTTTTGGGTATTTGTTTTGGAGCTGCCTTCTTCCTTAGCAGAATCTGTTTAATACAAAAAAGAGCAGAATATTTTAGTGCTACCTATAAAGCTTTCAGACATCCTCAGTGAATACGACTTAAATACACAGGTTTGACTACCGACAGTCTGAAAGATAGGGCTGTAAGAATCAGACTCTAGAACTAGAGTCTGTGATAAACAGTCTAGTTACAATAGGTAAAATTGTAACAACAAGCTAGTCACATACTATAAAGAAGATGATCCTGATTCTTCAAACATAATGGTGTAAATCAAAATAAATTCACAGAAGGTGATGGAGTTTCATCGATGTACAAAGCAAAATTGAGGGAAAGCACTGGAAAAGTCTCAATAGAATTAGTACTAAAGTCACTTTATTCCTGGTATAATCTGCTTTTGTAAATGTAAGGATGAGCAATCTAGAAGCATTTACTGACAGCAATTTATGAGACTGCTGTGATGCAAATATTTTCTGGTTTCAGAGCTATGTCCTGAGCCATAAACTTCACTAATTATTTCTAGGACAAATATCAAATGTGCAATGTGTAACATATACAGAGTGATGCTAATTTATGACTACTTCAAAGCCAGGGAATCTGCCTTCATCAGGAAGAAGCCTCCACAAAAATTTTCAGCACTGTTGCTGGAAGGAAAGCAATTAGTAGATGCAAACCATAAACACTCCATGAAATGCTCTGATTGCAAAAAGACACTTACGTGGTCAAAAAGAGCACTGTCAGACTAATGCAATTACCTTCTTTATGAGAACTGTTTGCCAACACAGTGATGAACCCAAGATCCAGACTCATGTTTGAGAAGGCATTCATGGCCACCACTTTCACTAGGAAAGTACCTAGAAAAGACAAATGGCCAGTTAAGAATAGCAGTGGGACCAGTCCATCATGTTTGCGATATAAAACCCAATTTGTAAAGAAAACCCTATTTTCTTCTGTTAAGAGCTTTGGGGTTTTTCTGATGAGTTTCCACTGCTGAAAGGCTTTTCAAGGAATGTTCTTCCCCTTGTGTCTCAGCTTTCTAATAACTCAGATGCCTTTGTCCTAGCACTTGCAATGCTATTCATTGTCAGCTGGCTATGATATTACCACATAGGAAACTAGAGGTGTGCTAATACTGGAGTCCAAATGAGTTTAGGCATCTTGAGAGACCAGCTGTCTTGTTTGAAAATTTCTGCCTGAAGGGAAGGGATGTTCAAATGGGTATAGGGAGACCCAATAAAACTTTTAATATTGAATTATTTTAAAACATAAAATTAAATCATAATTAGCTTCTAGTGTTCCAGCTTTGGCATGGGATTCAAATAGTTCATTAGAGGAGGAAACATTTTTATCTTCTGCCACTGAACTAACTCTTAAAGACAATCTCCCTAATCCCACATTTTAAAGGCTTTGATTTCTTAATAATGGAAAGAAAAAATTACTAAAAAGCTTATTCATAAGTAAGTCAAACAAAAACTACCTGTTGGAGACTGACGCACAGAAAAGCTCCCCTTTGTCATCTCTACTGAGAACTCCTCAGATTATTGATTACTGCAGTGTAAAATGCAGAGGAGTGTAAACTTGAAAAGTTACACATATGAACAAACAGGAGGAAAACACTTTGTGATTCAGGAAAATATCATCATTTGTACTTGAATCAGATCATGTCATGAAAAAATAAACCCTGGTTCATTATGTCTTTTTTATTGCAAAAATCAGGTGAAGCCTTTCTTTCAGTCTCCATATGGAGAACCCATTTGCCAGTTCAATTTTTTTAGCTCACTTACAAGTCAGTAAGACCGTGCTGGTCATACTGTTCTGCAGACCGAGTTTGAGCAGCTAGAAAAGCTACCAAGTTCAGCTGTACATTATTGTCCCCTACCCTAGGGTGCTGTGACTGTTTATGTGAACTCCTCTACTCAGCTGTGAGTGTCTTAGAAATACAGAAGATGTCAGCATGCTGTACCTTCAGACTGCATGGGAATGATGTACATTCGAGGTTCCCCATGAGGGCCGTCTTCTGTGTGAGAGTAAGTTTCATTAGATCCAATCACCTCAAACTTCAGCTTATCTGGGGCACCATGAGACACAGAGACATTTATCTCCAAATTCTCCCCCAGCTGCAGCGTGTGAGAAGCTAATGCAGCCTGAAGACCAGATACTGGCTCAAATAAGTGAATAGCAATGCCCTCAGAGATCTCCGATGCGGTTGTGTTGCTGGATGCTCGGATTTCCAGCTGATGTATCCCTGGGCCTAGCAGCTCTTGAGAGGCACTGTCGAGTGTCAGATTGTGAGGGACAATTCCTTCCTTTGCACTGGATTCAGTGAGTGTCATGTTATCTGCTAATATAACGTAGGTCACTCCATTGCCTGTAAAAAGACAGTTCAAAATTTCTCACAGCTTGTGTAATAAGCCATCCAATTCTAGCTGCTTTGTGCAGCATTCAGGTATTTATAAAGGAGGCATAAGAACACTGCAGCAACGCAGGCTTTTGTGCCCCTCTAGGCTCCATATGGAAGTCTATGACGTGTTTTTTGCTGGGAGTGTTAGGGCAGTCAAGAGAATGCAAACATACACTACTGAATTTTATTGTTTAAGCATATATGTGGATTCCAGGAACTTGAAGTGAGAACAAGATATACATTAGCAAATGTGACCGGCTCAGCGTGGAATCCTCTTACCCTCAATCAGAGAAGCATTTCTGTGGATTCCCAACTTCAAATGTGGAAATATTCCTACTGGCTTCATGTGGATTCATGTGACTGAAGTTATGCTCATGCTTTGTCAGCTTTGTGTAGAGGGAAAAAGGGGTTATACTTACGTTTGAGGTGGTGTAATATCTCTGAGAAAGAACCTCTCCAATGGAGCTGAGAGCATTCAGTTGCAGGAATGCAACAATTAGAGGGAAAGCATTCACTAAAAAGTATTGTTTTGCATAATGAAAATCCTGCTTCTATCCCATGGGTAGCATAATATTTAGCCTGCCGTTTAAATCATGCAGAGTAATTACCCTCACCTCCATTGAGTTCAACTTGAATCCACAACAAATCCCCATACAGTGTACGGCAGTGAGAGCTGTTCCCAGATTCATACTGGCTATAGCATCCAGTAATGCTTAGTTGATCCATCTTATCTTGAACAGTCACCCGCTTCTGTGCCATCACATGCCATTCGCTGGTGGTACATTCCACAAAAACGGTAAATTCTCCAGGAGATGAATATCTATATGTTACATTGCTGACCAGTCTACAACAGAAAGAGAACAGCTGCTTATTGTGGAAGACTGTCCTGAGAAGTCCTTAGCCTTACGTGATAACAGTGGTCACAGTTGCCAAATTTCTGACCTGACTGAGCTCTACTGCAATTGCTGTAATCCCTCATTTATTTACATAGCATTTTTAGCATTGAAGATTGTTCCTTTGTTCCAGTGTCCTGGTTTCGGCTGGGATAGAGTTAATTTTCTTCCTAGTAGCTGGTACAGTGCTGTGTTTTGGATTTAGCATGAGAATAATGTTGGTAATATACTGATGTTTTAGTTGTTGCTAAGCAGTGCTTACACTAGCCAAGGACTTTTCAGCTTCCCACGCTCTACTGACTGAGAAGGCTGGAGGTGCACAAGAAGCTGGGAGGGGGGCACAGCCAGGACAGCTGACCCAAACTGGCCAAAGGGATATTCCATACCATGGGACGTCATGTTCAGTACATAAACTGGGGGGAGTTGGCCGGGGGGCAGTAACTGCTGCTCAGGGACTGGCTGGGCATCAGTCGGTGGGTGGTGAGCAATTGCACTGTGCATCACTTATTTTGTATATTCTTTTATCACTTATTTTGTATATTCTATTATTATTATTATTATTATTATTATTATTATTATTATTATTATTATTATTTTCCCTTCCTTTTCTGTCCTATTAAACTGTCTTTATCTCAACCCACAAATTTTACTTTTTTTCTTTTTTTTTCCCATCTTCCCCTCATCCCATTGTTGGGGGGGAGTGAGCAAACGGCTGTGTGGTGTTTAGCTGCCTGCTGGCTTAAACCACAACATCCAGCTATGGTGTCATTAAGGATGTATATCGGGGGTGGTCATTCTCAAAGCATATCTATAATGATGGATACATTTTGCTGTAAAGTACGTAGATTACAGTTTAATAACATGTGGCATTAGATCTGGTCTGTGTCTTGTTGGCTTTGAGCACAGACGTGACTATGCACATTAGAACATGTAACGGTGCCCTTAATTCCTCTATTCTTTATTTTATTCCCGATTTACCATCTCTTAGATACATCAGTGGAAGCTAAGACTGCTCAGCATTTTGTCAGAGTACTCCCTTGCTCTTTTCTTTTTTTATGTGCAGCTGCTTCTATACTTGACCATGCTGGCAAAAATGTCTCTTCACTCCGGGGTCTGGTGCAGCTCCGGCTGTGATAGCAGTAGGAGATGAATGGATATGAAGAAGTCTGCGGTAGCTGCTATTATTACTAACAAGCACAGGGAGATGGTGAAAAGAACCTAAGGATATCCTTCCTGAATGACATACACCATGGAAAGCAAATAAGTAATACTCCTTGTAATAGACAAATAAATTTCTAAAGCCATTCTCTGTCATACCTAGCACTAGGACAAAACCTGATTTTTAAATCTAGCAGAAAAATGTTTGATCCTTTAAAGACACAGTTTTTATGTAATGCAAATAAAAGAAAAACTCCAGAATGCCATTGTATTATTTTAAATGTTATAAAAAAATACTCTTTAAACTTAAGAAAATAATGCTTGCCTGTTTCTTTGGCAATTACTGACATGTTTTCAGTAATTTTCTGTGCTTAGGATCTGGAATAAACTCCCCTAGTAAGAAATAGGAATCATATTAAGCAGAAGGAAGATTGCCATTGGCAGCTTGACATAAAATTTTGCATTAATTTCAGAACAAGTTTCTGCAGAATCTAAGTGTCTTATATGTATGGTCTATTATTAATCTAATCTAGTTGATTTTTAACCTCTCATTTAAGAGACTTGAAGCATTTAATAAAATGCAAGCAGTTAAATTTACTGGTTGTCTGATGATACATGAAGGATATATCTTACGTTAGAGGATAGTAAGGATCAATAGTGTGGCCATCTCCAGTGCTAATGATACAGGAAAGGTTGCCAGAATATGGAGAGAGCAGCCAGTTCAAACCGACCGTGATATTTTCAAAGACAAAGCATGTATCTGTTACAACCAGCTGCAGACCTGTAAAACATGACAGAATTCAATGCCATTGTTTGTCTACGTTTCTTACATAATTCAATTAATTTTCATGTATTGAGAGCAGGCCTTCTCCAAAACAGAGCTGATACTGCTGCTAATTTGAGGGCACTAGTGGTGTGACAGGGAGCTGATTCTTTTCTGTACATAGTGGTCAAGATTCTTGTTGGAACATAATTTCATTTAAGTGTGTTTTATGTGTCTGAATTTCCTGGCTTTGTATCCTATCAAAACCCCTCAGTTAGGACAGGGAAACTACACTTTTGTGCCTATTTTTAGTGGTCACCACTCTTCCAGGTTCTTCCCTGAGGATGGAGCAGTGATTGTTAAGATAAATATCAATGGTCACAGTGTTACAGCAAAGAGCAGAACAGGCTCTTGGTGTTGACAGCCCCCTCCCACTTACCTTCCTTGCAGTGGTATTGAATAGACAAATAGCTTCCGGAAGCTGGACAAGGATCTCCAAAGAAAGTGCCATCCGCTGCCACCTGGCAGGCCTGAAGACCATGACACTGGCCTGGAAGGAAGGACCATTTTATATGAACTAGTGGGTTTTGTCTTTGACTGTCATAACAGCTCAGATGAGAGATGATTACAGAAACAAAAAGGGGAGGGGAAGCAATATCATGTCATTGATTTCTAGACAAACTCCCACATCACTTTTATTTTCATGTGCTGCTTATTGCCTGGTATTTCTTAGCACCGTTCCACTTTATTGGAATAAAGCTGGATTAGAGAGGGTAAAAAAAAAGGAGTTACGTGTTTTGTTTAATTTTGGCTGGAAGCCCAAAGAATCACCACAGGGACAGGCCATAGTCACTGCTTAGTCTGGCAAGCCGCGGAGCCCTGTAGTTCCAGCAGGCTGTGTACTCGACACATGGCAGGTAGCAGCAGATCCTTCCTGCCTTCCTGTCCCCATGGGTGCCAGCCTTTTCGCCCCTCCTGGTTTGGAGTTAGGTTTGTATGGAAGTGTTCATCTCTGTCAAACCTAGGGTCTCCCGTGTTCATCAGGGAATTGGTGTGCCCACATATTTTCCTCACACAGTGGGAGGAACTCACTGAATGGAGAACTGAAATGTTCTCCATTTGCTCCCTCTCTCCTTCTCTGAATCTTTGCTCCTCGCAAAATCCCTCCTTTCTATCCAGCCTCCTGTGGGAACCTCCTCCATGTCGGTTCTCTGCGATTCACTTCATTTTAGGAATAATCCACTTTCCTATTCACTAACTCTACTGAAATTCAGGATAAAATATTTTCGGAACCAGGAATTTTGGCACGTACTCTATGCTTCTGACAGGCAACGCCGTAAGATACTACCTGCTACTTCGTCTTTGACACTGATCCAGCTACAGTCTTCGTCTATATCATACTGGAGAGACGTCTCCGATGCACAGTAGTGAGGGGTCTTCCGTCCATAGAAGCTCTCTCCAATTTCAATAACTTCTCCTGACCCACATTGTACAGTGGCATTGTAATTATCACAAGCAATGCTCTGGCCAGATTCTAATAGGAGAAAAAAAAATCAGATTTAACTTTTTGAATTTCTGAAAAATCCTGCTACAATTCTCCTGCATATCCATTTTTTTTTGTTTCTCTTTCTTCCCTTTTCTCCCTTTTAAGCTAAACAATTATGAAAATGGAAAAAAAGAACAAAGAATAAAATATTTTTGCTTTTTTTAAATAAAAGAATAGATTTATGGTTTTTACTGCCTTAAACAAAAATTTGAGAACATTTTTAATAAACCAAAATATTTTAATTAAAAAGTATATTTTTGTGGAAAACACTTAGCGTTTGTTTGACCTGCAGTACTGGAAGGTTTAAAGTTACTCCTTACTTCCGAAAGAGCCTTGTGGCGGTGTCTGATTTGCGTGATATTCAGGTAATTGCTCTGGAGAATAGTTAACATATTAAGTATGGGACCTGATCCCATTTCTGCTACAGAGACACCTTTGTTCCTGTGTGATATTTGACTGACTTCATTCAGCAGGACTGCTCCAATGAATAAGGTCATATCTCTAAATGCATACACCTCATTCTTTGATTAATCTGGGACAGTTAATTATCTTTCAGAAATCTTAGTATCCTGGAGTAATCAGGATACTTAATACCCTGAAGAGGAGGATGCGAAAGACTGCTCTCATATGGGAGTGTTGCAAAAGAATGTTTTTGTTTCAGCTGTCTCGGGTTTAAACACATTGTCCTCCAATTGCTGTTTTGATCATTCCCCTTAAGTACCTTGATTAACAGTGCCAATGTGTGCACACTGCAGTAATTGTGTGCTATTGTTATTTAAAGGCTAAATCTAAGCCTGGCTGTAACTATAGCAACATGATTAGTTTACAGATTAAAGCACTCTAAATAAGCTTGAAAAATAATTTGCTGTTAAATTCTAATATGGACTATAATCTCATGCATTTTTTTGTTCTTTACTTTGTATAGAGAATTCCCATAGTATTTGCTGTCTCAGCAACTTTTACATGGAAAAATGTACAGAATCTGGTTTGTGTTCCTATGTACAAACCCTGGTTCAATACGTATATTTTTACTACAATGAATTGCTAACCTACAGAGCACCAAATGGTAGAATAGAAATAATAAGAAATAATAATAAGGAAAGTTCTTACTTGTGTTGAGAAACACCAATAATGCTAGGATAGATTACCAAAGAAAGGATGAAGGCAGAACACTGGTTAGTTGTTTGTACATGTATACCTATCTCAGATGATCAAGTAGATAAGTTATCAGTTTCATCTGAAGTTTCAAACTCAGTGTGAACCAAGCCTCACAGTAGCTGTGTGTGAAGGTGTTAAGTATCACTATACCCATTTTACAGAGAGACAAACTTAAGCACTGTCAGGTTGCGGGAACATCCAAACATTCAACACCCAGGGAAACTAATGGAAATATTGCCCCTGTTTCTTTGAGATACTAGATCTAACTCCTTGCATGCAAAGCTGGTAAAAGAAGAGTCTACTCTGTTATTGAAATACGTATGTGTATTAGTGGACATGCGCTGTAGATACTGAAAACAAGGCTATAATTGCCTCAATCTGTTCTCCGTTTCCTGGGTAATGGAATGATGGATGTAGTGTAGGATATCATTGTTGCTCAATAATGCAAACACTCTTTGAATTTAATGAGCTTTAAGTTGGACCCTATGGTAACAGATGATAGTTTTCTTACAAACAGACAGTTGTCTACTGTGGCTGTAATGGAAAAATAATTTTAGTCTGTTTTTGCAAGGAAAATAAGCTTAAGGGATTGTGCTGTCTGCCAATTTCCTCTCCCCCAATCATTTTTAATGTTAGTCATCTTCAGCCAAATTTGATGTATAGATATAAACCTCAAAACACCCTAAAATTTCATGAAAATCAATAGCTACATAGAAGAGAAAGAGCTACATCAGTGCCTCTATTAGGAGTAGGGATTATAATCCAATGTTGATCTGTTCCACGATGTGGGATTCAACTGGCCAGCATGTACAGCTGGAGCTCTGAGGCAGCTGCAGAACTGCAGGGGAGGGAGCTGAGGGAGGGAAAAGTATTTGCAGAGGTGGGATGCCCTGGGGGTATGGGGTGAACTGGGAGTGCTGAGGAGGAGGGTAGGGAGGGGATGGGGAACAGAAAATCAGGACAGGAAACAAAACTATTAGTTTTGCTGATTGTGGAATGACTTGTTAGTTTTGTCAGAAGTAGTACAGTACTGGACCAGGGTAGTAGCACTGCTAGGGCTTGTGGTAACCTGTACTTGCATACTGGATTCAAAGACTTTTTTTTATATTAGTGAGCCTACAGCCAGATTGTCCTTCCAGTGCTTGTGACCTTAGTTCTAGTTACAGTTTAAAATGCTTGGCTTATGTGCAAAGTGTGAGGAACACAAATTCCCCTCATATCTGTATGTTGAATGGGACGATATTGCCCACATTCCTTTCCAGGACTGTTTGGTCCAAGTCACAATTTAAGGGACACAATGTCTGTAGATATTCTGTCTGAGCACTAAAATGCCACGAGGAAGTACAGGTTCCTGTCTGCTTCCTTACCCTGGGGAAGCCCTCAAACTTCACCTGATGGAAGGGTCTGAGAAGAAACAAGAAAAACTTGCTCTCACTTTTGCTTACTCCAGGCTGCTAGGAGTGGTGTCTCTGGAAGCCTTGCTGTATTTTTGCTTCAGCTACAAATGGAAATTATTTTGGCACATATTTATGATTAAGAGTATGTTTACAGGGCAGTCATACATGTCCCACCTAGCTCAGGTACTATGGTATTGTGGGAGTTTATTCTTGCAACCACACTATTATGCACTACGCAAATTGGCTTTAAACTAGCTAGCTTACATCCACTGTAGCCATGGACTGCTACACATTTAGTTTCACTCTCAGATCCATTTCTATTTTACTAGCCCTCTACTGGAAACCTGGACCTTAAGCATGAGGTCTGCTCAGCAGACCCTGAGCACCTACATCTCCCAGGGATTTCAGGGTTCTTCCTTTCTTTGCATCAGATCTTACATCAGCGCGCTGGAAAAAGAGCACCTGCTGGGGTTATATGGCTTTTTGCTTGTTCACTTTTAATAAGCTTTATTAAGTTATTGCACAGCCACTTTGAAAGCAACAAGGCAAGTTATGCACAGCTGTGAACATGGCATGCTCACTTCTCAACTCCAGCTGTTATGTATCTTACCAAACTCGCAAATGAAGTTGAATTCCTGGCTGCAATTTTCAGTCACACCCCACTGATACTTGGCATTCTTCAGGATGTATCCACATGTGGATGAGAAGGGAGATGGCTGATCCTTGTACCAGTTACTGTAGCTTATATTTGAAGTGTCCAGCCAAATCATTGACCCTGTGAACAAAGTAATCGTGTCCTGAATGTTTATTTTCCACAGTAACACAATTACAGAGTCAGAGCCTGCAGAGCAGGACTGTAGCCCTGCTCCTACTGAAGCAGAGGTGGTTTAGTCTGCATAGGGATCTTCAATTACATTTTATATTTAACCTGATATAATCACTAAAAGAGACACTGCCACTTCCCCCTGTGCTCGCAGCCTCCAGATTCCACCATTTCCCTTGCATCAGATCTTGCAGCACTTCCTAGTGTGATGCATTGGCTCAGCTTGCTCTTCCACTAGAGAACTAACCCAGCACATTTTTTTCACTGGGTCAGCAAGCTGATCTAATTCATCACCACAAGATCCAATGGAAAGGGTGACAAATGCAACTGGGAAGCAAAGCAGGCAATTAAAACATCTTAATATAAATCTGCAGTTACAGCAACAAAAGGCAGTGGCTTTTCACCAGATGCTTACAGAGGCACTGATTGCATTTGTTGTCCCATTTAAGTAAGCATCATGGGCTGATACAGTTTTAAAGAAGACATGATTTCAAAATCACCTACCGTCAATAGTTTCATTCAGCAAGGAGTTTGAGATCAGTCCTATCCACCATTCCTGATCCTCAGCAATATGTTTTTGCAAGAACTCTTGAGTTTCCTCATTTTCAATAAAGACAAGGTGCCCACCTCCTCTCTCACACCAGCTCTGGGCACTTGTGAAGGTATGCTGGAGTCTAACAAACTCATAGCATGAATGGTTGAAAGCTAGCTGGTACTTTGAGCAAGGGATTCCTTCATCAACCGTTGCCTCCTCCACAGCCAAGCATACAGCAAGAGAAATTAGAACTGCGATCCCAAGCCACATTCTCAGCTCAGTGCCCTGTGTGGTACTGGTCTTGCTCATCACATCACCACTCTTTTTGCTGCCTTCTTCAAAAGATTGAGATGTCGTCATCAGCATTTCTCCTTCCTCTTTGCTGCTTGCAACAATAGCAGCAATAGAACATGGAACAGATTGCTTCTAATATATAATGGTGATTGCATCTGAGGATACACACAACAAGTGTTGATGCTAAGTCACTGCAATAGCCATTGTGAGGCCTATTGTATAAATGTCTCATTCCATGTGATGTCAGTTTGAAGAGAAGACATTAGACTAGTGCTTTCCTCATGAGCAGAGGAGATAAAGTTGATATATGCTGCTATTGGACACATGGGAAAGTGAGATAAAGCTCCTACATCAAAGGCATCATTGTGTGAACATTAAAGCTGGAGGTCTTTACAACAGCAACAACGAAGAGATACAATAGTAAGAATAAGAGGAGAATGAGGAAAATGAGCAACACAAGGAGTTATGAGATGGGAAAACACACAGTGCTCCTCTACATACGTTTAATTGTTTTGGATTGCTTTATTTTTAATAATTATTATTTGAGGTGCTTCTTTTGGATGCTAATTATTTGAGGTGCTTCTTTTGGATGCTAATGCAATGTCTACAATTATTGTATCATAGTCATCCTGTCCACCTGTTTACACATACGCAGGTTCATCTCAGTTGTCCCAAGTAAGCTTCATTTTGAAGCGTTGTGTCTATTTTGAATTCCACACCTCAAGTGAAATGCTTCCATCATCCCTTAAAAGCTAAGCTGCTTAACTATATAGAGCTACAGTATTCATACCTGCTAGGAGGTAGAAGGGAAGGCCAGAAGTTAAAACAGTGATTTAGAAAAGATGAAAGTATTGCCTTAATCATCAGAGCTACTTGGGAGCGCTATGTGCACATTCCAAAGGCTGCTGATGGACTTTGGGAAGCCAGCCCAGCAACATTTAGGAGCTGAAATCCCTAAGTGCTTCTGAACTTCCTTACAAAAGATACCCATTAGGTTTGCATGGCCACAGGATTAGCAGAAATACAGTACAAATAAGGATCTTTAGCTATTGCAATCCTCCTGTCCTTGGCATTAACTCCATTAAAATTGATGCAATTATCATTAATTTATACCACCATAACCTGACACTGAAAGAACATGCACTTATATTTAGACATGGATCAGTGAGCCAGGTACTGCATCACAGAGATGCAGGAAGCAGCGGTGTTTGGTTGAATTCCCACACTGCAGAAATGCCACCTGCATTGCACTATTGAGCTGAAGGTAATGCACGTATCGCACAGTATGCCAGTCCAGCTCTAACTCTCTAAAGCTTTCTTGCAAAGTAAAGTATGTGTACTGCATCCAGTAAGCATTTAAGAGTGATCTTCAATCCCAAGACCTTTCTGGACCTCCAGTTCATAGTCACCTTGCTCATCTGGATAGAGCACGACTATAATCAGGGTTTTCAAGATAAAGTTCATGGGAAAGTGTTTAATGGATTGGACAATTGTGGGGGAGGAGAGGAAAGGGGAAAAATATGCACTGTGATGGAGGGATAGACACTATGCTGGATGTCCCCTTTTCCCACCGCCCTTGAAAATCAAGACTTACTTCAGCTATGGAACCCTTGGAGCAGATCCCACACTAATTTCTGACTGATTAATAAGGAGGGCTGATGGAGCAGCTGAGATGTGAATATTCAGACTGGGTTTCCCAGCTCTGGGGAAGGCCAGTCCATATTCTACTTAGCTGATGGATCTGGCCCAGTCATTGCCCAGACACCCATCCCCTTCCTGGAAGAGATCATATAATATGATTATCAGCTGTTCTTTTGAGGATGTCTGCAAATTAGGAGTCCCATTTGGGCTGTATACAAAACTTCATAGGCTTCAGTTTGGGAACCCCCCAACCCAACTGTTTTATATTCAAGCTATTGCAAAAGTCAGAGCTGAGGGCAGCTGCTGTTCAGTTAGTTGGCCACTGTATATTTTCATGACATTTCCTTCAGAGCCCTTGCTTCTTCTTGGGCCGTGCTGACTTGCCAGGCTTTGGAGAAGCTGGCAGCCAGCCCTCCCATTTTGTCCTCTTAGATATGAGAAACACAGCCTGTTTCCGAAAAATTAGGTGTGATGAAGGAGACCGTACTTAAATGTATCTGGCTCAGTGATACAGACTATGCATTTCCAGTAGGTGCCATTGACTCACGTTTGTGATGAATAGATTCTGTAGCATCGTCCAGTTCTCTCTCTGCAACTGGAAATTTGACTACATGAACGTACTGCTAAAAACGCCAGAGCTGGAGGTGCCACAGGCTATCCTCTGTGAATCTGCTCCAAAGCCATTGAAATTAATGGAAGTCTTGTCTCTGGTTTGACAGATTTTGAAACAGGCCCCCAAAAAGAACAAATAATGTTTGGAAATGTCTACAAATAAAGCCAAGCTCTCCAAGTGAGTTTACTGTTGGCAATTGCTACAGCAGTTTGAATTTTTTTCCTAATCTACGGTTGCTATAAGTAACTCTTCAACTGCCTACAGCAGATGGGGAATGGAAGAAAGACAGTTTCCCTCTTCTGCAGTTTGTTAACTTCATATATTTTAGTGCCAGTAAAGTAGTCTGTCAGTTTATTCTGTTTACCACAAAGAAGAGAAAAGCATTTACAGAAAAGAAAATACTGCTTTAAAAGCATCCAAATTAGAAACTGGGGTCCTCAGGAAGAGAGAAAATTCCTGATAATTGAAAAATGGCTTGATTTCAAATAAACAATGCTCCTTGGATTTACCATTTTATAGGAAATACGCTTTTTGCATTATTCCTCAACAGAAAGACATTTTTTAAAAATAGTTTTCTTATGCCAGAAGTCCACATGGAAGCTTCATAGTATAATGGTTTATTAAAATTTTTTGCTATTTGCCTTTGTGTAGCTGGCCGAATTGAAATAATTTAAATAGTTTAAGAAGTTACTTAAATAGTCACATATGCTAGTGTGGAAGAGACAAAATGGTGCACCTGGCTGTGTAATCTCATCTTGCATGTTTCAATAGGGAGTCATAGAAGTGCTTAATTAAGCCTCTCTCATTGTCTCAAGGGGGTGGCTGGCAATTACAATAAGTTCTCCTCTTCTGGCTGCCCATGGGAGTGTAACTGACCCCGAACAGGTATTGTAAAGCCACTCCAGTATCTTCAGGGAAGTGTCAAGCATAATGTCAGCTATATAGATTTTGGATACACCAAAACCATTCACTTGCTGGTTTTTGTTTGCCTTTTGCATAGTTCTGAAGAACTGGGGCAGACTCGCAAAAGAAAAGTCTGTACATAAGTATTGTTTTTAAGGACTATGAGCCCTTCGCATATAGCCAAGACTTGTTAATCCTTGTTCAGTTACAGCTGTCTGCCTGAAAGGCTGATGTAGCAACCACCCTTACAGCATGTGTTATGTACCAGTGACTTAAACTAAAACATATTTACCAGCTAAAATAAGGATTGCAAAGCAATTGTGTTTTGCAAGCTTTGACTAGAAATTAGTGACAAAGCTTTCTCAATATTTTCACACCCTCACTCCAAGCTGCGATAAAGCTATGAATAACTCCTTTGTTTGTGAACTCTCTTGTGGCTGTTGGAGTAAGTCATTTTTCTCAGAAATGTTTTAGGGGCCCTGCAGATCTCTTACAGAGTCCTAACTTGCCCTTATGGGTTACACCAGATGGTGGCCATCAAGAGAAAGTTTCTTCAGAAAAACGTTGTGCTATGTAAAACATCACAGAAGACAATGATGAATCATTTATTCCTGGTTTTCAAATGGATCGTTCAAGGTTTATTACTTTTTTTGTCGTTGTTGTTGGCAGTAGAAGCTGTTGAGGTGAAAGAAATCTGAAGCGTATTTTGTTTACGATGCTGAAAAAGTTAATAGGTGTTAAAAAAAATAATGGTGGCATACATTGAGATTCTGTAAGGGAACCTTTTAGGTGGTGTTCACCACTGCTAAAAATTGAACCCATTAAAACCAGCTCAGTTTTAGTAGCCAAACCTCAATACTCATAGTCACTACTTCATTTTTTTTAAAATCTAAGCTTATATATGTAAATTATATGCCATTTGGAAAGTTTAGCTTTATATGCCTAAATTCTTGTAGAACAGGAGATGAACACACACCATGCTTATCTAACATATGTAGGTGTGGTAGACTTGCCTTGACACCTTTGCAAATCAGCCTTTCATGCCCCAAAATTAGGCACTGAGCACTGGATTGCAATTTTTGAAAAATAAAAGCCTGAATTCATGTTCAACATAATCAATATCTATAGCTCAGGGCACCCTGAATCCAACTGCAAATTTCTCCGTGACCAAATGCTGCTATTAGGAGAACACGGCTCATTCATAAGACTTTTCTATTTCTGAACTTTGGTGTCCCAGACCTGAGAAAAATCAGTTCCAGAGTTTCACTGGGCTATTGGAGAAGTTGGTGTGCAGACAAGGAGGAGAGGTATGGTGCCGCCACTGACTTCAGGGTGGTCCTGATTTGTACCCTAGTGCAGATTACAGCTGCATCACGACAGCCTAAGAACATCCTGTGATTCAAAAGGCCATTGCAGCACAGCAGAATAGCTTGACAATCCCTAATAGAGACCAAAAAGTACTAGATTTGAAGAGTTAAGGAAGTGAAGAGCTGCCAACGGGAAGGAATAAATCACACCCCCGTTCATTTTGGCTGTTGTTCATTTGCCTTGAGGACGAGCAAGTAAATTTACTCTCTATAGGAGGATATTACCATCTTTACATTCCTGAATATTACTGAATGTAATGTATAGATTTTATCAGGAATAGAAATATATCTCAGTTCTATGAATTGAATAATCATATAAATGGAAAATTTATTTATATTATTTTGGATTTGAGGCAGAAAAAGGATGATTTTCAGGTATCATTAACTTGAGACAAGATCGTGAGTGGTCCATTTTAGTGTGTCACGTACACTTCTGCAGTGTGCAGAACTGCCTCTTGAAAAGATCTGTTTCATTATTACCCAAATAGGTAGGAAGTACTGAGTACTGAGCAGACTGTCTGGAAAGGGATGGAGAAAAGCCCGTAGGTACACCTACATCTTCTATCTCTCCAGCTGGCTTTAAAAAATCCCATCTGCCAATTAGTTTAAGAAGGTGGGTCACAATCACGCTTCCTTCCTTGCTGCTTTCCTGGGCTGCTTGTCCTGATAGTGAGACCCAGTTATTTGCTGACTCAAAAGGGTTTGTTTTTGTTGCTGCTCTACTGTCTAATTTTCCATGTGGCAACACCGTGAACTTACCATGAGCCCTGCCAAGTTGCAATTTTGATGTTATCTTGTTTAGAAAAACAGGGAGAACAATTCTTATCTTTACAGGGTGCAATAACTAAATTAGACGTTCATGCCTGGCATGATGGGGTCAGGATAAGATAAGTAGCACTACATTCAGGAGTTGCTGGGTTGGACATAATTTCTGTTTATAGGATGTGTATGGTTACCTTCTGGCACAATTGTTGCCTGGATAAATCCCTGAGAATCTTCTCCTAGGAACTGTCCCTTCAGAGGCATCTAGTATTGCCTTTGGACTTGTAGTTTGACTTTCCTCACTTGCCATACTGTTGATGCCTCAATACCCCCCCTTTCCCAGCTAGTTCCTATGTTTTATTGCCTTCCACAGCAGAAGTTCGACTAGTGGGAAGAAGAGGGTAAGTGTGCCCCATAAGAACATTAATTGAGCTAGGGTTATTGATGGCCAAGGTTAGCCTTGAATTCACATAGAAAGTAGCAGAGCTGTCTGAAGATCTGCTGACACCTCATGTGTTCTTAACGATCATGACTAAGCGGCACAATTTAGACGTGCCATTACCTTAATATCTTAATCAAAGAACTGTTCTAAGGATTAAAGGTACCCTTTGGGTAAAACATTAACTGGTAGATACAAATGGACTGAACTTTTCCTAGCACACACAGAGAGTCAAAAAAAGAATTGCTTGGATCTGAATCTACAGCCATCACAACTCCACTGGTGTCTCTGCAGTGTCTCCAGATTTCCATAAGCGTGAGACTGGCCAGATTTCTAAGGCTGTCCAGCTTCCACCTCGTTTGTTTTATTTAATTTTGTTGTAGATTTTTTGTCTGCTTGTTATGAGCTATTTCTGAGCTTACAGGACATGAAAACAGAAAGAAAAAAACTGTGTTACAAGTTGTTTTCATTAATAATGTCTCTCACCATCCAACGCCTTACAAAAGAGATCAGCTTCACAGTCCCCGTAATGAGAAGACTGGAGGTCCAGCAGTCTCTCTGTTCAGGAACACTGCTTTTGTGTTAAGCACTCTACACACAGGTGCCACCTGACTAAAACCAGAAAACACTTCTTTTTAGTTTTTCTTTTATGTTCTCCCAAAGATGTACAGTAGGCTAAAAGTTAGGACAATGTGTAGCAGCATTAACTTCTGTCACTGTGAATGTCTGTAACACCATTTCTACAGCTTCAGTCATGGAAGTGAATGCCAACCTTCGCATTGTCATTCTGCCCGCTTGAAAACACATTACCGAACTGTGTAACATATTAAATATTAAAACATGTAAATAGTCTTGGGATGTTGGAAGGTGCAGATAAGGTTATAAAAGTCTTATGGTGAGGAAGTTTATGTGGATACTGTGACTGTTTACTCCTTTGAATGTCTAGTGTTTACATGTTTGGGCATTTAAATGCTTGGGCATTATGATGACTGGGCGAGCTCGGTCCGGTTG
Source organism: Aptenodytes patagonicus (assembly GCF_965638725.1). NCBI lineage: Eukaryota > Metazoa > Chordata > Aves > Sphenisciformes > Spheniscidae > Aptenodytes > Aptenodytes patagonicus. The sequence continues at coordinate 5,684,488 of NC_134959.1, read as the reverse complement.
GATACTAGCATGGGTGGGCCAGCAGTTCTGTGCCTCAGCACTTGAAGCGTTTTAATCCTAAGTTATAGTATATTTTTATTTAAATGAACAAATCGGTATTTCTGGTAATATTTATTAAAAATATGACTGTAGGAAAAGAAAAAAGTATTTTTATCTATCACAAAAAAATTGAAATCTCACAAAAATCTCTCAAAAAATCATAATCTCACCAAGAAAATTAAAATCTCACAAAAATAATTATTTTGATCCAAACAATACTGATCAAAACAGTATTTGATCAAAACTGTTTTGATCCAAACAAAACCTGGTCAGAATAATATATGGAAACTATTGTTATTTAAATTTGAACAAACTGTATTAGTAGTTTGTGTTTGCAATTATACTTGGACAGCGCAAGAGAAGTATTCCTAGATAGTGCTGGTGGTATTTCTTTTGAAATGAGATCATGTCAATAAGACAGTATTTAACAAAGATTAGAGATCACATACCCTGGCACAGCGAGATAGCAGTCAGTGTGATTTCAGCAAGAACGACTACTCTTAAGTTCATTACAGTTTTACTGTTGGAGTCTTTATTTGGTAATAATAGATAACAGTTGATAGCTGAAAGTTCTTAGCACAGCTTAAAGTCATAGTCAGGTAATTTGACCTTTGTTAGTGGGCTTTAATTAGAACTCGAATTTTATAAGAGAAAGGTTGAGGTTAAAGTAAATTAAGTGCTTATATTTCAATATAGAGATAAGGAATAATATTGGTCTGTCTCTGATTTATAAGGCAATGATCTGCTTCTTGTGTAAGTAAACCAAAAGTACAAAGGTAGACACATGGCAATGACATTATTGTTATACTAGAAATTTAATTAACCAGCTCCTCTGGCTTGAGAAATTTTGTTTCCATTGAGCACAGAGTTCACACCCTAAATGCCATCCCCAGCCTTGCACGGCCACAGGGTACAATCAGACCAATGCTGGGCAGGGTAGTGCTTTGCTCCAAAGATGTTTTCATGGCCCTTTTTAAGTCTGGGAGAGAAGCTCAAGACACTCAGAGACTGGAGGGAAGCGAAAGCAAAAAGAACCCAAAAAGAAACAGCTTGTAGCCTTCACCACAATTGTGTAAAGCAGAAAAAAATACAGTGAAGAAAACCTGCCTGAGGTGGGGAGCTGGTAACTTCAAAAATGTTGTCATGAGGGGTGAACAGAGAGAGAAAACTGTGGGGAGAAATGCTAGATTTGATTGGGGGAAGATTTGTATTTGAAGGACTCTGCAACTGGATAGTGTTTGTAAATGAGGTCAGGCATCAGGAGAGGCCATTCAAACCATGGGATTGGATCATTTGCATTAAGGCTTATGTTTTCAATATTCGTTGCTGGGAAGAGTAAGACAGCACAGTCTCCCTGAGTTTATAATGTTTTGGTAAACATTATATATATGAGTTACATATGAGTGTCTGGTAAACCCAAGATCGAAGAGCCATGGGTAGTCTCTCCAGAGAGGGTTGTATTTCCTCTATGTTCTCTAGAACATCGAGTTCCTTAACGTTCGCTATGCTCTCTCATCAAACACGTGGTTTTACAAAGGGAGAAGAAACATTGTGAAATAATAAAATTAGAAAAGTCACCTAATCCACATCTACTTCTGCTGATAATTACACACTATAATTGTAAATCAATACATGGATACTTCTCCATTTCAATGTAAAAAGGGGGAAATGACAGTTAGCAAGAAAATTAATCTCTCCATACCTTACTAACTGCTTATCTGTCATCAACATGATGAAAACAACAACAACAACAAAGTGGTTTACTGATAAATAAAGTATTTTTCACTGACAAGCAAGAAAAATAAACTTTGCAAGGCCTCCTTATTTAAGTTGTACAAAATATGGGACAAAACTTTCAGGCACAGACACCTGAAATTATCTACCAAAACATATTTGGGTTGATTTCAAAAGTTGCTGGGTATCTGCAGCTCCTTGTTCTTCCATTCAAACAACTTTTAACAAGGTTTCCAATTATCTCATCTTGGCTGAATCTTAAGCTAGATGAACAGTCATGGTGAAGAAAGGCAAAAATGGTTCGAATTAATCTGTTTTATTGCTTGCTTGCTCTATGGAAATCTGCTTGGCACTGCTACAGATTAGACTGCTCACAGGTCAGATAATTAAAACTGCAGCATTAAGAGCCGTGGCCATGTAAGTGGATGAGGATACGTTGAAGAGAACATATTAAAGCAAAGCAGAACATCAGGGACAGAGAAAATGTCCCCATGGCTTAGTGGAAGTAGAGTTAGATGGCTTTGCTTTTCAGTCTCTAACATTGCTGAAAAATCCCTTACTTGGCTTTGTGTATACAAGTAGGTCTACATTTCAATACACACCCGCACACACACTCTCTCTCACATATATGCATATATACATATACACACATATAGTGTGTGTGTGTGTATGTTTATGTATATATATCTGCATATGTGTACGTATGTGGATTTTGATACCCTTCATCTCCTACAGCCTTCTGGTTCAATCCTGCTGTTTCTTTATTAATGCCACTGACTCCAACAAAGCCCATATATTTTCTTTTTTAATCTGGCTTTTCATTTTGTTGTCACCTGTTTCTGTCAGTGCTTTCCAAACAGAGACAAAGGCATGCTGTCTTGTTGATCTCCCACAGTGAAGATAGACCATCAAACAGACAATAGGTTAGGAAGAGAGGAGCAATGTATGTGTGTAACAAGTGTGTCAGAGCAGTCAAGTGTAGCACAAATTGTGTTTTAAATAAAATAAATATGTATATTTATAAAAGATCAGTCAGGCTTAAGAAGTGACATTAAAACATTTTGGGAACAACGGTGATTTAGCTGAAAAAAATCGGATTTTAGGGTAACCTCATATGAAATTTCATAATATGTAATTGTGCAAAGAATCTTTTTATCCTTCACGTTCAACGGAGCCTATGATTTGCTCTGCAATCACATGCTTTATATTGAAATAATTCTTTTCCCAGAGGATTTTAAAATTAACAACACTGAACTCAGTTAAGTACCTTACCTAGAAACAAAGGCGTGAAGTTAAAAATCCCCCATATTTTTAACAATTCCTGCCATACTTTTCATGGGGTGGATTCAGGTCACATATGGGAGAATATTTTATAGTGATTATTTGTGAAAAGATGTTTAATTCAAAGATGTGCCACTCAGTTCACTCTGGAACAGCTAGTACATAAATACAGCACATGACTCTTCAGTGACAATACTTTGTTAATTAATAGAATAGCCCAGTTTACATTTCACAGAATGGAAAGAAAAGGTTGACATCCCGCTCTGAAATGTTTGGCACTCCCAAAGAGCCAAATTCAGAAGTGGGTAGAGATTTCTTTTCTTTTTCTCTCCCTACCTGCCAAATGGGGCAAGCACCCCTACGCAGTGTCTAAAATTTTATCTGAAACGCTGAAGATGATGTTTCAGAGTCATTCTACCTGACTCCCTGGGTGTGCCTGGCTGCTTCAGGTAGGTTCATAAGGAGCAAACAGGCGAGTTACGTTTTTCTTACTTCTCCTTTGAACCAGTGAAAGAGTTAATTTTAATGAGAATGTGCAAGAATTATAGTGTATGTGCTAGGGATTAAAGATCAGCTATTATAAATTGTCAATCTATAAGCCACCAGCCACTAGCTCGCATTGCACTTTGACCTTATCTTTATATGTAACAGGGAAGATCTGTTCTTAGCCCAGACAGGAGGGGACCGCTACGGCTGCAGGAGCGGCTGGGTAGAAGACACAGAAACTGTTTATCACATGAGAGATGGATACGATATTTGGCAGAAATAAAGAAGAACATCCAGAGCCCATAAAAGCTGAGGTGCAAGGTAAGTGACAGAAAATCTGTTCTAATACGTGCCAGTTACTTTGGTGTTTTCGAATGGGTAAACACTGAAACACTTGTTCACCCAAGACAACACTGAAAGGGGAAACTGAGAAAGCGAGAAACTAAGTGAATTTTGTTTAAAGGACTGATCTCAGATAATATTTGTGCCCTGACTGTGGGATTTTTCTCGCTTCATGGGCATTTCTGTGTACTTTTCCAGGAAGTCTGTTTGAACAAGATTCACTGAAGTTGGTGCTGAGGGACGAAGTCTCGGGATTTAATCTGGGGACACCCCCTCCCCCAGGGCTCTGCTCAGGCGTTTCGGTTTCTCCTCTCTGTAACCCTTCCCTACCCTCCCTCTGTCTGCTCACACTCTTCCTTGCCTCCGGGAGAGAGTCACTAAAACTGGGACTCTTCAACAATAGTGTTTCTAAGTAGAAAAGCAGCAGTAATGGATGCCACTGTGTACCGTTAAAAAGAGGGTTCGGAAGTTAATCCAGTAAAAACTGCAGAGTATCCTTCAGCGAGATAGTTTAAAGTGGCTCTCTAGGGATGAACGCTTGATCAATCTATTATTTTTACTGCTTTTTTTACTTTACAGAAGAGTTTTTTGCTACAGCTACAGGAGAATTTTGTTGCTGAGAACCCCTATTTAGTAAATATATGCTGCATTGTTTGTAATACGTAGTCCAAGAAATGGCAGGCATCTAATACCAATTTTAAAGTCACTTCCCAAGTACAACACTTAAAAAGATGACAATTAAAACTTGCGTGACTTTGTTGTTGTTGTTCAGTTTGGTGGCTGAATTGGAAAAGATTTTGTTTCAAGTCAGACAAAGTGCTTTGTTATAATTTGCGGTGGTTTTATGCCTTTCAATTTCTTTTGCTCAAGATAAAAACTTATTATTGAAACATTTGAAGTGTTTGCAAACAAACCATTTATCAGACCTGATCTGTATTATGGAATGGTTTAGTTGAACAAAGACTGCATATTTCAGTAAATAAAATTATGTATACAAAATATTCCTTCATTGGTAATGATGATTCAGTATAATGAAAATCATGAAAACTAAAGAGAACTTTGACCTCTTTAAATACTTCACTAGCCCTGAGCTCTGCCAGTATTTTGGCTCCTTGTTACTCAATATGGACACTCTAAATATGACCCCGTACTTCTAACGTCAGCCACAATTTAACCCATGCTCTCGTAAACACTGTACAGCCATGTGGTTGTATGAGACTCTGTTGCTATCATAGTTAATAAACTTCCAAATATTTGGAGACTTTACTGTGTCACTTTTGTGTCCTCATGTGGTACAGAGAAGTATCATTATTTCCACTTCAGATAAAAGTCTGAAGCAAAAAAGATACAAGGTCCAGGTTTTTAAAACTATTTAAGCACGTTAGGATGCTGATTGGTACCCAGTGTGATTTACAGAAATTCTTAATTCCCGCTAAGACAAAAGGTTTTAATCTGAAAACCTCACTGGATGACCCTTTGCTCCATTGCTTTTCATACTGGAATTATGCCAGAAATTGCACCGAATTACACCGGAAGTTTCAGACGCTGCATCAAGTCCACAGTGCCTTAAAAAGAAGATCCCCTGTTTTCCCTGTTTATCTCTTCCAGCAAAATTATTTTGTTGGCTTGTCCTGGAACTTTTTGAGCACCATTATTCTGATATAGAGAAATAATCTCTAAACAAAATTTTTAGCCCTAGGAATTGCAAGTTGTTCACTGAATTGCAGAAATATCTGCTTTTCTTGAATGATGGGCCCCAAAGCAGAAGATAGTTTTACTGGATCAAAATCCCACAAGACCTCATATGCAGCAGAAGTATTACATTTTCACTGCAGGGAAAGCAGGACTGGTTGCAGCAAGACCACATGCAGTCAGCCCCAGCGCAGTGTTAGCATAAGGTTTTTGCAGCCCATGCTCGTTGTACAGATTTGCAATCATAAATGGCATTGGCAGGAGGGTAGGAGCACAGCAGACTACACTCACTACGCTGCAGTTGCCCATAGTATTGGAGAAATAGCAGAGCCTACAGTCTTCTATTGCCAAATAACAGAAAACTGTAGAAAGGGAAGTGGCAAGAAGAGAAACGCTTGTATTTTAGGCATATAAGCAGACTAAACTTCTTCAGCAATTAATGTTCAGTAGTCAGCCAAACAAAAATTATGTATCTCTTTTGAATATATACTTTCTTAAGATCATAATCTTATTCTTTCTGAAGGATTCTTTTCTTTTGCTAACTTGTGATTTCCTCACTGTCTTCTCACCAACTACTTTTAGTTACTGAAGTTTTGTGCAATTATCTGTATTAAGGGTTAAACCTTGTTCATCTTATACAAAAAAAGTACTATAATTATTGCCTTGGAACTTCTTGCATTAGAAAGGCAAGTAAGGTTTGGTTTTCAAGACTCTTCTAGAATATAATAATAATAATAATAATAATAATAATAATAATAATAATAATAGTCCATCAATTGTGTCAACAATTTTTTATCTTCTTCATGTATTCCAGAACTGTAACCCTAATGAAGTTGTGTGAGTATTGTGGCATACAATATTAGTTGGTTAGCCTGACTGAGAATATATTTTAGGTAAAGCTGACATTTACTCCATATCCTTCCTTTGCATTTGGATGGTTTTTCCTTGTGCCCTTAATGTCATTTGTTTGAAGAAATGGCAAATGTCCTTGTCTCCCTTACCTAAAAAGGTCAAAATTCAGGAAATATTCTCTTAGAAAGTGGCCAAAGTCCCTTTAGAATCTCAGAAAGTCTTACAGCAAAACAATTGTTACTCTCTGCAACTGCATCAGCTTTGACAAAATCGACTATTTCCATAGGAGGACATTTCTATCTGTTGTAAAGGGACTATTAATAAGAAAGTTTGTCAACATATTTGACATAGGGTCACAAACTAAATGATAAGGAGAATTAAAAGTTCTGAACAGCTTTTTATGCAGAGACAATGTTCAGTGCAGGAATTGTGTGGAAAAGTAGTATGTGATCTTAAATGTTCCCTCAGGAGGCATACACACAAAGAAGCAAGTGAAGCTTTTAATTTAATATCTGATATACTTTTGTTCAGCTCTTTAACCCTAATGGCATTCTTTAATTGTTGTTATTCTGTGTGTCAAATGGTAGGTAATGTATTTCTTGCAGGGATTTGATGAGGAACATTTCTTATTCAAACCTCAGCGGTACTTGTATATTTTCAGTATAATATTCTTACCCTTTATTTGTGTTCAAAACGTCAACATTATGACTAGTGTCACAAAAGCACTCCCAAAATGACACTACATTATGCTGTGTAATTTAATTAATGAAATTTTTACTGGAATTCATTTAGCCTGAAGTTTAACTTGATGTACTGAAGGCCAATGCAAGTCATATAACCTATAAAATATGTTTATTTCTGATAAGCTCTAGCTTTTCCTGGCATGAGTAAAAGGGTTTAAATGTATCACTTTAAAATCTGAGTGCAGGAAAGAAAGGTCCAACTCTATTTACTTCCTGATATTTAGCAAATTACATTCCAGCAATCTCATCTTCTTGTAGTAATCTCATATAGCAATATTCATGCAGAATATTACTAGCACCACATTTCTGAGCAGATCATATTTTAGTTAACCCAAATTCCAACATAATTGTATGCTATTACAAACCTTGACACACCCGCAGTCTGTCTGCCTATATGAAGCCTATGCCCTTAGGAAAACTGTCCTGTAACATGCCCCTCACCTAAGTGAATGGATACTGGTATCTCCTTTTTGTTCATAGGTCAGTTGCCCGCTTGGTTGCAAGGGATACTTCTCCGAAATGGCCCAGGGATGCACACGATAGGGGACACTAAGTACAACCACTGGTTTGATGGCTTGGCTCTGCTGCATAGCTTTACATTTAAAAACGGTAAGTTGTTGCACATCAGATTAAAAAAAGCTCAACAACCCAAATCTTGGTGCCTTATGTTGCTAATTCTGTTCTGAGTTTGATTAGAATGTTGCAGGTTTCGTCTGCAGAGTGGCATGTGTGGTGAGGTGATAACCGCTTTGGGAAAAGTCTCTGCAAACATACACTTACGTGTCGCTCTCCACAGCAGCGGTATCTCTGCAGCGCTGTTATCAGAGATAGACTATATTGTCCTTTTTTTCTGGAGTGCCGAAGTTCAATATTGTCTGCACTGCAGGATAGCCTGCAACCAGTGCTGAGCAGGTCACTGCAGGGCAGCCTTTGCCTTCCACCCAGAGCAAGAAAACCTCCCTTGTTTCAAACTGGATCAACCAAAAGTACTGTAATATCTGGAGGTTTTTCTGATGTGGATGAACAACCTAGTTTCAGGGAAGACTAACGTTTCCCCTTTGGTATTTGGTTGCAGCTGTAACAGTTGCCAGGAGAGAAACTGGGATGCTACATCACTTCGCAAATCAAACGTCACTTATGTGTACTTGACAACCCTACAAGCAGTCCTCCTACTTGTCATCCTTATGGAGGGAAAACAGGCAGCTCCTCTACCCAAAGCAATTTCATTTTTTGTTTTCAGTTAAAGCATTTTTTATCAGTTCAGCTGTTTTACAGTGTGAGGCAGGATGTTTTACACCTAGATTCTTTCCGCAAGAAGTATGTATGTGTCTGTAAAAGAACTGGGTTTTACTCCTGTCATCCTCCATTCCTAGTGTTTACTTTTTAGTTTCCATTTCTGTGATCAGAGGCATTTAATGCAACTGCAGGATCTCCTTGCCTGCCCAGCTCTACATCCTTAACAAAATAACCTATAAAGAAATGACCAGTGTTTTTTAAATTGCCAGTATATTTTACTTACCTAAAGCAAACAGAGCTCAGTTAGTTCAAGTATAGTGGTCCATTAAATTGGTCAGGATAGACACTGATTCCTTCAAGCAATTTGTTACTCTCTTAAAACTAAATTTTGCCAGTACAGGATATTTATCACCACCCACACATTGATGCATAATTAATCATTTTTACACAGATTGTTTTGGTTTACTGGAAGAGTTTATCCAAATCCCTCCTTTCCTCTCCCCAGTCCCCCAGTATTGTCCAAATGTGTTGGTAATCAAGGAAGCCAGACAATTGTTACCAATCTCAGCAGCCACAAGAGCAGTCCTGGGTTCCTTAGAGAGCTGAAAAAGCCTTCTGAAACAGGGCGTTAGGCGCATTGTTGGTTTCATTGCAAACTTTTCTTAGCTAAAGGACAGCTGCTTGAGAAACTCTTTCTCTGACTTTACCTATGCTAATTTTCTAAAGAACTCCATATGAAGTGTGATGGAAACCTGTTTGGCCTTTGTCAGGTGAAGTTTACTACAGAAGTAAGTATCTCCGAAGTGACACATACAACTGCAACGTAGAAGCAAACCGAATCGTGGTGTCTGAGTTTGGAACTATGGCTTATCCAGATCCATGCAAAAACTTATTTGCCAAGTAAGCAATGCTTTTTCCAACAAGATTCTTCTATCTACTTCTCTCTCCAGCACAGATGTCTTTCTGTTTCCCCTTGACACATATCTACAAATACAAAATTTGTTTTGTAAATTTACAATTGCTAAATATTGAAAAGGCCAAGAGACATATCCAGCATTGTACTCTCTATGGGTTATTCTAAGGCAAATATTTTAACTTCATTTCATCAGCAATATTGGCTGTTTCATTCACTATTGCAAGTAGATTTTGTTGTAATTTTGAAAAAACATTTTCAAGTGTTTTGCGGAAGTTTATAAAAATGATACACTGTAAGGGGAGAAGCAGCAAGAAAGGAAAAGATGAAGAGATGGGGGAGGAATTAATGCAAAGTTTATCAATAAAAAGAAGAAAAGCATCAATCACTTCAAAAAAATCAGAAAAACTTCTGGATTAAAGACCACTTTTACGAAAAAAAAGAAAGTGATGAAAATTTTCCATTGTTTCTTGAGTCATGTGCAGTGCTTTGAAGGACTGCACCCATAGGCCTGAGCTAATCTTATGTTCAAAATCAGAACCACTTGGGATCAGTGCAATAGCTGCTTTCGTGCCGTTAGAAAGGATGATAGGCTGTATATAAGAGGCAAGGTGTAAGCCATCATGTTATCACCTGTCTTGTAAAACTGGCTGTGGATATTCCCTGACAAATGCAAGTAGCTTACCCATCTCTTCTTCCTGGCTGAACTACCTCTAATGACTTTGAATGTGATATTTGGTAAGAGCACATGCATGGATAGTTATTGCAAAATAGTTGATATGTTTTAAGTTGTTACCCTGAGATAAGGTGCTTTTCTTCCCTCTTCCAGCACACAGGGTAACACTGGCATTTTAAGTTTGAAAGGGATATAAGCAAATTTGTCTTGGCTTCAAGTGAATATGATAAAATCCTACACTAAGAAGGAAAACTGTCAAGCCCACATGTGAAGTTGGATCTTCTTTGAAATCATAATTGTGATATGGGATAACACCAGGAACAAAAATATTCCATCAGGGAGTATATGGATCCATCTATTTTATGAAGGCATACCCTGAAAAACCTACCAGCTTTTAGGTAGAAACTGTTAGGCCCAATTCTCACAAGGTATGCACAGGAGAGCGTGTAATTAGCCCATCCTGATAAACCAGTGCATATGTTACAGCTGACAGCAGGACTGGACCTGGGCGCCCATTTGTGTATGGAAAAACAGTTGCATGCATGTCCTTAACCCTCGCCCAGGCCAAGGGCGTTGAAGAAGCCCATCTCCTCTGCTTTTCCACCCTTTCCACCGAGGCAGTGTGGGAGGGGACAGAAGAGGGCACAGCAGGGGAGGGACAGACCCAGCTCTGTGACCCTGCTGCTGTGCACAGCCCGCACTGCTCGGGTGACTTCTGCTTTGCACAGGGTAAAAACTAATACAGCTTCTGCTGCTCTAATGAACCGACACGAAATTTCCCTCCGTACAGGGCATTCTCGTATTTGTCTCACACCATTCCTGAGTTCACAGACAACTGCCTGATCAACATTATGAAAACTGGCGATGATTTTTATGCTACCAGTGAGACTAACTTCATCAGGAAAATTAATCCGCAGACTCTGGAGACATTAGAGAAGGTATAAATGACTGTGTTGTTCTGGTTCCTCATCTGCTGATGAGTAAAGTTTCAGGCTGACTCATAAGGATCCTTTAACATGTGCAGAATACAAAACTGGAAAGATACTTTTCTTCTTCTACTATTCCCTTACTTTTGAAATCATGGTTAAGTGAAATAGTGGAGATACCAGATCTTTTAAGAACTCATGAGTTCAAAATTAAATCCCAAATAGTTTGGGAAAAGCTGGGCTTTGAGCCATTGTACATAATCTAGCAAGGCTGCAGGAGTAATACCACACATCATGCTTATGGCATGATTATTTTGGATGACTTCCATTATTATGCATCTGTAGTTATCAAGTGATTTACATAATTAACAATTCAGTAGGTCAGTTATATGACTACTTTTCAAGTACCTTATGCAAGATATTACTTAATTATTAAAATGAAATCATTGAAATGATTCAATGACATTGAAATATACAATGAGTTTTTTTCTAGCATGCAGTACAGTTTGAGTACAATTTCCAAGTTTTAAATCAAGTAGAAATGTTTTTGCTCCAGAAGATTGCTAGATGCACAGCCCTGTTAAATAAACTACTTTCAGGATGAAATGGGCATTTGCAGAGTAACTTCTTTAGCCAATCCTCCCGTTGTGTTACATGGCTGCAAGGGAGAGGTGAATGTAATTCAGATTCTGTAACTTGTTTTAGCCTTGAATTAGGAAATCATTTGAGTACCTACATAAGTCATTTGGCTTAACTGTTTAAATTTCAAGGCCTTTTGAAAATGGGGTACCAATAAAAGGCTACCAGTGCTAAAAAGCTGGTGGATTTGTGGTGTTAGCTGAGATCAATTTTAATTCTCTTACACATCTCTAAAATCTCCTATTGTATCATTTTCCAGGTTGACTACAGCAAATACGTAGCTGTAAATGTGGCAACTTCTCACCCACACTATGACAGTGCTGGAAATATTCTCAACATGGGTACTTCAATAGTTGATAAAGGGAAGACAAAATACATTCTATTTAAGATTCCTCCCTCTGTGCCAGGTAAGATATGTCTTTTATCAGTATTTTCTAGAAACTTGTTAGCAATTTCTTTCCTTCTGAGGTTAAGGGGTGGTGATAAAGCTCTTCTAGAAACTGATGGCTTTCATTTTCTTAATTTTAACTTATTGTGCTATTACAAAGGTTCATCTTGAATACTGTGTAAACAGGGTATTTCAGTATGAAGAACCTTGCTTTCAGAAGAATTTGCTTTTAGAAGAATTCTACTTTGAATATTACTGTAGTGAACTAACTCTTTTAGAAGAATTTCCATTCCCTGTATTCTGATGGGTAGAGGGAGGATGAAAAGAAACAATTTTATCTATAGGGCAGTATATATAATTTGAAGTTGTAAATTTTAATTTGCTTCATAAATGAAAATGCTCTTAAAATGCTGATACTGTGACTACAGGGAAGCGTAATACCAAATAATACCTAATATAGAGTTAATTCCTCTCTAACCTGGTCTACACTAGGCCTTGCTGAAATACTGTCCTTTGTTCACAGAGCAAATCACTTGCTCTTTTTCCCTCAAGACAATCTTTTTTTTTTGTGTTGTTGTTTAAAATCAGCTGCTAATGTGATGTCTGTCCTCTTGGTTGAACAATCAAGAGGCCTTCCACAGCTGAAAGATAAGTTTGTAATTTCTAGCTGGGGCTCAAACAAAGTCAGTATAGATCAAACAGGAACATCTCCTTAGAAGTTCGAAAACATGGGGGCATTTGAACCCCCTTGTAAAGCTGCCAATTTAATTGAACACCTTTCTCTTCCATGCTGGAACTTCTGAAGACAGTAACCAGTGGAATCAAATACTAAGATGAAGGAGCTCTGTCTAAATGGATCTGGCATTGTGATATTACTGCGTTGCTTCACTCAGATGCAAACTTCTATGTTAATTCTGCAGGAGGAAACAAACCACTTTCTTAACAGGAAAATGCAAATAAACCTGAGAGGAACCTGTTCTTTCCTACTTTATACATGGGAGAAATCCAAGCACAAGATTGGATTGGAATTTATTATAAATATAATTCTATTTTTTATCATTTATGTTCAGAAAAAGAAAAGAAGAAATCTTGTTTTAAACATCTGGAAGTGGTATGCTCCATCCCTTCTCGCTCTCTGCTCCACCCAAGCTATTACCATAGCTTTGGAATCACAGAAAATTACATTGTCTTCATAGAGCAGCCATTCAAACTGGATATTGTCAAAATGGCAACTGCTTACATCCGACATGTGAACTGGGCTTCCTGCCTTGCCTATCATAAGGAAGATAAGGTATTTTTCCTAATGCTGAGCAATGGAGTCAGCCAGGCCAGTGACCTCTTCCACACTGTTCTGTTGTTCATCTGGTTCATTAACTCCAGTAATCCCTCATTTTTTTTCAACCCTTGACTTTCATGTTGCACACTTTTTTTAGAAGTTGTATTTCTTTGAATACTATCTCCCATCTCCAGAAATTTCACAAATAAATATCTGATGCTGAAGGGCTTAAGAAAGAGGGTAGTTTGGCATTGTTAGAAATACTGTGTGCTAGCAGAGAAATTCAAAACCGCACTAGCATCCCTGACACATACGGTTGCTCCTGGTCCAAACAAAATACTGTATATTGTGGACGAGATCTGCTCTAGATCCATTGCATCAGATAGGAGAGCCAGACCGGTGGAAAAGCCTGCATGCAACAGAAAGAGAGTCTTTCACTGTGGCAACTGAGGAAAAAAACTGGTTTCTGAGGACCTTATTTCCACATGCTCTGGCCATCAATAAGTGGGGCATGCTGGGGTAGGGGGCACCAGCACAGAGCACTAAGACTCTGGACTAAGGCAGATTTATTTAACTTAAAAATAGAGCAGGGGATTTTCCAGGTTTTACCGGAAAACTTCAATCCTCAGCCTAGCCCAAATAGTAATTTGCAACAGTAAAATGAGTTTAAAGCACTTCCACACTCATTTTCCTCCTGCATTTTTTGGTCTTCAGGTTGGAACCTCTTGTCTTCTAGCAGCAAATCCTAAATTCTTAATATGCTTCAGTAGAAACAGACAACACATTAGAATGTTGATGGCTATCATTAGAAAACAGTAACTATTTGCTGATCATTAATGGTTTTAAATAATGTTTCCTATCTTTCAGACTTGGTTTCACTTTGTAGACAAGAAGACTAAAAAAGAAGTATCCACCAAGTTTTATACTGACGCTATGGTGCTTTTTCACCATATAAATGCTTATGAAGAGGATGGCCACATTATTTTTGATATTATTGCCTATACAGACAATAGCTTATATGATATGTTCTACTTAAAAAACCTGAATAAAGACTTTGAAGAGAGCAACAAACTTACCTCCCTACCAACCTTCAAACGATTTGTTGTTCCTCTGCAGTATGACAAGGTAGAAAGAAAATGGCTTTTTAATCTGTTCTTTGATCAGTAATTTAAAATACATCGGTGTGAATAATGGGTGAATTAATTATTAGTTGCCAGCCCTTATGTGCAAATTTCTGATTCTTTAAAGGTAACGTATACACAAAGTGTGGAGGAGTTTTGTTTTGTGTATGTATTGTGAGAAATGGCAATGAGCAGCTGGACATACAGTTACATGGATCTAGGTTCTGATACCATCCATTATGGAGAACAGGGCTATTGAGCATACGTAATTTCCTTACCAGTGAGATTATTTGTAAAATGCTACCAAATAGGAGCAGATATATCAACTTGGCTGTTGACTGGAAGGGCATGCATGAGGTTTTGCACAATCTGTTTCTTCCGCTTTACTGGAAGCCTATATATAATATATGCACGCTCCCAACTGTTGCAATGGTTTTAATAAAATTAGAAGATTTCATTTAAGTGTGAGATTTACCAGGAAGAGGAAAGATTTTATCTTTCAGTTTAATTTAAAACGTCGTTTTACATCATTGTTTGTAGGGAAGATTTTATACTGCCCAGCAACTTGGGCAAGTTTCTGCCTGATACATTTGGAATGGATAATACTTTTTCTTTCTACATCCTAGAATCTTGCTGCTTTGTCGCTGTCTCAAAAACAGTTATGCAGCAATGACAAAGGTTGTGTTGGATCACACCAGCTATCCAAACTACCCTGCAATCTTAAGAATTCAGCAATAGTGTATTAAAAACAAGTGTGTTACACCTATTTTTGCACTTGATCTACAGCAGGTGCAAAAAAAACAACCTTGGTGACTTTTAGTGGGAATTTGATACCTAATTCCTTGAAACGCATCTTCATTAATTAAATTCACAAACTATGTAATCCATTTATTGTGCTTCTGGGACATAGCCATGTCCATCTAAGCCTTTCTAAAGGCTCGGTGTGATTCAAAATGATTACTCTATGATATATTAAAATCCCCTGAGTATAATAAGATTTTTAATGAAGAGGTCAGAATCTAATGTTACAAGATAAACACCATAAGAAGGAACTTCTTGAAACTGGATTATTTGTTTAATCCCCAAATAGTCTATATTAATATCAAACCTGATGAAAGATCTAAATTAGAAGCATGTTCTTAGAGACACATTACTTTTTCAACTCATGTCTCTTTCAGGATGCCGAAGTAGGTTCTAATTTAGTCACACTTCCATCTACCGCAACTGCTATAAAAGAGAAAGATGGCAGCATCTACTGCCAACCTGAAATACTATGTGAAGGTGAGACATATCCATTACACAAATCTCAAATATGTTCTCTTACACACACGTAGGTGCATTCTAATAATGCCTAATAGCTGTTCATATATGTAAGATCTTTATAAAGCTAAGATAAACAAAACTTTTAATTAATATGTTTAGTGTAGATATTGACAATACCTTTTGCTTCTTTACTTCCCTCCTCTGGGTCTATCCAGTAATATATGACCCTGAACCTCTCAGATATATATTTATCAAGAGTGAAACCCCTTAAATGTCTGAAGTTACATCAGTTTTATATTAATATAGGATCCCAAGTCTGATCTTACAACTATTAATATGGTTTGCAAAGCTACCTGTTACAAGAGTAATTTTAGTTAAATAGGTCTGTTATAAATAGTAACTTCAGTTATTGCTGTATTTTATAAAGATTGCCTTTTAAACTTTTTTCAGGGGATAATAACAGGAATATGTAATGAGTATATATTTACCTAAAGTGAAAGTAATTTCGTAGAATGGTAGCCTTCAATTATATCTCAGATGTTCACATCTCATGTATTTATGAAGAAAAAACCAAAAAACAAACAACCCCCTCCCCTCATAAGTTCCAGTATAATGAATCCCTAAGAATGAAGAATTGTCATTTTTGAACTAACAACCCTGGCTTAATTATGTTGTGTTAATATCCATCTTCAGCTTTTTAGAAATTCAGACATACAAATTCTATGCAACGCCTGTTTTAAATACTGTCAAGATTTTTCACAGGGCAAAAATCCTGAAGATTGGCATATGTAAATGTACATTTGAGTTATTTTTCTTCTCTTGTTCCTAAGTCTTGAACTTTATTTTACCCAGGGATAGAACTGCCTCGCATCAACTACGACTATAATGGCAAAAAATGCAAGTACGTCTTTGCAACGGAAGTCCGGTGGAGTCCAGTTCCTACAAAGGTATAATTAACATTTACAAAGTCAGAAACTGTATTTATAGAACACAAATCAAATTTAAGCAGTTATAAGTAGACCATGCTTTACTAGTTTGGCCCAAAATATAGCCTAATCTGCATTCATACATGCAAATTCAAAATGCGTGGTTCTGAGGCCAGAAACTGCACTCTTTTTCAACATCAAGTTAAAGCTTCTAAATGGCGACATTGGAGTTGGGTACTATGTTCATAAACTTCAGCACTTGAAAGCAGGGAGATGAAAAGTTGGACATATATGTTAGCTTACTTGTATGATTAAAACAGCCTCACTGGGCCCAACTATGGAAACAATGTATCTTCATTTTACTAGTTGAAAATCTGGAACATTATTATCAGCTGTTAAAAACATGTAGTTCCATAGGCAGCAGAAGAGATGCTTTCTTACAGATGTGACTTGAGATTGGACTCTCGAGTATTCAATAGTGTATCTGTTTCTGTCAAAACTTTTCCCATTGGTGGGTCATTCACATGCAAAGAAACGTGAAATGCCTAAATTCTTATAAGGGTAAGCTCATGTTGTACCATTTCCCTCATAAAGTATTAATAAACTCAGGCTTCTTTATCCAGCTTTATATTTCCACAAAGTCTCTTGAATACAATAGTTAGCGAGACCCTCACTCTTCTGCTAAATTGGGCTGAATTTCTGTAATGTGCCAAGAGCTACAAAGGAGAGATTAGGAAAAAGAAGAACTAGGCAGACATGCATCTGTAACATTTTTTCCCTTTAGGAAACCTAACTAAAAAAATAAGTTACTACAACAGTATCTAATCAATTAAAAATATTAAAACAATACCTAATTTTTCAGAAAGCTTTATCTTTTGCTAGCTAGTTCTGTATTAGAGGGTAGCAAATGCTTTGTTTGTGTATGCATGATGCCAACTTCTCAGGAGACAGCCTAGAGTACAAATAGATTAAGATGAAAAGTATTAATAGTTGAAGGTAAGAGTATTGTACAGACAAACTCAGTCTTTATAATTCTTGTTCTGTGACTAAAAGGCAGCGCAAATTGAGTTCACTGTTGGTTCTTGTATATAATTACCACAACTGATTACAAAATAAAGCTGGATTTCTGCATGATGCAAGAAAATTTATTGCAGCACATCTGACAGTAGCTCAAACAAATCTGCAAGTTTGTGATTTCCAGTGTAGATAATCCCTGCTTGACTTAAATATAATAAAAAATGCTGTTAGAAGATATTTTTTTTTCACATCAGTTGCTCTTTGATGAATGCAGGCACAACAACAACAACCATGTATAATCCTTAGGTAAAGTCTGTCAGCGGAATTGCTGTCATCTTGGTTAGAAGGGAGAATTCTTCCAAACTCTTCCTCCAGTAATTTGAATAGTTTCATTTTTGTGTAAACATATTTTTTCACTAAAGGTCAAAAGGCAAAAGAATATAGCTGCATCTGTATGGGCAGAGAAAAGGCCTTAATAGAATTGAACTGGAAATGCCATGCATCTCCACTGGCGATTGGTTTGGTCAGGCACTTGACCCATTAATGAGAAGAAAATCTGTACTCTGTTCCTTCGGTAAATACCGGTATCTGTGTGGAATTCTTGCCCCATTGGTTTAATCTTTACACATCACTATTAATAGCCTTTGTTCTGGCATATACTTAACAATAGAAGGCCTTGAGAAATATTGAGGTCACAATAAAAGGAAAATAACTCACAGGATTAGAAAATGGAAGGTTTAAATCCTGTTTCCTGCTTTACTACAGAATCGCAGTGATTTGGCGCAAGAACTTAGATGTTCTGGGCCTTGGACTCTTCCTCTGTCTTGTGAGGGCATTATTTATAGTGAAGGTTGTCTCATGATCTGTTAGTATTTGTAAAATACTTAAAGCCCATAAATGAAAGGTGCAATTGTAATCTAATGAAATGAAATGAAAAGAACATTGTGTGATTATGCAGCCACTAAATGTGACTCTGAAGTTTAACATTTTCCAGGTGTTTCCTTCTTGTGATGACACATGCCTTGTTGCTCCTTAACTCTTAGCATTGGTTCCGCATGCCAGCAGTCTGTTCACTTTGTGCCTTTGGAATAAACCACTGTCTGGGTCACTGACATTTTTCTTTTCTGGTCACAACAATTTAGATTATAAAATTTAATATCCAGACAAAGGAAATGCTCCACTGGGAAGAGGACCATTGCTGGCCATCTGAGCCCATTTTCGTTCCCAGCCCTGATGCAAGAGAAGAGGATGATGGTAAAATAATGACAACATTCTGAAAGCTGGGGTTACATGAGTTTTGCATTAAATCTTACAAGTTTCATTGTTCTTAGTAAAGAAAGCTGGTTTGATGCTTCCACTGTGAGATTAAAATTAGCACCAGCCATTTTACTCCTGCAGACAAAAACCCAAAGCAACAACAGACCAAAATCAACTGTGTAATGTCCCAAGGTAGCCATAAACAATAAAACAAATGCTTAGGACTTTCCAGAGAGCCACTCGGAGCTGGATTTATCAAGTTTGGAGCAGCTGAAGCTGTGGGAAGTCAGTGTTGTTACAGATGAGAACATGAAGTGGCACTGCAAGTATCCCTGTAATCTCGATCCAGTTCTGTTCTCAGGTGACTCCTTGTAAAGGCAAATGGCAAGTAGCTGAAAGGATGAGTCCCAGAACTGCCAGGCACACAATTCAGCATTGGTTTGCTTTTTTCCTTCCCAATGAACTGCAGGCAGACCAGAAAAAAGCACAGAAAAGAAGCATTCGTTAGTTCTTTAGCACTCTCAGTAGACTTCTTGACCTAGTAAGCACTTCCAGTTTGTGCCCTAAAATCCTTAGGAAACAAGAATTGTTTCCTGATGGTGTTATCTTTTCTGCTTGGTGTAACAGTATGTGTTTCTAATTCTTCATTTGTATGTCACAGGCATTGTCCTGACCTGTGTTGTGATGTCTGATCCAAAGAAAGCACCCTTCCTACTTGTCTTGGATGCTAAAACTTTCAAAGAATTGGGCCGAGCCACAGTAGATGTAGAAATGCATCTAGACCTGCATGGAATGTTTATACCAGAGAAAGATTTGAAGACTGAGACTGAGTAAAATGCTATTTATCCTATTACACAGACTGAGACACCCTTCTGCTGAATGTGGGATAATATCATTCAGGAACAACCTTCTCTTATGACAAGAAATGACTACTTATAAGAGAGAGCAATAACTTTTATTACAAATAATTATATGCACAACTGGTACATAACTATTCCAAAAGAAGAATGATCAGTATTAAGTGCTAATGTTGTATACAACTCGTGGGGCAGGGAATAGAAGAAAAAGGTGACAAGAAATGTTTTATTCGAGTAGAATATAGCTTTCTGAGCAAATGAAGTACTGTATTTATAGGGTGATGCATGGCATGAGTCACATGTCTGCAGGTCATGTAACTTTCATGGACTGTTTCAAGACTGCAGCTCACGATGAAAGTTGTCTCCTGCCAGAAAACCTCATGTTAAACTATCTGCTGTGATACTAATAATTCATGGCAATGCATTCTCTTGGTGCTTGATTTCTTAAACTCCACCATAACCAAAGTGTTACATTGAGGTGCTACAACTTTCTAATTTAGCACCTAAAAAAACCTGCTTTGATAATAATTTCATGGTGTATTTTTCCCTTTTATGTTGACAAAAACAAGTAACTTGAAATAGAATATATGGTTTTATGTAGCATTCAATTATACTTCAGTGCGATTCAATCTTAAGCACTTTGTATTTAGATCAGTTTTCCTTGAGAATATCTGACATGGCATTTCATGTAATTAGATGATTACATTATGTAAAAGATAAACAGAAATGTACTATTTATTAATATTGCTAATAGTCTCTGTTAATAACAGTATGTATATGAATGAGAGCAGTATATTTCTAGCAGAACTCAGATACACACGTGCAACAAATTGTTTAGGTGAAGGAGTGAAAGACCTAATTTAGACCTCATCTGAACCACACAGTAGCTGAAACTACTATTGTAGTTGATATTAGCTATTGTTGCTATAGCTAAGCATTTGCTTTATTGTCTGCTTGGGAGCATCCATGTTCTGACATGGGTTTATCGTTGCCTGTAACAGATGCTTCCTAATAAAAATACACAGCTCTCATTCATAGTCACAATCAAAAAGCACATTTCAACAGAGAGTTCAAGTGCCAAGTATACCGTGGCTGTTTTTTGTTATAGGAATGGCATTTCCTGATCCCCCGAGTGTATTTCTGTTTTCTGATTTGGGGCATTGATTTTTCTTTAAATGAGAGCTTTTTTTCTTTGAATTGTATTTTTCTACTGTAGATACCTTTACTGTTGGAGGCATCTTTACTGATGGAGCAACCTAGGTACACATCCATCCATTTTAGGTGTTCATCTGGTCTGTATGTATCACCACACTACTCGGGTGTCTCTGACTTTTATATACGCGCTCTCACAGTGTCTCTGCTGCTCACTGTGTTTTACAGGTAGAAAACAGACTGAAATCATTGTCATTTACTATCTCCCCATCACATGAGAATCTGGGCTTTGGTGACTTGTTCGTGATTACGTAAGATGTTTACAGCAGAGCAGGAATTGAACCAACATCATCCACAGTTCTTGTTTGCTCTGTAACAACTATACCTCCCTTTCTCTGCTTAAGTCTTTGCAGTTTGTAAGTATAAAGAATATACAGGCTATTTTTAATGT
The DNA here is from genome assembly GCF_965638725.1 of Aptenodytes patagonicus. Classification (NCBI taxonomy): domain Eukaryota; kingdom Metazoa; phylum Chordata; class Aves; order Sphenisciformes; family Spheniscidae; genus Aptenodytes; species Aptenodytes patagonicus. The sequence continues at coordinate 5,663,221 of NC_134959.1, read as the reverse complement.
AAAAAAAGTCACTGTGGTCAGCTCTAGGGTTAAAATATGCAGTTTGGGGCATTCAAATGTTTATATATTCCATAAAATGGAAATAAACACTTCAGTAAGGTGTGTCTGCAGAAATAGTCATCTTTAGTGTTTTCAAGGCCTACTACCACTACTATTTAAGACAACTTTATCTTCTAAAGAAGAAATTGAACTCCATTTTTGTAAGTAATATGGAACCAGTACTGGAATGGAAGACTGACTTCTGATGTTGGCAAAAGACAGCAGATGTGGGGTTGTTTCTTTTAGTCTGAAAAAGTTTGGATTTAACAAGTGTCCACAAATATTTCTGGAATTATAAGGTGGTAACAAATCAAAAGTCTAACCATTATTATAGATCTCCTTTTAGGAGTTTGTCTCCAGAATTTCTTCTGGAGAACTCAGTGTTATGTTTTTGGATGATCATGAGTTTGGATACAGGAGTTACTTAACTTCCGAGGAGCTAATTCTTACTGGCAGAGATGACACGATAGGGGAATATTCATCGTAAAAACAATCTGCAGTCTAAGGAAGCAAATGTGTTATTTATGTTCATGTAGAAATACTGCAGAAAATACATTGTAAGAACTTGTCTTGGGTATGATTTTTTAAACAAAGTGTGCTGTATTCACTTGGTCAGTATTACGCAGGATTGATTAGCATCAAGTTTGTAGTCAGCCTGAAGAGGAAAACAGTAATGTAAATCTGGACTTGCCAATCCCAGTATCCTCCTGTGGCAGAGACAATATGGATAAAACCATATGGCTAATCACAAATGTGGTCAAGAATGGTTTTAGCAGTTGCAACAGTAATCTGGTGAAAGGTTTACCCTGGATATGGTAATACACTGTATCGTTTCTAGGCTGACAATAGCAAGGGGGAATGCATATACGCTCTGCCAAGTGGCTGCAAGGCTCGTGGGATTTTTTTGTTGTGGTAACATGGCACACGGTAATGAGTCTGTCATTCGGTTTGCTTCTCTGACATCCTTCGCGGTGAATGAAATCTTGAGGGACAGAAAGGTTCGATCCTTCTTTTGCACCAATTTAAGTCATAAATTAGCCCAGTAAAACTAGTGGATTTATTGTAATGGCTTAAAAAGAAATCTAGATTCAGTGACTGCAAATAAAAATAGTAAGGATAGATAATCCATTAAAGGAAAAAAACATAGTTGAGCAAGAGAATCAGGTCATGGGTATGCGTACACATAATTACTTCACAGATGTTACAAATGGCCCTCTAGTTGGTAGAGTGGTTTGGTTTGTTTTTGGTTTTGTTTTTTTTTATCAATGTGTTTCATTAAATGGAACAAATAACAAAGCATAATAATTAATTTGTTCTCTGGAAGTGGATATTATCTGTTACACCTTGTCCCATTGCCCCACATATGCAGCAGGAGGAAGCGCAAACACTGTTTACTAGGACAAGTTAAAAACCAGAAATGCAACTATGTTTTCCTACATAACAATCTATGCAGGAGGCACAGAAACAAACCAGTGTTTTTCTCTTTAAATAACCAGGCCACTCAATAACAGCTTTCGCAATAATTTAAACCACTGTTCCCTTGGGTCTGCAATTACCAAAGTATTAATAACAAGCAAAATACATCTTTCACCAGCAGCGTGAGATGCAGAGTGCTCTCTGCTGTCATTACCCTCAAAGAGATCCATCAAGCTCTTCCTCATTCTACACTTGACATCCTGGATAATTATACCCATGCCAGAAGAAGTGGCCTTCTAATATTTTTAAATGGGTATGTTATAACAATGAGCGATGCAAAGTTGCTGGTGTTTCATGCAGATTACTATGTTTTTAGGCCTTCCATCGTATCAGGATGTGAAACACATCCTCTGCTTCTAAAAGTCTTGTTCAAAGTGGCGCGACAAACCTAGAGCACGGTACTCCTCTCTGTGACCCCTCTCCAGCCAGAAAGCGCTTAAGCGAGGGTTGGACTGTAAACGCTGGCTTAAACGGGGCTGTTCACACTCTCCACAAGCGGGCACTTGGTGCAGTGTTTTGGCTGCTGGGGTCTACGTGCGCGGATGTCCCGGCTGAAATCTCCCTCTGGAGAACAAACCAGCATTGTGTCTAGCTTGGAAAGGACAATGTTGCCTCTGTAAAGTCATTCGTTCCTCTCTCCTATGGGGACATTTCCAGACACCTTTATTCTTTCTGCTAGTGGTAAAATGATTTGGAGACACCATCAAACTGGATTAGGATGAATTATAAAATAAAATTTTAAGTTGTCCACGTGTCAAAGATACGTATTTTTGACATCACTGATTTAAAGAAATGCAAATAATAAAAGCATGTGACCCACCACAGCTTTACTAGATCAGGCCCTCTGAAAATTTTATTCTCCCAGTGGAGAAACAGAAAGCGTGGTGTCCTTTTGGGCGTTTCACAGCCTAAGAAATCCGAGTCTACCTTTGACTGTCAGGGCAGGGGGCCACGGCGAGCCGCTGCGTTTGCCCCCTCCTGGCAGCATCGACTGAACTGTCGGTAAAGTAGATGACAGATTTTGAAACACTTTCACTCGGTGCAAATCGCGTTTCACTACTTAAATACTGGATGCTGTTAAAGAAAGCAGCAGCAGATGGAATCAAGTCGTCTCGCAATGTGAAATTAGGCACGTTAAATATATGGCCTAAACCCTTGTGAACAGTCCTGAAGACAATCTTTTTGCCTGAAAAGGGCGTATTTCCAGCTGGCAGCTGTGGGAAGCGGCACTATCGAAACGAGTCTCGCTGTATTTAATTCTCATTCTCTTACTTTTTCTCATGCTAACGCCTATCATTTTCACCTCCAGCTCGCGTAAGGGAAAAAACAAACAAATAAAAGGCTGGTTTTAGTCACATTTTAAAGCCGAGAGGGAAAAAAAAAAAAAAAAGATAATTTCGCGGGCGATGCTGAGTTCAGGGTCCCCGGCCTGCAGCCACCGCGGGCACCCGCCCCGCCCCGGCGGGCGCCCGGGAGAAGGGCCGGGCCGGGCGGGGCGGGGCGCGTCAGGGTGCCCGCGGGGCCCGGGGGCGGCCGGGGCCGCCCCCGCTCCCGCCCCGCAGGGGGAGGCCGGCGGCCGGGCGGGGCGGCGCAGGGAGATGATGTCAGCGGCGGGCTGGCAGCCATGGTGTGAGGGCAGCGATTGAGGCGGCCGGCCCGGCGCGGCGCGGCTCGGCCCGGCAGCATGTCGGGGCCGAGCGCCGTGTCGGACCCCCAGCACCCGGCGCGGCTGCTGCGGGCCCTCAGCTCCTTCCGCGAGGAGAGCCGCTTCTGCGACGCGCACCTGGTGCTGGAGGGGGAGGAGATCCCGGTGCAGAAGAACATCCTGGCGGCCGCCAGCCCCTACATCAGGTACGGCCGGGGCGGCGGCGCGGCCCGCAGCCCCCCGGGGAGGCCGCCGGGGCCGAGAGCGGGCCCGCGGCCCCTCGGGCGGCTACTCGGCGGGAGGCCGCGCTCCCCGGGGGGGCGGCCGTTGCGGGCCGTTACGGTTACGTAAGGAGCGGACTTGGCTTCTTTTAAGGGTGAAAGAGCCAGGGGAGGCCGGCGGCGGGTCGGGTCGGATCGGGGCGGGCCTGCCCTGCCCTCCCCTCCCCGGGGGTGCGCGTCCGGCCCCGAGATTTGCCTGAGCGCCCTGGTGAAAGCGGCGGCTCGGCCGGCTCCCCCCCTGCGGCCGGTGCCGCCGTGCGCTCCCCCGCGGACCGAGTCCCTCCGGAGGAGCGTTCTCTGCATCGAGCTGCTGCTTTTCTCAGCTTTGAAAGGCCGTTTAACCCCCTGGGGGAGCAAATGCCCCGAACAACCGAAGTGCTTGCTACGGAGTGCCTGGCGTAAGCAAGCGACCCAGAAAAAAACAAACTTCACAACGATCGCAAGGGAGGCGTTCGGCCGAGGGGCAGCACCCCGCAGGCAGCGGCACTGCCTGTGCCTCTGCGCGGCGCTTTCCGAGCCGCGCGCTGGTGCAGTGTACCTGCTGCTGGCTTTGTGGGTGCCGGGGCTGGCGACCGGCGGCTGCGCCGAGGCAGCACTTCAGGACCGTGTTTTTTTTTTTCCCTTCTTAACGTCTTTTAGCAAGACGGGGCTCCGGGTGGTGGTTATGGGTTCTGAAGTACATCAGCTTTTAAATTAACAAAAATACTGGTTCGTCTCCCCGTCTCTTGTTCCCTTGTGCCCGTACAACACCTAAGAACATAACTCGGAAATTGCCAGAGGTATCAAAGCGCGGCCGTGCCAGGAGAGCTGGCCGCTCTTGGCAGTGGGGGTCAGCAGCATGTGCGGTCAAAACTCTGCAGTTTGACGGTGAGTGCTGGGGAGGACGAGCTGTGTTAGCACAGTCATGGTTTCTGAGGTGGCCCGGCAAACGGCTTATCCTGGACCGTGTTTTCCCTGAAGCCCATTTCATGAAAGGTCCTGCTGCAGCCATCGACAGCAGTTTGAACTTCTCCATCGCGCTCGGTGGTGATGAGTCCAGTGACATCAAATAAAAAGAATATACCCGCCGTAAGATTTTTATAGTACAGTATATACACCCTCTCTGCGTATCAGAGAGGGTAAATGAAACGTACAGGCGGTTAATTCCGAGGGGTTTTTGTTTTAAGTCCTATCATTTGCAGGTAATAAAGACATTAATTTTGTCTTAGTCTGTAAAGTAGGAGCAGACCTTCTAATATGACTTAAACACAGGATTATCATCAGTCTGTAGCAGATTTCTTGTAAGGGTTGGGTATTCCTTCCAGTTGTAGCTTCCTGTGAAGTTGTCATAAAATCTGCATATTTGCGCTAGGTGGGGATGGGGACTCTGTATACTACTCTCCAAAAAAAATATGCAGCCTGCTTCGGTGTCGTATTATCATCTGCTTTTAGGCAATATGGTATTTTGGGTGACCATCGTAGTACAACTTCGACATTCTCAAGTACAAAAATAAACTAAAAATAAACAGAATATGAAGTTGGTGATTAACTTTTAAATGGGTGTTGATCATGGACAGACTTAAAGAAACAGTTTTCTGCACTGGTTGAGCTAGCAGAGCTGAGACGTAAAATGAAATAAAATTCACAGAGAAGGAAGACCAGCAAGAATTTGCAAAAAAGGCACCACGGAGCCTATGTACTAATAATATTTTTTTTCACTGCTTGTCTTGAGAAGCAGTTTTGGAAGACTGTGGTGAAAGACAAATCAAAGACATGAAATTGAAATGAGCCATTGATCCAATACTCTTCAAGACGCCTGAATGCTTTTTAGGTTGTTGGTCATCATATTTCAGATGACCGTATGCCATATCTGAAATTCAGGTTCAGAAGGGTTGTTGTAGGTGGAAAGAGGTCATATTCTTGGAAAAACTGCTGTTCTGCTGTAACAGCAAGATGAGTTTACAGGAAATGTGCAATTTTTTACTGTGAAAAAGACTGCTTAATTAAAAGATACTGTAAAATAGTCTATGGAGAAGTACCTTTTCACAGAATTTCATCTCTAAGTATTGCATTTTGTTCATCTTTGAAAAATGTACTGGCGAAACATGAGTTAAGCGTGTGTGAGGAGTTGGAGCGCCAGACATAACTACATTAGCAACAGAACTTGTAGTCAGTAGGGTTGTGGTTTTTTTTAAACTCAAAATTGTTCAGGTTCAGATCCCATGAAGGAACTCATTAACTATGTGTGAAAGTAGGTTACATGCATTAATATATAAATATGAGTAAGTGGGTTTTTTTTTGTTGTTTGGGTTTTGGGGTTTTTTTTTTGAGCTTACTCATCTTTTCTCCTTGGGCTTGCAAGATGTAAAGAACCAAAAATACATGTACCTAGTTCTTCTATGGCACATTAAGAAACACATTTGTATTACCTACCTTTGCAGAGCCTAATTTTTACCTGCTGGCTATCTCTCTTCTTTTTATCGCTCCAGGATCTCCCATTTAGTCCAGCCGGTCTTCACAATGGGTAGAATTGGTCAGGTAGGTTGCCAATGACGGAGCATTACATTTCCAGCCAAAAGTAAAGTTTCAGTGGCTCTTTTTGGAGATTAATTTTATCTCCAGCCTGTACCTAGTCTATGCAAGTCCTGTTTATTTTGAGTGTTTGGTTTTTCAAATAAAATGATTGGTTTAGGTTTCTATATAAAGAGTTACTGCGGGAGACTCAAGAATTTTATGTCCTTGTATTTTAGGGGTAGATGATTCCAGAGCATGCTCTGGTACCAGAGGCTGTTATGCTTTCCAAACGCCAATCAGTTTAGGTCACTCTCATTTGAAAAATTCTGATATAAAGCTCAGAAAAATCCATTAACTAATTTCAGAAGTAAAACTTGGAAGAAAAATGAGTAGATACATGAAACTTTTACTCCGCAGTGAAGAAGTGGAAGTATGAGTTGGCGTGGTGTTTTCTGTATCTGGCTGTGTCATTATGTATTGTGGCTGTGGGCAAGTTGGTGGGCGAGTTTAAGAAGCTGTGTAGGGTTTGCATGAATGCTTAGTTTAGGGTGTGAGCAGGAAAATAAGTAGGCATGGACTTTCTGAGGGGGTGGTTGGGTGTGAGCAGAGTCTGCTGAAGGATTTGTGCAGCCACAGCAAGAGGAGCGTTACCTGTTTTTTAGTTTTGCATGGAAGCTGTTTGGCTGACTGGTTATGAGTAGGACACTTGTAAATTATAGTGATGTGGCTTCCCTCTAGTTATTTGGCAACTGGATTATCCGTGCAGCTCAAAAATGGCAGCTTCAGTGGGGAGAGGTTGAAAGATGTGAAGGGGATGCAGAAACATGTGGAAGTGTTACTGGTGTCATGGGTCCCGTCTGCCTGCCTTGTCCATAGGCTAGCTTCTGCAAGTACAGCAAAAAAATAAATGCCTGTTTCATTAATACATTTTCAGTCTGTGGGAACAAAAAGACTTCTAATTTTTGGGGTAGTTTGATTCTTGAGGTCCTGCCTCAACTGCTTAATGCCAAGTTGCTTGTAGCTCTTTGGGGGCAGTGAGGTCTGGGGTGGTTGTGTGAATTCCTACCGAATTGCCTTATACGTACAGGTTATCTAAGCCCTCTGTGTGCCCCTGGAGCACATCCTGTCATTTACAAAACACAGAAGTCTTCCTGCATATCTCTAACATCTTGTGGTATGTTCCTGAGCCTGAGAAAAGGAGGATTCCTCGGGAAGAGACTGCCATAGGACAAAGCGTGATTTGGCTCCAAGTGATGTTGCTGTGCATCCTGGAGAAGTTAAATTCAAGCCAGGTTAGCTCTTGATTTTCTCTTCTGTAACAAATCATCCAGAAGCCTGCACTTTTTTTAAGCACTTTTTGTCCTGGCAATTGCCCTAATGTAGGTACAATTCTATTGCCCCGGCTTAATTTATTTAGTTTGTGAGCCTAGTATAAATTATGGTGGCATAAGAGTGCTTTTACCAGAATAAACCATGCTTGAAACCATGCTTGTACTAGTAAGTTTGGCGTAAGTTGTAGCACATACCCGCAGACCTTTTATAGGATAGATTTGGTCCAAGTATTCCTGGTATCCTCAACGGTAGCAGCAGATGTTCTCATCTGAACAGATCTGTCACTGTCTGGCGTGAGTCGTTCCTGGCCAGCTGAAACTTGCACCTCCTAACATTCTGCTAGCTTACTGCCTGCTTGCCTGTATCGCAGGGAGCATGTGGGAACTACCTTAACAAAGAGGATATTGAAGCTCAAATTCTTAGATGAACTTAATGTTGTTATGCAGGGATTGTGCTGCTGTATTAGAAATTAAATTAAGACATTTTTGTTATCTCAGCAAGTTTTGTCTTTGGTTTTCATGCATCTGCGTGAACAGATTATGGATGGGTGTATGTATTCTGTACTGTTCCCCAAGGCTTTTCTAACTTAGTAAAGGACCAGTAACCATATTTTCATCTTTTTCCAGATGAGCATAATATAGCTAAACAAAAATAAAAATGTAAAATTAAGTTAATGTTTATATTCCATTTACTTCTAAATAGCTGTGCTTCTTGTAAATTGGTTTTGGTCAGAAATAACCCGATAGCATTTGCATCTTCTCACTTGTGCTGTTCAACCTTCTGACATCTCTAAAACATTGCAGACCTTGTAGGACCCTTGCACAGCCGCAAAACCATAACCTCTCTGCCAGTGCTGAAAGAGACTTCCGCGGAGATGTGGTGGGACGTGTCCCCTGTCACTGAACTCCTGTCCTTTCCTCTGCGTGCTGGCACTTGGAGCATTTTGAGTTGTTGTGAAACCGTGAGGAGGCAGTGTGCTGAGACATCATCCTTGTGTAAGTGTGCCTGTGAGCATCCTTAGGTGCTGGTATGAGAAGTGGGACGGGACGTCCGTTCTGCAGCGCACTGAAAAGGTGCGACTTGGCAGTTTTTGTTACACTTGTTAGACAATAAATATTGTAGAGCAAGGCAAGGTAGAAGCCAACATGTGCCAGTAGCTTCTGCTGCTTATTTCCTGATACCCGTTTGGTTTTTATTGACATTTATAGAGAGCTTTTATAGTATTTTAAACCTTTTTCCATTTGGGACTAGTACTGAAGTCACAAATACAAACCACTGCTGAAGCTGGGAGGTATTTGGTTGTCAAGACCCGGTGCTCTCAAGTTCTGGCTTAGCGGAATCATGCTGTGCTCGTGCCAGGTCTTGTTCCCTCTTCACTGGGCGTGCAGGGCAGCGTTGTGGTAACTGCTCTATCAAGGCGAGATCTAAAGCCATGTCATCTTCAAGGTTTCTTATGAGAAGTTTCTTTCTGGCAGTCTCCTGGGAACTTTACAGGCTGTCCTGGCAGTAGGAAGTCAGGAACAAATCAGGCCAGAATTTGCTTCCAGACTTTTAAAGCTGTTTTTTAAATTAGGCATAGCTTTGTTTTGGTGGTTTTTTGTTTGGTTTTGGTTTGGTTTTGTTTTGTTTTTAAATAAAACTGAAATGTCACCTGTGATGTTTTAGTGATAACTGAGTTGTAAAGTTTCTGTAACTTTGAGAATAAATCAAAATAGTTGCATTGTCCAGAAACTCTCTACCTGGCATAACTCAGGAGAAGTGCCTAAATGCGTGTTATGTTTGGATAAGTAGTCGAGGGGCAACAGTGATAAAGGTATGTTAAAAGCTTATGGTTTAAAAAGGAATTTTAAAATCACTATACCAGGCTTGAATGGGGAGTCATTAATTGTATTCCTGCTCCAACAAGCCCCTAAAGATGGCCTGAAGGGAGGAAGCAATAAGGCTCTTATCCATCTCAAAATAGTAAGAAAATACAGTTGGGCTGCTCCTACACATCAGGCAAAGGGAGAACTGGAAATCAGAGCATCTTGTTTACGCAGGAGAACTTGAGATGAAATTCCTTGGCCTTTCTTTGTATCTGAAGACGCGCAGTTCATCTGCCTGCCTGATGTAAGAGGCGAGTTGGGGTGGAAGGGGGTGTGGCAGGATGGAGCTGCTTAGGATGTCTGGGTAATTTATACTCTGTAGGTTGCCTTTACACCTGCATTAATTACCTTGTTTGGCAAAACTTTTATTATTAAAAGAACCTTTTTTATTAATAACTTTTCTTGCACGCTTTAAAATGTATTTTGTGGCTGGAGCAGGGCTGTTGTGAAGGTGGTTGTGTGTCTGGAGAAAGATCTGGAGTTGATGAGTCTGGACTTCTTGATGTGTGTTTTGTGTTTTGTTTTTTTTTTTCCTTTGAATCTGTTTTGTTTGCATTGGTCTCAGCTGCACTTACAAAAGGAACTTCCTCCTCGTGTGGACTGACAAATATGAAAAGTAACTAGTGGTTTTAAAGAATTTCTTTCTTCACTCTCTGTTCAGACCTCTTATTTCATATGTTGTACAAGGCTTTCTCTCTGTCCTGGTACTGAGTACCAGTGTAGCGTTACCTATACATAGGGGAGTCTCCAGTCTTCTACTTGTCTCCCGTATTATATCTATGCCGCTGCTTAATATTTCCAAGAAAACAAACAAAACAAAAAAATCACTGTTATGGGCAGCTCCGAAATTCCTTGTTGCCTATCAAGGAAATACATTCTTAATACCATGTAGTTAGTGGCTGTTTTATGTCCTCAGGCATGTTGGTTTACATCTCCTTCACAAGAGCTGTACTAGGCAGCTTAAAGTTGTTCTTGTTTATGGACATGGTTAGTACTCTGAATTGCAGACTCTTGGCTTTTCCTTCTTGTGCTGGTGAAATCCACACTCTTCGTTCCTTTTTCCTCTTGGCCGTGTCATCACTTTCTGTGATAGTCTTGCAGATCTCTGTTTTCCAGCTTCTGGCGTGTCCGGAGTTCTGGTGCCTTCCTCTCTTGGATTCCCTAAGAAACACAGTGCTTGTCACATCTTCCAGCTGTCCCACGATACTACTCATGCACTTGTAATTTTGTCCATTCGACTTCATACTTACCAGCGATTATGAAAATCTTTCTCTGACTCTGATGCTTATTTCTCCCATGGGCTATAAGGATAAGTGAGGTATAAAAACCTGATTAAACCAAGTTTTCTCAGCAGGTTCATTGGTGTTTTCCAAATACGATTTTAATAAGTCACAGGAAGGTTTGGATTATTAGAGACACACTACACAGCATTGCATTTCTTAAATATATTTAATGGTAAGTTTAACAGCATCGGTATGGTACTGTACTTGTTCCTTCTAAAAAAGCATTTTTAACCAGTTTAAAAGCAGAATTAATTTGAAAGAAGACATATTTTCAAGTAACATACAGTTAATTTCTTGGTTTAAAACTGTATTCCAGAAATGTCTTCCTTTGCTTTTCTGATGAAGTCCTAGTTCCAACTTGCTATCTAATAGGTGTAACTGCTGTTCAGTAGAAAGCTAAATTTTCAACTGATGTGGACTGGAAATCTCATGAATCGTCTATTTAGTGAGTGAACTTTGAGTGTCATGGGTAGCACAAAAATGGCATAAATATGATACAGATTTAGTTACTTGAGGAGATGCTTTGATGAATGTTCCATGCGAGCTAGCCTGCTGCCCATTGAGGAACAGGGATTAGGTATTTTTTCCCCACCTTTTAAAAACAAAGAAAGAAAAAAGCCCAAACCCACCTTTCTAAATCCAGTGGCAGGTATTTCTAATAGAAGTAGGTACATAATAGATCTGTGCTTCGTGTGAGAAGAGCTGAAGAGATGACTGCTGAACCAGGTCTACTCGGCTACACGCATAGGTGAGGCCGAGCTGCGCTTCATGCCGCGTACGAGGTGCATGGCACAAACCATTGGTGCCCAACAGCCAGCTCATCTGCATTACTTGTGAGTGACTTGTTTGTAAGCTCAGCTGGTGCAGTTGGTTGTTTGTTTTTTAAGTTGGCTAAAAAAACCCCAAAGTAAAATGAAATGGCAGGTACTTGCTGTGCTGAGAAGCTCCAAGAGTCCATTCTTGGGGACTGTGTTCGTCAAGTGTGTGTTCTGTCTACTTAGGGCTAACTTGCATGTTTAGGCAAGAAGTGCTGGTTGAGGGTAGGTTTCCAGTCTAGATTACAATCTAGCTCTGGATGAGCTCAGTGTAGTCAGAGTAACTTCAGATTTTCGGGGTAAACAAGCTCTTCACTGAGCGAAGCCCATGAGCTCTGTACGTCCCCTGTGCTGCTGCTGAAGGAATTGCTTTGTTTGTTTTCTTGGGGGGGGGGGGGGGGGGAGCCTTACATTTTTGCCTGACTTAAACTTTCCAAAAGATGAAAAAAATAAGTTATTCCTGGTTGCTGTTTCTTTTAAACCAAGCAAAGCAACTTCTGCAGGTTTTTGTGCTGAGCTGTTAGGTGGACTACTTTGCCTTGAGACCTGAAGTTGCAGTTACAGATAATCTTAAGAAGAGAGACATATGAGAGGCATAGCCAAAATCCTCTGAGAGCTGGCACCCTTTGCAGGGTGTGGTGAAGACTGTCTTTTATGTGTGCTGCTAAAGGCCAGGGTGCGACCTCAAAGAAAACCTTCTGATTTGGTTGTAAAATACCTTTTTGGAGGACGGCAGTGGGTGGAGTGAACTGCTGCGTCATGGTTTTGTGTTTGACCTGTTTAATAATGTGATTATTAAGGTTTTTTGTGTGCAGGAAGACCAGCTTTCATGGGAGAAAATGTTGCAGGGATAAAGACAGACAAATGAAAAAACTTCACCATTAAAATGGTCGATCCTAAGTAGGACTTAATTAGATTTAACATGGAAAGCTTGTACTTGAAAGACTCAAACCTACATAAGGAAGCCCACATCAGGAGGGAGACTAAATTGACCTTATGTTTGCATCAAAAGCAGAATTTTTAAGTTTTCTCCTTACAGATGCAAAATCTCAAAGTACTTGCTTGTCATTTTTGGGACTGAGTCATCCCTGTGAGCGTCTTTCAGGTTTGGTGCATGTCTTTGCTGGAAGCATTTGTTGGAGGTATAACTTCATTTTGAAATGCTAGCGCTCTCTGGAGAAGGCCAAAACACTGGTGCAGGTAAAGGATATATCATCAACCCCCAATTTTATTACTCTTTGGTTTGGAACGATGGCTTTGCTACTCTAATACTAAGGTTTGCTAATGTGGCAATATTGGCAAAGCTTGTGTGCACTAGCTCTTATGGTTAATCTGGGGCAAAATCATTAATTTGGAAAGACAGCTCCTTTCAGAAAGACAAGTGTGTCCCTCTTGTCTCCTGCAGTTTTGTTCCTGACACCCTGCTACAGCTGTGTAAGTAGGTCAGCGAACTGTGTTGTTTGCAGTGCAACGACGTGAGAGCAGGTGAAAGTTTTGTGTTGCAGAGCATCAAAACCGAAGCGTCTGTCTTTTGTTTTCCAGATTTTTCAATTGTTGTTCACTGTAAATGTTGTAAACCTGCTTGAGGTGAATGTGGTCTAGAGCATTCTCATTTACAGAGGCGCAATCTTTGCAGACAGGTGTTTTCTTTACCTGTTTAGGTACCAATATACCAGCACTCTTAAGATTTAAAGCATTCCAAGAGTTAGACTGTTGTTCTCGTTATAACTTATGTCACTATTGTAGGAACACATTGGTTATCTTTTCATAACAGTTCACAAATAAGGCAGAGGTTTTAAAGATAAAAATATTCCCACAGAATTCTGTCTGACTTAGGACAGCAAGCTTTATCGGTGGCGGCTGAATTCTTTGTCTTGGTTTTCATTTTGTTTGTTTTGTTTGGTGGTTGTTGGTTTTTGGTTTTTTTTTTTTTTAATTACTATTCCCCCTCCTGTAAACTGTCAACTGTAAAAGGTAGGAAAAACAAGTTTGCAGACACATGGGTCCTTTCTCAATGTGCTTCTCATGCATCTTAACTGTCCCACAACAGTGCTCTCACAGTGACTTGGCTGTAAGGCTGGAAGTAGGGTCATGTGTTTTTCTTTGTTTTGTTCTTTTAAAATGAGAAGTTGGAAGATCCATCTTAATTTTAACAAGAACTGTGGACAGTCTTAAATCTATCTATTGGGTTTTTTTTTTAATTACTTGAATCTGTTTTATGCTGTTAGATGTGAATTGTGACTCCTAGCAATATCAACATTTGTTCTTAAGCCATTGTTTGCATTTTAATGATTTACCTTGCTTACATTGTTGCTTACATGCACAGAAGAGGTATTGGATTTTTTTTTTCCTCGTTCTGCCTTATGTAGTGTCATTTGAGATGACTCATTAGGATTGTATTCCGTAAGTGATGTGGAAGAGCAGATTCTAAATTTGTCACACAGACACACAACATCAAGACACAACATAAACCCAGTTGTTCTTATGCTGCTTGCTCAAGGTGTAGTATGTGCCGAGCTGTTTTCCTGACCAGGTACAAGAGGTTGGGGTGGATGTTATGCATTTATAGAACACTATTTATGTTACTGGAAGCAATTTCAACTTACAATGATGATCTTCTTTATTAAAAAATGGAAAACATCCTTTTAAAACATGTATGGAGTCACGCTGCTCAAAATTAAATTACTTAAGAAAACAGCATGAAGAAGTTGCCTTGTTTTGTTTCCCCCAGCTCTGTATGTGTCTCAGCTGTGCTCTGCTCCCAGCTAATGCGTTTTCTGGTTGGCTGTGGGGGTTTTATTTCCTTCTAAATCTTGATGTTCTGGTCTTTCATCTGAATTAAGGAAGACCAAGGCAGCCTTTTCTGCTGTGATTTGGCAACTTAGAGTGCTTTTAAAGTAATTAGAAATGTTGTCCGGCGTAGGAAGCTCTCACATGCATGTGCTGCAGCTGGGCACATCTCTGTGCCTTGGTTGCTGATTGCCACTTCCAGCTTTCTGCCACACAAATCATAAGCTGAATAAATCACCATGGGGAAGAGCACGGTGGAAAGGAAACATCCTCCTTCCTGGGATACTGGCAGATTGGAAAACCTCTGCTTAAGCATAGCTAGAAACATTTTTTCTAAAGTGAACTTTATAGAGGACAAGGGTTAAGTTATTTCACAACGTGCTGTCCGCTCTGTCTTTCTGAACTGGGAACACACATGTTTTGAAACTCTCTCGTTCTGTCTGTTGCGTGTGTTATGACGAGGGTGCCCAGACCTCAGTTTGCTAGTGAGGTGTGGGTGCAGGGAACAGCTGATGCTGGGTGATGCAAGAGGAGGCATGGCTCCTTGCCCTTCACTTACATACCTCCTACTTTTTTCCCATCCTTCAGCTTTCTTTCCACATTAGACTCACAATTTTCCATCTTAAACTTTTCCAGCCCCAAACCTGGTTACAATATGTCCTTGCATTGTTTTTTTCCTCCCCTCTTCCCAACAGCCAGTAGCCATCCTGCAGTACTGGACGTGAGCGACAAGGAGTACCTCCAACTGCTGTTTGGGAACTGTTCTCATGTCACAGCTCAGAAATGTTTGTACCAAAATAAATAACCTAATAGTTTATTAGCTAACAAATTAAAGTAGTGTGACAGATGGATAACTACTGCTTCTCAGGACAGATGACAGGAACAAAGCTTAGTCTGAACTGGGATGCATTTGCATAAGGTGTGGATATTTGCCCACATACGAGTATCTATAACTTTGCAATCAGTCGATTTGTTCTCAAGGTTATTTTTCTGCTTTGAGTTTGTGTTTTGACCTTGCATCAGTGGTTGGTTTGTTTCTTTTCAGGTTAACAACTGTTGATGCCTAAAAAAGTACACAGTAATTAGAACATCTAGCCTGATAAGACCCAAAACCTCTGAACAACACTTTCTTGTTACTAGGAGGTGTCAGTGTAAAGTCCATGCAAGAGGTGATTTAGCTTGGGTGTGTACAGGTGATGCTAAGATGAAAGTTAGTGATAAGTAGCACTAGTCCTTTCCCTAATCTCCCCATTAGTGCTAGCATGCAACATGTTTATTACATGCCTTGCATCTGTTTTAAGCCCCACAATGTGTTGGACTACCCAGATTCTGTGTAGATACTGCTGTGTATTTGACCATGCCGGCTACTCATATGTACCTGATACGTATGAAATATAGATAACCATCTGACTGTCTCGCTTTTCTGGTGAAGGAAGCCAGATGCTGCAAACCTTGATACATTTTATGTTAAATTAAAAGAAAACACAGTTTCATCCCAGGAAACAAGACGCAGCTTTCATTACAAACCAAAAAATCCAAAGCTCGGGCATGTTGGCCTAATTAAAATTGAGATAGTTTGGATAGGCTTGAAAATGTGTGTAAAGAAGCCTTGATACTGGGTTAGAGTTGAAAACGTGTGTTACTTTTTTGTGTATATTCTCTTTCATTCATTTGGAGTTGTAGGCATGAAAAATGCACATTTCGTGTGGGCGAGGATGGCGCGCATCGAGATGCGCATTGTACAGGATTGCTTAAGCTGCGTATTTGGTTTAGAAGTTTTCAGCTGACAAGCTGCAAATCAATGTCTGCTATTGCAGCACGTGCTTTATTGGAAGTCACGTAGACTGTTTAGAACAGGCCTAATTTTTCCAATCTCATTCCAAGTGTTAGGAAATAAACAATTTCCTAATCCAGATTATATTGTTGTTGTTGTTATTATTTGTATTATAACTTGTGCTAGGTGCTGTACAAACACAGAATGAAGCAGCGTAGCTTCAGACCTTGTACAGTCATCCGTATGCATCAGAGTAGCGTTATCTCCCGGAGTGTTCTGCTGGCTGGTGATGCGTCTCTTGCAGCATAGGAAAGCAATGTAAAAACAAGACCACAAATATGATTAACTTCAGGGCTAAAATTACCATCCTTATTCACACTTAAAAATAGCTCCTTATAGACTAGGATTTTATTTGATGTGAGTTATATCTTATTTTGTGAGAAACTAATTCATTCTGATATGAGGAAGTGAAGCAGAATCTGCCCTTAGCTAAGTCCTATTTATGTATTTACTTAGTATGAGTGTGGATAGCAGAAGACTGCGACAAACTGGACGCTTTCAGCTTAGCAAAGCCACAGCTTTTCGCATTAAGAAACTAATTATATCTAAGAATATATTCAAATGAATATAAAAATGTTTTTAAGGCTTTTATTTTAATGCGCTGTGATGTAGATATCTATATATACACAGAGGTAGTGCAACAAGTTTTCTGGTCTTTATATAATGTATACTTCGTTGCCTAAAGTGTAGAAAAAAGATGTTCAAAATGATCTTTGAGCTCTTGTTGCTGTTTTCATTGAACTGGTGGACACTATTCCCTTTCGAACACTTAAAGTCGTCTTTCCTGGAAAAAGCGTTTGCACTAACAGATGATGGAAAGCAAAGCTGTCTGTTGTATTATTATTATTTCCCCATCTTTTCCCCCAGTCCCCCTCCATTCTGTTCAAAGGCACATTAAACTGTTCCTGGTATTTTTAAAGAAATTGCTCATAAGTGAAGCGTCCACTGATGTAGATGAATATTTAAAGCTCGGCTGAGCAGCACATGGGCTGTTTCCTACAACTGTGAGTGCACGGTTTGGTTATGGCCAGGCATAGCATTAGGCTGATAACATCATAAACTACACGAAATGGTAATGCAATCCAAATGTTTGTGCTGCCAGTCTATATTCTGATCACATCTGCTCACTGTAATTGTTTTTTTCTTGGTAAAGTGTTTTTTGTTTTGTTTTGGGGTTTTTTTCCACCTTTATGAAAGCAAATTCTTGTGTTTCATCTGTCAGCAGAGGTGCTGTTCTATCTGAAGTTCTGAGTGGAGTTTTTGAATACTTGTGATGAATGAGCTGGGAAAAAAAATTACTTTGGCCCTTTGATGCCATGGGTAGTTTGCAAGGCTGATGTATTTGTTCAGTTTGGAAATGTGATGAGCAATATTAGAGACCATACTTACATCCTTTTCATGCTAATTCATGGAGACAATTTTCACATCATATTGTAAGGTTTTAACATCTCTGTTATAGCTCAAGTGATCCATAGCTAGCATTTGTTTCTTCAGAAAACTGAGAGCAAGCAATGCCCAGGTTGTGAGCTTTTTTTTTCTTTTCTCTTCTCTTAGAACAAAATTGAATTATAATCCTCCAAAGGATGATGGCTCAACCTACAAGATTGAACTTGAAGGGATATCTGTTGATATCATGAAAGAGATACTAGATTACATCTTCAGTGGGCAGGTATGGTATTAAAAAAAACTGGATGGAAATTGAAGCTACTTGGCAAAGTAACCTGGGTTTTCACACTGCTATCCTGAAAGATAAACCTGTCGAGGTTTAAAGCTTTGTGATTAAAACTTCCACAAAGCGATATATCACACTGGGGCTGTGCATGTGAAGTAGAGGCAACAGGCTCTGCAGGAGTCATCTCTGCTCTTCTCGTGCAGTGGGGGAGGACTCTAAAAGAGTCAATGTCAAATGCTTGTATTAAAATTTGTGGCTACCTTCAGTAACCTGCTTTAAAACATGCAGTCCTTGACAGCTGTAAAAGACAACCGGTTTGACAGCAATAGAGGTTGAGACCCCATCACTGAACATTACAGTCTATCAGGCATCCCCCCTTACTGACCCTCATGCCCACCTCTCCAGCCTCTTGTTGCTGACAGCATGCCCCTTCAGATCTTTGTGCCGGTAGCCTTAGCAGGAATTCAAGTTGGTGTGTCCGGTTTATTTGGAACCAGATTGAGATTGCTGAATGAGTTTAACTTTCAGCAGAAAAAGAAAAGGCAGACGTGGCTTGAAATTCTCTTCTGGACATGCATTTTTAAAAATTATTTATTGCAGCAAAATTCATTTTAGGATCCCAGATTAGATGAGCAATTTTATGGTTACTTCAGGCGCAAAATTCTGCTTGATACCTTCTGTCAAGCAAATGCCTTTCCATCCCTGTGTTAATTTATAAATGTGTAGTAGTCATATAAATTTCTCGTAATTTTTACAGTGGCATTAATACTCCATTTTTCAGCCACTGAGAATGAGTGTAATGAACGCGGACATGTCATGAAACAAATGAGTGATAGTAGCTATAACTTCTAAATTAATTCTTGCAGATCAGGCTAAATGAAGAAACTATCCAAGATGTGGTACAGGCAGCTGATCTCCTGCTGCTTACAGACTTAAAAACTCTCTGCTGTGAGTTTTTAGAAGGTTGCATAGCTGCTGAGAACTGTATTGGTATTCGGGACTTTGCACTGCACTATTGTTTGCATCATGTTCACTACCTTGCCTCAGAGTATCTGGAAACTCACTTTCGAGATGTCAGCAGCACAGAGGAATTCTTGGAACTGACTCCTCAAAAACTGAAAGAAGTGCTGTCGATGGAAAAGCTTAATGTTGGAAACGAAAGATACGTCTTTGAAGCGGTGATTAGGTGGATTTCTCATGATTCAGAATCGAGAAAGGTCAGGACGTCCAAATGTTTATATTTTGAATGTGGCCCAAATTGGTGTGTTTATTCTAATCGGTGGGAACTTAAAATAGATACATTTCTTTCAGGGCTAATCTTGCACTTACAGAGTTAGTTGAATTTTGCCTGAAATGCAGACAGCGGGATTGCAGTAAAAGGGTGAAAGCTCTGTTGATAATGTATCATCTGCTGTCTTTATTATTTACTAGGCATTAAGAAAAAAAGGTACCTTTTTGGCATTTGATGATATAATCTTGTTTTTGTAGATATAGTCTTGTTTTTGTAGAGAGAAAGCAAGTAGCACGTTTGTAGTGAAACTTTGAAGACTTGATGCATTTTCTTAATAACATTATGTTGTAGGTTTTGTTATTACTTCCAAATATCAAAAATACTCTTTTAAGTTTTTGATAAATATGGAAGCATCTGTATGTATGAGTGCCTTAATGCTGTTCTGTAACGTTTGGGGGATTTTCTGGCATTTATCTCTTTCTGTAGGTTCACATGAAGGATGTCATGTCAGCGGTGTGGGTTTCGGGCTTAGATGCAGCGTATTTACGTGAGCAGATGATGAGCGAACCACTGGTACGGGAGATCGTCAAAGAATGCAACAATATTCCCCTCACGCCGCCCCAGCAGGGAGAGGCGATGCTGGCCTCCTTCAAGCCCCGGGGTTACTCGGAGTGTATAGTGACTGTTGGTGGAGAAGAACGAGTGTAAGTATGAAGTGGCATCACAGGTCGTCACAGCTGGTAAAAATACAAGTGTCTAGCATTCATGGCATGTCTGAAAACACAGTGTGGAGAGAATATGTGCACCTAATGGGCTTATTACTTTGTCATTTGAGTTTGGTTTTAAGTTGGTCATACACACCTAAACTACCTTTGTGAATGATTCAGCAAAAAATAGTTATTTTGTGATAATTTTCTGACATTCAACATGTAGTAGACTTAGAGTGAGACGTGTTGTTTGTTCAGTAAGAGTTGGCTGGTTGGTTTGGTGGTTTGTTTTTTTTTATACTGAATAGACTTTACTTAAAATAAGCACAGAAAGTTGGAGAAAGACTTTTCTAATGATCTAAAAAGCTTCTGTAATAAATCTTAAAAATAATGACTGTGTGCTTTAACTGTTTTGTTTAGAATAGCTGTGGTTCCAAAAAAAAGTCATTATTGGTGCATCTGAGATGCCAGGTGAAAATTCCTGTTCCGCACAATAATCCCTTTCTTTTCTTGAGTACCCCTTGCAGTAGAGGGGAGGGTTTTGTCGTGTTTAAATAAGTTTAGCACTTAGATGTTTGCTCTTTATAGAAGTGTAATAAAATATTCAAATAACATTTTGCACGTCAGTTTGTGGATCGCTTCACTCAGACATTGCTAATACTCTCTCTTGGTTCTTTTTAGTTTGTTCAAAGTGCCTTCATAAAAAAATGTTACAGGCAGATACAATACGAATGAAGTGCATCTGCTTTTTATGTCTCCAGTCTGTACAAAAATAAATTTACACATATTTGGTTTGGGGGTCTTCTCCTTATCAGGGAAATGCCACGCTTTATGACTATATATTAAATCATGAACAAGCAAGTTTCGAACAAAAGTTGTTAACAGTGAACTCGTAAAACTCTGTCTTGTCTTTCTGTTTTTGTTTGTTCCCTCCCCACCCTGTGTTCAGATCACGGAAACCAACCTCAGTGATGCGGTGTATGTGTCCTCTTTATGATCCCAATAGACAGCTCTGGATTGAACTTGCTCCTATGAGTATTCCAAGGATCAATCATGGAGTATTGTCAGCAGGTAAAGGGGAACTTTGTATTTGTAAAATCAATATTATGAAAACTTACCAGTGCCTCAAAATCTGAGATACAGCTTATAATAATATTTTCTCTTTAAATTTGACTGCACTGGGGTTATTTCATGCTTCCCCTTTGTCTGCCCAAAACATTACTTGGTTCTGTGAAAATCCCAGTCATCTGAGTGTCTTAAAATCACTATTCCCACAACGTTTTGTGGGAATCTGCTACATCTGTCTCTCCAGGGGTATTTCATGTTTTAAGTAAATTCTAGTTGGTGCATCACTGAATATGTTGAAGAGTATCTGCAGGGGTAGACTTGGGTCCAGATACAAGTATGTGCTTTACCTTCTCCAGTCCAGAGTTTGACCTGTGACTGGTCTGAATCTCTTAGTGAATTCCAGGATACAGCTCACCAGTCACGTCTTGCTGAGTGTACAGGTGTGAGTCCTGTTTTTAAGATCATGTTACATTTTGTTTTACAGAAGGATTTTTATTTGTGCTTGGTGGTCAGGATGAAAACAAGGGAACGCTAAGCTCTGGAGAGAAATATGATCCAGACACCAATTCATGGAGTTCCTTACCACCAATGAATGAGGCAAGATCACTATCTAACTGTTGGGATTTAAGTTTTTACTTTGGCAAAATGTTCCTTCTGCAAAATTTTATTCTGAATCTCCAGTCACTTGCATCTTACACATTCAAAATCATGCTACAGACTGACTTCTGTTTATATTCTGTTGTTATACTTGTGGTCTGATACTGACTGCCAGATCTGGAAAAACTAAACAATTAGTGAAGAGCTAGCTGTAAAGATGAACTACAAAATTTCAGGAATTTCATAATGAATCAGTCATATAGTATACTTAATGTTCTGTGTATACTGGCTTTCTAAAACAAGACAACTCTTAAATGGACAAAAGGATTGGACTGCGCAGAAAAGATGGACAGAGGACCGGCCAACATACAGAACTTGGCTTGCATAGACATGTTTAGGTTTGGTTTGAGTTAATGCTTCCTTCTTCATATTTGCATTCCATCAAAAACTAACAGTTTATTATTTGTAAACATATATCCTTAATACACCTGTGTTTTTATCTTCTTAAATCAGCGTAGGGTGTTTATTAAGAAATTGTTGTTTGCCACAGGATTTTCCTCATTACAGTCTCTGGTTGGCAAAGGCCCGTAGTTTTGGCCACATTTGTAGTTATGATGCATTAAGTTTCCTGCTTACTATGAGTAAGACTTTACGATACACTGTGTTTACTGTTTACTCACCCCTGTGAGACTGAGGGTATCTGTGCTCCTACATACAAAATAGAAGAGCTGCATTTACACAGATAATGGGTCCGAGTTTTGCTGCTGTAGAGACCTGAAAGCAACAGCTTAATCGTGGAGACCACTACTATGCAAACTGAAATACGGCCAAGCTCTGTTCTTAGGTTTCTGTGTGGTCTCTTTGGCTTTTGCTGCTCTGTCTTTTTTGAATACCCTTTGTTTTTTTTAGTTGAATAAATTAATAATCTTATTCTGGAGTTTAGGACTTCACCATTTAAAACCAAACAAAAAAACCCCCAAAACCAAAACAAAACCCAAAAAACCAAAACCCAGGCATAATACCAATATCACTTTGCAGGCAGATGTGCTGAAAAAAAGTTAGTATGGATTTATTCACAATGGCAGTTATGTTTTACAATGTTGACTTTATTGATATTCCTTAGGCACGACATAATTTTGGTGTGGTTGAGATTGATGGAATTCTGTATATTCTGGGAGGTGAGGATGGTGAAAGGGAGCTAATCTCTATGGAGAGCTATGATATTTATAGCCGGACCTGGACCAAGCAGCCAGACTTGACCATGGTTAGAAAGGTAAGAACTATATCGTATGTTATCGCATTACTTAATAATAAGTAGTTAATGCCAACATACATATATATATATATTTTTTTTTTCAACCTTTTGCTTCAAGTAGAAACTGTAACAAATAGTCTCAAAATGAAGTGAGGGAGAGCAGCTTCTTTATTTATATACCAAAACAAAACTGTGGCTGAGAGTTTTTATGCACAGCATTGTTTGACATGCGGTACAGGCAACACAAATACATACGTGTGTGTATGTGTATATAGTTAGTTTTGAGCTCTCAATACTGTGCATTTGTGTGTAATTTTAGATGTACTTTTTCTTTTTTCCACAAGATTGGCTGCTATGCAGCTATGAAGAAGAAAATCTATGCAATGGGTGGAGGCTCCTACGGAAAACTCTTTGAATCTGTTGAGTGTTATGACCCTAGGACTCAGCAGTGGACAGCAATCTGTCCTCTGAAAGAGAGAAGGTGAGTGAAAATGGAAAGGGGGGACTAGATTGCTGTGTACAACCTTTTTTAACACTGTGATGAGAGGAAGTTGTCCTTTCTCTGATGAATCCCTGAAGATGCCTGTCAGAGGCCCTATGAATTTCACCATGTCTTTCTGAATCATGCTGGCCTGTAGTTAACATGTGGCTGAGTAAAGAGAAGCACCCAAGCAATAAATACGAATTTTGTAGAAATACGCTCCTGATGTCACAATTAATACTACCCTGATGCAAAATGAAAACCAGAAATTGTAGTTCAATTGGAACTTCAGATTTTGACCAGAGAGAAATACTTTGCTGTTTTGTTCTTTTACATGGTCTGAATTAAGTGCTTACAACTCATATTCACGACTCATCTAATCTTGTTGAACATAAAAGGGGGGTGTATGTGTGTGTATATAAATTAAAAAAAGGTAAAAAAATGGAGAAAGTTCAGAAGGATATATGAAATGGTTTTGATATGTTGCATTTATTTTTGTTTTTCTTATTTGGATTCTCAGATTTGGGGCAGTGGCCTGTGGAGTTGCCTCTGAGCTTTATGTATTTGGCGGGGTCAGGAGTCGTGATGACAGTCAAGCCAGTGAGATGGTGACGTGCAAATCCGAATTTTATCATGATGAGTTTAAAAGGTAACTAGCTGCAGCTATAAACGTAGAAAACAGGTGCCTTACACACTCACCTGTCTGTTCCCCCCTCCCTTGCTCCAGCACTTCAAAGTATATTAGATCTTTGCCATGCATCTCTGTTACTCATTCTACCTTTTATGATCCAGTATGGCTGCTACCAAATGTCCGTCTGCTTCAGTGGCTTGTCCCTCTAAGATAGCAAGGCTAAAGCCCTGGGCCACCGTGTCAATCTCGAGTGCCCCTGAACGGGAGAAACACCTTGATCATACAGGTAGTTTGCCCGGTTCTTCCCCTGCATTCTGCAATGACTGCTGCCCCCCACCCATACTCGTGCCCTAGGCTCCTCGTGAGCGCTCATGGAGGAGTGTAAGTATGTACAGGGATACTTCTCCATGATCCAGTCCTATCTCCAGGGATTTACAGCTTAGGGAATTCCTAAGCTAGAGATAAGAAATCTCATGCATTTTTGTTCCAAGCATTTACAGCTGATTGCTTTTTGAACCCATGTAGGCTTTTGCCATAGGAAAGACACTATGGATGCTATACATTCCACAGCCACCTCGACACAGTGTGCATGGCTAATCTCCTTTTGTTTGTTTTGAATCTGCTTCTGATTACTTCCTTTGTTACCTCTTGGCTCTGGCATTGGAATCCACCTTACTACGTGTGGTAATTATTCAAAATGTTAAATTAGACAGAATTTTGTGTATAGTCACCTTATTCTCCAGTCATAACTGACAAGCTTTGATTTCTCCAGTGTTTTTTTCTTGCATATAACTATAAATTGGACGATTCTCTTTTTTATAAACTAAATTGAAATAAGACTTTGTGGTCAGATGTTTCAAGGCTTGTTGACAGTGGAGGAGATTAATACGTCTGTATTACAAGTCAAGACTGATTTATGATGTGATCTGTATGAAAGCACTCAAAAATAGAATGGTAGATGTACGTTCATTATATAATTTTCTTGCAAGAGGTAGATGTAAAAAGACTTTAATTTCTGTATGAAGATGTCTTCTGTGATGTCCAAACTAGCTATAATCGAGTGAAGCTGGAGAAAAAACACTCTTTAAAGTGGTTATAGGAAGCAGACAGATAAGAGAGGCTATTGCTGCTGATGCTCTCTAGAGTTTTCTAGCCCTATGGGGCTGTGGGGAAATGCTAAAAGCTGATTAACTTTTTGGCAAGAGGTCTTTGAAAGGGAAAGAATTCTGGAAAGAAGTGCTCCTCTATCTCCTGCTTGCTATTTTTAGTTGATTTGCCTGAAATATTTCCAGGCTGATTCTGTTCTTCAAAAAGTGATATATAATAGCTCATGATTCTGCACCAGCGACTGTAAACCTGTTTCACTGGATGATACAGACTGAGCTTTCATAAAGTGGAGCTTGAAAAATCTCGGAGGCTCCAGCCTAGGTGCTGCAGGTGAGTCCTTGGTGCCACCTGCTGACTGCAGCACAGACGCCTGCCCGGCAGTATTTCTAATGTGTGTATTTGTGTCTTTGCTTGGTGGCACCCCAGAGGTGTTACAGGATCCAAGTAAAATTACAATAAAAATCTGGTTGCTTCAGGACTTGTTCTAGCACCCTGTATTTTGTGCGCGTGGCACGAGGGCTGTGCTGGCACAGGGGAAGATGAGGCAGCAGCAAGTAATCTGAGTCTCGAGTTGCTGGAGGAGGCGTGCGTTGAGGGCTGCCGAGATATTCAGACTTTGCCTTTCTGCTCTGCCGCTGCACAGAATTTGAGTTTAGAAATTAAACTCAGCATAAATTTGTGCTTGCACTGCAGATGGCTCACAGGCTGTGTGTTTTCCTTTGGAAACGGAGGGCCAGCAAAGACCGGGACGATGGCCACCTCTGCTTCTAGCGCTGCTAGCTGGGGTTTGTGCCTCTGCTCTCCGTTTTGGAAGGCCCCCGGTTCCAGCCCCGGGAGGCAGAAGGGGTGTTACTGGCCAGAAGAGGGTGCAGTGTTACCGCGTTATGTTCTAGCACTCCAGCTCATGGGGTCTAACAGTTACCCCGAATTTTGGTACCCTGGGAGTGCTGTGCAGGATGGATGCCTTTAAGGGTGGCTGTGGCAGTGACTGTGAGACCTGAGCAGTTGTACCTGTGTGGAAAAGAGAGAAAATAGCCATAAAGGGACTTCCCTTCAGAGTGCAGTTAGCAAATGTTTCTGCCTGCCAAATACTGAGACAAAATTCTTTGTTGTCTGGTACACTTCTTTGAAGTAAGATTGAATCTGGAAAATTATCATAATTTCATTATATAGTGTTTCACAAATATCAAATGAATACCAAATGAAGGCAAGTCGACTCTCTGGAAAACATGAGGGTATTATTTCCTGGGCTGATTCAGAAATAGCAGAAGACAAACCTAAATCACTTTATTTTGAGTGAAGGATGAAAGCTTAAATAATATGCTTCTCTTAAGTCTGTGAAAACCTTATGCTAAATACTGATGTGTGTGTTTGATTAGTTAAGCAATTCCACTTGCACCGGGTGTCATATGCTCTGCTGTGCATCATTACTTGAGAGTAAAGCATAAGTGATGCTATAGATTTTACCACAGGTGGACAATCTCGCTCGCTCAGTTCCTTAGTGCATAGTTCATGTGGTATATACAAAGACTGATTCTTCATCTTAAACATTATGCAGTTGCTACAAGGTGATTAATTTATAATTGATAAGTGTGTTTATTTCCTCAGCAAGTTTCTGAAACAAATAAAGGTAATTAGTCCCCTTCAAACCAGCAGCTTTAAAAAGTCATAATGAAGGATATAAGCACCTTCAGACTCCACAGCGCATATTCTTTTTGTAGTGACAGTGAAGGAATAATACTGGAACTGTCAAAGCTGAAATATCACATTGACAGTGTATGTGTATATTATTGACAGAAGTCCAAAAGTGTTGGCTTAAGAGAGATTTGTGGAAAGGAGGAATATGTTTGCAAGAGCATTTAGCAGCAGTGGGTCAAAAGCACAGCGTATAAATTCTAGCAGTCTCAAACCAAAATTCAAAGTGTTTTTTTAATGGTTACATATCGGTGTTGCATACTTCATAATGAGCTACAGACTTTTCCAGTTGTTTTTAAGTAAGTGCTCAGTTTTTAAGAACTCCAGCATGTTCACTTTCTTTTTGAATGGAGAGAATTTTTTTGTACTGTGAGTTCGGCCATCAGATATTGTTGGTTTCCAGGTACACGCAGCACTGCACACGTGTGTGATCTGCATTGTTTTTCATATGCCTCAGCTCTCATTACCTGAGAATACAGGACCTAGCATCATCCTAGGCATCCAGAGTCCACGAGGATCTGAGTTACGGGTTTCACTTAGTGTATGTGTCTAAGTATGTACTTACATCAGTATATAAACATATTAATTCATATAAACCAGCATAATTCTGGCTTGAATTGGATTAAAGGACTGAAGTTTAATTTGTTTAATATTGCTTACTTTGACAGTAACTTACTCCAGAATAACTCACAGTGCACAGTCTTTCAAAATTGTTATTCTTAACCATGACACGGACTTTTCTAAAGACTAGGAATATGCTGAGATCTTCATACGAGCAAAAAAATAAACACTGAGACTCCTGTTAAGCTGTGCTGTATAAACAAGTAACAAAATAAATGAAGTGAGACAGAATAGTAGCATACACATGAAATGTAGACAGGATAATGTAGAAAATAATTCTCATATTTGAAGTACTTCTGTAACTGAGATTTTTTCAATTAATAAATGTTTTGTCAGCCTGTCTTTAGAGTCATGTGCATGAGTGAATTTAAGTGAACCGAGGATAGAAAATGTGTACGTCAGCAGGTTTTTTCAGGATGTAGATTTTTTTTTTTCAAAGGCTATAGATTGAGCTTTGTGTGCATTGTATCCTGTTTTTTAAAATATTGATCAAGCTAAAAATAGATTTAAAAAAATGTGAAAGTGTGAGAGGGAGATGTAAGGGTATCCTTCGCTCAATGATCCAGTGTTGGTCAACTCCATAAAAAGCAGGAAGTCTTAACTACATATTAAAGACCTTGATGGGTCAGTCTTTCCTTCTACCAGAGTTCATCATTTATTATATGCCTTTTTGCATCACGTAGGTGTGTGGAGAATTGGATGATGTCTGTACACACTGGTTTTTTTTTTTTCTTTTCAGTGTGGATATTTGGAGATATTTAATAAAGCACAAATTGGCTTTAGGATTCTTTGCAAGAGCTGCTGGTGGAGCTCTGTCTTTGAGTATAGCCGCTGCTGCCTTTCACTGGTGGTCTGTAAGTGGGGTAGGCTTTCTTCCTTCTTTTCACGAGCTCCTGGTTCAAAAGCATTATCAAAATTTGCAGGTATTGAGGGGGATAAAAGTGAGAGATACTTGTTCAGAATCAGTACTTGGTAAAAACTCCTTAAAAATACTCTTTTTGCTGCTGGAACATCGTAAAAATAAGGAAATGCTTTCAGCAGTATGTAAGTAGTAAACTAAATCTTGTGACAGAGTATATGTAATTAGGAAGATTCTCCCATTCAGTGTGTAGGAATTTCATTAAAAGAAAGTGCTTATGCAAATGTAATGAGAAAACTAACTGGCTGACTGATAGCGCTGTCAGATGAAAGGAACATGGAGAAGATTTTCATTCATTTGTACGCATGCTTTCACAGCTGCTGTGAGCTTGAGGTGATGTGTCTGGAGTATGTTGGTTCTGTATCGCATCTCTATTTACTTCCCATTTGGAAATAAAACAGTTACCATCCTGCTTATTAATTACAACAGTATGGATGGATTTTTTTTGTTTATATCACTTTAAGAGTGAAAAAAAATCAGGATTCCTTCCCTTTTTTTAATTTGAGTGGAAGCATATTTCAGCTTCAGAGCAGTCCTTTCTGCCTGTGGTTACAGAGGTACATGCCTTCTCCCCTGCTACTCTCGGATTCGGTTTGAGTAGAGCCATCCCAGGGAAGTACGCAAGAGTTATGTTCCAAGGAGTGTTTTCAAATTCCTGAAGACTGTGAATTTTTTGTCATGGTGTTTTTTCCATACTGTTCAAACAGCAGGCACAACCCACATTAAGCTGGAGCTTAGTCAAATTCTGATGAAACGTGACCCCTTGCCCTTCCTGTCTTTGTTCCTTCCTAGTTCTAACTGCTAAAGCTGCTGTAAGCGTTCCTGAAAAGTTGTGCCTGTTTTTTAAAGTATACGCGTTGAGAAAGGCTGAGGATGAATCTTCACAAGCAACTACAGATGCTTTAATATTATCCTTTCTTGATGTGCAGTAGGAAAATGCTTGGGTCCCACAGTGTTGTGGGTTTTTTTTATTTAAACCTCAAAACCTGGAATATCGGTGCAGACAAACCCCTGAAGTTTACATGTTTTCCAAGCTGAGACTTCATCAGTAGCTAGGCTGAAATAATCTAATTTTTTTTTCCCTTCTTCAACTGGTCCTATATTTACTATTTAAAAAAAAAAAAAAAGAAAGAAATTGTAGTCTTCCTCCTGCATTTCTCTGCCACTTATTCAGTTTTCATAATTCTAGGTAACTTGGTGCTAAAAAGCAGCAGAAGTACTGACTGTGTCCTCTTCCCACAGTAAGGAAAGGAAGTGAAGGAAATAGGGTGAAAGGTGTTTTGCTCTGTAACAGAGTTTCTAAATCAGTGTAGAGGACTTCTCCTTTTCTCTGTTCTCAGTTCATCCGTCGTCCTCTGTGATGGCTACAAACCATTCCCGTGCTTTCTGCAGAATCTTACTCCTTCCGTGTATAGCACAGACCAAACAATGGACAGCTAATCCTTTCATTTGGCCTTTAAAAATTGATCTCTCTCTCCAAGACAATTGATACGTAGCGGCCTCTCCTTCAGTGCCAGAAGAGAGTCTTACTTCTGAATCATGAGTTAAAATAATGCAGAATTTTCAAAGGTCAGCAGTATCCGTGAGGTTATTTCCTAACTTCTTCCCTCAAATTAACCAGGTGTGGCCATGAAAATACATGGGAAGCTTTTCAAAGGTTTTTCAAACGTTCCTGTTCTCTGTACATTGCTCCTAGATCTTTTATCAAATAATCACCTAAAATAGCATTGATTTGTCTGTCTTCAGGGTCTAGAAATAGTAACCGTGACAGCATCTGCAAAAGTGCAGCAGCATTTTGTAGAAATTTGTTTCAGAACCATAGAGAGGATGCTGACAAATCCAGATAAATGGGACATCTTTATGAGCCGGTGTCCCATGTGGGTGATGAGTACGTACTTACCTGGTTTCCAAAGGCTTCAACTGCTTTTCACTTGGTAGAAAGATCAGGCTGATGTAGTGTTGAAATGAGAATATGCTTAAAGTGAACATAAGGGACTTGTAAGATTACAGTAGGAGCTAGAAAGTGATTGAAAAGAGCCTGATATGTGATCAGGAAGGTCTGTTTCAATTCCAGGTAACGGACGTTTCTTTTCTTTCCCAAAATCCCTTACCATTTTGATTTCCAGTCTTCTGTCCCTTGTTTAAAGTTAAGCATTGCCAAGTGCTGCATTCTTCTTACTGGACTAGGGATTTCTTGTCACTGATAAAGTGCAATTAAAGAAGTTAGGGAATTATATGGGGGAAGGCACTGCTTAATAAAGAGGCCTTGCTATATAGCAATTTATTTCCCCTCGTATGAACTATTAAGACTTACATGCTGTTATGACTCTACTGATTTTAAGACAAAGCTGCCTAAAATTTTCTCTGTAGGGAAAATTGACTGGCATAGCTGTTGTAGAAGCAGCTCTCTTACATGCCTGCTCTCTTCCAGAAGGTCATACTGGGTGGCTGCAAGAAGAATTTATTCCAGATAGATTACACAGATGAGTGGAGCAATTCTGAAATAAAGTAACTTCAGGATAGAGTATCCCGAGATTCCCAAGCAGCAGTACCGATTGCTTTTCCTGGCTAGGAAAAGCCAAGACTGTCCTGAACTAGACAATGTTCTCAACAGTTTCTACGTAACAAATTAACTTGCACACTCTGCTTTTGATTCAAAGATGGCAGTTGCAAAAACAACCTGGAATTCTTTTAATGTGCTCAATAAAAATTGCATACCAGTTTTTTTATTATTATTTTCACAGATGGATTTATCTAAATGACCAGAACCTATGTATCCCAACTAGTTCTTCCTTCGTGTATGGAGCTGTGCCCATTGGAGCCAGCATATATGTGATTGGAGATCTCGATACAGGTCAGAATTAGAACTAATAACCTCCTGTTGCTTGTCTTCTTCCAGTCTTTTAAATATGTGGCACTAACGAGACCGTGGTTTTTTTAGAATAAAAGGCTGGGGCTATGTTCTGTTAAGTTACTGTTGTCTTCAGGGGAATTATGCTGGACATATAGAAATGTACAGGTTGGTTTTGTACATTGGAGCTCTTCAGAAACGAATTTGGTGCTATAAGCATTTGGTCGATTAGCAGTTTGAAGATAAGAAGAGATCAAGACTAAGAGTATGTTACTGCATTTGTCTAAATATAAGAAAAAGTGTTAGTGCCTGAGGTTGTTTCTCCCATCTTTGCAGCGGTAAGCAGGTGGTTCTGCGTTTTGGGGACACCGTCCAGTGGTTCATATGGATGTGATAGTGGCTCTTGGCTCTGAATCCCAGCCGAATAAATGTGTACTAACACACACATTCAATACTCGGCTTTCAGCATCTGGCCACATACTGTAAAAAATATTTGGAAGACTACAGGCTTTCATGGCCATATGTACATATATGACTGTGTAACAGGGCTTTCTACAAAATCTGAAAGAGCAAAATTCTGAATGTGGTGGGTTTAAGTAGATAAGAAATGTCATAGTAGTTTCCTTTTGACAATAATTTCAACCATACATCCAGAAATTGATTTGTGTTTCTGTGCGTGTTCTTGTTCACCTATTTGCCTTACTAGAGGTTAAATGTGGTGATAGCTACGGTATGTTTTAAGCTTTTTGTCTTTTTTTGTGCATGTGTGAATACAGGTACAAATTATGACTATGTTAGAGAATTTAAAAGAAGCACGGGAACCTGGCACCGCACTAAACCACTGTTTCCATCGGACCTTCGCCGTACTGGCTGTGCAGCTTTGCGGATCGCAAACTGCAAGCTCTTTCGACTGCAGCTTCAACAAGGATTATTCCGCATTCGTGTACCTTCTCCGTGATCCGTATGCAGACAGTGGAGGAGACTGGAAGAATTCTGCGCAGTCCACCGTAATATAGCTCTATATAATGGAAAAGCTGAGAAATTACAGCTGAAACTTACACTGTATGCTGTGCTTTGGTATGGTAACTGTTTTTGTTTTAAATGCTTAAAAAGCTTGAGTCTAAGTTCTTGTTTCGGGAACAAATAACTTAAGTATACATTACAAAGAAGAGAGGGGGGAAAAATAAAAGGGGGGATCAAGGAAACACCTTCAGTTGTAACCATTTGGAGTTTAAAACGTGTTATTGAAGGAGGTTTTTTAATGTCTGAAACTGGCGGGAATTGGTATTCCTTTGGTGAAGTTTATTGAAAAGCAAAAAAGATTTAAGATGCGTTTCCCCTGAGGGGAACTGATAAGAATAAATGTGCTATCTTGGACTGGATAGCTATAATACACAGAAGCTATATGATAACCAACCTCCCTGGTATACTGCAAAGACTGTTGTTTGACCGTAATGCCGTAGGAGATGTTGGTTGTTGCACCTTTTATTTCTAGTCCTTCCTCAAAAGTTAAGGTCTGTGCCTAAAAATGGTGGAGGTGTGTACATACGGTTTTTCATTCATTTGCAATGTTTTCATTCCTACAAATATTTTTAATATATTTAAAATGGACTAATCTGAAATGGATACAGTATACTGCAGAGAAGTAAACTGTTTTTTCTATGCTGTCATTCGAATAGCCTGATGAGCTGGGGGTACAGATGGGTGGCGTGTGTTTCTTTGGTGGCTGTTACTTTGAAGTAAAAAGGAAAGTGGTGTTTGGAATGGTTCATGATGATTGCTGCTTTTGGTAAAAGACAACAAAACTTGACAAATTCAAGAAAATAGGTTGTATTCCTTTTTACTTCAGATCGCTTGCAAGCTAAGAATGGTTTTTAAGACTGAGGATTATAGAAAGGTGCATTTTATCTCTGTTAGAACAAAGGTGAAATATGACAAGGAAATATTTGTTTTGCAGAAAACATGATTTTTGGACTGAGTTAAGAAAAATTTGTACAGCAACTTTAAATTGGGATCAAAAGTTGGTTTACTAATGATTTCTGTGCTAAGGTACAGTCTTGGTTACTGCTGTCTGACTTTGAAAGCTGGGTTTTATGGTGTGGTTATACTGAAGAATTTAGTATCCTGCATTTTATTTCTTACTAGGTCTTGTTCGCATCAGTGGCGATATTTAATTGACTTCTGTTCGTAGTCAAGATCAGCTGGTAGAACACTTTTACCTCAATTTTTGATTTCATTATTGTTGTGATGGGTGGGACGTAACCTGTATTTATTTAAAAGGAATAAAATGAGAGAGATGGAAATAGAAATAAGACCTCCTGCCCTTCAGAAAAAGAGACTTTGTATAACCAGTATTATAACTACATACAATACTTTCCACTCTGCAACTTTGTGGACCTCAGACAAGCCAATCTCTGCCCTCAGTTGTGTTAGTGTAAACCTTCGTCATCGTTATTGAATCATCTTAGATGTGCTGAAATACAATCCCAAACTAGTACAAAATAGTTAAATTTCACTAAATATTCCTTGAAGAGACATTCTGAAATTTACTCCTGCTCAGTCCTTCCATAGCACTGATGTGTGGTTGGAATTACTCTGATTCTGAGCAAAGGGGTGGGGGGAAAAAAAACCAGAGGGCAACAGCCAATCCAGTGACCGTTATTTATTTTTTTTATTTTTTACAATGCTGAAGTGCTGCAAAACTTGAACTATATACATCAATTTTCTGACCTATATTAGTTGGTGTATTAAAAAGTTTATATATTTATGCATTGCAGTAAACTTGGTGTGTGTATATATATATATGTCTTTAGATTTTAAATTTATATATAATGCTTTACTACAGAAATGTGAACCACTATTTCCATCCTTGGCTGTCTTGTGAAATAAATCAAGTGCTGTTAGTTTATCTGTAAAACTTCCCTTTTTTGAAAATCTTACATTGTTCAATTTTTTTTCCTTAGACAAAGTGCCAAGATCCCATATTCAAAAGTGATGAATGTTCCTAAGTATCTAGTTCACTTTTGAGTTCAGTTTTCTAAGCCACTTAGAAAACTTTCAAAAATGTTATTCAGAATATTGCAGGCTGCTATCTCTTGAGTCCCTGTAGCTTCCCAATACACTTGAGGGCATTCAGCATCCGGAAAACCTAAGTAAAAAATGCACATAATAAATCCAAATCATATATACTCTAGCAGTGTTCTGCAGTTAAAGTTATTGAACCAAATGTTTACACTTCAAGTAGGATTAACAGTAGGTATTCTTACTTTTTTTTTCCCCCCAAACATAAACAAATCTGCTAGTAATTGGGGTGTGTTGCGAATGCACTTGGTGAGATTTGACCAAGAAGTTTAAGCCTCTTCACCTGAAACAGTTACTAACTTAATTTCTTAGCACGTGTGTACTCCTGTTGCTTTCTGTGCAGTTGGCGGCCAGGGACCAAGTCTCTAGAGACATTGTCTCCTGGAGTTTCGGGCGCATGCTCAAGCTGAAGATTTAAGCACTCCTGAGATCTCAAAGCCGGCTTCCTTGGCCTTGCTTCAAGGGGATGGGGACCATTTTCCATCTGCATTGTCTGTGGGGCTGATCCAGGAGATGTTCTAGCCTCTGTGTGTGCGTAGGCGGGAAGGGATGCATCTTTCGGGGTCTGACTTGTATGTGTCTGTCTGTCCAGTTCTGATCTGCAAGCCCGGTGATGAGTGCATCTCTTGGGATGTGCAATAACCGGGTTCGATTGCCTCCCGATTTGGAGGAAAGCTTTGAAGCCAAGGCTCTCCTTTCTCCAGGGAGAGCCTGATCGTACAGGTGATGGTGTATGAGAGAGGGATAGCTGACCTCTGACTTTTCTTGGGGAAATAGGTGGTTGACCTCAGTAGAGGAGGGAGGCTTTGATACCAGAGGTGCTGAGTGGAGGGAGGTCACCAGTTTCCTGAGCATGTTGAACATGCGAACAGCTATAGATTGAACTGGGTTCACTGGTACATGCCACCACCCCAGCTGTCCCTGCTTTCCTGGCGGCGGTGTACCCCTGCACATGATGGCTGAACTACACGGGAAGCAATTTGTGAATTTTCTCAGTTTGCAGTCTAGGGGTTTTAGGTGGTTCGGCAGTTTAGAAACTTGTTTAAGTTGTCTTTGCTTGGCACAGTAGCCTTAATTCCTTCCACCTTGTGAATTGGCACTCAAATACAGCCAGTTCCCCCACAGGTGATGTTCTGAATTATTTTCTCAGCCAGCTGTCTGTGCAGTCTGCTGGCTTCCAAACATCAGGTTTTTAGGCACCTTCCTTACTGATTTACCAAACTGGGTGCCTCACTGGGGTTGTGAGTTCATCACAGCATTGAAATGCTGATGTTTTGAGACCAACGTCTGTATCGCTGAAGGGTGCTGCCGACTTGGTGCCCACCACGCCTTGGATTGGGGCTGGGTCCTTGGGTGCAGGTCTCAGGTGGCTGCATCTTGAGTCAAGGTCAGCACAATCCCAAACGAGGACTGGCTGGGTCGCGTTGCAGGCTTGAGTGACTTGATTTGGGCCTCTGCATCCTTTCCTTCCCCTGCTGTAGAACTGGACAAACCCCGGCCATTGTAATCAGAAAATCACCACGTATGGGGTAGGGGTTGTGGAAGATGAGAGTAGCGGTGGCTTTTTTCTCCCCTCACTCCACCTCTTACCACAATTCCACCACCCCCAGCCCCAAAGTTTCCTCTTCCTTTTTCCATGCCATAGGTTGTTTTTGGAAAAACTCTGGAATTGCTAATTTAAGGGTAAAATCAAAACTTTGAGTGTACAAGTGGGGAAAAAAGAGATAATACCGTAAGTATACAACGGTGTCCTCTGCGCTTATTTTACACGTGTAGTCTTGTGGCTGCTCTGCACAGCAGAAGGAGTGATTACAGAAGCAAAGGTATAAAGTGCTGTTGCTCTCATAAAATAAATCTCTTGGGTTTCTTAGGGAGGCACACACCTGGCCTGGTCTCCGTTCCTTACCTGGCCTTGTGAGATGCTCGTGTTCCTAAAGAGTCAGTGTTGGATTTCAAATTCTCATCCTTTCTGTTTTTATAACCTGAAAAAGAGGCATCCTGAAGAGTCTTCTGTTTTGTTACACCACAGCAAGGTCTGCCTGTCCTCAAGTATTTTATCAGCTATTCCTTAAGTTTTAGTTATTGTGAAAATGCTGTATCAACTCAGCTGTTCCTGGTCAAGTGACTCCGTAGCTTTGAGGGTACCTCATCTTTAAATTGAAAGCAAATTAATATGAGATTACATAAAAGGATAGCGGTGAATCTGAAAACAAAGGCAAATTTCCAAAATCAGGTCACTAATAACTGTGGGCAGGCTGTATCCCTTTTGCTTTTGACTGCACAAAACTTGCATGTGACACAGCCTGCCTTCTGAAGCAGAGTTCTTGCTGAAAATAGGATTTTTTTCATCAAAGCTACTGAAGTGCCTGGCTTGCTTTATAAACTCCCCTTCCAGAAAACACCAGGCAGCTTAATTTCTTTTTTGCAATGTTTCTTGTGCCTGCATGGCTTGGTAAATGCACAAGTACAGAAGTGAGGGGTTTACAGAGCATTTTTCCCTGTTTTAACTGCAGTTTCTCTGGTTGGTTCCATAAATACTGTGGCCGTACAGCCTGCATGGGTTTTGGTAATGCGCATGTGCCATGCAAAGTGCAGGATGCAATAACAAATGCAAGTTGTTACAAGTGCCAAACTTTTGGTTTCCTCTGTATATAACAATAATTCAACTGTTCTATTAAAATACAGAGATGCTTAAAATTCACTGTGTTCCAAAAAAGAGCAGTGGTTCTTTTTTTTTTTTTTTTTAAATGAATGCTATTTAAAACACTGTAAATCTTTACTTTTTTTTTTAAACTGTTCTGCAGGTTTGTGTTACTCTTCACAGCTGCCTTGAGACATCACTCCATGTGATGCATATGGACACTTTGCTCTTTATTAGAGCAGTAGTGCCATGCAAGTATATAATAAATGGCAGCTGACAACAGGTTTTAGTATTTAAAGTTATAAATATTTAAATAAAGTGCAATTTGCTTGAATTAATCTTATCTGCAGAAGGAAAGCTGTGTCTCAGGAGGTGTGACTACACCCAGAGACACAGGCATACTGAAGATTGTAGCTAAGTTATGTTTTGGTGCCACTCACAGCGATGCTTTCCAAGGAGTTACATTTAATTTGGGGTATGGATCCTTTCTGCCTCTAATGTTAGCATCAAGGTTTTGGGGGTTGTGTTCTCTTAACTCTTTGGAGTACTTAAACAGCTTGGGTGGGAGGGGTGCTAATTATATATATGTTTGTTTTGCAGTTAGAAGCTACTATTTCCATCTTAACTTGGAGTATTTCCTTTTACCGTTAAGGAATGAGTACAGGCTTGCATTTCAGTCGTCAGTGCTGTAGCCTTTTGACATTTGCCATTTGCTGTTGCTCTTCGTTGTTTGTTATTGGAGTTGAGAGCTGCGTCAGTAGGGTCTGTGTTTCCGTGGCACACTACTTGTGAAAGAAAAGTAGGGAGATCTGTCTGATCGCTTAAGTTTGGGAAGGTGAGCCAGTAAAAGCTGACTTGGAGATATCGCTGTAAAGCCAGTAAGATTTGGGTGAAGCATTGCTCATTTTCTATAGGGGTCACATCTGTGTGCTCTGAAGTTTTATTGATAGGTTGGGCACCTGCTCTCCAGCATCCCTATGGTTTTTGGTTTGTTTTTTTTTTCCTGGGAAATCCCTTACTGTAGGAAGGATTGCAGCCAGGCTGTAAGGTAACATCTCTGATCAGCCATGCCCTGCGTGACTCTGTAATCTAACTGCTGTTGTACTCCAGTAATCAATTCGCTCAAATTTTTTATTGTCAGGTAAGCTAAAAGAATAGACTGAAACCATGTGAAGTGCCTGACTAGATAAATACCTGCTAAAAAGGATTAAGGGTAATGGGAGAATTAAACTATAAACTGCCTCCAGCAGGTGATTATGCGGTAAACTTGTTGGTGATACAAAATCTTAAAGATATTTTAAAAAATGGCTTGTTCTAGGTAGCTGCTTATTAGTTATAAAAATAATTAAAAAACATAAAGGATTTGTGTAGAATAATATTTGAAGGTTATTTGAAATAATCTATTGAAATATCTTGAAAAGCGAGCTGGAAGGTTCGAACTTTTCATTGTAAAAGGCTAAATCTTGTTGCCCAGTATTTTTGCAGGGTTTCATGTGAATAATGAACACCTGCCAGAGCGCATCAGTAAACATGCTCAATGCCGTTGCCTACCTATGCCCTTGAATTTTCATAATGAGATGAGACTATACTGAGCCCTTGTAAAAGCTGATGGATCTGATTACAATAATAGGATAGAAAGAAGCATCCCTGGTGTAAGTAACAACGTTTTACTGATAAACCATGAAAATGCAATTTTTTTTTTTAAATACTAGGTGCTTTTGAATCACCACCTAAGGCCCTTGATTTATTTTTTTTGTTTTTCTTTGCCTTTTCTCCTTCCTTTCTTTTCAGTTAATGCTAAGACATCCTCTGTTTCTGTCAAGGGTAAGTTTCTTTCATCTGTAGTTCTAAACCCAGTCAGAGCCTGAAAGATACCATTTAAGTAGGCTGTACAGTGGGCTGCTTTTACAAGTGTAATTTCTGTGCATTCTGTTAGCATGCTGCAACCTCTACTAATTTCAGAATAGAAAAAAACCTGTGGAACAATATTGCACCTGATGAAAGCAAGAGCCATTTTGCAAAGTCTAAATTTCGGTATGCGATAGGCAGCATGCTACGAAAACCTTATCCCTGGCTGTTCTTGAGATCCTCACCTTAATGATCTCGTGTGCTAAAGCTTCAGCTAGGCAGCATCTGTTTTATTAGTTTACACGTGATAGCAGGAAAGCATTATCGTCCTTGTCGCTTGTTTTGCTATTTTTAGGTCTTAAAAAGCAAAGTCTGCTTAATTACTAGAATAAGTAAAACTACACTGGAGTATCTGGCAAGGTGGTCAAGTTGAACAGAGCTGACATTCTTTAAAGCTCTTGTTAAAGTTTCTTTCTGAAGGGAAGCCCAGGAGTACCCTCTTAAGAAATACTTTCAAACTCTTTCAGAACTAGCCGTAAACTAGTCCAAAAGACTCTTCTGGATTGCTTAGAGAAACCGGGATCTGTTCTAGCTTTTGTTTGCTTGGGGAAACAGCTGCTAAGTCAATTTTAAGCATTTTTTTTTTTTCTCCATGACTTCCAAAACCTAATGATTTGCTGCTTGTAATTGAAACTTTTTTGTATTTAAGGGTCTGAGACTATTTCGCAATGTATGGTGAGTATTCTATTGTATCTTAGTTTGATGTAAACAGCAAGCTGTGTTCTGGTGGGCTCCTAGAAGGTAGCGTTACAGTGTTGAGGGGGTAGGAAAAGTATCAGTAAAACAACAAGATTCTCCTTATACTGCACATGGGCTTGCTGTGTGTGTCTGATGGGGCAAGAGGCCATTTTTGGCACAGAGCTCGTGTAATTGCCACCTCTTTCTGCCCTTGGCGTTTGGGAACGCGGCTGGGATGTTGCCCAGCTGCAGACGTGTCAAGTGCCAGAGAGGACTCGAGGCTGTGGCTGGCTGAGAATTGACCCCCAAAGCCCTGTCAAACCAACAGATGCAGATTCCTGGGCATACCCCATGCATAATGCTGCTTTCTGGTCTCAGTTGCTTTGTCTTTTGCTCCTATTAACAGGATTTTGCTTTCACTCTTGCCCCAAATTTACATCTGAATGCGTTGCTTTTGCCGATGGTCACTAGGAAGAGCTCCTGTGGGTTGGAGGACGTCCACACAACTTGGTCTCTCTGTGCACTGGCTTTTTGCACATCTCTGCATCCTTTAACTCCACCCGGTGTATGTGGGGAGAGTGCTTAATACATGATGAAATGACTTTTCATTAAGCTTGTAAAACTAATGTCAGCAGGTTAGAGATCACCTGAACATCTGTTAGCAATCCTGGGGGTAGAACACGTGTAGCCCACTCCCGTGTATGCATGTTACTTGTGGTTGGAAGTCTGCCGCCTTGTCCGTAGGGAAAAGCCCCTATTCCCAGCTACCTCATTTTTTTTTTCTTTGCACTTTGTCAAATCTTTTTGTTTTGTTTTAAATTGCATTTTGTCCTTCAATAAAAAACTAAAAGCAGACAAGAAGCAGGGCAGAATGATGCCATTGTCCAAGGACAGTTTACTTTAATTTCATTTTAAATGCATGTTTCTGTACAAAAAGACCAAGGTTGACCTGCAGCTGCTGTAAAAAGTAAATAAAAATTTATATTACTTGAAAGTAACTATTATACTTGTAAATGAGAGAAGCAATTGAAAGACTGTCCTGACAATTTTTAAATAGGAAAAAAATCTGTTTAAAAAATAGAAGTCTCTGCTCTTTTAAGGACAGATCAGATAGTTTTCTCTCTGCCTCTACTCTGCACTGTTTTGCCTGTGAACTTGATCCATTATCTCAATAGAGAGATTCACTGATTTTTCTGTAATGTCCAATCCGGATTTTTTTCCATGGAGTTCCCCATTTACTCACCTACAGAGGAAAAACTGTTCAAATAAATACCCACCTTCCATACCTGAGATTGTGTATTTGCCCATTTATTTGGGATCTTCAAGTACGCAGGGGTTTGCTTAGCTTGAAGAATTAAAAAAAAAAAAAAGTGTGTTTTCTTCTGCTTCTAAAGGTGCTATTTTGACATATTTTTGAATTCCTTACACTGTGCTTGACTTCTTGAAGTACCAATGTAAGCTGATAATCAGCTCGTGTTTGTTCTCTGGGGTGGGTTTGTGGGGTTGGTTTTTTTTTTTGAGTATTCAGTCCTTTTTTTTAAAAAACATCCCTTTTCATAAAGACAGCTTCCGAACTGTCAAAGGCCTTAATAATACAAAATGTAATGGGAAAGTGCTGCCTTTTTTCTTTCTTTGTGAAGGCAAAACCAAGAAATGCTTCACAGGGAACATTTTCCTCTAAAATTTTAAGTAGCAGCTCATATTAACTTTGAATTAAATGTAGCAAACGTTTTACTGGCCATGCACAAATAGTAGGGGTAAAACAAGGAGCTATTCATGTCTCTGCAGACTGTACCAATTAGCTGCTAATTCCAGAGCCTTCTATTGGCATCATGGTGGCCATTCCATAAATATTAATCTTCTTGGGCTCGGTCCCAGGACCTGGCTGTGTGTTGTTCCCTGCGTGTCTGGGACGCGCTGACCTACCTGGCTGTCAGAGCATCTGGATGTTGGGCCAGGTATGGGTTTTGCCTCAGACCTCATCTGTTCAGCCCTTGTTTCAGAGGCACGCGCGTCGCTGGCAAGGTCTGTTCACGGAGGGTTTAGCCACCCCATACCGCGGGTGGTCGGGAGGCAGAAGGAGGGAAGCTACCGACTGCTGCCATCGCTAGAGTGACGTCAGCTTGGTAGATCTGAGGAGAAGGCTCCTGTAGATGCAAGCCGTGGAGTAGAGAGCTGAATTTGAGTCCTGTGTAGGAACTTTGTCATCCTTATTGTGCTGTCTTTTTGTTTTTGTTTAATCTGTATCATCAGTTCAGTTTAGCAATGTTAAATTACCAAATCCCTAAAAGTTTTTCATTCTGTGGAGGGCCTAAAAAATCGTACTCCTGCCCTGTCTGAAGCAGCAGGAAGGATCAGGGGGTTGATGTTTGAACTTGTCCCATCTCCAGACATCAGGTTACTGCCTTTTGGTAGGCCTCACAGTCCCAGTGGTGTAGCATTTCTCAGTCTCGTTAATCTAAGAGCCCTTTAGGCTTTTGAAAAGAGTCTAGAGACTGCCTTGTTGTTCTCCTACTGCACGTGTTGGGTGCTGCCCTCCGGACCATCCTAACTCATCCGGACTGTCGTTCAGGAACCACGGGCTGGTGGCCTTCATGAGGTGTATCTGCGTTACCTGCAGCACTGTCTGAAAAACAGCCAATAAATGAGGGACGACGGAGAACCCTACTGAGCTTGCAAATCTTTGATCCTCTTATTTTAGGGAAGGCTGAAGAGCAGGCACAGGCCTGGCAATGAATGGTGCTGGAGTCTGAGCCTTGCAGCTGTGCCCTGGCAGCTTGGGTAAGGATGAGTCCACCCTGCCCCTTACATAAGGGTAAGATATAAAGGTTTATGGGCTGAATGTTATAGGAGATCTAATATTTTGCATTTGTTGTATTTAAATCTTGAAAATATTGGAGGCTCTGGAACTATTTCAGCAGGGTGGAACAGCAAGTATTAGCCTAAATAACTGGGAAGCTCCTGGCCACCTGGTTTTCCCCACGATTTTTTTTTTTTTTGAGAAAACAGAAGTGTATAACCGCTTCCCAGTTTGTATGCTTATTGTTTAATAATCTGAAGTGGGAGCCTGACAAGCTGAGATTGTTTTCATTTTGCCTTCAAAAGGAAAAAGCAAAATTTCTTCACATTAGATGCTCTACCTTCAGAGGTTTCCCTCTGTAAACCATGTTTATTGAGTACCATGAATCTTGTAGGAGGGGGCTAAAGAATTGAAATACGTATTATTTGAATGATGACTAATATACTTAGTCTGACTTTGTACTGTACAAGTATTCTATTTTAGCGTAAGAGAATGAAATAACAACTACCTTGATTAATCCAATTATGGTATCTGTGTTCCATGAGCCGAGTAATAGGAGGGTGTTGGAACGTAACGCCACATTGCTGCTGCTCTCGTAAAGGTTCAGTGTTCTGTCAAATCTCAGATCTTGATAATTACCAGGATATTGTAGGAATATATTGCCACTTTTTCTACAAAAAATATGTCAGTGTGGTGTGGTAGAAACACTCACCTGGTCTTGTTTACCATCGCTGGCGTGCAGCTTGACAGCAAGGTTTATTCCCATCACCCAGCTGTCATGCTTTGACTTCTGTATTCAGATGTGTTTACCGTTACAAGCTTTTTATGTGCGTTCGTTTTCTGTGGGTCTTTTTGTGCTTTGTATGGGAATGGAGTTTTTGCTTTTATTTGTTTATGTGCCCACCCCAAAATCTTCCTGCGTTGCTTTAGAAATGAATCCATGAATCGCTTGGGGACAGGCTTTGGAATGCTCTGACCTGAGTATGTTGAGTTACTTCTGTTAAAAACAGGGAAAAATAAGGCATAAATGCTCTTTGGCCTCAATCAAACTATGCAATACAGCGCACCAGAGAGCTGAATTCCTTGTGATACAGAAGGCGCACGGCTCTTGTGTCCTTCCAAATCCAGTCCTTGGTCCAAGGTTAGGAGAACTTGTACTCAATGGCTGCCCAAGAATCTTGCATCCAAATCAACTCTTGTTCACTGATTTTCCTCCTTGCCCCCCGCCTCGCCTGACAGTTTATTAGGTGTTTTAACTCGGAATGACGTGCTGTCAAAGTGTATCCCTCCTGTCAGTCTCGTATTGTCGTCAGTTGGAGCTTGTCTTGTAAACCCGCCAGTGTGGCTTACCTGCTGGAGTAAGTTAGGGGCCACTTCACGACGTTTGCATCTCTCTGCTCTAGAGCATGTCAGGCATTTTGGGTTTGCCGTGCCCCTCCAGGTAGATGTGCTTTTATGTTCCTGTGGTGTTCAGTTGTGGGTCTGGTGCCTACAGTGAAGAATACCTGTGACGTCTCAAATCCAGTCCAAATAAGTTTTCATTTCCATCGCTTGTGCGTGTGCATGTGAGTTTGATTTTGCTGCTTCCGTGGCAATTCAGGGATAAATGCCCACGTGGTCAGGACTGCTGGTGAAGGCTCTTTGTTCTCCTGTTGCTTCGTTTTTCCAGTGAAGTTTGTTCCTTGTGTTCTTCTTCCCCCTGTTAAATACTAATAAAACCGGTACACTGGTTTCCCCTGGTTCTACATCCCGCGAGTAGCTCTTCTCTACCAGTTGATCATGTCTTCTCACCTTTACATGCATTCTTCCGAGTAGTTTGCCTGTATTTGTCGCTTACTTAACCCACCTTGTACCTCATTCTGCTTCTCCCTCCTAACTCCGTTTACTATTTTGTCTTTCTTTAATTCAGGTTAACCTCAATTTATTTCTCTGATTTCAAAAAGGGATTTCAGTGCATAACATAGGAGACAAACAGAAAATCTC
Organism: Aptenodytes patagonicus; assembly: GCF_965638725.1. Classification (NCBI taxonomy): domain Eukaryota; kingdom Metazoa; phylum Chordata; class Aves; order Sphenisciformes; family Spheniscidae; genus Aptenodytes; species Aptenodytes patagonicus. Next base: position 5,619,442 of record NC_134959.1, on the reverse strand, counting down.
TCTGCAGACGTCTGTGTGCTGGGGAGGGAATGAATACACAGGCACAGTGTGAGGGGTTCAGCCTATTCCGTTCCTAACCCCAGGTTTTTCCTAGTGCTAGGCAGAACAAAGTCTGAAGGCGTTTCTTATTTCTTTTGGTAATTGAAAATATTTGGAGATTTTCTTCTTCGGAAGTAGCCACTGCAGATGAGCAGCTGGCATGCGAGAGGGCTGTTATGCTTCCATATTCAGTATTTTTAATTGAGGAGCAAATAATTTATTTTGGGGAAAAATGTAAATTTTTTTGTATTTGTATGTCAAAGTGGCCTTTATAGGAAAAGCACATAAAATATTTAGATTAAAATTGCTTAGTTGTGTAATTTTAGTGGGGATTTTTGTATTGACAGGGTTTCTATGCATTTTTCAAAATATACTTGCTGTTTTGTGTTAGAATTATTGGAAATATTTTTAAAAACGTGTATTACCACATTTTCCATGGTTGATCCCTTTACTATCATTCCTTTTGAATACTACAAAGACTTTAATTAACCCTGTAAATTAATTTTCCCCCACAAATATTTGCATTAAGTCAATATAATGAGTTATAGCATGGGTATGTAGCTTTAAGGGAATAAGCCTAGTAGTGTAGCATGAGTATGGAGAGATCTTCTTGGAGAAGGGCAGTACGCAGTGTTTCAATTGCACTTAAAAGACTAAATTAGCAAATTAAGTTTTTTGCTGTAACTCACTGGGATTTTTTTTTTTAAACTGTTTCCATCCTATAGTGTTTACACGCGAGCATTACTTAAATTTGTACTATTTGTGCAGTATGCAGTTCTCCTTCATTCTGTGGGGATAATACTGATGCTAACAGATATGAAAAGTTTTGGAAAGTGTGTGGTATCCTAATGGATATGACGTGAGGTTGGGGGGGGGAGGAGAGGAAAGTTAGATCCATTAGTGTATTTTTCCATTTAATTATGTACACATTTTCACATTAGCTGAGACTAAAGTAACTGAACTTACAATTGAATCGTAAGTAAAATTAGTGGTTTGGGGGCGGGGGGAAACAAAGAAGGGGTTTGCAGAACTGCAGCAAAAATACCCTTCAGTTGCACTGCAGTGCAATTGCCGTGACTGCCTATGCAAAGTATAACCCGAGCGTGATACATCAGACCCTGCTGTTACTGCTCTGATTTTACTTTCTCTTCTCGAGGTGTTATTGTAAGGCTTGCTAAGTAGAACCTTCCCGGGAATGTTTGTCAACTGATACTTCAGTCTTATCATTTTGTTTGTATTTTAATTTTTGTTCTTGTTTCTGTTCCGTAAGAGATCCCACATGGTTCATAGGTTAGCGTAAGTGCAAGCTTTTAGGCGTAGTGACAAACGAACATTGCATGCTACCATGTATTCTCATAATTGAAGAAAAATGTGCAATTTTAATGGCACTTTGACCTATTGCTGAAACACTGGGTTTTGCAATGGAACAAACTCAACAATTGAAAACGCTCTGTGTCTATATTAGAGGTCTTGAAAGTGAAGAAAAAGGCAGTTACTCCAATTGTACCCACAGATAATTTGGTGTTGATTTTTAAAAAGAGTTTTGTGATCCGTTATTAGAAAAATACACGTTTCTTAGTTTACTTTAGTTGCCATAAATTGCCCAGTGCAGAGTCTGATCCACCTCCATCTGTTTATTTTCACGGAGTAGTTGCACATAAAATCGTAACAGCAGAGCAGGAAGGCCGTTTGGTTACTTACCAGTAACCTCCCTTGCGGAATTGCTTTGTGGCTCACACACGGTATGAAAAGGGACACGAGAATTTTCCTGGATTAAGTAGCACTCGCTTCGTTTACGTGTTCAGTATAATGTTGGGTGACTAAAGGGAGGTTCCCTTTTTAAAGTATTTGACTTGTGCTTTGGGGACTTAGTTGCCACTGTGCAAATTGTGCTGTAATATTGTACCAAGGATCAGTGAAAGTGTTTTATCTTTTTTAATGTTGTTTGTATTTGACCGGGTTTTATAAATGTAAGAAAACAGAGTGTTGTATTTTGATCTGAAATTTGCGTATGGTAAAAGTAACTTTGCTTTATGTATTGGAGGTTTGTTCAGAACTTGAATTATTTTCTAGAAGGGTACAGACCAAAATTAATTGTCTTAAGGTGTTTAATAAACTAACCAAATAAAACATTGATGGTTTGAAAACTTGTTAACTGCTCCTTATGCTTTTTCTTTCTATCTTTAAAAGAAAAGAAGAACGTAGTTCAAGATTTTCTCTCAAGGTCTTATGAAAAATGGAAAAAAAAAAAAGTAGTAGATTTTATAAATATCATCTCCCATGAGTTATCTGTTTTAATTATTAAACATTCCTACATGCCAGAAGTTTAATCAAAAGGGAAAGCCCAACGGAAATAAATGGAGGAGGAAAGGCTAAGGAAATAAGGGGAGGCGGGAGCAGTCCCTCTCCGGCTCCGTCCGGGCAGTAAATGCTTACGGCCGCTGGGCCATGGGTGTTGGTGACGGCCGCTCCAGGAGAAATGGGAGTGGGAAGGAGCTTCTGCTCACCTGTAAAAGCTCTCACAGCTGTTTGAAGGTCTCCGTTCTCCCCTGCAGTCACCTTCACTCATCCTCTTCACAAATACTGCTGCTTTCATGTGACCTTTAAAAGCAGAGGAGAAAAATATGTGAAGCATAACTGCTCCCAAGGGCGGGTACAAACAGCTCATTCCAGGGCTGCCAGATATTTGGCGACCCTCAGTTGCGCCACGGCGTGCATGCGTAACCTCTTCAAGTTCAGAGATCTGGACTTTTTTAAGATGTCAAGCAGCTGCAACTCAAATTAAGCAATATGCTTCCTTCGTGCTGCACTTCTCCCTTTACTGATGTACTGGCCATTGCTTCTGCTAGTGCTGCCTCCGCTGAGACAGAAGAGCCAGAGCAAGGGCTTTTGACTGTTAATGGAAGGGATGCCATCGTCTGTGACTGTAGGTGGGAGTGCGACGACAGCAATAAACTCAGCCGCTGCAGTAGTCCTATACCTTTTGATCTTCAGGAAAACACATGATTTCACCCAGAGCTCTGTCATACCTTTTCTTAAATAAAAGGACATTGAGGCAAGGCTGAATGTGAGGTAGGAGTCAAGGAAAAGCTGAGGTTTGGGGTAGCTTGGGCAAGGGGAGTGAAGGGGGAAGGCAGTGCCTACAGCTTCAGAGTGCAAAACTGGGTGCTGTAAACACATATTCTGAAAGAGACAGCGGGTATTAGGACAGAAAGGTGGATATTTGCTCAATAAAAACCTTTTCTTGCTTAGTTCAACAGCCACACCAAGTGAAGCACAGGTCCTGAACTGCCAGCCAGTTTGGTGCAGAGAGCCTGAGGCCTCCAGTGTAAACACGGGCTGATGATAGGGAATCTCGTGTTGATTTACCCTTGTTGCTGGTGTTCCCATGGTTATGGCTGTGTAGATGGGCTCTGCCATATCTCCCCTGTCTTACTGAGTCTTGGAAACAAAGACAGGAGGGTGAACTTGGATTTATCTTTATTCCACAGCCTGGAATCCTAACAGAAAGGGAAGAGGGCTGCTGCCTGGTTTCCTTTACCTTTTATGCACAGAGGAGATATAACTTGAAGTTTCCATTTCTTCCTCTCTTTACCCCCTCAATTTTTTTCTAAAATGCCACAGAAGAAATCCAGAAACGGTTCCTTAGACAGGATTTTCAGGCAAGGGTCTCAACGCCTGGGAGCAAGGCTTCCCTCTGCCTCCTTAATTGCAGGGTACTTGCCAAGAAGGCTACGTACTGAGTTTACGCAACAGGACTTGTGACTCTCGTGAAGTCTGTGCCACAGGGAATCACAGCTGTCCGCGAGCTTCTACCCCAACCTGAAAGAAGAGTGTCCCACCAGCTTTCTCCTGGCAGGAATGTGCTAGGAGGGGCGATGCAGTTGGCAAAGGCTCCCTGCAGGTCAGAGCTGCTGTGGAGGTGTCTGGGTGTATGAGCAGCCGTGGCTTTGCTGAGCCAGGCTCTTTCCAGGGCCGGTGCCTCCTTGGTAAGAGGTGGCATCTGTGTCCTTTGCAGAGCCTGGGACTCGGAGCAGGCTTTCACCAGGCTGAGTTTTCCAGGTGAAGAAGAGAAAGGAGGTGATGTGGAAAGGACGAGAAGCTTTGCAGAGCAGGTAACTGGCTCCTGGCCTCCAGAATCTCAAATCAAGCAGCGAGCCCCGCTTTTCGCTAAGTTCTGTGTTGCTAAGTCAGCCCTTTGGCACAATGATCACTGGAAACAGTAAAATTAACTGAAGAATTAATTGCTCTTCAGAATTCAATACAACCCTTTACTTTTTGTCTGGAAGTTGCTGTAAAGTCAGGGTCAAAAATTAATGCAGAGTCCCCAGGGTCCTGGGAAAGGTGCACGCCGTTTGAGATGAATGTTGTTGCCACTCAACAGATTTTGACTGCTGCTCCAGGTGAAGCCAACGGCAGCAGGATCAGACCTGTTGTTTTTGCTTTTTCTCCAGTGTATTTGGATGCGCACAGGCCAAGCTCTGTCACGTGTGGCCTCTAAGGAATCGTGAACCCCAACACCGTGGGCTGGGCTGAAGGAGTTGGCTAATGGAGAATTTACGGTAAGAGCAAAATGTATTTTTAACCACCAGGATATGCTTATCGTCAGGAAAGGGCAAGCAGCACTCCTATCTCTCCAGGGAAGGGGAAGTGTTGAGCGTGACTTTAGTTTTGTCCAACTCCTTTCCAAACTCTGAAAGGTTTTTTTTCTTGCCGAGACATGTCGTCGGATTAAATCAGGGAGTTAAATAGACATCAATCCTGGGTCACAGGTGAAAAATATTAAATGCCAGGCATGCAGTGTTTTTCCATTGCATGTGATGTACGTTCAGGAAAGACCTTTGGAAAGAGTGCTTTGAAACGAGTCTGATTTGCTTTTTTAAATATACTAAGAGCCTGTCCAGAAGCTTTTAATTTTTCAGGGCAACTTTGATGTTTTCTGTCTTGAAGAGGAAAGCAGATTCCCCTTGCAGTCTTCTACCCCACCCTGCTGCCTCTGGAACAAGCAGCGCATCAGGTGCCTGCGATCGTGGGCTGCTTTTTGGCTTGGGTGCTTTGCTCAGAAAGGGGCTGGATACGTCCCCTCGCTTGCTGCGGTGCCTGTTTGAACTCCGCCACCCCGGGAGAGCGGCCGCTGGGTGCAGGCGGCTCTTCTCGGCTCCCTCCCTCCCTGCACCCAGGGACGCCCGCCCTCGGCTTGGGACAGGAGCGCAGGGTTCACCTTACCGGCAGCGGGGCCCTGACATTTTCCATAGCCTGCTCTGCTCTCCCGTTCCTTAATCCTGCCCCGGGACTAGAAAAGCCTTTAAATGAGACACATTGCAATTTGCTTGCAGGACAGAAGATAATGATGCCTTTCAGGGCACCTAGGCAGGAGGGGTTTTGCTGATCCCTGTAAGTACCCGCTTGCCTGTTTTAGTCAGTGGTAGGAGTCACAAAGAAAAGAAGCGCTTTGAAATGCTAAAAGCTGCCTGACCAAAGAGACAGGCTGAGGGTGTTACCACGGTGCCTCGTACCATTCCCACGTGCAAGCAGCGCTGCTGCCCACCTCCTCAAAACCAGTTTCCCTGTCCTCCCGCGGGCATCCTCATCAGCTGCAAGACCTCCCTCTTCCCCACCTCTCCAGGCTCCCTCCTGCTCTTCCCCAGTGCCCCCTTCTCTAAGGATGGTTGAGTCCTTAATGCTCCTGCACACATTCTTTTTTGCAGTCTCAGATTTAAAAGCTGTAGCCCATACACTGAAATAATTGCACAGTGCTGTAGCACTGGCTGCAGTCTCGGCACGATGAGACGGCCGGGCAGCGGGTTAGGTGTGACCCCGTGGCCTGCCATCAATGCCCACTTACAGTTCACCTTGGGTTTTCTTTCATCGCTGGATGCGGTGACCTCGCAGGGATGGGGAGGGCTGGGCTGTGCTGCTCCTCCTGACAGAGTGGCTGAGTGGGTTTGTCCTAGATTTCTTCTCCTTGACATGCTTGTGTCCGAGGGCGAGTCACCCCGGGTGCTGGGGAGAGGGAGACGCTCCCCGCTGGGGACTGCTCGGTCTGAGATCCGAATGCCTCCTTGGGAAGGGCCTATCTGTTCCCATCAGCTGCCCGGGGAGCCGAGGGCAATGCTGTCCTCTGTGAAGGGCTTGGACATCAGGTGAGGTGATTCTTTGCTTCTTGCTATCTGTGCTTCAGCAAGTTTCGCTGATTTGCAATTAAATCTTCTTTCAAGTTGGTTTTAATTGCCCTCTCAGTTCCCCATACTACAGAGTAATGCTGAAGAATCCATTTTCGGCCTTTCAATTCATCGTCTCCTCATTTCAGCTGCGTCTGCGCTGTTCTCCTTGCTGTTGTAGTGTGAAATATTCAGGGAGAAATGTGAAATTCCCTCATCTGAAAGTCACGTACCACATCTTAGAGCTTGCCATGAGGCACGGGAACATTCCTGGCTCTACCTGCTTTGAAGAGCAAAGGAAAGCTGCAAGCACCATGTTGTCCTTGTCTGGTCTTGGCAGATGCTTTGGAGACCAGCCCATTTTCATGGAAATTAGGTTGTTACTATTAGTTTATTTTTTGTCAGGACCTGAGTGATTCCTCAATCACTTTTCCATTTTCATAAAGCCGTTTGTGAATCACACACACGTAAAATGAAGATGTTGTTAGCAAATGCTGCTTCCCTTTGATGTACGATAATCTAGCCTTCTTGGTTTTGTAACTGCTCCCTGGAATTTTCCATCTTATTATGAGTATTTCAATGAAAGTTGGAAAAGAACCCCCCCACACTACCTTGTACTTGTTTAAAGAGAACAGGAAGGTTGTGCAAGCTAAAACGAAAACAAAACTGGTTTGCAGCTGAATGATTGTGTAACCCACATGTTAAGAAATGAGACGAGGACAGGGCTGAGGAAGAACATTCTGAAACAAACCCTTCAGGTGTGGGGCAGCGGCTAAAGTTAAACAGTTCCTGCTCAGAGAAATGTGCTGGACTCGCTACTTGGTATGGGAATAACATTATGCCATCGTAATATTTTCCTAAGTTGGAAAAGTGGCTTTAAACACAGGCACGTTCTATCTGTCTCCATTCAGAGATGTAGTGTCAGCATCAGAACCAAGTGCACCACTACTCAGTTCAGTGTTTACAGCGTTTCCCAACTTTTTTCTCCATGGCATTTTATATCCTCCAGATATTAGTCTGGTGACTGACATAAACCAAAATCTAATATTTTCCTGATACCTGCTATTAACTGCCCACTCCAGCTTCCTGGGCTCCTTTTTTTCCTTAACCTAACCTGTTCCTTGGAGCTGATGTAATTAAAATGGCACCATCTTCAGACCCTGCTCTGAGATGACAGATGCTCCTTGGATTTGCTCTTCATTGTACAAATGCACTGTTATAAAGGTCCTAAAGATGAACTTTTTCTTGCCTAAATAGACACGGAGAATAATTCAGGGGTAGCATAGCTGTTGCCTACTTTATCCTTGAGTTTGAAAAGGAAGGTCTAATATTATTCCAAATTTTTCATATCTGTAGAAGTGAATTTGAACTAGACGTCTTCTCTGTTTCCACTCTTTCACTGTCATTGGCAGCGCGGTGAGAGAACATCTTCCTACAGGGTTTCTCTGGGACGTTCAGTTCTGTGGATGTACTTCGGATTCGTGGTTAAATAAATAGGGAAACATCCTCTCTTTCTTTATGATTGCATTTAACCATTTGGAAAAGACAGTTATGTGAGTCAGAGAACACTAGAATAATGTAGTTTAATAGAGGAAACGGCCATCATCACAGCCACAGGCATCTGTGCTGTTTTTAGAGAAACCTGGAAGGAAGGAATCTTCCATAAAATTTCTTGGGCTGAATCAACACCCTGTTTCCAACATGCAATGTCAAGCGTTGCTCTTGGGGTTGACCCTGAGTTATAAGCAGCATTAAGATTGTAAAGTAAGGCCCCAATCCGACAAATATTTAGAGCTATGCTTAGGTTTTGTATTTGCAAAATCTTTGGTCTGACTTTGTGAGGCCCCTGTGAATGTAGCAGACTGCTAGACAGGGAAGTGTTGCTTGGGCCTAGAATGACACATGGTCGAAAGCAGAACAGATCAGGAAATCTGAAGATTTGCAGGACCAAGGGAGCGCGCTCTCAGCAGACCTTCTCACAGGTTCTTCCACCACTCCCCCACTGTACCAGTTTATTAAAGAGACCTGAAAAAAACCTAGTTCTTGCCAGCCTGGGTGACTCCTATCACAGCTATGACAGGTTTATTCTATTTGCAAGTCAAAACAAGTTTCTCCTCGCTCTTGAAGGTACATAATTATCAAGATCATCCTTATTGCTACACCCGCTACCATTGCCTATAGTCTTTTGGTATTTGCACTTTCCTGGCGCAGTCCTGACTGGCAAAACAAAGTTTGCATGTGTGATAAGTTTAGCGTAAGAGACTCTTCTCATTAGCGCTGATGCCATGAATCAGAATGATTAAGTGATTTGTCCAAAGCACAGAGCAGATTTAGTGTTTCTGCACTGCAGTCCTAGTAAATCATGAATGTCACCAAATTCACAAATATTGCCTAAAAATATTAGATCCTAATCTCATAAATATGATCTGTTCCTATTTATACTGTGGGCCTCAAACCTTAACCACTTATTTTTTTCCTATAAACAAAAAGCTCCTAGAAACTTGAAATTATGGTAGTTTAAATTTTCTTCGTGCCAAAAAAATGTCACAAAGGTAGTAGTTCTGTTTGGACAATACATTGTTTGGAGCTAGAAAAGCATCTAAATTTCACCTGCTTCCTTCAGTTAATTGTTCTTGCTCTGGGCAACTGCACGTAACCTACTTGCCGGTTATCAGCAAGTGGACTGCAGGCAGCAGTTAGGAGCAATAACGCTGGTGAACTATTATGAGAAACTCAGCAGAGATGAAGAAATATGGTCCAGCAACGAGGATGGAGGATCAGTCCCTAGTGGCTTCAGTTCTGGTCCTTGCCCTTCTTTGCACCATCTGTGTGACTGGCAGGCTAGGGAGGGACAGATCTTTGAAGGTGCCAGAAAGTCACTCAAGATCATTCTCTGATCTCTTGACTTCAAAGTAGTCTCATACCTTGGAGGAGATGCTTCTGTCTTGTTGCCAGGCTCTCACCCTTCCTTAACAGGGGCTGTTCAAGCACCTAGCTCCAGACGTTATTTGGGGAGCAGAGCCACCACGACAGGGCGTAGACTAGGGGAAGGGAGGAAAGGCTACCCATACAGGTACCATCATGATTGGAAGGACTTTGTTCTGGCACACAGAAAAGTCTGCTGTCAGCTGACTTCTTCAGTGAGATAAGCGTAATTTTTTGCAGTACTCCTGCTCTGAAACCCTCCCGTAGCTGTAGGGGCAGATGGATATCTCCTTTTGCTATAGGGCCCAGCAAGATGCAAAGAGGTCTCACCTTTAATGCTTCAATGCACAGCGATGCTGCTGGAAGGAGGAAGTATGAACAAGATGAAACTGCTCCAGCACCTTTAACCCTCCTTGCTCGCTCTCTTGCTTTTCCGGTCATCTTAATCCCCTTCTACAGCTCAGCAGAAACATTGTGCAATATTCTCCAGGGAGATGAGCCTCGGGTGAATACCGCTGTGCTTCCAATGGCTAGAGGAAGGCTGAGTCCCTTCTCTTAGAAATTTAAACAAGCCTCTTCAGTAGATTCACACATTTCAATTTGTTTTCACAAGGCTAGTTGGTGACAAGTGACACCATAACCTCCTCTGAGACTTCTCACCCAAAGTATTATGCAAACTGTATGTAAACTTACTCTCACCATGTGGGATAAGTCATGCCTGAATGCCACTTTTGTTGATGGATGTCCTGGGGCTGAGTGCCATATCCTGCCAGGGGTCCTCCTGAGGCACGCACCAAACCTGGAGCATGCCCAAGGGGTAGAGTATTTAGGAGCGCTGGTGGCTCCCAAAACTTCCTGGGCTCAAGCTTACACTCTGAAAGCCCTCCTGCTGCAGCATTCAGCCCTCCCACGTGGCAGCGAGGTGGTTCTGCTACATCAGCATCATCGTGGCTCTGTCCAGAAAGAAGCTGCCCCTCACCCAGGCCACAGGGAAACCCACAGCAGCCACTCAGTGGGAAGAACTCCATATGCGGCCACTGCCACAGCGGAGATGGCCTCGCTCCCGAAACAGGGGATGGAGAGCTGCCTGGGTGGGCAGTACAGGATAGTTCCACGCATCCTTTCTCTCTGGCGTTGGCAGGCGGTGCTGGCCAAGCCCCAACCTGCACACCGGAGCTGACACAGCCAGGGCCAGAGGTTCCTGGGGACACTGTGGTGTTGCAAACACACATGGCCTTGGTCATGTACTAGGGACCGAGTGCATCCAGCTCCCTGCTGCTTGCACATGGTGCCAAATCCCACTTCCTCTGACGCTCTTTCAGTATTAGCACACCAGGTCATGTCTGATGGGTGCAGGGACAGGGAAGTCTTTAGCTTTCTGTGCATCTGGCTGGGGTCCGCTCCCTTTCTGTCACTCCTTCTGGGACCTATTCTAGTCTTTTCTTCCTTTCTTTTATTTTTTTTTTCTCCCTTAAAAGGGCTCAGCAAAGCTGTACCTACAAATCCCCATCAGCGAGCACCCCCCGGGACTGCCCCTCTCTTTGCTTGCCCTAAGCTCATCACTGTTTGTGTTGCCATGCTGGAGAAGCAGACCCGTGACTTTTGCGAATAGAGAGTGGTTGGTTGTGATTTATAGGCTGACCCCTAAATAACAGGACCCGAATCCACACTTCATTTGTGCCAGTTCCCAGCCTGGTGGCTTACACTGGGAGTTCTGTGCAGGCTACTTTTGTCCTGCTTTTTCATCCCAAATTTGGTGTAGCTTTCATGTCACTTCATGTAATCATGCCAGCAAAGAAAGGCTGGAAGGCTTGAAGAGCAGAGGAAGGTTTGCTTCTCCAGTTCCTGTTACGGAGGCAGTAACTTCTGCAAGGGGTGAGGCGACAGGCAACGTCTACAGTCGCTGCTCAAGCCGAGGTGTCAGGCCATGGGCAGAGGTAGGAAGCAGCTGTGACAGCTCCCCAGCTATTGGGGACCTCCACTCTCATACAGCCAGAAAAGCCACAGGCAATCCTCATCCACTACTCTGAGAACAACTGGGCTGTTGACATCACCTTTGTCTGGAATGGATTTACATACCGTGCATTCAAACCTTAGTTTACTCTGTACCAACCTCCTGTGCGGGCAATCCCTAAGTAACCATCTTGCCCAAAGTGACTTGCCCACTTGAATTTGGATAACTATGTGCTTTCCCAGCTGGCTCATTGTTCTGCTGCTAAATATTGCTCAGTTATCCTAGCCATGCCAAGCCTGATTCTTATCTGTGGATTCTGCAAGGCAAGCTGTGGAATGCAAATTATTCCAGTGTATTTGCAGGTCTGTGCTGAGGAGGAGATCCCTGGAGCTTGATCCTTCTGTTTCCCAATGACTCATTATTGTTATGTAGGTTGTATTGCCCCACCGCTTTGAGATATGAAACACTGGGGTTTTGCAGGTCACTTTTCTTTTGTACAAGAACAGAGGGTCACAAAATCTGAAATCTGTGTGTGTCTAGTAGGAAACGGGCATTCCAGCGGTGATCACATGCTACTTGTATGCAAACCTTTCTTCCAAAATCTCACCCAAAATCTATCTCTAGGCAAAGGTGGTGTCCCCACAAGCCCTTTACAGTGCTCAAGTGCTTAGAGAAGGAACTCTGGCTGCAGTCAGCAACTGTTAGCATAGCAAAGTCTAATGTAACCCAGGCTGCTTTCTGCAGGCTCTTTTATCTCAGGTGAGCAGTATAATCCTTCGCTTTCACTTAACCCCAACAACCAAGAAGAGGTGGGGGAATCATTTGATAATTGTATGTTCATTTGATATAGTGCACGTAAATGCAAATGCTCACAAATTTTAATAACTCTTGAAGTTACGTTCCAGTTGCTCTGGTTAGATGTCCTTTCTGCTCTACTGCTGAACAAAGGAGGCAATTTTATCAGCTGCCTCAGTGAGAGAGATTTCATGGCTACCTTACACGAAACAAGGCAAGAACAGGTTAAAAAATCTCCCCTCACACTCCTTCCCAAACAGCCAGCTATCTCTCTGCAGTCAGGCTGGGTGGATTAGCTGCTGTGCCAGGAAAGAATGATGATCCTCCTGCAGCACCCACTCACCCTGTGGGGAGGGATGACCCAGAAGGGAGCTGTGAAGAGGGTAGAGAGCGCTTGGTGACAGGAGGCACCTCTGCTTTATGAGCGAATTAAAGTGTGTTTGATCACTGAATGGATCTAGGGCATCCCCACAAAGCTCAGCCCTGCATGTGAAGTCTTACGGATTAAAGGATCCCTGGATCCAGGGATCTGAATGCTTGTGGCTGCCTTATCCTTGCTTTGAGTTTACTCCTGGCTAATACACGCTGCCACGCTGATACCTAGGTGAATTTTGTCATAGGCTTGGGTTTTTGCAAGGAAACTTTACCTCCAAGTTTCCTCTGTTTGCCCGTGCTTCATCCAACCTGCCCTATCCATAGCTGCTGTGGTGGGCAGTCACGTCCATGCTCGGCCGTGGTAAGGTACAGAAGGATGTGCGCGGTGCCACAGAGGTGGTGATCCGGCAGGGCGAGGGACACAGGTTTTGTGTTTGCCACTAACAGTCCTATGTGTAGTGCAAGGGTTTTTCAGACTGTTCTGGAGATCCGAACCAGACAGTTTAGGTGATTTCAGCATAACGCAGGCCAGGATTTGACTTTAGGTACCTTTCCTTGCATTCACAACTACTTTAAAAAAAATGGTGGCAATAAACAGCAAAATGTTGCTCACTTTAGCAAATGCAAGACCCATCTTGAATACATGCTCTCTCTTCTATTTTCTCTATTTTTGTGCTCTACTTGACAGTGGTTTCTGACTGACTTCCAGCAAGGCAATAGTCAACCTGACTAGTATTTGACACCTCCTATGAGCTAAATATAATTTGGATTTTATTTACCTCATAGTATTTCTTTAACAAGCTCTCTGATGTGAGTTCTTCCTGGAAAAAAGAATTCCCCACATTGCTGTCCTTACGCAAAATAAATAAAATCTTTCTGTCTTCTTGCCACATTTAGATCTATATATATCCCTGGTACACAGAGATATCAGCTTGGGAATTGGCACGCTGAGGGTAAATAAATGAATTTACAGTAAAGCCTGGTTATTGTTTTTAAAGACCTATTGAAAGGAGAAGACTGTTCTTAATTTTCTCTCGTAATCTCATTTCAAGATGTGTAGCTCGTAAAGGTCTGTCAGAACGTGGGGCCTGGACTTTTATCTTCACTTTCCAGTTGAAAACCTGGAGGACACTCTGGTTTTTCACTCCCGGCTGTGGTCACGAGGAGAAGCCGTAGCCAATATGGGACAGGATCCTGCGGGCCGCCGCCATACAGATTCCTTGTCCAGAAGTGAAAAGAGCTGTTAATCCTGCCTTGTTTGCTTTGCACACCACACCCCTGCTTATTGCCCACAATCTAAATTACAGAGGCGGCCAAACTTGCTTCCTGTTAAAAACAATAGCCCTGGCTGACACATCGCCTCGTAATGCACGAAGCAAAGTGCCGGGGAACGGCCGGTGGGTTTTATGGCCAGATGGGCCCCATGGCTGGGGCTGCTGGTGCTTGTGGTCCCTGCAGAGGGGTCACCACCTGCGCCCCAGACAGGCAGCAGGCTGGAGAAAAATGTAGGGGCTGCCGATAGCGTGCTGTGGAAAGAAATGACTTTATGGGGGATGTTAATTAGGGGAAATATATCTGGGAACATGGGGAAAACTTCCTGACAAGGACAAGTGTGAACAGGATCATCAAAGGTTTATGAATTTAGTGGGAATTTCATAGGAAAGCTAGTTTGTAAGCGTTCAACTGTCTCAAAATCTGAGTCATGCTTCTCCCTGTAAGAAGGAAGATATTATTTTGTTGCAGAAAATGTTTTCATTAGGTACTTTTCATTTGAAGGATCGTACGTGGGGATATAAGTCCTAATTTCCTCAGTTTGTTTTACCTTTTCTAGGAAATGCATGCAACAATCAGAGCTGATGTTCTTCGTGTCTAATAGCACTACTGAGAAGAGTGGTGCTGCGTAGGAGTCCCTCTGCAAACAGAGGATATATAGAAAATGTCCCAGGTATTTCTCAGGAACTATACTGGATCGCAGCCAAAATGTCATGGAGGACGTAAGTAACATACCCAGCACTTCCCTGTACAAACATTTTTGCGTTCACAGTGTCTGGCTAACAAAGGGCAACACAAGCTTGGTGTGAGCAGATTTGCTGTCCTTTGAACACCTGGCCACCGATGCCAAAAATTTCTGATTCTGGTATATCAAGACACGTCCAGTGACTGTATCTGTGGTCCTAGGATGTGTACCAGCTTCCGAAATAGGAATTACTTTTCTCTTGTTAGAAATGGAGAATGTCACTGTCTTGTATACGGGGCCACTGCTGCTTCCCTGTGTTTGCCCTGGTGAGGTGCCACGGGGTTCAGTTGTTTATGCTGCAGTTGAACTGGCCGAATAGTGCGGCGGAGGGGTGGTGAGTCAGGCCCATGATTGTTCAAGTGCAGGAAAACAAAAGTGTGCAAAGTGATCTGGGCACCGGAGCTGGAAAATCCGTCCGAACCCTTTTGCTGTTGGTTTGAGGAGACTCCTGTTATGAAAGCGTTCCTGGGCCATTATTAAGGCTTATTTTTCAAGGGATGCTGGCATGCTGGGAAACTTTGCACTTATTTCGATTTTAATGTTCTTTTGTTCTGCATTCTGACTCAGAATAATACCTTTCCCTGTGAGCCGGAATTACAGCTGGAACCAGGTTATGGGTTCAAAATTAAGCCGGTATCCCAGAGATTTATCTCACCGATAGGGGTTAGAAATAATTTTCCCTGCCTCTACCTACAGTTTCTATGCTTACAGTTTCCGAGGGAATCCTGGGCATACCTTGGGAAGGTTCTCTCTCCCTGTTTTTATCCTTGCTTTGGGATCAGATGACATCTGGCTCCATCGCTTCGTCAGCCTTTAGATAATTTACTGTTTCCATCTCTCTTCCAGCATGATCTATATGATCCTCCCCTGAGACATTTTAACGTCTGGAATGAACTCCCCCATCTTCTCCAGTGAACACTGAGGCAGCTGATTAACTGTAGCCAAATCTACCCTTTTTCTCTGTAAATTATCCCTTACTGTCTCCTCCTTCCTTTCCTTGGTTTTAACTAACAACCTCATGAAACATCTGACTCCTTGGTTTTTCTAGGGAAAAATTTTAAACAAAACCACGTTCAGACACACAGACATACACACACACAACGCGAACAATGAACGCTCACAGACAACCAACAGCATACTCACAGAGGCATGCTTATATAGAGATACAATGACGTAAATCAACACCCAGAAGCATTTATTAAATTACCCAGATATACACACAGAGGAACAGGCAGATGGGTTAAGGCTGCGTTTTTACTGGTGGATAAATGAAATCATCACTTTAATGCCCATAGGAGAGTATTTTGGAAAAGCAGTGGCAGTAGCAGCACCAGATATTAAAGGTGATAATATCTCTTTATTCACTCTTTTGGGCTAATTGGCTTATCCTAGAAAATGGCAACCGATGCATAGCAAGTGTGAACCCATACACCTTCATAATCAAAATCAGTGTGAAAACAGCATAGCAGTCTTTCCTGAAATCATTCCCTGTTCCCAGGCAAGGAATGATTCCTGAAACTTGCAGGAATCCCTAAACTCCCTCTTTTGATTGCTCTGGGCAGCCCCATCTTCCTTTTTTCTTTCTAACAGATATGAAAGCAAACTGGATTCCCTGCGTACAATCGGGGGAAGCATTATTCCTGATATATTCCTGAGCTACCCAGCTCCTAATGTATTAAATGGACTTTTTCTTGAATGCCCATTTTCCTCACAGTATGGGGCATTAGGAAAGACTGCAGTTCATTAACGGCTGGTACCTGGTTACCCCCACACCCATTTAAGGAGGCATTTTACCCACAGATATAAGTTAACTGAAACAGCTGCATGAAGTAAACTGGTTGAATGTCTTTCCTGGCCCACATGCCAATTTTTTTCTCATTAAAAACTACTGCTAAGCTGACTGTAATCTCCTTAGATGTCCTTGAACCAGGGGATTCACCTGTATCCTCAATATGCTTATACTGAGGTATGTTATATATGATATGAGGCCTCTAAGCATGTTTAACCAGCCCCATGATCCCTACTTGCACCTTTCTACCCAGTGCACCAGTCCTGCTAACTTCACCCAACATTTTCTTTATTTCTTGTTTCACTGTTAAAATCTGGATAGTGTATAGAACTGTAATGATCTTTGCTCTTGACTGCAGGGCAAACAAGAGGCCAGGTCCCGGCTGTCTGTACTTACAAACAAGACCTGGTACGCACAGAATGCCTTTATTCTGCTGCTGTTGATAATGATAACCCAGCCCAACTCCACGCTGCCCATGTTACATCCACTAACTCGTGCAGCTCCTCCCATCACCTGTGTGGATGTGGTAAACAAATGTAAATTGCTATCTACACCGGTGCAATTTGCTGATGGAGTTAACCAATTCACAAGTTGTTTTTCACTAACAGCTGTACCATCCCTAATACTCTCAAGGTCTTACTAAAGGCTTCAAGAGCTGGTGCCAGATAGGTGGTTCTTTCCTACAGTGTCTTGTTCTGCATTTGTATCTTAAAGCTTTCCATAGCATCAAAGAAAATTCAATCAAGATGTACTCTTTTTAGTTCTTTTTCGTATTATGGAAAAATAGCCTTATATACTGAAAGCCAAATTTATATATCGAAGAAAATGCCTCCATTTTGCAATATTGTGGTAGCTCAGAAACTCTGATTTCTGTGGTCAGCCACAGCCTTGGGCACTATCAAAGCTATATGCATGATATTTTTTTTTCTTTCCTGGTTTTGATGTGTGATGCATTTCTTCTAGGTATATGGTACAGTCTGTCCATGTGAGTGAAATCTACCACCACTGACCATTTGTTCTTTTCAGAGAATTCTCTTGGACTTGCCATCATCTTGCTCTGTTGCATGTCAGCCAGGGACTGTCCTAAGCAAGTCACTGCCATTCTCTTATCTTCTGTTTCCCCTTGGATTGTAAAGCCTCCAAGGATATTATACTTTCAAGAAATCAGCTATGCTCAGCTGATAGACAGGTAAAAATTACAAGGTGTATAATTACCAAAGCATACCCAAACAGCTGATTTCTTTAGTTGTATCTGGGAATCTATAAATCATGAAAGATAACTACGCTAAATTGACTGTCCCTTGTTTTCTTAGACTTCTTCGGTCAAGGACTGTCTTAGAAGGTGCTTAGCACAACAAAGCCACAAGCACTGAATGAGGTGCACTGTCATGGGATGGGAGTTTCTACTTCGCTTTATAACCCTGCTCAATTAAGGTAATGTTAAGAAAAGACGGAGGACAAGTGGGAGAGTTTCAGCTGCCTTTTGTGTAACATTGTTTTAAAACGATTGTAACACAGGAATTTAATAATAAAAACAATAATTAAGGATGTTGTTCTATCTTCTCTTTCTTCCTCTATGACACCTCTTACCAGAAAATCTGTGGATCCTAATCCTGCTAGTACTTGACGCTCTTTCCTATTCTGCTTTTTTTCTCCCCCTGGTCTTTCAAAAAATAATCCCAGTCTTTCAGCATTTCATCCACTTCTAATTTCACTTCCCCAGTGTGTTGGTTCAGTGAGTGAAGATACACTTCCCTAATCTGTGGATGACCTTTTTCTTTCTTAGTTGTTCTTCCTCTGTTTTGGGGAAACTTCACCTTACTGTGACAAGCTCACAGCTCTGCATCATATCCCGTTTCCCTTTGACTTTTAATGCTTATTTGTGTTATGGTGATGTTTTATACGTGTTAAGAGCTAATAGAGCATTTCAGACTGATGAGCACTCACAACGTGGAGTGACTGGTAGGATGTGACCTATTGATGAAATAGGAAATATTAGCTGGGGGTGAGAACAATAATGCAGACAGTCTAGCGGAAATGGTGGCTTTTCGCTACGTCCTGCCAAATGACGTTTTTTTACATACATCTTGATGGCAGTAAGCACTAAAGGAAAAAGAGACGGCAGCCTGATGAATTTTGTTGGGAGCTCTTCTTTTTCCAGGGCTTTTTCCATTCCTGGGTGTGTGGGTGGCCCTGGAAGAAGATAGAGGCTTGGAGGGAAGAAGTTTACTGCGTAGGGCTGCTGTCACTTAGAAGGGTGAATGCGGGGGAAGGACAGCAGATACCTTAGCTGCACTATCTGATCGGGTGCAGCAAAGCAGAAAAGAAATTTCAGGCTCTTCCCCCTCTTCTTTGTATCTTCTGCTTATTTCCTTCCTATCTGCTCGTTTGTTTATTTCAGTTGCCTCTTTGTTTCTGTTTGTCCAATTCAGACTTAGACCTGAGATTATAGACTTGAGACTTCCTCTTTCCACTTAAATTCCTTCACCACGGCAAGTCTGTTAATGCTGCTTCTGTTCAGATACATTTTACCTACTTTGTATAGTGCTCCATCCTACTAATATCAGATCAGGTAAAAGTCAGACTGGAATGCTGTTCAGATCAGCAGATGGCAGACTCCTTCTAGCAATTGATGCCACCAGCTTCATCCTACATCCCCCTACATCAGAACATCTGATGATGACAGGCAGAAAAAAATATGATTTCTGCATCATGCTCTCAAAAGTGTGCATTATGTCAGTGAGGAATCAAAGATATATTTGTCACCAGAGTCTGCGTGGCATGCAGTTAGCCCTGTAGCGTAGTGTGCAAACTGGGAAAACAAGACCACAGAGACTGAGTAAACCTGAGAACAGTAGAAATCTGAATGTCAGAGGTGTCAGAGAATTACAAGTTCACATCAGAGTCTGATTTCCCTCTCATTACTCCACCTGTGAGGTGTCCTCCAAAATTGATGTTAGGCTCAGAAGTGGGTGACGAGAAATTTGGGAAAAAGAAAGAGATGCTTGCAAATGCAATCTTAATTTTATGTGTCTGTGATCAATGGTGCCCTAATCAAGCCCGTCCTTCCCTTAGGGGCAACTGGAGAACTGCTCCTTGCAGAGTGGGTTTCTTTAATCTTTATCTAGTTAGGTTTTAAATGTCCATCACTCCTTTTGGGAAACAATTCTGTTTTCCAAAGTTTTATGACTTGCTGAATCCCCTTAACACCACCACGCTGATTAATTTAAACAAACTTCAAATGCAGGACTTCTAGCATCTCTTTTATGTTTTATATGTTTGCTTGAATGTGTTGTATTCCCCAGTTTCACTGAAGAATGGTTTTAAAGTATTTTTTGACAATACACCATTGTTATGAAAATGAGCTGACTAGTGAGTCTGATAGCAGGAATTTGCTCTGAGTCAACAGTGGCAATTTGCAAGCATTGACTAATGAATTCCAAAATCCACGCAGCACCTCTGTGAATAAGGGAAGAAAGCTCCATTATCTCTAATATGCATCGAGGATTCAAAGATGAGAGGAACAGCTGCTGTGTAAGAGTCTAAGCGGATATTGAATACAAGTTGGGAATTCCTGGTGCTTGCTCCTCTGCTTGGAAAAACTGTATCTCACATCTCTGTACAGACAACTCTCAGGGACATGTTGAGCAGACAAGAGCGGTGGGGTTTTTTTACAAAAAGCATGAATGTGGTAGGCCCTTACAGCCTCCGACAGAAAATTTCAGCGAGAGACAATAAAAGGAGATTTCTTTTCTTCCCTCTTCGATTGACTGGGGAAAGAGTTTGCCAAAACATCTGTTAATACCGTAACAGATTATGTAAAATAAATTAGGAATAATTTAAAGGTGGAGTAAGGGCTTATTTTACTCCTTTTTCTTGTTTTCCCTTTGAAAGTGTACTACAAATCCAGCAAAGCCCCTTTGGGGACAGCGCTCTCACCCCTGGTAAGCGCATTCCCTGTTGAGGCATCTCAATATTTATATCTGGCCCTTGCCACAGCTGCTCCGTTACTCCCCTCATATAGCTTGTCATATAATGCCACTGCATGGATTTACTCTCAAGCAAGGTGCCTTTAGGCAGTATTTTTTTCCTGCATAGGTTTTGGCATCTCAAGTGTTTTCTGGTGGGTTTTCCAAGCCCCCCACTGCTATGCAACCTGTGTTATTGGCACCGAGCACTACTCACAAATTGCCGTTGTCTTTGCCTTCAGACTATCACATTGTTTTTGTTTTAACACACGGTTGTAAGTGGGTGTTACCAAGCTTAAGAAGGTATGTCAGGACAGGGCTTCTGTTTTGGCACCCAGGAATGACCTCTGCAGAACACCTGATGGACTTGAGTGTAGACAGGCAAGAGACCAAATGCTGGAAATGCATGAAAAGTGTTTTTTTCTTGAGGGTGGAGTCCCAGCTGGAATTTCCAAATGATTGTGTTTATGGGCCTTGCTGGTTTTATGGGCATATAACTGAGCAGGTGAATATTCTGAATAATACAGATCACAACTGAATTAGTTTTGAGGAGGGGAAAAAAGTCTCAATCTATTCCTCTGTTGCTTATCCAGAAGTCTATCTGTCTTAAACTGCATGGTGGGGATATCCCAATTTTCCAGGATATGGTGTCTTTCCATAAGTGATGCTTCTGTTTACAAAACCTACAATGAAATGGCAGGGAATAATAAAAAAGAGCAAGATACAAAGAAGTGCAACTGCAAGGGAGCAGGGAGCAGGGCACAGGACTGGCAGGTGGATCTGAATCGTCCTCCTGCCACCGACCTCTCTTCTGGAGGAAACATCTTAACCTCTGCCTGTTTCCCTGCCAGCCCCACTCTCCTTTTGGTCCAATTGCACTGATATTTCTGCAGAGTATGACAAGTCTCTCTCTGACTCTCTCCTTCCCCTTTCAAATTTGACCTGTACCTACAGGCCCTGACTTAAAAGAGCTTCTGTTTGGTAGTAATATCAACGATAATAAAGAAACTACTCAATTTTCATTTCCAAAGCCTGCATTTCTATTCTAGCACAGAAATGAAGTATTTCATAGAAAACCTCACAAATTCTTGAATTATTCAAAACTGATACCGTGCCCATAAGCGCCTTGTGAGTAGCTAGAGGTACATTCTCACTGATGTGCTATTTATTATGAATCATTTGCTCAGTGTTTATTATATGAATGAATGATTATGTCCCACTTTCATGATAAAATTCTGGTTTGATTTGCTCATAAAAATTAGATTCTGGGGAGAAAAACAAAACGTAGAGCAATCCCCAACCACCACCTTGAAATACTGCCGAGCATGTATACCTGAGATGTCTGTTGGTCTGCATGGAGCCAGAAGAGGAAGTCTGGAAAAACACAACGCTGGGAATGCAATTCATCCAACTTCTGCTCAGTATAATTTATAAGGGACATGAGAAGGGGTGTTAGTTTTAATGTGTTCAGCCTTGGGTCACATACCAGCCATTTACTGCAGGTTGGATGGCTACGTGTGTTTTGGCAAGCTATGCAGCAAGCACTGTGTTTCAATTTCACTTGTCTAGACAGGGTTTTCGGTTGCCCCGTTCTGGCAGGCAATGTGAGATTTCATACCTTGATCTTATCGTTCTGTGCTGAGTTTACTTCAGAGAGAACACCTGCAGCCTGAGAGCGTCGATTCAGTGTGAGCTGCAAATGCAGAGCGCCTCTGAGGATTTGGACCTCTGTCCTTGACAGGGGTTGCTAGCAGCGGCGCTGCCTGATGCGCTGTGCTTTTGCAATATCTTAATGGATTTCAACACTTTCGAACGGTGGATTTCCAGTGGAGGCTTGGATCCTTTCAGGTAACTCGTGGGTTGACTGCTATAGACCAGCCTTGCTTTTTTTGCTGCCTTCTGTGAAACACGAGTGGAAAACATCTGCTCTAATTTGCCAGGAAATTCACTTAAGAACACCAGACTCTTTACATATCGTCCTCGGATTGGCAAGCAGCTCTCAGAGATGACAATTACGGTAGATTTAAAGCAGTGGTTTGAGCAGGTGGCTGGTTTGCACAAACTTTCACTAAAATAGTCACACTGGTTGCAGTTCTCGCTGAGTGAAGTGTTGGTGCAGGTGAGTATATGCGAATAGTCCTACTATTGACACTATTATTGTTTGTACCAGAACAGTGCCTCTGTCAAACAAGAACAGGTCTCCCTTGTACCAGGCACCCTAGGAACTCCTAGAAACAGACAGTTCCTACAGTAAAAAGCTTACATCTAAACAAAGCTGTCCTTTTAAAATTTGGTTTGCAAGTCTTTTTTTTTTTAATTATTATTATTTTTATTGCAGATCCACACATATTTACAGGTATGAGTAGATCTGGTTTTATTTCAGTGTAAATGCGTGCGTCATTCACTCCTAGCAGTATATGGTATACAAAACCCTGTGGGAACCGCCTGTAATGTTTAGTGCATAATGACCGGTCAGTTTAAGTTCAGGAGGTAAGTAATTGCCAGGGCTATGAGATACTGACAATTTGAACCTCTATAAAAGAGATTTTTGTCTTCCTGTTGGTTGTATTATTCATGTCATTAAATGAATGTCTTTCTTCTAACCTTAGCCAAATTGTGCAATTCTGTGCATCGTTCTATAAACTGGCACTTAGGAGTACTCCAGAGACTTCCGAGCTTTTTATAAATAATTTTGACGCTAACATGCAACAAAAGTATCCCTCGAATTTGCTAGTAATTGATAGGTTACAAAAACCTTCCCTCCTGAAAGTGTTTAAACAGCAATTCTCCTGTCAAATGCAAGCCTATTTCAACACAACAGCTCTATAATAACACACGTGATGGACATGCTCGCAGTAATTGTGGTCCAGCCAGTCATGTATTGTCTTTGACAGCAGCCACTACAAAAGGCTTTATGGCAAAGGCTCCCAAACCCTTCCAGTTGCAGCTCGCCTCTCCAACAGATAATCTGGGCGACTCGTGATGCAAACATATCAGATGAAAGAGCTTTCTCTTGGGCGGGCTCACGACTGCGCTCGTAACTGCTGGCACCTCACTTGGCATCGTGACCTCTCATTTGAGAACTATAGCACTAGGAGATGCCACCAGAAACCCAGCCGCAGGTACATGCTGTGAAATAATCGACTCGTCACAAAGCAGATCATCCCTTTCCCAACCTCACTCAATTGGAGACGAGCTTAAACTTTTAAGCATGAAGGTTTATACTTCCTCCGAATGTTTTGCTAGCATCAAGTAAAACAGCCCTGTAAATTCCTTCTAAATTCTGAACCTCGGCAATACCCACTGCAATGAGTTCCACGGTTTAATGGCATGTGCACACACTATATGAAATGTAATTTTTTTTGTTGGTCCTAACTTGGTTGTTCAAATGAGGAAATGGGAAATGAGATCTGAGTTCTACCACTACCCTTTAAATTGCTGAGAAAAAAGCGAGTATAAACAGTACTGTTTCTCTTGACACGGCATTCATATTGCACACAGCATTACTGAGCCGTTAAGCGGTTGAGAGGTCTTAGAAGGGAGTTCATTTTTTTCATTTGGGATTTTTTTTTTTGGTAAAGAATTGTTCTGCTTCGTGGATGATGAGAGGATACTCAACATCCTGCTCAGCACCGTACCAGCAAGGTGCCATTCTTCCTGGGCTTGCACACCAACCCTGCCATTCCCATGCTGGTGCTTCAAGGGAGCGCAGTCCCCCCATAAAGCCGGAGGAAAAGGAACACCAGTGGGAGCTACTGGTGAAGCGACAGCAAGCAGGCTCGGGGCTTCCCTCGCCGTTTTCTGCAGCGGTTGCACAAGAGCTTAATGCTGAAGTGAAGATGCCCAAAACTCAACCTGTAACATGCTGTCATCTTATCGCTTCCCTTCTCCCTCGTCCCCACGGGAGAGGCGGCCACCCACCCTCCGCCCTGCCCCGGGCTCCTGCCAGCGCGGGGGCTGAGAGAAAGGGAGATTTACCGCGCTACCCGCCCCCCCTTTCCTCACGTTTTCCCCCGCGGCGCTGGGGGTTCCCCTCATGGCGGAGGATGCGCGGCCTGACGGCAGCCGGGCTGCCCCCGCGGGTGCGCAGGTGTGCCCGCACACCTCCAGCCCTTCCCGGGCGGCGCCGCCCCCGTCCCCGGCCGAGGGACGAGGCTGAAGGGGGACGGGGGCGACGCGGCCCCTCCGAGGAGAAGAGGCGAAAAGGCGGGGGGGAAGGGGAGGGGCACAACGGCCGCGCGCGCGGCGCTTCCCGCGCACCTCGCCCGGCCACCGCCGCCGCTGCCCTCAGCGGCTCCGCGGCCATTGACGTCAGGGAGGGCGGCACATGACCCCGTCGGAACCAATCGGCTGCTCCCGGAGCCGCTCCGGCGAGAGGCTGTCGGCAGCGCTCGCTCCTCTCGCCGCCTCCTCCCGCGGCGGCGGCGCGCGTGGACGCACACAGACACACAGACACACACACACACACACACACAGACACACACCCCCCCCACGCACACCCACGGACGCGCACACGCACCCACATACATGCACACGCGCGCCCGCCGCCGCACGCTCTCGCGCACACGCCCCGGGGGGAAGGAAGGAACCGCGGCCGGACGCCCCGCAGCCCCCGCCGCCGTCAGGAGCCCCCACCACCGCCGCCGCCCCCGCCGGCTTTTGTCTGCCGCCCCCGCCGGGAGCCGACCCTCCTCTCGGCCGGCGCCCGCCCGGGAGCATGGACGCGGCGCTCTGAGAGCCGCGAGGGGGACCCGCCGGGGGCGGATTTTGAAGTTTGAATAAGGATTTTTATCGCTTCCCTTTCCCCCCTTCCCCCCTCTCCCCCCTCCGGTGCGGTTCAATCCCTTCCCCCGTCTTCCCTGACAGGTTTGTTTTTTTTTTTTCCCCTTCAGCGTTTTTTTTTGTTTAATCCGCCGCGTGGGGTTGGATTTTTTTTTTTTTATTCTTTTTTATTTTATTTGGTTATACCCGTCTCTACCGCCCGTAGAGACCGGTCTCCCCGGGCGGCCGCCGCCGAGCGCCACCCCCCGACCCGCGGGGCTGCCATGGATCGCACCGGCGGCTCCGGCGGGGGCAGCGACCGCAGGCAGACCGAGGAGAGCAAGCCGCTGCTGGGCGAGATGTCCGCTCCCGAGGGGAATAAAATGGGTGCCGCGCCGTGCCGGAGAGCCCTGCTCCACTGCAACGGCATGAGGTACAAGCTGCTGCAGGAGGGCGACATCCAGGTGTGTGTCATCCGGCACCCCCGGACGTTTCTCAGCAAGATCCTCACCTCCAAGTTCCTGCGGCGGTGGGAGCCGCACCACTTGACCCTTGCGGACAACAGCGTCGCCTCGGCCACGGTAAGAGCCCGGCCGGGCCCGCCGCCACCGCCGCGGGGGGCGGCCACAGCGCGGCCGCGGCCACGGCGGCTTCCCCGCCCCGCGGGGCATCTGCGGGGCCGGACCCGCCGCCGCTGCGGGGCCGGGGTGGCGTGGGGGGAAATGCCCGCGCCTTTGTGCCGCGGTCGCCGTGCTGCCGGCCCGTGCGGGGTCCCCCCCGAGGGGGTCGGTGTGTGAGGGGGGGGCTCGGCTTGAGTGAATCCCGGAACGCCTGCGGGGAATTTTTTTTTTCCTTCTTCGTAATCCTAGGGGTATTTAATTTTGCAGTTTCGGTGTTTTTTCCTGAGCAAGTCTGGTTTTCCTCCATCATCATCATTATTATTGTTATTATTATTGCTTTTCTGGGCCTTTTTTTTACTATTTTTTTTTTTTTTCCAATTCCTCCCTTCTCGACATGACACCAACATGAAATCGCCACACCGAGCCATTTCTATCCGAAACCAAAGTCGGCAGATATCTGCTGGCACGTTGGCCAAGTTGGAGGTGAGGGAGGTGGAGGATGCTTTTAATTCGAGAGCGAAGGCTCAGGGTTTGCACGGTCTTTGCTCTGCTTTGTTTTAGGCCTGGTTTTGGGGCTCTGATTTGGCGGCCACGTACCCTGCCTAGACACAGGCAATGTGATCGTAAAATATGGAGATTCCTTCAGGGTTTTCTTCCTGATGGAAAAATGATGCAAGAGAAAAATGCAAGGTGGTGATATCAACAGTACAAAAGATGTACAATAGATGGGTACAGTCTTTAAAATTATGATTTATATTTACACATACAACTTAAAAATTCATGGCCAGTATTATTTGAACATTCATATAGTATGTGATGTGACTACACCCAAATTTTGTCTAATAGCGATTAACACGGCTCACAAAACGTACTTTACACTGATTTTTCATCATTCAGTACTTCGGTCGTGTCCTTTTCTGATTTATATGTAAATGTCTCATTTTTCTCAATGGCTTCATTCTGGCCTTCCTATAGGACACTGGTGATATGAGAGAATGGATTGGCTTTTGTGTAGATTTCTGTTAATGGTGTATTTCAGTGGGTTTCATCCAGTCTGTGCTGTGCTCGGAGGTTGGATTTTTTCACACTTTGGTAGGCAGGCACACAGTGTGTGTAAATGTCTTTCCTGCATCATGCTCTGCTGTGGAGTATTCAAAGCAGGTTTTCAGTGGGAGCTACTTTAACCTTCAGGTAGGCCAGCTGCCTATTCTCACGGAACTCTTTTTTGTGCCACAATGACATCTCTGCTTACCATTTCCACCGGGCTGTCGAGGATGTTTCCAAGGGAATATTTTTCTTTCTTTGATAGAGCTACGTGTGTAAAGGGAGAAGGAAGACTCGGTCGAGCATTGCTGGAGAAACCCCCCGAAAGACACGAGCACAAGGAGTTTTTGCAGTTCTTCATTTTATTAAGATACCATCAGCGTAGAGGGGAAGTTGAATATCAGTGGAGATGAGGCATTTTCCTGGCAGTATCCATAGCCGATTATTTCTGAGGAGAGGAGAAGGATACTGGTAGAGAGAGGCACGATCATGCTTTAGACGTTAATCTCTGCAATGTGGCAATACTAGGCATGAAGTTGTATTTGTACAGGAGACATCAAACTCTGCTCACTGGCAAAGCTTTCACCAAAGAAACCATCTCTGAAAAAATTTCTAAAGTCCTATGGGGTCGTGCTTTAATTAACGTTGAGGTGTTCTCATTCCTAATTATTTTATGTATATAAATAGCAAGAAGATACTAAAACAGTGTACGTACCATTGCAGGCTCCATTTTGTTAAGCAGTGCTCTTCGTGCTTGGTCTTGCGCCTTATCATTTTTTTCCAGCGCTAACTCAGCAAGTAAATACCGTTGTTCGCAGAAATATCTGTGCTTTATTATTTCACGTAATGTCTTTGGTTTCCAGGGAGTAATTAGGGCACTAGGATAAGGTCAGCGTTCACTTGTTGCCTGAATATATGGGTACATTTAGCAGGTATCTTTCAGACATTGGTTCTATGATACCTAGATTTTACTCTTTTTTTTTCTGAGCTGAAAAGATGCTATTTAAGCAAAATATAGGGTAGTTTAACTCCCACCCCCTACGGAAGTGGGGTACAGGCACAATGCCAAAACCTCCTGAAACTGTAGGTAGATATGTAAATGCAACTAATTTGGTTTTCAAGAGCTGTAGAAAAATATCCATACCGTCCATTGAAAGTGAGCATTGGCAGCACTCAACAACTTTGATAACAAGGTCATTTTTACACATAGGGCTTTCCACAGGCAGGGTGCTTTATGAGCAGCCGCTAATTAATGTTCACATCATCCCTTTGCAAATCCTCTGGCATGACGAGTTTTACTGCATTCTATATAACATGAATAAAATTGAACAGGAAAATAACATCGCTATGTTTTGCATTTGAAAGCAAAAGTTGTAATGACAGCTAAATCCAGATCTGGCAAATTATGTCCCTGAGTACAGTGGATAAGTTATTTGTTGATTCTAGGCACTTTCTATCCTTTTTATTGTCACTTGAGAGATATGTTTCAGTTGAAGTCTTCTCCCCACAACCTCTTACTTGTCAATGCCTGGGTTGCAATATAGGAGTTAACGTTAGTTTGTGTATAGATTATTTATCTGATTTTTTTCCATGGGTAGACACTGTATGTGCCCACATATAAGTCTGAATAATGAGACCCTACCTGCAGGTTTTTTGCAAGAGGTAACTACTTCCGTTGTTTAATTAGGCAGTTATATGTTTTGTGCTGACAAGATAGCTTTCCGTAGCAGCAGCACTGTGTGAGAATGCAATGGAACAAGTGTTAGGCCATCTTATTTTAGCAAAATTTAGGGAGAAAAAAAATAATGTTCTCTACAAAGTGCTTTTTCTGACATTATCACAAGCGACTGTTTCAATTAAAATAAGTCCATGTTCATCAAAAAAGAATAACAATAATAATTGTATTCTGAATTGGTATATACGCTCAGTTAACAAATGGAAAGGTGTTAGCTTGTGGAGTGGAGAGACCCATAACTGTAGGTGTTAGGACTTTATCTGATGTACGTGTTGTTTCCGTTGTTTGCTTCATGTTTCTCATTTCTCAAAGAATGGGTTAAACATAGTACAGTTTCACCATTACAGTTTTACTCACATCTTGTCCAGGCTTTCATTCTGGTTAAGGTTTTTTTTGGTGAAAGTAAATACGGATCTGTAACTTTTTTTTAAAAATGTAAATGCTAAAGTCCCAGTAGGAAATTCTGATACTTACCAACTTTGTTTGCCAGACAACAGCTTGCCTGGGGATGAATCTGACTTTCTCCTCCATGGGAGGAATAATGTTTATTTTATAAACACCTACCAAACTCAAATGTAGCACCCTGACTAATTTTTTTTCCAGTGAGATCTGTCCTTGCACAGCTTGAAGGGCTTGATAGTAAAAACAAAGACAGAAATAAAATCCAATTTAATATTCCTTGTGTGATTTCTTTTGTGTGAAGAATAAACCTATGGTTATCTTCAGCAGAAATGTTAAAATTTAATTTTCAGTAGTTTATAGGTAGCCGTCATAACTGAACTTCTGTGCCTTTAATATCCTTCTGCCTTGTCCCTTTCATGTCTCTGCCCTGCTTTTCTCTTTCATTGTTTTTCTTGCACCAGTTGGGAGTAGATGTTTAGGACAATGAGTTTTAAAGTACCGAGTTGCAAGAAAGACTTGTGATACGTATGTATGCGCAGCAGACAAGGAAAGAATAAATAAGCGATTCATTTTTGCTGGCTAGGGATGGCCTCTCTAATTCCCATCTGGGATGATAAGCCATAATTGAAACCATGAAGTTACTCATTAATGTCCTTCAAGGAGGTGGAAACTTTGGCTTTTCATGCCCATTTCACATTTCTTGGTTTCGCCTTGGCAGGTAAGTTGAGTGTAATGTTATATTCGAAGATGGTGACAATCCTGAAAAGATTTGAGTGTCTTTTAAACTTTTTTCTGTACCAAAGTGATGTATGAGGACAATAGTTTATTGACAAGCTAGCTAACTAGAAATATATTTGAAACAAGAACGTAAGTGGATTAGGGAGCTGCGTTTGTATTTTCTTCTAGAGACAAGAACGTACCCAATTGATATTAAATGAGGCAGGGCAGGATGATCTGTTTCAAATAGGAGAAGTGGAGTAGAAAATTGTCTTCTAATTGTTTTTTAAAATTCAACAATTCTGCTACTGCGTGTGTTTCAGCATGCTATTACATGTCTTTCCTTCCTTCTTTTGGTAAAGATAGAGCAAAAATTCCTATCAAGCTGGACGCATTGTTTACTTTAGCACAGGTTCCCATTAGTTGGAAAAACACACTTTTTAAAATTAAATTTCCCTTGAAAAACAATTAGCTCAAGTGGGAAGTATTATGCAGAGCTCAGAAGTTTCAAAACAATCTTATAAGAAGAATTTTTTTAAAGCTTTCCTGGAAAAGGAATATTGTAGAGTATTCCATTAGAGATTCCAAACAGAATGATTATGAATTAGCTATAATAATAAAAAGTAAACAGTCTGTTTGGTAAACCAAGTGCTGTCCTTAAGTCCTGTGCTATTGATGGGGCTCTATGAACGTGACTTAAAACTAGCTTGATGGGCTTACCATCATTACATGTATAAATAAGTATGAACACGTAAATAACAAAGCAATTTAAGATAATTTTTTTGATCCATTATAACAATGGAATGCTAAATTACTATTTAAAAATAGTATCTCTCATTGTTTACTATTGCAAATGATTGTTTTCATTGGACAAGAAGTGGTACCTATGGGTTTTGGGTGTACATGTTTTTGCCTATTCTGGGTTACCCTGTTGCTATCTATCAGGTATTTTCTTCAGGCACATCAGGAGGAGCATTGAATCTCGTAATTTGTACACAACCCATGATAATTTAGAATTCCCTGCAAATTGAGAACAAATTGCTCCATGTTCTCTGTACTGTTGAAATTGAGATTCTGTTTCAGAAGGGAAGGCAGGCATGTGCCTGCATTAACAAACCCCAAATTTTTCTGAAGACTCGGTGATTTAATGGAATATTATTCTGTTGTGACAAACTTATTTTATTGCTATATTAGTTTGTAGCTTGGCATAAGAAAACCTAAAATGATATTTCTTTAAAGTTGTTTAGTGCCTATCAAACATACCTTTGAATATATAGTTCCTACAGTGGTTAAAAAGCATATTTATAAGTCAGTAGTGTTAAGGTATGTGTTTATATGTCACAGAGCTTATATAAAATATGAAAACAGAAGCTATATTCATTGATAGAGTGAGAGCTCTTAAGACTATTAGTGTTAACACCCAGCCAGTAAATTTTACATGTTTAGGAGCGTAAATAAAAAGGATACTCAGAAATACTTCTGCTTCATTTTTCGTTTTGGCTGGGGAGTATAGATGTGGTGCTAGCCACTGCGTGGTGGTAATAGTCCCCCGGAGGAAGCTTGTAAATTGCCTCTGGTCCTCAATGGGGACCTGATCCAGGGACTGGAGGAGCTCAGCATTCCTCACGGGGCTGGGCCTTCGTGGAGCTGCGAGGTCATCTTTATTTTTTTTTGTAGTGGAACATCGTAACTAGTGATGGGAAGAGTCTGCTAGATCATTGAAGTCGGGGTGCGGTCCTTCTAGGAAGGGATGTACTGCTCAGAGAAGTTGTGGATGCCCCGTCATTGGCAGTGTTCAAGGTCAGGTTGGACGGACTTTGAGCACCCTTATTTAGTGAAAGATGTCCCTGCTTATGGCAGGGGGGTTGGACTAGATGATCCTTAAAGGTCCCTTTTGACCCAAACCATTTTACGATTCTATGATTCTGCGAAACACAAAAAGGACGTTTAGTTTTTCAGAGGTGAAAGGCTAGGTTGAGAGTCCCATCTGCATCGACATTCTGGTTTGCAAGCTTAGGTTTGCGTTATTAGCAAGAGTGGGAGAAGAGAGGCTGAAGCCTTGGTCCCACCGGAATCATTGACAGAACTGTGTACACTGAGGAACGCTTCTGGAGGAAAAAGGTGGTAGGTATAGTACATAGAGAGGAGTGATTTTTTTGGAACTGTTTAATTTATTGCATATAATTTGTTCATACTTTTGAAGTTCCTAAATAGCAGGTGAGTTTTAACGTGATACAATAAAATGGCTTCTCTCATTTCCTTCTGTATTAGTAAGCTTGGCTGGACTAATAGGGTTTTACTCATCTCCCCACATAGGACTTATGGAAGAAGAGACCTACCTCAAATAATTCAAGCCTTTTGGAGTCTTTAGAAGTAATTAGATTGTGGGTTGCATGGGTAGATTGTGGCTTGTTTATTAGTGTTTTGAGCAGCGCTAGTTGCATCAGTTTTGTTCTGCGTCTGCATGTGTTTATAGACATGTAGTGCTTAATTCCATAAACAATCACGTGTTTGAAGATGATTGATACTTTAGCATGTATAATCCATATGGAGTGCTTGTGCATGTATGGGTACTCAATAAAATAACTTTCACACAGTCTGATGATGCAGTGTCATTGGCAGTAATGCTGTCTTAGGTAGTCCTGGCCTGTGCCGTTCATTTCTGCATCTGTGCTGTACCGCGTCAATCTGTCTTTTGTATGCGCTTAACAGTTGGCAGGGTCAAGTTGAGAAAATCTAGTGAACTGGCTGGGGAACGCTTTCTCTGTTTGAACCTTTTGCAGATTTGTTGTCTTTTAACTGGATCAGGGAACTGATCTGTTTCACCGTATAGTCCGCCTGACTATTGAGGAAGAAGAGAGAGGGAAACATGGTAGGCTGGAATTGCTGCCAAAAACAATGTATTATTAAATCATTGCGTAAAATTTTCCTGTTTTGCACAATATTTAAGAATGCAGGGGCAATACCAGGAAAGGGAAAAGACAATTGAAAAGCATACATTATAATCGAACACGTCACTGGTGAGTGAAGTTTTAGCTCTTGTGGTTGTGGAGGAAACCATGAAGAAGTCAGAACCAGATGCTAGATTAAACGGCCTTCACTTCATAGGCTTAAAAATGAAGAGAATTTAACAATACTCTCTAGGTTTGGAGGAGGGGGTCTTGTTTCAGAGTTTGTGGACATTTGATGTTATCAGTAGTGGCATCGTCCGTACTTAAAGTGGTTTCTTGACTTTGCCTCTTGAGCTGTCCCATGGCTGATGGGACAGGGCCATTAGAGTGGGAAATACAAAAGCAGGTAACGTGCCAGGTCACAGAATGTGGTGTCCAGGGCATGAGTTCATAGTGAAGGCTGTTTTCTTCTACTTTAATCTGAGTTTTCAGTATGTTTTTAAATAATTTTAAGTCTTTTTCCTTTTTTTGAGAAACTTCGGAAAAAAGGCATCTGTTTTTTCTGGATTTGAGCGTGTCTGCTAGATGTGTGCCTGTTACTAATTGAGCTCAAGAAACTCGTCAAGTTGTAATGACTCAAATCTGAACTGGAAGTACACTCAGTCATGTACATTCTTGGTCTCGCTCTGATGAAATCAGTAGGGTAATTTGAGGAGGGGGATTACCATTCATTGCTTGTAACGTGAATGGCAGGATGTGCTGCTCAGAAAGCCAGAAAGGTTCAGCGAAAGATCACCGTGCAGCTTTCAGGTTGGCTGCTGGTTGGGAGAGATGGCTGATTCTACTCTTAGGCTTGTACAGCTCTCTACAAAATAGAGCCCAAATTTTTGTCTTTGGTTGGCAGATCTGGAGGTGTTGAGCAGCCTGCACTAGGAGGAGTGGCTCTTCTATGATGAGAGGCTTGCTGGAAATTTCCCTGTTAGACAGAACCAGTATAGAAGCTGTTGCTATTTCACCCATTTTATGCCAACATTTAGACAGCACTGCCCTGGTGGAAAGTTAGTTTGTGACATTACTTTCGTCTATGGGGAAAACTGGGGCTGAGGACAGAGAAACTAACAAGGACTGCTCACCGCAGTCTGGAAGCCCTGGCAAGGACAGCAATGAACATCTTTAAGATGTGACAGACCATGGGACGAAGTGCTTCCTCTGCACCTTCATATCCTGCAAAGCTGGGGAAAACACATGCGCTTTGCTGCAGTGTATTAATGTTTAATTATTCGGTAGAGTCGTGGTGGATCAGCAAATGTAATTACTGACAGGGCAAGTGTTGTGGTATGTTTTTTTTGTTTGTTTTTTTTTTTTAATTCGTGTCCCCGTAGCTGAAAAGTCAAGGTACCATGGGAGGAGAGCAAGCCGATGTCAATGATGCAGGGAAACGCGATCTAGCTGGCTGAGCAGCCCCGGGTCAGGGTCAGGCTGCACCGGGGTGCATGCCCTTCTCATTCAGGATTCCCGGAAAGGTCCTGTCAGCCGCTGCCGCTGCTCCGCGGGGCATGTGCCGGCTCCCTCCTGCCTCTCTTCCCTGGACAATAGAGGTTTATTAAGAAAAAAATGCTGCTCGCTGCAAATTGATCTCTTTTCCCCCATTTGGTCTTGAAATTTGCCGAAATACTGCTGTGGTACGTGGTCCTGGCTGAAGCTTGCATGAGGGTGAATCCTCTACAGGGGCAGCTGCCCCCAGTTTCTCGGGGGTGTGGGAAGACGGTGCTGCTGCTTCTGCTTGTTGTCTTGCTTGATATTTGCATCTGTAGCAATTTTCACTTTGGAGGCAGTGAGGTTTAAAATGGGATAAGCCTTTCATGGGCCCTTGAAGTGTCTCTCTACCTTGTCTGCTCAGAATTACCACTTGTTTTAGGGGTAAGAGCTCTTGCACTTTTCAAAGTATGTTGCAGTTTCCCTAAAATTCTTGTTCCCGTGACCGAGAGATTGCATGATTTTCTAATTGGATGAAAAATTTAAAAGGAAAAATTGCTTTCACTCTCATTGAGAAGAAGAGTAATAACCAGGGCTTCAAAAAAGATGAATAAAAAATGAATATCCAGTGCTTCTGAAACTCCAGATCTCTACTTTCATGATATTAAGAATGGGTATGTCAAATGCTTGGAACTATCACTAAAGGGCTTTTGCTTCCACTGCTTAAAGAAATGCTGAATAAAATAAAATCTTTTTTTTTTCCTTTTTTAAAAATTTAAAACTCAAATCTGCAAGCACACAGAAATGGATTACGTTTTGTAAGATTTTGTTTACAAAGATGCCACATGTGGTACAATAAATGTTGCTTGAAGAAAGCTGAGATTAACCTAAATCAGAGGGTTTTTTTGAGAATACATAATTGCATTCCCAAATATAATTATATTTATATTTTTTATAATATTTTTCTTAGGCCTAAAGAGAAACTGTATTTGCAAGTGATAATCAAAATATTTTTTTCTTATAAATCAGTTGTACATGTTTTTGAAGTGTGTGTACACATTTTTGAAGTGAGGCAAGAATTCTGTAAACAAAAAAGTCGCCTCATTCTTTATGTGTGTACAGACAATTAACATCTCGCTGAGCAAAATTAGGTAATTGCGTGTGCAGGTAGACAGTTTGGATAATTTTTAAAAGAAAACTCTTTTTTTTTTCCCTAAACCTCCTGAAGATACCCATGGTGTGTTCCCAACAGTAGGTTTCAAACAGTACAGGGCAGATATTTCTCAATGGTAAAGCTGTGATATTGCTATTTTTTACATGGCAGTGGCCCTTTCCTCCCGGTCTTTGTCTGTTTCGGCTATTTGAGTATAAGCTTTTCGGATCGGTAGGTGTCTCTTATCATGTCTGGTTCCTGTTGTAAGGGGGTTGTGTTGTACCACCGAGTTTTTTGTTTGCTGCTGTAATACAATTAATTAGTGCGTATTGTGAGCAGGCTATGTTTTTGCTCTATCTGTGCAAGCACCTAAAATAAGA
The DNA here is from genome assembly GCF_965638725.1 of Aptenodytes patagonicus. NCBI lineage: Eukaryota > Metazoa > Chordata > Aves > Sphenisciformes > Spheniscidae > Aptenodytes > Aptenodytes patagonicus. Next base: position 5,584,240 of record NC_134959.1, on the reverse strand, counting down.
CTGAATGACTTTGTTATCCATTTTCAGGGATGGGCATTATTAATAGTAAAGTAGAAACTGCTTTTTAAAAAAAAGTTTCTGAAACTTGCCAAGTGGAATCCAACTTTTTAATGAAAATACTAAGGGTGTGTATATTTTTTCCATAAATACGAATGTCTGTTTGACCTTCTGTGAACATAAAAAAGAGGGATTATTTTTGGCCTTTAAAACAATCAGAAAAAATGATTTTTGGATGACAGTATAATGACTTCATTCTACAAGTCCTTGGGTTTCAACTTCACTGTGCTTCAACTGTCTCAAAGTGCTTTATGGTCAGTGTTTTTATACATGGGGAAAACAAAGAGACAAGTAAATGTAGATCAGGCTTTTCAGACATGTCTGCTACTGTTGGTTCATGGTTAATTTGCAGTTCCTTCTCAGTTGGTGTATGCATCTATGGTTCACTCTGGAGTGTCTTAGGTTGGACACCAAGAATCAGTAGCATGTCCTGATAGTATTAACTGAAATGCCTTGCCCTAATGGTCACGATAAATCACTGGTAGAAGTTGGAACAGAAATGAAATTTCTTTGCTTTGGCCGCCAGGCTGCATCTTCCCTCCTGATTTTGATGGCTATTCGTTTTCTTAATGGTTGTAAATCTCATTAAAAATCAGTGGAAGTGTGGGAGAGTGACTGACAGCAGAACGTGGCCCAGGGTGTCGTGCTCTTCTTACTACCCTTCAATCTTCCTGCAAAGAAAATATCTGTCAGGGAACCAGGTGCCAATCAGTTCAAGTCTCTTCCTTTCTGCAGCGTGCATGCTTTGTATATTCTCCTAATAGTCCCTTCTGACAGCCTACCACTTTGCTTTTGCTTTAGAGGCTGTTAAGATTATTTCAGAAATAGAGAGTAAGTCAGGGAAACCTTGACTGCACTGAAATTTTCAGGACGAGAGTGATCTTGCAAAATTACTATAGAAGCAGGGTGTTGTGATCCGTTTTTGAAAAAAGATCAGCAGTTCTCTCCCTTTCATACCTTGGATTTACTATACAAACTTTTTGATGTTGAGCTCTTAAATTTAGGAATCACTTGAGAAGAATATGATCGCAGAGTCATCTCAAAACACCATATTTCTCTCTACTACAATGTAAGCTGTAAGAAGGTAGGAAACTTAAAGTAGAAAATTATGTGGACTCTTAAATAGTGGATCTATGAGCCATGGGTGTAAGCTGACGCAATTCTGCAGATTTTTTTCCGGTAGCTATGCAGTTATTCTAGTTGGGGATCTGAGTGTCGAGTTGTTCCTGGCAGCTTGAAAAGGTAGTTGCACAATGAGAGATTTCTTTGCCCTGGCTGTTACAGTGCCAGACAGGGCATTGGATGTCAGTGACGGAGAGTTTTGAGTGCGTGCCTTCCTTGGATGCTCTGGCTCCACGGTGCTCTGACTATAGCTAAGGTGCCTGTCATCTGAACAGTTCGCTTAGTGTGTTGGCTCTGAGAAAGAAAGTGGGAAGAGGGGACCAAAACTGTGAAAGGCCCAGTGATTCTTTGAAGAACAGCATTTACTTTTGCAGCAGAGGAGATTTCCATCTACTTTGATGTACTGTGTTGAATGAGATCCATCCGTGTCCTTGTCTTACTGCTCAGTATTAAGATGCCCATCGTTTGAGTACCTGTTGATTCCTTGTGGAAGATGAATCACGTTCACTGAAGCAATCATGTTCCTTATCCAACAGTAATGTAGAAGAGAGGGGTTTATTTGGATGTCTGGAGAAAGAGAAAACAACATCATGTTACAGTTGTCGTTCAGTCATTGGTTAAACCAGAAGAAAATCTATACAATTGCTGTAAACTACTACCTTTAGTAAATATAGTAATATAGTGGCATGATTATGGGATTGGAAAAGGAGCTTCAGCTTATTCTTTCAGTGCAGGAAGACTGATACTTCCTCACATATTCCCTACAAAAGGAATAGCAGCTCCAGCTGTGTAATAAGGGCTCGAAGTAGTATTCCCAATCCTTTTTGTTATGAAACACAGCCAATTTTCTTTCCCGGTATATGGGATTGAGGAACATTGATGAAAGATATTAGGCAAGTGCAAATTATTAGTCATTACTTTGTTTAGTTTTTCTTTCAACTCTTCATGGTTCTTTCAGATCCTTCAGGGTTTGGTTTTTTTTTTTTTGGTCATTGATATTATGGTGACTTTTGAGGAAAGTTTTAAAATTTTTAACTAAAAAGTAGCCTGACATCCAGAGGCACAGAACAGGCTCTTCCTCTTCTCCCAGAGGAGCAAGTGGCTTGAGTGGAGTCCTGGCACTGAAAATCCCATCTACTTTGCAACCAAATAGTGTGGACATTGAAGAAAATGTAAAACTTGTGCTGGCACAGAACTTTGTTGCTGAAGGTGAAAGTACGGACACAGTCAACATGTCTCATCTGACTGAAACCACGTTTTCTAAGGTTAGATAATTCATCTTTTGTGATTGCTGTGAATGAAACAGGAAATAAAGCTGGAAAAGCTTGAAATTAAATGAAATGTGCAGGACCAGACATGCACTTTGGTATTAAATATTGACATACACCTTCTAGGTAACCACTTTGCCTTTGGAACCCAGCATTTGCCTGAAGACTGTAATGTCTTCGTGCTCTTATGTTTATGGTGAAAAAATTATTGGCATTGAGAAATATTGCTAACAGCCTGTCTCCTAACACTAACTTACACTTCTTTTGGTGCTACGTCACTGCCTCCCTTGAAATTAATCTTGTCTGATTTATTGTAAGTTATTTCAAATGTCCCCAGTGACTTGGGTTGACTAATGTACTTTAAATCTGGTGAAATCAAATCTGTCCTGGGAGTTGACTGTGTATAAAGCTGTTCCCTCATGGAGATAGAAGACATGGGAAAGTACTGAGCCCTCCTTGGTGCTTGCCCAAATATAGGACCGATCCTCTGTTGGTTTAAACCTGTGTACTGGTGCGTAGGTTGGTTGGTTTTAAACCTTGGGTGAGTTGGGATTGAAGCAGCACTAGCTATATGCATTCTCTATATATTGTGCAGGCTGTATGCATTTACTGGTACTACAGTATGGCCTGAGTGGACTTGAAGGGGGAAGGGAAAGAAAGGAAGTGATGATATGAAAAATTTAAACAAAGCAGCTTCAAGTTAGAGATCGGATCTGTGTGCTCCAGCTGAAAAGAGAAGTCTCCGAGTTAGTGACTGCAGTGTGCTTGTGACTGGAGCTTTTTGACTCATCTTGAAGGGATGTAGTCAATGGTGTAGCTTCTTGATATAGGGTGAAGATGGCCTTCTGGGGTGGCTCACAGCGTGTGAGGCCTATGTCATTGCATCTTCCCTTTTGAATGCAGCTTAAAAATAATGGAAATATTTAAATTTGGTGGATTATGTGTTTCCTAATGCCTCTTCATTTATCATACCTGCTTTAACTGAGATAAAGATGCAGTGCTGTGTTACATTATCTAGCTTTAACGTCAAGGGTTTGGGAGGTTCTGTCTCTTTTACTTGTTGGATTTTCTTAGCAGAAATAGGAGAAAAAAAACCTACCTCGTGCATCTTCCTGCCTGTACAGTCTGTACCTGGAGATCTGAGAGCTGCTGTCTTGAGACCCTTGTGTCTGATCTAAGACTCTTGCTGTGCTCGGATTTCACGTTACCCGATTTTTTTTTCTCTTGCATTTGTAAGAAAAGCCTGTACAAACAATGCTCTGCTGTTTCCAAACACTGTGAAGTTTTCCCCTTTGCTTCCTGTTTTTGTAGCATGTTTGTGAAAAGACCTTGTCTTCTTTGCACTAGAGTTAGTAGTAATGTAAATGCATTCAGCATTAGCTACTGTGTGTTCCAGCATGTAGGCACCCGAGTTTCTCTTCAGCAAGTGGTATTACTCTTTATTTGTGGTAAGACTAGATTAAAAAAGACTTGTGCATGTAAAAGTGAAAGCACAGGCAGCGTTAAATTATGCAGTCATGAGCTTGTTATTTCCCCTCCCCCCAAGTATGCAAGCCAGTTAGTAACCTAGTGATCTATACATGAGGCTTTAATTGGATATATGCCCAGAGTGCAGATTAATATGGAAAAGCTATAAAGGCATGGGTTCACAAACTTTATTTGACCACACGAGGACCGTCTGCATGATCCCATGTGGAACATGTGAGGGATTCTCAAAACAAAGCAATACCTTCATGTATTTGGGCAGATCTGCATGTAAACCACAGGATACAGAGGTGATGTCTTTGCGTTAAAGTCAATAGACTGTTGATTAAATAGGACTTCCTCAGCCTAGGATTCACTTCATGGAGTGCTTTAAGTGGGACAGAGGTGCATCTGTGGCCTCTGTGTAATTTACCCGTCTACTTATGTTTTAGTTTTGAAATTGTTGAAGTTTTCTTTTTTTATGATTGGATACAATCTTGGCTGCCTTTGGAGGTAAGGGGCAGGGGGGCGAATCTCCCTGTAGTGAAATGAAAACAAGCAGATGTCTTGACGGCAGCTGGCTACAGATGAATCATTTCATATAAACTTGCCTGGAGAACATGATCTTATTCCTCTATAAACGTATACTCCAGAGCAAAGGGAGAATCCCCATTAGTCAATGACACCCTCCTGGCCTAAAATTCCAGTGTTTCTGGTTTGCAAATCACATGAAGCACATACAGACTACTAGCTGTATTCAGCAAAGACTTTCTCAAGTTTGACAACACTTGAACAGATTTTGTGTCTCTTCTGGAATTTTTTTTCTAAATGAAAATTACAGTATCCCTAAATGTGTAAAAACAGCCACAGTCACACCCCTACGTCCCCCAAACCAGTTTGATAATGATAAAATCTCTTTTAAATTGGTATAGTATTGCAGTAAAGAGTTTGTTGGCTTAGGAGAGCCTTGTTGTGGGCGTAGCTGGCCTTCCTGACCTTTCATCTGATGGAGAGCAGTAAGGTATACCACCTATCTCAAAACTTCTCCCTTCTGCTTCCCCATGACTTTCTGGAAAGGGCTGATGTGTTAAGAAATGACAGTGGTGGCCCTGGATCTCGCTGTGGGATGGTGCTGAGCTTGGTCGTACATCTGGGTCCCAGAGTGATCTACCAACGTTGGCTTCTTCAGCCTTTGCTGCCCTATTTCCTCTCGCAACTTAGGGTCTTGTGTCAGGATAGCTTTGCCGTTGATTTGTAATACAGCTCAGTGTTGGAGATGTGTTGCCTGCAAGCCTCCTGCAGTTCAGGCTATCTTGGTACTGTTTTTTATTCTCTTTGCCATTCTGTGCATGGTTGTATGGCACACTCTTCCGTTGTTCCCTGAAGATGGTGGGATGGAAATGATATCTCCTGTAGCATAAGCCCTAATCAACATGAAGAGTGGAGAGCTGACGGTAACTATGCTCAAATAGTTGCAGAAAATAAGGTAACCCTAATTAAAGCTGTGTGCAAGTAGTTTCAGCATTTGATTCCAACTATTTGCCTGACTAATGAAGATGGGGAATAGTCCTTAGCTCTCTGCCTGCAGCAAGAATATGAGAATTGAAGTGACTCATTCTCAGGGACACGGCAATGGGAATGAGGCACTGCTGTGGTTGCAGATAATTCCCTGGAAGTCTCCGTTGTGCAGAATGCATTAATTGAAGAGATTCATGAACTGCTTAACGTCATATCACTTCATTTCCTCATCAGAGAACTGGAAGTCTCATCTGTATAGGAAAAAACAGGAGCTTTCTGGTTTTGAGTAAATCTTAACCTTTGTAAAAAGTGGTTGTGTATGTTGCCCAGCATATTGTCCTGTATTGAACCTGTTGCCAAGTAGCTTGAATTTTTTCTTGCCATCCTATCAGCTGTGGGGACAGAGACAGCAGTGTAAAGACGTGCATTTCTGAGTACACAGAAGTGAGCAGTGGAGACGAGGAGGGAACTGTTTGCTGCCGTTTTCTTCAGTGAAGTGCAGCAGAAGGATGGATGCTTCCTGTTTGTAACTGATCACCATCTGCGATGATTGCATTGGTCTCAGAAGAAATGGCATATCTTTATATTTGAGAGACAGGACGTGGCATAGGATACCCCTGCAGAGAGCTGGAAATACAACGTGATACTGTGTGGTCTTTGCCTGTTCCGGAGTGGATGGGAGCATATGGATCTCTGGGGAACATACTCCTGCAGATAGTAGTATGTTCCTAGTAGGCAGATCTGATGCATTGTGTAGGCAGCAGAAAATAAACAGTGCAGCCCACCGTTTGCGGATTTAAACTGGAGAAGGGAATGTGCTGCACTTATGGAAATCAGCCTTGCCATGTGTGATATCTCAGTTTTCAGAATCAGATGTACCCTAATTCGGGTTTTCCCCAAGTGCCTGTATTTCTGGCTGTCTTGCCCATTGCAGGTCCAGGTGAGAGCTAGTACAGAATGAGTCCCGTGGCATTTGCCATAGTTTATCACATGGCCTCTGAAGACACTGCGTCAGCCCGAGTTTTTATCCCTGTATGAGTTTTATGGCATAGGAAACATTGCACAGAAAAATACAGTTGAACACTTTAACAACTACTTGTTAAAAAAAAAAAAGGGTGTGTACTTTTCTTACATTTTTGACTAGCAATTAGTCAAAATCAAGATTCCTGCATCTTGATTGGATTTCTAAGAGTGAAGCATTTCTGAAGGTGATTGTATCTTACAGCTTTTGATCTGATCCTTGGCTAAGGAGACCTGGTCATGAGAGGAGATGCCCTTTCCTGTGGCTTTATGTGCCACTGCTATCCTGAGTTTTGGGAGAATCGATGAGACCTTAGGGCTGGGCTTGGACACCTTTTGTCTTTCTTAGCATCTAATTCCACCAAGAGGTCACAGTGGTTTCAGTTGCATGGCTCAAGCTTGCATCTACCACGAACAGCCATAATGCGCTAGCTACGCTCTTTGTCTGTGGCAAGCTGGTTAAATAATACAAGTACCTTTTAGATCCACTAATAACTGAGTTTTCCTTCATCTATGCCTTTGGGAACATTTCAGTACTTTGCCTGGCAGTGTATCACTACTCTGAATCGTGTGTGGAAAAATGTCTGAAGCAAATTAAACAAAATGACTTGTGAGTAAAAGATCAAGTCAAAACACTGTCGAGATGAAAATCATTTGAGTTGATGGGTGCAGTCTATATGTGACGGGGAAACCTTTAATGATGCCAGGAGAAAAAATTGACCATAGTAGACAAAATTGCACTTGAGGTTTCTGTGACTTAAAAAAAATAATCTCTTTGTTCCTGTGATTTATTATTTCTGTGGTCACATGACACAAGCTGTTGCAAACACAAGGAGCCTTAGTGAAAGATCCAACAGGTTGCCTATTTCAGCAAAGTCTGGGTTGGGACTAAATCTCAAAAAATTAAGGTGGAGAGAATGGGAGTGAAAAAAAAAAAATTACTCTTCTGGCATTATATTTGTGGCTTGGCACGTCTAGATCCTGAGAGTCCATTCCATTGTTTTTACTCATAGCATCTTTCTCTCTTGTTGGGAATCACTAAGAGTGATTTGGCATCTGTACCATACTAGTAAAAACAATCTTAACTACTTATAATTAATGAATTGTGTAAGCTGGCAGTCACTGATTTGAGGGGATGGAATAACAAACATAAGGACAATGTGAATTTGGCATTGACTGGCAGTGTATGTCAGAGAAAGAGCTGCTTTATTTTTCTGGTGCTGAATTGCTTTAGTGTGTGGACTTTTAAATAAGCAGTGCTTTAAGAAAGCGTATCAGTTGCTTGAGCCGAAGCCTGTATCTTGGCTGAAAAAATGGCATAATTTTGTATCATCGTGTGTATCATGACATGAAATTATTGTGCAGAGAAGATGCTGTCATGTTTTCCCTGTTGTATTTATCTAGTTTTACTAGGTGGGAAAATAAACCATTGACCTGAACTGGTTATACTGAAATAACCTTCCTGTGCCCTGTTGCCTTTTTTTTTTTTTTTTTTTTTGTTTTTGTAAATTAGGATGACTTAGTGTAAAAACAAAAAAGCCAGGTTGAGATCCAGCAAGTGACAGAATGATGACTTTCAAATAGTGGCACTTGTTTTTGAGTTTTGTTGTTCCTGATGGAGAGAAAACAGTACTTTTACTTTTTCTTATAATGAGTTAATCCACAGCAAGATACTTAAAACAAAACAAGCTACTTGGACTCATTTTTGAAGAGAGGATTTTTTTGGGAGCACTTTATTGGTTCAGACTCCTATGGTCCCTCTTTGGGCTGTCTCTTTAGGATGTATATGTATGTCTAACTCGGTTGAGAACTAGATAGGACAGTACTTTGATTCTTTTCTTTTTTGAGCATTCCTCCCCACATCGAAATCTTACAAAATGCCTCTGTTTCCCTATGGAAAGAGGACCATTTTAGGGAGAGTTGATGTTCTGGACAGTATACCCAAGATAACTATAGATGCTAGAGGAAGAGAAAGCAGCCTCAGGAACAATAGGGAGGCTTTAAAAAGCTGTTTAATTTGTGTCAAGCTGCTACTTTTTTTTTTTTTTTTTTTTTTTTTTTTTTGGTTGTCATAGAAATGTGCCAGTCCGTGTCTCTCACAGATGAGCTCACTAAATGAATGGCTGTGCAGGATGAGTCTGGTTTCAATGAAGATGTTTATACTTGAAGAACACAGATGGACTTAAACCACAGCCCAGAATCTAAACACCCCTGAGCTCCTGGGGGAGGGGAGTGATAGGAAATGAAATCTGGATTTTATAGCTCAGGCCTGCATCTGTCCTCCTTGATTTGGCTTTGAGAGTTATTATGGGAAAGTAGGAGAGGAGTATTATCTGCAGTAAAGAGGGTTTGTTTGTTGTTGGACTTTGGGGGGGAGGATGATTTTATGTTTGGCCCAACTCCATTGGGTTGGAAGAACTTTCCTGCCTAGATTTCTTTGCAGGACGGTCACAGCTGAGGTTAATCGGTTGCAGAGATGTTACTCTAATGTGCAGTCTTTAGCAGGTAATTTTTCTGTCATTTCTGTACTTCTGTTACTCTTTGTCTTTTGAAATAAAATATTTTGAATGAGAGCTGACAATCTTCTCTCCCGCGCTGCATGTAAAATGCTTTGATATAGGTTTGGTGGAAGTTTACACTTAAATTTTTCTGGTGCAAATGACTGCAAATGGTAGAAGCAGCGTCAGACCTATGAAATACCGAAGAATTTGCAGATGACATAACTAATAATCTGCAATGAGGTGTGTCATCGAGTGTTGAACAAATGTAGTGCAGTCAACAAACACAGTGTACTATGTTGAACGGGGCAGTGTTCAGTGCGGGCAAAAATGTCCTTTGCAGGATTTAGTCTCTGGATTGTTTGCTTATGAGCATAATTCTGTGAATTCTTTTTACTTCCAAGAAGCCCATTAATTCTTTATTTTCATCTACATTTGGCACTGTCAGAATGTCTCAAAGGAGCTTAGGTGTAAAATGACAATAGCTACAGTATCTCCAGGGTTTTCAGATATCCGAATGATTTGTTTATCTGGCTGTCTTGCTTTCCTTGGTTTTCTATTCCTGGAGCTGGACTGCCGGAAATGATGCATGTTGCTGAATGCAGAATAGTCCTTGCTGTGCCAAGGCGTGTACTTGGAAGAATGGGGTACTCTGTCCTATTAATTGGTATAAATAATCAAGAATACAGAATAAATGAAATACTGGCTGTTTAAAAAAAAAAAAAAAAATCCCAACAATTGGAAGGGTGGAAGGTAGCATCTTTTTAAATGAACTCTACCCTTACCAGAAGTTTTCACTGTTGGAGAATACTTTAGGGACTTCCCACTGAAACCTGTTTGAGTATATTTGAGCCTCGACGTTGGTCATAGTGTTGAATACAGCTGTGCAGACTCTTCTCTTGATACTCTATTTTTGCTTGTTATTTGCTTTTAAGTATCCTGCTTGAACTTGTATTGGAAGACAAGTTGGGGTAGAATTGCCTCGCCTTTTAATTAAAAATACTTATTGTAAGGTAAGATGAATTCTTTTTTGCGTGCAACAAGCTTTGGGAAGTGCAGTTTCTGTGCAGAGAAATTTCTCTTCTGCTAGCCTGACCCATGTTTTGTGGGATCTTAAAAGGTCCCAGCAGTCTGTTAAAGAACTTGCTCCATCAACTGATCTCATCCTCGGACGGGGAAGAGGGACTTACTCACTACAGTTAGTGGAGGCGCAGTCTCATGCAGGCGAGGACACTACGTGCATGTCGTGTGCTGTGGATCTCAGCACTTTACCGGCATTAGCTGTCATGCAACTCCAGTCGGTTAGGAAAGCTGCAGATGAGGAAAGTGTTGAATAAAAACAGAACGATTGATTTAGCTGAGGTAAGCAAAATGCCAGAGTTACGGTGTCCGTTTCCTGCCTCTCACCAAGGGGATGGTCAGCTCGGCAGGGACCGTGGGGCCAGGAGCTCCTGTGCTTCTCCAGCTCTGCCACTCACAGCCCACTGGGAAAAGTGCTTGGGAGCCCTGCGTGCTTTCCCATTTGAGAGATGGTGTTAATAGGCATTATTACTGTACGTATTTATTTTAAGGGCTAATCAATTAGGCATCATCAACTGGAATTTTTGAGACAAATTCATTTCTAAAACTACTCAGTTTTCTGATAGAGCTCTCTGAATAATTTGTCCTGTATTTCTTCTAGTTTTGTAATAAATACCAAAAATTGACAATACCTTTTTCTTTTCCCAGATTCATCTCCTTAATTCATTTTTCTAAGGGCCTTCCCGGAAAGGGAGCGCACAACTGATTACATTGTATTTAAGGAACTATAAAGTGATCAGCATGACTGCTGTCAAATGTGTGGAATTAAGAGGGAAACAATTAAATGACCATTTTAATTTTTTTTTTCAGTTATATCCTAGAACTCAGACCACAGTATTTTAGACAGAAGGAAGTTTTTTGGGTAATGCCACTGTTTTCAGTATTCCCTGGTTAGGTTAAACAGTGTGTCAAAGCAGGAGTACTAAATGATCAGAGAGGCCATGTTTTTATAGGACACATTTGCTGTCCTACTTGCGTGAGAAGTTTGCAGTGATGCAATATTGAAAATGATCACTTTCACTGTAGGAGCATTGATGCAGTGCTATTGGAAATTACCACTTTCACTGTAGGAGCGTTCACTTTTCATCTGAGATCATTAAAATCATCTTGGTTTTACTTTTGTAATTGGCTTAGGCTGCCCTTCTTGGGGGAGGGGAGGCTTTGGGGGTTTTGTTGGTTTTGGTTTTTTTACTTTTAATTTGAAACACAGTTTTAACATTTGGGTTGTTTGAAACAAAAACAAGAGAAGTCCCAACATGAGCAGAGAATATTTTTAAAGGACTTCATGGCTCTAAGTTCCTAACACAGTCCAGATGTCTCCTATCTCTGCTCTTTCTGTAGCATTTTCTGGCGCAGTGTCATTGAATTTTGAACTTGGTCCAAGCTGTGTGCCAAGTCCTGAAATAAAGTAAATCAGTGAGTTGTTCTTGGACGTTTCTTCTTAATCCAAACCAACCCAAATCAAACTTTAGCTCTGACCTCAGGACTGCACATTCAAATATTTTCCTTTGCCTCCTCAGTTTCAAAGTAGCAAAATCAGGAGATTACCACTTTGCAGTATTTAAACAGAGGCTTGTGCGACATCCGTGCAGCTGAAGCAACTGTGTTACTTGGGACCCGGTGCCTGTTAAAACACCACTGAGGTTTGCCAGCACTGTGATTCTTCATCGTGATTCCTATTGTTGGGTCAGGATGCACGTTAGGACCACACTAGAAAAGGATTTATTTGGAGGTGTGCGTCATGCCAACAATTAGATAGCAACCAAAGGAAATACTCTGTAGTGCTCTCTTGCAAATGTTTTTGCCTAGATGTCTTAGAAGTTATCGATAGGAAAAACCCAGCGACCCCCAGAACGTCAGGACTAAGTTCTAGGATAAACTGACTGTCGTTTATCTTTCCGTATGCAAGCACTTGTCTCCATTGTATTTAAGCACTCCATTGAAGTTGGCCTAGCATGCAAGTAAACTGTGACTGAATGGGCCACCTATTGTTGTTTAACATTCTAGTGACAGCACAGCAGCTTATGCGGGGAAAAAAGTATTGGGAAGGTAGTGTTATTTTTAACAACAGCTTAGTTGCTGGACTGAAGGAGACTTAACAGTATGTGACACACGTTCTTTGCAGAACATCAGCAGGTTTGAGATCTGCTGGTTTAATTCTTAGCTTTTATCTTCTGATTGGCCAGGTTCAGATAAGTTTAGTTAAACTGTATCTGTTGTCCAACCCTTTGTTAGACCCAGCTTCCACTGAAATTGTGGTGAAGTTCTCCTTTGGCTCAGTGGGCTTTGCACTGGGTCCTCAAATATGTGTGATCTACCGGGTGTTTTGGTGTGGTGGATCATCCTTGGTACAGACAGCGGTCAAAACAGGTAGGATGCAGAAGCCTGAAGTCATTTCAGACAGTGCTGTCTTGCAGTGGGGAATGAGAGTTTCCAGCATGCTCTGTGTTGACCTCAGTTGATGTTTTGGGGATTCACACTACAATTGTATATGCATATTTGGCCGCTCAGGGAATACTAATACAAAGCTTTTCTGTAGAGTGAAAGAAAGCTCCTTTTTTAACAACGGAGTAGCAGTGACCCTATTTTATAGAAACATGGCTAGGAAGGTTTACTTGCCTGACTGTATTACATATTATCTGTGCCAGTAGGATTACTTTATTTTTATTAATCAGTTTTGTCCCCTCTGGTCTTCAAGCCAGTGTGTGTCTTTCTGGCTGGATTCTCTATAAACATGAATACGTATGGGTAACTAACAGATCCTGCCTTGGGACCAGAGAGCACAGAATTTACCTTTCAGAAGTAGCCAGAATGGCCATGTGCATGAAAATAATTAATGATTTTCATGATGAATTCTCTAACTTGAGCTAAATGTTCACCGGCACGTTCACATGCTACGTGGTAGCAGTTGGACATGCAATTGCGAAGTTGTTATGCAACAATGAATACCAGGGACAGCAGTAAATGAGTTCTTTTCCAGAGAAATGCCATAAAAGAGAAAGATTTCAGCCCTGGTATGTCTTGTAATTCTTTCATCGCTTAGCAGAGCTTTTGTATACAAACGGCTTTATGTTTCCTGTGAGATGCCGTGTTTGGTGCTCATCTCTTGGACGTTCAGGACTGTTTTGCTTTCTATGTGGAACATCAGGCATGGACTGACCAGTCACCCTAAGCTTCCCTTGCTTGTGCACTGAGCAGGGATTTTTTCCCTGAGTGTGGACCTCATCTGAACTCCATGTCAGAGCCTCTCTGCTCTGTCTGTTGGCTCCTTGCACAGGGGCTGGACCTGGTTGTTTTGAAGAGTGACCTTTCCATCAGGGCTGACCCGCTGAGCTTGCTGGCATGGGATCAGGAAACCGATTCCTGACTCAGTCTGGTCTTCTGCTGCTGGTAAATTGTTGTAGCACTCTCAGCCTAAACACTGTGATCTGCATGATACACCCCACATCAGAAATTACCTGGATATGTGAAACTAGGTTCCCTTCTTTGTCACATCAGGAAGAACGTAAAGGTAAAGGTGGATTTTGTGCTCTGCCCTGGAGGAACTGGGAATCAGCCTGCCAGAGCAGGAGGTATATATTAGAGTCGCAGGAGGTTTTCTTTCCTTCAGTGCTGCTTAAAGCTTCTTGCTGGAAACAGCTTAGCGGAGACGCTGGAAAGACAGGCTACAGCGGGCACAACCTTCGTATGTGTGTTTGCAGGTAGATAAAAACTGCTCAGGAGATCTTACGGGCTTCGAAAAAGGGATGGTTGGAGATACAGCTCTGTCAGGGGACAATGATAAAAGAACTGAGGCTGAAAATGAAAGAGCTGCTGGGTGATAAGAGGAAGCTCCTGTGTTTTGAGAACTGGACTTCAGCTAGATAAAAATCTTAAAAGCCCTCTGCAGATCAGCAGAATAATGGTCTTACCTAGGTTTCGCTTAATTTTCCTTCTGCCACCCAGGCTGTAGGAAGCAGTTTTCATGCTTCCCTGGCAGCAAGATTTTTGAATGTGGGAAACCTGATAGTGTGTCTGCTTAACTACCAGACTTTGGCCTGGTGCCCTTTCTGGTTTCCTTATGGAGTAAGTGCAGTGATGGGAAGAATGTGCTTCTTACACATGTAGTCATCTCGGTGATAGTATAACTGTAACAGTGATACCTTGTTTAGCCTACCTCTGCCTGCAGAGCCACTGCCATGGTACGTGGGGGTCACTGGCAGGGTAACAAGAAGTCTGCTTTAGGTTTTGAGTGCAAAAGAGAAACTAGAAGTTAAATTAAATTTTTTTTGGTCTGATTTTTTTTTTTTTTTTTTGAGAAACTGTAGATGTTTGTTCTAAACTGCCAACCTAATGCACGTTAATCTAGTTTACTCCATTGAGACTTTTGCAGCAACTGTTAACGCGCAAACAGAAAGCCTCCACTATATGCTAGCAGCAGTTTTCACAAATTAGTCCATTTTAGCTGTACTTAATGTGACCGGTTGGCCTGCAGAATATAAAGAGAATTTGCTTGGGTGTTTAAAAAGCTGTGCTACAACCATTTGAATGACTTGCAGTAGATGTATACAAAAAACCTCCCATGAATTTTGGAGGGTTCCCCTTACAATTTTACATTTGTAAAATTGCTTTAGTATCATTTTGCATGATGTTCAGGTCAATGGAGGGGGTTTTAAATAATACAAGTAAGAACAGCTACCCGCTAGGAAGTCCCAGTCTGTATATGCGACTGATGGCTTACCGAATTGAATTTGTAAAGCCTGCCAAACAAAAGCAAAATGTTTTGAATTATAGAAATGTAAACTGAAAATATTAAGGCGATGAGTTTGTACTAGAGACAAAAAACTCTTCTGAAATTATGAGACAATGGTTTTATTTTATTTGAATTTTAATGTTTGTATTTTGTTTCTTTTTATTTGGGGTATGTATTTAGAAAATCAGCTTGCTGGAGATGTGTGCTAATTTCAGACTTTGCTTTCTGGCAGTCCCAAGTGGAAATGAAACTGTAGGTGTCAAGCACGCTAAAAATGAATTTAAGATCCTGAGGAATCAACAGCTAGGACTCGTAGGTCTTGATACTGCAAAATACTGCATACTCTGAAATCCTGTTGGAAATTGAGTGCTCTGCAATGTACGGAATTGGAGCCAAGAAGCTATCAAGCCAGGTAGACGTGCACTAGGAAGTGATTTGGCAAACACTTGTTTCATCATGACAGAGCTATTTGTGATGGTAAATGCTTACAGGATCCTTATGCCTTGGTCCTGAGCTACAGCCACGCACAGCTGCAATGTAGAAGCCTGATTCAAAGCCTAATTAAATTGGGGGATGTTTGAATTGGCTACACTGGCCTTTGGATTAAATCTTGAGACTTTAGTTCTGAAGAATACTTTGACTTAGTGTATGAGTAACGTATACACTAAAGAGCATGATTTCTAACAGTTGTTATTATTGGAGAGTGCTTTGTTTTTCTGTTGGGAAGTGTAATTTACAAGGAAGAATATTTCTAAAATATTTTAGAAGTTTTGTATATAGTACACGTCAAGTGGCAAACTGCTTATTGGTGTGGTGTCATACAAAGGGGCATTTATTAGTACTCGTTAAGATTGTCTGGTGTAGTTCTGCCACTTCTTAAGAAACCCATTGTGGGCTGTTACCCCAGTGAATCTGATAAATCATGATGTGATTTCTCATGATACACTTTATAATTGGGCAGTATTACCTGCGTATCTTTGGCAGGGAAGTGGAGCCATATGCTCTTGTCCAAAACCAAATCCAAAGTCTATGTCAGAGCAAGAAGTGGAAGAACTTCAGAAGTCCAAGTTAAACAACTGAACTGAATGAGTATTGAAAAAAAATTGTCTTGTATACAGGCATTTCTAACCCCGATACAACCTTCTCTTAACATGGCAAGCCAGTTGTTGTTACTACAGACACCTTCGGTGATTAAAGTTTTTCAAGTCAAATTGTGTTCCAGTTGTACAAAGATAAAAAAAAAAAAAGAAGCTGATGAGCTGTTCTTAAAAGAATATTCCCTCCTGGAAATGCTCAAGAATGTTTACTGAATTGTTCCAACACCTGCTGCCCCCCCCCACCATCATGAAGGTTTTTTGAGAAATGATGTTTCTAATACTTGGTGACAGGTTTATATCTTCAAATCCTTGTACAAACATGAAATAAAGCATTTAACTACGTGCTACTGGAAAGTAAGGTTCAGTGTTCAACTGTAGTGCCTCATTCAGCCTTCTCTCTTTCCAGGTTCATTGACCAAAGAATTTCAAATGAAAGGATATTTCTTAGTCATGGGTGACTTGTTCTGCAGTGGTGAAGGTGTTTTCTCATGCTCTGTCTCTTACGTGGCATTATTAATCTGTTTTCCCAGTTGTATGTATAAATGTATAATAAAGGCCAGGAAAATAGGTCAGCATCAGTCAGTATCGCTATCTCCAATTTAGCTAAAACACCTCACTTGTTAGTTCCTACATTGTATAACTTTCTTGTTGCTGCTTGTTCATTGTTTCTTTGTCTCTGGAGGTCAGAGATGAATTTTAGAAAGCAGGTTTTCAGCTTGCCTGACGAATATGTTATTATTAATTTCCATACGGTACCAGACAAGCGTTTCTTCCATTTCATTAGCATTGTTGTTGACTGTTTCCTAAAGAGTTGTACTGGTAAGTCTGCATTTCTGTCCCTCAGGGAATGAATTGGAAACCTTCTAGTAACAGCTAAGGGGAAATTAATAGTATACCTTCCCAATGTTGAAGGGAGAGTAAGAAAACAAGTGTTGCAGATTTACCTGAAATTACCTAGTTAGGGGGGACCGCTGCAAGGAATGAAAGCTAAGAGAGTAATTCTGGTTGGAAAAGTTGCTTTAACTCACAGGATGAACATGATGTCAGGTGTGATGTTTTCTCCGTTTCAGTGAGTCAGATTTTTGTTCTGTTTGTCTGGGTCTTTCAAACGGCAGCAGAGGAATGATAAGCACTGGGACTGGAACCTTCTGAAAACGAAGCCATTTTTTCCTCAGGAAGAATTTTACTGCACGTGGGAAACTTGCTCTGACCAGAATTGCAGGCATTCAATGGCACTGTATTATTTAAAGAATTGAAGGCATTCGTTCTCTTTCACCCTAAACGGGTGTAAGATTGTAATTGCTGTACTTGTGGTCATCCTGAGCAAATCCTTGTGTCTATTTGTGTGTTTTTACTGCATTAGGCCAGTAGCATTCAATAAGCAATGTTAACTTTATGTAGCTGTTAAATACACTGACCTTTAGTATTGGTTTGCACAAGCCGTGCACAATATGAGTCCCACTGAAATACCATGGCTGATTTAAGCAAGTTGCTGTGCTGCAATCAAAATATGACATTTCTATTACTGAACAGATGCTTCATCAGCGAGAGCGCCACTGTTTCCCAGAACTAGTTCTCTCTTTCCATTTTTTGATGCTTTGGTGTGGTACCATTTCTCTTTCAGTCTTGGTTTCCTCACCTGAAAAATAGAAATAAAAATTCTGTGTCCTCGGGAATAACCAGGTTAATATTTGCTGAATGCTTTGAAGCTGTATGGTCCCATGATACGCCTTACGGGGTCAACGTGACTATTGCTAAATCACACTCTAGTCAGAATTACAGTCATTAATAGCTCTGAGTCTGGGGAAAGAGTCACTGCAAATACTGTAACAGCTACTTTAACTGTTTCCTTTTAAGTAAACAAAACCTCTTGACGTTTCTGCTGAGCAAGTTATAATGGCTTAACTTATTAAAATGCTGCAGAGTATGTTGTTCCTTACTGGCCACAGTAGCCTTTTTTCTTTTCATTGAACCAACTGATTAGTGAAATTCCACCAAAAATGATGGCAGTTCTTCAGCTCAGTGGATTTGGAGAATGGCTTTCTTGCTGTTACTCAAGTTTGTGCCCTGAAAACACGCAAGCTACAGTAGTTCAGCAACAGGAGAAAAGGGGAACCTAGAATCAGTGACGCACATTCAGTAATTCTACTTCCCATTCCCAGTGTCTTGGCTTTGGGTTTTCAGTGCATTAATCAGCTTTATGGAGGGAAATGCCCTGTTTTAACAAAATTTAACTCTGTATTTCCTGGTGGGTTGATGCTACTGTACCAGGCATCCTTTGAGAGATCAGGAATGGGGAGCGACTGATTTCTGGTGGGATACATTCAGACAGCTGTACTAGGGCCTCCCAGTTTCACCATGACAAATACCGTAGAAGAGGTATTTTTGGCTTCAGGACCTCCCTGTGCAGTGTGCGTTGTGCCTCCTTGAGATGAGAAGAGTGAGACTACATGTGCATTAACATTCTGCAAGGTGAATGGGAAAAATGGGAGAGGGGGCAGCCACAAGATCCGAGGAGTTCTTTGCTTTAAAAATTACTTAACATGAACTTTTACTATCTTAGATTTGCCATCTGTAAAATGGAGGCAATTTCTCCATGCTTAATCACCTAATAATAGTGATCGAATAATGGAAAAATAAAAGCAAAACCAGCCCCCAAAAGAAATAGTAGAGCAAAGTGAGGTTGGAGAAGCTATTAAGCTTTTTCTCAGGTATGAACTGGTTAGAAATTCTTCAGTCGGTCCTTTCCTTTGTTTTTTACAAAACAGAAAGTGTTTCCATAGAGAAAATGAATGAAAATATTGCAAATAAAAATACAACACTAGAAGAGAGAACTGAAATATTCTAATTTAGTTCAAATCTGTGTGAAAGTGTGGGATTATGTTCTCCTCTGTGGACAACTAAGAAAACAAGACTGGTAGCCAGTTGAATGTATGTTTGCATAAGCGTATGCTTGCAAGTGAGAGGTGTCAGGAGAGAGGAAGCGGGTTAGTCCTTTCATATAATTCTCATTTTGTAGGTCTTGGCTTTCTGCTTTGTGAACTATTGTATGAGATATGCAAGGTGAAAGGTTTATTAGTCAAAAGATTCAGGAAGTAGATTCAAATTGAGAGACTAACTCTAACCTTGTTCACAGCCATCTCTATTTTCACTGACTTAAACAAAAAAAAGAAAGAAAAAAACCCCCCAACAACCAAACCCCCTCCTTAGCCTTAGCTAGAATGAACTGCAGTAGGCAGCTCCATTTTGTTTTGCTTTTTCTCTCAACTGGAGCTCTGATGTTGCTTAGGCCTTTAATTAGGAGGACTCCTCTCCCAGATTCACATGGGGACTACAGTGAGCTTGGAGATAGAGGGGTGAATTTTATCTCATTTATTCATTTCAGTAGTTCATCATAACCAGGCCCAAATATATTGTTTCTAGGATCAGTGCTGCCTTCTCTTTTATCCTTTTCCATCTTATTTTTTCCTATTGTGATGATTCTGATTCAATAGACAAAAAAAAAAAAACCCCAAAAATCAAAAGGAGAGTTACTGGTACTGAGCTGAACATTTACAGCTAAGGCTCCTGTCGATGCTGGGTGTCTCTCACACGTTGTCTGGGCTTGAGAACTGTAAGAGCTCCTGAGGATGCAATTTCATGGTTTGGTTTAAGCCTGACTTAATCTGTACTGGAAACAACAGGGTTATCTCCCCAGAAATTGCCATGGAGTCCCACCCCTATTGTACATCTGCTTGACTTGTGCAGCTGCATGGTTGGATTAAAGATGTGACCAACCTGTGGATTTTTTTATTATTTTATTTATTGTAGGGTTAATTTTTAGCCCTCGGTTCTTAGTTTAAATTGCAAAGTTTATGTCTCTCAGATTCCCTTGTGAGTGAGTAGGAGTTGAGGGTGCTCAGCCCTTACGGGAAGCCCTCAGTGTTTTTCAGGATTAGACCACAAAGTGCTGTGGTGATTTGCACAGTGTACATATTTAGATCAGCCTGAGATATTTTAGGTAGAAGATTATTTGGGGAAAAGTGGGGGAGTTCCTGCTTTTCTGGTACAGAAAAAATTCAAAAAATTTCTCATAACTTCAGGCTGTGAAGGTTTTGTTTTAGCAGTTTGCATGTGATTGGTGTATCCTGTGAGGAAAGAAATGGTGTTTATCTACGATGCGTGGCAGTGAATGACAGGGCAAAGGTTAGGTGTGTGTTGAAAAGGCTGGGCATTGATTTCCTAAAGATGTTTTTTGAAAGCTATAGCTGTCAGGGAGCGGAGACCTCCATCTACACAATTAGGCATGATTTGATCAAAAGTCATGGAAAAAGATATTTCAGTCTCACTCTTAATCTCTTACACAGAGGTGATTACACTGTTGGCTTTCTCATACTTGACTGAAATAAAGTGTTGTGTTAAAGTCTGGCTCAGTGATTTTGCATGGACTTCACCCCATATTTAAGATAATTGCTGCAATACATTTCTGCCTGAGAATAAATTGATTTCTGAATGGCATAGTTATTTCTTCACCGCTTATCAAACTGGTCTCTCCAGGCAGTTTGTTTAAAGATCAGATCCTTTATGCTCGGGGGGCACTGCGGGAAGGTTTGTTGATGGATTGGTAAACAATTAAAAAATCCAAGATCAGAAAACACTAGGCTTCATGAAATAGAGCCTGGTAGGTATTTCTGTCAGGTTTAATTAAGCTTCATGTTCCCTCATTTTTTAAGAATAATGCATGGTCTTAAGTGGTAACTTAAGAGCATTTAACATACCTTTAGCAGTTCTGTCCTCAGCACCTGCATGAGCTAGTCACTACTCACCGTAGCAAAAAACCGATGCTTCGTTCCTGCTAAAAAGCCCCGGTATCCCTCTGCTTTGTCTGTGCATGTTTCATTCCAGGCTTACTGAGCTGCCTTTGATAAAAACAAAAGCAAGGGAGAAGCAAGAAGTGGATGTGTTGACAGCTATGACAGAGATCAAATTCCAAGCCAGGCCATGGGATTCCTGAGAAGGGGCTACTTAAACAGGACTCTTCTTTGATTAATTGGAGATAGGGTGACACTTTGGACGTCAGAACTGTATTTGAGCTTGGAATCGTACTCAGAGGGTCAAAGAGATGAGATGCTTAAGGGCTGAAATGTGATCCCTGCTGCTTCCCTCCCTCCCTTCTCCCCTTTCTGGCTGTTGTACAGACCTGCAGGTCCTGCTCATGTGGCTTTGTTTTGTGTTCAGCGCTAGATCTGCTAATCATGTGTTCAGAAACTTGCAGCAGAATTGGTTGCTTTTTTGCGCTACCCGATGTTTTCTAGCATTGCCACCCTAGAAATCAAACTTCTTTACAGCCTTGCAGCCTCCTTGGTTCAGGCTTTGGAAACTGCCACCCATTGCCCAACTAGCCCTTGAAGACTTGCTTATTTTGCCCCAAGCAAGTTTCTCATCAGGGACAATGTTTTTTCAGTGGTTAATCACTTTTGCTTATCTTCCCTAATAGCAACTCTTCTACATGTTTTTTTTTGTTCAAGTGCAGATTGCCAATATTTAAAAAAAAAAAAAAAAAAAAAAAGAAAGGAAGGTCTGTGGAAATCAAGATTTACTGCCTTCAGTGCCTTGTTAGTGGATGCTGCAGAGCAATGCAAGGAAATAGCCTATAGTGTAAATGTAAATTTAGTTTAAGAATTAAAAATATCTGAGTGTTTTCTTGATAACTCCACTAGAAGAATATTTGGTCTCTCTCCTTCCCTTCACTCTTTCCTTGGGCTGTGGACAGGTTTACTTTAGCCAGACTGATGACCAAACATGAAAGACTTGGGATGGAATTCAGCTTACTTGACTTCAACAGCATAAAGCTTGTTGTAAAGGTGTCCAGTTAAACCAGCCTGCTAAACCCCCTTTTTTTTTTTACTCTGCAGGTTTAGTCATTTAGTGTCCAAAGGGCAGCCACGTAGTTGGGATCAGGCGTTTATGGAGCATGGATACTCTCAGGCAGCGCAGGTTACAGTGAGGCTACCTTTCTGTAACCATTTTGTAGGGTCTTGGTGATAGTCCTGAGTGTATGTAACCTATAGATTTAGATGCTACAGGGCTTTTTTAATTGGACCTGTGTGTTGAGTTCTCTTTGTCCCCAATACATGCACATCACACGTGAGGTTACAGGTTTGAAATCACTCCACTGTCCGTAAATGCTTGGGGGTAGCAGGCAGCACCTGCAGCTGGTTTGCTCAGTAGTTGCTTGTGTGCCACACTGAACTCCAAGCATCTTAGGGAGACCAGCTGACAGAACTAAGGTTTTTAAAATATGCAGGACCATTCATTGTAAGACAAGTATACTCTGAAAGTATTTAAAGAGGCAGTTTGAAACTGTATGAAAACCTCCAGGGATGAGGAAATTACTAATTAACAAAGCTTTTAAACTGTATCCCATTTTGAGTCTGGCCTACTTTGATAGTGACCAGAAGCTTTCAGTATGTAAAGACTTTTCAGCTGTTACCAACACTGTTGTTTGGGAGTGTTTTTCCAATTTTTGATATTTTGATTATAGAGATGCCCCAAAAGTATTGCCTTTCACTGAGCTAGCTCTTCAGCAGGCTGGTAACTTGCCTGATGAATTTTCTCCTGGGCAGATCTGAGAAATGTTAATAGGGACACTGTGAGATGACGACAGTCCTTTGACAGGTATTTCTCCCCATAAGCTGCTGGTTGGACTCCTTTTTGAGTGTTGTTTTTCTGAGTTCAAATTAATAATACCTAAAACATCCTATAGAATTTCACTTAAGCAAATGCTTGAAGGCTAACTGTTGGGGAAGCATAAATTATTACATGTTGCTGTTTTGGAGCAGTGTCTTGGGAGTCTTGGCTATGTTTTTGTTAACAGAAGAATTATAAATCCAGTTCTACGCTAAACTTAGTCAAAAGGCTGCAAAGTGATTTAGTATAGTGAATTGTGCTGTTCCCTTAACTTAGTGTCATTAAACGATGGGGTGCTTTCAGTAAATTCAAGTGACCTTCCTTTTAAAGCATACTTCTTAATTGAGGTGATCCTGCATTGAAAACTGTCAAAGACAAACACCTCTTTGGAAAAAAGAGGCAAGCAGTGTTTGTGTTGTGGCCAGAAGGGCTCTCTGTGGTAGTGTAGTCTTTACAAAAGAAATAATTACGCAAAAACACATGCTAAGAACAACATGGTTGAGGAATTTTATTCATTACCTGAGCATAATGACCAAAGTTTGAACCCAACGTGCAACCAAGAGGCCATTTAAAACAATTATGTATTTTAAATGGGGAGACATAAAAGGCAGCAGAAGCGTAACTTTCCTTGTAGTTTACCTGTGGCCAAAGGCCTTTTCACCTTTCTGCATGCCATAAATGAGGTATCACGGAAGTTGTGCAGGGTTCTCCCAGTCGCTACCAGTCTTTAAAAGCCCATTCCAAACCCCCAGACTTTTATCAGCCTTCGTTAAGGTAGGGGGTGAATCTGACCAGCGAAAGGATGAGTGAGGTCCTGCCTGTTACGCGATATGACTCTTCAGCTGCTGCTGTTCTTGGATGTATGGCAGATGACCAAGGACCTTAGCAGGAGGCCGTATTTGTGTGTATTGACCACAGGAAGAGATTTTCAACTCTGTAAGCTTGTATGTTCTGTTCTGAAGGAGCCTTACAGTTTTCACTGATGGTGCTGAACAATATGAAGTTGTCTGGTTCTGGACTTTGTTGGTTTTCTTTTTTTCTTTTTTTTTCTTTCCTTTCCTTCATGGCTTTTGAGACTGGCCTTAGAATGAGCCTCGAATGGCTGCTCTTTTTGTGGCTGGATCATTATTTGTAAAAATGAGCAGTACTGCAGAGTTACCATGGAAGCCATGCAAATGGGATTTCTGGAGCACAAGTTGCGATGACAGGGAGACAGGACTTTTTAAAATAAAAACCTCTTTTTAGCTGCTCTTCCTTGTTTGTAAATGACACGTGTTTTTGTTCACATAAATGTTCTACATACATAATCCATTTATGTATGTTCTGTACATTGAGCAATCTATTTTACAGACAGTTAAAAATCTAAGTTATTAATTAAATTTTTTTTTGGACTGTTGGGAAGATCTCAAAACTGGAATTGTTTCATAATCCCTCAGCCTTCCACAAAATTATTTTGCTAAAACTTCGGCTTTCTCTAATGTATGGTTTTCAGGTTTGGCAGCACAGTAGTGCTTTTGTTGTTCAACTCATGCAACAACAGATTAATGTGAGGCAGACCCGCGTGCTAGAAATAACTAATTTAGTTGTCTCTGGAGCCTTTGAGATCTTCATATACTTCTGAGATGGGGTCACTTGTCTTCAGTGCAGTACTGCAAACGAGGCTGTTTCATCAGTTTCTATTTGGATTACCTATATCATGGTGTGTCTGTGAGCCCCAGTCTCGGGGCTGGTGGCTGTACAGGTGCAGAGCACGAGGATAGCCTCTGTCAGGAGCTTTGCAGTCAGAGGGGTAAGTGATACCTTGGTCAGTTCAGGCCAAGGGTCACAGGGAGGTTTTTTAGCTAATCCCTTGTAATGGATCAGTCTGACACAATGGCCTTGTGGTATTTTCACTATTATTTTAATCTTGCTTCTCCTTCTCACTACACTTTTTGACACCACTGAATACAGCTTTTCTTAAGCTGCTCACACTCGCTTCCAGGGTCTAGTCTGAATGCTCATTGTTTGTTTCAGGTGTTACATTTATGGTAAGACATGAAAAAACCTTGAAGATGGTAGTGCTGTTGGAAGAACATGCTTGCCCTTTTCTTCCCTTCATCTTGGAACAGCAATAGAGCTTGGGTGGGTGTCTTCCCATTTTTAGGTGAGGTATTGTGGTAATTACACAATTTAGGTGTATCCTAGATGAAAATAATGTCTTGCCTAATGTAGAACAGTTCAGGAAACAATATGATGCTGACACTGCATTTTTCCACTTGTGTTTTGAGGTTGGTGTGTGCCCTTGGATAAGGTTGTTTGTGCCACATAAATAACCAAGCAGTTCAACTCCTTGGGTAATTCTCTGATCAGAACAGAAGATAGTCCAGATTACTCCTATTTTACTGGCAAAGCCACACCAACTTACATCAGTGTAGGATACAGTTATAGTTAGTAAACCAGCCTGTGAAATGAAAACAGAGTAATTTTTTTGTATGAGGAATAAACACAAGACTGCAAAATCCTTTTCAGGCATACCATATTCCTGTATTGTATTGATTACTAACCAGGTTTTACCTGACATCTCGGAATGTGATTCATAGATACTGACCTGCACGAGAACTTGGCAGGCGGTTGAAAAACAAACGACCAACATTGCTTGGGCCCCCACCCCTACTGTCTCAGATTTGTCCCTCTACCATCCAAATCCTGACTTATTCTTGGGGCTGGCGCTCACTGAGCAGTGTGGTTTCCTCTTAAATTAGCCTTTTGTACAAGCGATGCTCACACAGAGTGGAATTGGGTCCCGAAAAGCTCCAACCTTGGTGATTGCTTTTAACTCCAGCTCATACTCCTCAGGCGCTGAAGGGTCTATAACAGACACACATGTTCGTTATTTCCTGTTTGATTTAATTTTAGATGAACCAGAAATGGGGTATGATTTCAATGAAAAACAATGCCAGAGGGGTGAAGAAAGAGTTGTTGAGATGCTTAAGGAAAAACAATGTTGTATCAAGTCCTCGATACGTAAGAAGAATTAGTCATGGTCCTCAAAAATAGGCAGTGACTCTGTTCACCTTTCTAATTAATCAGTTTTAGGTTAATCAGTTATTAATTCTGCTTGAACATGAAACCTTTGAGTGGGTGTTTACTTTTGGTCACTTGCAGTTGATCTCAGTACATAAGTAATGTTCACATGCCTTATGATAATAACTTTGTGTTTAGCTGAGTGATGCGCTAGGAATTTTTGATTTGCAGCTGACCCTGTACGTAGTCTTCAGAATGGTATTTATTTTCTTTTTCCACCTTAGTTTCTTTCCCTGTAAAACAGTATTAATCTTTAACTCTTTGCACAATAGATTATAAAAGTATTAATCATCTCATGTTCTTGCAGTGCCTTTTTGGGCTTGTCTTCAGCGCAATAGTCACTTAAATGAGTACACTCATGTCGTAGTACTTGGATGGAGAAAGGAGTGACTCCGATGTGAGACATCAGGAGCCATATGAGGGAACTGGCCGAGCAGAAAGGCTGGCTCAGCAGGAAGTGGTTGATGAGTTACTAGTGTTACGGGGTGAAGATGAAACTTGAGCTTCAGTTTGAGCTTGAGAATATGATAAAGAAAAGTCTTTACAGGTAGAACTGTACCATTGTTTATTTTTACTCCACAGAACTTGGCTTGTCCCTGTGTTCAAAAACAGAGTCCTAACCTGAAATGTAATAATGCAGTCAGCTGTTCCTAAGTTAATTTCAAGGAGGAAAAGGCAATTTAAAAAAAAAAAAAAAAAAAAAGGGCAGCAATTAATAATAATTTGTATTAAAAACAGCTTATCTTGGTCAATATTGACATATTCATTTGAAACCTGCCGCTCCAAACAAGAAGCCCCATGCTGGGAGTAGAAATATAAAAGCAAAATGGTCACTTTCCTTGTGCTGTCTAAACTCTTTCAATAGCTGTGGCCCGTTCCTTTGACTGCATGGTACACAATTTCCAGGTTGTGGCAGGGTTATTGTAGTTCTGGCCTTGAAGATGGTTTTACTGTGGAGGGAGGAATAAGGACCTTATAAGTGGAGTATGATAAAAGTCTGTTCAAACCTGAAAACTTTCTTTTTGGACCTTGATTTTTATTGCCTACTTTTTTTTTTTTTTTAATTTTATTTTTGTTTTAATGTAGTTTAAGGGATTTCGTAGTGGAACTGATCTACGTGGTATTTCTTTCTCTCCAGAGGAGCCATGAATTGCTGGAGGCTGGAAAAGTATTACAGGGGAAATCGCTGTGTTTCCCTATTCTTAGATTCTTCACTAGAGGTACACTGATGGACAGTGCTGGAGGAAGAGGAAGAGGACGAGATGGACGTTTGAGCTCATCAGTAGGGCTCTCTTACGTTCCCTATCTGCCAGGGAGTATTGGGGGTCAGTTCTAGCGGTGGATGCTGGGAAAGATGTCCTCTAAAAAAGAGTAGTTTGCTCAGGGTATTCTTGTGGGCCGAGGGAGACTGGGTTTTGAGTCTCTGCTCTGAGGACATTTCTACATAGATAAGTTATTGCAAGGTAAGCAGCGGTGAGAAAGTACAGTTAATTAGCTCCTCCTGCATGATCTCATTTGTGCACTACTAAGAACTTTATAAAAGCCAGGAAATTGGACAGAACAAAACTTGAACCTGACTCTCCATGTTTTCACCTGGAAACCCTGGCTTTACAGCTGTGCAGGGCTTACTTCTGTTCTTTTCATCAGGGTCTGAGAGAGGGAAACCTAGATTGCATGTTTGTTTGCTTTTCCTTTTATCTTACTTTATTTATATTTATTGGGAACACAAAAAGGTTGCCACAGAATAGTTTTGAAAATGAAAAGTGGGATTGTGGTGAAAATAATATTGTTTGTACCTCTGAATTAAAATTTCTTGGGTGTATCAAAATTCTCCTGCAGGATAATAACAAGAAACAAACAAACAAAATCCTTAGATAAGTGCAGTGGTTGTACAGGAAGGAGAGAGGAGAATTACAGGGAGGTACTGGCTCATAAATCGAAATTCAGTTTTAACTTGGAGATTGTTCTGCTGGTAAAACAGTCGCCAAACTTTTGATCCAGATGGAGTCCTGACAGTAATTACTTGTACGTATGGTACAATCATTGCTACTACTCTCACAGCTATTCTTGAAGAGAGTTGGGTGTTTTTGTGTTAGATATCTATTACGGCTCCCTCTGCTTTCTAGGCATAGCATAACACTATTTTGCGGGAGTATTGATCTCTACTGGCATTGATACTGCCTCTCTGGCTTCTAGTGCATCTCAGGATCCAGCAAAGTTGGTTGTTATTTTTGACGACTAAATTACATCTTTTGGAATTTTTTTCTTTTTATTTATACTTTCTCCCTGTAACTACCCAGAAAACCTTAAAGCATCGAGGGTGTAAGTGAATTGACTGATTTCACAGGAGAACTACCAGCGTGTTCTCACGTCTGTGCACCTCAGGTCACATCTGATGCAGGTTTTGTTCTCTCTAGGAATGCCTCTTCTGCACACAGGCACCTTTTGGTGAGAGACCGACTCTGCTATGACTGGGTGCCAAAGTCCTGGACTGGTGCTGTGTGCGTTATGTGAGGAGGCTGTGTGCCTGGAAGTTAGGTGCTGCAGAGTTGTATCACCTCTGTCCCTCTGTGAATCTGTCCCCAAGTATTTGTGCTATCTAAAAAATCAAACAAAATGTCAGATAACCATGGTTCCACAGCAACTATCAATATTCTTGTTGGAGGACTTAGATCAGAGGCCAAAGAACAAACTAGCGATGGAGGTTCAAGTATCACTGCTTCTTGGATGCAAGACTCGGTCCAGACGTGACTGAAGGACATGAGCTGTATTGCTATGTATGTAGGGGCTGCTCTGTGGTGAAATAGAGTGGTGACCTCATCGTGACACCTTTCACCTGCTCATATCTGTTGTTCAAGTTCACCTTTGAAACCAAGTCACTAGTCTAAATTCTGTTGTGACAACTGGAGCGCAAACAGGCTTTGTTAATCTGTGTTCAATAGGGATGCCGGATGGCTCTTTGATGTCTATAGTGATTGTTTAACAGCTTCTCTCTTACTTTTTCAAAGTGTGGCACAAGTCAAATGCATCGTAAGTAGTTCAGCAGCTGAAAAGCCTACGTGACAAGTGTTTTAGATGCCCTCCCTGTCCAGGGTTACCAGTGGAGCTTGTCCCATGGAGAGAGCAGCATTTTGCCTTGAACTGCATGGGTGAACAGTTGGGCCAAGAGCTGCTAATGCTCAAGGACTGTGTCTAAAAGGTGGGGATGTAGCAGTGTAAGCCAAAAAAAGTGAATGGAGAGCAGTAGTTAGGAAAAGAAATATTCCAGAAGCTGAGCTGAGAGCTCTCCTTTCCTCCCCCTTCCCTGCCCTCACAGCAGAAACGTAAAAGAAGGGTTTTATACAACCTTAGGGCAAAATAGTTGCATGAAAAGACAGTTAAAAAAATCTGTCAGTAATTTTAAATGTATTTAATTAAATACTGTGCTGAGTAATGTACTGAAATTGAGCCATTTTGAGCAGAAACACAGAATACCAGGATCATACATGGACCTATAAAAAGCTGGTTATGATGTAGATATTCAGTTGATACCAAAACGTGTCAGTCTGTCACATATGCCTGCCATTGAAATTGATCGCAAAAGTTCCTTTAAATTTCATTGAACATCCTGAGGCATAAAGTTTTATGCGGATTGTGCTATTTAAACGGCTACACTCCATGCTGTTGCCCTTCTGCTTGTTATTCTCTGCCTTCTAGTAACCTACCCTTGCAGCTTGTGGGCCACAAGGTCTTTTACCACCTTGAACTTGAAACATTATATTTGAGCTAATTTTACAGCTGGGGCCAAAATACACAGAACTCTGCATCCATTGCCAGTTTATCTTGATCATCATAAACAGTAAAATGCGTGCGAATTGTGCTCTCTGACAGCCCTTTATATATATGACTGAAGTTCATGCATGTAAGTGCTGCCACTGAAGTCAAGAAGAACATCCTTTTTAATAACTTGGGTCCTCATTTCTTTGGGTTGATTTGCCCAGCACAACTGGAAAGTTTTATTCTTTAGTTTTTTTATGTTGTAGACTTGCCGTGTGTATCAGATTTCTAATATTTGGGTATTATTGTGGAAATACAGTTTTCTTCTGTTACCACATATTTAATCTTCCATTGTTGGATATAAGAATGCAAAACTGATAACTGCAGTAGCAATTGATCTTACAGTTCAGATTTAAAATAACAGATCTTAAAATACTCCTAATCTCCCCTCGCCTCCGTTTATCTTTCTTTTGGAAAGGTACTTCTAAGTATCAGTATCTGATTTATGCGGTGGAGGGGTTACTTGTTTTAAATCCAAACACTAAAATGAGTTTATAGTTATGTGCCAGCAGAAATTTAAACACTGGTTTGCTGCTGGTGTGGTATTTGCAGCTAATTGAATTGCGGATACTAAGAAATGAGTAGCTTAGCTTGACTTCTTGGCACTGCAGAATTTTTACCCTGGTTAGTAATTTTGAAGACTTGCTTGCAAACAATGGTTCAATGGGTGCACTCACAAAATTGTGTGGGTAGTGATGTCAGAAAAATTTACCAGCTGCATGTTACCCAGAAGCCTAAATCTTCTGCCTCAGAAATGTAAGGAGAATGGGAATGAGAACTGAAGTGATCTATGGGCTTTGTAAGAATGCCAGTTAGGAGAAACTGGAGGAGATACTAATTTGATTTTTTGCTAACAGAAAGCTAATGGTAGAAAATGGAGTGATTGGATGTATTTTTAATAGTTCTCTAAATCTTGACCAGTACATTATATTCTATGAAAGGGACATTTGAAATTATTTGGCTTGCCATTATGTTCTATAAATTTGAGTAAGTACACTAGCAGTTAGCTAACACAAATAAAATAGATAATACAGAAGTATAGGCTAGTAAAAGCATTGCCAAAGGAGAAACAGAAGAAAAAGGAAAAATTGGAAGTAAATATCTTTAAAGGTACTAGGAGCTACTATCTTTTAACCTCATTAACTGCTTTGCTTTTCCCCCTATTTAGAAGTATCTTATCTCAAAGGTAATTTGTTTCATGCTCATCCAACATTAATGGTATTCATTTTTAATTAATTTAACAGTAGCATTGTCCATCTGTCAGTGCAAACCTAATCTGTTAAACAGATAAAATCAACATGTCTATAAGTTCATTGTAGGTCGGCAGGCAACAGTTGTGTATATGCATTCAGGGTTCTCTGTTAAATAATGCAAAGACGTTTATACAAATACACAAGTGCAGAGACTTTTGAAACCAAATGTGCCTGGATGTGCTATTACAGAATGGCAGATGAAGTGTCCTAGCTCATGGTTTGAGCGTACGTAAAGCTGGTAATCTCCTTGGCCAAAATCTGAAGTTAGTCTCTTATACAAACACCCAGTTTTTCAGTAGAGTGGAGCCCTTTGGAGATGCTGATGAAGAACGCTGCAGAATGCTCAATGTTTCTCAAATTTGGCCTCTAGTTCAACATCCTTATTTGGAAACCCCATCTCCTCCATGTGCACCACCCCCCAAGTTTGGATTACAAAAGGCATTTTGAACGGAAACAATTGCTGGATGTGATGTGCTTTTGCACTTTTTAAAGTTGACTGTGTAGTTGTGAATAGAGGAGCATGTATATGTATCTGCGAGAACACTCAACTTTTTATGAAAATGTTACTTGTGCTACTAGAGATTGAGAACTGCTCTCTGTTAAAATAGTTTGAAGTAAGACAAGTGTTTTAAAACTATTCCAGTTTCCTGTTTGGATGCTAAAATGTGCTTTTGAACAACAGATAAATTTAACACTGTGTTTTTGGTTTGGACAGAGATAAACATCGGCAGCATAAGGAGGGCAGTTTCCTTTGCTATGCTTGAAACAGTGTCTAAATGGTCTTTATGAAATACCAGGTAGTGTGTCTGTTTTGTACACAGGTACCTGACTGGTGGGAGCCAGAGCAGCGCTCTCTCTAAAAAGTGGGCAGATATGGGCTTAGATTCCTCAGAAATTTTTACTTTTGCAATAACCTGCCCCAACAGCAGTTTAAAGCGGGCTTTTACATCCCACCACACTGCTCCAGGTTTGAACTGTGTTGACTAATCCAGTGATACTTTGATAGAGAGTTTACTCACCTTTATCACTTGAGTAGCACAGGTCCTGTGTTCTCAGCTGTTGTTGGGGGCTTGGAACGGATAAAACACTGAAATAGGTCATTGCTGCTTGAAATTCTTTCACAGCCAGGCCTGACCGTAGAGTAAAACAACTGTTTTTCCACATTTTATATGGACTCTGTGCTCTGTTTTTTGCTTTGACTTGCTTTTCATCATTCAGAAGTAGCAGGCTGTGGGTGCCGAATGGCATGGGATACCCTGATGCTAATTCCTGTCTGTGCTTCTGCATGTAGCTGAGCTTGGTGTGTTTGCATTTCTTCCCAGTCTTTGAATTGGGATTCTTTAAAAAAGACAAAATACTGTAGAATTGGGGAGTTACTCAATATTTTGAGTAGTGTGAATGTGAAGCTGAAATTACTCATTGACCTCACTGCATCAGATTGTTCAGTTTGGGTAAGCAGTGAAAAATTTTAGTTAACTTTCAACCAGCTTTCAATGGAAGCTGTAAAATATGAAGTTAGTTGTAATAAATGTTGCCCAAAGTACTTGTTTTAATCTGTGTCTTGTCAGAGTTGCTGAGCAATTAGTGGAAACCAGTGCATGCATCTATCTGAACTAGGTGGCTGCCTTTTCAGTAGGGTCTGCAATGTTGCCACTAGCATTGTTGCCATCAGGAGTTGGTAGCTGCTCAGCAGTTTTGAATATCTGGTCCTGCACATATAGAAATCCAGTGTATATGTATTTGGCTGTTTGTGCTTCTCTAAATCTGCGCTCAGGGGAAAATACCCCCGGTCATTCTTAACACAGCGCAAGGATGGATGCTGCAGGTCTCAGCCCTTCAACTCTTTCTTGGCTAACCAGTTGACTGTCTTGTGAAGCCAAATCAAATGCTTGAAAATCAAGTCCTTTATAAAAAAATACTAGACTATAAATAGAAACAAATCCTCTATAGTATAAATCTGTGCAAAGAAATGAGATTGAGTTTAAAAGTAAAGCAGAATCAAGTTTTAGAAAAGGAAATGTATGAATCTAGGGGGTCTCCTTGTCTCTAGAGGAGGGTACCGTGATAGGAACGAGGTGTTTCTGAGCTGGTGGAAAAGGCCATCGCACTGACAAAAGCTGTCAGCTGAAAAGTTGTCTCTGTGCAAGTGCTGGCTGAAGCTCCTCAGGCCTCCTGTCCGGTCATTCCCGCCCCCACGCCATCCTTTGCTTGGGTGGTCCAGCTGTTTACAGGCAGCCTGGTGAGTGAGGTCAAGAAATTCATCAGTGCTGAGAAAAAGGAGGGGGGATTATTTTTGGCCTGGATCATCAGTTCCCTGTCCCATTTACCTTCCAGGCCTGCAAACGGTTGAACTAGCCCAGTTGAGGGGGCAATGGTAAAGCAGAAATGGGATGCAGGAGGAGGGAAAGGGTTAGATCATGACTCTGCCCGAGAGAAATAGTCCATTTTCACTGACTGTAGGTTAAATAAAGAACTTCAAGGTTGGCTTCTTGGCCAGAGGTTTATTTTATGTTGTGCTAGCTCATGTAAGCTATAGAAGCGGCTCTATCGCATTCATTTTCCAAGCACCAAATTCTCTTTAAAAAGAAAACCAATTTGATCAGCCCAGTGAATTTCAGTGCTAAGCTTTTCGGTGGGGATAGGGCTTTGGCTACCTATCATTCATCCAGTTCTGGCTGCATTATGAACCTTATGAACTTCAGTATAGGTATATGTTCTTGCCACGCTGTTCCTGTAAAGATTATAGATTAACTAGAGTTCTGTGATAACTATGGTTTTATTATTGGGAATTTTTAGAACTAAAACGTTGCTTGAATTCTCCCTTAAAAAAAAAAAAAAGAAAAAAAAGAACAAGAAGTCTAACCAGGGATGACTGAAAACTGAAGCAGGGGGTTTCTGCTCCTTGCTCTATCACTTCTTCAGCCTTTTGCCATTGGGACCCAAATAACAATGAAAGACGTGGAACTGGCAAGCCACCTACCAGTCTGCTCCAGAAAGGCATGACTCTTCAATTGCATGCTGAAATGCCAAGTACATTAAAATGCACGTCTCCTCCCAGTACCATACTGCTGGGAAAGGTGTGGTGCAATCTGTGTGCGTGTGAGAAGGCTTTTTGTTTTTTTTTTTTTCTTTTCATCAGGTAATACATTAAATTTTGGAGGCAACACTGCAATTAGAGAGGATTAACTTGTTGATGTCAGATCGGCTTTCAGGGTTGCTGTTTTGTCAAGCCTTGAGTTATGAAAGTAAAATGTAAAGGTGGGTCGATGACCTTGTATCCCAGGGAGCATCTCCCTGAGCTCATGTCAGGCTAAGGATTCCTCTCTGGACTGCAGAGGAGAAAAGCAGATTCTGCCGGCCTCTGTAGCTACAAATCATAGCGCCAGTTGTACGTTCATCCTAGAATACCCTACACAATGCCCAATACCAACTGGCATGTTGTACTAGCCTTTTAGCTAAAAAGCTAAAATTTTCATTTTAAAAATCTCAGATTTTCTTAACAAGGGTATTGCCAGACACTGCTAACTAGCTCTATTTCTTTTTCAAAAGAGGAATGTACTTCCAGTTTCTGGAGTGGTGGTAACTGTTACAGAACTAACTTCATGGGGAGGAGTTGCTTTCTACCGTTCATTGTTTGGAAACTAATTGCTCATTGTTGCAAACTCCACTGAGAGTGCCTACACCGAGATCAGCAAAATTTCACTAATATGCAAGTCTGACACAAATAATATCATATTTGAGCTCACTGACTTGCTAACACGGATGCTGTATTGCCTTTCCAAGCCTGGTGCTGTGTACCACACAAGGGTTTGGAAGTTTTTACCATAAATAGGTAAAGGGTTGGCCAGTAAAAGCATATTGAGAAGGGAGATTTTTCTTGTTGCCTTTCCCCAAATGGCTGTTCTGAGCCAGTTGGGAAGGATCTGCAGATATTGATGGAGTTTGGGCCCCAAACTGACCCATGTTCTTCATCAGCCAGTATAAATATCTGCAGTCGTGTGAAAAGAGAATGTGTGGTGGATCTTTCCGTAGTCCAGTGTCCATGAAGAGGCAACGTTGTAAAGTTTAGTCCACAGAGAAGTGATTTTACTTATTTTCTGAAAGTGCTCTGCTAAGGTGAAATGGTTTGCCCGGTGGCAGATGACCTGTGTGGGAAGAGACCTCACACGGGAACATTCAGAGAAAGACAGCTCAATTTATCTGGCTTCACTCTCACCGTCTTTCACTGAGCTGAGAAATTGGCATCTGTATTTTTTGCTTTCAGTGCTAGCATCAGCTGCCAGGAACTGCTGCCTTGCTGGGTAGGGCTCTCTGATGAGTGGAAAACCAAAAGAGCACAGAAGAGTTGTTAATTACTGCACATAGACTAATTGGTTTCTGGAGGACCACCCATGGCCTAAGCACACTAGTAAAGATATGCTTGGGCAGGGAGTACTTTACTGTGTCTTTGACCCTGTCTAGGCATGTGAACAAACTTTTCAGGCTTTTTTGACACACTAACACGTATGTCTGATTCATCTCCTGGGAACTCTGGGGAACCTTTCCCTTGAAATGCGAGCAGAAAATTTGGTTTCCGTATTCCAGTGTCTGCTGGACTATAGATGTATTCACAACCTTTTCAGCCCTGTATGAAGTTTTCAGTTTTCGAGAGAGTGAGAGAGGCAAAGAGAACGGTCTTGATGTGAATGCTGCAATGTGGTGTGGCATTCTGACATTCTCATAAAATGGCTTTTGATAAAAGTCTGGGCTGATGAAGGTCACAACCTGCGTAATAGATCTCCCAGCAAACTCATGTACCAGGACTATGAGTGTATGAATGTACCTCCATCAGCTACATTCAAAATACCACTCTGCATCGCTTTCAGTCCAGTCCCTTTCTCCTGCTCTGCTTTCTTCATGTCACACGCCATTAACCAGTTCAGCGCAGGTGGAAGTGAATTCAGCCATTGCACTGTGGGTCTGCCCATGTTTAGGGAAGGTTCTTGGATTTGCACAAAGATTGCACATGAACAACAAGTTGCACTTTTTGCAGCAATGGTACTTCTGTTGTAGCGTATGGATTATGTTTGACTCCAGCTAATACTAATGTGAACAATCTGCAAAGTACCAAGCGAAGAATAGAGAAGATTGACGGGCACAAACAGAAATGCATGGTGTTCTCTATGGTTGCCGAAGACATCATTTGCTCAAGTTTGTCAGGAAATTTGGTGATTATAATTTTTGTTGGTCATTAGAAGAAAGTGTTAGCGTTTTAGAAGTAGGCATGTTTTCCAGCAAATACGATGGTAAAGTACATTTGCTGTGGGAGAAAAAAGTACTTTAATGATAGTTGGGAACATACTGAATTCAGTCCTTTGAAGTACAACAAATTGTCATGAGATGTTTTTTACAAAATTAGATCTACTTAATATTTTATTTTCACATAACTGTCCAGTGGTGATTTTTGTAAAGTATACTTTGTAAAGTACACTTCTGATTCAAAAGAGTGTCCATATTTATACCACTTCCACTAACTTTTATCTGGTTCCGAACATTGACTCTGGATGAAGTACATTAGAAATAAATTTGGGAAGAATTATCCACTGTTTCACACACACCTGGTGTGTGTGGCCTTTATTATGACGTGTGTTACCAATACAGGAGTTGAGTGAAGACTATCATCATTTTACTGTTTAGTGTATAAATAGTAATTACAAATAGAACTTGAACATCTAGTAATTTCTAACAATATTTGACTGAGAGTGATCTGTGCTTTTATGATTGTAAGGATGCAAATTGTGCTGAAGACCCTCTTTTCTTCCAGAATCCTTTGTGCGTGTGTATGTATATATGCATGAATACTTGGCCTGTGTAAGTAGGAGAGAAAATTGCTTGCTGAGATCTAATCTTATATTCTTGGTGTAAATATTCTTGTACTCTCGCTTCTTTCATTGTTTTGCTAACAGCTGCCATCCTCTGAAAAGGGAGCACTGGAGCGTGAAGGGAGATGGGAGGAGGGGGAATCTCCCATGCTGTGTGCAAATATACCATAATTGTTTACGTTCATTTTTGGTTCGGATGTGAGTGCAAATCTTGTAGCTCTTCACATCTGTTTTGGGCATTTTCATCCAAGGATGTGACAAAACTTTAATGAATAGCTCCTTTTACAGTCAAGTTTTAATAGCCTGGTTTAATTGAGGGGAAACTGGTACGCTGGAAGATAAGCTCTGAAAGTGACTGGCTGGTTGGGTGACTCCAGATTTGGGTGACTGGGTTAAGAAACTTGTGAGCCATTTTCAGAGGAGCTACATATCTGCCGCCAAAACTGATTGTGATGGGATTTCAGGAGTCTGGATCCTAGATGGCTCGGTCCTGTTGGCTGAAGTAAGCACGGATGTCTAGTCACCAAGAATTAATGGGAAATTCCAAAAATGTTTGGTTGCAAGAAACTTGGTCGTCTCTCAAGTATTTGATAGATCAGAGTGGAACACGGCTCTGTGCATTTAATATAAATGAGTCTTTCTGCTTTCTGTTTGAGTTTTTAATCTTTGTTTTAGAAGATTGAATGAACAAGGTAATCAATTTAACCAGCTCAGTTTACCCTGAGGTATTTTCTTTATTCTTCATATGCATACATGCTCTACTTCCCTTTTATCCCCCTGTTCTTCTTTTACAGGCTAACAGTAGTTTTTCTGACCAAAGTTAGTTTAGGAGTTATGATGAGGTTTTGGTTAATTGCAGGCCTGGAAATCTGATGTCCTGAGATGTCTAATCTGTCTGTGTCATACTCCTTGCTCATTTGATTGTTCTTTGTCAATGCGTTGCAGTTCCTACTGGGATTTTTTACACATGGAATTTGAACCTGTTTATCTTTCGCACAGAAAACTTAGTTAACATTTTGCTAGAGGCTGACAGCAAGGACAACAAAAATAATCTCCAATCAACAACTTTTACAACAAGTTGGGCAGGAAGCAACACCCATGCTGTGCATTTATTGACTAGCCCTCAGACCAGGTACGCAGCCATTTCCAATCATGCAGCAATCGATTTTTGTTAGAGGTAGCAGCTGCACACAAGTGGGAACCCTAATACGTGTCTCTGCCTCCTGGTGTGGGTCTCTCTTCCTTTGTTTACTTACGGGCAGTGCTGACCTTCAGATGATTTCTTTCCTCTTGACGGTGACCTCTTACGATGACAACGATTCATGATACAAGCATCCCAAAAATGTAGAGCTAGACATAAAAGTGTATCGCCCATGTTTCAGGCCCGAATCTTTCCTGGGGGAAGAGGTCATTTCTTAGGACGATCAGTGGGATTTGACTGTTGACCTGCGGACCTCTGCTCCGTGCACACCGCAGTGCCTGTTTTCATAGGTGAGGTGGTGAAGACTCCTTCTTGGTGAGTCTTCGTTTAGGTTTCTATCTATTTATTTAATTTATCTTTGCTGTGGTGCTCCTGCCTGTGGGTACTTTGTACTTTTAAAAACTGAAGCAAACACGCCGTGTTAGCTACAGTAGATAAAGCAACTGTGTAAATATACAGTGATCACACTTTTGAGGCCCTTTGTTGGAACAGCCGCGTTTATGAATGATTCCCGTGTTCCTCAGCAACCAGCCCTGGCGCGGGAGGTCCGCCTTTCGATTCTGCTTGCGGGCCTACCTCTGCCTTTATGGCTCAGGCTTCCTGGCCATGGGTGGAGGAGGACAGGTTTCTGCCCTCCGTTCTCTGTTTTTTACTTCTCTCCTTTCTTAGTTAAAAAGATTTCTCTGGGATAGCCTGTTGGTGGCCGATCTTCATAGACTGGAATTGGATGGTGGGGAAGCACCCCATCCTTGTGGTGTGCACCATCGAATCTGCTAGTTCAGATGTGTGTGTGGATGGTCCGAGTTGGTTCCTCACTGTAGCTCTAGGCTCAGGTGCTGGTCCTTCCCAGTTTTGTAGTTTTCCTCCTCTGACTTGCTTTTTGGTACGGGAAGTAAAGGTCTAGCAGAGACAGGACTCCTGGGTGTAGGTTCTGCTGTGAGGATTTGCATGAATGCAAGAAGCCCTTTTTGAAGTATCCTTTTCCTTGAATTAAAATCAGTGTATATGACATCAGGTAGCTTTCGTAAGTAATTAATCAGGGTGTGACCACAGTGTTCCTGCAAACTTCCCTGATAGTGTACTGATGCTGTGCCTCCATCTGGGTCAGCTAGTCACTGGCGTAAATGGCAGCAGATCAATGTGTCCCTTGCCTTGTCCTGCCCTGAGTCAGAAGGAGATATTAAGAGGGCACTCGTTCGGCTGCGTACGAAGCAGAATACCACCTTTACTGCCTGCTGACTCCTGGGACCAAGCCGCAGTGGGCTGCACCGCAGGCTCCAGCACACCCAAGGAAGCTGCTGAGCTCCTGTGGGACAGTGCAGACTTCTTGACGTTTGAGCTCTTCGGAGCAGCTGGTCTTGCGTGGTGCTTTCGGATTGCAGCCTGGTGCCTTTTCATCTCCTCCACAAGGAATGTATAAGTGCACCACAATCACACACACGATAATGTGTTGGTTACCCATGTTTGCAAGAACTGCAAATTTTTTGTTGTTGTTTCTTGTATAAATACTAACAGATGTAACCAGTGGACTCCCTGAAAGATCAGCATGAGGAAGGGAGCATTTGCATTTAAAACCCATCTAAATATATCAACACAAATAAACATTTTAACAAGAGGCAGGCCATAAACAGCGTTGGGAGAGTGCTCTGTCTTTTAAAGGCTCTGCTTTTTTATTTTCCCTATTTTGTTCTCTGACAGATGCCAAATGTACAAAAGGAGGATTTCAATGGTGGTTTGTGCAGCTGGTGTATACAACTGCATCTCTGACAGGTTATTTTTCATTTCCCCAGTGCCAGCCCTTTGAGGAAAGCCTTGTTCTGTCACCTTCATTTTAGTTTGATATTCTTTAGAGTTTAATGGTGTTAAAACAGGGAGGAGAAAGGAGGGAAGTGCAGTCTTACACAGTTATATAACTTTCTGTGGACAGTAGTTACAAAGGATGTGATTCGGTCACCTGTACATAAGAACGAGGGGCCATTTGTATACTTAAAGCTATCTAGGACATACACAGGCTAGGGGATGCGACAGCCTGCAGTAGACCTGAGCCCTTCTGCAGAGGCCGCTGCGTCCTGCTGTGTCCCCAGTGGCACTAGACATCTGGGCTGTTGGGGGGGGAAAAAGTTTTGGGAAAAGTTCATGCAGCATCTTGGGCACCTGTGGTCAAGGCATCCTTTTTTTAGCCGCCTTATTGATTTGCTGCGTGAGAAGAGATGACTGTTTTGTGCCTTAGTTTTCCTGTCAAAAAAGCAGGGGTGATACCATAACTCATCACTACCAGGAAAGTTCGTGTGGATCAGAAGTGAGACAGACCTTTTTCTATTTGTTCTGGATTTATATACTCTCTGTCCTTCCAGTGAGGGGAAATTAGGTTTGCTCTGATTGTTTAAAGTGGTTGGCAGGATTTGCACCTCATTGCAAATCATAAAATAAATTCCCTTGTGGTTATGTTGCTTCTTTTTTCTTAAATGGTCTTCCGCTGCCGTTTAACCAATAAATTCCAGTAACAGCTGACATATTTGAGATAGAGGAGAAAAAAAACCCTTAACATTTAGCGCTCCAACAGAGGCTTCTACATAGCCTTTTCATTTTGAGTATATCATCTTGATGCAGTTGGAGGTCATCCAGACAAGCATTAACCCTTTGGGTAGTAGGAAAGATTATGCAATTATCTGTGTCCATTTTCCTACATTTTCACCATATCGCTAGCCTGTAAAATGTCCTTACCTATGGTTTTGTCTGTATAACAGGCAAGAAAAAGAGCTCTGGGTGAATGTTGCTTCACAGTTGGTCCCCCTCCCACCCCCCAGGAAATTCAGCCCACTGAAATGAGTAACTTCTGGGAGGATTTACTTACTTTCTTTGTGTTTTAAATTGTTGTCTAGAAACAGTTTGTACCGTGTGCCAGTGCTAAGACCAGCTTTAAAAAAGAAAGATAGTAACATCAGTCTCAGCTCCATTTGTTGTGTTTTGTCCTTCTGCAATTTGGGGAGCCAGGAAGGAGGAACAGATGGGGGGGATCGTCTCTTCTACGGAAGCGTGGGTGAAGCCACAGTTGCCTCTGCAAGTGGCTGCATTTCTTGGTCACTTCCTGAGCAGAAGCTGCCAGTCCCTGTCATACCTCCAGTAAGCAACCAAAGCCCTTTATAAACATACTCTGTGCAAAGGTATGCAAGTAGAGGAGACGGAGTACTGAGCTGAATCACCGTCAGACCTCCCCAGCTATGCATTGCTTCCCTCACTCCCGTCCCCTCTTCCAGGAACCAAGGCTGCATCTGTTTATCTGCACCCTCCTCACACAGTGAAAAAGCCCTGGGCTTCAGTTTCCACTTTGAAGGTGGTGTTGGCTGCTGCGTTGGAGATGGAGCCCGATAATTTTGGTTATGAGTGGCTGGTATGTTCCTATGGCTGGAATTACTGCTGGTGAAGGCGCTTTGCAGGCAGCCTTGCCGAGTGATGTCATCTGTGTGTAGCGAGGGCAGAGGGCTGGAAAAAAAACTTTCCTTGCAGTGCTCTGCCCTTGTGGCGAGACCACCTCTAAGAGATCCCATGCCAATAATTTCTGGGCTTCTCCGCAGATGCTCTTTGAAAAGGTGCCAGCTGCTGCCAACTGTGATGGTGGTTTTTGTGCTGTATCTACTAGGAATTGAAATCAGGGAAACCTGTGGGATTTGGTTCAATAAGAAGAGAAAGGAAGAAATGTGTATGTTGCATTATCACTGCATGCCACTGTAAAGCCAATAGCTTGCGTTCGTCTTTCACGAGCAACCATTTGGCCCAGTCCAACTGGTACGTGCAACCATATTTTTAGATATACAGTGAGGTAGCACTAGAAGAAACCGACAACTTGGGATTTGGGTTTTGGGTGTTGTATGCAGTGGCTTGTGCAATAGTACAGCTACTGAGAGGATCTCTTGAAGTGTAACTGTGCTTGCTCATTCAGTGGTTAGAGTACAGGAAGTTTGTGTTGGGGTGTGTGTGGTGTTGGTTTTTGTTTTTTTTTTTTTTTTAAGGTTTTGGTAAAGTAATAGGTCATAGGAAATGACGCAGCTGCTAGCTAATCCCTAGATTTGTCCTCTGCTTTCTTCTAAACTGCAACATTTACTTTAAAAAGTTATTATGCAACTCTACAAACCAAAGTGCAAATGCATGTCTTATATTTTAGAATCAAACCCACCCTGTCTTATTTTGAACCTTTGAGAAAAGTGACCTAGAGTTTTAAT
The DNA here is from genome assembly GCF_965638725.1 of Aptenodytes patagonicus. Classification (NCBI taxonomy): domain Eukaryota; kingdom Metazoa; phylum Chordata; class Aves; order Sphenisciformes; family Spheniscidae; genus Aptenodytes; species Aptenodytes patagonicus. Next base: position 5,542,301 of record NC_134959.1, on the reverse strand, counting down.
TACACTTTCCAGCCATGTAAATTGCAGAGATAATTGTATACATCAGCATTGTCTGACCTAGTTCTGCTGCCATGCCTTTCATCTGTGGATCTCCAAGTGCCTTACAAAGAAAATTCCTTCATATTAGAAGATGGGGAACCTGGGGCACAGAGAAGCAAAGTGAATATCCAGCCTGACAGTGACTGAACCCCAAGGGGAAGCAAGGTCTTCTGAGTCCCAGCAGACTAAGTGGCACTTAATTCTTTGTACAAGTGCCTACCGTTACTGACTACTGACATTCCCTTGTGCTACATGCTGTGTAACTGCATGCCCAACTTTTTCTGTAAGATTTGTCTTGCATTTCTTCTCTTAACTGAATGAATGTTGTATGCAATTTCCTTCTAAGCCTCTCAGATTTTGTTAATAGTTTGTGGTTCTGGAGATTGCTGTTGCATGTAAGTTAGGTGTGTGTTTTCTGTTGGGTTTATATTTCCTTTGATGCCTGTGACACCTCCCATTTTCTCTGGAGTTGGCAGAAGGGGAGCAAAGAGAGTCATGTTGCATTTAATTTTCTGCAGCAGTAGCTTCTTTCTGACGCCTTTTTTCAGAAAGTGGCTGGTGAAATACTGGTTTCACTGACATACAGATATGTGATGTAGGTAAATAATCCCACATATGGTTAGCCAAGGCTTTGCTTGTCTAAGTGGAGAGTGGTTTTTAGCTGCAATGCTGTTTTGCAGCGTGTAAGCTGATCTTTTTCTGAAATTGAAATCAAACAGGGACTTTCTGATAGGGATCAGTGTGCATTGCTCTGAAATGTATCTGGTTTTAGTCCTGATGAAAGATGTTTGTTTATATGCTTCCAGAATCAAATCTTTCTGTTTATCTATAGAGCTGGAGTATCAACAATATAGTCTCCCACTACTACACATCCCATCCCTTGCTCACTGGGGACAGCGTGCAAGGTCAGAGGTGCTTTAACACTCCTGACCCAATTTTTCCTTTGGCCTTTGTTCTGACTTTGCTCGTCACTGACAGTCCATGCCAAGCACGGTTGTGCTAGATAGTGGTTATTACCAGTCTCTTTCCTACAGAGGCAAATATGTGGTGGCTTTGTATTTGCTGTGTTGCAAGATTTTAGCACAAAGAAATTAAGTGGGATAGACAAAGAGATTTCGAGGCTGAATGACGTTGCTTTCCTTCTGTTCATTGATAGCCAGCTGTCACTTTGCAAAGCCCCAGTGTTGCATTCGTAACAAGAGCTTTCAGATCAAGAGCAGGAATGCGAATGCTGTCCCCTGTCCTAGGGGGTATGTTTCTCACTTATTTCTCCACCACTTTATGTAATTCACAGTGAAACGTCCTTCGTGCTGTTGCTGTGTGAAGCACCCATGGTCAGTACTGCCGCGCATGTTGGTGGTTGGGATGTGCATCTTCTAAGGTCCAAGGATGTAGTAGCCTGTGCTTCATCAAAAGCTGACACCAGTACAATTTATGGACTGGTTGCCATTGAATTAAATGAACTATTAACATTGCTTGAACTCATTTGCATTTAAGTCTGTTGACTACTTGGTCAAAACAAGAGGTTCTGTTTGCTGGCATAAGGTAGTAAGTGGCCTACAGGAATATTAGCAGTAGTGGCATGCGGGGCGGAGGGATGAGCTGGGTGCCCTATGTTCAGGATATTGCTGGTATCTGCGCTTTAATACCCAGACTGTACTCTGACAGCATGCCATTCTCTTATGGACAGCTGATCCCAGAAGCCCTTGTAATTTTTTTAAGGAAACGTTCTCCTTGCTGGTAAGTGGACAGTGTTAGTCGAGAAGCTTAGGGTTAGCTGTGCCTGTAAGGATGTGGAACTTGCAGGCTGGACGGTTGCTTTGTAAAAATGGCATGTAGTGTAAGCTTGTACAATACCACATTATGAGTGGTGCTGTCCTTACTTTTGCCAAGTTAATTAGGCAGTTTAAGAAAACAAACTAAGCTCAGCTGTTGCGTGCTACTTTGCGGTAAGGCATCTTACGTGTGCAATGATTTTATTTTGACAGATTCTTCAAGTTTGGGGCTGTGCCTTTTGCACTATTTTATACAAAGTAAAGACAAAGTGGCTATCTCTCTGTGACAGCAAATGGGTTTGGGTCATTTATTTTTTGTATTTGACATACTCGGTTTCCTTTGGCTGAGAATAAAAGAAACTCTCTGAAGAGAGAAGGCAGATTCTGTGACTGAGATGTTTCAAAATGAGCTAAGCAACAAAGTCTGCGGGTAGCTGGTGATACAGTCTAAGGCACGGCCTGAAGGAAGGCGTATGAAACCTAGAAACCCTCAAGAGCCTTAAAGGTCAAAGCAACCTGTTAAAATCAGCAGGATAAATTGCTGGAAGCTGGGGAAAAGCTGCCAGAAATGCAATAACATGCTGGTCAAACTTAGCAGCTCCTCTCCGTTATCATGCAATTAAAAAGCTTCTGATTTTTCAGGTTTGGTTGTTTGAAAGGTCTGCCTCTCCCCTGGGACGCGTTTAGCTGCAGATCTTTGTGAGATTACAGTAGCACTCTCAGTACGTTCACAGACATTGGGCTTGCTGGAGTAACTCTTGCTGAGCCCCGGTCAGGCAGCACAGCTTGATGCATGCAAGGTCAGTCTTTATCTTATTTGCATGGCTGGCCAAAGATCAGGCTGCTTTTAACACCAAACCTGAAATCAAAGGCTTTCTCTCTGCAGATTTTTCTCTGCTTTCTCAAGGAATAAGGAGCAGAAAGTCTAGTTGCTGATGTCTTTCAGCTTCTGCTGAAGCAATTAGGGAGCGCTAGCTGCAGGGTTCAGCTCTCCCCTCGCTGGTCCTGGAAGGCTGTGTGAGGGAGGAAGCTCTTTGGTTGACAGTGGTTTCATAATCTTCGGTGGGAAGGCAGACCACGTCAATGCAAAGAATCGTCTTCAAAAGTCGCGCATCACAACACTGATACGGAGTAGTAAATACAAAGTCTCCCTCCACCCTTGGCCGCTTTGCTGGTGCGAGGAGCTGATATTGCTGGAATGTGGAGACTTGTTGGGTGTGTAAAACATATGGGACTTCTCCCCGGAGGGGACTTGCCTCTGGGGCTGAGCGCTGGATGGAGTAGTCCGCGTGTCTGCCTGTCGCTGAGGCTGTCTCTGCTCTGACGTGGGGCCGTACCTGCTGGCTGGGCGGCTTGCTGGCGCCTGAGCTTGCTGAGGAAGCCAAATGCTGAATGCACAGAGCCAGCTGCTGTTAACATCCCAGAGGAAACATGAGGGGTCTCTTGTCCCAAACCAGATTATCAGACAAAGCCTATATGGTTGACATTAAGTGGATAATGAAAAAAATCCACCTTGCCTTCAGGAGGAGATGGATTGCAGCCATATATAGAAATTATCTGACTTCTTTTTTTTCCTCAACATAAGCATTTGCAAAAAAGTGGTTCTTTTTGTGTTATGTGTTCTTTACCTAAGTTTTTTTTTCTTTTCAGTTTGGAGTCTCAAAAATGAAATATATGTGCCATCAGAGCTTACTGTCCAAAAGTCAACATTATGCTACCTGCTGTCATTGCTTTTGTGGAACACAGCACAAAAAGTTGAGGAATGACACGAATGAGAGTTAGTGAATCAAAGTGGTAAAGGCAAAATACTACTTCTAAGAATGACTAGTGTCAGTTATAAAAAAAAATCATTTTTCCCTCATGTTGAAAAAGAGAAATAGATGTCAGAATTCAGGGGGAAAAAAGCTTTTATTTAACAAAAATAAAGCTACTGTTTAAGTGTTAGTTTTAAATGGGAAGCAACGCATGAAACCACAGGCCATTTGTGTGTGCGCAGTGTTGCAAAAGACACAAAAGTGACTGCCAAGCACAGCAAACCCGAGCCTAAGAAGCGAGCATTCAGAAAGACTGTCCAAAAAAGTGCAGTGAAATCTGAAAAATATGCTGTGCTTTTTTCCCTATTCTTTTTAAGCATGTAGAGAGTGGATGTTAAACTCCCCTCGTGTGTATTTAAGGTCACTATCTCAAACTCACACCCTTGTGTACAGGCACATTCTGGTTAGAAGTGGGAGCGTTTACTGGAATACATTCAGAGAGCCCAGATCCTGACTGGGTGTTGCTGAAATTTTCCTTGCTGATTTTTAAACAGTTGTTCATCTGCACAAATTAAGTTCTGTAGTTACTTGTCTTTTGACACTGTAGACATCAAACTTCAAAGGCTTTCTTGACTGCCAGATAAAGTATTGGCATCCTTTTACTTCTAATAATCCCTATAAATGAAAGAGTGTTACAGGTTCTGAGCTGGAAAGAGTGAGTCTTGATCATGTTGGAATACAACTGGAATGAGAACTCTCATTTGCTCTTTGAGAATAATTTATAAAGAAGTTGAGTGGAGCAGGAAAGATGACTCGGGTTTTCTGTTTTGCAGTATTGAAATAATTAGCTCATAATTGAAAAGGGAGCCTGATTCTGCAGACACGATTTGTTATTTAGCATAATACAAACACACTGTTTTAACAGAAGAGGATTAAAACATCTAGCAAGGGACTATTTTCAGTTCTGCTCCTTGTCACCATATGGTGGTTTTACTCTTCAGTTTTCTGTGAATATGAGTTATGCACGAGTTATGAAGTGCAGCATTGTAGAATGAGAGCACAAAAGACCTGCCATTATGTTCGCCAGATGAGTGGTTTCAGTTTTTCAGTATTCTTGCCCTGTTCAGGAATTTAAGGCTTATATTTGAACAGTGGCCGTAGAAAGTTGTCCTAGATTACCTTCTTCTGATAGAAGAGATATTGTTGCATGTTTTTGATGTATTCTTGCCAACATCTGAGAAGGCGTAATTTCTGATCAGTCCCACTGGACTTGCAAATTTACTGTTCCGCTTGCTGGAGATGTATGTTGCTAGAAAAAAAGAACAACATGGCAAATTTTTTATTTGATTGGGGTTTTTGCGCTTTTTTCAAGTCTCTGCTTTTACCATTTCTGATGGGTGGTGCTAAACTCATCTCTAAATATTGTTTCAGATAAATGTAGTGAAAGAAGAGACTTGTGAAAACTGACAGGTTCACTTGGTAAGGTTTCATATTTTGTGAACTGCAGAATCTTGGTGAGAGCAGCAGAATGACTGTGTGTCCTCAGCTGTGATTGCCATTAGCTTTGGGTCTCTGGTGCATTATACAGCACTAATCAATATTAAAAAACAAAACAAAAAAACCACAAAAAAACTTTTAAGAAAAACCTGTACTATTTCATAGGGTATTTCTAAGAATTTTAGAAAGTATAGATTTCTTTAGCATGGTGTTAGTTTTGTCTTGGGCACTCCAGTGAATCTGGGTTCTAGGGAGAGGGCAGGACTCCTGTTTAACACTGTGAGAGATGACTTCTACTACTACTGCTGCTGTTTGCCAATTCTTTAAACCCCAGTTTAAATTCTGCTAAAACCCACTTGATCTCAAAACTTTGAGATCCTGCATTCTATAAGATTTTTCTGTTAGGATCAAAACACGAGCACAGAGGAATCTGTACTAGGTAGCACTGGATGTTAGCAGGATGTGCACGAGTCTGGCCAGCTGAGCAAGTTAGATCAGAAGTGCAGCTTTTGCCACATGAATGTCTGTTTTTTGGGCAGTGATCTGGCTGGGCTTGGTTCTGATGACACGGTGAAATGCCAGGACTGGAACACAGTACAGAAACCAGGGCACCTGATTTTGGGTCTTAGCATCTGATTCACTGGGGGCTGGATTTTCCTGGGCTTGGTTCGATTGCTCATGGGAATTGGGGAAACGAAGACTCATGTCATCTTATTAAATTCTCAGGTTTCATGTATGGTTTAAATGATATCCCTAGACCATTTTGGGGCCATTCAGGAGAAAAAGGAAGATGCAGGAGTGTGTACTTCTTATTTTCCATAATGCAGTTGCATGTGGCTATACTAGATGTGCTCTACTTTCATATTTACATAACTCGGAGGGATGTTTTTTAGCCTCTTGAATTCTGTCTGTAGTCTGAATTCGCACTTGATGGTTTCCTATGTGGAGAGCATTAGACTTGGTTACAGCTCAAGACAAAAGTGTCAGCCTCTGATAAGTCACATGGAGCATCACCTGAGTCATCTCCATCCTCAGCCTGGTTCAGTCTCAGCCTTCTTAAAGCTGTGCTGATGGTTGAGCTGCTGATTTCTGTCTGCAAATAATGTCTAATGTCAGTGCATATTAATGAATGTCATTAATTGATTAAAATGGTTCATGAGATGACAGATCTCAAGGAGTCCAAACTTCAAGTATAATGGCGTAGAAACTGATCATCTGTGTCTGACTTGGGTAGCGGCTGGAGTCATCTCTGGGAATGGCCTGATAACTTGCATCCAGGATTCCTCTAGAATTGTCATTTCAAAGGCATTTTAATTAGGTACTGTGGAGAGTGATTGTGTGATGTAGATTATTAGGGAAAAAATAAATTCCATAAAGCTTCAGTCACTGTAGGTTTTCTTTTTTCCCCTAGACCTTCAGCAACTGTGAACTGCATCAGGATACTCAGAACAGGTTCGAATGCTGTTAAGAGGACGAACAAAGTCAAGGGTAGCATTCATCCTGCAGCGACTAGTGAAATATATGATTTTTTGTGTGTGTGTATGCCTTAAACACCATTTTTTTTGGCAGTAAAAGTGTCATCTTCAGCTCTTCTCATCCAATGTTTTAATGGTCTGACATGGCTATTTATGCTTTTGTGTCTGGTGAGGCTGATGGACAGTTCTCATAACGTGCCTTGTCAATAGCTCTGTGTATTTGTTGTGGCAGTGTTGAGAGCCTGAAGTACTTAGTTCTCAGGAAGGACAATACAGTTGCCATTCTTTGTCCTAGTATGATTTTTTCCTGCTAGGAAAACAGAATGGGCGCAGTATTAGTCAAGGACGGTAGTTTTTAACGCCTGAGAAGAAACATTGTGATTGTCTAGTGTGACGTCTTCAAAACCTCATCTAGTGAGTTTTGCATTGACTTGTAATTTGCGGTTCACTAACTTTTCATTCTGTTCATGAAAGCGTGAGGGAATAGATGACAAGTTTAGGGGTTGAATCGCAGTTCTTTACTCATGTGATGAAGGTTCTTGCAACTACCGGTTGCTTGTCTCAAAATCTGTTTGCAGGATCTGGACTTCTAAATGAAGTGCACCTACAGTTTTCCTAATGACTTGCTCAAGCTGCTCTTAGTTACTGAAGGACAGAGTTATGTCTCACTTTCCTCACATGAGTGAAGCCTAGTACGCCCACTGAAATAAGCAATTTGGTGCTTTATGATGCAGCCTTTGTTCTTGATGCCAAGGCTTGTATTCATCCTGAAGACAGTACTCTCTACGCAATGTTGTTGAATCTTGTGTGCACCTGCAGCTGTATATTTATAGTTTCAGATATAATACTTCTAGACTGACAACAATATATTTAATCTAACGCTAGATTACTGCCAGGATTACATGTGCGGGCCGTGTTTTAAGAAGTGCTGTTAGAATTCAGTGACATCTACAGTACATCTGGTGCCATTGAGGCATTACTGCTGCATCGCTGCCTCTTGCAGGGGTCACAGCAGCAGGCTGGAACATTGTGTTTCCAGCTCTGTGTAGTAACCTCTCAAATGAATGATATACTTGAAAGTAACTGAAAATATTGATGAAAATATTAATAAAAATAAAAGAATAGAGGGGCTGATGACTAGATGTATCTTCCTTGTAACTGGGCTTGTAGAGACAGTATGCTTAGATGAGATAAAAAAGAAAATGGGAGACAAGAATTTCAGAGGTGTGGTTTGTCTGGCGGTTGTGGCTGAGCTCGTAATGCTCCGATATGCGCAAGATACACTTACAGGCAGTTGCACCTTTGAAAATATGATGCTCTTCATGCCTAATCCTTGCGTCACAGGAATGGCTCTGAATGTACAGTAAAGCCTTTGATCTGTACCTTGAGAGAGGTATTGGCAGAAAATTATTAGGACTGGCTGCGGAGGTGTTAGGATGTGGGTCAAACTGAAACTTTATATCGGTACTTTGGATCTGAGTCTGATTTTTTTTATTTTGCGAAGCACAGGATTTGAGGTTAAGGTTCTGAACTTAAATCTGAAGCAGAGAAGCATATTCCTCGATTGTTCTCTGAACTTTTGAGTTGGGTTTAGTGATCCAAAATCTTGCAAAACATTGGAGTATTTGGAAGTAATCTGCTACAGTGTTTAAAGTGTTGAATTTGGTTTTGGTTTCTGTTTTATTCATTTCCAGTAAGAGCTGGTAGTTTGTTGCAAGGAAACAAGAACAGAATCCAAAGATATATATTTTTAAATCACATATTTTTCAGAAACAGAAAGCAAAAAGGTCTTTCTCAGCAGGATGCAGGCTAGAGAAAAAGGCAGAAGTTACTTTATTATACAAGCTTTATATTTCCTTTCCAATGACAGTACTTCCCTAAAATGCCTTGATAACGTCTAGTTGAAGCTTGCTGATCACTTGAGCCTTTTTGAGAGGTTAACATGGATGCTGTGCCTTATTTTAAGATGCTTTATATTTAACCTGTTTCTTTGTCTCTGGGGAAATGATTGATAAACAATCTTTATATTAAGCATTCTTCTTTAAATGTTATCTGGGAAGATGTAAGTAGAAAAATGAAGCTGTTATATTCTGGATGCTCAACCCTTCCTACTAATTCTGCTCTGATTGTTTTTCTGATAAGCCAGATTTTTCTCAGTAGTTGCAAACATAATAGTGCCATGAGATTCTGTTAATGCTGTAGTAACATGTAGCCAAAGCAATTAGAAAGAAGAAAGCTGATACGAACAGGAAGTTCATATACCTTTTGTTCAGCCATATTTAGTAAGCGTTGAGTTTATCAAATAAAATGTTAACAAACTGAAAGATGAGAGACAAATCCGTGCACAATCAGTTTGGTGCGAGTGGCTGGTTGTACTTTAGGGCTGGCCTCTTGTGTCACTGATCCTCTGCCGTTAGGGGAAGCAGGATAGGTGTGTAACGCAGAGCTGTCCTTAGCTGGAGGGAGCCTGACTTGTGGGTTAGAGGGAGCAGGACTTTTCCTCGGTCACCGTTATGATTGTGTGCTCTGCCGTGGCGGTGTCATATGGTGACGTGGTGGTGTTTGTGGATTTTAATTAAATAGAGGAGGGCAGGAACGATTATCCTTTTTTCCGTTCCTGCCTTGGGTAAAGCTGATGCAAGCAGAAGTGGGCAAAACCCATGATGTGTATGCAGGTATAGAGTTCAAACATACATCTAATTTGGAAGCTTTTGTATTCTGCTAAAACTAAAATGCCACGGAGGGGAAGTAGCTCATGTTTTCATCAATGTTTGGAGTCCACGTCATAACACTCAGCGGTAGTTGTAAGTCCATGGGGTTTGGATTCAGATTTACCATTAAATGTCAATGTACTTTGGTAGTATTGGCTTTCTGATAGCTTTCTGTTGGAAAATCTGTGGCTAGCTTAACTTTGGGCAAACAGTTCACTGAAGACCATTCAGATTTCCTTGGTAGAAATTTCTTGGACTAGTAGTAATAACTGTTTGGTTGTTGAGGTCAGAACTCTGAAATAGTACACTTCTCTTGCCCTTTCCTCCCTGAGTGGAAAACTCAGTCTACAAAGTTGTGTTTGCAATATTTGAGGTTTTATAGAAATGAGCTATTTCCTTTAGAGATAGTAAATAAATTAATAAAAAAATCTTGACAGAGGGCAAGGATGTTGATGCAGAATTATGCACAGGAAAGCTGACTTGACAATGTAATTGAGCTTGAAAACCAAAAGGTAATTGCCAAGGGTGGGAGTGAAACCTGTAGCCATTGAGCTGACATAACCTGAAGGTCTAGCTTGTCTAAAAGGCTGGAATTATTTTAAAGCAGATTTTTATATGAAATGGGAAGGGAGGGGGGGAGTCAACCTAGTCTAGTATGCAAAGCTGCTTTGTTGTGAGGGTGTTTTTTCACTGAAGGTATGACTCTCAAGTGATATTGTATAAGCCATCTCTGTGTTGATAGGTAGCGTGCTACATAATTTTTCCCTTTAAGCACTAGCATTGTGGCCATCTTTACGGTCTGAGAATATAAGTAAGGCCAAGTAAATAGGCAGAGGAAATCCAGAAAGCCACCTGATTTTTCCCCGCAGCCTGGGAGGCACTTGTGTTGCTTTTCACCTTCAGGTGTGCATCACTAGCTGCTGGCTGGGTAAGTAGCTCGGGTTTTTTTTTTCCAAAATTGTATCACCTAGAGACGCATCTGCATGGTCTGGTGTGTTGTGTTGTGGGAGCCTCTGCATGGTCACTTGAAACAGTAGCAGGGAGGGCATGTACCTCTGTTTCTTTGAGCATGTGTGAGCCCTGTATCAGAGGATACAGAGGAAATAAGTGAGTGTGTCTTGTTGAGGGCTGAATCATCCAGTTGGAACAGAAAATACTATTGGAGGACTAAGGTGGTTTAGTGTTCCAAAAAACAGAGTGAGAGAGAAGAGCAGTGCATGATGCATCAGTGTCTGCTAAACAAGGCTTCTCTGGAAACATATCTCCTTGGAGCCTCATGCATCACGATCCCGGGGGGGACTGTTGCAATTCCTTGGAACTCTCCTCTAGCCTTTCAGGAGCCCAGATAAAAGGGTTTGCCAGTTTCACAGCGTCTGATTGTAGGGTTGCTCTTTGGTCTGCTTTTCAAAGTGTGTCTGTTGAGATGATGATAACGACACCTTTCGTAAGCAGCTGCCCATGCTTCACTTTAGGCACTCTTATTTAGCTATTGAAAAATAACTTGCTAGGCTAATAAATGTTGTATTGAAACAAAAAGTTTGCTAGTTGGGTATGCCAGTTTCATACCACTTCATTCTCCGTGAGCACAATGCCTCTATGATTTTAGCTAATTTTTTTTTTTTTAAACCAAAGAGAAAGTGTCACTTTAAATATTTCATTGTATCCTTTTGCATAGTAAGGGAGCTAACGAAGGTAATTTAGGTTCTAACTGGTGCTCTGTGTCCTCTCCATTATGCATTTACCAGTCAACTGATACTTTTCTCAAATATTTACTCTGATATTTCACTGCAGTTGCCCTCTCCTTCTCCATTCCCTCACCATCTCCCTTCCATGGAGGTATCGCACATATTTCAGTTACCCTCTATTTAAATAGCAACACTCCCTTCCAGTACAAACAGTCAGTCAGTCATTAAACAATGAGGAAGACCAACAGTGGAGGAGGTTATGGGTGGGGCCCGGAGTGTGCAAGCACAATTGTGCAAAAGACTTCCTGCTGAAGAGAAGAAAAGGACGCTTTCCGTTAGTGTCAGGGTGCCATTCTGTAGTGCCGAGAGACACAAAATCAAGAGGAAATCACTGCTGCAGACACGAGAGCTGGATCTCACTTAAAATTATGTAGAGCCATCCAAATTATTGTTGAAGGTAAGACATGTGAGACAAAACACTGGCGCTTTAACCATGTTTTCCCACCTCCTCCTGTAGCAGAAGGTGATTCTGAGTGGCTGTGACTCATCCTCAGGAGGTCCCTGGGTTTTTTTGCCTAATAACAGCAAGAGTTTAGTGAGACTATCCTTAACAGAATATCTATAGCGTTTTTGAAGGCTTTGCTGTATGTCCTTTCTCTTATGTGATGTACAACAGAGGGCTCTATTAATATTTTGTTGGAGCTCAAGACCTGATCATTTTTTCTCCAAAAAAGATCAGAATAGGGTATTCCCTGTTGGGAATTCAGAAGTGTAGCTGGGTTACTGCACTCCTTGTCCTGTACTTGTTCATCAGATTGAGATTGGATGTGGCATCCTGGGAACTGCAGGGTTAAAAGTGCATTAAAAAGAAAAGGAAAAAAATTGTTAATGGAAACCCATTTGACTACTATAGTGTCTAAGGATTTCATGGCTCTACAGGTAAAAGGCATGGACATGATAAGTAGTGTTGGAGAATGCTGGTTTAAATGAAGAACAAGAACTTAATATATTAGCATATTTATGCTATGTTTAGTTTTGCAACAATTTAATTTCTAGATCTTGGAAATAAAATGTAGTAAGAAAGAGGCTGGGATGTGCATTTAGAAGGTGCTGAGAACTGTCAGGATTGCAGAGTCCATGAGTAAAATTCTACATTTCTAACGGGACACGGGATCCTGGATAGCTCAGCTTCTTACCAATTCAGTATTTTATACTTGGATCACCTTTCAGGTTAGACTTCACATGCACAGGTGATAGAGGTGAATGTATTGCTTCCCTTGCAGCTGCCTTCAGCCTTTTCAGTTTGTAAAACCCTAAAATTTTCCATGGGAGGTACAGATCCTTGCACAGTGGATGTGACCCTACTGATAACAAATGCAGTTTCCTTCTTCACCTTTTGTTGACCTACTAGAGATAATGAACCACAGGCCTTTGGAGATCTGTAAACCAGAAGTAAAAACTGCTATAAGTGCAAGGACAATATGCAATAGAAACATGCTATTGCCATTACTTAAACCAGTTTTGAAAAACACATCTGAACAGAGATCTCCTGTTTGTAGTACATGTCAGTTTGGCCACGTTTCCAGTTATTTAGCAGACTGATTATTTTCCAGGTGCCAACTTTGTATTTTAAATCGGCTGATGATCTTTCATTTCCAGCTCTCAGGGCTGCCCCTGGTTAAAGTAGTCATGAAAGGGTGGCATTTTAGTTTAGCATACGTTGTGTCTGGCTTGGTCTGAAATCCTTACACCAACCCTTTCTCCTCTCTCTGGTTTATCAGCATTTGATACATTTCATGGTGCGTGACACGACTGATTTACTGAAAGAGAATTGAAAATAGAGAGCAGCCTTGACTCAGGAATGGTTTGTGGATGCGGATTTGTTTTCTGTCACATCATCGTTGCTATAGTGACTTAGCAAAGATCTGTTTAGCAGTCACTAGATGTTTCATGTTGTCCTGGTTTCAGCTGGGATAGAGTTAATTTTTGTCCTAGTAGCTGGCATAGTGCTGTGTTTTGGATTTAGCATGAGAATAATGTGATAACACACTGATGTTTTAGTTGTTGCTAAGCAGTGTTTATACTAAGTCAAGGACTTTTCAGCTTCCCATGCTCTGCCAGCAAGGAGGTGCACAAGAAGCCGGGAGGGGGCACAGCCAGGACAGCTGACCCAAACTGGCCAGAGGGCTATTCCATACCATAGGATGTCATGCTCAGTATATAAGCTGGGGGAAGTTGGCCGGGGGGTGGCGACCACTGCTCGAGGACTGACTGGGCATCGGTCGGCAGGTGGTGGGCGGTTGCATCACTTGTTTTTCCTCGGTTTTGTTCCCCTCTCTCTGCTGTTGTTTTCCTTTTCATAATTATTATTATTATTCCCCCCCCCCCCAATTATTAAGCTGTTCTTCTCTCAACCCACGAGTTTTCTTACTTTTACTCTTCCGATTCTCTCCCCCATCCCACTGGGGGCAGGAGGGTGAGCTAGCGGCTGTGTGGGGCTTGGTTGCCAACTGGAGTTAAACTACGACACATGTTCTGGGCAAAAGTTAGGGATTTTCCAATATTCCTTTAACAGTTGTTTTGCAGAAGTACATGTGTGTATAGTCTTCTGCAATAAGTCCCTGCTACTCTTGTTACTTATTGCTGCTTCTGTGAGAAGGTGTGTACCTGCTGTATTTTGGCTCGTGGTGTCCCTTCCTTCCTGAAGTAATTTCAAGGCAGGTGGATAAACAACCTACCTGTCTCGTCAAGGTTATCGACTATTTCCTCCTCAGGAGGGATGTCATGGAGTGCAGTGATAAATGCAAAGGGATGGAGAACATGAACCCTCCTAAGGAATGGTCCTTCTTATGAATCAGTTATGCAGTTCTGAAGGAGGAGGAGGATGCGTTTGGAGCTGATTCACATGGTTGGAGTCAGGAAGTCTGAGCTCTTTCCCCACATCTCTCATGTCACCGAAGGCATGATCAAGAGCATGATGCAGCTACAACCTTAACTGAGATTTCCTTCTTCTAGGTTGGTAAGTGGGGGATGGTAATTCTTCTGTTCAAGTTCCCTATGTTCATTGGGAGGGGTTGAAGGTTGCAGCGCACACTTGGAGAATGGCTGCTCCCAGCAGAGGCGCTCCACCCGGCAGGCGAGTCAGGCCAGTGTCTGTGAAAGTCTCGCTGTGTCTGGCAGGCTGCGTCAAACAGAGCTCCCTCCCCTTCCTGCTCCTGATCGCTGGCCGCGGAGCAGCCTTCCTGCCTGCGGGCGGTGATCTGGTGGATTTGGCCACCATCTCGGTGGCAAGCTGTGGTCAGCCTCCAGCTCTGCAGTGGGGCAGGTGCACCTTGCAGTATGTTCTCATCCCTGTTGGCAGAGGTTTGAAAGCAGGAGACAAGGTTTCTTATATAGGCTTGACCTCAGAGAGAGCTCTTTGGACACCAGCACCGCAACCGATTAAGCGTTCAGCGCTACTGGAAGTCCCAGTGGAGTTCCCTTTGTCATGCTAAGCTAGCCAGAGAGAAAGGGTTGGTTTCTTATGGGCCACTTAGACAGGGTCATCTTGATGATGGGCATCTTCAGAGAAAGTCTTCAAGATATGCGTCTTATTTTACTCACAGAAATTCAAATAGTTCTGTTGGTAGAATAAACTGAACACTCATAAGTGCTCCTTCAGCTGGGTTTGACAGTAAAAGAGAAAGATCTCCTCATTTAAAAAAAAAAAAATGCATTTCGGCTAACATAATTAATAAATTTTTCCTGCTTATTTGACTCTCCTGTCAAGGTACATATCCCATAATACGACCTTATTTCCCCTTCTTCTTTACGATGAACTTCGGTTCTGTGCATTAAACTTATTTCAGATCTGGATTAATTTGAAGTTCTTCCCTCTGCTGGTGTCTGCTGCACTGATTTCGCAGATTTTGTAGCTCATATGCCTTAATGTTGAGACCAGTTTTTTCTTGTCAGCTCTTTGATGAACAGTTTTGGCCTGTCCATTTTCTGTAGCTCCACAGAACTGATACTTCAGCCCCACTGCAGATTGGATGGGTTTTTTTCTGCATGGTCTGGGGTAATCTGTTTCTTACCAACAGCTCTTACATTTTTATCAATTTTGTAAGGTTAATTAATGCAACAGCCTCCGGTCCCAGTTGTCTTAAATATTTAGAGGAGCGAAAGAGATTTATGCACATTTTTGCTGCAAAGCTAGATTTGGTTGAATTTCTGAGTTAGATTCCCAGCTGGTATAAATCAGTGAAGTTTCACTGAAGTCTTTTTGGATGATCAGCTCAACTGAGGATCTGGCCTTTCTTAAATCGTGTCACTTACTGAAGTTGAGCTACTTTGCACCGAGCATATGACAGTTGCTGCTGTATTTCTGTGTAGAGAAATATGGGATATATTTCTACTATCTTTTATCTCTGTGTAGCTATAAAGGAAGACAGGGTGTGTGTGTGTACATTTATATGCGCACACACACGTTTATACACACAGTCACCCACACACAAATAAATGTGGTAGGAAAACACCTCTCTTTTTCCTGTCATTAATTATGCACTAGTACACTGTAGGCTTCAGCTGACATGGAGGGGTAGAGCCTCACTGAAGATTTGGGCCACTGGGTCCAAATTTGTTTTCATGTATCAAAAAGCTCCAAAAACAAACAAACAAAACCCCACCAAGCATCGCTACCAAACTTGGAGACACTTGGGGAGAAAGCAGCTCCAAGGAAAAATAATTTAGATTTGCCCCACTGAGAGGTCCCTTCCCCACGGGTCCCTGGATTAAGCACCCTTTTCACCCGATGTAGTCCTACTCCCGATGCACAGAGCAAGTGAGGTCTCTTCTTATGGTCCAACACATGAAACCTCCTGCTTGGGGGGGAAGTGGTTGATGGGCAGGCCAGGGGCCTGGGAAGTGTGATGGATTAGATGAGAATGTTGTTCCAAGGAAGCACAGAAATTCCTTTGTGCAGCTTTGGGGCAGAGTTGGGTGTCTCCCCGCTGTTAGTCTTTCTGTCTGTTTTCTTATCACGTTAATCTCCGTCAGACTAACATTGACTTTAAACTCTTTCAAGTCATTATGACAAGTGAGCATGGCAGTAAATTCTTCCATATCAAGAGTGAGACAAATTGTACTGCGCTGCATATTATGGCGTAGTACTACTAATTGCTTAACTTGATAAATGTCTTCTGATAGGTTATATAGTTAATGAACAAAGATGTTAATTGCTCTTATCTGAAATAGCTACGTTTGCAGGGGCGTACTCTGGAGCCATGGATGTCTCCTAACAGAGATTTATTTCAAATCATCCATTGTTTTCAGCAGTTTCAGAGTCCATTACCCTTCAGCGTGCCGACTGAATAGTCTCCACCCCCATCAAAGTTTTGAGAGCAATCAACTCTTCCTACATGTTGTTCAGCAGGACTGAATCTTATTTGCATATGGAAAACTTATATGTAATACAGTATGCTCATCATTCTGGGCTACAGCAGCATGGCTCATTCTTAAGAGCAGCCAAGAAAAAAATAAGCCCCTGACAGTGGAAGAGCAAGGGTCTGGAATAGCCCTGTTTCCCCCCACCATCTGGAGTATTTAATTGGGAAAATCATTCTTCATTGTTGTTGTGTTGGTGGGAGTTGTCAGTCTAAATATTTTAATGCAAATAACCATCTCTATTTGTAGAATTCATCTTTTCTAGACGCTTTCTTTGGAAAATATGCAGCTGAAGATTTAGTACATTATTATATGAGTAAGTGCATACAAGCCTTATATTAACAATGGACGTCATGTTTATTCTTTCCCTTTTAGAATTTCCCATGGAAACAAGTGGGCAGATTTTTGCATTATTGAGTAGTCTGCTGCTGCCGACTTTTCCCAGAAACGCTAAGAGAAAACTAGCCCTACGCATGAGCTTACATGTTCTTCCAGTTTTGGGAGCACTGGATTCCCCTAAGATTTGATTTATAGTACGTTTTGGTGTGTGGCTATTCTGGTACAAAGTTGTTTCAAAGCTGTATGATTAATAAATCTTTATGGAACTGAAAAAAGACACTTCTCACTGAGGTTAAAACATACCTGATTTCCCAATGGAGAAGTTGCATGTTTCGTTAGGAGGCTAAAGGCTAATGTGAAGAGAAAAATGTTTCCTTGACTTAGGGTTTTTGTTTGTTGTAATAAATTTCATTTTCATTTATGAGTCTCTTACAGTTTTTCAGAACATGTTCAAAAGCAAACGACCAGAAGTTAAAACTGTAACTGTAAATCTGTAAGCTGACATATGTAGATTCTCTGGCCAAAGTTTTCTAAGTCAGGATTAATTTTGTAGAGTGAATGAGAGAAGTGCATTATCTTGCTTCGTTTGATAGATTTCAGACTTTGCCAAGAAATACAAATCTCCCTTCAAAAAGGACAGCTATAAAAATAAGAATTATTATTTTCTTAAATAAAGGCATTTTCAACTGAACTTGATGTATTACTGCTCAAAGATGCTGTGGCTGTAGACTGGCTCATACGAATAAATTAGACTGAAATGTTCAGGTCCTCACCGCTCACTGCTTTCCCCATGATATGCTGCCCCCTAAGTTATGTTAACATACTAGTTTCTGTTTTGCGTTAGGAATGGGGCCGAAGGAGCTAAAAAGTAATCTGGCAAAAGCTGGATGGGTTCCCTGATCTGCCTGGCGCCACAGCCAGGCAAATATTTGTATGGGTAGAGGCAAAGTGGATAGATGGAGGTGAGAATGCTGCTTAAGACTGGTATTGATGCCAGATGCTCCATGGTGACCCACTGAGGATCGGTGTCATTTTAGGTATTTTCAAATCTCTGACTGCACATTTCTGGTCTTACGTGGTGTTCTAATTTGAATATCCCATGGAGTGACCTGGGGCTGAAGATGCAGCTCCTGGGGGTGTGTGCAAGCAAGACCAGCTGGAACATGAGAGCGTGCAACACTTGCACTGCTTATTTATCGAACACAATGATTCACGGTGATCGACGTTCGCATACCTGAATGTCAAAATAACCTGTGTTTTAAGAGGAACCAGTGACTCAGGCTGTGGTTTTACCCCAGGCCATTTCCTGATAAATGGCTGAACTGTGCTTGGTCTTGTGAAAACACTACCGGGGAACACTGCTCTGTCCTCGCATCTGTGTGTGTGCAGGGATTAGGGAAAGGACACCTTTGTGCGGGGCTGACCTTCGCCTCATTAGTGCCATGGTCTCTCTGTGAGGAGCACCATAGCCTTGTGAGGTCTGGGAAGCCTCCGGTCTGAGGACAGCTCTGTTTCAGTGCTTCTTCAGAGCATTTCTGCACAGCCCTAATGTGGGAGTGTGGTCTTCAGTGTTCGACAGCATCTAGAAGCACAATTTCAGGGAGCTCTACACAGTGGCAAATCACTTTGCTTTAGACTCTTTCAATTGCAAAACAGAGGTGAAGCTACCTATAGCTGGTGTTTTCAGGACTGAAAATATTTCACTCCCTAGAACGCGGTGTTTTTAATGAAAACAGAAACAATGCATATAACGTTGCTTATAGGGATTAAAATAGATTGGGGCTATTCATTTTTTTGAGTAAGATAGCAAACAACTGTGGTAAAGGTACAGTGTGTGAGGTATGGCTGGATAGAAGGTATGGAAGTGTGATCATATTAGTGCTATATAAACTACCTCATTGGCATAATGCTTTCATTTGGAGAGAGGAACCATCTGTGTAATTCCATGCTATGGTTTAGGTAGTCTTCCCATCCTTTGCAGACGGCAGAACTCTGTGTTCCTCCATTCTCCTTAACGAAAAGGACTGTCCGATGAGAGTAAGTTATGCCTGAGATGAAATCACTTGTGTATGGTTAGAGAGCTGTGATTGAACCGGATCAGTTACCTTTAACGCTGTTTAAATGGATGGTTTAAGGTATAGAAGAGGCTTCTCTTGGGAACAGATTCTGTGAGAATTCTTCAAATCCTCTTTGATGTTAATGGAGGGTATTAAGGACAGTCAGCACCTTCTTAAGAGAGAAATTTAAATTGCTTTGATTAATTTCATTTTATGTTTGCATCCGCTGGTTCTGGATTTCTCCCTTCTCCAGTCTTTCAGAGCATGTTTTTGATAACTTTGCCTCCTGAGCATACTAGATTTTATGCTGGCTGTTTTCATATTTTTCCCTGAGTGTTGTAATGCTGATTACCAAAGGATCTTGGGCCTTTGGCTTCCTGTGAGAAGGAGATAATTACTCTCCAGTAGGCAACGCATGACGTACAGTATCAGCGTTAAGCCATTGGGATTCCAGTCACTAGTGTAGAACAATATTGTGGGTAAATGAATAAGCAGAAGTTTATCATACTTCCTGCATAACAAGGTTTTCGTTAAAGAGGCAGCGAAAATTGTTTCCAGCGAGGGCTAGTGTAAAATGAACACTGCCACAACAAGTGTTAGTGAAAAATACATTAAAGTTCAATTCCCTGGCTTGCTGGGTTTTTCTTGCTGAAAAGGCAACTGACTTTTTGTAGCAGCAAAGGTGGATGACAGGGCCATCATTGCATTTTGGCAGATGACGTTTATGGCCTTATGAACATGTATGAAGTGTATAACTTCAAAGTACGATTTCCAGACGCACCACCTACTTAACTTATGGAAGAAAGTTGTACCAATAAGAAGTAGAGACGTTCCAAATGCAATTTGCTTATTTCACACTCGCCCCCAGGAATCCTGTGTTGTGATTTTAAGAGTTGGCCCTGTTTGACCCTGAAGTAGATGTGGTTTCTCCCTTGCCTTCTTTATTTCAAGACTGTCAGTTAAAAATAACTTATGTATTGGGCACAGTGGGAGTAAGTTTGAGAAGTTTAAGTTACATGTAAACCAGTAATAGTGAGAAAATAATTCATAAATGTAATAAGCTCTATTCTCTTGCAAGACATGGCTAACCCAATGGTTTATCCACGTGGTGGGATTAATCAGTATTTTTGTATGAAAATAGTTTCTCTGCCATAGCAATACTGATCAGTTTGCTTACGCTATAGCAAAGTGAAATAAATGACGTCTTTGAAGACCTCTGTTAAATTACTTAAACAACATGAAGACTTGCATAAAGTATGGTGTATGTACGCATACTCGATAGATACACAGCTATATCTCTGTGTATTTACTTATGTTTAGGACATAATTTTACGTGTGCTTGCATATATACATTTATATTTCAGCTTATCTTGGAGATAATTGTACTTCTGTAAGGGCTAAGAATTATGGGGATACTAATAAGGAGTTTCATGTTTAACTTTGTTTCCTTGCTACTATCAATTTATGTTGTACGTGTAATTGCAAAGCACAGTTAGTTATTTATGTTTTAATTGTGGCTTTCACTTGAAAATGGGCATCAGCAGTCTGTGCAGGAAACTGGTACTTACATGTAGGCTGAGATGAATAGGTTGGTTGCTCTGCTTTTGCTTGAGTCTAAAAGCTGAGGGCTGAATCTTTGGAGCCCCAAGAGCCACTGTCAAATGTAGCAGTCTAGATTTTGATGATGTGCTTGATCAACCTTGCAGCCAGGGAGAAGAACAAGAATGCATGGAATAAAACTACCTTAATATAGTACACTGCTGTTCTGCATGTATGAATGAGATGCTTCTTCGTACATTGATAGCATGTGCACGGCCAGACCCCTTCATAGCTCAGTTCAACCTGAGATTATGTTCCATTGATTTTGGGTCCAGAACAAATGCAATTTGACATTTTTGTATTTCAGGCACCTGGGTCTGGCCTGGTTTTGTTTTTATGTGGGTGATCTTAACATTTGAACAAGTTGGAGGTGGCTGGATGGATCTCTCTGTTGAATGGCCTGTATAGGAATTTTGCTTTCCAATCAGATATTTTGCACATATTTTCAACACCAAGAGTAATTTTGATAGTGCTGTTCTTACTTTGAAATTGTGAAACTTCTGATGAATAAGTAAACATTTTTTTTCCTCTCCTCTGTTTTCTTGCAGCCAACTGGGTACATGGAAAACTCCATTTCCTACAGTGCTATTGAGGATGTTCAACTGCTCTCCTGGGAGAATGCCCCTAAGTACTGTTTACAGCTCACAATCCCAGGGGGTACTGTCTTACTGCAGGTATGGTAAACACAGAAGTACAATTTTCTTTCTCTCTTACTGTGAATCTCCTTTAACTTCTGTTTGCTATGTATGAAATCTTAATTAGATGGACTCAGAAAAGGCAGAGAACTCAGTGCTGTCAAATTATCTAACCACCGGAAAATTTGCTCGGGGTGATAGCTCTGAAACTCTTAAATGTTGTTTGACAGTCAGAATGGAAATTTTGGGCCACAATGATTAAATCTTCTTGCTGATTTTGTGCATCAAAGTAGTGCTCTGTGGAAAGGCACATTGATGCGGGCCTGGAACAATTGTATTTTTACATATAGTCCTATTCCTGCATGAAACAAGTTAAAAATTTCATCCTTCAATTCATATGGGAAACCCATAACTTGCACTGGAACTGACAGGTATCTTTTTTTAAAAGATATTCGATCTTCATTGGAAGATTTCAGTATATTTGTATGGATATCTACATATGCTAGTTCTCTAAGTGTTGTTTTCAAACAGAAGACACTTCATTTACATTATTCCAGATTTCTTCATCCACTTTTGAGGCTTTGTAGGACTCTTTAGGTCATTGCAAGTTTTAGTGACAGAAAAGCACTCCACGGCACTGAGCTTTGGAACTACTTTAGAGTAGGAAAAGAAAAGCAACTGAAAACCCAGCTGCTTGGCCCCCAAAGAACTTTGAACAGTCATAGCTTGAAAAATACTGAATTGACTCCCAAATTAACTCTTACCATAGTTCTCAACATTGTTTCAAAGACAATTTGTTACCTGTTACCCTTTGGGAATTTACTTTTTCAGTTAAATATACAGCCATGACTATTGTGGATATGCATTTCCAGCAGGTAGGGCTGTAAAAAGACTGGGTGAGGAATTTCTGCAGAAAATGTGAAGAAAAGATCAGTTTAAACTGTGGATAACTCATGAAAAATTAAAAAGGCTATTTTTTCTTGAAAAAGTATGAACAACTTAAAAGGATTGATCATAATAGAGCTTGTGTGTTTGGGTGTGTACACACGCACACTTTAACTGTACCACTTTTGTGCAAAATGTAGTCCAATAGATAAAAAGATGGAAACGTACTGAATGATACACTAATGACTGTGATGACCATGTCTGCTGGATCATTTGTCCATGAGAATCATGGTACGCAGTGCACTGATCCGTGGTGTGCAGTCCAGCATTTAGAATAGACTAGACTAGACTAGTCTATTTGAGTTGGAAGGGACCTACAATGACCATCTAGTCCAACTGCCTGACCAATTCGGGGCTGACCAAAAGTTAAAGCATGTTGTTAAGGGCGTTGTCCAAATGCCTTTTAAACACTGACAGGCTTGGGGCATCGACCACCTCTCCAGGAAGCCTGCTCCAGGGTTTGAACACCCTCTCGGTAAAGAAAAGAAATGCTTCCTAATGTCCAGTCTAAATCTCCCCTGGCGCAGCTTTGAACCATTCGCACGCGTCCTATCACTGGATACCAGGGAGAAGAGATCAGCACCTCCCTTTCCACATCCCCTCCTCAGGAAGCTGTAGAGAGCAATGAGGTCACTCTTCAGCCTCCTTTTCTCCAAACTAGACAAACCCAAAGTCCTCAGTCACTCCTCATAGGGCATTTCTTCCAGAAGGAATTTCATTATTTCTTGGTGGTGAATTGTTGGGTGAAGCCCCTGTAGGTCCACAAAGTATGTGGCACCATCTGTATCCAGGGAGAGTTTAGTCAAAGCTCTTCTGAAATGGCTCTACCTGCAGATCATGAGAAAAATAACCTAAGTGGTATCATTCGGTAACCCAAGGCTAGGTGCCAAGCTGGTCCGTGTGTTCCATACTACAGACTTCTGTAGAGACGTGGGACAGCAAAGTTGACTCTGAGTTGGGAAGCCAATATGACTAACACTAGGTTGTGCTAATATTAGGTCCAGCTAGGTCCAGCTCTCCTTTGCCTTCATTTCAGACAGGCTGATGGGTCTGTCCGTACGCAGAGCTGTTTACCAGCAGCTCAGAGAACATAGTACTTGACTTCAGCCCTTCACGTGGTTCCTCTGCTTGGCATTTGGGATGGTTTTGGAATGTCATAAAAATATCATGAGGTTTTGATGATTTTCAACATAGCAAATACACTTTCACTCTGAAATGGTTAGAGGTGTACATGGAAACATTCATGGCCACATCCTTTGTTAAGTATATTTCTGGAGCTCCCTTTCATTTACTTCACAGGTGTAATCCTGGGGTTTTGCAGCCCTGTAAAAGGGGGCTGCAGCCATTCCCCCATTTTAATCTGAAAACGGTGCAGCTGAGTAAGTTTGGGATGACCTGAGAACATCTAACTTCGTGGACTCTTCTGGTGCATAGGTGGCATTTGTGTGTCTCTTCACATGTCCTTGAAGCACAGGCATGTGTCCCATTTGCACACGGAGCATATGTACATGCCTCTGCTCAGTGCCTAGCAAATTTCTGTGGCTCAAAATGACTTACCAATTTTCGGCGTTACCGGAGAGTGTAGGGAGCCTGAATTTCAGACAGGCTGCTGCAAGTCCACCTAAGTCCTGATTCTGTGGTTTAAAAAGCCTCTACTGTGCGTGACATGGGGGAAGGCAGGAAGACGAGCCATGGTTTCCCAACAGCTAGATTAGGGTCCTCATTATTGACGAAATCTTCCTTGCCTAATCCGTTAATTGAATTAATTAGAAAGAAACTCATTTGTCAGGTTGAATGATTTTGATTTTTTCTTGTGATAATTTTGACTCTGTTTTTTCCATAAATTTCCTTAGTGGTGCTAGCATTTGTGTTTATATCTGTTTCAACCGCTAGAATAGTTATATCTGCCTTTCCAAATTCCATTTTTAAGTCTTTATTCTATAGTTTATGGTAGCTGCCTTTACAGGCCTGCTTAATAGGAAACAAGATAAAGTTTGAACCCACAGCTCCCTGCTGAGTTTAAAGGAAATTGGTAGGGCATGCAGACTTTAATCTGGAGCAGCCTGCCATTTGTTTCTTTAAAAAAACCCCAACAAACCAAACACACAAATAATTACGTTTGTGAGAAAGTAACATCTTAGCATGGATGCTTTGGTATTTTCTTCCAAAAGTTCGGTGTCTTTATGTAACCTCATAGCAACTGATAAAGGAGTGGAGTGAGCTGGGCTTCTGTTATGTTTGTTGCTGACTGGCTGAGCGGACTGGATCAGATTACATTATAACTCTATGGGAATTTCAACATAATTGAAAATACAAACTTTAAAAATGTTTTTAGTATGACTTGGTCCTTCGTAGTGTCTCAATTCATCAAATGTGGTCAGATTGGAGGGAGTATAAAAATAGATTTCCCTTATACAGCTGTAATGTGTATTCACAAATCCAAAACAGTACTAAAAGTTACGTTTAGTATACTGTCATGGTTTAATCTCAGTTGGCAACTAAGCACCACGCAGCCACTCGCTCACTCCCCCCCACCTGGTGGGATGGGGGAGAGAATTGGAAGAGCACAAGTGGGAAAAAACTCGTGGGTTGAGATAAAAACAGTTTACTAATTGAAATAAAATGATAATAATAATAATATGTTAATAATAATAATAACACACAAAGCAAGTGATGCACAGTACAATTGCTCACCACCCGCTGACCGATGCCCAGCCAGTCCCCGAGCAGCGGCCCCCCCGGCCAGCTTTCCCCAGTTTATGTACTGAGCATGACGTCCCATCGTAGGGAATGTCCCTTCGGCCAGTTGGGGTCAGCTGTCCTGGCTGTGCCCCCTCCCAGCTCCTTGTGCACCTCCAGCCGTCTCAGTCGGTAGAGCATGGAAAACTAAAAAGTCCTTGGCTAGTGTAAGCATTACCTAGCAACAACTAAAAGATCGGTGCCTTATCAACTTTGTTCTCATCCTAAATCCAAAACACTGTACCAGCTACTAGGAAGGAAATTAACTCTATCCCTGCCGAAACCAGGACATATACTTAAGAAATCAAGATGTAAAAACTGGATTTATCAAGTAGCCGAGTTCAGCAGAAATTCTCAAGTATATGTGACAAAGAGTCTTAAGTATCCAAAAGACATGTTCACTGAGGTGCTGGGAAACAGAGATTCTGAGAAATTAGCCCTTGTATGCTTCAGTTATTTCCAGATTTGCAAGAGACTTCAATACATTTATGGGAAATTGGGACTTATGATCTCTTAGAAAATCATTCTGCCCTGCTAGTCTGAGCAGCAGCATGCTCTGATGTAATGTCCAACTCTGGTATCAGGAAATGTATAATAGTGGAACAAGTCAAACTAGTCCAAAACATGTTCCTAGTACTGTTTCTTCTGAAGTGCACTTTTGGTGAAATCTGGTTTTTTTCAAAGACTTGATCTAAATGACGTTTATGTATATAGAAATGTTTAAATGAACTGTTTTGACTACCCCCCGATTTATTTCATATTTCTGATTAATTTCAGTTTTATATTTTATGTTTTTGCACATGCTGTATTGTAAATTCTTTAATACTTTGGGATATAATTGACATGGTTTGACGTAAAATGAAGCATTTTAGTAGTTCTGAATCACAGGCTTTCCCGATTTTTCATTTTGCAGAGAAATTTAAAATTCCAACTTCTGCTTCACTGATTTGAAGCAGAAGCAATTTCGGACAACTGGCATTTCCCTCAGATGGAAATTCATTTCCAGCAATCCTTGTGGGAGGATGTCAGCATGTGGTGTTAGAGCATCCTTTGTGTATTTGTCTGTGTTAGGCACGACAAATGCCACAAGAGAGTTCGAGTCCACGTTCAAGTTCTCATCCCCCTGTCTTCTGTCACCAAGGTCTATTTCTGGCTTATTACTGCACAGTAATGAGTCAGAGAAGGACGAGTGCCATTACCTTTCCTTACATCATCCTGATGTCCTCCCATAGCAATACTGACCCATCCCAACCTATTTTAACACATGAAATCTGACAAGCAGCGCCGGAGGTGATGCAGCTCCTCTTAGGAAATCGGATCACGATAACAGGACGTGTCTACCTGGGTTTCAGAGGAGGATTTGGTTCTCAGGCAGCAAACAGCTTAATCTGAGCTGGGATCTCATCGAAAAGTCGTCTTCGTGTGTGTGCTTCCCACTCAGTGTTTATTGTATAAGCACAACTGTCTGAGGACAGGTGTGTTTCACCGCCCGGCGTTTGGGGATTCTCGTCATCCCTTGTGGGAGTCATGGACAGTCAGTTTTCTAGACATGCTGGTGGCTTGTGCTTGCTTTCCTTCTGCCAAGTGATGTGGTCCCTGGTCCTTCCGATGAGCAGCAATCAGCTCTCGCAGGTTTTTTTTCTTTCATACTATTGGGATAGCAGGAAGGTGTTGCTGAAGGGTGGCTCGTGGGCCACAAGCTCTTTAGGCCAGGAAATAGGAGGTAAATTTAGCCGTTGAAGAAGCGTGAGCTCTTTAGTATGAGTAATAGCCAGGCCTCCTTGAGCTGGGCTAAACTTCTGCTCTTCTACTTTCCGTTTGTAAAGCACAATGTGCGATTATGGTATTGTGTGGATGATTATGAAGAGGATGCTGCTATTGATAGTGAAATAACTGGAATAACCTTTTGAAAGAGATTGAAAAAACCTTATAATTTCACAAGCTGCTAAGCACCAAATGTAGAAAGAGTCCTAGGAAAAAGGCCTTGGTATTTTAGTCATGACAGTACTGCCTGCTTTCCCATGGTGTCCTTTCTTTCGGATGGGTCCTAAATGCCTTAAAGCCGCCACTTCCATCCCTAGTGGGGATATAACCGCTAGTGTTATTTTATTCATTTCTTGGCAATCAAGTGTAGTCAGAAGGAAAAACAAACAGAACAGGAAGCCTTGACAAGCACAACAGTCACACGTTCAGCTCGGTGCTTGAGCACGCTGTTTTTGCCAGGGAGTCCCCACGGTAAATGTTTCCACTGGATTTTTTTAGTAACATTTTATTTTAGTCTCTTTGGAGAACCTGGCTTTTGTTTTAAGTGTGAGTCCAGCCGATGTTGCTGGTGTGAGGAGAGGTCATGCAAGGACCAGAATCCTGCAGAGACGGGGAAAAATAGCATTTCTAGCAGTTACCAGCAACCCTGTCTGTACCTTGAGTTAAGCCAGAAGAGTGGCAGGTTTTGCTTGCAGGCCTGCCCGTGTTGTGGAGGTGCAACGCCGGGATGTGCATCAGCAGTGTAAAGGTTTTGTACAGTCTGCATGAGGCAGCAGTGTGCGTGCCGTGGGGGTTCGACTTCCTGCAGCCCTGAGCTGCTCTGCTCCGCTGTTCCTGTGGCTGATAATAAATTGGTGCAGAGAAGCCCGCAATATTTTACGAGTCCCAGTAACGAATATCAGCTGGAGGAAAGCATAACAAAACCTCACCCTGCTGACCAGAGAGCAAACGAGGGAGAGAAAGAGAAACATAGAATAAAACCAGGAAGAGTTAAAACCAGAATCTGGATCATCAAATCCCACTTATTGCCACATCTTTTCAGATGGCAAAACCTCTTAGGAGGATATGTATGAAGGATGCTGTTGTAAGGAAAAATCTGGGAACTTTTTGCTACGTGGACAAGCCTGTTCTTGTATTCTTCTGAGTAACGCACATGCCAGTAAAAAGGGATGCCGTAGTGCTAACTTACCGTTAAAGGAACTTGGTAGCATGGCATGTGCAGTGTGGTGTAAATGACAAATTTTCTGCTGATGCTTGTTGCTGTAGACATATTGGTATCAGTGGAGCTGCGAGTATTTATATTAGCTAAAGGTCTTCACCATCATTTCTGGAGTGGTTGGTTTCTTGCAGAGTTTCAGGTGTTCTGTTTCTCAGCAGCACGCAGGTTCCTATTTTGTCTCCTCCTCGCCTGGGTGGAAATTACTGCAGGGGCTGTAACACTGGCATGAAACAAGTGGTCAGTTTCCTATTTTTGTGAGCAAAGACAAAATCTGCTTTTAAAAAGTTCACTGCTTTTTAATGAAAAAGTGTATTCCTACTCATTGAATAGGAAGTAATGAAGTAGTTTGGGTGCAGAGAAAAATACTTCCCTTTTTGAGCAAAGATGTAAATTTACTCATGTTGACCAAAGCTCTGTATATGCAGGCATTTAATCTCTTGCACAGTTTTCCTGCTCTGAGCGGTGTTTTTGAAGCTGATGAAATTAATCCTATGAGTAAGTTGGTACTGCAGCTGATCCCAGGTGGCTTTTCCTCTCTGACTGAACATTTACACCCCAAAAATTAGAATATAAAATCCTTCAGAACACAGTCCCAGGATCAACTCATCTTAAAAAAAAGTACTACCTACAGTAGGCATTCTTAAAGTAGATATTCTTCCTCCTCAGTGGAATAATAATAAATAAGTTACAAGTAGTTTGAATCCTCTTGCACCTTCTAAGAGTTTTACTGCCACATTTTCCTGTTTTCTAAAGTACTTTTCTACTATGTTGTGGTTGTGCAAAAACAAGAGGAGGCCTTGATTGTGCAAGAAGCTCCAATCAGTTGGACTGTGTGCCACCCACAATCCTGCTAAAGCCATTGCATTTGAGAACAAAATCCTTAGCAGAATTGGGGCCTAAACATACCAAACACACAGGGGGCCCAAACTGTTATTTTACATGGATAGGTGTCGTGGTTTAACCCCAGCCGGCAACTAAGCCCCACACAGCTGCTCACTCACTCCCCGCCGGTGGGATGGGGAAGAGAATTGGAAGAGTAAAAGTGAGAAAACTCGTGGGTTGAGATAAAGACAGTTTAATAGGGAAAGCAAAAGCCACGCACACAAGCAAAGCAAAACAAGGAATCCATTCACTCCTTCCCATCGGCAGGCAGGTGTTCAGCCATCTCCAGGAAAGCAGGGCTCCATCACGCGTAACGGTGACTTGGGAAGACAAACGCCATCACTCCAAACGTCCCCCCCTTCCTCCTTCTTCCCCCAGCTTTATATGCTGAGCATGACGTCATGTGGTGTGGGATATCCCTTGGGTCAGTTGGGGTCAGCTGTCCCGGCTGTGTCCCCTCCCAACTCCTTGTGCCCCCCCAGCCTGCTCGCTGGTGGGGTGGGGTGAGGAGCAGAAAAGGCCTTGACCCTGTGTCAGCACTGCTCAGCAGTAACGAAAACATCCCTGTGTTATCAACACTGTTTCCAGCCCAAATCCAAAACACAGCCCCATACCAGCTACTGGGAAGAAAATTAACTCTACCCCAGCCAAAACCAGCACAACAGGTTATAAAATCTCCATTGTACTTCATTCCTATCTCATTGACTATTTGTAACAACAGCAGGCAAAACATTTCCAGGTTGAATCTTTTTGTTAAGTTGAAAAGGTAGCTGTAAGATTAGTGGTGTAGAACTGGACCCACTGTGTGGGCAAGGCTGAGAGTAAGAAAAACTTTCCCTGTGTGGTCAGAGTGCCTAAGGAAAGCCTGTTTTAAAGTCTTTTGTGTGTAATTTTCTCCTCTTTACTGTACCCTAGAGCTGAATAAATATGGTAGGTTATGCCCTCAGCTGGAGTGAAAAAACGTAGGTGTCAATTCCTGGGAAGTGATGGCTTCAGTGCAGAAGTGCTGGGCTCCAGGAACGCACAACAGATAAAACTGTAAATGTGTGTGTGCAGCCCCTATAAATGAATTGTAGTTCTCTCCACTGCTTTACACTTCGGTGCACATTGCTCCAAACTTCAGAAATTTTATGCACAGTAACCTGTATGCTTGAGTAAGTCAGTGTGTGCAGAGGTGGCCATTGGCTGGACAGCTGTCTGGATGAGCACTGACACGAGCCTGATGGCTCTTCTGTCATCCCGGCATGCTATGAAGCTCCCAGTTCTTTTGGTAAGAAAGAAATATTCCCTGTAGTCCCTTTCTCAGTGTAAGCCTGAAAAAGAGGAGGGAGGAAGGAGGGATGCTGTGCAAGAGCGAGCACTTCGTTGTTCTATGCAAAAGATCCAGCGTTTCCTGCACATCGCTGTGGTTTTGCAGCTTGCTGGAGTCAGGCAGGCGGAAGGGTGCACTGGGAGGATTAGCCTCTGCTGCCTGGGAGAAGTGGGGAATGCTGGTGTCAGACAGCTCCATCCAGATAACGGTGGTTGGGTGAAATGCATTCGGTCTATCTGTGTTGAACACTGTGGAAAGAGCGCTGGTGAGATGACCTTTGACTTTCCAAGTTCCTCTTACCGTTGAGTCCTGATCATTAATAGAAGTGTGGGGATTCCCTAAAGGTTTGTTTTTCCACTTTTGTGTTCACTTTGTCTTCTTTGTCTTCGTTTTCCTTGGAAGTGGCCTTGAACAACAACCCGAGCTCTGAGGGTTTCTAGTTCTAGAGTGGTTCAAACTCCTAACCCAGATGCAAGTTTTCTTCATCACTTCTCCTCTACAATAGCTAACACTAGGTGTAGACAGTGCTTGGTCCCACACTTGGAACCTGGTCACTTTGCTAATTTTACTTTTTAAATGCTTTGTGTATATCACTGCTGTCAAGTTAAACAAGTCTTTCCTCTGCCAGTTTTGGTTTTGCCTTTTATAGCATTCTTTCTTTGTTTTCTCCTCCAGTATTTGCAGTCCACTTTTGTGTCTACCTCTGCCTGATTCTGTTGTCCTCATTAATAGTTTCTGTCATCCAGTTTATGTAAGGCTCCAGTCGGTTGCACAATCTCTCTCCACATAGTATTTTGTAATTATTTGTAGTGGTCTTACAGTCTGTAGCTACTGACATCCCAAAAGTAGGAGAATAATTAACAGTTCTCAACAGTTCCCATTTAGGGCTTTAGCATTTGCTCTTGCTTCAGACTTCAGTGCATTTTTGGTTCAACTCATGTAATGGTCAGACCAGAGACTAAATCTGGTTGACGTTTTGCCTGTTTGAGAGAAGTACTTCATCTCCCTAGAATATTTTGGATTTTATAAATTTAAATAACAGTATCTTAGTTTGCATAGCTCCTATATAATCAATCTGCATATGGTTTTTTTAAGGAAATAATGGATGTGTAACTTGCAGTATTATTGGCGCTATTGCTTAGTATACATGCTCAAGAGTACAAAAACTTTCAGTTTTACTTGTTCTTTAAAGGGCTTTGATGCTAGCATTTGAAATAAAGGGTTTTTGTTCCCCTCCATGAAACAGTTTTCTCCTTTAGAGGGGAAAAAAAAGAAAAAAGGTTCAATTTGAAATTGAATCTTTCAACAAAATCTGGTGGGTTTTTAAAGCATTTTGTCTGGACAAAGATAAGAAATATCTAAGCATATTTACTTCATGCCTTTTTAATTATGTTAAAAATGTTCTTCAGGCTTTTTGTGGCAAATTATTTTTGACCTTTTTATTAAAATATAGTATAAAGTATTTTGAATTGAAATTCAATTCTACAACATATATAGGTAAAAGGTCTATCTTATCATATGTTATAATGCACACATATACATAAAATACTGTGTAAATAACAGAAAGAAAATAATTAAATATTGGCAAACCAAAATATCCTGAAGATCTGCACTCTAAATGTTTCTACAATCTTTCATTGCATGCAAAGAAAAAAAAAAAGAGAAAAAAAGGAAATTATGCTTTTTGTTTCCATTCAATTATGCAAATTCATATTCTGATATGTCAGCATTCTTCATGAAATGGAAAGTTCATTTTTGATAAACTCTGTGGTCAGCCAAGATTATTTATGATAGATTTATTCTGCCTTATTGCCTGGAGATCTTAATACATATATAAAAGAGCATTACTCCATTTAATTCAGAGAAATTAGTCCAAATTTATGTCACCGTGACATCAGTATCTGACCTTGAAATGAAACACAGTTTTGGTAACCATGCAACTTTTTTACTTCTAGTATTCTTGCCATTATCAGTGAACTGAACCAGTGTTAGGAAATAAAATTCATTCTGCGGTGTGGATTTTGAATACTTACCTGAAAAGGTGTGGGGGGGTGAAATTTGTTGAAGGATGCTTTAATTTGCAAGAAGAATGTGGTTTTTAGCTGGTGAAGAGCCTCACCTTTTTTTTTTTTTTTAAACATGGATTTCTGGGCTATCCTGTAATTTTCACTGATTGTGTTGAAACATTTTGAATCGTAAGTAAAAATTGCCCATTGGCAGTGATGAGATAGAGTTGGAAAAGCCAAAGGGCATCTCTACCCACTCAAATATTTCAAACTTATGTCACCTTGTTAAGGCATGCATATTTACGTCACTGCAGATGCTTTTATATTTTTTGATACCGAGCCTTTTGACCTTTGGGAGTGTTGAACTATTCTTTCATTGGCTACGGACCTGGCTTCTCACTGAGAATTTCTGGCAGCTCTGCTTTAATACGGACAAAAACGGGTGATCGCTGGGAGTCATTATTGCAACATTTATGTCGTTGCTGCAACCAGTCTGTGCATGTATCTGCCCGTCTGTATGTGTTACGCTTTTCATTCTGTTATAATATCGCTGAAAGAGCTAAGACGTTATTTCAATTGCTTTGGGGCCAGCTGAGGAACAGGACAAGAAGGGAAACTGGAGTATGGAGAAAACCCACCCCTCCTAGTAAAATGTCAACCCGTCTTCTTACTCTGCTCCCCACAATTAATAGCAAAGGCAAATGTCCTACAGACATTAAAGATCTGACCAAAACCTGATTGAAATCAGGGAGGATTTTTCAGTCTTTGGGTTGGACACTGTTTCATAGGAGGTTAATGTTTTGTAAGGGTTTGGTTCAGTGTTTTCCATTTGCAGCAAGGTCTTCATGTCACTGCTTTCTGTGAAAATAAACTGGTTATAATGTAAAGTGTAGCTTTGAGCAAAGAGTTTCCCTCACTCAGATGAGGCTGGGGGTGAAGTTAGCAAGGGTCATAAAGTTGAGAAGAATTTGGTGAGTGCAGCCTCATGGGTCGCTTGCTTAGTTTTGGCTGGGTGATCTGAAACGCTGGTAGAAACTAATGATTCTGTTTGTAACTTTTGTTTATTACAGGCTGCAAACAGTTACCTGAGGGATCAGTGGTTCCATTCTTTGCAGTGGAAGGTAAGTTCTGCACTTCGCTGTCTCCCTTGTATGCCTCTAAGAATACTTTTTAGTATTCCCTATTCCTTCATTGTAAGAGCCCTGAATGGATAAAGTCTTTTTCTTACACAAACTTTAAATCAGAATATGTATGCAATTTCAACTTGTTCATATCATGAATGAAGTGGACAAATTAACTTGCTACATAGCCCAGCTTTATCAACATATGATTGACTTCAGAAAGTAGATAGCCAGTAAATTCACATTTAGACAGTATAGAGATTGGTTGGTTTTGGTTTTATACTATGAAGTGTAATACGTTACAGAATGACTACAGCCTAATCATATGCTCTGGACTCTTGGGATACTTGGGGTTTTTGTTTGTTTGTTTGTTTTCTTTTTCTGAGAAACTAGGGAGAAGGGGCGTCTTTTAGAGTTGCTTATTGTAAGTAGCATCAATCTGTTATGCATTAGTCTGTGTTTATGCTTTAGGATGATTTGGATTTAAAGGCAGTTTCCATTTCAGAGGTCTCGAGCCCTTTTCATTTTCAGTGGGAACAATGGACTGATTGCCCTGAGTAGGGGCAGTGGATCACAGTGACAACATTGTCTCTCAAAAGCAGCACATTCCTCATTGAAAACGGTAGCTGCTGACCTTTGGATGGAATCTGTCTGGATCTTTGATGCAGCTGGAAACAAGTTTTGGCCAGATGCTGAATATGGTTGTCCTCTCTTGTCTTGCAGTGGGAAACACAAGCAGTAGCTTTTCATCTCAGGACTTGTCTTCGGCAGGGTTTCAGTGAAGTCAGCCAGGTTGGCTGGGTAGCTTATCAAGATTTCAGCCTGCTGACAGCAACCACTTATGAAAATATAAGGAGGTCCCTCCCACCAAACTGGTTTTGTTGTAGGTGTGTTTGATAGTTGCAAAATAGTTGTGTGGCAAAACTACAGTATTGGTGTGCTTTGTATAGCCATCAGCATCTGGCAGAATCATATTCTGAGTGGATCCAGGTTCTTATCAGTAAAAGCCAAGTGTCAAGATCTCCTTTTCCAGACCACTGGCGTATTCTCCAGCCTGTTAACCTGATTGCCTAAATGAGCGTGGGACAGTAGTGCTGATAGCAGAAGGCTGGGCTGTGGTGTGGCACTTTATTTTGGCCTCTTGACAGTAGCATTAACACAATGCCTAGCCAGTCTTGCTTTCATTGCAACTCCTGAGGATAACAAAGATCTTAAAGCATGCAGAGACAGTATCTCCATGTGGCCGTTATTTTCCTTCCTGCTTTGGCAGGCAAGGATGATCAGCGAAAGCATGGACAGAAATGATGATGGAATTTCTTTTTCTACCTCGCCCCCAATGAGGATGGCTGTGGTACGAATGTGCTGGTGGCATTTGCCAGCTTCGCTCCTGCAAGTGAGGGGAAAATTGGGGTCGGAGGTGCAACTCTTAAAAAAAAAAAAAAAAAAACACCCAAAAAAAACCAGAGTCGTAAAGATGCAACCTGGCCCCACCACCACCTACCCCATCAATTAAAGTGTGTGTGTGTGTGGGGAGCCTAGACAGAATGACCTGGCTTGCTCACATGCCTTTTGGTCATGGAGAGGGAGCTTTGCTCTGTGGGAGTTGTTTTTAAAGGAGTATTTCTTAAACTTTCCAATGCTTCTGACCAAGCCTCTCATTTTGGGAAACTCTGAGTAATTTAACTTGTTGCAAAGTAGAATTTATTTTTGCTTCCTTGCTTCCCTCCCCACCCCCATTAAGTTCGTTTCTGAAAAACAAGTGAAACATTATCTTGATTTGAAAGACCTTCCCTTTACCAAGAATAGCAAGTAGCTTTTTCCCATAAGAACAGTGACAGGGTTTAGTCACTGCCCAGGTACTTTACACTAACAAATTCCTCTTTGCTAAAATGGAGATAGTTTTGACGGGTTTTGTTGGTTAATAGTTAAAGGAAGAGCACCTGGTAACTTTCTGCTCTTTACTTTAGTTGATATTTGGCAGGTTTAAGTGAAATCACGACAGAACGAAGAGACAAGTGGTGTATCTCTAAGGAGAATGGAGGAGTGCAGTTATGTGGTCTACCCTAGTGAAGTTTATCACTTTACTAGCACCATAGCCTATGACTTTAAGAGCCAGGTGCCAAGGTTCATCTCACTCCATAATTTGTATGGTTTGATGATTAAGCAGGTAGTGAGGGAACCCACAAAAAAACAGGAAGCCTATTCTTCTGGAATGGGTCATTTACACAAAACACCAGCTGGCAGACAGATCGCCGCAGCTGTATTATAATTGGGTGGTTGTGCTGATGAATGATATATTTGTCCAGTGGTCTTACAAATAATTGGTCAAAACATTTCTGCAGGCATGTAGAACACAGATGCAAAGTGGTGCAGATAGCTGAAGCAGTTTTACAGGGGAAAACTTTCAACAGAGATGAGCTTGCTATTGTTCGTACTTGTGTGGTGGAAGCATTTAGGGGGTCCAGCTGAACCTAGAGCCCCACTGTACTAGGCATTAGGTGTAGGTGGAGCAGGAGACCTTCACTTCCCCTGTCCTGCCCAAACCAGGCTGGATTCCAGCAGTGGGGATTGCCCCCCATGATCTTAAAACAGGAATACTGAAATTACAATTGTAGGAGCAGATTCATATTCTGTCAGTGTCCTTCTGGCTCCTTTTCCTGTGCTTCAAGCCTTGGGAGTCAGATGCTGCATGTAATTTGAGCTACCTGGAAAATGGCTAAGTCCAGTGAATAGCTGTGTTGTTAAATATTTAGGGAAGCTCTTCAAGTTCGGGCACATACTGGTTATCCTTTGGTCTTGTATAAAGGTGCTAAGGTCTGTGAGAGAGCTTTTATGTGGTGCAGTTTTAAGGATTAACACGCTGTGGGAATTCAATTTGCCAGCCAGCACCCTGGAAATAATTTTTGTTCTAGAGACAAACATTGAAATAAAAATCAAGAATAATTTATTTCTGCAGCCCAGAGAATAATAAAAGAGAAGCTACAGATAAACAGAAATGAAAGAAAACCAAACACATAATTATGAATGTTTTAGATCCAGCTCCAAGAGGTTTTATGTGTCATCCAACTAACTAGCTGTCAAGATGCTTACACAGCTTTTTAGATGCGACTTTCTCCTTGAATACTGTGCTCATTGAAGAGAGCATGGATGTAGGGACAGACTGTTCTTTCTGTAGTAATTTTCTTTTTGGGTTTTCCATTTCAAATCTTCCTGCTAAGGGTTACTCATAATTCCTCATTTAATCTGGTTATCAGTGTGTATCACAACTCCTAAAGGATTATTGGCCACCTCAGCCTATTTTTAGAAATCCTGATTTCCTTTGGGTTATAGCTAATCCAAACTATCTTTGTCCAGAGAATAAACAGAACATGTTAACAACTGTCCAGATCCTCAAACATAAACAAATCATTAATCCATTGTGTAAGGATTTTTCCTTTCAACCAAGGAGGTTGGATTGAAATCATGATATGTAATCTTTGGTATCTGGAAGCTGATAAGTCATAACAGTATATCAATAAAGATAACACTTTCTGTGAATATACAAAAGAGAATAAGACATGCAGTTCATTGCCCTCTCTGGATCTAGGCTAGATACAGTGGTAACCAACCATTTCTACAGGGGATGAATACAGCTAAACTTGGCTTTGAGGGGTACTGTAATTTTGGGGGACACACAAATAAGCAAATATGTACCCTTGCCATTTTCCCAGACAGCATCCATCTACTTTGTTGCTTGTTTATATCTTGCCACCTTTGGGCTAAGGACTTTCTGTGTATTTGTATAGTGCTGAGCACATAGAGGTACCATCCTCTGTAGAAGACGTTGAGCCTTGCTACACCACATGCTTAAAGTATTAGTCGTTAAAAGAACCGCTTGGCTAATTTAGTACCATGTTGCACTTGAATTAAAAAAGACATCAGTGAGGTCTTGTCCCCAGGGGTCTTTAGGTCTTCTCTTGTGATACGGAGTACAGGTATAGATTTACGTTTGTTGGGGGGAATACACCTAAAGGTTACACAGGGCATGTTGCATTTTTTAGCATGCTTGATAGTAAACTCTGAACACCACCCTTATTGTGGGATGTGGGTTGCTTGTGTTTTCTAGTTAGCTGAATGATGCAGCAATGAAACATGTCAGTTGATGGCCTTTGGGGGAATGTCCTGAATTGACACAACACGGAAAGAACAGACCTAGGTCTGCAGTAAAGCATGAAGTATGACTCAAGCTGAGCTTTGTGCGCCTCTGACCTGGATCTTCTAGAAAGGCTTGCCTATACCTTGGCTTTCCTACTGATGCTGTTAACCAGTTCTCGATTGTCCCCCTAATGAGTAGTGCTGCTTGGTTAGGGGTTTTACCCATCTGTTAGCACGGACAGTGCAAATGTATTAATTGTAGAATTGTTTAGGTTGGAAGGGACCTTTGAACATCATCTGGTCCTCTCCCCACCCATGCCACCTTTTTCCTCACTCAATGCAGGGTATACTTTGAAGTTGTACGAGGTTGCTGAGAGCCTCTACAGCCGAGCTGTGAAGCCCCAAACCAGGCACAGTATTCACGTGTGGTCTCGCAAGTACTGAGCGGAGGGGAACAGTCACCTCCCTCATCCTGCTGTCTGTGCTCGTGCTCATGCAGCCCAGCATGCATACGCACCCCTGACTTGTAGTCAACAATCACGTTACCTTTGTTTTAAAATTCATGTTCTACACATACTCCATTTTTTGATTCCCATGAATTGGGAAACTGGAACAATGCTGTCATTTGGGATTTGCAAACATTTTGCATTTAATGCTAAAACAAGCAATGTTGGCCTTCATTCAAAAACTTTAATTTTGGATTAATACTTCCCTGGTTCTCATAGGGATTGTTGTATCTGTGTCTTCAGGAAATAGATACTTCCATGCACAAGCAGCCCTATTAATTGCAAAGGGATTGACTGTCCTATAAAGTCATACTTGACCTGAATGACAATACGCTCTCTGGTCTTTACTGTGTCCAGGTTATTAATTCCTTGTCCGTTAGTACCAAATATTTTTTATACAATAGCTGTGGGTGAATACCAGTTTTTGTATCTAACGGTGAAAGTTCAGAGGGAGTTATTTTTCTGTGCTTTAAAACTGCAAAAAACTAAGTTGAGATAAACTGTTCTCAAAAGTGTGGTAAAGCCTTCTTGTGTAAAGCACCTTTACAGTTTTGTCACCATGGTAATGATTAAAAATAGTGCTGATACAGGAGTGGGGTTTATATAGAATTTAAATGATGACATTAAAGAAATTTATAACCTTAAATCTCTGTAAATCATGCCTTAAAACTATGAGATCAGGAAAAAATCACATTGGTTATGGTTAAAAAGGCCCATGTCTGTCATTTGTATTTAATCACCTAATTTATGATCTGCGAGAGGAAGCTTTGATACCCTGTGACAATTCAATAGCCCTGTGCTGTAGTGCATAGTGAAAATATTATTCAAAGAGCTCAGCAGTTCTTTGGAGTGGTAGTTCCTGGACTTCAGACCCTCTCTTTGGTGGTTACACAGCACATGCAACTGTAGTTGTCTTGGCTGTTTCTTTGCTTTCTTTAGCTGAAAACCTTGAAAACCTGAGGTATTTTCACAGAACACAGAAGTTCCCATTTTCTGTTATTCTGAAGTGAAACAATAAATAATTATCATACAATTAGACCAACGACAGCTTTTTTTTCTTTGTATTTTTTCTTTTTCCTTTTGTGTCTGTGTACAAGTCAATAATATATTAATGGGAACCTAAGCTGTGGAATTAAGTTTTGCCTTTCAAAGCCTCAGGGCTTTGAAAGCATTGTGGGCTTTGACGACACACACGAGTTTTGGAGGAGCAAGTTTCTTGCTTTGACAGATAAAAGGCAGGCCACAAGTTTTTGGCTGGTGGTTTTACTCTTCCCGTGGAATGCATGAGTACCAGTTGTGGGAGACCATGAACAGGTTTTTAAGATAGCCAGAGCCTCTCCGCTGCAGGACTTTGAGCATCTTGGTGGAGTTTCAGACTGGACTTTATACTTCGTAGGGAACAGATGCAGGGTCCAAGTGGTGTGTTAATGGATCTGTGTTGCCAAGAAGAGAAGCTGGTACCAGTTAGAGCTTTCTAGTGAACATAGTGGGACTAAAAATATATCTTGGCACTTTTCAGTTCCTGATGCACCCTCTCATGGTTAGGTTGGTGCTTACTGCCAAGATTTGTTCTTCTTTTGTATTTAAAAGGTAATTTGAAATGCAGCTGCGTCTGCCTGCGTGGGGCTCTCCAGTGACATCCCCTTGCTCTTGATGTGGTGATTGATAACACTACACGGTCTATAGTCTGAACAACCTCATTGCAAATTCAGGAGCTACATCATGGAAATCCTGTCATACTTACAGCCTTTTATTTCCATAATGTTTATTATTTGTAGTTAAGTGTTGTCCCCTACTACTTGTTTTGGGGGGAGGGTTTTGGGTTTTTTTTGTGTGGGGTTTTTTTTTTGGCTTAAAACATCTTCATGAGCACATGAAGTCCATTGGTTCCCTCATTTTCCTGCACGAGTTTGACAGTCTTAGGCTATCTGTTATCAGAAGTCACTTGAAAAATCTTGGCCTTGTTTTCTGTTTCTGAGAACTCAGTTTGCTAGAGGTAACTGCTGTCGGCAGCAAAAGGCATTGATCTCACTTTGGGAAGCGAAAATTAATAGATGAAAAACGGACAAGATGTTGACAGAACTGGATATAGATGGAAAGTTTCTTCTCTTATTTTTTTATCAATCACTGGTGATGTTTTAAGAACTGGAACGGGTAGAGTGGTTAGGGGTTTTTTAAGCATTTTGAACAAAATCGCTTTCACTGCCATTGCATTAGGAAAATACCTCACTCTTTCTGGGGGACATTGGAGCAGGTTCCTCCCATAAGGTACGTCTGCAGCAGCGGCGACTGATCACCGTCTGTGCTCTGCATTGGCTTAACATGAATCAGTTTAAATCTGGGAGTTGCATATCTGTGTCAGCACAGCACTTTGTCCAACCAAAAGAGGCTCTCGGCAACACGCTGAGATGCCAGCCTGGATCTGAGCTGCTGCTCTGAGCTGCTCTGCCCTCGTCTAGCCATACGCACGCATGGTTTGTATACCCGTAGCTGCCTCCTGCATTGCCAAAACAGGCTTTTTTAAGGAGGCAGAACTCAAGCCAATTAACAGTCTAGTGGTGAAATCTGAGTAGAAACTAGATAGTTATTTTCTATCTTGCTTTAGCTAAGTCAGGACCAGCTCTAAATTTTCCCCTCTAGACTTGGATGCTATCCTATTCAAACCAATATTAGGTCTGAAGATAGAGGGGTGTCAAAAACAGCTGAATAAACAGGTCAGCTTGTTATTGTGTACTTAGGTCTCTGCTCTGAAGAGGAGTAAATACAATTGCTGGAGTATGTTGCTTCTCAGGAATGCTGAACTGCTAGCCAAGAGGGATCCTCGGTTTTTGTCCTGGCGAATTGTTCCTCTGTATTATTCCAGGGCTGACCTTATGACTAATTCTTTGCAATTCAGGACTTCCAGGTCATGGTGACCACTAGTTTCACCAAATTACAACTTCTTCTTTATAGCTGTCATAATATAGAGCTGCACCAAAAAGAGTCTTTCGTTCAGGTTCCTAGCTGCAGGAAAATCTGTTTTTAGGAGATCTCTTATGAAGACAGGACAAGACTGGTAGTCTTTCCCAGGAGTGTAATTATACTTCTCACACGATGCATTGTGTGTGAAAGCCTAACTCTGGGAGTTGACACATGCTAAGTGCCTTGTTAAGCTGCTGTCGTGGGGCCCAATTCTGCATTATGGATGTTATGAGGACTCTTGGTGCCAGAAGACCTACGTGGGCCTGAAGGAGCAAAGGGGATCTAAGTGTTGTCTTACATTTCTCTTTCTTTTCTTGCACAGTTTTGTCCTTACGTTTATTTCTTCCAATATAGTTAGTGTGTTGAGTGCATCATAGTATACATAATGTATTAGAGAATTATAAAACTGCTGCTAATATCCACCAAAAAACCTGAAACAGTATGTTGCAAGCGTCACAGCCTGTATCATCTGCCCTAGCTCTTGCCATAAGTCACATGTCAGCTTGTCTGTCGCACCTCTGTCTTTTTTTCCCAGAATAGTGATTGTTTCAAAATCAGAAAAAAAGTATGAGAAAACAATGCTAGTAAAAGTATGCCCTTCATTCCCCTGTCTTCATTCAGAAGCCATTGCATCACAGCTATTTACCATAGCCTGGTCTCTGGTGCTCTTTACTGTCGTATCTAAGATGGGAATACTAGATTAGGCTGTGTGACCAGAGGCAAAATCCATCAAGGACAACAGGGTTGTTGTGAGTGACTTATTTGCAGCGGCCCATCTCTGAATGTGAGGCGGGCAGTGGTTTTGGTAGCACCCCAGTGATCTCTGATCCTCTGCGAGGAAGCTAGCCTTGGGATCAGAAAACTGAACGCTGAGAGACTTGATTCAGTCTTGCAAGTCACGCAGTATTTGTACAAAGGAGAAAGAAAACAAGCAAATTGCAGAGATTCAGTGGCATCTTGGTAGGCTAAAGAGTTGCAGGAGGTTTGGGGTTTTGTGCTGACATGGTGCAATAAGATGCGATATAAAAACATGGAACAAAGTGATGGGACTGTTTCAGATGCAAATGCTGCTCTGAAATCTGGTGTCTCCCTGTGAGAAACTGGAAAATTCAGAGCTCCAAAGCCCAGTGGTCTGAAGACAGAAATACCCTGCTTTTCTGAAGTCCCTTTTAAGATGCTTGCAAGCATCACATCCGTATCCAGTATCTGTGCTCTCCCTAAGGCTCTGCAGCAGCTTTCTGACACAAACGTGTTGCTCGAGCCGTGCACATCTCTCTTGCTGACGACATTGATGATGCAGGTGCACAAGAGAGAGAAGCCAATTTCAAAGCAATTTATGGTGTTGAAGTGCTAGAAACTCAGCAAAATAATACATTTGCCAAGGAGGAGAAAGTGAAACAGGTGGGTAAATGTCCATTTGGAAGGTTTTGCTGACTGGTTAGAGGGGAGGAGGGCAGGAAAAGCCGAGGGTGCCCACTGCTAGCAGTGGAGAGTAAGAAGGAAAAGGGATGACGTGGCTTTTTAATCTGGTTTGCATATCTGGGCAGAAATAACTGCTTTGTGTGCTACTCGGTGCTACCTAAGCTTACTGGCATTTCCCAGAAAATAGAAGGGGGATGGATTATCTTTCAGAGATTATCTTTTGTTAGCAGTTACTACAATGTGTAGCATTAGTAGCTGCTTAATCCCAATTTGAGGTGGTTTCTCAGGTGGAAGGTTCTTCCGATCAGAGTTCTTACGTGCCTGAAGTTACTGGCATATGTTTTGCAGCCTTGCAGATGAGGCATTGTCCTGTTTTCCCAGTGATGACCAGTTCTGTCTTGCCTGAGTGGGATCTGAAGGGTGTAGTGTCAGAGTAGGGGGAGTTCTGCGCAGCAGGTATGCTGCCTGGCTATTCTCCGCGGTGGCCTTGTGCACAGCTTTTTCTTTGGTAGACCTGGTCAAAGTGCAACGATGATAAGATTGTGCATGTTCTTTTTTTCCTACGCACTATCTCTTCTCTGCAGTGGCAAAGTCATTTATTCCCACCGCAGGCTGAGAGCCGGTGGATGTCAAGGACTAGGCTCCACAGACACAGCCATCATGTGTGGAATATAAAGTGCGTGAATGTAAGGGTATTAGGAACCTGGATCAGTTCAGCTTGGTGTCAGAGCATTCTGTAATGCAGTCAGTAATGGTAGGTCAGTAATGCAGTAGGTAATGGTGCACAGAGAGGCACACAGCAAGAACTGCACATAGGTGGCAGTTAAAGTCACAGTGCTCTGTGTATTCTGCTTTCTGTTTGATGCATGCTGAACTCCACAGTCATACAGTGTCTGCTATAGTTTATTTATTCAATACTATTTCCCTCCCCCCGCATGCACTGCAATGCAGTTAGTCCACTGAAGGTTTAGGAGAGTGTGGAGTGTATATGGTGTACATATTCCTGCTTCTCATCTAGTAGTCTGCTCTTTCTTTTTTTTTTTTCTTTTTTTCTTTTTTAAATGGGACGTGATTTTGCTGACTCCAGCTTATACTGCATAATCTCAAATACAGGAGCACGTCAGACTCGCACCCCTCTGGAAACCGTGGGTTGTGCCAGAACACTGAGATCCCGACGTCCAGACAGTGTCCGTGTTGAGCATTTGCTGCTCTGGAGAAAAGGGCTAAAACTGCTGCAGCAGGCAGCAGTGAGGTCCTGCAAGAGAAGGAGGTAGTTGTGCCTAAACATGTTTGAAACCTTCCCTCTGATGATGAGTCAGAGGCTGTTAAAGTGCTGTAGATCAAGCAGGGTGTCTGGC
Source organism: Aptenodytes patagonicus (assembly GCF_965638725.1). NCBI lineage: Eukaryota > Metazoa > Chordata > Aves > Sphenisciformes > Spheniscidae > Aptenodytes > Aptenodytes patagonicus. The sequence continues at coordinate 5,498,945 of NC_134959.1, read as the reverse complement.
TCTTGCCCTAATTGTGTGAGTCCGGCAACATCTATGTGAAGGTTTTTCTCAGTCATTCTGCATGAGAGTTTAAAGGAACTCAGGAGGGTTTGTAAACCCCACCAACCTGCAGTTAGGGCAGATCTTCCCTGTACGTGTGGGACAACGGTGTTGTTCAACTGTATTGAAGTTGTTGAAGTTTTTCCTCCTGCCCAAGATCAGGAGGAAAAGGTGTTGTGTGACTTTTGCTTTAAAAAAACCCAAAACAAAACACCTAAATGCCCATGGACAACATATTTTAAAATATTTCTTCTTCTGGGGAGGTGTGGGATTTGCAACCCAAGATCGCAGCTGTGTCTCTACCAATGCTTTTTGCAAGTAGGGAGTGGCTTATGCTTCTGCTAGAAACGTATCTGCAGTCATAGTGAAATTCCGCATAGCCAAAGCAACATTAAAAACAAACCTCAGCTTGGCTCCGATATGAAAAATACGGAACAGCAGTTGCTGTGTGCAGGATGAAAGCTGATGTTTTACCAACCTGAAGTGTAAAGCTGGTGCTGGAACTGGGGCCTGAAGAATGGGAGTGTTTGCCAAAAGGAAATGGAAGCAGGGATGGAGGGTTTCAGGGAATGCATCAATGTCGGCCGTGCCAAAGAATGTCTCCCCTGTGGACAGGTCTGATTACGACAGTAACCGCATTAGCCCATGCAAAGTGCAGCTGGAGCCACAGTTGGCCTTTTGCGTTTTCTAGCTGGGGACATGGCATCTTGAATGTGCGGCTAAGGGAGAGCTGGGTTTGGATCAGCCAGCTGTGTTCCTGCATCTTAGTGACCAAAGGGCTGTATGCAGGGATCTGAGAGAAAGACAAGACACCAGCAAAAACAAAGCCCAGTTTCTCTGCTTGGTAGTGGGAAGGTCTACCAAAGATGACCTCTTCCCTCCCCGCTGAGGGGGCTAGAAGGAAGCCACAAATTTTGAGTTGCTTTTAGTTTTTGGAGGCACACACACTGTATTTGCATGCAGGTTTGTCTTCAGTGGAGCCCATAATTTTAAACACTGGGCAAGCAGACTTTATAGTTTTCTTTTTTCCCTTGGGTAGAATATCCTTCCTTTCCCATCCTCTCATCCCCCCTTGTTGCTGAAGGATATCTTTGCAGTAGTTTTGAGCACATCAGACAGCAGAAGCCCAGAAGGATGGTCAGTCAGGTGACAGCTGTGTGCAAAGGAGGTGGAGAGAGAGATAGATATATAGCTATATAATACGCTTCAGGAGCAAGTTCTTCAGTGCATTAATGTCGCAGCTGCCCTGTGTCATGCTGGGAAGGTGCGTGAGGAGGCTGCCCTGTGAGTCCCCTGGTCCCACTTCCACTTTTCTTGGTCCAAGCAGAAATGTGTTTCGTCCGTGTTTCGTCCTTTTAAAATTTTGTTTATTTCAGCATTCTTTTACTTTGCAGCGGTACTGTCCCAGTGGTATTTGAGCAAAGGACAAACTCTGTGCCTGTGGGAAGTATCTGTGTGGTTGTTCCAGCTTGTGCATTAGTTAACAGCTGAACCCACTTCACCACTTGCTGAACCTGTTGAACTCTGTCAGCTTTGAAACGGCGCTGATCTGAGTGTTTGGGGTTTCTTGCCTGGACTGGCTAAGATCTGGAGCAAGGTGGTAGACACTGTTGGGAAAAAAAATAGGTGAACAAATGTAGACTGAAAAAGGGGGTGGGGGAAGATGTCATGATGGGGAAGCACAACAACAGGATATCGACATTCAGCTTGCTTGCTGCGGCCCCAGTGCATGTCGGGGGTGCTTTTACTTAGGGGTGCCATGATCTAGCAATTAGCATGGAGGCCTCAGAATCAGAAGACCTCAGTTCTGCTCTGGACCTGACTTGCCCTATGACCTCAAGGAAATCACCTCGATTTTCTTGCTCTGTTTCTCCTTCTTGCCTTTAAGTATCGAGCCTGTGAGCTGCTCAGGTCACTTGATATATTTATTCAGGGCATAGATTCATGGGTGCCAATCTCAGTGCAACAAGTAACGGCGATTTCGTCAGGATCTTTTTTATATGAATTGGCAAAAAATGAAGTGTTATTTAGACCTTAACTGAGTGAGAATCAGGAAACATCTAGCTTACAACGTTTCCCTCCAGTTCTCTGGCCTGTGGCAAGGAGCTTGTGGGCAAGTGAGCCTCGACCAAGGTGATTCCATTCAGAGAAGCAACCGAAGCAGAGAAGTTGATGCACTTCAGCATTTAGCACTGGGTAAAATGAAAAATGCAGAAAATACCTTGACCTGATGAAAACATGGTAGAGCAGAAACGTTTGCTGCTGCCATTTTGCAGCTATTCTAGAGAGCAGCTCATTAGTCTTTCTGTGCAAAACCTTCAGAAGGTTGTGAAGAGTTTGATTACTGCAGCATGAGCAGTCTTAAGTCCCCGATTTGGAAAAGTTTCTATAATCTCGTCCCAGCCCCAGCCCTTTGCCTGGAGTGGGACTTTTTATAGACTTAGTCTTTTTCAGGTAAGTTGCTTTTTGTCTTCATATTGGTAAATGTTGCAGGTAGAAACTTAGTTCAGAAGGCTTTCAGTGGATCCACCTGGTGATTTAAGCCCATCTCTGGCTATCAGGGAAACATCTGTTAGCAACAAGTTATTCTTATGTATTTTTCAGAATACCGTGAAGTAAGTGATGCCTGCTAGTGTTAAAAGCAGAATATGCATCTAGCTGAGTTCTGAGGATGCCATGCCATCTTTGTTTTCATGAAGGTAACGAGTTAATAGACAAAATGCCAGCAGGTGGTGCTCAAGAATACATGGTACAGCTCCTGGGCTTTAGGACAAGCCAAGCATGTGTGTTGAACATCGCAAGCAACTCTTCCTGTTTCTTGTCATACAGCATTTTAACAAAACGTTCCGCTGCAGTGGAGAAAACTGTTCCAATGTCTGCTCTCTGTGTTTTATTTCCTCTGTACATTTGCATCCAGCAAGAGGCATCTCCATTTTACATAAGTGCCATCAACGTTAAACTGTAATACTAGCTTGGCTCAGCCATCCCTGCAATGAGCTGGGGAGGACCTCTGTGCGGGAGGTTGACCTTTTCCCTTTTGCTGGAACTGCCCTCGTTGCTCAGCAAGAAATAAACAATTGCTGGCACACGCAACCCTCAAAGTCAGTGTACGTTCCTGCAGTAGCTCTAGCTTTTCCAATAAAGAAGCGATTAGTTGCGTGCTGTTGCGCGGTAAAGGGCTGAAGAGCAGAGAGCTAGAATTTAACAGGCTATTCTGGATTAGGGTTGGCAATTAATTTTTTTAATGTAATGAAGATAGTATTTGCTGACAGGAAGACAGGTTCCCAAGAGTACAGAACGTTTCCTGGCCACCAGTAGCAAAGCAGGGATGAAATTTGGTCATCAAGAAGGCTAACTCCATCTTGCCCTTTTTGGATCAGGTGCGCCGGCTGCTTTAAGATGTTCCTAACATGAAAGCTCTTGCTAGGTCTGAAAAAGGCAGTTGTTCCATGCCTTCTGATTTTGTGCATTAGAGTCCCATTTTTCTTAGATGTCAACTACACCAGTATTACCATTCTTGTCCAAGGAAGTGGTGTATGAGCAAGGGCTACAGGATGAGGCCATTATAGGATAGAAAAACATATGAAGATGTTACTTAAAAAAGCTGAAAGTTTCCTAGGCTCTCCTGAACTTTCTGTTCACAGCAGTGTTCAGGAGCTTTTGAGCACTGATGGCAAAACCCACTGCTTACAGATTTTTGTCACATTTGCTTGCTTAGTAACACTGGAAAAGTAATTTTTCACATGTGGACTTCAATTCCTCCTCCTCTTAAAGAGGATTGAGACTTAGGTCTTTGGGTTTCTGCAAGACTTAAATTAATTAGAGTGATTTGAGAATGAAGGATGCCCTGTCAGTGTCACTTATTCCCCATGCTGCTTCTTCAGGGTACATACTAAATTCAGTGGTTTTGCTCTTAAAGTCAGCATAGCAAGATTTTGGAATGACACTAGCTGTGTGGTTCTGGCTGGTCAGTAACTAGGAGGGTCAAATTCCAAGTTGGCATGTGTTATTTTCACTCACATAAATTGTCGCAGGAGCTGCTGCTTTTAGTGAAATCCCAGTGAAACTGGATTCCCATCCCAGTATTTTTCTTGTACACGCTATTAGTGATGAATGTTGTGTGAGTATTTTCAGCAACTGAAGGCATCTTTTACACCTACATCCAGGGGGAGCGAACTCCTCGCACGTGTTGCCATGCCTGTTCTCCGATATGGGTCTTTACCGAGCAGCTTTGCTTTTAAGCTCGTGAGCGATTGTTTCTCCTTGCTCCGGAGTCATCACAGGTAGAATAGAGCAGATGGCTCAGTGTTGGCTAAGTGCTTGCTGATACACAGCAAATTGCTTCTGTAACCGACTGATAGGTTTCAAGCTTTAATTGAGGCTTTCAGCAAAGCGCTCAACAGTGAAACGCATTCTGCTGAGAAAAACAGCAGCGTAACCATGGGCAAAGGTTCAGGATAGCAGAGTTCAACCCTCTTGGGGATGGCTCCTCTATTTATTTATTTATTTTCTGCTGCTTTCCCACCATCATTCAAGACTTCTGTAATGTCACTTGCAGATTACAGCTCAGTATATCAGTACAGCGCAGCCCTTTGTGCTGAAAATGTGAAGCAGAGACTGATAAGTTTGGATTTTCTGCTTGTGGCGGTCTCAGCGTGTCTGCAAAGGTAGCTGTCCCCTGATGCTCCCTTTGAGTCACTGTCTGCCTGGTCTGAGCAGCAGCTTTTGTAGGTCTCCCTTGGATAGCTGGGAGTACAGCTCCTGCTGTCTTTTCTCTTATGTACGTCAGCCTCATCAGAATTTTAATTTTTAATGGACATCTCTAAAAGGGAAAGGAAACCTCCCTTGCTCCTCCCTCCCCCCAAGCAAGAGTGGATTTGACAGCGGAAGAAAGATATTTGTGGTAGGGTTGTCTGAGCAGCGTCCTGTTGGGCAAGAGGGTTTCCTTCAACAGCTGTCTCTTAGGCTGAAGGAGCTGCTCCCCGAAATCACGTTGTAACTCGCCCAAGTAAGGGGCAGCCCACAGCAGGCAGGGATACAATAACCCAGTGGTCTAGCTCTCGCTCTTCCACCGCCCCCACTTTTTATCCAGCTTTGAATTCTGCTTTGAATTTGATTTCTTCGTAGTACAGGACCAAGGAATAAATTTCAGCATGGAAAATGTATCTGTTGGGCTAGCTTCATTTAGTGTCCTCAATTAGTCAGAAAGGAGTTACTTCAAGTTGCAAAGCTGGCTGGTTGGCTTTGAAGTTTAGATTCTATTTAGTGCTGGAGTGGGTCTAACAAAAAGACCCTAAAAAAAGGCACTACATGAGTAGGAGAAATTAAACTCTATGATTCAAGTTTCCTAAAGAGTCCAATAGATCTGTGATGATGGTAGAAGTCTTGCTGGTAGCTTAAAAATGCCGGTGGACCCTCTCTGCCCTAAGGAGCTCAGAAGTACAAAGATTTTTGCTCAGTTCTGAAATCCCAAACACATTTGATAATGTCTGCAGCACGTGTTTTTATGTTCCTTTAGCTTTTCAGTGGCTTAAAATGCACTGAAAGTGTGAACTACTGCCAGCGTGCTTTTGTACTTGCATGAATTTAATTAAAAAGATAATTGGATTGCTTTATCAGCCTTTACATGTCAGCCCAGTGCCACCCTCTTTTCCCCCCTCTAACAACGTTGACAAACCCAAGGCATCTGAAATCTTTATTTTTCTGCATTGTTCTCTTCTCTCGTGTTTCAGATAGGGTACAGAGGTGACTGTGTTTTCTGTTGAGCGTTAGATCTGCTGCCACGGTGGGAAGGAAGCGGCTGCTCAGCAGAGAGCCAGCCTGTTCAGACGGCTCCTGCAGGGGCTGCCCTGTGCGAGCGGAGGGGGAAATGCCATGTAGCGGCAAAGCTCCAAAACAAAACAAAACAGAACAAAGCAGACTGACCCTTTGCAAAGTCCTCTGCCTTTATTACACTGACGATGTATAGTCCAAAATGTGCAGCTGAATCTGCGAGCTGCGCGACATGGGCAGTTTTTGTGATTTCCCTGGAAATGCTGCCGAGGAATGCAAGATCCATTTTTAGTGCAAAACACTGATGTTTTCACGTAAGCAGAGAAGCCCAGCCTGTGTCGCTCAATAAACCTGAGGATGTATCCAGACTTCTTGACATCCCTTTGGATGCACAGGAGAGGAGCGGAAGGGCATGTGAACTAAACAAAACGCTGCGGTCCTGGCGGTTGCTCTCCATCAGCCAGCAGAGCTCCTTCCCTGCCAGCTCCGTGGCCGCGCGGTGCCTCCAGCGCTGGCTGCTTTGGCAAGCCTCTCCTGGTTCTAGTGCACGCTTCGTGTTGTCGTTGGGAGTGGTGTTTTAATGCTTGTCATCATTTCCTTGAACTTCTAGAGTTTCGTCAGGCCACCTCTGGGAATTTGGGAGGGTGGCTTTTCTATAAAGAATACTATTTATTATACAAAGCAGCCTCTGTTCCAGTCATTTGTGGCAACATGGCTGCTGAGGAGGTAAGAATTGTCTTTTGCTTATCCAGCTGGTCTGTGGATGGGGCAATCGGTGAAATAGCTTGGGCACGGCCAGAACTAATGCAGGGGCATGCAGAGGACTGGGGCAGATGGGATTAGGCAGTCAGGAATGCTTTTCTTGAGAGTGGAAATGCTGTTGCATGGAAGACTTGGAGACTTTACAAGTTAGTTTCTGTTACAACTGGAGAGTGTCAACATGACTTTTCAGGATCCTTCAAGACAGAAAAAAAAGCCTGTGGGTCTACTGGAATTTTTCACTTTGAAATGGGTTTTAATTCATTCTGAATGTGAATTCACCAATTAGCAATGTAGAATAAAGCATCTGTAGAATAATGTTTTGGTAGCCCTCCCCCCCCCCCCCCCCCCTTTCTTGATGACTAACTCCCTTTAGAAGGACCTACAGCTTTGGAAACAGTGTAATAGCATGTATCTGTTACTAGCCTGAGGAATAAGGTGTTTGCAAGAGGAGATGATGGAAAGAAAGATGCTCTGGAGTTTAAAAACTTATTTTAAAATGAAAAAAAGGAGTCACAGTTTTTCATTGCTTCCACAGAAGAAATTGGTTTAGACATATGAGATTTTCTTTTCCATATAAATGTTTTAAGTACAGCTTTTGAGCGAACAGAAAAGGCAAAACTCAAAATACAAAGCAGCCCACTTGACAGTTGCATGTGGAAGCACATATCCAGTCAATTTTTTCAAGGGGTTTATGGTGGTGTCAGTGTGACCCTTTCATTTTTCTTGCAGAAAAAGATTTACAAGTACAAGAAGGTGCTCAGTAACCCCAGCCGCTGGGAGGTGGTGTTGAAGGAGATCAGGACGCTGGTGGACATGGCGCTGACGTCTCCGCTTCAGGATGACTCTATTCACCAAGCACCACTGGAGATTGTCTCAAAACTGCTCTCAGAGGTATGACCTCAGCAGTGTTCCTGCAAGACACTGTCGCATTTAGAGGAGAGACAAACAGTTAAAAGTTTGTGGGTGGGTTTCATTTTAACTGGGCAGTCAAAATTCTGCCTTTGAGTCTGCTTGTGACTTCTGCTGACTTGCGTGGAATTTATACTTGCTGGGGAGAAGGAGAATTTGACCCATGTTAGGTAGATTTCTAGAAACAAAACAAAACACAGTTCTCTTGAGGCTTTTTTTTGTTGTTGATTATTTATGGTAAATTTATTATGGGTCTGATTCGTGTCTTATTTCAAGTCAATGGTAAAACTCCCCTGGACTTCTATTCCATTGGCTTTGTTTGCGTGACTAATAATTCTTGTAGCAATATATATATACACACCAATAAATTCATTGTGCAGCTATTCTGTCAAAGAAAAATATTTTCCTTCTTCAGAGATATCTATCCTCCTTTTATAGCATCTATTTCAAATGGCTAACTTTTCATGGACAGGAAATTTAATGCCAAGCAGGTTTTTAATGTCTTAGTTCTGATGTACAAAGATTTGTGATAAGCAAAAAAGTTGCTAGTTTTTTTTTTCTTGCAGCATCTTAGCAACTCACAACTTTGTAACTTCTGAATGGATCATGCTACTGAGAAAGCCAAAAGCAAACTCTTTTGCATAGGTGGTAGCATAGCTGACTTCCAGTAAATTTATTGCCTTTACTGGTTCCATGTTTGAAGAAGGAATTTCAGGAAAACTGCAGCAGTTAGTTTGCTACCAACAAATGGTATACAATGCCACAACAATCCTTTTATTAATTTTCTTAGAAACGTACAGCCTGTCTTAAGAAAACATTTTAAAGAAATGTATCGCTAGCTTTAATTTTCCGACTGATTGAGACCTTCTGTGGCATCCTGGTGTTTGTATGCTCAGCTTTCATGGCTGGGGTGGCTTGAATCTGAAAGTGCTGACGGAGAAATGGAAGCTTGCACAACCCCTCATAGCAGATAGTATACCACCTTCTTTAAGAGAATGATTGTAATTTGATTAATTTTATTCTGAAAATAAGCAATTGCAGTCTTGAGCCTTTCTGCTTGTGTCTGGTGGTAGCTAAGAGGACTGTGTATGCTGATGTGCCAACTCAAGAGTATTCTTCGCTCATTCATTTCTTCTATTCAACTCTTTCAGAACAACAACTTAACCACTCAAGACCACGAGAGCATTATTGTGGTGAGTATCTTTCTGTCAAAATCTGAGGACAAATCTGTATTGTTTGATAACACTTCTGTTAATGCTTGCCTCTGCCCCAGTAAAGTACAGCAGATATGAAAGCATTTCCACCAATGATGGTGAACTTAGGCAGGATCAAACCCATTTGTTCTACTGTTTTTTGTGTGGTTTTGTCATTCCTCTTTTCTTGTTTCATAGATGAGTAAAAATAAAGTTTCCTCGTCAACTTGTATGAAACAGCACAGCATGTTGAGGGTTAATCATCTCCCAAAATGGCCTCCTTACTAGGCTACACAGCGCAATGTTCATATCTATATATGTACTTTAAATAGTCAAAAAACATCATTTCCAGATGTGCCCTATAAAACCCGTAGGCTTAGTAGTTTCCTGAGGGGCTAATGCTACCATATACAGAATGTCTCCATTGCTGATGGTATGTGAGCAAGTGATTGTTTTTGTAAGTGTGGATATGTGTATGTGTCACTGCAGTTTAACCCCCTGCTTACTTGATTTATAAAAATATCCTCCTCAACTTTTTTCTTTTCTGTAGGTTGCATTTATTTAGACATAGAAATAAGTGAATCAAATGGCAGCTCTCTTCCTTGTGCAACAAAACGTAAAATCTCAACAATTTATCAGAGAGATGGAACTTGGTTCCCCATCACTGTAATTTAATTTCAGTCACTGGCAATTTCCAGGAGATTTTCCCAGTGATCTAATCTAGAACCTCACCACCACCTGATTGTATCACGTCTCCGTGACTCTTTCTGCAAAATGGCAAGGTGGCGTGTAGCTGCCAGTAGGTGTGAATTGTGTTTAACTGCTGCTTAAAATACCATTTTAGCTGGAATCATTCCCTGAGATAAGTTTCTGAAGTGGCATTTACTTTTTTTTTTTTGAGATCTGCTATAGCTTTCATTTTACTCTAGTGCCAAGGGTAATTCAGGCCTCCAGTTATAACCGGTTGTTTTGGGGGAAGGATTTTTTAATAAAACATATAAGGTGGCGCTGCTGTGAGCAGGGAAGTTGGACCAGGTGGCCTCCAAAGGTCCTTTCAGCCTATGTTATTCAGCAATTCTGGGTGATGGCTTCTTGAGTTCAAATCCTGCCCTTCTGTAGGTTGTGCTTGAACCATTAAGGAGATGGCAGTTTCTGGGCATTCAGAGCTCACTGCCGATACACAGCTAACCTGTGCTATTCTTAGGAAGTGTTGCAAATACTGTGTATTTATGTAGTCTCTTAAAAATACGCAGTGATTTGCCACGCAGATGGAACCAGCTTTCCTTCTCTAGACAGTGCTGTAACAGATCAATATTACAACTGATCCCTTCCCGGTAAGGAAGGGGAAGCACGTGTTGCCATAACTGGGCAACACGAGACAGCAAGTTTCTGCTTTTAACCACAGCACGCATGAGGAAAATATAGGCTGTTTTCATGCTGTCACTCTTCCACACTGACTGTACAGGTGGAGCCGTGACCCGCTTGATAGTGTCTCTTGTGGTTATTCCCTACGTTCAGTAAGGACTGGGCTGAAACAACAAAGCTCATTTTTCTTAGGCTGACAACCAGCCCGTTACATCTCTGATGCAGTGATCCTCTGGCAGTTGCCGGACAGGTATAAACACTTGGTGATTTTGCAGTACATGGCTCCCTGTGGTTTGGCAGGTCCTATAGCAAACACTCCAAAAGATGGATTCAAGGAAGATTTTTAGCTCAGGTGTTGGATGGGTAACGAGGATATTCTAGTTTCACTGAATAGTGTCGCATTCTCCATCAGTCCACTGTTGCCGGACCAGCACCAGAGGAAGAGTGAACAGTTGCAGAAGGAGGGCACACGATAATGAACAGAAACTTCACAAATGTTATGTGTAACCAAAACAGATCTTTGCAGATGTGCTTGGGTTTCGTTGTTAAAAATCACATTATTCTTGACCTGTTTGTGTGTGGAAGTGGCTACTGTGAAACAGTCATTGCAAGCAGACTCACTGGGGCTGAAATCCTTAAGGAGACCAGCAGGTGAGCAAAAAACAAAGCAGGCTGCCTTAGTAAAACTCCAGATGCCATCCAGATAAAATATCTGGTGTTCAGTTGCTTAATACAAAATGTCCTAGCTGCTGTGTTTAGAGTCTTACTTTTAAATGGGTACTGGGAATCCCTTTAGCTCAAGACTGGAAAAGCCCGAAGGCACCATCACATAGAGAGAATGCATTGTTCTAGTACCATTTTCTAATTTACAAGGGAAGTAACAACAACGTAAGTTCATTATACCCTCAGTGGCAGGTATGACCTCTAATGTATTTACCGAGTGTAAGCACATTGGTTTGCGTAGCAACAAAGAAGGAATGGTTGATCTCAGCCTTCACAAAGTTAGATGCTTGATTTTGATTAATAGGGTCCTCCAAGGTAAGAACAGTGCTATGTTACTTTTAGTGAGTTATTTCTCACAAAAAGAGCTCAAACTCTTTTATAAAGGATGTGTGTGTTTGTGGTGTTCTTCAGTTTTTTCTTTTAGGGAGATGGTATAACTGAAACAGTGAGCCAGATTCATCCTTGCTGTTTTACATCCTAAAACAATTGGTCTGCTCCTGTTTTCATTTAAACCATTATAAAAATTGTACTCCTTTGCTGTGTTTTATGTATTTACACTGATGTAGTTTAAAGCAAAATTTTCCAGAGGATTCATAGCAGAGGTGTGCTTGAGCTTACGCCTAAAATAAACACACAGCCCACCTCTAATTTCTCTATTGACGCTTTTGTCCTTCTTTTAAAAAAGTGAGCTTTTTATTTTTTCCAAGAAAAATATTTTCCTGCAAAATGCTTACTCCAGGTGCCGTCCTCTAATCAAATTTTTCTCTCTCTTTCTCTCTTTCTTTTTAAAGGCAATTGCACCTTTGCTGGAAAACAACCATCCTCCTCCTGACCTCTGTGAATTCTTCTGCAAGGTATCAGAACAGCTTTGCTTTCTGAAATCTCGTAGTTGTGTATGAGTGTAGTTCTTTGAGGGGGTTGTTGTTTTTTTCTTTAGCTCCTTACCTCCTGCCCAAATTGATTTCAGTGTTTGGTCAACAACCAATGATATTGGAATAGTTAACACCACCATTATGAGAAATAGATCCATATCTTTAGTACATCAGACTGCATAGTCCTGATACTCTGTGAGAGTTAAAATCTTCAGACTCCCACACCCCAGTCTGGGTACAAGAGATGTTCTATTTAGCTAATGCAAAAATCATTGGAGTCACTGTGTTCAGATGAGTTGGTAATGTGATGCACAACTCAGCCCTAATGGTATTATGTAATTGGGTAATGGCAGTGGGAAGATCATAAGGACCCATCCTTTTTCCTGGTAAATCCATGCTTGTGCTGCATTTTGCGTCTTTTCCATAAACTTCTGAGTACTTTGGATTGCAGAGCTTCTGGATTTGAAAATACTACTTTTCCTCTAGGCCTGTTTGTGTTTCAGTTTCAAGTCTGCTTAAATTTGCTTACTGTTGACTGGGTATACATTTGTCAAATGTTCTGGATGCTGCTTATAATTCCCATCCAGAGTTATTCATCAGCAGCTTCTTCCTACAGAAATTAATTCAAGTTCCAGGAACTCCTCTGACTGTTGCATTTTTGTAAGCCAGTCTTAGGGTCATATCTAACCTTGGACTCAAGGCACTTTTATTCCTGTTTTTTTTTGCCTTTGGTCTCCATCAGAGGTGGGCACCTAATTATCTTTAAATGTGTGCGATGGGCTGTGTATAGTTGCAGGAAGGGAAACAGGTTATGGACTTTTCCTCCTCAGATATATTCAGAACTGAAATGGACAAGGCTAATGAGAAGGCTAATGTATCTTCAAAATTGACCCTGCCTTGAGTGGGGGGGTTGGACCAGACGACCTCCAAAGGTCCTTCCCAACCTAAATTACTCTGACTGATGCATTATGATTGTATGTTTTAGCCTGTGATGGGAGAGTGGCTTGTTGGTACCCTCCGAAATCCACCACAGGTTTTTAGCCTGGATCCCAAGGAAAGGAGGTCTGTGCCATTACACTGCCTGTGTCTAAATATCTTTTTGTCCCCAACCCCTTTACTTTTAAAACTGTTGGCAAGTTTCAACCAAACAAATCCCAAGATACTAAATTTCAGTGAGTTTTGTGAAGGATAGGCAGTAGGGAAAGACACTCGTGTGGTTCATGAGCTCCCATGGTAACCTTCTATTAGATGGCAGCAAATCCATGGGAGAGAGCAGTGTTATGAGTACCCTAATCCCAGGGAAGATTAATTTAGCCCGTGGATCTTGTTAATTTCGGGGTAATCCATGCATGGGGTGTGAAGCCAGAGGAGACCCATCTTCATAATTTCTGCAGCTTACAAAACGACTTGTTGCTCATTACAGCACTGCCGAGAGCGCCCACGGTCCATGGTTGTGATAGAAGTGTTCACACCGGTGGTACAGAGGATTCTCAAACACAACATGGTGAGTGCACGTGTTATGGGAACTTGGTCAGTTTGGAGAAGTTTTACTGTGATACCTTTCATAATTAGCAGCTGCTCTATTGCCTGTAATGCACAAAGCACTGTGATATCCAAATCTAACCCCCCAAACTGTGAACACTGCATGTAATTGTGTGTTGCTTTATAAATGCAGAACTAAATAAGCATTCAGTGGGACTTTCAAAAGCATCTAAGCAAAGCCCTGATTTGAGGAACATTTCTTTTGGCAGCAGTGCCAGCATATGCAGCTCCAGCTCTCTCCCACCTGGCTTTTGGCTCCTTATTTACTCCCCGCATGCCATCCTTGTAGTTATAATGGTTTAAAATCAATTAAATAACAAAATCAGAATAGGGACTTTGTTGATTTTGAGCTGAGGCCCTCAACATTTTTTCTGTAAGACACCCCAGCTCTCTGGATTTCCATTTTTCTTTAGACTCATGTCCAAGGAATTCTTACCTAGGTTTCCCAAATTTCCTTATGCTTTTCTGCTATTCTTCTTCCTTCTCGTTCCAGGAATCATGTATTCTTGTCATTTTATGATTGCTCTCTCCCAGGCTGCTTTCTCTCTTCTCATTGCCGATCAATTCCTTGCTAGTGATTGAAATAAATGCTAGGACACTGCCCTGCCAGCTTTGCTCTCTCCACCCCATATACCAGATTTCCCCCCGACACTAAAGATATTCTTACATGATCCATATTCCTTTCCTAAGAGAGGTCTGGGTATTTACCAGCCCTCCATGCTTTGTGGCATATTAAGTTTTCTGCCATAGTTTTTAAGTTATATGAAGAAATTTTACTTCACAATGCTGTGGCAGGGTAACAAATAAATAAAATAAAATATTTAAGACAGTTGACTTGGCTGTGATCTCAAGGATGGGTCTCATACCTCTGTAACTACACAATCAACTTCTTTTCACTAACTGATACAATTTTAGAGACCATTCGCTGTCCTGCTGTGTACAGCATGAAGCCAGTAGAAAACAGTTCGTAGTTCTTATTTTTACAACAGTATTATTATTTAACTCCTTGAGTTTACAGAACGAGGTAGAAAACCCAAGGTGGCAAAAAGGTCATATTCCTGGCTCTGTGCCTGCACTCTGCAGACATGTAAACATTTTTGAATATTCTGTAGTGTTCAATGAAATATTCTGTAAATGTTATTCTTGGATTCTGGACTGATTTTTTTAAAGCATGCAGAGCTCTTGAGGGGTCTCAAATAAAATCTAAATGCATAGTGTAATGCTTGTATTTGGTTAGCTTCAGAGAATTGGGTATATTTACCATACTTAACATTTGCAGATTGAAAATCAACATGTCTGTACTGCAGTGTGTAGTCAGAGAATTTACGGTGTCATATATTAATTGGAGTGGATTTGGGCACTTTACTGTTCTCCAGGGACTTCTGTACTGAATAGTTTTTTAGAGAATGCATGTGTGTGCATGTAAATAAAGTTATCCTTTAGGGGGACAGTGTTGTTGACAGCAAACTTCATAACCTTAGGAGGCCTTATTACACTGTGCTTAGAGCAGGAGACCTAGCTGTCTGTTCCCACCTTTGCTGCTAATTTGCTCTGCGGTCTTTGATAAGTTCACGACAAGTTTTGTTGCAGTTTCCCACTTACAAGAAGGGGAAAGAGTGCTTCATTTATCTATAATTTTGAAATCTCAAAAGAACGAGGATGGCTTTTTGTCTTGCTGATACTACCAGTTGCGTGTAGGACTGGAGACTATTGTATGCTGAGTTGTTTGGGGACTGCTCAGCAACCTCTCAGTACCTTTGTATTTCAGCTGTTTGTAGGCTCAGTCCAAATGTTGGGGGGTTTTTTGGAGCAAACAATATTGATAGTGTGTATTGTAATGTACCTGGTATGATGACAAGGTATCATATTATATTTAGAGAGAGATTTTATTTTAGAGTGGTCAGCAATGACATCCTCTTTATGATCTCTTGGACTTTCATTCTAACTTCAGTTAGGACAGCTACACGGGCTGAAATCATAAATTGCAACTGCAAAAGCTATCTTGCAAGGAGAGTTCATGAAATTAAACGGCATCAAATGATATACGAAGCACATATGGTCTCATGCCCTTGTACCAAGTGTATTTGCACCTGCCTGAAGGAGTTGTTAGAAGTTTAATGATTTTAATTGTAATACCAACTGTGGAATCGCCCACAGACCCTTTGCTGGGTGAAGTTACCAGGTAGCCATTCAGTACTAGCAAAGAGTGACACTTAGACTTGAAGGAGACATTGTTCTGCCTAGGCTTGTATTCACATTTTTGGTAATTTTCTTTAGCTGTAAAACCTATGAGATGTTAATATAGGTTGTGCTATAGAAGTGCCTGAAATCAAAATAACTAACAGAAGGTTTCAGTGCTTTGGGAGTGTATCTTCCCTTTTACAGACCATCAGTTCGTTACCACTTGTGGCATTTCTTTAAAATTTCAGTTGCCATTTATTTTTTCAAGATTACTCTTCTCCCACAGTCAGCTGCTTGAGGGATAACTGGGAGGGCTTGTTTGTCCTCAGTGGGCCTTGTTCACCGCTTGGAAATTTAGCTTTGTAGTTCTGTAGCACCTGTGTAATAAGGTTACACCTGTGTAAATGTGAAGAAATGTGCTGTGGAATAACACTCACCAGACAGCAGATTTTACTCCTTTCACATCTAAAAATAGCAGGTGATGTGAGGAGATACAGGATTTCAGTTAGCAGGTGCCTTTCTGATTGCAGGATTTAAAGAAAGTGACTGTTGAGCTCACCTTTCAAATTCACGTCGTAGCTGGAGTAAAATCCCTGGAGAAAGAACTGATCTCTGGTTTTATACTTGATCACTTATTGATCGCATGTCAAAAAAATCTTCTCTAACACCAGAATAGATATGATGTCAAACATGGAAGTAAAAAAGTATTTTTGAATTGCATTTCTAAAAAACTGCAGTTATGAGTGGAAGCAAAAATACAAAACAACAAAAAATGCATTTCAAAATAAAGGTATAAAGTGAAGTGTACAAAAGAAATGTAAGTGCAGGTAGGATTTTTTTTTTCATTAAACACGTCTTTTGTTTCAAGGTGGGTGTGGGGGAAAGAGGAGAATTGGAAAGTATGTCGTTATTAGTGGGAAGAACATGACTTCAGCATGCAGTGATACTGTGCTCTTGAAGCTGTCATCATAATAACAAAGTGAATTCGGTTGTGTCTGAGTTGATTTCTTTTGAAAACCCACAGTTTCGATATACATTGCAGGCATGTTTCACCGTCTTCACTGAGTCTCTCCTTTTTGGACAGGATTTTGGGAAGTGCCCTCGGTTGCGGCTGTTTACTCAGGAGTATATTCTGGCTTTGAATGAGCTGAATGCTGGAATGGAGGTGGTGAAGAAGTTTATTCATAGGTTAGTTACATTTAATTTATGGCATATTTCCAGTCCTGTGTACATGCTTCGCTGTGTTACTTCTCCCAGCTCTGCTCATCTCTTTACTGGCTGTTAAGAGTAGCTCGTGCTTTTTGGTATTCGCAAACAGCAAATAAATTAGAAGAGTCCATGAGGCAATGTTGCTGACGTCTCTTTTTTTTTTTTTTAAACTAATTCTCAAATATGGCTGGGGTTTTCTGCCTAGTTACACACTGGAAGCACATGGACTTTGCTGTGTGTACATTCTTTTCATACATTTAGACTCAGTC
Source organism: Aptenodytes patagonicus (assembly GCF_965638725.1). Lineage (NCBI taxonomy): Eukaryota > Metazoa > Chordata > Aves > Sphenisciformes > Spheniscidae > Aptenodytes > Aptenodytes patagonicus. The sequence continues at coordinate 5,482,109 of NC_134959.1, read as the reverse complement.
TCTCTACAGAGAGATTTCTATTAACTTTAGACCACATAATGCTCGGTCATGTGTGAGATTTTGGGGGGACTGTAGAGATACCACATCAAATAAACTGAGGATGCAGCTTAGCCTTATTCATAAATAGGTCCATTGCGTAGGGATTTACAGGGTTTAAGTAACTCTCTGTTATGGCCCTTCTGAAGATTCCGCAAGGCTGTCTATCCAGTTCTGGCACCCCATTCTGTCTGACCGTTTTTGCCCACAGAAATCTTCCTCACAATGATGTCATCTTGGTTTTTGTTTTTCAGCATGCATGGTCCAACTGGACAATGCCCCCATCCCAGGGTCCTGCCAAATCTTGTCGCTGTCTGCTTAGCAGCCATTTATTCATGTTATGAGGAATTTATCAACAGGTCAGTATGAAATCCCAGCTGACCGCATGTTACTCACGTCCGAACCCATGGCATCTGTAAACAAGATTGGTGTGAGCATGGGTATGGGTATGTGAGAGCGTGTCTTCGTTCTCACTCTGCTCATTGCTAGCGTTACATGTGGGAGTTCTGGTCAATCACATGCAAGTTTTCATAGGTATGTGACTATATTTGTTACGCTTTGTATGCTTGAAAACCTGAAAGATGCTGAACCTTCATTCACTTGTACTCACTGAGGCATGTTTTGAGGCAGTGAGCATGGCAGTCTGTTATTGCACACCTTTGGCTCCCATGCTTGAAAATGGGGGCAGTGCTGGTGATGCAAGGAGCTTGGCAGTTCCCAGTACAGAAGTACTGCAAGCTGCAGTAACTTCCAGGACGAAGCTCAACAGCCAGATGCATGCAGATCTTGGCCACTGTTGAGATATTCCTCTAAGGCAGATTGCAGCTGTAACCAGCCTTTTTAGGCCAGCAGAAGATGAGAGCGCTCCACAAGTCTCTGGGAATTAAGCGCTACCCAGAGCAGTGTCCGTTTTGCTCCCTTTCTGGCACCTGAGGTGTGTGTTACACCTAAAACAAAGGGAAGTGTAAGATCTTGAAGAAGGGGTTGTGTGTAAATCCCTGTGTATCTACAGCTTTGAACCTGAGCTGGTTTCACAATGCTGTCTCCATTATTGTGGAAAATTTGATTCCTGACTTACCGCAAAATAGATGCCGCAGTTCTTGACACATGAGCCAGTTTCCAGTAGACACTGAGGGTTCCCCTCTGCTATGTTCCCGGTTTGTTTATGCCTATCTGACTTCCCTCATGGTGGAGCACGGACAGGGGCTACTTAGTGTCCAACAAAAATTCCAGACGTGAGGGCTGCAGACAAATGTCTGGGCATGTACTGTAGCCAGATACATACTTGGGCATGGATTCTGTTACAGCTTTGCACAACTTAGATGGGAAAGTTCACCTTTATACTAAACTGGCATGTCAATTAGAGTAATGACAAGCTCAAATCTTTGTAGAATAGGGGCTGCAGAACAGTCCTATTGGAGCCTTTTAATGTTTTTAATTGATTTCAGTAATCCGATTACACAGGAGAAAGCAATCCGGTGGGCTGGGGTGAAATGCAGTGGGAAATTGCAAAAGATCTCAGCTTCTCAGTGTTGCACTCTCTCTCCTGCTCTCTGCTGTTATGTCTGTCTGTTGAAATTGTTTGTTTATTTTTAAAATTCAGTCGAGACAATTCGCCAAGCCTGAAGGAAATTCGGAATGGCTGCCAGCAGCAGTGTGACCGAAAGCCTAATCTCCCCCTCCGCCTTCTTCACACAAGTCCTGACCTGGTCTCTCAAGAGGCCACCTTGACTGAATCCCGTCTCAAACCAGTTATTGTCACTTCAAATGAGATCCATGTGGAAGTGGAGCGCAACAACACAGCTAATCAGAAGATGACAGCCAACGTTGGCAATGACAGTGAGCCCAACCTGATTGACTGCTTGATGGTCAGTCCTACCTGCAGCACCATAAGCATTGAGCTGAGTGCCCAGGCAGACAGGATCCTTGGCTGTTATGTTGAAATACTCAAGATGCTGTGAGTAACTATTTTAAACAGCTTTTTGAACAATGTCACCGTAACAATGGGGGGCTTTTCCCACAGGCCTGTCATCTTTAACATCTGTGGCCAGCAAGCACATGGTTATAAATCTAACTCCAGCTCTAGAGAGTCCAGCCTTTGAAAGAGACATCTGGCACTGCCAATATGTTCTAAAAATAGCATTAGGAAGATGAAAACGGAAAGCTTATTTGTACAGTGAGCCTCAGGCATATTATAGAAGACGGGATGTTGTTGCCAGTGGTTTCTGTTTTGTTCTTGCCCACCAAAAAAAAAAAAATCCATTTGTCTCCTCCAGGGCTTTTGGGATTGCCCGAGACAGAGCTAGAGAAGACAGGTCTGTGCTAGGCTCAGTGCCTGTGCAGTGATAGGCAGTGCTGCTCCCCTGGCTTCAGCAGGAGTTGGATGAGGTCAATGTCTTTCAATAAGGTGTTCTCCCTTCACATGTTTGTAGAAGTTTCACGACTTGTTCAGATTTACTTGTATTAGAGTGGAGCCTCAATTTGTCGACCAGTTGCTTTGGTGCAGCGGACCTGCATTAGTGAACGAATGCTCGAATAGCCTTTACAAAATGATGGCTCCATGGTTTCTGGGAGGCAAATCCTTTTAATATCTTCAAGAGGAATATAAAATAAAAAGTTTTTCAGGAAAAGCTTGTTTTTCTCCTCGATAAGTAAATGAAAAGGAGTAACGCAAAAAGTGGACTGCAGAATGGAAGCTTATAATAGGAGCGCAGTAAAACAACCCAAAACACCTTTGTTGACTTTGACAGCCAGCTCTGCTACTGAGTTGCAGTATATCTTTGGGCAAACTGTTATGTTTCTACCTTAATTATTTTTTAACAATGTAAGACTTAATGAAGTAATAGTTGAGTTTTTTAGAATACAAGACACGGTGGGTGCAATTTGGACTCCGCATGAGCATGTGGCTACACTGAAGTCAAATGCAAATCTGAGTGTATACTCTCGAGGAATTAAATGAAGTCCAACTGCCGTGATGGAGGATTTTATGAAAGTTTTGTCCCACATTTTCATTTTTTTCAAAATACATAGTACCAATTTTCAGCAGGATTCTTTCACTCACTGCAGAGCTGGCTTGCAAATACATACATAAGCACACACTCGGAACTGGAGACAAGACAGGTGAATCCAAGATACTGTTCCCATTAGATTCTTGAGCAGGAAGTTGCTGAAGGCTAATTTTATTCCCCCCCCCCCCGGCTTAGCCTCTTCTGCCTTTAAAATGTTTGCATTAAAAAAGCACCGCATCTGACTTTGCTTCATCTGGTGGCTTCTAAGTCTTCAGGCACCCAGGTGCTACATTAAATACATCATGTATTTATTCCTGTCCCCTTGACTCTAGACGTTTTCCATAAACACTATGAACTCTCTCAGTCCTGATGCTGGCTTGGATGCTGACTCACTAAGTATTGATGGTTTTGGTTTCATCATGCAGCTGACATAGACTTATAAACAAATTCACGAATGGGCATGTTCTTCCTCACAGTCTTTCCACATTTTAAACATTTGATATACCAGGTCTCAATTCCCGTATAATTTCCTACACAAAGAACTGTTTCACTCTATACCTTAAAATAACGTATTTACGTATTTTTTTGATGAGTTTGCTGTCTTTTTAAAAATCAAGCTTTTCAATAGCAACAGTGAAAATGGGAATCTGTTATTGTTATCGCACAGGTTGTAGGTGTGGAGCAGCTTTGTGCCCTTTTTCAGCTTGTACAATGGTAATTCTGAAGGGTGAAACCCACATGTTGTATATAGTGAAGGACCAGCAATACTGCAAAACTGGTGCAACTCTCCTCAGATTGCCTTGCCAGATTCCACACCCTGCTTGAGAAATCACAACCTATGAGAATGTAGGACGATTTCTAAGGCAGAGCTATGGCTCATATATATTGTAGCTCCACTGATTTGGGTTCCCTTCCGTTCCTATTCATCCCTTGATTTTTTTTGACCTGAAAGCATTAATGCAGAAATGAGTTCTGCTCCTGATTCTGCCACTGGCTTACTAGGAGGTTTTAGAGAAGTCGCTTCTTTTTGTGCCTCAGTTTCTTTATCCGTAAAATATAGGTAAAGATATTGAATACTTTTTCAATGCTGAAACCAGTGATGGAAAAGCATTGTAGAAGGGCTAGTAGTTATTAATAAAAAAGAAAGACAACGCTGTTGTGATGCTGATTCCTTGCATGCTCAAACTCTTCTTGAACAAAGGCTTTCTGATGTACTGTATTACTGTACTGTACTTTGAAAAACCAAAAATATGAAGAGAGAGAGTTGAAGAACATGCCAGTAGGAAGAAAACATTAATTATAAAACAACTGCTATCCAGGAGCTGAGCTCTCAGCGGGCAGTCACTAAAATAATGTTCTTATTAATAACAGTGGTAAGCCAAACATAAATAAGTTGCTTAGCATTGAATTTAATTGTTCTTTTAGGTGTCTGACTCAATATCATCATCAAAACAAGAGAGTCACCAACAATGATATCTTTTTTACATAATTAACTTAGGGCAACGGGGAGCAATTTCTTTAGGCAGATTTTAATTGTTGGAAGTCTAGCAAATAATTCTTAACAGTATCTTCAGCAGAGGACATTTTATTGTTCACCTAACTCCTACACAATGAGTGTAAGGCTAAATGAGCAGATTAGAAAGTTCATCTGTGTGGCTGTTATCATAGCACCAAGAACGTCTTTGACCCTTTTTCTAATGTAGTTGAGTAACAGAACACAACTATTGCATACTAAAGGAAAACAGAAAATCATGGTTTTAAAGAAGTTGGCAGATGACCCAAAGTCTGGGCAGATTTTAAAGGAGGCACAGTCTCTAGTGGAACATGGTATTTTTGTCCTGCACTCAAAAGTGGATCAAACTTCTGTGTCAATACTCTCTAATGCATTCTGGACTCTGATACTGTTATTGATGCCAGTCAGTGCCTTCTGAATGCTACAAGTCTTGAACTGGTGCGTAGAAAATGCACTAAATTAATGGAAATCTTTCTGTTTGTCATATTAAATCAGAGGCTCTGAGAGCTGCTTAGCCTTGTCCAGCTCCTACTTGCATGTTAATGTTTCCATGCATTAGAGAATTTCTTGTACAGCCAAACTTGTGCTTGCACAGCACAACTGTGGTTAGAGAAATTGTTGTAAAAGTGGACGTGTATCCTTTTCCTTGGACTGGATAACTTCAAAGTCTGCGTGTCACCTGAAGGTGACCACTGATTCCCCTGGCAACACCCAGCATATGGGGAGAACACTTAAACTGTGCCTGTAGTGAAATCCGGATCAACAAATAGCAAACTAAATCGGCTGCAAGAATAGACATCTCTTAGGGAGGCTGTGGCTGCGATGATGTTGTATCATAAGCTGTCACCCTTCTGTGTCATTTTTTGTTTCCGTGGCTGCGTGCAGTGGCAAGGGTCCTTCCAGATGCCCAAACACTTGTACCCCTCTCTGGTGCCTGTGTGACCAGGGGAGAGTCGGCTCCTTTGGGCGAACTTGCATTGCTGTTTCCTGATGCTACCACGCCAACTGTGAGCAGTGGAGGCCTTTTCTGTTCTCAGCAGCCAGGGCAGGACCTTTCTAGGGCCTTTCAATGGTGCTAAATTTTCTTCTTTTGAAAAAACAAACAAGCCCAGCTCAAAAGAAGGCTGAACATGAAAAGTCATCTCACTGTTTTGCAGATTTGTGCCTTATATGACAGGGGGTCTGATGGGGCTTTTTCTCAGCCTGCCTTGGAGCCCAGAGCTAAACCTTGTGTCATACAATTCAGAGGAGTTGGACCTAGAGCCAGGGAAAGAAGGGATAGGGTACACTGTTGGGGGGCTTGGTCATCTTATTATTGTCTGATAACAGAGGAGTTACCTAAAAGATTTTTTTGATCTTGCCAAGCTGCTCAGTCTGGAGAAACAAGCTGCTTCCAAGTAGTTGCTCCTTGTCTCTTTATTATTCTCTAAAAACAGAGGACTCGGGGCTTGCAGTCTCTTGGTGATAAGACAGACAGCTTTCCAAAATCAAGCGCCCACTGGAGCTTCCCCTGCCTTCTCTGCATTCCCCAATAGGTCAGTGGCATGCTCTGAATACCCCAAGAGGATTCTCTTATGTCATGTTTATCAGGGTTGCCCTGGGCTGCTAATATGTTTTGGATTGTTTGTGCCGCACATGACATATGGGCAGGTTTTCATTTTGGTGAAAGGTGATCCTGGGGAAGGAAAATGTATTATGTTGGCAGGCCAATAGCGACGATGGCCCAAAGGCAAAGTTACTGCAGTCAGGGATTATTTAATTATTATGGCTGGCCAATGTTCTGGCCAATCCCCTAAAAAAGGGTTCTGGGGAAGTAAAGCTGTGTGCAGTAGCAGCTCTGACATCCTTCACCCGCTTGGCACCCTGACCCCCAGCCTAGCACACTTTTTGCAGGAACTGGGTTGCAGGTTGACTGCTGTGCTACTCCCCTGAAATTGCAAATCCTGCAAAAATCAGAGCCAGTGAGTACATCAGGGAGTCTTTCTCCCCCTCTGCTTTTATAAGGCCAATCCTGGGATTTAAGTTGTGTGATGAGCATAAGCATTCAGCCCAGCACCCTTTGAAGAGCTCCAAAGGGAGTTTGTCACAGGCACTCTCCTGAGTTCTCCCTGTAGCCCTGTGCTCCCTCCTCCTCCTGGCATGGCCTCTTTGTCTGGCTCATCACGGTGGTTGTTAACTGCAGCCAGAGCTAATCTATCTCCCTTTCTTTCCTTGCTTCAAACACTTCTGTCTTGTGTTAGAGCTTTGAATGGACCAAAAAAAAAAAAAAAAAAAAAAAGCAGGTGTCTGAAATGAAAGAGTGCAGATGAGATGAGCACAGACAGAAGGAAAATGTTTTTCAAAAGGGAATAGGTGGGAGGAGGAGAAACACCGTAGGCTTTTAATAAGTAGTTTAGTTTTATTCTTGTGCTATGTTTGTTTCACGTTTCCTAGCTCAGATTGAAGGGATTACAGGTTGTGTAGATTTTATGTTCAGGTCCCACTCACATGACCAAACTCTATATATTTCGTAGGGAGACAGTTTTCTTTCTTTCTCGTCCTCCTAGGAAAACAGGCTATGGTTCATTTTCACTGCCCTCTCACAGACCTGCTCTGCAAATAGATGCCATACGTAACTCCCAGCTTCAAGAAAAGTCAGAGTGATACTGTCCAATTCTGTCTGCAGTGTTTCACTTGGTCTTAGTCTTACAAAGCAGCTTTTTTCTTCCTCTTGCAATTTCCTTTGAAGATCAGCCATGAAAAATTGATTGGTTCACGTTATTACTAATCACAACTTTCCAGATTGCTCAAGGAGGAATTTTAGTGGTGTAACACTTAACCTGAGATGTCACAGGAACTAAGCTTCCAAGTGGGTCTCAGCTTTTAAGCTTCTGTTAGGAAAGATTTGTAGGTGCTTTATCTCATGTGATGTGAAACACCTTTAACACCTTTGAATTTCCTAACTCAGCCTTTTTGCTTTCGGGTCTCTTCTGCTCAAAAATCTGCTCTTAAAGTTGTTTATTTACCAATAAAAATGTGTTGTTTTTAGAGTAAAATCAGCTACTGGGTTTCGTAGGAATTTCCAAAGGGTATGTATATTTAAAAAAAAAAAAAAGACTGCTCATTAGACTTGTCAGTTCTTTGAGGACCCAAGCGTAGGCAGTGAGGCCCATGCATGAGCTCTCCAAGGCTTGGGCAGAGCAGTGATGCGAAGAGGACAGCACTGCAGGACTGACTGTTTCTGGGGATGTACATGGTAACAGGAGGAGCACACAACATCCTGAGTACAGAGATAGAATCATAGAATAGTTTGGAGGGGTTGGAGGGGACCTCTAAAGGTCATCTAGTCCAACCCCCCTGCCGTGGGCAGGGACATCTTCAACTAGATCAGGTTGCTCAGAGCCCCGTCCAGCCTGACCTTGAATGTTTCCAGGGATGGGGCATCCACCACCTCTCTGGGCAACCTGTGCCAGTGTTTCACCACCCTCAGCGTAAAAAATTTCTTCCTTAGATATAGTCTAAATCTACCCCCCTTTAGTTTAAAACCATTAAAGAGAGGTGGATGTTTGAGTGGAAGTACGGTGCCAGCTCAAAGTCAGACTACTACTTGTGGTCTGGACTATGTTCTCACACCTAACAAATGTAGTGAAACCCAGGTTGTGTGGATCAGACCTCTGGCACTTCTCATGGTTGCAGCTATAGATATGTTGCGTCGTCTCCTACAGAGACCTGGTAGGTAAGCAAGAGACTTTCAGATGAGTCTGAACACAGGTCAGAGTTCTGTGTCACTGATCCATTCAATTTGTCTGTAGGTCAGAAACAACAAATAGTCTTGTAGAGAGCCGTAATTAATCAAAGCTTTGTTAGAAGAACCGAGAGAGCTCATCTTAGAGGTGCTACGTCAGAGGTTTCCTTGACTTATTTCAGTTTATATGACAAGCCTCATCCTCAGGTGTTTCACGATACTCACTTTACACAAAGTGGAAAAAAAATCCTTGTAATGAAGTCCTGCTTCATGTCTTGCTGTTCTGAAGTACTAAACAAAGTTTGTCATCTTCCTTTTTTGTTCAGTGTCTAAGCACATAAGGGTTTTTTGTCTCTGGAAAGAACCTTGTGAATGGGTGATCACAACGTGCTCTATCTGCAATGGACTCGTGCTTGCTTTAGGTTAGTGTGACACCCCTTATCTCAGAGTTGCTCCTAATTTAGGCCAGAGAACAGAATTCTTGATGGAGGAGAAAATTAGGCTCAATGGTTTCTAGCGCAGCTGGCATGGGCATGAGGTTTCTTTTTTGGATTACAGTAGCTTCATATGCGCTATGCTTCATGCCTCAAGTGCTAAAGATAACAAGAGGAAAATAAACAAGTTGCATTTATTAGGGGAAATAGCCAAGACTTTCAAATGTTATTTGTTTGGTGTTTTGAAGAGAACCAGCGCTGAGATTTTTGCCTAGCCAGTGCCACCTCAGTTGCTGAACTGCCTGCCTTTAAGCCCCAGCCTTGTACCTAAGTGCTTTTATGGTTGTTTAACAACTGCAGGTGGGAGAGGAGACATCTCCCTGAACTCAACACAATGTTGTGGTTCTTAGCCTCTTGGTAGAGGGATTCCAAGAAACAACTGGAAAGTACGTGCTAGGATTATCTGGTAATGCACCCATGAAAAGCGCAGGACTACTTGCTGAAGTTGCCTATCGAAATTATAGGCATTTAGTTTTGTGCTAGGTTGCACCTAGCACGGGCAAGAAAAGTGTCTGTATTGAACTTGGGACTTTTGCACAGCAGTATGGAAGAAGAGCTACTAACCCATCCCACAGTGCTTTTGTACAGCATTCATCTGTTTTTTAATACATTAAGCTACTAGCAGATCATAGTTGTTCTTGTGGACTGGGTACTTGCCTGAGATGTTATATATTTTTGTAACCCGAACTCATACTACTCTTGGGCAAGTGATAACTGCCTCCCTGGTTGATTTTTACATCATGATTATCCCTTCAATTAAAATGTCTCTGCATTGCTTCTTAAGAATGCTGGTCACGCACATAAGTTTTCTTTGTGTCTATGAACATGCCTTTGTGGACTGTCCAACATCATGTGTATTATTAGTTTATGGAAATCTCTGTTTTATGTGTTAAAAAAATGGATGAGACTTTTGGAAATGCATCCGTCTTCAATTTCTTTGGGCTAGAACCTTCTCTTTGCAAAAACTGCATTACTTGGGAACACTTCCTGTGCATATGTTGTCTGTTTCTAATGCTATCAGTAGATACTGTCCATTTGAGAACATTACACTCCGTTCCTTCCTAAAGAAACACCATACTTTTGTGTCAAGTTTGCAGTAAGCTGCAGCCAATAATCTGACTTTTAAAACTGAAATCCAAAGGGTAACAGCAGTAGGAGGAGATGGTAGGCTCTTCTACATTGTCTTCTCCGGACATCCCAAGGTGTTTCACCCCATATGAGGTTTACTACGTTTACTTCTGTGTGTACTCATTGGTATTAATTGGACTGAGAGTGGCCTAGCAGGCAGTGCCAGGATCTGGGGTTTGGCTGGTGTGTTCCGTGCCCTGTTTCGGTGCTGACTTGCCAAACTCTCTTACCTTCTGTGTTCTTCATCCATCTTACAACGGTTGTAGCCTTTGTGCAGTGCATTGGTATGGCAGTTAATTAGTGCTAACTAATCATTAAATGTTTGAGATCATTTGAAGGAGAGGGGCGGAAGTGTGCAAAGTGCCATTCCTACATGAGAGGCTGTACCTGCTTCACCACGTGTGCTCGAGCAGCTGGCATTTTGCAGGTAGATTGAGATGATACGCTGCACATTAGTTTGCACTGACCTGTGCATGCTGTAAAGCAAAATGTTCTCTTTATCTTAGTTCACGTGAGCATCCCCTTACGGATGGCTCCTCGTAGAAGGACAGTTCTGTATATTGACAGCAGAGATGAAAACAAAATACATCAGCTGGGATCTGTGGTGCTGACACAACGGAGAGGAGACACTTCTTACAGGGTCCACTGGTCTGAGCTCTCAGCTGTGATTATCCTCATCTGTCCTCTTTCACTCTTAATAATTTTGACAGTGCTTCCTTCCCTAGTCTCTTCCCTCATAAGCTAAGAGCTTTGTACTGTTTAAACTGACCCATTCCTTTGTGCCAAGGTCAAAAATGGTGTGCGTGTGTGTATATCTGTTTTTACAAATGGGCTTATGTCTTACAGAAAAAAAATAATTCCAATTAAATGCAGAGCAGAGCTGTAAATAGCAACGGCCTGGTAATTGCTTTACCAACTTAGATGAAAGTATTACTTAGTGATTAAATGTCAACAGGTTTCATAAACAGCAAATGTCTTTAAGTTGACATAAAGAAGGCCTCTCTGGAGGTCATTGTAAATACCAGATTTATTGTGCCTCAGTGGAGAATGTGCTGAAAATGGAAAGGGAAATGTCACCGTAGATCTTTAGAGTGTCTCAGTAAAACAGAAGGGTTGTAGGTGCCTGCAGTAAAAAGCTTTTGACTCCTTGAACTAACTGTTGACCAACCATATTCAATACTTGGTATCTATCTTATTAATAAAATGTTCATTTTTCAGGTCAGACTATGATGACTGGAGACCAGCACTGGCCAGCTTGCTTCAACCTATCCCATTTCCCAAGGAGTAAGTTTGCACTGTCTTAGTTACTTGGGTTATTCTTGTTACTGTTGTTTTATGGGACAATGTAATGTCAGCTAAAAACTGATGATAATAGGAGCTGTGTGCCTCTAGTATTGATTTAGAATCTAGAGTTGATTTTGGCTGATGCAGAGGGACGCAAAGACTTCCCCATCTTCATCTTCCTTCCCCATTTCTCTAAGATGATCCTGAAGAGAAAAATGGTTAACTAGAGACAGGCAGACAAGAAAGGAAGGAAAACTGGTGAGGAGGAGAGTAAAGTAAGAGATTTAGTGGAGGAGGATGCTGTACTGGCGTCACAGAGACTTGTACCATTTGTATTTTGCATTAAATGAAGAAGCTACCCTACACATCAGCCGAGCTCCCTCGGAAACCTATTAATTGAACAGTAGTGTTTAGAAAATGCAGACCTCCACGGACAAACATTACAACCTATAATTGTACAATTTGCTAGCTTATCACATCCCCTAATGACCTGATGTCTTGAATCAGAGAGGTCTAATCCTCCGTGCCAGGTTACCTGGGCTACGGCGAGAGCTTGGAGATAGGCAACAGAGACATCATTTACCCAAGTCAAACGTGAGTCCTGGGGGAGGTATAAACCATACCATGATGCAAGGCACTTCACAGAATGACCATTAATTGCTTTACTGATGTATGATGTTAATTAGTTGTGACTGTACCTTAATGCATTGCAATTAAAGAATTCACCTGGCTCTTGGAGGTAGCCAAAATTCTGGTTTTAATTATATAGCTGTATTGTAAGTCTTCTACTTACTTTCTTCTGACCCAAAGCTCTCACTGATGTTAGTCAGAGCCTTGTCTAAGACAGGACTGAGGAAGAGCTACAAGATTTGTTACCAGTGATTCCCCCCACCCACCCCACCCCCCCCCCCGATTAATGAAGGAGACTTTACCAAATCTTTTTTGGAAAGATTGTTCTTTTTGTCTCGTGTGCTGCAGTTGCTTAGCAAATCCATTTATTATCTGGAAAGAACTGAAGAGTGGTTGTTTGGGTTTTGGGTTCCCCCTGCCGCCCCTTCTCTCAAATCCTCATATTCTTCTGTTTTCTGTTTTAAATTTCAGGGCTCTTGCACATGAGAAATTCACAAAGTAAGTTTGTGGAGCTTGTTTGTTTTATTAAAGGGGGTAATTACTTAAAATACTCGTACTAGTCAATAATAGCAATGATGCATTATTCAATATTGTGCCTCTAACGTTTTTTATCTGTGAGAGGCTGTGACCATGTTCTGTTAGCAATAAAAAGATGTAGTTTTCTTTGTAATTTACTGTGACGGCAGGAGCCCAAGGACTAAAGACACTGGATGCTGATAGAATTTACAAACCAGTTCGTCACTGCACATCTCTGAAAGCTTTTCTAGACTATTGTGAATAGGCACTGTCCTTGGCAATCACTTTTAGAGCTTATATTTCCTTCCCATGGAAGCAGTTCAACTTGTTTCTCTCTAAAGTGCATGAATATATATCGTTTAAAGTGTAATCCAAGAGAAATGTGACACTTGTGTGAATACTGCAACCAGCAACTGCTTATTCTTGTCCTTTTAACTTTTTTTTGTTTCAGGGAGCTGAAATACGTGATTCAGAGATTTGCAGAAGACCCGAGGCAAGAAGTGAGTTTATTGCCAGTTTACACAGAGTATTAATTGGAGGGATTGCAAGCATACTTGTTCAGAAGATCGCTCCTTAAGTAGTTTGTTTCAAAACATGGTGTGGTTTTGCTGTGCTTAAGTCTCTTAGGGAATAATAGCCACTCAGGGCACACTGTCTTAGTATGAATGGTTTCTTGTGTATAAACATGTGTTGTGACCTCTTTGTCTGGCATCAGTTGATGTCCGTGCTCCGCATTAAACTGCAACCAGCAAGATTTCCCACTCTGTTGAATCTCTCAGAGCTTTTCATCTTCCATACAAAAAAAGGGAAGCAAAATCCATGGATCCATACAGCTTACAAAATAACAGGTTTTATTTAGCTGCATTTCAGTTACATTGTGTGCAAATGACCATAATTCCCATGAATTAGCAGGAGAAAGGGGGTGGGAGGTGTGTTGCTGGAATGGGTGCGTAGCTGTAGCCTCATGGTGGCTGACAGCTTCATAGCTGCACATGTAGCTTGTTCAACATCATCAGCTTCGGCTGAGTCAGTGGGAACCTCTCATCCGCATTAATTTTTGGTGTTGGCATAAAGGGAAGAAAGCTCTCCCAAACTGTCGGTGAGGAGGCTGTGTCGTCATCATCATTGCCCAGAACTCCTGTTTTTTATGGTTTTAGCCTTTGTGAGCAGTAGTCATCCTTGTCAGATAAGAGACACCTTCTTGTCTTAGAATGGCACCAGGGTTTCATCTGTCACTAGTGTTACATGCCCAAAGGAAAGAACATGGACCTTACCTTCCCCCCACCACCACTCAAAAATTGAAATAGAACATCTGTCTCTTCAAGGCGGGGGGGGGGGGGGGAGGAAAAAAAAGCTTAATTATGACTCTTCTGTTAAACTGTGGGACTAGATATAGTAATCTCTACAGTGGGCCAAATTTAGACTAATGGTTGCTCACTGGTGCCAGTTCTTCTGTGCAACTTCTGTCTTATGTATCCCTGTTGAATTTTCCTTGTGGACTTCCTTCACCCTGACTCTGGTCAAGTTTTATTACAGCAGGAGTAATAGGAATTTTTAATGATTGGAATGAGCAAGCCATCAGCCACTGCATTTGGTATGCAGATCACATCAGAAGTATAGATACACATGCTGGGAGGATGGGGGGGAAATGGCAGCAGCTCAGAAATTTGAGTCTCTTTTTTTGTTTTTTGGTTGTTGTTTTTTTTCCCAAGTGAAAGGAGCTGTTCTAGATCAGAGCCGTTTTGTGTTTGATTTGTGTAAAGGGAATGAAAAAGGCCATGCAATTAGTGATGATACAGCTTCCCTCCTTGTTTATACTGAAAAAATGGATTCTGTGAGTGGAGACTTGCCTGCAGCTCTGTAGATTGGAATATTAACCATGAAATTTCCGGCAGTCCCTGGTTTTGCAGAGTTACTTCTCTTGGCCCAGTGTGGGAGATGCTGGTGATTATTGGCAGGAACTGTAACCTTCCCGATGTCTTCACTTTTTGGCAGGTCCACTCATGTTTGCTGAGTGTGCGGGCTGGCAAAGACGGCTGGTTCCAGCTCTACAGCCCTGGAGGAGTGGCATGTGATGATGATGGAGAGCTGTTTGCCAGTATGGTACGTGTCTGCAATAATGTGAGTTTAGTAACTTCTTTGCAGTAAGTAGCTAATGTGTAGTTGGCAATAACAAGATTTACTTGCTTTTGTCAAAAAATTATCAAAATCATGGTTCTGTAAACCACAAGTGTTTACCAGGAAGACTAAATCTTTATATCACCAAATCCATTGAACTTCCTTGCAGTCGCAATTCAGTTAACATGTTAGCCTTCTCTTTTTGAACTTTGGTGTGTTTTTTCACTGGTGATGTAATGCACAAAACCATGCATGTGTATATGTGTGCGCATATGTATGTATTATTGTATTTATAAATACGTGTGTTTGCATCTGTATAAAAAACTCTCTCAGAGAATATCGAATACTGGCAGACAGGGGAGACAGACTGTTCTGCACGTCCACACCTAGGATCCACACATCATTTATAGGCTGCCCTGGAATTTAAAAACAACAGTAACATTGAATTAATCAAAGGATGGATAGCTAGATATAAAAATGTGTTAGCAGGTTCTCTGCCCAATTACATTATTGTGGGGAGGTATAATTAGAAACCAGCATTCCATTTCCTGCAGTTATTTCTTTTGTAACTCTTAGAAGGACTAGACAGAAAGTAACACTGATGCTGGCCCTGTCTTCCTATGCAGCCTCGGTCAAGTCACGTAGGCCTCACTGTGTCTTAATTCTCCATATAGCAAGTAAGATGGAAATGATATTACTTCCTTTCCCTGGTAAGGGGAAAAACATTTGTTGAAGTTGGCTGTTGGGGTATACAGTGAAGTGACCGTCAGGGCGATCTACACTTTGTGCATCTCCCACATGCTGAATGTTTTGGGTTGTAAAGAACATGCATGTCTGTCTATACTCTTAACTTAAATTCAGAGGGATCAGATATGTTTGAAACAGATAACACACAAAGACTGTTCACAAAAGGTTTCATCCCTCTTCACTGATTCTCTGTCTTTTTATGTTTGAAAAGAAAATTTCTTCAGAACTATATCATTTCTCCTGAGAGCTTTTGTGGTCCAAGATATTTATGAGCATCAGGAGATGGCGTGCATGAGAAAGCACAATGCTAACACATTAATATGCAGTACTCTGTGCCCTTTGCAAGGATGTTGATAAATACTTAAAGAGCTGCTAACGACTAACCATAAAGTTTGAAAAACATCCTGTTCTGAGATGGACCTTACATTAGTGTTAGGGTCAGTATTTTCTGTCGCTCCAGAAAACCTCCAAAAAAGCTTAATGATAAGTGCATGAAATGAAATCCCTTTTGGCTTGAAGCTTACTGTTTTTAAAGGCCACCTGAGCTGATGGATACTTAAGAAAAAAAGATTTTGTGTTTTTCTAAAGGCCTTGCTGGTAATGAAGCCATGAGGAAGAAGAATTGCATGGTAGCACATGTTGACCCCATCATGGCGTGGCTGCGATATTTTCAGCAGTATTGAACATAGTCCAGGCAATACCATGAACCAGGGGGACCACAGAACGTACTTACAAGCTTATTGTAGAGTAGTGCTGATGTTGAGTCTACATAATGGAGCTCTTACTGCCCAGGTCATCAAAAACTACAAATTCTCACATAGTGCTCTGCCAGCAAGCTGGTGTGAATCAGCCGTCTGGGCCATAAAATAAGACTTTCAGCTAGGAACCCGAAATTCTCTGCAGCTAATCTCTAGGGCTTCTAAATGGGAAAGAATATTGCCAACCTCTTTTGTGAGAAGAGACTCTTATATTTGGTTTGTACAAGTGGCTTTGCATTTCTGCCATAGGTGTTACTACGTGTTATCATCCAATGCTTTCTGGAGCTAGGAGAGAGTCTGCAGGACACTTTTGTCAGCTAGTGGACTCGAAGGAGTCTTACTCAGGCAGTGTTCTCAGCATTTCTTTCCCTTCAGGGAAAATGGAGCGAAAGGGAAAGCAAGATAATGACCCAAGAGCATGAAAGCACATGAAGTCATCTCTGACTTAGGGCTCAGGACTGCTGATTTTCTTAAAGCACTCCTTCCTTTCCCAGTCAGCTCCTGTCTTCATTCTGAACAGGTGATTTTGTCTGTCACCACCCCTTAACCAAGGCTAGTGTTCAGCCAGCAGGTTGCCAGCACCACTGCCTTGTACCTAGACGTGCAGCCCACACAACCCTTGCTCACCAGCTGGCATTTCCAGAGAAACTGAACCGCAAACAGATGCAAAAGCAAAAGCTCCTGTGGTTCCCCTGGGAATGGGTTCATCGTGTTACTAGGGATCGGGGCAATTGCACAGCTGCTCTGATGTTTCCTGGGAAGCCTATGTAAGGGCTCTGGGCTGTCAGCTGAGCTCCTTTATGGAGGAAAACTGCCAGCTCCCTCAGATCTCACTAGGCATCACCTTTTTGAAAAAAGTCACTTCCAATCAGCAGTAAAGCTGTTGAGAGACTGCAACCATAATCGTAATGAGGGCCTCCTTTTCTTTAGGTTTGTTGCAAATACTTACGTTTGTTTGACTGCGTAACAATGTCATTTCCAGAGGTATATGTGTTTCTTAGGCTTACACCTCTAATTTTAGCTCTGTTTCTCAAATAGGTTCATATTTTAATGGGATCCTGTTATAAAACAAAGAAGTTCCTGCTTTCACTGGCTGAAAATAAATTAGGACCTTGCATGCTACTGGCTTTGAGGGGTAACCAGACGATGGTAGAGGTAAGCCCTAAACATACGTAGTCATATAGGTTTACGAGCAGTATTCAGATTCGGTTTCACACTGCCTTTCCCAGAATTAGATCTAGTGGAACTAGAGGAGCTGAGTTCAGGTTTGTGTCGTATCAAACACCAGCAGTGGGCAGTTGTGTTCCTCTTGGTTAGGTGGAATGGAGTATTGTTGTTCTGCAGATATGAGTGTGAATTACATGAAAGGTGGGTGCGAGAATTTTTGGAGAGATTGTTTGCTATAATTCAGTTGGAGAGGCTAAAATGGGAAATAAATGGCCATGATGGTATAGGCTGTGGCGAGGGGTCAGAATTCAGAACCACAAGGCTTTTCCGTGACTAAATGCCTGCAAAATGAGCAGTGCACAAGAAGTGCATTTACAAAACCTTATTTACTTGCATTAATATACATTTTTTTGTTCTTATGATTAGTTATTTTTGTTGCACTAATTGTTTATACATATTTTTCTGGGTTTCTTTAGAGAAGTTTCTTGATAAATATCATATATTTTAAATGGAAATAGAGGGTGGTTAAATGGGTGGAAGGAGTTACGATTTTTCATTGACTTAGATCTGTGCATGCTAATTTAATCCAGTAAATAAAAGAGTGTGCTGCATGAATTTGAATATAATGTTGCTTGATTTTTTTCATTAAAAATAATTAAAATTATGGAGGGAATAAAAACTTTGCATTTTAATTGCAACGGCATGGTATGTAGCTGAAAAGGAAAGGCAGCATGGAGGGGGCAGCTGTGTCCTAAGCCCGTGTGACCCACTGGAATCATCCCCCGGTGTCTAACTTGCTCCTGGCAGCCCCTTGCCCAGGGGTGAGTCAGGCGTGTTCCCAATGAGATGGAGGGTGTCCTGGCCACAGCAGTGAGCTCCCAGCTTCATCTTCTCTCGGCGCCTCTCTGGCCTTTCCCCATCCTGCCTTATAGGCTGGATACACTTCACATGCGTTGTGCTTGCACAGAAACCCCAGCACTTAGGGACAGAAAATCCAGCACTTAGGGAACTGCTTAGCTCTACTGCCCATGTGTAATGTCCCAAGTCTGCCAACCTGCAGTCTAGCCGGTGTACCTGGGAAATACTGGATCGATTGTACCTGTTCTGAAGAGGGCTGAGGCATGAAGCCATCTTCCAGGACTGATGCAAAGTAATTGCACCTCTTGGGCAGAAGGAATGAGCACTAATGGAAGACAGGATAGATAGGCTGACTTTCGGAGATTAGAGTTCATTCTTTACGAATTAAAAATTGGTTTCTTGTGTTGGAAGGTCAGTAAATGTTGCTACGATCCTCAAATCTAGCCTGCATAACGCACGCTCTGAAAACTTAGCCAGTAATTTAAATTAGCATGCCCAGTGTAATTAGGATATTTGGAAGAAATTGAATGTAAGCACTGCAGTGACCGCTCTTCTTTCATTCTGCTGCTAGATTTTGTGTTTGATGCTGGAATACAACATCATCGATAATAATGACACCCAGCTCCAGATCATCTCTACCCTGGAAAGCACAGACGTGGGAAAGAGAATGTATGAACAGCTGTGTGACAGGCAGAGGGAGTTAAAAGAGCTGGTATGTCGCCCTGCATGCAGTATTGCCATAGCACATTGTGGTCTGTACTCTCCAGAAATGGAGGTACAAAAGAAAGATAAGCAGGGTGTGAAATTCCCAGTTAACAACAGGATGGGAGCAGTATTTGGAGGATTTTACTGTGAATGTATATACTGTGTGATATTTACTGATGTGTCTAATCCCATACTATGTTTATGAATGATATTCAATAACCTGCTTAGAAGCTGTGTGAAAGAATAAAGGTGAAATCCTGCTGTCTTAAGATCTTACAAGTCAGCTTGTCAAATTCTGCCACCTTTTGACATATGAGTAGCAAATGGTTCTAGTGCTGGCCAGCATTTCTTAATGCTTTGACATTCACAACATTTCACCGAGATGGTCTTTAGGTCCAGTTTTCAGAGCTACAGCCTATGACAAAGGATTTTTTTGCTGATTTTAAAGACAGGATCTACAGATTGAAGATAGATCTGCTCTCATTAGCACTTTTTCACCTATGCAAACATGCCCGCAATCTTCCTCTTCCCTCTTTCACATTTATATGTCTTCTTTAACCCCTGCTCCCAGCCTGAAAAGTATATGCTTTTTTTGAAGTCAAACAAATGATTTTATCCGCTGTGCAGTCTCAACCCCTTTGCTATCTTAGTCCGGCATTTTAAGGCTGTTTCCTTTAAAGTGAAAGTAACTAAATAATGGCAGGCTGAATCAGACCAAATGCTGACCAATGGCACGAAGACCACTAGCTGCGGTTAGTGGACGTCCCCTGGGTAGCAACAGGCCTGCATCTAGCACACTCAGAAAAAAAATCTGTCAGTGCAGAAAAAGCAGGGAAGAGGTGGAAGGGCTGGCAGGGAGCTTTGAAATCGGAGCAGGGTTTGCTCTGGTGAAGAGCTTGCTATACTTCAGTTGGTCTGAAATGTAGAATGGCGACTTGTTTGACCAAAATATCTTCTCTCTTACAGCAAAGAAAAGGTGGTCCCACAAGGTTAACACTGCCATCCAAATCCACAGTAAGTTAATCATGTCAATAGAAAAACAAGCTTTATCTTTCCGTATTTAAACACTTGATTTATGTTTGCCATGTGGCACAGTGATTTTGGTCAGTCGAGAGGGGAGCCATTCTACTTGCTCTGTCAACACAACTCGAGTTTACACAAATAAGGGCACATTTCTGCTCTTGGGTCTGTGCAGCAGTTTCCAACGTAAGTACACGCGTCAGACTGTCAGATTTATACTGGTGCGCAGATTTGGAATTTACAGTGGGATCTAACGGTATATTTGGGGACAGAATTTTGCATTAAAAAAAGCAGACTTCACAATGTCCAGTTCTGGATCATAGACATGAAAGTCTGAAAGAGACCCATCGCTGTTGCAGTTAAGCCTGGTGTAAACCCAGACTAACTTCACTGAGGCCAGGTAATGGTCCTGAACACAGTTTGGATCTAGAACTTGCAGTGAAATCTTCATTAAGTTAAAAGACCCATCTTCGACATTTGTTCTGACACTGAAGCCTTCGTGTCTCATAAGGATACACACGCAAAGAAAATTTTTGTCCTAATGTCTGGATGCATTTTTCCCAGGGTGTGTGAAGCAATGCTGCCACAAGAGCCCAGCTGCTTGCCAAACAAGCAGAAACTTCTCTGTGTGGTTCTCTATTACTGTAAACAAGTGGTATAATTGTGCAACTCTTGCTGGTTAACAGTATCAGTGACACCACTGCAGATGATTGCAGGCTGAGGAGTCAATAATCTCGCTCATCAATCTGTTGTTTGCTTTCAGGATGCAGACCTGGCCCGCTTGCTAAGCTCGGGATCTTTTGGAAATTTGGAAAACCTCAGCCTGGCCTTTACCAATGTGACAAGTGCTTGTGCTGAGCACCTCATTAAACTGCCTTCGCTCAAGCAGCTGAACCTGTGGTCAACTCAGGTAAGTGCTTTACAGACTGAAACTCAGAGCAGGAACCAATGCTGACTAATTCTGAAATTTCACATTACGTCAGCACGAGAAGAGTGTGTGAAGAGGCTAGCTGAGAATGAGTTTGTCCTCATGCTATTTTTACAGGGCCTTTCTGTGGTCTAGCTCATCTTGGAGGCTGGTTTTTCTTTTTTTCTTTTTTCTTTTTTTTTTTTTTTTAATTTTTTAAATTTTATTTTATTTTTAATTATAAAAGGGTTGCTGTTATCTTGGGTTGAATGTTCCAGTTAGGCATTGTTGATACTGTGTACTTTACAGTACCTGTGCTGCTGTTCATCTGAGAAGTGCTTATGCTTTCACCCATTTAGGACGAAAAAAATGATATTGTGCAGCTCATCTGGTCAAGCAAAACACAGAGCCTATGCAATGTAGGCAGAGAATTGCCCTGAATGCTGATCAACCAGAATTTCTTTAAAAACAACAGCAACAAAAAGAAACTCAAATAATGAATAAATAGAAGGAAACTATAATGAGAATGTGGTTATTTTGTAAGCAAAAAGAGGCCAAGTTAACTGAATAAATTATTCAGCTGTTAATTGAAAGAGCTTTTACAATTAAATTTTTCTTCTACATTTCCGTGCTGGTTTTGGTCTCTGAGGTTTTCCTTTGAATAGGTTCTCCCCATTTTCTGTTAGCACCTATTCGTCGTCCTCGCTGAAAATATGATTATTCTCACTGCAACCACAAAAAGCAGCATTTTTTTTTCACTCAAATGTCATGTAAATATCTTGTTTTGTTTTCCTAACTACTTTTGTATCCCAGAAATTTCCTCTTTTTGTGTGGGGAATGTAAAGTAGAATCTGATTGCTTGATTGTCTTAAGACCATCTTGTATCTCCTCCAGATCTGTCCTAGCAATGTAACTTTTGGATTTGAAAACTTTGATGCTTCTTGTTCAAAATGAGTTTGATTTCACTGGACAAAGAGCCTGCTTTTTGTATGATTTTTTTTATTTAAAAAACCCCAACAAACCGAGTTTAGATTCCGTTTTATTTTGTGATATCCTGGTTTCCATTAATCTAGAATTTAGAAACGGCAGAAACGAAGTGGGTCAATAGAACAATTACCGATCAATAGTACATTGTTCTTGAGACCAAAATAGCTAATTAATACCACTTGCATTATGCTTTTTTTTGTGATGTGGTTGGGAACTGGCTGAGACTGCCATAACCGTCTTGTATAGCCTGGGTGGGAGCTCTCTCATACAAAGTCCAGACTTCAAAGGCACCATTCTAATTAAATGATGGCCTGCGGTTAAGTGCGCACAAGTCACTTAATTTTTCGGTTCCCCATCTGCAAAATAGGAATAAAACTCTTTGCTTTCTCTCCTGTCATTTGAGATCGCAGTAAACAATCTGAGTGTGGCTTTGAGGGCTCATCTGCAAACCTCGTTTTAACGTGCCCTGTTTGCACTGAGGTACTTGCACGTGATGTTCCTGCATTGTTTGAAAACAACTTTGCTTGCGCCCCACAGTTCGGAGATGCAGGGTTGCGGCTTCTGTCTGAACACCTCACGATGCTGCAAGTGCTCAACCTTTGCGAGACTCCTGTCACGGATGCTGGGCTGCTGGCACTTAGTTGTAAGTGACCAAAATAAGCTACAGAGGAAAATGATGTGGGTTCGGAGGAATTCACGTGGGTTCAGACAGAAGATTGATTTCTTGGCTGCCACAGTGCTGCTTCCGCAGGGATTTAGGACAGGCCGTGGTTGCGTTTGGGTTTAAACTTCCCTCCTCCCTGCCAGCTCAAGTTCGCTGTTCAGCTGCAGGCAGGGGAAGCGGGATGGTGGTCTGAGCCTGCTGATGCTTAGTGGCCTCGTGTGGACTTTCTTGTCCCAGACCGTGCTCTAGCTCTTGCCTCCGACCTTACTGATGGCACTTGTCTCGATCTTACATGGTGACCTGTTGCCCTGGGACTTCCCAGCTTTTTTCACATGCCCTCCTGTGGGTGTCCCCTCTGGGTGGGAGTCTGACCTTGTGGTGCAGGAGGGGAAGATTACAAAGCCGTGTAGCAACTTATTAGTGAGTTTAGCAACCGTGCACAGCAGGTTTCGTACCCTCTCTGGCATTTTTTGTTCCTTCTTTTTTGGGGAGGTGAAACTCTCGCTATTCTTAATATAAATAGGGCAAGGCAGAGTGGGGCCATCTAAGCAGCAGTCAGGATTCCCTTGTGCACTGAGAGCTGCTCGACGTGCCAGAATGAGACCCTTTCCTACATCCAACAGTATATTATAAACCTCGCCTGTTGGGTTTGAAGGGCTCCTTTAATAGGCTTGATCCTACACAGACGTGCCAGACAGGCCAGTAGTTATGGCTCATCTTAGTAAACTATTCTGCTAAGTACCGGAGCCTAAAATGGAAATGGGGGGCAGGGAGGGGAGAGGGAGGACTGCTAGATCAGCATGGCCCCTGCGTGCACCATGCAGAGCACTGAGAACGGGCACTATTCAGAATAATGTGCAGGAAACTGATTATGAGAAGTTGCCTGAACTCCTTTGAAGTCAGCATACTTAAGCATATGCTTAATGGCCCTTCCTAAATAGGGACTTTTTCCTGGATGAGGGCCCAAACAGCTGTTTATCCATTCGTACTTCTATATTTTACACTATTCAGCTTTTTCCTGAGAGTGCTGCACATAGTCATGTCTTGTTTATGCTTTGGCCTACTGTAAGCCTGATATTTTAAGAAAATGCAGCATGATCATAAATATCTGTGTGTTTTCTCTTTTAGCCATGAAGAGCCTGTGTAGTTTGAATATGAACAGCACCAAACTTTCAGCAGATACCTATGAAGATCTCAAGGTATTTCTGAATTGCATCCACTAAAGATGAGAAGTAGCTGGCCCAGGAGGACTTGCAGATGTAGCAAGTACATGGTTGGTAGTGCCTAGTGCAGAGAGAACTGGCCCCATGGAGTGGGTAGCATGAAAGTCATCTGAAGAGGGTAAAGTGGATTATTTTGGGGAGATAATGACTGAAAACAGCTTTCTGAGGTTGTTGGCTTTGATGGACTCAGGAAGCATTTAATATGCTGAATGGACGAGTATGAGATGGAATCAGAAACTGAATCTTTCTGCCAATGCTATCAACAGTAAAGGTTTCATAAACAGGAGCGTATCAGGTTGTTTCTGATGCGGATACACAGATAGGTAAAATCTAGTGCGCACCTCCAAAGCCATGTCCTCTACCGTTAACAGGAGCAAAAGTAACGTGGGTGAACAGCGTTACGGAGCTTTGGTTCAGAATGCAGAGGGAGAATTAAAGCACTGAGGAAGGTGCAAGCTTATCTTGACACCTCTTGGACTGGAACTGGGCTTTAAACAGAAACAGCTGCACAAATGCTCAGTTCCCAAGTTTGACATGTAAGATGTCTGGTGTTACCATTTGTACTCTGAATTTAGAACCATTTCAGCAAAATGGTGTAAAGAACTAGAATGTAGCTGTGGGAGGGGAACGGCCCCAGGTGGTTTCAGACAAAGACTGCCTGAGATGCGTTGGCTTTCATGACTTCACGTGGACTTCGTCTTCACTCTGGTGTTGCGTGAGTCACATCTCCCAAAGTCTTACCTTATAAACCCAAGCACTCAAGATGAAACTCCACGTTATGTTGTCTTGTGTGTTGAAACCTTAGATTGTGCCAGGTTTATTCAAAAAGGTCACAACCTTGGGTTGAGTTTCAAACTTGAGGCAAGTCCTGAAACCGCTCTGCTTTCAAAATTCCCTGCAAATGTGTATCTTCGGTTCTGGCTGTGGAGCCAGGGCTCCCCCAGGGACTCAGTTGCAATGCTGCTAGCATGGATTTTTCAAGATCAAGTTTTCAAAACTTGTGTCACAATTGTATATGCAAAGAAGTCGTCCTTGGAATTAACAGCTGGCTTGCAGATGGGTTCACACAATGGAGCTTGTATCAGGCCCCAAGCATTTACAGACAATCAAGGTCAATGCTGTATTTGGCCCAGGGCTCTGAAATCGAGTCTATTGAAAGGCTCCTCCAGTCCTACCCCTGCTTCTGAGCCACTTTGCCACTAAGTTCAGACCGAAACTCGTGTTTTCCTAACTGGTTCCCTCTGCTCTGGTATTGCATTAACAGTCCTTAGCAGCAACACAAGAAAGTGATTTGCCAGGGCAAACAGCAAAACTGGCTGTGAGCAAAGTCCCGATGATTGCAGAGAATTAAAAAAGCTGAGAAAACAGGCATGCGTCACTTTTTCCCCTCTCACCTCTTTCATTGAGATCTATCGTAGTGGCCATTTTTTTTAGAGCTCTGTGCATGTTCAAAGGGAGGGTAATAGTTTCTTTCCCTGGGGCACATGGTTGTAGGTCTGTTGAGAACAGCTCAGACTTCAAAGAACGTATTTTTGATACAAATCTTTCCTTCTTCTCCCCTTGGTCTGCGAGAGCATTCGGGGCACAAGCCAGTGATGACGTTTCCTCTCCGCTCCATCCCCCACCCCACTAAACACACTTGCACACACACAGACACCCACATGTGTACCAGGCAGGCTGAACCAGACAATAAATAAACACCCACTACTGAAGTCATTATTGCCTAACTGAAAAATTATTTGCTGGCAGTGTCTGTAGGATTATGACTAGCTCTTATCAAAATATGCGTGCACATAAATCAAGGAGTGAGGTAATAATGACTCCTAGAAACTTCCAACTCCTCAATTATGCCCTAGCCTAATTAAACATGTTTGTTTGTTTTGAGAGAATTAGCCATACAATTATGGTCAGAGAGCATGGAAACGGGATCGACAAGTAGGAACGGTGCGAACAGCCAATTCCCATCTGCCTCGCACAGGGTAATTCAGGAACAATACGTCCAAATGCAGTGGAGTTACGGAAAGGAGACCACAAAGGCACCAAAAGTTGCTAACGCTCTCCAAATTTTTTTAATATATGGAGGGAAAAATCAAGCAACGACTTAGTGTGGAGGCTGAAGAAGGAACGTGTGGCTGGCGGCTGCAGTTTGAGTCCACTGCCTTCACGGCTGGAGTTTGACAAACAAATTTTGCTAAGCATTTGTATAAAAAATAAAGATGGGGGTCTGATCTGGACCTGATCGCTGGTGCATTGGTTTTACTAGAGCTGCTCGTTTTTGCCGCAGGCGTGACTTAGTCTTGTGTGTCTGTAAAGGCTCGGCACCTTGTTCCTTCATTAACACCTGTATGCTTCAGCTCACTGCTGAACTCGGCACTGGTGCTCTGCAGGGCTGAGGTCGTAGCGCATCTTCCTGCAGTTTGTGGCCGATAGATCAATCCTCCCGGTTTGCTGACGGTACAGATTTGACGGGAACTTTTTTCCCCGAGTCCTGAATGCGTGTCATTAATTCTGACCTTTTCCTACCCTCCCCACAGGCTAAACTACCCAATCTGAAAGAAGTGGACGTCCGCTACACCGAAGCGTGGTGAACTCCCCCTGCCTCCAACTCTTCTCTTTTGCTTCTCATGAGAAGGAAAAGATTTTTAAAACAAACAGAGAAAAACAAACCGGAAAATAACTTTTGGCTAATACCTGTAGAGCAGTGAGTCCTGGGACTTGGTGGTAGGAGTCGTGGTTGTGGGGTAGAGTGGCGTTGTGTGTGTCAGGGGGGACGGGGCAAGCCTGGACCCGGACGGATTCTTTCAGCTTTGTGATTTCGGAATCAACATAATTTAAATTGAAAAGGAAAAAAAAAAAAAAAAAGGAAAAAAAAAGGACTTTGTAGCAGCAAGAGGATTATAAAGAGGAAAAAACACCTTTGTGGATTTTATTTGCCTTTGTGTTTTATGCCGTGTGGAGAAAAAAAAATATATTCATTTGTCATTATTTACCTGGGTTTCCTTGGCTGGCACCCATCCAGTCAGAACTCCTCTTTCACCAGTTTTGCTCCAGAAAATCAAACTTACAAAAATCTCAAGAGAAGAAAACCAAAACCAATATGATTTTCACCTCCCCCCGTGTCCTTGCAGTTGTTATGCAAAGTAATTTTGTTGTACATAAGATTTACATAATGCACCTATTTAAGAAAATGGTTCACAAATAACAGGTCTGGGACCTGTCTTTTATTTATGAATTGTTAATTCTTTTACCCTTTTTTTGCGTATAGTACTGTATAAACTAGTTTGCTGTCTTGTTGTTGTTATTATTTTTTTTAAAAGGAAATGTCCTTCTTGAAGAATTGCCTTTTAGTAATGCATACTGTATTATACTCCCTCTCTGTCACAACATTCATCGCGTTGTCTTTTTGATTTCAAAATGCCTCAAACGTTATCAAATAGGAAGGAAAATATCTGTCGGGGGGGGGGGTACGGTTGTAGGGGAGGGGGTGCAGAGATTAATAAAAGTCACATTTCCTTCCGAAGTCTGAAAACTTTCTTTAGTCTTTCAAACCATGTCAGGTTTAAACACGGGAGATGGGGAAAAGACGTCGTTTATTTTGCCAACGGGATGTTCGCAAAACTCTGTAGATTTTACAAGTTGCCTCAGTTGTTTTCTGTTTACGTCCGATATTTCAAAAAGAGAAAACAAAGCTCTCCCTCCATTTTGTGCATCAGCTTTTTCTATTCCCCCCCCCCCTTCTCCGCCCTCCCCCCCCTCCCCCTACCTGTTCTGTGCACGCATTGTTCTGCATGTTCCTCTGGGGAGACTGAAAAAATAGCGTTGTTGCTGATCCGATAGCTCTGACCTGTCTGTAAATGTGACTGCTACATTTTTCCAATTCCACAATTGCTTAGAAGATGATTTTTTAAAAATTGTGGTTTCTTTTATAACTATGCTGTTGACTTTTTTTTTCATAATGAGCCTTCATTGTACAGAGCTGCTTATTTAAAAAAAAAAACAAACAAAAAAACAAAAAAGTTTTTCCTCTGTTTAACACCTTTATTTTATTCTTCAGCACCTCAAGGTTTCACATACAGCCAATGTAATTTTTTATATATAAATATATATATTTAATCTTATTCAATGGAAGCCAAGCTTTTGTTTTTGTTTTTTGTTTTTAAACTTTGTTGCTACGTAGACAACCCCTACCCAAATCATGTTCTTTTTTTTTTTTTTTTTTTTTTTTTAAATAAATGAAACAGAAATTGAGTCTTAACTCATGTAGTGTGCCAGGTTTTTTTTCCCCTTCAAATCCCAAACTGTATGTGGATGCAGTATGGGAAGAAAGAAGGAAAAAAAAAAAAAAAAGAAGAAAAATTATGCCAACGTTTTCCTTAGCACTGTTGCTTTTACCAATGGTTTACTACTACTGTTCTGTAGCTGTGTACAAAGAGATGTGAAATAATTTCAGGCAAAAATAAACTGTAAGTGAATATCTTTTAGCTGCGTGCTTTGTGTTTTCTTTGAAGGAAGCTTTCGCTGGCCCGATGACGCAGGGATGCTGTGGGAGGTGCAGAGACGCCCGAGCCGGAGGACGACAGCTTACCGAGGACGATGTCTCAAAGAGCTGCGCTCTCACAGCTTTCTCTGTGCCACCGCTCTGCTCTGCGCACCGGTGCCTTGGCGCTGCCCCTTTCCTCCGATCGCAAAGAGGGGGGACCAGCAGGCAGCCGTCGTGGGTGTTTTCCACCAGCCGCCGGGTTTTGAGGCACCGTCACCTAGAAGGGACAAGGAGGAGGAGGACAGCTGAGTCTCTGCGCTTGCATCCCTCCCCAAGACCGTTTATCTCTGCACCATTCCTAATCCTTCACAGGCTCAAGGAGTTCTTGCACTGGGCACGAAAAGAGTTGCGTTGGTGGGGTGTGTTTTGCACTGGTTGCCTGAAGTAGGCAGTACTGGAAACGCTGGGGCATTTCCAGACTTGAGAGGGGTTTCTGTATATTAAGGTGCATTTCAGGGCAGCATCCAAATGGAGAGATCTGCCACGTTTGCGTTCTGCTCACTGTCCTTGATAAAGCATGCTGGTTTGTGGGCTGGATGCCAGCAGAAAATCCAGCTGGAGCTTCACAACTGTGCTTCCATCATCTAGACAATTACTAAACTCTAGCTTTTAAACAAATGGGCCTCACTTGAAACCAATTCCTGCAGATGTTCTGAGCGCCACCTTCTTCACCTATGTTACCTGGCTCCTATACTCTCATTTTTATGTGTATTTCTGTCCTATTCCACAAAACAGACTTTAGGACGTGGAGAAACACAAGCGTTTGTACTGTGTTTCCAGCCAAGGTAAGAAGTGCTCACAGGATGGCCCTTGATAAAGAGAATAAACCGTGCCTTTATTTTTTCCCCCCCACTGAAACAAGACGGCTGTAGCTGAGGCTGTCAGGCTTTTTGAGTCTTTTCCCCTTGAGCAGCCACTGCTGCGTTGTGGGACCTCATGGGGAGATGTGGTAGATGGTGGCACCAGGCTGGGTGTGGAGCATCTGGGCTGTCCTCAGCGCAGATCTGCAGGCTGTCCTCCCCTGGCAACAGCAGGGACTCCACAAAGCCTTTCTGGACCCTGAATAGCCAGAAATACTCCCATGATGTTGCATGAGGGACTGAGAAATTGCCCAAGGAAGGAGAGCTTTAGGCCTTGGTGAAACGCGGGCACACGCTGGACACAGCTGCTCTCCCTCCTGCGGGCAAGGACCCCTCCCCTGCTGCTCCCCAGGCTCTGCCTTCGGGGGGAATCAGCGACAGCGGTTGGGTCCTGCAACCTCAGCTGGCTCATCAGCGGTGGAAGAAGCTCGAACATCCGCGGTGCGCTGGTTTCGCTGTAATGCCACGCAGGCGACTTGGAGTGAGCAGGGAAAGGGGGTGCCCGAGATCCCCCCTCAACACCTGCCCCGGTCCTGCCTTCTGCGATGACCTCCAACAAATCGCGCCTTTGGGCTTCGTTCCCTCTCCCGAACCAGCAAATAGCCGTCCCTGCGATGGCAGCAGGCTAAACAGAATTGGAGCGAGCTTCAAGATGATCAATGTGTTGTTAAATAAAATGGTACTTGTGGTCTGTCTCACCTTGCGGGAGTCGTCTGTGTGCCAGGGCAGGTGCCTTTGGCCTCCAGCCCGCGGCAATTACAGGGCGGCATTGGTAGAAGTTTCTAAGGATTGCGTCAGGCTGGGGATTCTTGGTTACAGAAGGGGAGGATTGGACATGGTGTAATAAGAGATGCTGTATCTCAGCTTGCACTCGGAAAGGTTTTCCTGAGTTTTCTCTGCTACAGGGCTTGTAGAGGCCCCCGACGGTTTCACCTGGATAATGATGCCTTTCTGCCTGCCTTTCAGCTGCTGCTGGCTGATAATAAGAGCCATTAAAAAGCTGCCTGATTTCGTTTGGGAGGTTACTGCAGCCCATCTTCCCAGGGACTGTGAATACCAGGGGTTTGTCTAACCTACAGCTTTTGGCTTTCAACCCGAACTAGCGTGATAGCTTTGATGCAAGTCCAAAGAGCACAAAGCTGCAGCACTGCCTTGTTTCAGGGGCAATTTTCTCGTGTCCTTATTAAAACCCTGCGGTTGTCCTACCTTCCTATCGCTTCTTCCAGTGCTCACAGCTACGTTTTGAGTTTCGGAAGACCAAACGCAGAGATGAATCTCACAAAGTACCAGTTGCCTCCAGTTTCCCAGCTGGGTGGGTACAGCTTGTTCGTTGCTCAGAGTAAAATATATGCCTAAAATCCCGACAATTAAGCATGGATTTGCTTGGAGGAGAGTGCTGAAATAGCTGCAGACCTGAGGAGTTGTCTGGTCATATTTTTACCAGGTAAGAGCTTGGTATGTCGTGTTCATATGGTCCTTTCACACAAGGTGGAGCCTGGGTTATCTGCAAGTCCTGTCTGCGAGGACCTGAGGTTATCTGCCTAACGCTGGTTGTGGGAACTCATGGGGAGATGTGGTAGATGGTGGCACCAGGGTGGGTGTGGAGCACCTGGGCTGTCCTCAGGGCAGATCTGCAGGTTGCTCAGTGCCCTCTTGAGGCTGTGGGTACCCTGACCTGAGAGCTGGCTGTGTGTCCCCAGAGCGGCCAAGCCACATCAACAGGCTTTGAGCAGGCCTTGTCCCCATGTCAGGGCCACTCCTGCCAAGCAGGGGAGAGGCTCCATCTCTGAGCCTCAGCACTGAGCGCAAAAAGTCTCTGATATTCTTCACTCCTTAAGCTTCCCAGAGAGCAACAAGCCTCTGTTCAGGTAAAGTCCTCTTGGAAATACAGCAGGAAGGTCTTTGGAGCGAGCAGAAAGACCTTGTTGGTAGATCTGTGTAGGACCTGGGCTCTGGACTAGCAATCCCTAAATGCAGTAAAGGTATGAAATAGTAATGATGGGCTCAAAAGCGAAGCATAGATGCCAACTCTGCCCGAGGCTGCCGTCTTCTGGACAACAGCAGGAGCTGGGGCTGTTCCCATCTTTGGGATTTCCACTCCCCTGATGGCTGGGAGCAGGAGTAACCTCCTGTCTCATATGTACAAGGATTTCTGAACTGGAAAAGAGCTCCTTGAAACTTTCTACGCATCTATAAGCAATAAGACTGTAGTGCTACCATCGTTCTCACGCTAAAGGCAATGCTGACCTCTCCCAGCCTCTGTAAAGCCAACCAGCTGTACCTATTAGAACACATCAATCGACTATATTGCTGTGTCTTGAATTTTTAATGATTTTTTCTGACTAAATAGAGTACACGCATCAAAATATTTGTTTTAAGTGGATGTTATCATCCATTTTTTTTACATTTTCTTTTCTATTGACTGAGGGACATCTTAAGTAAATATTTGAGATAAGCCATTTTTATTAATAACAGACCTTGGAATACCCTTTTCGCCAGTAATATTAAACATGCAGGTATTTTTCCTGCTAGCCTGGTACCTGCTTTTTTATTATTATTTTTGTAGGCAGTCTCCCCTATATGCTTTTCACCAACCGGATAGAAGCAGTCCTGTAATATATTTGTATTTTTAAAATAGGCCCTATCAGATTTTAAATATAGACATGCAAAAATCTCACAGTGACCCCAATGGTCATGCAAGAACCTCGTCAATATAGCGCTGCCGATGTAAACGTGTCCTTTTCCTACCGATCTCTACAAAGGTCAAAACAAAGGTCTGTATGTCAGAATATAGCTCACAGCTCATGTCCAGTTCATTACTAGCATTGAATTGGTCTCAGCACCTAAATTAACCAGTTTGCTTCACAGATCTGGCAGTTGATGTAGTAACCGGTTTCTTCTTAATTCTTGTTCCAGCCAGGATATAATATCAAACATTAATCCCTTAATTTTAACGCAGCATACATTTGGATTGTTCAGAGCAGCTGAGATACTTTTAAATCTTAGCAGAGTCTCTCCCACCCAGAATCTCCCATTCCTACATATGCCTTGGCTATAAAATCAGTGCCTTTGTATTAAATTACGTGAAGTTCTTTTAAAAAGAAAAGAAGTTCTTTTAAAAAGAAAAGTTTGCTTTGAATATGGGGTCAGAAACCTGCCGACTGTCTCACTTAAAAGTGTTGCTAGTGTCTTTGGTATGCAGTATATCTCATTATATTTAAAATACAGAAACCTTGGTCTAGGGATACTTTTCTTTCCATATTTTACCAATTATGATGACATTAAGGATAACTAATGTTAGTGACTCATTTGCCAGGTGCTTTGAGCTCTTGGAGCTAGGTGTTGTTATTTACTGCCGCACTAAGAGGCGAGG
This sequence comes from Aptenodytes patagonicus, assembly GCF_965638725.1. Taxonomy (NCBI): domain Eukaryota; kingdom Metazoa; phylum Chordata; class Aves; order Sphenisciformes; family Spheniscidae; genus Aptenodytes; species Aptenodytes patagonicus. Next base: position 5,449,849 of record NC_134959.1, on the reverse strand, counting down.
TTGTAAACCTTGAAGGTTGCAGAAACACATCTATCAGGAATGCTCTGAATTTCAGTTTAAGCATCATAGTGTTAGAAAGATGCAAGTTTGGGTTGATTGTTGTTTGTTTATAAAAGAGAGGAAAATTTCATAAAACTAGTCTATTGACTAGGATTTTATGTCGTTCTCTGATCCTATTTTACCAGCCATCTCCCTTCCACGTAGTGCTCTCTCCAGCCCTGACGGACGGGATGAGCAGCGGCGGGGCTGGGTGAACGTCCCCATGCCCGCGTGCCTGGCGCCGGGCGGATGAGGCTCATCAAGATCTCCTTCCCGGTAAGAAAAAGAGCAGATCCCGCTCTGTCTGCATGATGAGCTAGCGTAGGAAAAAATCAGACCTTTATAAAAATCCCAGCCACAGCTAAAACAGAAGTTCCCCGTGACTCAGGGAGAAGGGCTGTATATGAGAGAGTTAGCCAGGAAAGCCAAGCTCAGCTGTAACGTTACTCCTGCCCTGTCAATTAGGTGAAATGCTTGTTTTAACATTGCAGTGAACTGGGTAACACGTAGAATATTTTTGGCTGGAACAGCCTGACCCAGACTTCCACAAGTGGTCCACGGTTAGCGGCAGTAGCCCTGACACGTGGAAGTTAAAGGAGGCTCCGGGGGAATCGAGGGTTTGTCAAACGGGGGGCCGGCAGAGGTCTGAGTCTCCTTGCTCGAGCCTGGTGAAGAAGCCAGGTCCCACTCCCTCACGAATCTTTTCTTCAAAAAACGCACCAGGTGTCATTTGAAGAGGGATTTTTGGTTTCGTGCTGGGGGGACACTGCGCTGGTGCATGCGGGGAGCTCGCCCAAGCGCCAAGGGCAGAGCTCGGCCTCCACCGCGCAGCTGGAGCCACGTGCGGCCATCGGATGCTCACGTTGGGCGTTATGCCCCTCACGGAGACGTGGGATTTCTGCCTCGGTGGGTTTCATCTGACCCCTCCTGACGGGAAAGCAAGTGGCAGCGGCTCTGCCGTAACACGGTGTGACAGCGAGCCTGTTGTGTTTCTGCATGGCGAGAGCTGCAAGCGCTGTCCGAAGCAGGTCTGCCGGCGTGAGGCATCTCCTCAGGTGCAGAAGCCTGTCCCCTGGTCACCTCCTTCATGTTTCGGGAGCTTCCAAACCATCTTCCGTGGATATACCGTCAGTTTATGAGGACAGGGGAAACGGGTCCGCATGCGCGCGGTAGAGTGTGGTCCTGACGGCTCGGTTTCTGAAATAGAGCTCCATCCCACCACTGCCAGTGATGGGGCTCCCTGCCACCCCCAAGTGACACGAGGAGGGGTCCAGGCCTGGTAGACATCCATGGATGCTGCGGGGTCACCTTCTGAGAGAAATAAACAAATTAAATAAACAAAACCCCCAAACCAGAGGGAAGGAAAAAAAAAAAAAGAAAAAAGTTGCACTTGAGGTTAACGCCACTCTCCACCACAGAGCCAATGACATCAATGTTGCCATGGCAACAAAATCTTCACTTAGGTATGGTGAGCGCCCTGAGCTTGCGGCTGCCAAGGAAACCCGCCTGAGCTCCGGCACACAGCCATCGGGGCGGCCTTGGGGCCTTCCTCCTCCTCCTCCTCCTCACCCTGCCCCTCCACCAAGGGGCTCTGGGCTGCACCTTGCTCCCTGTCCCTTATGGAAGTTTTTTGGTGAAATCTTCCATTTTTTGTCCCCACTGCGGTCCTGGCAGCTCTGACGCATCCCGAGGATGACAAGGGAGAACTGCCGTCAGTAGAGACGTGAGGACACGGTGGCTCTGCACTCGGCCATCACTGGCACCACGAGTCACCTCCTGTCTGCTGATGGACTCCAATGTCTTCATGGAGGCCCAAACAAACTGTTGGCCTCCAGATGCTTATGAGTGAAGTTACTTTGGTTTTTGGGGCCTGGTTTGGTCCGACACTGAGCTCAGGGGCCACGGGGAGCCCGGCCTGGTGCAGGGTCCCTTCCTTTCGCAGGTGAGCTCCAGCCATGAGGTGCGGCGTGGCTTGGCCCTGTCCCCGGGGCAGCGAGCGGCTGGTGCGGCGACCCATGGAGGAGCAGGCGTGTGGGACGTTTCGCGTTCCCCCATGGCTTGAAACACAGCACAAAGCAAACCCATCTGCAGCTGTTTCTTTGCCATGAGGCTGTGCCAGCACAGCACGGAACGATCCCCCTCTTCATCAGTACAAACGAGAAGCTCCTAAAGTTTGGTTATTCCCTCCTAATCCACTGATTTCAGGCAAGAGCAGCCATTAGTCACCAGGGTGAACCCATTGGCTCACGAGCAGTGACTGAAGTGAGGAAAATATTTGGCGGGAAGTTTGGGTCTGAATAAAGCTCCGATTTCAGCGCTATGCTCAGCTGAAGCCATGCCGTAGCCTGGCCAAGCGCGAGCATCCTGACCAGTGCTCCCCCGGCAGCTTTGCCAGCCCAAAAGGACCCCCAAGGTCTCTCCGGCATCACGGAAGGTTGTTCAGCACCTGCTGGCCAGGGGGTTCTGCCCTGCTGTGAATTCATCTCCAGTGAAATAGTGTAATGCAAAGCCCACCAAAATTGATGGAAAAAGTTCTTTTTTAATATATTTTCAAAGCAGGCCTGAGTGGTTATTAAGCAGTCTGGCGATTTTTGTTTGGTTTTGGTTTTTAAGTGGATATTGAGTACAGACTTAAAAGTTCCAGTGATTTATCGTGGCAAATGATGCCACTGCATCACCTCAAACGGGGCAGCGGCCAGCCCTGTGCAACCCCAGCGGAGACCCTCCGGTTGCCTGTCTGCACACTGAGGTACTGCTCTAGCTTTTATTTTAGAAGTTGGGCGTTTGGATCTTGGTCAAGCTGTTGTTATTTCAGAAAAAGAAAAAAGAAAGGAAAAAAAAAAAGGAGAACCAATCCATCTAAAAGAGAAACATCTGCTGGCACACGAGACACTGCTGGCTTTCAGGCTTCGGGGTCTGCGATTAATCAGGCTCCGAGTTGCGCCGCTGCCGAGAGCGTGGACGAGTTGAGCCGGTTGCTGGAAAGGAAAGGAAAGGCTCGGCACAGCAGAGCCGCCAAATCCCGCACAGCACACGGGAGCCGGCCTGCCGGCGGGGGGTAACCCCCATCAAGGGGCTCGCTGCGGCGCGGCTGCAGAACGGGTGCTCGAGGGTGAGCATCGCCTCACACCGTTTTTATTTTGGGGGGAAAAAGTCCCAATTTACCAAGAGGCAGAACTACGGTTCAAGGAAAGCCCAACCTGCTGCTTGAACTCTAAAAGACGCTTTATAAAAAATCCAACAGTTTTGCAGTAAAATTACTCAGTTTTATTACACAGCTGTGGTAGGAGCAAAGGCGATTAACTATAAGCAAATCTCTTGAGAAAATGAAGGATTTTTTTAGGCCTGAATTTTCGAGACTAATTATCGAGTTATTGATATCCTTTCAAAATAATTATGAATTTTACACAGTGCCAGATCTCCACTGCCCGATTTCTGGTCACAAGAGAGGAGTGTAGTCAAGGGGAAGTGACTCACGGCTGCCTGTGGTTGAAATTAATGAGATATTTATCTGGAAATATTCGTCAGTGGCTTTTCTTTGTAGTCCGAGTCGGGACAATAGCATGGAAATCTTCGCTGAGGACAGCGGTGCCCTCGCTGTGATGGTTGCAGGGACTGGAGGATCAGCTCTGGTAAGCATAGGATCAGATGAGTGATGGGATTTTAAGGCCAAAAAACCCCATTCTGAATGTTCAGGCTGACTTGCTGCAGAACGCAGCCCGGTTTGCTCCCTAATTCCCCACGATAACCCCCACAAGTGGTATTTATTGGCGAGAGAAGGGAGAAAGGAGATGATGAGGAAAAACAAATCCGTTGTGGGACCTTGGGATGGGACTTTATTTTTTTTATTTTTTTTTTTTGCACAAGCCACAGAAAGCCCTTTCACATCCTGCACTATCTTTTCTGTAAGCAAGAGCTCTCACAGGAGAGCCGGCTTTAAATATACGTGGAAGAGAAATCCTTCCCCTGCCTGCGCCTGGAGTTACCCAGCCTGTCACCTTGCCGGAGAGAAACAGCAGTGACTGTGCAAGGAGAAAGCTGTGTTTTCTGGACTGCTTCAAAGCCCTGCCCTGCCAGCCAGATTATTGATCAAGAGGAAACGTCAGCGTTTCAGAAGCTTCCCCAAAAAGGCATGGAGCCTGCTCAGCTCCTGTGCGTCACTGGGGCTGTTTTTATCTGTGGATTTTCCAGCGCGTTTAGCAGAGCCGGGTCGCCCAGGAGGGACCCTGGCAGAATCTCCCCGCTGAGTGACTCATGCTCGCACATCATGGGAATACGGGCTGGCTTCAACATACTGCACTTTTCAACTCTGATTCATGCCACCCCAGGAGAGTAAATAAGGCAACTCCACACACGTCTTGGCTGTGACGAGTTGCCTTCCCACTGAAAAGGTGTCCGGGCAAATGACACTGCCAGTGAATAGTGTTACCTATAATTTAGCCAGCAATTTCCTAAATAGGGCAAAATGTCTCTTTGCACATATGCCATGAGTCTCGTTGCAGCCCAGGATACCTGCTGTCTTGCACGTTGCAGGAGGTCTTCACAAAACCAAAGATGCTGAGCTAATTTCAGCGAGCTTTGTAGCAGGTTTGCTAAAGCCTGGGGACATTTATTAGCAATCTGGGCTTGTCACTTTTCAGGCAGATCATTTCTCTGCAGATCACTTCAGAAGGGTGATTCAAAAAAGCTGAAGGGCCTCATTTGTCTGGATGATTCCCAAAAGCAAGATAAGCCAGGTCACTGCTGCAGAAGGCGTTTACTTGATATTGATGCGTTTAGCACCATAGAGACAAAAATCAGGAGCAGATTTTTTTAATGGGATCTAAATGAATTGTGTATCTGAAATCAGTTGTTTGGGGAAAAACTCCAGCTGTCATTACTGGTACCTGAATGCTGGTGAGTCACCAAATTACATCCTTGGGTCAGGGAAATGGGTAGCTGTATAACTAGATGTCTAGTTGCCTGTTAAGCCAGTGAAGCAATTCAGCTAAAAAGCCTCATGTACAGGTCAGATGATTTCTTCGGTACAATTTCACTCCAATCCTGGCTTGTGGCTTTGCCCAAGAAAGCCCAAAGAAAGCACCTGGGTGCTCCTCACATCTCTCATTCAGCCTCCGCAGCCGGTGATCGCAGGCAGCAGCAGCAGCAGGCAGCCCCTGCCCCAGGTTAGCTCTCGCAGCTCCCGCTAGCACATGACACTGCAAACCCAGTGACTCAGCACGAATATCTCTGCAGAAATCAAAAGAAGGAAGCCTTAGACGTTTCCTGATAGCAGATTGTGAATTTGTGCTTTTTATTTAGCCTGATCTGTCATTAAGAAGACCATGTAGATGCCGGTCTGTTCCTGGAGGAAGTCGGATTACAGGTGATTTTTCTGATTGCAGGTTGCTGATGTGAGGGAGCTGAATGTATTCTTACGCAGGTGAGCCAAACAGAGGGGCAAAAGCTATTGAATAAGCGTTAAATGAATTGGGTGCTTAATTCCCAATGAATGCCAGCTCCTCCAGTTCTTTGCTCCCTTGGGCTTCGATAAAAATCTCAGTCTTATCCTCAAACCTGCAAGAGAGGAATATCCACGGCAGCATAATTTGTGCATGCTATGCCACCTCTTATATTGCTGTAATATTGTCTTTCTTTCAAAATAAAGAAAGAACGAACCCCCGCTCATTTGATTACATGTTCTGTTCTTTCCTTCAGGCTTGTCAACATGAAGCACAGAGATTGCCTAATCTGTTCTTGTTATTTAATTACGTGACTATGGTACGCTGCTCTGGCTTCTGTCCATAACCCATCACAACTGGCACCGCATTCCTGCCCAGCTTCCAAGTACTTCAAACACCGGTGGGTAAGGGAAGCGTGTCCTCACATCGCTGCCTATCGGGTGCTGCGAGTGGTTAGCAAACATCGGAGTAAGGACACGACTTGAATCCAGCTGAGGGCTCGGCGAGCGAGGTGCTGGGTCCCCAGCATCCAGGCCTGTGGCCCCAGGGGGACTTCAGCCAAGCCCTTGAGGAGGAGGCAGGTGGAGGCATTCGGTGTCCACACCCTCCTTGGCATGCCCGCTCCCCAGGTGTGCAAGCTGGGATTTGCGCTCTGGCGTCCTTGTTGTGCTCCTGGTAATCCTCCCGGCCCTGAGGTGCGAGACGAGCCGGGCTACACTGTGTGCTGGGGCTGGGTCCCTTTGCGGGGTGCTGGCAGATCCTGGTGGACCTTGCACAAGTGCTCCACTGGCCAGCCAATGTCTGCTGCTGTCAGGGGAGAGCTGCAGCCTGCATGTGTTTGGGAGCGGCGTCTTAATCCAGTGGCTTAAAGAAACCATAAAAGTCCTTCCTCTGCTAAAATGCTGTTCAAAGAAGGACAGAGAAGCCCAGCTGTATGGCTCAACGACATGGATGAGAGTTGAGCTTCAGTGATGTTATGTCAGATGAATTTATCCTCCCAGCCTTAGTCAAACTGCCTGCATACCTGGTCCCTAAATCATTGTCTATGTTGTCTTGTTATTTATTCTGTCTCCCTCACAGAGCTATTAAAGCCCTGGGCTTAAGAACACAAAATGTCTCTCCAAGACAGAGTCCGTGCCCTCTGCTGTTGACAGTTTCCCCACGTGTGGCCCTCAGCAGCGTAGCTGTGTATGCCAGAGAAGGAAATAAAAAGGAGAACTTGGTCCCCACTGGCTTAAGCCTTGAGACACAAGGCGCTTTTCTTCCTCTGCTACTCGCAAGGAAATGGGTTGCCATCAAGATGGCAAACATCCTCGAAAGAAGGTCTTCTGCGTGAGGTTGGTGTAGCTCTTGGAAATGATCCCTAGCAGTGGGATGGAGGTGTGACGGGGGCTCAGAAAGAGCCGCTTGGATCAATAGCTTTGCACGAGCACTTCGGTCCTTTACAATTTTCATGAGGTGAACACCTGCAGAGGCACAGATCGATGTATTTTCCACTGAGTCAGTCCCATTTGCCTGTATCTAAGCAGCTTTGCCTTGGGGGTAACCTGGACCTTGTGGGACTCCTGCATTGAGGCCGACTTCTTGCAGCACCAGGACCATAACACATACGTGGGAGAGCTTTGAAAAAGAAGGGATTTCAACTGGAATTTGGGGCATCCCCACATAAATTCACGGGGTGGTGAAGGATGAAGCACCTGTTTTCCTCTGCTTTCATTTCATTTCACTTGCTTAGTTTGGGCCCCGTCATGGCGGTTCTTGGGCCCAGGCCCAGCACTTAGCAGCAGTAGCACAGGAATTGATTTCAACAGAAGCAGACAATTCCCTAAATTATGAATGTTAATAGTGGACAAACCACAGGACACAAGCAAAAATATACAGAAGAAAGAGCTGAAGAAAAGCAAGAGGATGGCAGCCGGAACCATCAGGGTAATGAGAGACAGAACTGGGATTGAGAGAGATGTCCCAGGTGACTGGGACCAAGACAGAGCACAAGCAAAGAAGGTTTTGGGCAAATCCCAAAGCAAAGAAGTGCACCCCTTGGAGATGTTCCCAAATGCTATGGGTACATGTGCTGTTACCTATTAGGGTTTTATAACCAGCAGCAAGCAGCTCACATGCAGAAATTCCTACATGGTGAAAGACACGTGCCCCATGCCTGTATTAAATAGCTGCTGGGAGGGCAGGGGACATTACTGTGTCATCCCCATCCCCTGCGTGGAGGCGGCCCTGGGGGTTGCCTGGTCCGTACTACGCTGGGTGGCTCACTGGCAGCCTACCTGGCGTGTCCTAGTTGTGTTTCTCAGAACCCCTCTGTGTTTTCAGCTGATTTGCTTTGACATCAGCAGCCGGCAAGAAGTTCTCTGTGTCGGGGTGCGTGGGAGTGCTATGTGACACCTTAATCATGCTAAACAGGAACACACATTCAGATTTCCTCAGCGTTTCAAAGAAATGTGATTTCCTTTGTGCTGCAAAGAAAGAGTTGACTTGATTGCGACTCTCTGTGGAGATCAGCTCTGGTGCCTGTGAATTAGGGTGCCAGGATCTCATTCTGGGAGAAAAAGGGAGATAAAACATACTGGGTTTTCGAGCTGCAACCATCAGGGTCAAGTTTCTTGCTGGTAACTGGGGGTCATTTTGATGAGAGCTGTTTAATTTAATTGGCCAATGTATCAAGAAATCAGATTTTGTTCAAAAATAAAAATCTGCATAGAGTCAAAGTATCAGCACATACCATACCAAATCCCAACTTCTGAAAGTTGTTAGTCTTTTAGTGCAGGCATTAGAAACTAATTAGAAGTCCAAAAGAGTGATAAACTTGTTAATTTATTTCTCTTCCCTGTATGGGTGATGATGTTTAAAAACTCAGTGAAAACTCAGCTAGTGATGGATCAGTATGGATTTAGCTGAGCATTCCCTGGCCCGGATGAGATGAAGTAATGGCAGGGAAGTGTCGTGAGAGACCTGCTAGCGTGGGGCCAGGCAAAGAGTGATACGTGACGTAGGGTGGGATTTTATAGCTGGTGTGATTTGTGATCTGCAGCAAGGCTGTTGGAAAAGCTGGATTTGCCAGTGTGCTCATCCTGCTGACAGCCTCACTGGCTCAGCCTTGCTCATCCAGAGGCACAGGACTGCTTGGATCCTCAGCATGAAAATGCCTTTCATTTTTTATGATTTATGAGATAACATTAAAAACTCTACATTTGGTAAATTACTGTACATAGTAATAAGAAAAACTCCTGTTGGATCTGATAGGAGAATTTGAATGATTATGCTGAATTTAGAAAATGGCTGTGTTCCTGCTAGATATGCACACAAAACATAGGTCTGAAATGGGGTATCACCCAGTAACCGCTGTCATGGGGCAGTAAGGTTTTCCGTGGGGTCCATCAGACATGTGATAACTGTTGCTGCCCAACAGTTTTAGTTTCCGGCACCGATTTAACTATTGCCTAACCTTATTCACATAGCGTGCAAAAAAAGTAGGTCACTCAAGACAGCAGGTATTGCTCGGCTTGGAAGTCCACTTCTGTGTGTTCACAGTTCAGCAGCTCCTCTAGAGGAGGGATTACATCCATTGCCACCAGCTCCTACTCGAGCCGCCTCTTCAAAAAAGCAGCGACCCACGTTCTTCTCCCCGGTGCAACATGAGAGTGCTTTTCCTTTTCCAAGCGGACTGCTCTGAGACAGGGAATGTCCCCTTCCATCTTCAGTGGCAATGATCTTCTTGTCTTAATTGAGAGCTAATGATAAGCTCGCCTTGCTCTCTGAATCGGGGTCTGGACTTCCAGTCTCAGAGTGGGAAACGACATCTCTGCTGGAAAGGCAAGCTGAACGGAGGATGAATTTCTCCTCCCATGCCTTGGTCTGCAGTTCCTCTGCAATGTCATGAAAGCCAGGTGCTGCCCGGGAGCAGGACAGGTCCTGCTCCCTGCGGCTGCCGAGGGCCACCGGGTGGTGTCCAGGGCCCAGGGACAACAGGATAGTCCCCATGGACATGGCCCAGGAGCTGGCTGCTTGGTAGACCAGCACCGCCCTGGAAAGCAGAACAGTAAGGACCAGCACAAGCAGGGTGGGCTTGTCCTATGAGCCTCTTAAGAGGAGTTCAGCATTAGATTGACAACGTTGGATGTTTGTCCACAACGAGCTGCTCTTTCCCACGGTGCTCAGGCGTTCTCCTTTGCCTTGCTTAGGGGGATTAAGGGAGTTCACATGATCAGTTCTTGGCACCCAACCTACCAGCTCTGATATTTTGTGCTCTGAATCCTGCCTGCTGGGCTGGCGTTAACTAGCCTGGTCATCTGCAGGAAAGCAGACCCGGGCGGGAGCTTTCCACAGCTCCCACACCCAAATGGGCTTTCTGTCACCTTCTGCTCTTGCCTTATTTAAGCTCTCCAAGTGCGTGCCCGGCAGCTGGCCTGTATGGCAGAAGGCAGACCCATGATGGCACATTTTTGTGCAATTGTAAATGCTGAAGTGTTTTTACTCCCTCAGCTAAAATACATCTACTTGCATCTCTATATGGATTGAAGAGCAGGGCTGGCATCAGGCCAGCATCCATCACTGCTCTTTCTCGCTGGGCAGAGCAAGGGGCTCTCCTGCTCAGCATTTGTCAGGGCTTGGGGATCGATGTCATTTTAGAGCTGTGGTTAAGCAGTCATACAAAAATTACCTGTGTAAAAATACAGTGCAGGGAATGTTAGCTAAGCTTCGCTTAGATCACTGCAGATGTGTTATTTTGGGAGAGCGTTCATACTGTGCAGTCCTTATTCAGACAAAACTGCAATTGACGTAATTTTTTCCATAATGTTGCTTTTATTTGAAATCATATCTATACATCTTGTACAAATCAAACTAATAATAAGCATTTCCATGACAGACTCTACTTATGGATTAATTTTGGAATTTAGTTTATAGACATGATTTGACTTCGGTGGGATTTATGTCCCTAAAAGGACTGCAGCAACAAGGGACAAATGCTAGAAAGTGGCTTTTTGTCTATAATTCAACATATTTGTTTCTGGAACTCTGAACAATGTTCTAATCTTCCATCTGAAAACTGCCTTGTCACCTTTTGATTTACAGCATTTTCCTTTGCCTTTCCTCTCTACGACTCAGTTGGTATTTCTTACAAGGCAGGTATTGTCAAATCTCTTTCTTCAAACATATAATAACCACCTTTTGTATTGAACAGGCATATAAATTACTCAGCGTATATGACAGAACAGAAAATAAAGAGTTGAGTATCTGGCAGAGATGCCAAAGAGTGATGTTATTATAACCTTACTGTGAAAGATTTGCCAACAGAAAGTTACATATCAGCGAGGTAACCGACAACAATATTTCCTTTATTACACCAAACATTAGAAAACATTATTGTACGATGTATTTCCAGAGAAATCGCACCACTCTTATCAGGATGTTCAATAGCCATCCTTGTGCATAACAGATGGGATTTATAGCTTAAATAGACCCCAGGCACTGAAAGACATACAATCGCAGGGTTTACGCTCATCAGTATTACAGCCTTATTATTCAGACCTTCTTGGGAATTTTTCCAAGAGGTTTGGTTTTAAGTGGAAAGTAGCATTTCTGCAAAATTAAAATCTTGCAGGTTTTTGATTTTCCTTCAAGAAAATTACACCAGGAATAGAATGGCTGTTTCAAGGTGGAGTGGTCCAAACGAAATCAAATCACAGTGCTTGGCTTGGATCGGGTTAAAACATCCACCCATCCTTGCCTGTGCTGCCGTCAGACTTACGGGATTTATGTCCAGAGGCTTTGTCCCACCAGTTTCTGCAAACAGGCTTGGCTTCCCAAGGCACCTGCAGTCATCTTCTGGGTGTAGCAATGCAATCCAGCCTGGCAGCCAGCAAACACAGTGTCCCTTGGAAGGAAGCACACTGTAGCCTTGTAGGAAAAGCTGAAGATTTCAGTTTATAGGGGAAAAGAAGATTATAGGGTCGAGAGGCAGCTTAGAGAAAAGTACCTGTAGCTGCTTCTCCATGTTGGGGTTTACCCACTCAAGTGTGTACGGCCCTCTTTAAGCCTCAGAATAAAGTGGCCTTTCCAAGGGTAATCAGGACAGCACAACACAGCCACTGAAACAGAGACCCAAAACATTATCTCATCAGCTCCGTTCTCGGTGACTGACTGCATCCCGAGGCAACCCTGTTACCTAGTGACTGATGGGAACGGCTAGCCCTCCCCTGAATATCACCTATAGCACCCGATCAGTGACGAGCAGCATTATCATCAGCACTTTCTGCTTGATTTATCGGTGCTTGTAAGCAATCAACTGACTTTGGATGGGGGCTTAGGATCAACCTGGCTGAAGTGGAAAAAAAAAAGAGCTAAAAGCTCTTGGTAGCCTTTTACTCGTGGCTGGGATTTGGTGCACGGCTCCACCTCATGGCAACTGCACAAATATGCAAGGAAAGAATTAGAGCTGTGGTTTGGCCTCATGGGGTGATGAATGACACCATTTCCTTCTTCGTAAAATAATCGCCGAGTGTCACCAAGTCAGACTTAACCGAGACTCTGGAAATCAGGGGCAGGTGCAGCTGAAATCTCGGTGTCGAGCTTTTTCTACTCGAGGCATGAAAGTCACACGCAGGCTTTGGCTGCTCTGTGTACCTTTTCCCCTCTCTGTGTTATAGGTGGGGTGAGTAGTGCTGCCCACCGCAAAGGCCACCCAATACTTCTCATTATCCTACTATGTTTTCATGTATTTATAAATATTTGTTTATAAATTTTTGGGAGGCTGAAAATTTGCAGGCCCGGTGTTGGCTTTGGAGAAACTTGCTGCTAAAGTAAACTAGTTGTTTGTGGACACAGGATGAGAGGGATGTGAACGTGTATCTGTTCTAAAACAGGCTTTCAAACTTTATTATTTTCCTTTTCAACTGCTTTTGTGCTAATGTTTCAGCTCGGGAACATGACATTTACTGGCTTGAGGCAGAGCCGCGCTTTGTGCATGCTTCTTGCTGTTCCCATCAGAACTAAACCAAAAACATTAGAAGTTTAAAATGTTGTGGCCTCGTTAGAGACTTATTTATCGTCTCACTCTGCGGATGCTGGCTCTGGTTCCGCACGGCCTCCGCATCCTCTGAGATGTCCAGCACAGATTGCGGGACTCCCTGCAGCTTGTCCCCAGCAGCCACGAAGGCAGCCAAGGCAGCAGCCAGGGTGGCCGGGGACACCCTCCCGGCCAGGGTCCCCCCGACCCCGCAGAGCCCCGGCACAGCAGCTCCCCGTTTCACAATCTCTGCTGCCCTCGCATGGCACGTCTAGGAAACAAAATGAACCTGTTTGGGGCAAATTCAAAGGCATGGTTTGAATATGACATCTTTCATTTCTGAATGCTAATACAGGCTCGCAGGCAGTTTTGCAAGTGCTGATGTAACCCTTTCCGCAGTAATAATACTGAAAATTGGTTGTCACTGGACTTCAGCACATTCAAAGCCGTGTTCAGTAATAAATCTGAGCTTCTGTAATAAAGGTCTTGAAATATATACCTAACAAACCAGCCTATCAATCTGCGCTTGTCCAGGCAGGGAGTCCTTGTCTGCTCTTTGGTAAGCATTTTTTTTCTTCATAATGTAATTTTGCTCTTCGCTAATGCTCTCCATCCAAGGTTATCAGGAAGCTAATCAGCTAGACCTCCCAAGAGCAAATCATTACCTAGAAAAATACTACTCATCCTGAAGACCAAACACAGCCTCGAGCCCTGCTTTGAATAGATATGAAAGAAGGCTGTTCCAGCCTGATGGTAATAGTAGAAATTTTGTTTGCATTAGGGTCTTCCTGCTATTACTAGTTAACATTGTATTTTATAAAAGTATCAAATTATAGATCTAACTATCAAGAAAGTCTGAATTCAGTCTGCTTCTCAGCTATGAGAAACTCTGGTACGCTAAATGTGGTCAGTACGGTATCCTGCATCCATTTCTAGTTATAACTTAGTAGACCTTTGCTTCTATTTTATTTAAGCTTAATTTTAGTACAAGGTTGTTCTTACTGTTCACCTCCCTGTTGTTAAATCCCAAGATGATCGTATTTGCAATATAATGCACAACTGTGTGTGCGCTCTTGTAGCAATTACCAAAACCAAAGAAAGCTCGTTGTACAATGGCTAGTAATATATAGCATGCAAAGGACTAAAACCGCTGTGTCATGGGATATGTGCTATTTTCAAATACAGGTCACATGTGCAAGAGCAGATTTGAGAAGATAAGCTGCTAAACTGGCCTATCTCTGGCAGACTAAGCCAGCTGAGCTAATAGCTAAGTTGATCTTTAATCCATCTTTGTTGTAAACTATCTAGAAAGAGATCGCTAGGCACTAAGTAGCCTGCGTGGATGAGTTAAATGATAAAACCTGAGAAAAATCACTGAGAAACTGAGAAAGTCAAGATTCTGAAGCCTATAAACTACTGTAATGGCATAATTATATAAAGTGCAGGGCAGAAGAAAGGCAGCCCTCTTTTCTTGGTGCCAGGCAAACAAAACGTGGCTGGTGTTACCCTGGATTAGTTCCTTGATCTGGTTTACCAAGTGTCTGTGCAAACGCAGCACCCTTGGGAAGAGCAGATGTAACGGGTGAAGGTGGGATGAAAGCGTTAGGTCGTGTTGTGCAATTTCAGTTCTATGGATGGATGAAGGGTTGTGGCACAGACAGAAAGAGAGCGTCTTTTCTGCTTGTTGTAAGGTTTTACAGCTGTCAGAGGACTAGAGTAGACCTTGTGGCTGTTGGGGTGTCTGGAGGTGACTTTGCTGGTGGAGTTAGATTTAGCTGCTCACTTATGTTTCCCCTTTGAAAGAGACCAGTCAAAAAGATCCAGTGGATGCACAGCATGAAGAAAGGCACTTAGGAGCCAAGCCAGAAACTTGTACGCTTCTGCTGAGGTAGCAACATTTCTACTAAATGAACCCCGAGCAGCAAGTCTGCTAATACTGGATGTAGGCAGTGAGTGGCATTGTGGTATCACGGAAGAAGCAGCAGAGCAAAAAACCGAGATGATTAGACACAGCAGAGAGACAGATGGGAGGCTGAGGAGGGGTTATTCTCAGGGTGGGGATCCTACCTGTGTTTCAGTGTCCTGTTTGTATGCCCAAGCATGGTAAGCTGTATACACCACAGCTTATGGAAATAAAGTCATTTGCCAGTGGAGCTTGTGTTGCTCCTTTCTCTCAGCCCTGCAGTCCCCAGCGATAAGAAAAGCAGTCATGTCTCTCCTCTCCCCCTGTGAACTGATGTGCCTTCTTCACGGCTTGTAGAAATGCACAGCATAAATAACGGATCTTGATGATGGAAACACCTGGTACGTTTGGACTCATTGAGCCATGTCCAGTTGCCAGCTGAGGTTAAACCACAACAGTCATTACTAGTTTATCATTAAAAGGGAGGATGGCATAGATGGTACTAGAAGAAAGGGCATGAGTCCTGGTATGTGTAAGAAAACAAGTGTCAGAGTGCTCACAAATAGCACAGATGATATTTTAACCTCCTGGGAGAGGAGAATTTTAGGGATCTGAATAACGCAAAGATGCTCACTGGTGTTTCTGGGTCACTGGCTTGAAGCCACGGCAGCCAGGAGCTCGTGAAAGGCTTGCTGATTTATCATAACTGAGAGCTCTAGGCAGGAGGAGTGGAACTGGAGCTGGAGCAAGTTTGCTGACTGAGGCTTACAGTCCTCACACCATAGCCTTACAGCTAGAGGAAATGCAACAGAAGGAACATATAAGTGGAATGTGACGTATACGAATAGGAATATTACTTTGGCAGTCTCCTCCTGTGTTATATTCCCAGTGGCAGCACCTATAAATCATCTGCTCTGTTATGTTTTATTATCTGTAAGTACATGATAGGGCCAGTATTGTTTTAAAATTCAATTTATCATGCTAATTTCAAACCTCAGTGCTGTAATATTGACGTTCTTTTTATTACATAAGCCTTTGCCTTCAGGAAACCAGTATAGAAGATGTTAAAGTTGCCATAAACAACTGATGTTTTAAAATATATTTCTTTTTTTGCCAACATGATTCTATCATATGGTGGCATATGATAGAAATATAGATGTACAGTTGGCATATTAGCCTCAGAATTGCAAATTGTTTTTTCAGTGCTACACTCACACAGATTTAGTTTCTAAATACAGCAATGTAATTTTTGTTAGTGTAGATTCCATTCCAGTAATAAAATAATAGTAATGATAATGCTAGCATTAGCAGTGTTATCTTGCTGATAAATACTGTATTCACAGATACTGCCTCCTGTTCCCTATTTCTGAAGCAAGAAGAGCTCAACAAAGAGAAGTATCCTCCATTTTGCAGCTGGGGAAACTGAGGCACAGAGTGGCTTGCTCAAAGTCACTGAGGAGCAATTGTAGAGCTGAGGAGAGAAGAGCGCAGCTGCGGCTGCGATCCCGGGAGGAAGTCTGCCCCGACATGCAAAACCCGTGCTGTGCAGACCGTCTGTACCCACGCAGGGGCTCTGGCAAGGGGACTGGGAAGACCACGTTGCGATGAGATGTTTTGAGTCCCTTGAAAAAGGCTCACAGTCTTTCTGAGTGCTGCTGTTGTCTCAGGATGCCTATGAAGCGCTTTCTGCAGAAAGCTGTCCCTGCCCTCTTCGTCGTGTCGACCTCCATCATATGTGCTGTCCAAACAATTTGAGGTCAAATGAGGAAAGAAAATGAACTGCCAGCTGCTTTCCATAGAGTTGACTGGTTTCTCCTGGATGCTTTGCAAGAGTTTTGTTTAGCCCTACTCTGACTTCCGCCTGTAGTGGTATGAACAAGCAAACGAGCCACCACCGTTCTGGTGTGAATATAAATGGCCTGACAGCGGTCACTCAATAGCAGCACATCAGGTGGTGGTGTTTGAAACGTGACCTGATGCTACGAATCCAGAGCACAGCCTCAGTTATGTCCTTTGTTTTATTATTATGCTCTTTGTTCTCTACGGCCTGTAGCAAACTCTACAGAAATAAAAAGAGTCTGTGTTTGGGATTTTAGGGTATTTTTTTGAACAAGTTGTTGCAAATCAGCTGCTAAAAATGTGTCTGTAGTTTCTTAAAAAAAACATTTCCTGTAAAATCAACTAGGATTGTGACCCTGCCTGGGCTTTCTTCTCCTTCTGCAGTAACCCAGCACTTCTGTGCAAGAAGTACGGCCATTTTTAACTTGTCTTTTCTCAACTAAAACATATCCAGAAAGACTGCTGGTCTTCTCCACTTCGAGGGAAGACTAATTAGAAAACACCTTCATTATGCTGGTAGAACCAGCCTATCTCCAAAACATTCACCGTTCCTTTGAACAGTAAAAATGAAAAGAAGGTACGGTTAAACCAGCATGATGCAGGAGCTCCACACACACTGAGGAGCAATTGTAGCTTGTTTTATCTTCAGCTGATCCAAATTTTTCTGCAGAGCCTGCTTTTTGATAGAATGATTAAACGCCATTTTTCAACAGGCCTGGGAAAGCAGCAAATTTGTTCTCAGCACACACATAAATAACGCCATGATGTTTGAAGGCCTAAAAAAAATTGTAAAAGGTATGTCAGCAAGAAATAGCATTTCCAAGGCAGCTCTACTCTCAACTTTTCTGCTTTAATATTTCAACAGAAATTATTAGTGTGGATTTTTTTTTAATCATCATGGAGGTTTTCACAAAACTTGGCGATTCTTTTTCTGTTTGCAAAGTTCTCTTTTTTTTTTAGTCTATCATTGACAAATTGCTTACTCTATTTTCTTTTTTTTTGCAAATCAACTGTGACATGTCTTAATGTATTTTAAGATATTCATAGATGTCTTGGCACAATAGATTTTTCCTCTTTTCTTTGTCATCACAAGAATCAGTCATTTGCTGGCTGGGTGGATTTTTCATTAACAAATTTCAAAACACACAATGCTTTGCTTAATTACAGAGTCACTTTTTTCAGCTTCTTCATCAGAAGATAGTTGTAACTAACTGTATAACATGCAGATCGAATCCAGGTATTTCAGCCAACTATGCCGTTCAGGGACTATTGGTGTGAGCTTCTGAGTGGTTTTGTTGCATTAATTTTTCATGAACATTTACAGCAGTAAAAATTATCAGCTAGTTTACTGCTAACAAGTAATGATCATGAAAGGCCAAATTGAAAGTTGTTTTGTATTTAAAGAGACATACCTGCAGCTGATTCTCTGTTTTCCATTACTTGCAATATTCACAATGTCAGTTTTGGATTCGTGTTTTCAAATGCCTTAGCCCTCTTCTTTCTTGTCTACATGGACCAAGTCGGGGTAGAAACAGCAAGAGGCAAACAAGGACAGCAGAAGCAGGGACTGCCTTTTTTCGTTGTAAGTGCTGGATGAAGATGTACGTGAAACTTCAGCTTTAAACCAATGATGCCTCAGCTCTTCACCTGTGGTAATACAGTTAATAATCTCTCATTGTTTTCCTGTCCTGTCTTCTGCTATTATCTGTGCTACGATTCAAAGGAGCACTGGTTTTAGCTATAATAATTGCATTTCTACAATAATTGCAGCCGCAGATGCAAAGTATTCCACTTGAAGTGGCATTCTTCAGTGTGAAACGCGACGTCCATTGATAACTTAGCTAACTATAGGTGAACTTGAACTTTGCATCTTGTAGCTAAAAAAAATTTTTCTTGTATGCTTTTGTTCTCTGAGAGAAACATGAAAAAAAAAAAGTCTTTTAAATACCCAGCCCCACACTTCCTGACTGACCCAGTATGAAGCACTGCTGCTCCGCACACATTATTTCCTCTCTTCGAAAAAAAAATTAAAAAAAAATAGCCACAGTCTGACAATATCTTGCTTTCCCATTGACCTTATCTCTTATCTTCTGGGGGTAGCAAGCTGCTCTTCACAAGATGGTAAGCTAAAGACAGAGCAGAGCATATGCACGATGCATGACGAGAAGGGTTTGAGACATCTGCTTTTCAGCCCTGGTCTTTTCTGATTCTGTTGACTGATCTCCCTCACATCAAAGTACCCCGCTGATGTCCACTGTAGGAGGAGGCTGAAAACCTTTTGTTTTTCTCTTTCTGTATTAGCAAGGATTTTCTTTCGCTGCCTTTTCAGTTTGGCTATTTTCTTAGCAAAAGCTATCCTTTCTGCAACAATACTGCTATTGCAATGCCAAGTGCTAAAGTCTGGCTATTTGTTAGACTACAGAAATCATCAAAAAGTGACTTCAGCTCTTGTCTTTGCTTTGTAACTGAGGCTTTCCTTCCACAGGAGTAGCCAAGGTCTCCTCGTCCCGCTGAAGACTTCTGTTATCAAATCAGCAGCTCTCCGTGTTGCCTCCATCTGTGCTGCCAGACCAGTGGATGCTGGTGCCCAGGGAGCAGGTTTTTCTTACTTTTCTTTAGAGGTCCTATAAGGAACGACGTCTCCCATTATATTTCTGCATGACCTCTTTTTTTTTAGTTTTGTATGTTGTCTTTTTGGTCAAATGGTGTCATGCTTTGTTTTGTTTTCATAAAATACCTCAGAAAATGAACTCTGTTTTGCTATATTTGAACACCGTTTTGATATAAATATTTGGACTTTGGTTTAATCTGTTAAAAATTGTATTTATTTATAAATAGATTTATCTAGAGATCTATTTATAAATTATGATTATAAGTCAATAGAAAACTGGTATTATTCAGCTTCAACATTTTCATTATTTTTAAAATAAAAAATAAAATTGGTGCAAATTATCAGTTGTTGACAAAGGGAACCTTCTTTTAATCTATTTCGCTCTGGGGTAATAAACCAGGAGTTGTCTTCTAGTCTAACTTTTAAATCCTCGGTTCCGTATCTCGAAACAGAAGTGAGTGCTTTCAATTTTCATGGTTTTTTTTTCTAAGGATTAAAGATATTAGATGTTTTCCTTAAAGCCCAGCTACTGGAACCTGCAGAGTCCATGAGACTCTTAGTGTTTGTTAAAAAAGTAAATTATGAACTCCCTTGGTTACAGAGAAAACTTAAAAACAGGAAGAGAGGGCATCCCAAAGGTTTAGAAACCAGAAAGCTAAGAATTCAAAATTTGCCTAAGACAAACCAGAAACTGTAACAATTGCTACGTTGATCTCAGGTGGGGGCATTATTAATGCATTATGGCATTATTAATACGTGATGCAACTGACACAGCATGAAAAGAGCTCAGCCCATGAAGACAGTAGAAGAGGAGAGTCTTGCTGGTTGGAAGTGACATATTTCAGAATTAGTGTTCCACTTTCTTTCTTATGACTTCCTTTTTTCTTTTTTTTTTTCTTCCCCCCTGTTAGCAACAGCCATAACAAAATCTGTCTTTGTGAAGGAGAAGAGAGTGTCATCAAAGGTGACAGCTTTTTTTAAATTTTAAATTAACTAAAAGGCCCAGGCTGCTGAAAACTTGATTAGAGATTTTGTATGCTTAAGGGGTCTTAACAGTGTGCTTTTACCCAGGTGGAATCAGAGTACAAAGAGGAAGAAATCTCCGTTTGACACTGACTCGCTAATCTCAGCAGTATATCATCCATTATTCCGCACAGGATTAAAGGTAAACTCTGTATTGCTGCCTTTGAGACTCAGCAGTTGCAGAAATGGGGTTAAATAATTCCTGATGTGTGGCAGAAAGGTTCTGGAGAGAAGACAGTTGGGTTTAAATTACCTGGCAGAGCCTTCTGTGTTCTAGCTTTTGTCTTCTCTCCTGCAAAATAAAGTATTCTGTAGCTCAGCTCCAGAATAAAAGGACTTCTTAATCATAAAGCAAATGTAAAAATAATTTTCTTTGAAAGAGGGAATGGTATCTTAAAATTAGTAGTCCAGTCTAAAAAAAAAGGTGGAGGAAACAATTTGTGTGCGTGTGTGTGAAATTTTTAATGTCATTAGGAACACACACAAATAAGGCCTGGATGCTCAGCTGAAGATAACCGAGCTATTTTTAATTCATTCCAATTTGGAGATCAGGCTAAATAAGCAGTTGCAAATTCACATTGCTAGTTCTTTCTTCATTCTAGACGAAGAAAAGTTAAATGAGAGAAATGTTAGAAATTTTCCTTTAAAAGAAAGTTGGTTGTTTTTTTAGGTTTTTCTCTCTGTTGGAAAAGTTCAGGTTTAATGTTTTTTTTTAAAACAGCTCATGCAGGGTATAAGTTCAGATTTTCAGTCAATTATTACTGATTGAGAAGGTGGTGGTAGCTGGTACTTATAAACATATTGCGAAGTTTCTGAATTTTGTAGCACGGATAAAATCTGTTGGGAGCTGAAGAAGGCTTCTTATATACGTTTTTTAACACGATAAGTGAAATAATATGACTCTACCTGCATATGACAACATATATTTGAGAAATAGAGCATGTCATGCGGTGGTTGGTATCTCCTTGAATTTCTGAAAAATGGTCCTTTGCCAACAGAGGTTATTCTGAAGCTGCAAAGTTAAATTTGCTCCGCACGGTACTCAGAAGACCGTTATTACAGACCATGGGCCACAGTGAATTTGCACAGGTTGCAGTATCACATCTTCTCCACCCACCAGCCCCGGAGCAGAGTACCCAGCAGGCTCTAACACAGCTACTCTGATTTGTTCTGCAAGCTAGAAGGCAGTTTGAGAGTCTAGGAAACTTAAGCAGCCTATCCCAAATACCTAATTTATTCAGGATTTTAGCCATTAGTAGATATATTATCTAAATTTTCTCCCCCTTCATTTATTCCCTCTTTTAAATTGTTAGCAAATATGTTAATGAGATTGGGTCCCTATGCCAAGGACTGTCGTACTTCACCCAATACCAACTCCTACCTCGATCTGTTGACGCACAGGGTGACTAACACTGTATGTTAAAAAGATGCTTATCATAAAAAGTAGAACAGAAGGTTTTGACCCTTTTATGTGACTCATTCAGTTATGACTACAGTGCATGAAGATAACAGCAGTTGCAATAACGATTTGCATTCTATACAAATATGCTGATCCTAGAGATACACCAGATGGACGCTCTTCCAAGGCACATGCATCTGCAATGCATATCCCAGAAGTGGCCCTCTCTTTCTATCCCTATTCAGATAATATCACTCAAGTACATCATTAATTTTTCAATCATATTTTGATTTTAGTGAGATTTTTGACATGTGTTTTACATGATTCATGCTTATCTGTATTAGGACCAGTGCACTCTCTCCATCCCCAACTAATTCTAGTGCTTTGGTTAGCTAGAGGGCTTTTCTAAACTTTTCTGATGTAGCATGTGACGGATTAAAGCTGATCTTTGCATGAGTGAGCACAGATGCAAGGCACTTCTCCTCCCTTCCTGTGCGCCCTGAGGGAAGGCCTTAGACAATAATAAATACCTGCGATCAGCCACGTATAAAGACAAGACCTGGGCTATGTTTGTTTAATGGTCCCAGATCTTCCATCAGCAGTAGCAAAATCAACGTTAAGAAGACTTCAGCAGAACGGGAGGAAAGTGGGAAACGACCAGCGAGAGAGCACGTTGCGGCAGCGCTCAGTGTGTGTTCTTCCTGTCAGTGCAGCACACCGTAAGATCCCACCATGGCTCCCCGTGATGAGTCCAGAGCAGTGGCTAAACGCTCCAGTTCAGCCTTGCTCATCGCTGTGCCCAGCCTGCCTTAAGTTATCCTTCTTCACGCCTCTCAGAGCTTACAGGGATAATGAGTGCAAGCGGGAGGCTGAAGCAGATGATAACAGAGCGCTTTTCTCTCCTAAACTCACCTGTGGTGCTACTCTGTAGTGGGAAAGAAATGAAAGGCTGAAAGGTAACTAGGGGGAAGATCTGGACTTTTTCTTGTTGAGTTGCAACTCACTTAATTCAAAACTATTGTCAAATGCCCCTTCCCCCCCCCCCCCCCCCCGTGCTGCCCACCTGCAATCATGTTGTTTCTGCAAAAGATTTTCATTTTATTGGCTTAAAAAGCACAGGAGAAAGTTTACCTGGTTCCCTGCAGAGCCTCCTGCAGTTTTCCTGTTCTGCTGAGGTCTTGGTAACGTTGAATTTCTCGCTGTTGATGGTACTGGTAACGACCTGCTGGCATTTTATGACTGTGGATGCAGTGGCTGTATTTTACTTTTCATCTGAAGGTGTGATTGCAGGCCCTTTAAATACACCGGTGTTTGTGCAGCCAGCAAAACTGGCCCAAGACACTGAGTAAATAGCTAGTTAGTTAAACCACACTTTAACACTCAGTTCAAATGTCCTCACATGTATTTTTAGGTTTTTATTGATCATCCCAAATCACATAGCAGAATTTCTGCTCAACCGAAACTTTAAAAAATGTGATTCTGACAAATGAAAAGTTTTCTTCTGGCATAGCTAGCTTTGCTATGAGGAAATACCATTCCTAAGTCAGGACACTAGTATAAAACCTGGAAGACGTGTTCTGCCCAAGGCATGCTACTGCTGTGAGATCTCTGGCAAACCTCCTCACTCTCTGGGCCTTGATTCATTTGAAAATGTGAAATAATGATTTCCATTATTTTTTTAAATTGTTTTGACATCTACAAATGAAAATTGTTACAGAAATGCTAAGGGATAGTACTGTATTGTGTGTATGAGGACAGAGGGCAGGAACTCCTCAGAAGTTTTTTTAAACGTAGTGCTTGCAAATAACAAGGGGCAGGGTGACTGAAATGAGAAGTAGCTGAATGTTTTAGGACTCAGACAAACATTGCAGCAGGCAACAGGCCAGCCACTTAAAAGTACAACCTCCCTTCCTTCATGTCAGCTTTTCCGCTAATGACCTAAGTAGTTTACTTTAAATCAATATTTACTATAAATATTATGATTAAGTGACAATAATATACCAAGATTAAAATGAAACTCTGATAAGAATGGAGCCAAGTATACACTAGAACACTTTTTACAAGAAACACACTTCGCAAGGAGCCTGAACTCTGTTATGCTGAGAAGATGTGCTGAGGGTGTTGTACCCGTCACACAGTATGATTGTGTTTGAAGGTGGGTCCCCTGTAAAGTTCGTTCATTGAGTTGTGCTGCTACAGCTGGACAATATTCTCAGATGTCAGGTTCACGCTACGAAGGCCCTTTGAGACACTAAAGGTGATCATTAAAACCCAACCAAAGCTTCCCAGCACAGCTGAAGCGATTGCCATGAGGAGCTGGGATGGTACAGGACTGCTCCGCTGGTGACAGCAGTCACTGGAAGGGACGTCCTTCCCCTCTTCCCTCCAGACTGCAGCAGTTGCTGCCATCTCAACTTTGGAATAGGGCAGCTGGGCAATGGCTGCCGGGCCACTGCAAGCAACCTTAAGCCTAGGACTAGCCTTGATTACTGTGTCCTGTACATAAGCAATTACATTTTCTTTGGCAAGGGAAAAACTTTGACAAAATAAATGAGTTTTTGAATAAAAGCTATAAAAAAGCAACATGTCCTTTGCATTCACTGGCCCTGAGAATCCCAGCAGCCAAACAGTTCGTGTGGTCATGTGTGTGGGTGTCCCTCCAAGAAGCAGTAAACAGTTCTGCAGAGGTAATACCACTCCACTTACAGGAACTGTCTTCAGCTAGTCCTGAATGATCCCAGACTTCTCCCTCACAAATTGGCGCTTGCTTGGTAGGAAACTGGATTGACACCTAATCCTGAGATGGTGGCATGCAAGTTCTCTTGACGACGAGTGTAAAATCTGCTTCAGAGTCCTGCAGATGAAAAGTTCATAAAAGAAAAGCTTGAAAATGAACTTTTCTCTACAAAACTTCTGCTTATAGGTTTTGCAGCTCTAACCAGAGCTAATTAGTTGAGCTAATGTACATCCTGCTAAGGAGTGCAAATGCTATGACGGTGTAGTAAATACTTAGGTTAGATAGACTGTCAGTGACAGTCTCTAAAATATTTGTTCCTCCTGCCTAATGACTCTTTAACATTTCTTACAATTGATGGGATAAAGCTTTTCAACTTCTACCTTCTACATAAAAGATATATTTCCTTCGTAGCTCCTCTGAGGAAGTGGCACCAGTTTTGTGACCATTATTTATTATATCCATGAGGCCGCCTAGCCAGTCCTGTGATTCTCTTTCATGCCTTGCTTTACTCTTCAGGGGAAGTAATCAACACTTCATTACCAAGTACGACAATAAGACAGGGTTGAAGTTTCCAATGCTGTAATTAAGAAAGTGTCAGTGTCAACACTATAAATTCCCTTTTTGAGGGATTTATGACTGAAATGTAAAAATGTACTCCCAACTGAAAAACTTTCTTTTCAGATCTTATAGTATGAATTGTGACTATATTTTTTAATAATTCAAAGAGCCTTTTAAAATTATAAGAAGAAATTTAAAGTGAAAAAAAAAGAGAAAAAAAGAAAAAAGGAAGGAAGATTTTGTTCTAGTGGCTAACCTTCTCTTTAAACACGCAGGTTTTGCTGTGGCCAGATTCTTCAACTCAGAGAACTAATTTTCCCACACCTTTCCTCAGCACACGTATGCAGGCTTTTTTGCTACAAAAAAGAAGGACTGAACATGTCACCTGGTAATTATCTGTGACTGTGAGGCCCATATTCTTTACAGGAAATTCTGTTGTCTGCCTGGAATGTCCCACTTTCGAGGTTTGAAAGTTGGATGGCAGAGTTGCTGATTCTGACAGTAACTTGAATGTTCTGTTGTGATTGTGAGGGTGTCTGAGTACTCTTCTCGTGTAGTGGATGTGCTGAGTAACAGCTGGTGTTTCTAAAAGTTACTATTTTATTGGTTTGTTTTTAAGGATTGCTTACTCCATCTATATGGCTGAGATTTTGTTACATCCAGCAATTTATGGAATTCAATGTTATGAACCCCACTGCAGCTATGATTTTCTTCCACATACATATTTTCTTTGACTATACAATGACTCTTCAGCTTTAAGAGAGAGAGTTTTATCAGGTAAGTCTAAGGTTGTGCAAGAAATGTTGGGAGTTGGTTTTAGTCTTCCTTCCAGGACACCACTGAGGCACAACCACACTGAAGTATGTCTAGACCGAAGTCCGGTATACTTTGCAGCAGTGTGCTTAACTTCTGCAGCAAAGTCTCTGAGTATCATAAAGATGGTCAACTCCATGCCTGTGTGGCTTGTGGGGTTGTTCAAGGGTGGTTCCTGTGCTGAAGCTATGCCATATGACTGGTGAGGGGACTGTTGGTACCTGGCCTAGTGAAGCAGAACCAGAAGGGGCTGCTGAGGCTATTTGCTAGAACTTAGACTCACTGTCAACATAGCCAGATGAATCCTGGATCTGACAGCTGGGATTCAGACAATACTGTTATCTCCTGCTGGTAAAATGCCTGGGATCACCTGCACCCTTCAGCTCTCTGTGGTGTGTGCCTTGTGGCTTCGACCATATGAATGTTTTGGTATTCAGCTTTGCAGCTAGGGATGTTGGCCACTTGGCGCTAGTATTCTGTCACTGTTCATATAATTTCAAAGGCAGCTTCAACATAAAACATTGAAGGTTTTAATGACGAAGAGCTAAAAATAAAGTATGGGAGAGACAGTTTGGTGTGATTGATACATGTTCTGTTATTCCCATTCTTTTAGTATCATGTCTCCTGTAGGACGTTGTTCTGTGAATTTGTAACTGCATCACACGTTATAAAGAGAGAAAATTTTTCCAGGCTTGGCATTTGGAAAAATGTGAAGAGTCTTTAGCAAGATGGTTCACGAAATAGTGAACAATGACGAGATTGTAATGGTCATCTTTTTATTTTGCATTTAAAATGATCCACACCTTTCACAGGTATTGGGTTTTAGGCTTTTTTCCTTTTGTGGTGGTGTATTTTGAATGCACTCTTCAGTTCTGTTCCTGACAAGTCATACTCATTTGGAACCCTCTGATGCTTTTAACTATGATAAAGGCTTGTTAGTTTGCTTTTGGGAAGTCTCCCAAATTGCTCCTACAACTTTTGCTCAATACAACGGACATTTTCTTCTCTTTCTGAACTAAGCATCTAGGTAGCATTGCTGTTGGTGTTTGTTGCAGTACTCGTTGTCACTACCCCATTCCAGGTACCATCTCATTTCAGTAGTTTCAGCATGTACAGGGTGAAAGTATTAATCAAAAATAATGTTCGACTACCGTTCAACCATTTATAAAGCTGAATGAAATTATGGAAAACTTTTTTTCCTCTCAATAGATTAGATTAGATTCTAGGCTGTTAAAAGACGTGTCCTTTTCACTCCTTTGTGCCTGCTCCCAGTGTTGGAAGAAGGGGAGATGAAGAGCTATCTCCACCAGACTTAACCTCAGTGTTTGGGAACCAGCATTTGGAATATGGGTTCTGCTGTTGTAACATGGAGCAGCCCTTGCAGAAATGGCCAAGAGCTTCCTTTGCATGGGGAAATCTGTTCCTTGCAGACACTGTACCATCCCTAGCTTTGATTTCTAGGCATTTGTTTTGTAGTCTTCTGAACTGGCATGACTTGTTCTCTGTGATGACTGTGATATCCTGCCTATGAATGTAGGAATTTTCCCCAGTTTTATCAAATAGGTCTGGGACAAGACCGACACCTCGGATTTCATGGCAGTATCTGGGCTTGACCTGAAAACAGCATGTCATGTCCATTACTCTTCTGAATCCCAAACTGGGAAATATTTTTAGTATTGCCAATCATAAGCTGAAGTGGTTGTGATATAACGCACTTTGTAGCGGATCCCATAAAGCGAGTCATTTTTAACTTGAAAACATAACTCCAGCGACAATAAAGTTTTAAAGCCTTTTAGTAAACTCGCTCCCTCAATGTACTGTTCAATCACTTAGCGATTCTCAGCCTAACTAGTGAAATTTCCTCGTCAGATGAGCAGGAGAACATATCAACCTCAAATGGCTGGACAGCAGCTGAACCGCCCGCCCTGGCAAGGGGGGGACACCGCGCCTCTCCTTCCCGCCTCAGGCGAGGGCTGAGGGGGACGGGGGAATGCGGCCGCGCCCGGGGCCCTGAGGGGACAGTGGCAGCAGGGAGCTCGCCTCGAACCAGCCCCGGGGGAGGTGGAGGGACGGGGGCGAGGAGCCCCGAAGAGTCCCGGCCCGGCTTCCCCGCTCAGGGAAGCGGGGCAGAGCCCCCAGGGCGGGCGACTGGCCGCGGGCTGAGGGGCGCCCGCGCCACCAGCCGCCGCCCCGGCCCGTCCGGCCCCGCGCGCCAGTAGGTGGCCGCGGGGGGGGTCACATGACCCCGCCCCTTCCCGGTTGCGGCAGAAGCAGAAGTGGGAGCCCCGGAGAGGCGCGGCGGGACGCGGGGAGCTGAGGCACCGGCACCAGCAGCCGCCGGCACGGCGTCGCCGCGGGAGGCAGCTCCCCGCCGCTGCGCAGGTGAGGGCGTCCCCGGGGGCGCGGGGCGGTCCGGCGGCGGGACGCTACCCGCGGCGGCGGGGGGTGGCCGCCGTCCCGGCCCGCCGGCTCTGCCCGCCGGCTCTGCTCGGGCCCCAGTGGGCTGCAGGTGCCGCAGGGCCGGGGCCGGGCAGCCGTGTCCTGCAAGGTTTTGACCTGGCGGGGACGGCGGGCGTGAGGGAGGGTCTTGTGAGGGTAGCCGAGGGCTGTCGGCATGCGCGGGCTCGGTGAGAGGGCTGCGCAGCAGGCGAGGGGCTGCGGGGTGCGAGGGAGGGCCGTGCCGAAGGGGTGGAGGGCGCCTGGCCTGAAGGGGACAAGGGAGTCTGGGGGCTCCCTGAGGGGACCCTGCCACCCCGCACCTTGTGGCTGGCCGCTCGCCGTGGCAGGCCAGCCTGCCGAAGAAGAAGGAAGGAAACCTTCACAGTGTCGGCGTGTGCCTGACAGCAGCCCCGCGCCGTGCACGGCTCTGCCCAGGGGTGAGGGCCCCAGCCTGGGGCCAGGGCTTCAGTCCCCGCCGGGCCGTGGCAGGTGGGCAACCGTCTTGCTGCGGTTCCCTTCCCCTGCTCTTCGCCAGACCGCAGGACTGCAAGGGCAGCAGCTGCGTCACGAAGCTCTGCGCAGAGCTGTGTGTTGATTGTTATTAACTGTTAGTGCTGTGGTACTGAACTGGTGTTTTGCTGGTGGATATCCATACTGGTGGTGCTGTGCTGAGGCAGTGCCTGCTCGGGTGAGGTGACATCCTAAATGCATCCGAAGGCAGAGCTAGGGGCAGAGGATGCAACAACCCTTTTGCAGTGCCCAGAGCACATGGGAAAACTTAGAAGTTGACTGGGGTCAAACTTTGGATTGCACTTCTTGGTTCACCTTGTGTGCCTGGAAAGCACCTGCTGTGTCATATGGGTGAGGTTATAACAGAGTATGGATTCATCAGTGTTTATCTGAGATGTTCTTTTCTAGCCTGTGCATTTATAGTTTGCCTTTACTCCTCTTTCTTGGTGTTATCATGAAGAGAGTTAAGAGTTGTAGACTGATCTTGAGATAAGAAGGGTTTGTTTTTGAAACTCTGAAGTACTGTGATGAAGTAAAACTAAATATATAGGGTTTTGGATAGATTAAGTAGGGTTTTTTTTCCGTGTCCATGTTGACTTGGTTACTTGCAGGGAGTCTTTCTGACTCTTTAGTCCAAATCAGTCAGGCTTTTCAATAAAAACCAGTATCAAAACTACTCTTACGTAAACACTAACAAATGGTCCCAATTCTGCATGTGGTACAGGACACCATCAAAGTTTAGCTCCTATAGTGCCTACAGTCAAAGGGAAATAGTCAGGTATTGGCATCTGTCTAAATTAGAGCTTACGATATGTTTCTGTGATGATTAGCTCACTTGTTGAATCGTGTAAGTGATGCTGGACCTTTCTACTTTAGGCTTCAATAACTTTTTGGTAGAAGAGCAGTAATGCTTCTATTGCACATAAGGGTGTCTTGTAGCTCATACCCCACTGGTTTAGAGGTATCCAGATAATGGGGTTCTGCTGCGTGAATGGGTAGAAATATTGTTGATTCAAATAGTTGTGCAGTGATGGTGCAAGAAGGCTGAGGAGTACCTGTGGGTGAGTGTAAGAAGACTCTTAATATTTAAAAGGTTAAGTCTAGTATCAAGGGCTTCCATTAGTTCTTTTGGGAGATCTAATGTGTTTTACTGTTAGGAAGCTGTCTGTGAGTTATTCTTAAATTGGAGCAGGTTGCCAAAACAGTATAGAAGTAGTCAGTTAGATTGATCAAATATTACGATATTCTTTCCACCTTTTCTGATGAAGTAGATATCCTCAGCTACAGTATTGTTTCATAGTAAGTTCAAAACTTGGCTTATGACTTAGGATTTAAGTTAGACTAAAAACACCGTTCTGTTTTTGGAAGAAAGAGCTACTTTAAAAGGGGAAGTCCAGTATATTATATTCAGCGGAAACTGTTTAAGAAGCCACCTCTGAGAGGCAGTTCCTTTGTACTAAGGGACTAATCTCTCAAAAAAACTGCTGCATTGCCTTTTATTAAATAGCTATATTTAGAAACTCCTTTTCTTGTTGTTCTAAGTCATGTTTCATTTTACAGCTACACTTTGTACTGTAAAAGGCAGAGCAAATGTATATTTTGTGATAGTCTCCTGAAAAACTATACTCATTTAAAAGTTGAGGTTTTTATTATTGCAGTGAAGTGTTACTAAAATGGTTAAACTTGTTCCAAATCACGGCATATTTGTTTTATTACAATTCTTAATGAAAAGAGCAAAGTGAGAAGACAGGGTTTCTTTTCTTGTCAGAAAACCAGACACTGTACAAAGATTTTAATTTAATTTAATTTTTTATTTCCCCTCCTTTCATTTCTGTTATTACAAGTCATTGTAGCAAGACAAGATGACTATGGCTGTCTTGTTAGATGCAAGCCCGTAATAATTTAAATGATTATCTGACTAGTTCCAGGGAGTCAAAAAGGGTCAGTTACATTCTGGCTAAAATCTGCCGTTGCTTACTACCCTTAAAAGTTGTCTGCTCCCTCTCAGTTGTAGGATTGGGGTATACATTTTTTTTTCAGTATTATAAGAAAAGGCTACTCCATTTTCTTCTTACAATAACAAGCTTATAGATATTAAACACCAACTAACCTGTATAATGTTTTGCAAAACATGGAGTGAGACATGGTTCCTGCTGTAGAGCACTTCAGGTTCACTGTGGGCAATGCAGAAGAGGCCACCCTGCAGGTAAGAAGGGACTGTTGTTTGCTTCTCTGTTAGCTTACAAAAAAAAAGTGTTTATTGAAGTGGTAGAATTTAAAAAGGGATTGGAAAGATTGCACTGGACAGCTTCAAAGTCAGACAGATTGCACCAAAAGCAGCTAGTGACATGATGTTGAAAGACAGTTTTGTGGTATTGATGAGAAAGAGCAGAAAAGAGCGCTCTTTAGTGAAGAGCAGGTCAGGAGATAGTGACACGGGGTGAGGGGGAGGAGGGTTGGAAGAAGTTACGAAGGGGAAGCGAGAAGTGGCATGGTCGAATTAGCTATCAACACGGAAACTGAAACTGCTTGTGATGGAGAGTAGTGGACTGAGGAGAGAAGAAAACCAGATGAGATGCTGTGGCTGGTGGCTGCATGTGCATAGAGATTCTTTAAACCTGTCCTGCTCAGGGATGTGGTTAAGGGGGATGGTTGGGAACTGTGTGGCAGCAGCTCCTGCTACTTTTGTTAAAATGATACGCTTCCTTCTTTGTGCATGGATGAAAGAGCAGGTTCCAGGGCATCCTGTTTGTAAATAATCTCGCTGAGGAGCAATCAGGCTTGTAATTAGCTGTTTGATGCAACGATGTGTGGAAGACCAAAGCACAGAAACTTGCTAATATTTATGAGAGCTGCTGTGTACGCATCTCTCTCTTGGCTGTTTTGTGCCAAGATGTGTCCCAAGTGTATGCAGACAAGTACCTGCCACCTGACATGTGAGTAAGGAAAAGCAGACTGTGTAGGAGAAACACAGCCATGAAATTTTAAAAGTGCATAAACTGAGACTTTTTAGACATAGCCAACATTTTTTTTCAGTATTTGTATTTACTCATATTTTCCCCTCATTTTCTTTACAGCTCTCAGAAAGAGCTGGTTTAAATTCTCATACAGGTCTCATATAGGTTTAAATTCTCATATAGTGCAAGAGTTTACGCAAGCTGATGTCATTATTTCTTGTGTTATCTTGTCATTGGATTGCTAGGCTTCAATCATCAGCACTTCTTTGCTCCTCCTGATGTAGTATCAAGAAGACAGCAACACTGGCTGCAGAGCCTGTGAGGCTTCTCAGATTTCAGACGTCTCTTCAGGCAGCAGACTGATGCTTCTTTAGTAATACAGGGCAAGAAGAACAAACCTGCTGCAGTTCACCATGGGGACAGCATCTTGGTTATCTGAAGATAGCATTGGGAATATAAAAAAAAGAAATAATCCTGGGAGAGTAGAAAGATTTTGAGTATGATTCAAATCTGTTGCAAATATCTCTTTTCTCGTGTTGATATCTAGATTGTCAATACTTAGGACAAAATGGATTTCCAGATATTTCTTACGGTAGTGGTAATTAAATTATCCTCAGTTTCAAGAGTAAAAAGTTTAACTTCCAGCTCGCATAGAACTCACGAGGTTTTTATGGAACATAATTCTACAAATACCCTAAAACAATAAAGAAATTCCTATAGGAATGGTGATTTCTGATAAGAGCTACTTCTGTCTCTGTGTCAGTTAGAGAAAATCTCCATGAGCAAAGGTAACTCACTCTGTATAAAATAAATAAAAGCAGATCTTATGCTTGAAAGGAATTTGACAGGGTCGAAGTGCACATTTTTTGGTGTCTTAGGAGACTCTTGAAGTCATCAAATCAAGATAAATATAGTCAGGGTTGGAACTTTGTTTGAGGAAGTCTATCTTACTTTGGACCTACCAGTAGCAGTTGCCATTTTCTGAGGAAAAACCAGTATTGCTATTTGAAGGCCTGAGAGGTGCATTCTTACTTCTTAGTGCTATGAGGTGCTGTTTTGGTAAAAGTGCATTTGCACAGAATATGTGGTATGTTATGCTTACATTTTACATTTGATGTGCATGTATAGTTTGTAAGTGATATACTTACTATGGAAAACCTGCTAGATATTACAGAAGGGGATTCTATTACTAATTGGACTAGGTACCATTTTTGGCTATCTGATCAAGAGTTGCTTGTGTAACCGTCCCAAGAGGTAATCCTTCCTTGGCCGCCGGTTATACTGTCAAAAAAGTTGGAGGCTTGGTGAGTGAAATAAACTGCCATGGTCAAAGCCATTTGTGCAGTATAATTGCATTTACACTATTTTTTTGGTTAGGAGAGGGTATGGAAAATGTGGCAGAAAATGCTACAGAGATACCAAATACTCCTTTAGAGGAGGTTTTTAACATAGTTCTGCTTTAGTTTGAACACTTTTTTTCATGTTTCCGATGTGTTCTTTAGTTTTATTTAGGCTTAAATGCTTTCTTTGTTATGACCTAGGTATTATTTTCTATGGCATTTCAATGTTTTGCATTCTTTGTGTTTTGCTCTTTTGTCCTTATTACTCAGGTATACTTACATTTGGTATTTCTTTCAGGTCTTCTTTCTTGTTTTTTTTCTGCTTTTTTTCTGTCATAAGGCTGAGACTTCAGAAACATAAATCTGTATTTGTAGTGATGGGGGTGTACATGCAGTTGAAGATGTGCATGCATAAAAGCATACGGGGAGTTATGTCCCTTAATGTGATTTTTATGTATTTTGGCTAAACAGACCTTGGCTTACTTTATTTTGGTCTGGAACACTGCGTATTTCTGTGTTAGAAGACTGAGGACGCAGTTAGGGGTATGGTGCAGCCAGAAGAGAGGCATTGGTCTTGCTGAGAAATTTAGATCACAATTTATTGCGTGCAGTAGCTGCTCCATCCAGCTCTTCATTTTTAACAGATTTTGCAGCAGCACGTCTACCGAAGTGTCACTGGTAACCGCTCTCTGGGAAGACTGTTCGTACTTTCTTTCAGGATGAAACAGCAAGGATGCTGTTAATGTTAGCCATGTATCTGCCTTGTATTTGAATGGGCAGGAGTCTCTATTAGGTAGTTTTAACTTACACAAGTGTGATTTTTAAAGAAATAAATATGCTGTTTTAAATATTGAATTTTCTCCCTGTCTTTTTTCTTTTCAGGACACTGAAAACCATAAAAGTTTGATTAAAAAAAAAAAAAAAATGCCCAGAAAGAGTATAGACTATGGAGTGCTGCCCGAGTATGAGAAAAGCCAGATCAAAAGGACCTTGGAGTTGGGAACTGTTATGACAGTATTCAGTCTTAAGAAGAGTAGTCCAGAAAGGAGGACTATTCAAGTCATAATGGAAACCAGGCAGGTAGCATGGAGCAAGACAGCTGACAAGATTGAAGGTTTCTGTGAGTATTTGCAAAGTGTACCTGAACTTGGAGTTACTAATAAATTGATGTAATGGTCAAATATTGATTTAATGAGCCTTTGTTAACATAATGAAGTTTTTGGCTGAAAGAGTTTGGTGATTTGCTGAGAATATTCTGAATTCTTGCAATGTAGGTGAAGAATCTTCTGCAGCTTGTTATTTAGATATCTAACACTACTTAAATATGATTAACGTACTTTTACCCTAAGCCCTGTTCTCAATGTTTTCATCTTTGAATATGATGGTGCTTGTGTTCTCTGTGAATTGAGTTACTGGGTGACAACTGTTTTCCATCATTAAGCATCAAGATGTCTTGTAAATTCAAGCTATTAGTATTTCTTTACCCCTTCTCTCTCCATAAAGAAAAAAACCTCTGAATACAAGGAAACTGAATTCAAATTTCTGTTTTCTCAGGGAATTTGCTGTTTCAGGATAGAAATTATTATTTAGGACCAGTATTGGAAAGTACCAATGACTTAGGAGGATGAAGCTGTGAGATGTAAGAGATGGTGTCAAGGTCCTGAGTTGATGCTGTCTCTGTAGTTGATATTTGAACTGACTAAACCCACTATTTATAACAAGGTTGGGAAATAGAAGGGCAGTGTAAAGCTACATAGGACTGCAAAAGCTATGGTAGAATAATAAAGTGAGACTAATCTTCAGTTCTTACTGAACATGGCTGATGTCAACCAAGCTCAGCCTGTGCTTCTGGGGATTTGTACAGCTCCTGTATTATGTAATTACAGTGCTTGCATATGACTATATGGTAACTCTTCTTTATTACGGGCATGATTTTACTATGCAGCTGCTAAATGGTGTTTGCCTTCAATAAAGGAATTGAATTGTTTGCCTGATTTGCCAGAATCATTTATTGGTCAGCCTCAGCTAATATGAGAAGCTTGGAGTTGAGGAACTGGGGCTATAGGGGAAGATAAATTGTAATAAGAAGTTGGAGTTTGGAGTTGGAGAGCTGGGAAGGCTGAGCAGGTATATGTTGTACTGTTTCAGTGCTACCCCATACACAGAGCAACTGTGACTGGCACCAGTTACTCCAGTAGTGCAACAGGCAGGAGCCATGCTCCTGGTGTTATCCCTGGATGTGAGTACACACTAATGTGAGAGAAACTGGGAAGGAGGATAATGGAGTTTGTCTGTTGAGTTGTGGAGTTTTAGAAGGGTGGTTTGTTTTTGTTTTTGGTTTTTTTTTTGGAAATACACAGTAAGTTAAACATGCATTGATCTGTAAGGTTGCAGAGTGACAGGCACTGAGAAGTTGCATGGTTTTTGGATTGTCTGTGCAGCTTCCCTTCATGGTCCTTACTTACAAGTATTAAATCTTTGTTTGCTACTGTTTCCATTGGTTCCTGTCTCATTCCTTGTGCAGACTGGACCTGCAACTGGAAATAGAATGTAATGGAATGAAAGACCGGTTGTCTGGAGGATGTTTTTATCATTGGTGGTGAAAATGTGGTCATATGCAGTGTTCTGGGAAAAAGGAAACAGGCCTGGACACCCTAATTAACAGGTACTCTGGATCATAATCTTGCAGTGCCCCAGTTTCTCATGTGGAAAATGAGGGTAATTATCCTTTCCTGTAATGACGTGTGTGAATGCAAGTACATTACTGGTTCTGATATGCTCAGATCCCAAAGTGAGGTGTGCCAAAAAAAAAAAGTCCTGAGAGGAGTTGAATAATTCAGTTATGAGAGCATGGCTTGAATATGCTTAGCAAATAAAGCCCGGGGTTACACACAGAGCAGTAAGATTAAAACAAAATAGAAAATGACCACTTAGTGGGTGAACGAGGCATTAGAGTCCTCTGGCAAAAACAATATGTGATCATGTAGTTGAAGACTTACCATAGCCGTTTGTACAGAGGGGCCAAATTTAAAGCTGTACAGACTGTGCGTTCCATATTTTGGGGTCAACTTTTTCAGTGCTTGACTTGCAATCTTCTTTTATCAAAGCTTCCTGGTGTGTGTTTGTGGTAATACATCCTGACAATTAAATAGTTTGCTCTATGCATAGATTTTAACACTTCTATAAGAAGAATATTGTCATTTGACTCTTATACCTTGATAATCCATCAGGGTAATGACTTGCTTCCAGTTGCACAGGCAGTCATTACTAGAACAGGGAATATAGCTATAGATCTGTGATTTACCCAAAGGCCATCTGCCTCTCTCCCCGAAAACTGTAGTACTGTAGCAGGTTTTTTAATTGAGCAACATTTAAGTGACCTTTATAACGGTGGAAACTTTAGGTCTGAGAATATGTCATACTCTAAAGCACAGATATGCAAAATATTGTTTTGTTGTCTTAAAAAGCAATGAATCTGCCCAAAACCAAGATGTATTTTGCAGGCATTGTTTCAGAATATGATGTGAACAGTTGTTACAGTTTACCATGAACTGTATCTGATCTACTTGAAATGAAAGCCACTGCAGCTTTAACTTGCTGACAGTGTTTTTGCTGAAGAGGAAGGAAATATTTTATTTATTTATTTATTTAAATTTTGCTATTGCTTCTTTTAACTGAGACTCAGGCTTCCTTTTTGCTTGAAAAGTGGAAAATTACGGATTTGAAGCTTTCATATTTGATAATTAAATGGACGGGCTTCTTGAATACCAATGACAGGGGAATTAAAATTTTTATTTCTCTGGAGCTATACTGAGGAGATGGTACCAACTTCGTGATAGGAGAAAAGTTGTTTTGGCTCATATATATAAATGTATATATGAATGACCCCAGGTATTCACTGGTGAATTGTGGTGACTCTGTGAAAAATAAAACACACATTTTTAGGTTTTGTTTGGTTTTTTTAGTGGCCAAGAGCATAGACTTATCATCTCAAGTATTACATTGTTTAATATGCTTGTGCTGTACAAGAAATAATATTTGTGATGTGATCTTAATGGTTGCTATTTGCATGTGCTACAGTCTAATAAGAATTAAGACTCAGTATGGGTGGGAAAGTTAAGATGGCTTCCTGTTGTGTGTGTGTGCGCCATTGTAACTCAAATTTGGCAACTGCTCTTTACAGAAGGCAGAAGAATGAATGTTTGCATCTGCTATGGGGTTTGTGTTTCTAAATCAGATAGTGAGGAGAGCTCTTAAGCTTTGGGACACAAAAATAGGCTGCTAATAGATAGAGAAGATGGAGACCAACTTTTATACTTTATTTTAATATTCTCCCTTTGGAAATTAAGACAAGTTTTTTTTTTCTCTCTCTAACTGCCCTGAATAGTGTTGGGAATTTTGGATGTCATAGTGCCGATTTTCTTGCTGGTGAGCTGTAAATGTGTGAAGGACACTCAAATTCCTCTAAGCCAGGGTTGCTTATAATTATTATAAGGGCCTTTTTCAAGTTTGGTTAATATTATTTTGGCAGTGATTTAAGTTAAGCCTTACAATAACAATAAGGCAGCTACTCTTATTCTGGAATAAATTGACCCATGCAAGGGAGATGTAGGATTAGCTATAGTGATATAAATGTTTAGACAACCATGGCCCTGAATGTGGCAGTACTGTGTATTTTAAATTGCATTACTCTTGAAAGGGTCCCTTTCGTTAAAAATCTGACAGCATTTCTGTTTAGAATAGAGCGAAAGAGTTGCTAAAATTATGGCTGTTTCCTGCTCAGTGCAGATTTGTTTCTCTGGATGAGTAAGTAAAATGGAGATACCTTTCTTTAGAAGACTCTTTCTAGACCCAGGCCTTTGGTGTGGTAACAAGTGAAGATATACAAGGGCTTGGAAATCTGGTTTAAACAGTCTCTGTCTTCATTGTGCAGCTCAGACCACACAATGTCTAAATACTGGAGATTTTACATTGACCTTCTGAAAGACTTGAGTCATCATATACAAAAGGAATTTTCTAACAAAAATGAACTGGGGAGAAACGTCTGTATTTTCCTCTAAATGAAAGAATGCAGGTTGTTTGTGTCCTTTAGGGAAGGATATGCTATTTCAACAGTAGATCAAAAGGCCAAATTTTAAGCTGATACATATCAAGTAAGTCCCTTCACTTTAATAGAGCAACTGAGGTTTTTGGTCACTTTTTTTTAGTTTGGGAGTTACTGCGGTGCTGAGAATGGTGCTACACAACTTCTTAAATCTTCAAATACAGGGTTTTATTTTAGCTTCTGGTAACTTATAGCTTTACAAATCAGAGAGGGAGTATTATGTACCAGCTCTTCTACCAGTGCTAGTCCTCCCCGCCCACCTGCAAGAGAGGGGAAGGAGCAACCCATCAGTGTCTGCTCACACCCTTCCTGAATTGTGCTAATGGTGTTGGTAACCTGTGCATGAACAGTCTTTCTTTCCTGTAGAGCTGTGCAGCCAAGAGTTGTTCAAGTCAAGTGAGTCCTTGGACGGTATTTCAATTTTCATGAGGTCAAGCTAGCTGTTGAGCTTGTCCAAGCTAATCAGACTTGCTGAAGACAGTAGATTTTGCTGTTTGTAAGGAAACTCTGATCCTCTTGTACAATCTACGTTTCTTGGGTTTACTGTGATTCTGCTGTTGTAAAATGTAATGCTTTGTAGGCCCAAACAAAGATTAAGTGACTATGGGTGTCTTTCTTTTTAGCCTGTAAAGTTAGGGGAGACTGGTAAATGAGCACCTTTCAAGAGAAGTTAAATAAAATTTGTCCACGTTTTCTGTTTTGTGGGAGCTTCAAGTTTCCTTCTAGATGAAAGGGGAAAGATTAGCAATGGAAAGAGAGGGGCTGCCCGTCCTGGAGTGTTTTTCAGGTTTAGTGGAGGCCAGGAAGGTTTTTAGTGCTGCTGCTCTTTTAGTCACCTGCTAAGACTACACAGTACCTTAAGTATGCCTTTCCTACATCAGCTGGGTCCAACACAACCCATTGTCAAAACCTTAATGGGTAGAAGGGAGCAATGCACCTTTGAGAAATGCTTTTATCGCGGATGTTTGGCATACAGGGTTTCATTAGTGTATTGAAATGAATGCTTGCAACATGTGCTTCCTTATGTGGGCCTGCAGAGAGCTATGCAAATAGCTGAAGGAAGCAGGTCTAAGCTAGATGTGACTGCATTCACCCATGCTTGGGCTTCTTTTAGTCATCTTGCTATTGTTCTATACATAGAGGCATTTTAGATGCCCTAATAGCTCTAAGATGATCTGAGGGAAATACTTGTAGACGCTGGCTACAAAATGTCGGAGCTTTTTCTTCTGCCTCTTACCTGTTAGTGGCATTTCTTTGTATCTTGCATTGTCCTCATTTTAAACTGTTAAAGATAACCTAAAGTTTGCTAGTTGGGCTATGGGACTGCTCGTGGGGCTCAGAATCTCAGCGCTGTTGATCCTAAGTTACCTAGGTTATCAGTGCCAAAAGATTGGTTTAACTTCTGATGACAAATGTTTTTCCCTTGAGGAGTTGTGTGTTTTTTGTTTGTTTTTTTTTTTTTTCTTTCCCCTGTTGTGCTTTGTATGTTGCAGTGTGGTATTAATACTTCATCAGATCATCCATGCTTTGAAGCCATTGTGGTTTTTTTTACCCCCATTTATATTTCTTGGTATGCACACTAACTCTGGTGTCAGTGGAGCTCCTGTCATTGATTTCAGTAGGAGAAATTTGCTCCGTTTCTTGGATGAGAAGTAAGTTTTGGTGAGCATTGCAATAGTACTGCCCCATGGATAGACTGACCTGGCGAAAGGTTAGTGCTTCTGATGCAGAATGCACGGGGTCTTGGGGAGTGAGGGTTATAAATAGGAATGGTACTTCTGACTGTGTGTAAAATAACTTTGAGGTGATATTTTCACAGCCTAATATTAAGCAGATAACTTACAAGGCTAGTCTCACCTGTCTGTCCAGATAGTCAGTTGAGAGAATGAAAGGCTCCTCCAGAGCAAAGTTTAGTTCCTACTCTGAATTACTGTCTGCTGGAGGCTCTTGCTCTGGCCACTGAATATATGAAAAGCATAATAACACCAGCTTCCTAACTCTGAGGCAGTGAGGGTTTTTTGTGCTTTGTTTCTTTCATCTATACAGTTTAAGTATGGGAGTTCTGTTGCAAAGCATTGCAAATGTAAAAATGTGATTTGAACTTTGAGAGGAATTTTGAGTGTAAAAGGCAGCACAGAAATAAAGGAGCACTTTTTGCAGGGCCATGGGTCTAAAACCCATGGTACTAGATCTGTAGCTGGTATCAGATACCATTGCCAGGAAAAATAAGCAAATCTCTTAGAAGTCTAGGGTGGACCACAGTCTTCCCCCACCACTTTTCCTTGCTCAAGCACAGCCTGACTTAGAAGCTGCCTGGTGCTAGGGAAGGCATTTGGCAACTTTGATTCTGTAGCAGGGGAAGGTGTGCGGTGGGGAATGTTTTCCATCGAGTGATACCCCAGTGCAAGTGGGACCCAGTATGACTTGGCTATGGATTGTTTACCCATAGGTTTTACTGACCATTGTACATTCACAGGTTTGCAATTTAACAACTCTTGGTAACTATAGTAGATCTAAACTAACTTTTGCCTTACCAACACATGAGAGAAGGAAGCTTCAGTTTCCTTGTACGGAGGGAATTGATTTGCTTGTTTAATTTGTAATGGGCCCTTTTCTTGCAGAAACTAATTTATGCATACTAGATACATGACTCTGAAGCTGTGACTTACCAGCATGATTTAGTGCGGTGTGTTGCTCAGCGTGTCACTTTCTTATGTTTCTGCTGTGTATTTTTATTGTGTGTTTACCCTTTAAAACTGTGCGTGGGTCCGTGTGGTGGCCCTTGGGTCACACACACCCTGTGTTGTTTCTCCCCACTTCAAACTGTCGCAGGCTGGCCACACAATGGATGTGTGTTGTACATCCCCATGGTATCTGGGGATCACTTCTGCCTCCATGTCAGCTACTATGCTGCGCTGTTTCTTTGCTGGGATACCAGATGGCCCACAAACAAGTGTACTGTCATAGCTGAGATAGCGGTGGAGGGAACTACTGGACAGCAGTGAAAGGCACAGGGGAAGGAAGGGGTGGCCAAGGGTGCAAAGTGCTTGTCAGTACTCTGCTAAGAGACATGTCTGTGTGACCGGCACCTGGGGTTTGCTGACTGAAAGTACTTTTCAGCACTACCAAATAAGGCCTCCCAAATTTCCTTGTATTGTGGTATACACATTTATATGCACGTAAATAAATTAGGGCCCAAAGAGGTTATGTTATTTAAGCTTGTAGAGCAAGTAGGTGGCAAGGTGTAAATCTCCAGGAAGCTGATCCATAATGGATATTTAATTCTTTATCAGATGCACAGTGCTTTAAGGATAATTATCAAGGGAAAGTTTGTGGCAACTAGAGTTTGATTAGTCACTGGAAAATATGTGAGTTTCTGCATACTCTTCCATGAATACTTGTGTTAAGTGATGATTCACAGCCAGGAGAATTTATGCTCTGAGAAATCCGTGGTGCCTTCCTTGAATGTGCAAGCGTGTGTTTCTCTGTAATACAAGCATGCATGTTTCAAGGAAGATTCTGTTGAGGATATAAGATGATTTCTCTTTTTTTGATTGCCTAGAAATTTTTTTTTTTCATGTGAACAGGTGACCTGCTTTTGTAAAATGATTTAAACCATATTTTAATCCCTTAATCTTTGGAAAAGAAAGATCACCTATCTTTTTTGATGTTCTTGATTTATTGCAAAATACTCAAGGAAAAAAATAATCTAGTGACCATTTAGTTGTGCAAGCACACAACAAGAAGTAGGTTTTAAAGCATTGGAGGGCCATGTTTAGGAAAAGGTCATACAATATATCAGCTGTTAAAATGCTCTTTCTGTATGTAGACCAAGAGGTTAGGGTATAGGGAAGGTTGAAAGACAAAAGGGAATAGATGTGATAGTATTAATTTATTCTGAGAACTTTCTGTTTCTCAGAGGATGAAATACCTGTGTTTGGGAATGGCAGAGATGCAGACCTCTTGTCAATGTAATTGCAAAATTATGAAGCAGAGGAATAAAGGCTACTTAAATTGAGGCTTTTGATGCTGATGATATGCCTCAGTATAACACATAGTAACCATTTCTTTTTTCTTCAGTCCAGACCTTTATTAATGCAGTAGGACTATCTTATACCTTTTTTAATTTTTAATAGAAAGGTATGACCAACAATGCATAACATTTTATTTTAGGATTAACATAGACTGCTAATTTCACATTGTCTCTCTTCTCCTGTTTTTTCTGTAATATTTTTCCAGAGTTTGTAGAACAAAATGACTGTCGCCCACTTTTTAAATACATTTGCCATCTCAAATTCATTTAGTGTTACTGATCTCTCATCTAACCTCTGAAAAATAATTAGCAAAGATTGTTAAGTTCACTTGAGATTTTCTTCCTGCTGAAAAGAGATTTTACAGAATTTGTCCTCTAGAATATGATTTTTAAAAAACCCATAAAACCGAGTTGAATTTTCATGTTTCACAGGTATATTAAGAAGGGGAGCGAATGGAAACAAAGAACTAACTTAGTAAACTCACATTATGTGTAGATTTAGAACCTGTGGGAGCTGCTCTGTTTCTTCTTGATCTGCAAGATTGCACTGTATTTGTGTTTTCAGATTGTGTTACATTGCCAAGCAGAAATCACTAGTTTCTGCAAAACGTTGTACCTGGATATTTAATGATCAAAGCTCATTGATCAGGCCACATACAATTTACAGGGTGAGGTGAAATGCAGGGATGTATAATTTAATGTAATGGCAATCTTATGTATGTTGCCACAGGTGGTGCTGTTCTAGCTGAAAAGTTGGGGTTTTTTTATCTTCATTGTTGTATTTTTGTGAATTTTATGCTGCAGCATGTTTTTCCTGAAATCAAATTTTGCTAATTTTGCTTTTAAAATCTTTGCTAAAATGACCTGGCAAAGAGAGTAAATTTTGGTTCTGTGCGTCCTTTTGGCTGTCAGATACATTGGGAAACTTAAAAAACTAACACCTAGGAGACTATTTATGCAAG
This sequence comes from Aptenodytes patagonicus, assembly GCF_965638725.1. Classification (NCBI taxonomy): domain Eukaryota; kingdom Metazoa; phylum Chordata; class Aves; order Sphenisciformes; family Spheniscidae; genus Aptenodytes; species Aptenodytes patagonicus. The sequence goes on along the minus strand of NC_134959.1, from coordinate 5,407,123 downwards.
TGGCTTACATTGTTAAACAGAGATGAGGGATTTTCCCCAGCCCCCAGGTTAAACAGCTAAGTCATTTAATTAGTAGAATTGTTAATGCCAATGTGAACTTCCTTATGGTGGAAAACTTATTTATTTCCCTTTGGAGTAGATGGTATAAACATTTACAGCATCTGTACCTTTCTGGGAGAAGTGATGAGTATCCACATATTCTCCTGAGGACTGTGAAATGAGTGCTTCTTTTGGCTTCAATGTTAGACTTGACCTTGCTAGTTTCTAGTAGTGACTTTTTTTATTTTACTGCTATCAGAATTTCTTTCTGTCTGAATTTCCTTACTGTTTCAGACATAAAGTAATAAATAAACTTAACTCACACTGAAAACCCCAAGTCCATATTATGTAATTTTCTTTCTGTTTTGTGTTCTGAACACTGTTAAAAAACGGTATGTCATTGCAAAAGTGAATCCACTTCTTGCTCTTTGTGGAGTATCTTTTTCAAAGGAACATTAAAATTCACCTTTTTTCTGTTTTGAAATGGCTATGTTTCAGTTGTCACCCAGGGGATCTTTGGGCAAGTCTTCAGCTGAGTATTTAGAGCTTGGTTTCTGTGGTCAAATGAAAAAATGAACGTGTGTAGCCTTTAGCTGTTTTCAGATAATTTCTTCCCTTTAGCAGATCAGTTCTGCGATGTTGAATGCTAACTTAAAACGACCAGACTTCCTGTCATGGCCAGCCAGCGAAATGGGGATCGAATGAACTTCATAGACCTGAGCACCCCTAATGTGATTGATCAAAGTGAGTGCAAGACATAGGTACTCCAGTATGCTTTCCCAAAAGTCAAAGTTTTACATGGCAACATTTTTGGTTTGTTGCATGGAGTAGAATGTAAATTTTTATGGGCACATATGTAAATTTTACCCTATTCTTATCTCATTTTGTGAAGGTGCCTTTTAATTTTTAATATGAAACCAATAGCCATTTGAGACGTATGGCCCCTTGAATCAGAGCTCAAACTGGGAAGAGCTGTAATATGTTGTTGCTCTGCTGAGCAGTCCAGTGAGAAGTTATTAATTTAATGGTAATTTGTTGTTACTGTACATGACAGCTCTGTGTGACCTGATTACTTAAAAACCTGTGGGTTTAAGAAGTGCACTTCTCTAAAGCTTATGTCAGTCACACAGCTGAATCCCCAGAGGACCCCTAGGAAAGGTAGTCATGTGTGCTTTCTCAAGATGCACCATGCTGTTTCTCATGTTCCATCCTTGGTAACTGTGTTTTCAGATAATTTTGTGGCTTACCTGTAACGACTTCCTTGGGCCTCTGAATGTCTCACTAAATTTCACTGTTTGTATGAGCTGAATTACTTTCCATGCCACATCTATACTCTCATGCTGCAGGAGATTTCTGCTTTCATGTGACTTCGTCCTTCTCTGAGAGAAGCCTCACCTTTTTCCCTTTAGAGTTGCACAAAATCCATGTTTCATTGCTGCTCTGAATAAAACAGGCTGTTAAGACACACATTGTATAGTTAATCTTTAATTCCGCAGAAGTGAGAACAAAGCCATTGTCCTCACTAACCACCGTGAAGTACATTTGCAAAAGGATACTAAAGGCTTTCTTCATTCACTGGGTGCTCATTTGCACATAGCCTGTGTTGCAGGGGCCAGTTTCTGTCTTTCTGAAATGAAACCTTCTTTGGAATGTTTTGTAATGCAAATTGTTGAAACAAAATGTGGATTCTGAAAACTGGTTCTTAAGTGCAGAATGTTGCTATATATACACACGCATGAAAATGTGAGTATATTCTTATAAAGAATGCCCACCCTGTGTCTAGGTCCATGGCACTTAGGTGGTCAGAGTCCCCTATTTTCCTCTCTGAAACATTGCCAGTAGTTTCCCTTTAGCCTTCTTGAGACTTACTGAAAATACCTGCTGAAGTAAATAATGCTCATGGCCTGATTTCCAACTCTGTAAGCCTCCTTTGAATCTCTCTGTAGGCTTTTTCTTCTCCTCCATTAAGTATATAACTGAGCTCTGATCCAAGCATCGTTTCTGGCCACAGACACTGAAAGACTCCCGGGACTTTGGACTTTCAGTCAGGAGCTTTATCTTACAAGACTCCGTAGTCCATAATGCCAGTCTCAGCTGAACTTTTTCATGGTTTATTGAGACTTTTCTATCAAGGATACCTTGCTAGGTTGACAGCCTCTAAGGTTTTCTGACTTATCCCATTTATATACAATCTGCCTGAATTTCCAGTCTAAAATTATCTGACTGGACCAAAGCTGATCTATGCAAACATGCCTTCCTACAGCGAACTTACATGGGCACTTCCAGCTAACATAAGGTGTTCTGCTGTTGGCATTGGCTGGTTTTAAGCAGGGTCTATTCCCTAACCCAGTTGTCTGTTTAGGTGCTGAATGCTTGCGCTCCCAACCAGAGGTGGGTGTTGTGTGAGCATGGGGGCGGACAGAAGCAGAACTTCTCCCTTTGAACAGCAGTACTGGTTTGTTCTCTTCTTCTGGAATGAGGAGCACAGTGTTGTGTACAACAATGTAATGTTTTTTGCAGTTCTGTTCACGTCATTTTCTACCTGTGCTTATGTCTTGTCTTCTACTCAGCTTGCACAGCACCTACTGTAGTGGAATCCAAATTCTGTTTTACTGTCTACCTCTAAGTGTAACTGAAGGAAAGGTAACAGCAATTCATACCTATAAGTGTGTGACTAAATGTGATCACTACTGCCATGTTATTTGAATGGAGATCAGTGGAGATGTTGAGGATCAAAAGTCTATTGTTAAGTTTATGGCAGTAAAGAGCTCTAGCAGGCGCTCTGGAAGGCACTGAGCAATTAATCTGTGCAGTCTTTGTAAAGTAGCTATGTAGTAGTGTAACGATCCATTGAATTAACTGATTTGCCGGGTAACACACAACAGCAGGAGCTGAAGTTCAGCACCTTCAGGCTCTGAACTGCCACGAATACTGCACGTCCAGATCAGAGCCTGAAACAGGATGGTAATTGAAGGTCCCTTGGAGTCTGTCCAGATCAGAGCCTGAAACAGGATGGTAATTGAAGGTCCCTTGGAGTCCGGTCTCGTTAAAGAGCCAGTTGAGGGAGTTGTCAGAATCAGTAGGTGACTGATGAGGCTGCCAAGGAGATCCTTTTAACCCATGGAAATAACCACATAAAAGAATGGATGAAATGTAAACTAGTATTGTAGGGTTTTTAGAGTGGCACTAGACTTCCGAACTGTTTGGCTGGGGACTGAATGTGTTGGGAGTGTCCTCCTTGTCTTGCTGGGTTTGAGTCAACTTCTCTACAGGGCGTACTTTGATTTATGTTTCCTTGGGAAATGCATTAATCTTCTTGCACAATTTTATGGAAATTGCACCTGCAAGCATATTGGATTTGATCTGACACTGCAAGCTGCATATGTCCAGGTCTGTGCTTTTTTCAAGTTTATCAGGCCCCAGGAATATCTGTCTGTGAAGCCAGGTCAGGATACGGCTCTGCAATTTGCACGTGGGATTGAGAAGGAGGAAGTCTCCAGTACTTCAAGGCAGCAAGAAGATAGAGTGTCCGAGGCGCTGTGCTTGTAGTTCTGGCATAGGCATGAAGTTACATTTTAATTGTTCAGTGACAGATTGTGCTATAAGAAGTTCACAGTAACTGCGTAACAGCTACGTTGGTACAGTTGATTTACTAATCTGAGTCTGAAACATGTTGCAGCTTTTCCTGGCCTGTTCCTTTCTCAGTTCAGTCGGGATCAGCCATTCTGGACTTAGTGGGCATTGTGTGGAGAGTGCCGGGTGACTCCAGACTACCTGGGGAGACAGCAGAGCTTAGCGCGAGACCAGAATTTATGCTTGCTCTGCATGTCTCTCTTCTCCCTCTCTGATTTTCTGCCTTGGCTTTTCTTTCAATAGTATAGAATAATACATCCTAAATGACATTATAAAATGTCGTTAAAATATATGCAGGTAGTTTCCATTAATTTTCTGAAACTGTAACATGTAGTATATATTTCTGTGAAAATCTAAAGAATGTTTAATAAAACTTGTGTTTTGTGCATCTGTTTCATATATTATTTAAGTAAACGTAATGATATCTTGCCGGAATTTTGTAGGACATATATAATACGTTGCCTGAAAAGTACAGGAATGTAAAATTCTGAATTTGAGGGGGTTTTATATAAATAATTTCTCCCCCCCCCCCTTTGTTCTCTTGCTGAACTATTCCTCTGTTTACTGCATGTTTAGCAATTAGGGTATAGTAGTCTCTTTTTCAAAGACCAGTTGGAGAAATGATAATATGGTTACCAGTGTGAAACCTGTGCATACAAAAATCCTTGTGCCTATATGTATATACACATACGTTCACGCAGGAGAATGGGATGGTAGGGTTGAAAGATTGTAATGCAATGAAAAGAACTGTAGTGAGTATATGTAACTGAGGGGAGACATTGAGTAAGTTTGTGTGTTTGTTTCGGAGATCAGTATGAGGTAAGAGTCGCTTGAAATGACAACAGCAATGCAGGTTGTGAAATCTGTTTTATTGCTGTTTATAGTTTATACTTTTAAGGGGGTCTTCGTGGTGTGGTGTTCATATGTGTGGATTTATAGGAGTCTGAAATGAAAAGTGTGCTTCACTTTGAAGTTAAAACTGTTTTTCAGCAGGGATTTGTTGGGTGAAGGAAAGCGGAAGAGGTGACTGGGGTTGCTCTTGCCCGTGATTAGAATGAGCCAGCATGGTGTGCAGTCCCGTGCTGTTTACTGCAGCCATGCAACCTCCTTCCCTCTCCATTTGGGTACTCGCTTTTCTGCATCCTGATTCTTCTCTGCTGATATTAACGTGAATTGGTGGGCTTAGGTCATCTTTTTCAGATGGAGGCATTTTGGGATGGATATTTGGATACACCGCTAGGGATCTAAGTGAGACTCTGGATGATAAGGGGATTAGAGTCATCAGAGCTTTTGGTTGCTGGTCGTTTATGGTCATGTCATTAATTTTTTTTAGTAGTTTGCATCTAAATTTAGGGGCCCTAACCAATCACATATGCAGATCTTAGGAAATGTTTTCATGATTTGAGAGGGTGGCTGAGCCACGGAGGCTGAGACATTAAAAGCTCTATCTTAAAGATAATTACGCTTGGAAAAGATTAGTTCAGGTTAACCTTTGAGGTCCCATTTTCCCAAGGTAAGTTGTTTAATGACTGGGAGAAGGGAGTGTCTGGTGGTAAGTTTGGCTGAGATACTTTGCAGAGAATAAGAAATTCCAAGATAAATTAATGTTTCATTATCAGGATTTTATTGATGAACTTCCTTGCTTGTCCCTCCTTCCTTTCCATGTTGGCATCATAGAAACCCAGAGTTACACAGGCCGAAGCTTTAACCAGTGTTCAGCTCCCCCTCGGTTGGCAGCAGAGTTGCTTTTTCATTATGTTATTAACTGTCTTCTGTTACTGATGAGGTGCTCATTTAAAACAGGGTTTTTACATTGCAGAGTTCTTAAATGCATGGACAGAAATGCTCAGCTATTTTCCTTGGATCTTGCTAGGTCTGATAAACATATTTCAAGAGCAGCCATGAAATGTTTTTCTTCACTCTTCATCCTGTAGCTCATAAGTCAAGACTGTCCAGAAGTGGGAAGAGCTGTTTATTTGTCTGGTCCACAGGCAGAACAAAACCACTTCCTCAGTTTTCTAATAAGTATCTTATCTTGAGAGTGCACATATTTCTATTTCAGTGCTGTCTCGCTGCTGTTATGCAGGCCACGTAGCAAGGGCTTGATAAAAAGGGAGCTGACTTGAGAAAATGTGTGCTTGTGCAGTGTTCACATTCTGCTATGCTCTAATACTTGCTGCTGTAGAAAGCAGCAAGTTGAAAGTGATACAACAGGATACAACAGGTTATGTTAAATGACAGAGATCTCTTTGGAGTTGACCAGGAAAAAACTCAGAAACATTTTAATTATTAGGCTGGATTTTCTCTTTATATTCCTACTTTAAATATTTTTCTTACAAGTGCCAGTGACTATACTAGCTGACAAGGTTAGCTGACTGTCTAAGATCTGATGCATAATTTTTAGGTGGGTAAGTTAGAAGTTGTATCTTTTCTTTTTTGTCTCTGAACAGTTGTCATGGCAATTGGAAATTTCTTGCTTAGAGTAAATGTCATTTGTGAAATCATGTCTTCTGTAACCCAAAGGGGCTATGTTTATACACTTTGTCCATGGATAATCAGTGGTACTGAAATGATAAAAATATTAAAAGTTATTTTTCTTCTTCTTTTGGTCCTTCTCTACTGTTGCCTGTTAATCAGTAATATATTTAGTTGTGGATTTGTGGATTGCAAGCTGGTGCAATTTGCATTTCTTGCCCAATAAAGATCTGTAAGTTTATATATATAGATATTGTATATATGTATGCATGCTTTGAGTTGTTCATCTTATTGTTTCAGGCTCTGCTGGAACGTAAGTGCAGTTGTACTGACTGAATGTTGTTTCCTTTCAGTGGATCTGATGGAAATAAAAGAAATTCGCCCAGGAAAGAATTCGAAGGACTTTGAGCGTTGCAAAGCAAAGCAAAGAGAAGAACACTGCTTTACTATTTTTTATGGTACTCAGTTTGTCCTCAACACCTTAAGCTTAGCAGGTACTTTTTTCTTCTTTGTTTCTTCTTTAAACCTACCAATTAAACAAATCAAATACATTGATGGAATAGTAACGCAAAGAAAACTGCGGTTTTGACTTCTGCAGTTCAGGAGCGCGCCGGATGTTTAAAATCTGGAGGTAGACCTTTTACTCGGCCCTTTATGTCTGTGAACTGCTGCATTTGTAATGTTTTGCTTTCAAAGCACACAGTGTATCGTGTGAGTGTAGTTTCCGATTTGCTCAATCATTTCTAGCAAGGTAGACTTTTGCTGGTTAAACATCTCTAGTAAGGTTTTCAACACTGAAGAGCAGAGCTGACATTGTCCTTTTTAAAGTCAGCAAAGGATTTGCTATTGTCTTCAGTGTGGCCAGAATATTGCCCTGGCATTTTTAGTCTGGCCAAAATGATTCTGGAAACAATAGCCATGAAGAGTTAGACTACAGCTGTATCGCAGAAACTTTGCTATCACCTATGAGCAATTGCAGACTAATTTGCAAAAATGAAGTTCTAGTTTGGGTTATGTGTGTGCATGTCACCTGATAATACTAAACCTCTTCTAAAGAAGTACTAGGGGACCATAAATAAAATTGCAAGGTGATAAATTGAAAATGAAGAGATCGGTGTGAAGCAGAGGGAAGTTGTATCCTGTATCTGTGGAAAGGGTTGGGGCACTTCTTATTTCAGGTGAGATTATCCAGGGTCACAAAACCAAGGATTTTGAAATGAAAAGGGATATAAATTCTTACAGTGCAGGCTGAATACAGCTTCTAACCAGTGGAGTTTATAAAGAGATTTCTCTTCTAAAAAATTTCTGATGGATCCTTGGTTTAGAATCATGCAGAAGATTTATTTGGAGTGGTAGTTCCCTCTGTCCTGTGCAGGAACATGCTTGTCCATTTAAATAATTAAATTCTTTGCAAAATCTTAATGGGAGAAAAGAGCAGTGCTTTGTAAGCATTTTAATGCTAACAGTAGCTTGTTTTTTTTTTTAAATGGAATGAATTGCTTATAGATTGCAGTACTAGAAGACAGGTTTTTCAGTCTGATGCACTGGAAATTAAAGACTGCTTGTGACTAATCCATTGTTATAGGCTTTTAACTTTAAATAAGTTTTACCATTGTTGGCTGAATTCTGTGAAAATTTTGAGTAAGTGGCTATGCTTAAGTGCAGCTGTGCCAGGTACTTCAGATTGATTTCCTCTAACAACCCCCCTGTCCCTCCTCCATGGCAGTTCTCAAAACCAGGCCTCTGCCAACACTTTGAAAACACTCAGTACCATGAGATTTGTTGCCTTAATGCTGAACTGCAGAACAACACAATATAACTTTCAATTAAGGGAGAAATCCTTTTCCTTGTTAACGCGCTTTGTCGTGGTTTCTTAAAACCATATAAAATAATTGTTACTTAAAAAGAATGGTAGCTGTCAGTAAGGGCAGAATTGTCTTGGGAGAAGAATTGGTTTGGCAGTGGTAGTGGGTGTTCTTTCCGAAATTGTAACTAATTGAAAAAAATTTCCATGGGGAGCTGAGGCTGGGCTCTAGCTTCATCCCTGGGGGATAAAGCATTGTTTGAAAGTACGTTTAAATAAAATGTAATCTTCGTCTTTTGAGAAACTGTTTTGCTTTGAAGGCAGTTAAAAGAATTTGCACAGATTACAGCTCCTGTGTGAAAATAGTTTTTCAGAACTGATTTAACTGAAGAATGCCTTCATGGAATTTCAGAACCAGCATGCTAAAGCAAATGGACTTTGCTCAACTGAAGGCTGTAATGATAGCATCTCATCTAAAGCCCAAAAAAATGGTTTCGGCTTAACTGGTATTCCCTAGGGAAGGCTATACCCAGCATGCAGTTCATCATCTTGCTTCTGTTGGGTCGAAGTATTACCAAATGCGATCACGTTAAATGATGTGGTGGACTCTTCTGGTTTGGGAAATGGAAAGGCAAACTACATTTAAAACAAAACAAGACAGTGATAAACCAATTTGTAAGGTTGGAAGGAAGATGTACCTGGCTTCTAGTGTTAAGCTGCGTGAAGAATTTTAGACCTTTTTTCAACTTCACGTGTATTAAAATGTGTTCTATGTAAGCTACACCAGTTTTGTACATTGCTCCCTTCCTTTTCCTCTTGCCTAAGTCTAGTCTGGAACAATCTGTGTTTAGAGGCATGGATAGGACAGACAGGAGGTGGTTATGTCCATCAAAAGCCAGTACTTCACAATTTTCTTGTAGGTTGCTTGGAATATAATGAACTAGCTTTATGCTATAACACTGAGTTCTTTTGTCTGTGCACTTCAAGTTGCTCTAGATTTAGGTCTCTGGGCTTTTGCCACTTTGGAAATTGAAGATGAGAAAATGAATTTTGATTGTGTTACTACAAGAGCTCAGCAGTAGTTTCATAGTCTTTCTGCTGAGATATTGAAACTTGCCTACCCTGATAAGCAGACTTCTAAAAGGAGGAATTTTTTGACAGAGCTTCCAGAATTAACCCTCCCACCCCCAAATTTATGCTGGTTTTTATTAGTTTTATTATTAGCAACATGAAGCTATGCAATGGGATTTATCAGAGAGAAAGGTTAATCAGCAGCTTTGTGTACTAGAGTTTAAACATCACAAGTAATGTCTTGGTTTTGTGTTGATTTCGTTTTGATGTTTCTCACACCATATTATTTTTTTCAGCTGACTCTAAAGATGATGCTGATAAATGGTTGTGTGGCTTGAATATCTTGTATCAAGAGGTCATGAGTGCTCCCACACCTGCGATCACAGAGAGGTATGTGGACATATTTTCACTTTGTGAGACTTGACGTTTCTTTGGAATTGAAAGTGGAAAATCTGAAAGAAATTTTTAAGGTGCAACAAGTGGTGCCTGCCAGTTACCTTAAGAACAACTACTCTCCAATTAGTGTATGATACAGAAAGCTCATATGGAAATTCTCCATGTCTATTTTGCTATATACATGTTCTGGAATCGCACTCTGCTGTATCCGCTAATGTGGACTTGCAATTTACCTTGTTCTGTATACCAAAACCAAACCAAACCAAAACGAGAATCTCTTAATGAGATCACAAGAACATCTGGTGTAAGTGTGCATTGACTTCTTGGAAAATTCAAATGTCTTATGCAATCACAGTAGGCTTGCTGTAGTAGATGTCCATGTGTCCTGTGTCCCAATAATTCCAAGGCGTGCTTTTGCGGTTTCTCCTTTTTATTGGACCCATTGCATTGTACGGCAATGTGATCAGCTTACTCAGAGAGCCAGGCTGAAAATGAACATTTTTAAGGATTACTTTTTAGCAGCCAGCCATATGATGGTGAAACTGCGTCCTTAATGCTTCTAAGGATGTTGCACTTGAAACTACTTACAATCAGAATGCCAGTTTTGTTGACAAGCTTTTAACGCTGTCTCTGTACCTGATTGCTTTTCATCACTGCTGACATTTTTGTTTGTGGTCACTGCTGTTACCTGTTGTGAGGATATATCCTGTCCTCACTTGCTACCTGACCAAATTGTGGCTTTGACATTGATGTTGTCTTTACTTACTTGCCGTTCCAGCTGGGGAGAAAGTATTCTTATCTATTCTTACCTATTGTATGGTATTGCAGCGAGCTGCTACGCAAAGTGCTACTGGGTTCCAGGCTATATTTGTGCAGCAGAGTGATTCCCGTAGAGACTGAGGATAAGCTTAATAATGACATGCTGTGTTCATCCTTTAGATCAAAATGGTGTGTGTGTGTGTATATTTACTATTAATGCTGCTAATAGTATTTTGCTGTGCACCTAAAACTGACATGCACTCTAATGAGGATTTTCTTTAAAACTCTTTAAACCCCTCTCCCTCCCCCCTAATTTTTAATTTTTATGCATCTAACAGATCTTTGAACCAACAGCCTCAGCTGGCATAAATCATTGACTTTATGGAGTTACTCTAGTTTAGATTAGTTGAAGTTTTGGCTCACTTTATCCACTTATTTTTACAGCTTCTGGTTGCTCATTCTTTTCTGTCCTGCCCTCCCTTCCCCTTCCTGTGTTGTTTATGTGACTTTAAAATGCAGTATTAAGCAGCAGAAAAGTATGTATTTACAAATATGGTTATAAAACTGGCTGAATCCTTAGATGCTGCCCTGGAAATGTTTTTACTTTATTAAAAGAGATGTATCTTATGACTTCTAAATATTTCTATTGAATTTCTTCTATGGATTTTGATATTTCATTGGCTGTGTTTTCTTTTATAATTCCTAGATTAAACCTTTTTTTTTTTTTCTTTTTTCCCTCTTTTCCTCAAGCTGGCTGAGAAAGCAGATCTATTCTGTTGATCAAACGAGAAGAAATAGGTAAGAAGCTCTCCCTTTGTTCAGTTTGGTTTTAGTGAACTTTTGTTGCAGATTCTAACATGGAATGAAAAGAAATAAATACTTCTTCATCCAAGATGTGAAATATGAGACCCCTGAAAATGGCATTTGCTCTTGCTTTAACAACTTGAGTTTTGCCTTTTGCTAAACACAGTGTATTCATAGCACTCACTCATGTTCATGTACGTGGTATAATGAGGAAGCACATGATGAAAAAGAAATAGTTTTGCTTTTGGCCTAGAATTACCCTGCCAGAATGAGGAAAGGGAGTTCTCTTCTCCCAGTCTTACTGTAGAGATTCAGCTCAGCTGTGCAGGTGTGTTAGGTTGCTTGCTTTATAGAGGTCTTTGCCCTTTCGTAGCCAAGTTGGAGCCCAGCAGCTTGAACTGTATAATTGCTGAAGCGTCTTTGAATTGGAATGACTACACTGTAATGTAGACAGACCAGATCCAGCTTTTAAAAGCTTATTTCAGCATTAGTAACAATGAAGCTGCATAAGCAGAGTTCAACATGGGCTGCTAAAGATCCAGGGCAGATGTTTAAGTGATTAGCCTTCCCTTGTTTCAGTCCTGATGGGGCCTGAACATGGCTAGTATGTGTGGTATCTAGTTTGAAACTAGTCATGGCAGCAGTGTCAGATATGTCCAGAGATAGGGTTGTCCCAGCAATAACATGAATTCTTTCCTGCAGGGGTCAGAACTGTGAGGAGAACAGAACAGAATATTAGGAGGACGAGGAGATAAGAGAGATACCTGAGGATATTAGAGGAGAGGAGGAGGAAGACTACTGGTATGACAGGGTAGCACTGTGTGAAAGAGTTACTTAAACAGTGGGAAACACAAGATACTCTTGAGGGTAGATAGAGAAGGAAGCCAAGTTAGTGGTTTGGAATAAGGGCAAAATCTTTCTTTTTTTTTTTTTTTTTTTTTTTTTTTTTGAGCAATTGGCCTGGCTACGTGGGCTTGTCTTTTTGCCATATACTGAAATAGACCAAAGCCATAGAATTACCTCTGACATGGTGCTTCTCATGTGAAGGAAGTCCCATGGGTTGTAGCTCCCAGTGTGATGTGGGTTTGTAGCTTTTGCACAACAAAGGAGACTTTTTTCTTTTTTTTTTTTTTTTTTTAATGAATTCAGTTGCATACCTCTCCTTAGAGTTTCTAGAAATCATGTGACACTGAGAATAATGTTAACCCCTCCTTCCCCATGTCTATAACTTTACCGTGATTTTGCTCTTTGTCTGGAACATGCATTTTATTATCAGGTGTAATTCAGTGTAGAAAAGTACATGCATTTCCTCTCATTTAGGCCTTTTCCTAAAAGCGAAATAAAGTGTGATGTTTCATTGTGTGAATGAGACTGTGTTATTGCAGGAAATAACACCATTCTGCAGACAGCCTGTGGCATTGTGCAGCTGGCTTCAGTGTGAGCTGAGACACCATTTCAAAACGGTGTTTCCTAAGCTGGCCAGAGTGGTGAATGGGGAAAGTACCATCCTTTACTCGATGTTGGCTTATACCTCCTGATGTATTTTGAAAAACTAGCCCTGCAATGGGGATATGTTGGTGGGGATCATGAAGCAAAAGCAAATGTTAGGATAGAGAAGCTGTGGCTGACAGTATATGTCTGCTGAAGAGGTTTCATTTGTTGTTTCATCACTACAAAGCAGTCTGGTTAGGATCAAGGGGACTTGCACTGTGGAGAGGGCAGTTTTTCGTTCTCTTGATAGATGATTCATGCTTTTAGAAAAATTCAGGAAAGGAGTTTGAACTGAGTTTCATTGTGTTTAGTGTTGCAGTTTCTAGGGAGGTTAATTGTAAAGGTTAGGCTTCCAGGCAAGTCCTGTTTCACAGGTTGATTTTTTTCTTTTTCCAGTGGTAATGAAGTCCCAGCTCTTTGTTTTGGCTTGCGCTTGTCTGGCCAGAGGAAATTGCTTGTGCTTGGTGTTTAGGGTACAAATGGAGTGCTCGTTCTTACTCCTAAAAGAAGTGTTTTTTTCCAGAGGTCTGGCGACAAGGCGGAAAGCCAGGAATTTCCTGAGTTCTAATCTGGCTTTGGCATGGACTTTGGCTAAGTTCCTTCTTGCTTTGCCTCCTTCCCTCTCTACACAATGGAGATGAGAATATCTCACAGGGTAGCTGTTTGTATGGACGCTGTAGAATAGAAGTGTTAACTTTCGTCTAGGTGCTAATTGTTTTTGTTGCTTTCAGGTGACTGTTCTGACCCTGTGTTTGCAGAGAGTTAATGGCTTATGAATTGCAATGTAGGTCAAGACAGAGTGCCTTAGCCTTGTTTTCTCAGGTACTGTTGGTATTGCATTAATGTTTTGTGGGCATTGGCAGTAGGACCCATGGACGTTGTGCCTGCTTCTCATGATTCTTCCCTGCTTCCTTTTGCTGCCATTGATTCCCCGCATCTTCCACTCTAGGACTTGTCCCTGTGCCCTTCACATGTCCCACTGTAATGCTGTGTCTTTCTCACTGAGACCTCGTATCAGTTCCTATCCAGAGTACCCAGTGTTTGAGACTCTGTCCTAGAACATGCAACCTAATTTCCGTTCTTTGCTATCCAAAGACAAGTTGAGCAGCAGGTGACTGAAATGGGGCTACAGGAGACAGCTGAGTTGGTGTACCAGCTTGGTGCTGCTGAATGGATGAAGTCTCACTCTTTCCTTTTCCTCTACCACCTCTCCGTGCTGCTAATCGGGCATTCCAGCCCCTTTTCTTATTCTGGCTATGACGCTGATCTGGGCACGAGGTGAGCTGGGTGACCTCGTGAAGCCAGCGGAAAACTTGTTCTATGTCTGTCTTGGCCACATAGTTTTCTGCTCACCTAGCAAGTTGAATCAGGTTAGCAGAAGGTTTGAAGAGCATCACAGCTGGCCTATGGAAGCAGTGGGACCATAGCAACAGGAGAACAGAGTGGGGCACAAGGAGAGGAGTTGGGGTTGCTTCTTGTAACAGCAGTGAGCTGTTAGATTGGCTCATCTGTACCTATGGCACATTTAAAGTGTTTGGACACCCAGCTCCTTTAGAAATCACCCCTCTCTCTGTTCATACAGGAGCTATAGTGGCATTCCCCTACCTCCTATTTCCATTTTGATGATAGGTATAGTAAATATTGTGAGCTGCTCTGAGCTTGCAGTGAAGGATGCTATGGCAGTGGCACCTAGGACACTGGAATAAAATCTGAGGTTGATGAGAAAACTGGAAGATGTGAAGAAAATTGAGGTTTTCAAAATAAGCTATTCACAGGTTTGTTTCTAATACAAAGTCTTCCTTCAACAAAAGAAGTTTGAGGTATACATCGTACATGATTTGATGTACGGCCAGAAAGTGTTGCAGCAATTAATAAATTTAGCTTTGTATATAAGTATTGCTTAAATACTTGGTGTATATAAGCACTGTGTTGTTTAAAATCTAAAATAAGTATGTCTTATTTGAAAGGTCTTGCTGTTATCTAGAAAACTTTTTTTTTTTTAAGTGTTGCTGGTATATCAGTGGACACTCTGAAACCCTGTAAAAAGGGTCAGCAGGTCTGTGTAAATGGACCTGAAAGGCAATCCTCTCTGGGAAGACTTGGTTGTGAGAGAAGGATGAGGTTATGTTCAGATGTTGCAGAAGGGGAGAGTCTTGCTGCTGTGAATCAATTTTGCCATCCAAGTGAATAACAGCTGGAGAAAAAGGTTATAATGGTAATGAAAACTGGAGCTTTTTATTTTCTGTTTCTGCTCATGTTTGGTATATCCTTGTGTCTATATTCCAGTTTCAGTGGGACTGGAACAATGGAAGAAAGGCTGCAGTTCATCTGACCATGTGTAAACATCTACATTTGAGCTGATCATCTAGATCTGATTAATTGTTGATGGAGAGAAACGGGTGTCTCTGCAGCATGGTTCTTTTCATCCTGATATGGATGCCCACGTTAATTGAAATGCCTATTTCTCCCCTCTAACTAGGAAACATAGCTAGCTTGCTTACATGTAGGTGTTATGTTTATAGAAGTTTACAGTTATGCAAGATGAGCCCTACCCAAAATGTTTCAATAGTCACGTTTTTGTGTTGATAAAAAATATATTAGTAGCTGACTAGATACAGCAGAACTGTGGAGTTTTTGCTATATTTTTTTTTTCTTCTTTTTTTCCCAGTATCAGTCTTAGAGAGTTGAAAACTGTTCTTCCCCAAGTAAACTTCAAAGTGAGCAGCATGAAGTTCTTGAAGGATAAATTTGTGGTAATTACCTGATAACTTATCTGTTTGGTATTATCTGATAAGTGTTGTTATTTCTTTTCAGGATACTGCCCATATTTTTGCTTCTTACCATGTACAGTTAAATAAATTATATAGGTTAATTTCTCAGCTTGGCTTTGCCTATATCTAAGGCTATAAGAAAATATAGACATAAATGTTCCTTCTTTTCATTGTAGGGTTGACCAAAGCCAGCATTGGGTTTTGAGCTCTGGTGCTGATACTGTGCAAGTGTATAGGAAAATGTTTTATGTTTAAGATAAAATTCATATATAAGAAAAAGAATTTTTTTGCAATATGATCAAGTAATAACCTCTTCACTCCAACTTTTGCTAATATTAATAACTTCTGAAGGTCGTTTCCATTCCTACAGGAATTTTAAATATTGCCACCTTTTCCTGCTTTCCAACTCTCCACCCTTAAAGCATACATTCTTGCTTCTGTTGCTCCAGCTAACAATGACTAAATGAGGCACTACTTCACTCTCAGTAACACAGTGGAAATGGAGTCAGGGTACAAAATGCAAGGCCAAAGATGTGGGCTAGGAGCACTATGTCACAAACCAAGAATCATTACTTGTTTGTATTCTTAAAAAAATAAATAAATTAAAAAAAATCCCAAGTGGTTAAAACAAATTAAGTTGGAGTAGAACAGAATGCGTGAGAGGGTGGCAGCTGGAGTAACAGTAACTTGTTTGCTGTTCAAATGCAGTTCGGGGAATTTTAAATTCACTGCGTGCTACTTTCTATTGTAGGAAATAGGCGCTCACAAGGAAGAGCTTAGTTTTGAACAATTTCATTTGTTCTACAAGAAAATAATGTTTGAACAACAGAAATCGGTAAGCTTTTTCATAAGTAGTCTTCATACTGTTAAACTGCTTGATCAGAGTAAAGAGTGAATGCTGATTTTTTTTGTTTTGTTTCTGTTTGTTACTAATTTTCTTTTTTCCCCATTCTTGTAACAGAAAAAGAGTATAGTACTGTACTTGATGTGTAGATAACAGTCACCATCAGCAATTGGCTTAAGAAGATGAATAAGTCATTCATGTTGCTCCTTGTGTGTTGGTAATAGAGATATGCACAGATATAATGGGGTTTCTGGGAAGAACTTTTCTTGTGAGTTTGTTCAGGATGTAGAATGTCTTTTCATTAGGCTTGGCTGATCTCTTTACTGATAGGAGCAAGGTTTTTCCATACTTGTATGAATCTTTTATCGCTAAGAACATTCTGTAAATCACGGGGATGTATCCTGAGCATCAAATAACAGCTATTCTCATCATCTCTCATGCTTGGAGATTACCAGTGGTGAGTCCATTACAAGACATGGATCAGACAGTCCTTGGGAGGCATGAATGCAGTGGAATTACATTTTAGCTAATTTATATGGGCGACTGCCTGACTACTGTTTCCACATATTCATTGCACAGATTCGTGAAGCTGGTGGAAACTGCATACGTTTAGTGACTCTGAGAGTTAGAAACCCTTTAAAACTGTGTGAAAACACATAATTTGAAATTACTTGCATAAATATCTTTGACGTGCTTATTGTTGATTCAACTTGCAGTTGCTAAAATAGAAGCTTCGATAGTCAAAGTCAGTGCTGTTTCTTTTGGCAATAGAGCTTTCTTGTGCTGTTTAAAAGTGATGCTGAAATTATTGTGTAGTATATATAGAATCTCCATTTACTGACAGGGTTTTAGTTTTGGCCATGAAAGTCTAGGTAATTAGCTTGGGCAGAAAGTTGAAGAGTAAAACACAGAATAAGGAGGCTTTCTGACTTCCTTAAACTCTTCTTGTCGCCCCTTGTGGATCATTTCAAAGAAACTCCTCAGTTTGCTCAACAACTGCTTTTGGTCAGGTGATAAGTTTCATGCGATCTGTAACTATGCTGTGCCAAGCTGGAAGCAATTTAGGTTTTATGTTCACATGAATAAATGTGATGGATGATACGTAATTCCAGTTTTTCTGGGATATCAAACAATAAAAGCTCCACAGAAACTTGACTGACTGTGTGCATAAGGTGCCTTATCAATAGCAAGTTTTTTGCCTGAGAATTGCGTGTGTTCACACTGAAAGGCCTGAAGTGCAGTTGCCAGCCTTGGCAGTATGTTTTTTCTTATGCGTTTAATTCAAAATGTGTCTTGCCAACTTGTATGCAGCTTCTCTAGAGCAGAAATGCATATATTTCCCCTTCCCAAATCAGTGGACATTATTAGATGGAATTAGATAGAAAATTGCATATTCTTTTATTATTTATCTTTTCCCCCTTTTTTGTGTTTTTTTTGTTTGTTTTTTTGTTTTAAGATTCTTGATGAATTCAAAAAGGATTCCTCTGTGTTCATTCTTGGGTGAGACTCTTCATTTGTATTATCTTTCCACATTTCCATATGGCTGTAGTGCTGCAGGATTGTTTTTTAATTACATCACTGTTTTTTTTTTTTTGTTCTGATGCTTTAGTAAGTGAAAAGAAATGATACATCTTTTTGCATTCAGAAAGGTGAATTTATCATGGAAATAAGTCCTGAATATAATTTGATAAATGTCTTTTACCTTCTGACTACCAAAATGGTATGGACTTGAACAAGCAAATTTGCCTATCCTCTGATATTACTAAGAGCTGAACAGAACTATTGAAGGACAATTTGATAGAGAAATTTTAACTTCAGTCTGGAGAGTGGTGTGGTGCACAGGCTTTGCCTAGACTTGAGCAGAATGCTGATAGTAACAGTTTCTGCATCTTTCACTTGATGGACTTGCAAATTTAAGGAAGATGTGTACAGCATGAAAAGGGAGGTCACAGGCATTGCTAACATTTTGACTGTGAATTAAACCAGTTTATCTTGGTTTTGAGTATTACACTAACAGATTAAGGAAGTTACTTAAAACGTTTGCCCTAAGTATATTGCATATTTCCTTAGCCCTTGGTCATGTCATATGAATTAAACTTTGTGAGACTGCTTAAAAGCACAGATTTATCAAGGATGGGTAGGTTATAAATACCTTATTGGTACCAGATGATGCGGCATTTGTGTTCTACAAAAGAGAAAGTAGTTGTGCCACTTTTTCTTGGTGCAGCTGCATCTTGCCTCCTTTTTCAGGAGGTGTTGATCTGTCATAGTAGATCATCTGAGTAATACATGGAAGGAGTTATTTGTGGAGGTGTGGCTCTATGATAATTTAAAAGAACAGTGTCTCTGTATGCCTCAACTAAGCTTAACACCACCCCTGTCAAGTGAATGCTCCTCATTTGCTACAAAGCAATGAGCAGAGATTTGGTACTTTTCCCAGTGAATCACTATGAAAAATACATCAGGAATCCAGGAGGCTTTATTTAAAGGCTCAAAATACAGTAATTAGATAATACACTATTACAAGCCTAACCAAAATGCCATTGAAGTTATAAAAAGTTTCTTGGTGGTGGCAGCACATTTATACTGTAAATCAAAGATACAAATCCATATCATTTTTTGCTATAACATCTGATGACACTTGCTCTGTTAATTCTTTAGCTTCACTTTCCCCTTTTTTTTTTTTTTTTTTTTTTTTTTTTTTTTAAGAAATACTGACCGTCCAGATGCTTCAGCAGTTCATCTCCATGACTTTCAGAGATTCCTGCTACATGAGCAGCAGGTGGGAAGGTTGCAGAAATTTTGAGTTCTTTTTCTTGAGGTTGTCTCACAGAATTCTATGCTCATTAAAAAGAAATGTGATGTGTCATAGAATATGATTGATGTCAGCTGTGATATTAGGCCTTGGAAAGATTTCTCCTTATTTGTTGCCATTGAAGTTCACAAGAACTATTATTTTTCATCTATATAAAGACTCGGAAGGTGCACCAGGGGACGAGAGGGTGGACAAAGTAAATAAGGTTTTAACAGGTCTCCATTTAGTCATGTAGATGAACAGACAAGGTTAGAAATAAACACTGGATGTATGTCAAAGGTGATAGCCTGGCCTAGTTACAGCTGTTACAGCTAGGTACATCTGGGGTAATGCCTTGGCCATGGCCCCATTTTAGCAGCTCTTACATAAAAAGCTGAGCTAACTGCCTGCATTCGAGTCAAAGGTAATTTTCTGTTGAATGGAGCCAGTTTGGTGACCCATACCGGCAAGCAGATAAGGATGGAGGCAGGGATTGGAACCGTGTATTCATGGTCTTCTATAATGTTATTTAGCACAGACACCATGGGAAAAAATTGTGCGATATTTGCTAGGTGCTGCTAAGCTCCAGGTTTGCAAATACGATTGAAAAGTGAGCCCTACACTTCCTGTGTAAGCTTGCTACTTTCTTTTTCTCCCTATTTCACTGTATTAGAAGGATGTTCAGATTGCACTTAGAAATGAGAGAGATTATAGTTAAGGAATATCCTTCTAGGAGGCCAGCTTTTTTCTGTGTGTGTGCATCCATCTTGTGTACATATGTAGCATGTATCTTTTGGGCCTCAAATCTATATAAAGGTACTTAGATGAAGATCTTTTTTTCCCCTCCTTAGACATCATAGAGGAAAATCTTAAGATATGTGGGTACAATAAAATCTATTGGCAGTAAACTAGCCAGGTGAGAGAGAAGTAAATCACATCTGTAGGTCTCTCTGTTCCTTATTTGATTTTATCTAGAATAACACCACTTCTAAGTTTTTTTCCTACTGTATTCTTATTATCTGAAGGAATCTTGGGCACAAGATCTTAGTAAAGTCCGAGAACGAATGACAAAGTTTATTGATGACACTATGAGAGAAACTGCTGAACCCTTCCTCTTTGTTGATGAGGTAAGATAATGGTACTTTCTAATAGTTCCTCGTGGACTTTTTTTCTCTCACTGCTAGCTCCTAGTTTGTTAATTGGGTGGCAGATCCTCTAGGCTTCTCTTGCTACATTGCTGGGTTTCTTTTAGTCTTGTATGGTAAACACATTTAAATTCAGTCTCTCTCTTTGTATTGTAGTTCCTCACTTACCTTTTTGCAAAAGAAAACAGTATTTGGGATGAGAAATATGATTCAATAGATGCGCAGGACATGAATAATCCTTTGTCCCACTACTGGATTTCTTCCTCTCATAACACGTAAGTTACCAAAAGTCCCATTGTCTATCCCTGTTCAAACAGACATAGCATGTGTTAGGAGAAAGTAATACTTCTAAATTATGCCAGGAATATACCGCACGGATGTGTGAAACCTTCCTAAAGCGGGATGTAAATGTAGCAAATACAGTTTGTGGGACTCCTTTTCCCCTTCTCTTAAGATCTTGGAGGTTTTGAGATATAATCAAGCTTAGCTGCCAGAAAACCCAAACCTGAACCCTGTTACAAAAATAAAAAGAAGCCTTGAGTTGAAACTGTTGCAGCCTCTCTGCTTTCAGAAATTTATGCTTAGTGACTTAGCTGCTGATTTCTGTAGTTTGTGTCTAATCAGCCCTTTTCCTTGACAATCTGTGGTATGGAAGCTTTTTAGCCCAAGTATAAACCTATGTGATGATGAGTTTGAACTGTCTTCAAATGAAGGGGATTTGCTCATCTAGCATTGCAATGAAAAGTGTAAAGAGAGGGAGGAGAGGTGGACAAATGAAATATTGCAGGGAATGACATAAAGTGGATATGGATATAGCTTATAGGTATATTTTGAAGTACAGGGCGTGGTATCACTCAAAATAGCCTCCACATCCCTCCAACATGATTATGCCTCAGCATGATGAGGTTTAGGTATGTTTCAAAGCTCCTGATCTGCTCTCCAGAAACGTGTCAGTTAGAGTTGGTTGATGTTTAGATTGAGCCTTTAACCTCCTATAATTTGGTCCATTCAAAAATCTGATAGCATCAGGTTCAGCAGAGTCCAGTTCTTCCATCGCAAGTAAAAAAAAAAACAAACAAAAAAACCCCCTCAATATACATTCTCCATGACAGGAGAAAAAATGTCGCCGAGTGAGTGGGAAATGGTTGAAACTGACTGCCTGTCTTTTACAATTTCCTTTTACTCCTTAGATATCTGACAGGAGACCAGCTTCGAAGTGAGTCCTCCACAGAAGCTTACATCAGGTGCCTTAGAATGGGATGTCGATGTATTGAGTGTGAGTAAAGACTTTGTGGAGTGGTTTGTAACATGCTGTCCATATAAGTAGAGTTTCCCTTGTTTACCAAGAAAGAAAAAAGAACCGAAATCAAGAACTAGTTTGTTTTCTGAAGTTAAAGTTAGTCATATTAAAAACACTGATTCCCTAAATTTGTTTTTGTTATGCCTCACTATTGCCCAATTCACTTGCTCTGATTCTTGTTACCACGGAATTTTAAGAAGGTCTTTCTAAATCTCATTTCACTGTACACCAAAAATTCAATCTTGGATCTACTATATGAAAGCATAGGATTTAAACTGGAATTACTAGTGTAGCATAGATAGATAGATAGTTTATTTCCCTTCGTTGTAATACAGACAAGCCTAAAGCACACAGGTTTTTGTAATTTGGTGCCATTTGTCATCCTGTTTAACTTGCTTTTAAGTCAGTTGATGTCTTTGTGCATTTGTTCTCCACTAACTGTGTATGTGTCTTCATGCCTGTGCTTGTGTACCTTATCAAAAAGTTTGACTTTAATTTCATGTTATTTCACCAGTTACTTCATAAAACTAGTTGCAACTGCCTGTTCAATTTGGCTAATGCAAAATGTATCTCAAATTAGAGTTTCAGGGTTAAAATGAACAAAAGAGATAAGCTGTCAACTTGCTACTTGTTGGAGTGTATTTATCCCTGGAAAATTATTGTAAACTAGTAGACTGACAATATAGCTGCCTGAATTCCTTATTTCCAGATTCCCACATGATAATGCTTTGGGAAAATTTTATATTGTATTTTATTTGTATTGCTCTTACTTAAGTGAACTTAGTTTCCTCTGTGAGAGATATAAATTCATCTAATAGAATATTTTATTAGAACATGGAAGTCTATGACTCAGTATGTGGAACACTGAAGATTTGGATGTGTTCTTTCTACTAGAGTTATTTAAGTAACTGCTTGGTCTCTCCCTTTTTCCACTGCTTGTCTTTCCTAGTGGATTGCTGGGATGGTCCTGATGGGAAACCCATCATTTATCACGGATGGACACGGACAACAAAGATCAAATTTGATGACGTAGTACAGGCAATCAAAGATCATGCCTTTGTTGCATCTGAGTAAGCTTTGATTTATTTTCCTTAAACCTCTTTTTATATGCTTAGACCTTCCTGAACTTATTTTCTCTGTAATCTAGAGCAAAAAGTAATAGGGTAATAATGACATTTGAGTAGTCTTCATTGTTGCCAAATGTAGGTCTTTAATAGATTCAGTTTTGAGGAAAAGTCCCATTACATAACAATTTGCTGCTAAGGAAGATAGTGAGTACCCTAAAGTGGTTCCCATCTCCTTACTTGGGTCTTCTTTTATTAAATTGAAGTGTGAAACTTCAAATGCTGAATAGTCTGTCTTAATTTAAAAAAAAAAAAATACTACAAGTGACAAGCAATATGTCTATCAGGTGATGTTCATGTTATAGGGGAGGTCTCAGCTGAGAAGATGTAGAATTCATAGCATGCCTCCTGAACTGATAACATGGGTTTAAATCTGCGTCTCTGCTCTGCCCTTCTATAACTTGTGCTGAGATGTCCTTAACATGAAAAATATTGCCCCAAAATTGGAAAGGAGGTAGGGCTGTCACTGTCCTCTGTTTTTCCACTTTACCAGCTGGACTTAGAGAAGCATTATTTTCTCATGTGGGACAGTGTCTGCACAGGCATATTGTGTTAATGACAACCATAATACATGATGCATTATGGTTTCAGACCATCATTACCGTGAATGCAGTGTGATGTTTTCCCTACTTGCATTAAGGGATAGGCTACCCAGAAGGAATATCGAAGTAGTTCCTGGATATGCAGGGACAAAATTAGAAAAGCCAAAGCTTATGCAGAGATGAAATTGCTGAGGGATGTGAAGGACAGCAAGAAAGACTTCTACAGGTACAATTGCAACAAAAGGAAGATTTAAGAAAAATGTGAGCCTGTTGCTGAATTGGACAGGAGACTTGGGGACTGGAGAAGACTGAAGTACTCCATGCTTTCTCTGCCTGTTTTCAGTCTTGCTGGAGCACGTGATATCCAAGGGGAAGCTCGCAGAACTAAGTTTGTTTAGCTTCGAGAAGAGGTTAATGAGGGAGCCTGGTTGCTGACTTCCCCTACCTAGTGGATGTTTATAGAGAAGATGGAGCCAGACTCTTCTCAGAGTGCATGTGAAGGAAAACAGACACAATTTTGAGGAGAAACAAATTTTCACATAATGGTGCTTTAGCACTGAAACTGTGCTCAAAGAGCTTGGAAAGTATCTTTATCCTTGCAGATATTCAAACCTTGGCTGGACAAAGCTCTGAGCAACCTGATCTAAGCCAGGAATTGGGGCTTCCCAAAGAAGTGGTTTGGGCTAGATGGCCTCCAGAGGTCTCTTCTGACCTTAACGATTCTATGAGTGCACATCTGTTGTTATCTGTTGTGTCTCTATCTCTATTCCTTTTGTCTTCTTGTTTGCTTTAAATATTTTCTTTGATCTGGGGCATGAGGGAGGGTGCTGTTTTCCTTGCCTTGCCAGCTGTAGCAAAAAGAAATTGTCTTCATTCACCTTTTTCTCTATCAAAGATACCCAGTCATTCTGTCAATTGAAGAGCACTGTAGTGTGGAGCAGCAGCGACACATGGCCAAAGTGTTCAAGGAGGTATTTGGGGATCAGCTTTTAATGAAGCCTATTGAAGCCAGTGCAGATCAGCTACCATCACCAACCCAGTTGAAAGAAAAAATCATCATCAAGGTAGGCTTGCTTTGTGTGCTCATAGATAAAACAGGAAAACAAGAGCAGGAGCCAGAAATACTACTTGGGGCTTCACAGCTTAGCTGTTAGTTTCTGTTGAGAGACAAGAAACCCCTGGCTTGAAGTGTGTACTAGTAACATTTTGCAATACTGTATGGAGTTCTGTATCACTACATATTAAAGTGCTCGCTATTGGTTTTCTTTGCAGTCAGTGTTGCTAGTTCAAGTGCCAGATGGAATGTCAGCTCTTTTCTAAAGGTCTTCCAGCTCCTGAAATGCCACTTTTAAATTTCAGCAAGGGTTCACTGCTGCAGATGCTCGTCACAGACTTCTTACACAATGTGGCCTGCTTAAAAATGATAAAAGTATGTTCGTGAATAGAAAGTTAGATTAGTGTTACTAACTTTTTTTTTTTTTAAAGAATGCCTCTCATTCAAGTGAAACCCAAAGCACTTGCAGGCTGCACACTTAAGTTGTCAGGATTGCTTGCAAACTGCAAAAATTGATGGGTGTTTACTAACTCAGTGTGATTTACATATGCAATTTAGTGAGCCACTTGTGAAACACAGAGGTGCTCCTATTAGAAAGCAGTCACTGTTAGTGTCTTACCTTCTGGGCAATACAGATGCTTTACTCGCTACTGTTGTGCAACAACATGAGGCAGATAACAGCAAGAAGACTTCTCGGATTGAAACTGCAGTAGAACTTTTTGAAAGGTAAAATTAGGTGTAGAATCTGGGGGCTGCTCATGATCTCTTTAGTAAAATAATAATTACTTTTGTCCATGCTTCAGTTTTCCAGCTCTTGTAACAGTACTGCATCCTATGTATTAAACTTCTGAACAGAAGAAATAAGGGTAGATAGTTATAAGCATACAGCTCTTGAATGTAAGACTGGAAATAATAGCACCCCACTATAAGGTGCAAAAGTTCTGTGCTTAAGTTTTTGGTGTTTTTTTTTTCCCTCCAAACTGTCTGTTGTTACTTGCAGAGCATAGAGGGGAGTTGCATAGGCACATGAATAATAACATGACAGATCTGATTTAAAGGGAATTACAAACTACTATGAGTCTGCACAAGAGAACATCCATATCACTCTGTCCTGTCTAAAAGAGCATTAAAGAGTCTTTAAATAGATCAGCACCTGCCAGTGAGCTAGTAGTGTTATTTGGCTTTTGTTTGGAAAATGTTGTCAGTAAACAGTTAGAGGCAACTCCTACTTTAGGGGCCTGTGGGATTTTTCAGATAAGCCTGTCAAATTGAAATCTACCTACAGTAGGCTGTGCAGAACTGAATGTAGTTGAGAATTACTAGATAGGAGACGATTAATCCTATCATTAACTGCAGTTAAGTATTTGATGTTACCCTTGGCCCCTTGAACTACTGTTTTTTGTGAGCACTCTCAAGAAAGCAGAACTTATCCCCTCTTTTCATAAAAGATTTCCCTTCTGCTCATTTTTCTTGTAGAAGAGTGAATTCCCCATTCATTGTAACTCTTTATCTTTTTGTTTTGGTTTTTGTTCCTTATGTCTTGCACTCTGCAGAGGGATTCTTCTTTTATCCTTCTTTCTTGGTATGTGTCACTTCATGTTTTCTGTCCTCTAAAGAATGGTGAGCTCTTATCAAACTAGTTGTTTCTTCATTGCTTGAATGATACCTCTACTAATTTTTTAACCTTTATTATGAGATTTAAATTTTAAAGAAAGAAATTCCAGCCCTGTTGCATAAAGCCTTGTGGAACAGCTGTTGTTATGGTAATGACAGAAGGAGGCTGTGCAATGGAGGGAAATACTTGCAGTAATACTGAGTGTGCTGAAATACTATGACCAGTTTTATATATGATTCTGTGTGAGTGTATGAATGTGGTGGGTTTTTTTTGTTTTTAAGCACAAAAAACTGGGGCCAAAGGGAGACATTGATGTGAACTTGGAAGACAAGAAAGAAGAAAAAAAGCAACAAGGAGAACTTTACATGTGGGACACAATAGAACAGGTATAGTTTATGTGACATTTGCTGCAGTTTGTTTCTAGGTTGTGTAATACTGGAAATTTACATGAATTTTCTCAGCATTTGTGTAATATTGTCAGTTGAACAGATGTGAATGAGGGGAAGAAGGTGTTTTGTTTATTGTTATACCTTGTTTTGAAATTGTGATTAGTGAGTTTTCCTCTGTCTTGTTAATGGTTTTAATATCTCTCAACTTTTAGAAATGGACTCGGCACTACTGTGCTATTGCTGATGAAAAGCTTTCATTCAGTGATGATATAGAACAGAATGCTGATGAAGACTCATCAAAGGTGATGGCTATGTTTTGTTGTTTAAGCATGTTCTTTTTATTCTCTCAGATTATTTCAGTGTCTATAGATGCGTATTTTGTATGCCGATGTTGAAATTGTAGAGGATCCGTGTCAGATAACAAGTGTGTCTGGAGATACAAAACTTTAAAAAGGGTCTTTGCCAAGGTATTCCAGTTAACCATATTTTTAATAAAATAACTTTTTCCCTTGGCTAACTGAGGACTTGCAAAGAGGAGTACAAAGACAATGAAATACAATTTTGGTACTTAAATGCTAATGCTGATGCGTGCACTGACAATCAAAGTCATTATATGCCTTTGGCTAAGTATTATTGCTATTCTCAAACTAGTCAGTATGATGAACTAATGTTTTGCTGTGTTAGTAATACAGCACACCTCTTACACAGTGTGGGTTGTTCATTTCACATTTGCAAAGTGTTTGTCACAGGTGAGCATGTATGACTTGGCTGTTGTGCACGGTAAAGCAGAAACATGAGGCTCAGTAAGGGTTGCAATAGCAGTCACGTTCAGCGTGGTTTCTTGTTCTGACCTTTTGGGTTTCTGTGCGCGCTCTTTCGTTGCTAACATGTATGTGCATGGTTCAGAGATGTCTCTGCACATGCAGAACATTTTACCCATTCACCTAGATGTTAATGTCAGTAAAATAATTAATGTGTAAGGAAGAACACAGATGAATCCTGGAAAAAGTTGTGAATTAGTAGTAGGGTGTTTTGCCTTGAAAATATAAATCGGTGTTTGCATTGCTGCATTCTTTCACTTTCTGTTGATTACGTATTTGAATAAGGCTGAAGTTGATCACTGCTCCAAAGAAATGGCTTGACTGGGGAGGAGAGTCAAGGGTGACTATAAAGGTGATTGGCTTGTTTGTGGAAGGATGGTTCAGGGCTAGGAAGAGCTGAAATCCTGAAATAGTAGACTGTTATATCAATAACAAGTACTTTGTTTCGAAATCATAAAATTAGAAATGCACTATAAAAATTCTTATTTTCTGGTCTAGGAGGTGAAACGTACTGAACTGCACTTAAAAGAGAAATGGTTCCATGGTAAAATGAAAGAGGGGAGAACAACTGCTGAGAAACTGCTCCAGGAATATTGTGCTGAAATGGGTGGCAAGGATGGGACATTCCTAGTTAGGGAAAGTGAGGCTTTCCCTAATGATTGCACCTTGTCATTCTGGTATGGTGATTGTCATAAAAATTTTATGTGGGTTTTGTTTATGGCATTGCACAAAAATGTGTGTATTTTTCAAGTATGCATTTATAGCTGAGAGGAAATAGGAATAAGGAATTTCTATAATTACTAGAATGTTATTGATGGGATTGTGAAAGACTACTTTCTAAATTGAACTTCAGTGTAGCATAGTGCATTTTGGCAGAGTAGGCTTTATTTGAAGTGTTACAGTTGTCAAGAGAGGACTGACTGGTTTGATCCTCCACCCCCCCACCTTTTGTAGTGCTCTGGCAGGATGTAGGATTTGTTATTTCCTCAATGAGTGGGCCAAAATTTGATCTTTTAATTTAGGGATAAATTACTGGTTTCTACACTGAAAAGGTAGTCTCGTGAGTGTACCTTTATTAGCAGAGATTGATCTTTTCGATGAAAGGATCCTCTAGAGGGCAAATAATAAAGAATTTTTCAGGTTTTTTTTTTGTTGTTTGTTTTGGTAGTCTGTTTTTTTTTTTTTTTCTTCTTCTGGTTGGGACATTATGAGGAATAGTGTATCAGATGGATTTCTGACCCAGAGAGCTGTCAGAGCAAATTTTGCAGGGAGTAAGTGTATGCCAGATTTTAAACCATTGTGGATTGAAAATTATTAGTTTCAGTCCTGTAATCTTACTTGTCAGGATTTTTTTTTTTTTTTCTGTTCTTACTTCGGTTGTTTTACGAGATGATACAGATTTCTTGCCTCTTCGGAAGCTCACCAAGTGGTTGACCAGGAATGGGTGAGGAAACGCTTCAAAAGAAGAAAACCTGTTATAAAACCTTTCTTTTCCTTATGCCCTCTTCCTTTCTTCAGGAGGTCAGGTAGAGTCCAGCACTGCCGGATCCGTTCTTCAAGTGATGGGGACACTGTGAAATACTACCTGACAGACAACCTCACTTTTGATAGCATCTATGATCTCATTCAACACTACAAGGAGGCCCACTTGCGATGTGCTGAATTTGAGCTGCGTCTGACTGATGCTGTGCCTAATCCCAGCCCTCATGAGACTAAAGAGTACGTACAGCAGAAGGCAAGCACCAGCATTGTTATGTCAGTGTCCTTTGCATTTTTTTAGATGGTCTCAGATTTTTGCATAGAAAATTCCCTGGATTCAGAGGAGCACACCTGGGTGTTGCTTGTCCGCGGATGTCATAGGAATAGGCTTCCCTGAAAGATGCTGAGTAAGATCACTGACTTTGTGAGAACCTGGTACAACAGAGAGCAGTCACTGGGAAACCAATTTACTAGCAGCAACTAGGAAAATCAGTGAGAACTGTAATGCTGTGGAAGTGTGCCAATTCCTTCTTTCTCTGCTCAGTGTTTTACAACACCCAGTGGGTTGGATTAGCTATTTAGTAGTTGACTGTGGTCTGGCAACTAAGTGGTCATGGTCTGTGCCATCTGGAAACTCTATTACTGGGGCAGTGAGCCCAAACAGTTACGTTTTCCTAATCCCGCCCTCCACCTCACCCCTGTCAGAGTTGATTAGGCTGACTTCAGCCCATGCTGATAGGAAGTAGTATAGCTTGGTGTTTATATCCAGCTGGTATTTGCCTGATGTAGATCCTGGGCCGAGCTTGCTCTTGTTTGCTGGCAGAACACTGTAATCACTGCCCTTTGTTCTGTTTTCTTTGCAGTGAGGAAAAAGTAAATCTGCTTTGCATGTGAAATATTGATCTGTGACTTTAAACTTCTTTTTTTGTGTGTCCCTCCCCCCCTCAGGGTCTAGGAGTCACTGACCACCCGTAGATAACTTTGGAAGCTAGTGAGAGGGGAGGGTAGAGTTTAAGGGTTAGGCTTTCCTGCCTTTCTGTATAAGGTGGAGATGTACTGCCAGTACAAGAGGCCACAGCTTCACTGATGGCACATTAGGTCCAAGATAGGTCCATCCCTACAGTGAAAGATAAAATCAAGCTCTGAATAAAAGAATTCAAATTCCTGGTGTTTTTCTTTTGTCTGTGTTTGGGCTTTTCCTTAAATCTACTATGTCAAAACTGAATAAACTGCTGAAAACTGAATGGCAGACTAAAAGCAGGATCCAGTGCCTTTGTTTCAGGAAGAAATGCAGATTTATGTTTTTTGATTTCAGACAGACAAGGTATTCTGATATATTCTTGATGCTTTCATCCAAAATAAGCTGCTGTGTTACAGTGTTTCGTAATGAGCTGCTGTCATAGGTGGCAAGATGGGGAAAATCTAATGCATAATTTTTTTTGTAATGTTTGAAACTATTGTTAATAACACTGCCTGTTATTCTTACTGAATGACATTTGACAAGCTTTGTAATCCTTTGTCCATTTTGATTTTTAACTGTTGTAGTTGGTACTATAGCAACTTGAGTCGTGGAGAGGCAGAGGACATGCTGATGCGAATTCCTCGAGATGGAGCCTTTCTGATTAGAAAGAGAGATGAGCCTGATTCATTTGCCATGACTTTCAGGTAAGAAAAGACAGATATGACTACATTACCTAGTAGTCCAACAATGTTCTGTTTTTTCTTATTTAAAAAATACTGTGGTCTTTTTAGAGTCATAAAATTCTTGCTTTCAAACTTTGAGTAATTAGCATGGTTGATTTGAGCAGCAGGTCCACGTATGACAATGTGTACAAGAGTTAATTTGTGACTGGAATAAACCTTTATGCCCAAGAATATTTGGGCACTGACTGTCCCTTTCTTCCCATGCAGAACTGTGCATGGCCCTTCTTCACTTCCTTGACACTCCTTACTACAGGGTATTATTTTGAAGTTTTCTTTGGTGCTGGTTCAGCAGTGATTCTAGGTCCCTAGAAATCCTACCCTGTCATATAACTGACCAAAATGAAATGTCAAAATGAAATTGTCGGCTTTTCTTGCCAGGGAAAATATTTTTGAAACTGTGGTTCTTGCAACAACATTAATAAAATGTATAGAATTGTGGTGTTCTTCATTGTGCCTTCAAATCAGATTGCGTTTCTCTGAAAATGCATATTTCTGCAACATATAAAATTGCTTTGGAAAAACAAGTATTTGTTTTCCTCTTATTTACATGCCTTACTGTGTATTGAAGATGTCCAGAATTCCCCAGTTCCTTCTGTACTTTGGTTTGAAGCTTTCTGCTGTTACCAAGGTTGATATTGAAGTAACTTGAGCTGCAGCATCTCAATAAAACCATTTCACAGTGGGGAAAACAAGAAGTACCACAACTTCAGCAGCTTGAAAAGGATGCAGGGGTCTTCTGTGGGTGGAATGGTTGTCAGTGTACGGTTTTACTGTTACCAGTGCAAGCATGAACCTTGTGTTCAAGCACAAGAGATTTTTTTTTTTTTTTTCCTTTCAAAATTGATTCTTGTAGTTATCAAAATGATTATAGGGAAGAGACAGCTAGTCGTTTTGAGGGGAGTGTGTCTATCACTTAGGGACAGCAGCAGATCATCATCATCAGATTCCAGAGAGAATCCCAGTCTGATCAGAGACATTTGTGTTAGTATGAAGATGACACAATACCTATCTGTAGGGGAAAAAAATAGGGAAATTTAATCTAAGCAAAAACATGGATTTGTCCCAAGGCCCTGTACGTTGTAGAAAAGTGAGAATGTCTTTTTGTGAATTTAATCAAGCAACTGGAATTCAGTTTGAATAAAAGAGGCTTTGGAAGAGGGAGAAATTATTTCATGTGATTAAGACGCACAAAGCAGTTTTGGTCCAGTTTACAGCACTGGTGCTCTCACTGCAAGTACCGATACCTTTTACAGCACCTGCAATTGTTTCACAGAGCGGAGGGGAAGGTGAAGCACTTCCGAATTCAGCAAGAAGGTCGCCATTTTGTGCTTGGAACTTCGGCCTATTTTGAGAGTTTAGTGGAGTTGGTAACGTACTATGAGAAGCATCCGCTGTACAGGAAAATGAAATTGCGTTACCCAGTGACTGAGGAGCTTCTGGAGCGCTACAGCACGGTAAGTGATGGTCTTTGTATGAGTGCCAGTTGCTGTAGCGGATGGAGTCCCAGATCTAGACCTGGGTGTGCTGGTTTTGGTTCTTGGCTGTGGTAGATGACCTTTGGGGGAGGTTAAGCAGGTAGTTTTCTTATCTGTGAAATTGAGATGGTTATACTGACTTTTCTCACAAAGGTTTTGAGATATGTGAAGGAAAGAGCTTCATCTTTGATTACAGGTCAACTCTTGCCTTCCTCATGATTTCATTAGAAAAGCTGCCCTGTGAAGTAGGGGATCATTGCTCTGCTAAAACAAGTTTTTGATAATAGTCTCGCCTGCAGTTGGCCCTGTCTTCTGTTGCTGGAGTGGGCAGAGATCTTAAAGTGATTGTGCAGATGCCAATTGCTAAGCATTTCAGAAAAACCAAAATATTCTGCTGTGCCTTTTGTTCTGGACGGGCAGTGGTATTCGCTTCACCGCACTGGAGCCATCTCAGGGATGGTGTCCAACTGCCTTCTGTGGTAAAAAGTGAGAGGTACCTCTGAAGACTCACTCTTTGAGATAAGCATGAGGAAATCTGCCCAAGAGATATTTATCTCTGTCCATTGACTAAACTAGGGGCCTGGATAATTAGCTGAGGATAGAGGCCTACTTTCTGGATGGATGTGTTCCATGAGGAGAGAGCTTTGCCGAGGTAGCTGGCTTTTGAAAAGCCTGAGGTGCTGTCTTCTGTTTTCAAATATATGTCTGTTAGAAGCTGCAGAAAAAACACATCTGTCATGTTTGAGGAAATCAAAGTCTGGTTTTTTTGTTTCTTCTGGGGAGACTAAGAGTGTGAAAAGATTTTAGATCTCAAGATTTTTTATAATGTTGTCTATAGCTAAGGTTCTGTATCCTAGGACTGGGTCCAAATGGGAACACAAGGAGAGAATAAAATGAAAAATATGACTGTGTATATTGTTTTAGAATTTTTATCTAATAGTGAAACCAATACTGAAACTAAAGTACTGTAACACAGAAATCAACTGTAGGTATCGTCTTCCCTGGTTGCACATAGAAGGGTACCTACAATCTTAAAGCTATTTGACTGGTTAAGAGATACCTTTGTGAGGTATTGCTGTTTCATTGTGTTTTACTGCTCATTAAACTGAGGCATAGACAGGTTAAATAACAAACTCATGTTCAGCTATGTTCAACTATAAAAATGAGCATAACATAGGTGTCTGGCTTCCCTCCTCTTCTGGTTGCCTGTGTATTGTCAGAAGGGTGGTTTCAGCAATGAATTTTCTATTAACATTAAGTACTTTTACAATTTTTGATTCCTGTAACTTCATTAGTTTTTTTTCCTTCTTCCTGTTTTTAGGAAAAAGATATTAACTCCCTCTATGATGTCAAGATGTATGTGGAACCCAGTGAAATCACCCCTACAGTGGTATGCTTAAAGAGAGATACTCACACTTACTGTAGACTTCTGAATATTATGAGACTTGTTTGTTGATTTCCTGTTAGCAGTAATGAAAAGGATAATTGAAAGCATTAGGCTGCTTGATTTATGGGGGACTGGACAGCAGAAATTTAAAGGGTGTGAATTTTTTCTAGCATCTCTTTAAAATTTGTACCCACACGTTTTCTTGTGTGCAAATCCTGTATTGATTCATCTATACTGGGAATTTGGGCTCTTTTTGCTATTGAGTCTGTGGAAGTGATTTGATTTGGCATGCATGCTTATGCAGGTATGCCCCCAAATTAAATAACTTACGAGAAGATTAAATTTGAGAAGGCCAAATCTTCATGGAAAGAAAGTGCAATATGTAAACCCCAAGTGTGCATGTCTGTGCAGGTCTGTGTTTATGAGCAGTTACTTGTCTGTGCACAAAATTGTCGCAGTTCCGTTAGCAAACACGGCCTGCATGCACAAATAGGTGCAGAGTTTATTTATGTGCTTTCTATATAAAAATGGTGTCTTTGGTTTACTAATGAGTTATTAAAATTTGTCGTCTTTTAAGATATGTACATAATGTTATAAAAACAAGTGGCACAGCAAACATCTACTTATCTCTAACTCTTGTTAGGGCCTGCCTACTTGTAAATTCTCATAAAAGTTCACCTGCTTGTAAATTTTGTAGCTGTAATTCTTTTTAGTCTTTTTTGCCAATGAATTTGCATTGCTGCTGAAGAGTTTGGGTAGTAAATTCAAGATAGAGAAATTGCTTGTCCTGCTAAAACTGGATGTCTTCCTAAAGGAAACGTGACCAGCGGGATAGCTGATGTGGTTTTGAGGTGGAGGCTTTGTAGGCTTTAACTCCAACTGCGTATGAGTACATGTAATGAAGATAGAGGACTGATATTTCACTGTGTGGTTTTCTTTTTTTTTTTCTTTCTTTTTTTTTCCTACAGTAATTATGTTGCAGCACCCATAAAAGAAAGATTCTTTTTTTCTTTTTCTTTTTTCCAAGCTGATAATTGAAGAATAGCAGTTAAGTAGCATCATTTGCTTCCACCAATAGATGTCACTCTGGAACTTTAGTATTATGTTTTCTAAGCTTCATAACAAAAAAAGGGATCCAATCCCCCCCTCCTTTTTTTTTTTTTTTTTTAAAGATTGTATTATTGATTATTTTATGACCCGTCCCCCTAGATGACCCCTTTGCTCTGTTTCTCTTAAAGCCTCAGAGAACAGTGAAAGCCTTGTATGACTACAGAGCCAAAAGAAGCGATGAATTGAGCTTCTCTCGAGGAGCTTTAATTCATAATGTCACAAAGGAAACTGGAGGCTGGTAAGGACAAAGATTCCTCATAGGAGAACTTCTGGTGACTTACTAGATGGAGGAAAAAATTGAGCTTTGGGTAGTAGTTTTTAAAAACTTTGCCTGTTGTCTGATGGCTGCTTATTAACTGTGGCCTTATAAATCTTAATGCCAGTGTATTTAAAAAAAACCAAGCCCAACCCCCTCATCCTCAAGTCTCCTTTCATGTCTTTTCCATTTTTCTATCCTACAGCAATAACCTCAGCCTGCAGAACTTCCATAGCCCAGTGTGTCCAGTATTTTTCCTTTACTATGTTCATCCTTCCCGAACACTTGTGTATTCTGGGAAGTCACGCATCTATTACCATTGTCGTCACTGCTCTGTTTCTTTCCTTGCTCTGCTAAGTACTTTGCAGGAATCAAACCCACCTTTTTTAGTTATCTGTACAGTCTCCTTTCATAAGAGGTTTTCTTTCGTAGCTGGCTTGTAAATTGCTTGGAAAGCTTGGGAATCTAATGTTTCCCTGTAGTTTCTGCAGGGTAATCAACCCCATAATAATATTTTTAGTACTGGAGGGGGAAAAAGCCTCTTAAGTCATTAATTGCAGTTTACAGTAACTGTAATCCCTCTGAAATCATCTGTTACTACAGTTAACGATCACTTTGTTAGAGCTTTTAGCTACTTCATCACTTATATTTCGGTGATAGCCAGCTAGACAAGCTAGTATGGGGTATTAATGACCAATTTCTTGAAGATTATGGCTTCATTAATGGCCTATTGAAGCTCTTTAACTATTTTTTCCTCTATATATACTTTTCTTTTTAAATTCAGGTGGAAGGGGGATTACGGAGAAAAAGTCCAACACTATTTTCCATCTAATTATGTTGAAGACCTGTCATCTGATAACTCTGCAGAGCTTGAAAGCCAGGTGAGGGTTAAAGTTTGTCCACTACGTTTCCATAGAAGATGCTACCTACTGGAAGTGGAATTCTGGTTTATAGAATTATGACTCTGCATGCTGTGCTTGAGAGAACACAGTATAGAGAAATGAATGCATTCTTCACTGTTCTCTGCTGCTGAATGTCTTTGTCAGGACATCCCTCATAGAAAACTACTTAAGGAGATAGCTGATATGGTGGCATTTTAGGAGATTATAATGATTTCCTGCTAATGAAAATCATACCAGTTTAGATTTTTCAGATAATTTGGCTAAACAATTATGTGCCTGAAACTTTTAACTAGTTTGTCTGTATAATTACTGCCTCCATATTTGCAAATAGGAAAACTATGTGTCCAAACACATCTTACTAGCCATTTCACACTCCGTTATTAAGTTTTTATGCATAACTAACCCTATACTGTTTGTCAAAAGTGTCTAAAAATCTAGTCCAGAGTCTTGGACAAAGATCTCTTCAACAAAAGAAAACAAAAATCCATAGTAAGCATTTTGACATTTTTGAGTTTTAAAAATGAAGCGTTTAATTCTTTTGTTGTTCTGAAGCTCTTCCAATGATTTGCCAGGAGTCTTTGGAGGAAAACACGTGTACTAGATTTCCCGCCCTGGTCATGGCAGCTTTAAACAGACTTGAAAAATGAGCAGTTGTGTCAGGACAGAAGCTGCACTCCTCATTTTGACTACTCTCACTATAGAGAATCTCATGTGTTTCTCAAAATGAGAAATTCTTGATATGGAAACAGGCTTTTAAACATTATAGTCGGCATGCTTTCAGTGAAACTGAGGCTAGATTTAATGGTGCGTGTTTATTATCTGTTAATGTCCTGTGCATATTCACTCAAGATTTAGGGTCAGATTTTACTCATGTTTTTCAGATTATCGAGGACAATCCATTAGGCTCTCTATGTCGTGGCATACTGGTACTCAATACATACAATGTTGGTATGTATTTTCTGATGCTTACATGTGTAGTCCTGAGCTTTCTGTGTTGAGTAGACTCTTTTATGTTTAGCAGGGAAGGTTTTTAAAAAAACCCTAAAAACCAAAACAAAACACCTGCTTGTATTAATATAACTAATACAATTAATATGATGAAACTTTATGATACTAACTGTTGCAATAAATCAACAATGACAGCTTAGAAGAACAACTGTTGAATTTTAGTATGAATTTTTTGCTACTGTGTTGCCTAACAGTGAAAATGCCCCAAGGGAAACACAGAAAGTCTTTTGTCTTCATTCTGGAACCTAAGAATCCAGAAGATCCATGTATTGAGTTTGCAACTGATAAAGTAGAAGAACTCTTTGAATGGTACCAAAGTATCCGTGAAATCACTTGGAAAACTACAGAAGAGGTATTGATAAAAATCTACCCATTTTTTCTTTTTTATAATGTAGTGCTATAAATTTACAGTAGGATTTGTCTTTAGCTGCTGTACACTGCTAAACCTTGCTAACGCCTGGTCCTTTGCTCTCTTGCGTATTGCTGTTTGTCTGTTCATTTTATTGATACTGTGAATCTTGTTCCCTAAACTCTTTGGGAATACTACATAAATTAGTATTTTATGTAAATTTATGTTAACAGGAGTTTTTCAGCAGAGTACTGTCTGTGTTGCACCCTACATCTCAGTGGAGAAGTGTGCTTAATAGTACAAAGTAGATATCATTACCATTTTACATCTGGTTACACTGGTTCAATCGTAGTATTAAACAGAAGAAACTCAGATATCAGACTGTTCTGTTCAGAGTTGTGAATCCACTAGTGAGTATATGTGAAATGTGAGCTGCCTTTGCCTAAACTCTTCTTAATCCTGTTTACTACCTCTGCTTTCCAGTGAATGCAGTGGCAGTGATAGGGAATTGTTTAGCTAATACTTTACTTATTCGTAACTAATAGGCACATTCTGGATTTACCAGATCTTCAATAGCAGTATTTCCAAATCCTTGCGTAAAGATTAAAGGCTTCTGCCTAAGTTTAGCTTCTACGTCCCTCTACAAGTACTGCCGCTTAGACATTCTTCAGGACTTGCTTTTCCTGTTCTGATGTATTGATTTACCTCCCTGTCATCTTTTCTAGTATTTAAGAAGTCTTTGACATGACCAAAAAGCCCTTACAATGACTATGCTTAAGTATACTCTTTTCTTTGTTGCTTTTATTCACTTTTTATTGTTAAGTGGGTGATATGAATGATGGAAAATATGTTTCAGTATCATGTTGGCTCATGCTGTTTATCTGTCATCTGGAGTGATAATGCTCTGAGGGTCATCATAATCCTATTTATAGCAGGCAAGTTGGTGTCTCAAGCAGAGGACTGCAAATTCAGCAAGGGAAGAAGCAACAGGAGCTGTTGACCTATTGTTGGGGGAGGAGAGATACAGTTCTTATGCCAGGCTTTCATTTAGAAATAAAAATGAGAAAAAGAGAAACATGACCTAGAAGAAGTGTCCCTAAATGGAATGCTTTTTATGGTACATCAGTGGCTCTTCAGGAGCTTGGCAGCTTTTTCTCCCTCTGTACAGTTAGAGAAGTATTAAACAGTCTGTGTTAAAAGATGCTTTAAAACTCATTTCTGTCAGTCAGGAGGCTTTTCTCACAGTGTGGCCTCTGCAAAGTTCACGTGGTAGACTGCTGCATGGGGAGGGGAAAAAGATGAGGAAAGCTCCTTTTTGCCAGCACAGTTAACAGGCTGAATTTTGGGGAAGGAAGAAGCATAGTGAGTCAACACTGTGCTACAATACGGTACAGGTGTCTTATGAGTTTATTTTTGGGCTGTGTCCATTATACACAAAAAGTAAAACTAAGCATCACGTATCTTGCCATCTCTGTTTAATACTAACACTTGCCATGCTCCTAGGAACGGTTGTTCATTGCTAGCTTTCCTGCTTGGTTATCACTAGAGGGTTATGTCTAAAGCTGAGCTCATGGCATCTAGAAGTGGTCCTTTGCTATTTGGAGCTCTGATTACTGTTGAGCAATGTCTAGGAAACTGTGATGGATCACTAAGTACAATGAGGTTTGTACAGCTTTTTCCCAAGGATATTTCCAAGTCTAAACGCCATATTCCTCTTTGCTTTACTTAGTCTTCAATGTATAATCGCTGGTTCAGTGAAACATTCTGGAAAGCCATGGCTCCCTAGCTCTGATTTTCATTCCTCTTCAGTTTGTCTTGTTGAGGGAATTCTTTTGGAAGACTTCCTAATTGCTGCTGCTTCATAACCTCTTGTACCAAAGCTAACTGCTGTTCAGCATGGGACTCTTCTAACATGTTTTATCTTGTAATTGCTTCTTATGTCTGAAGAGCCTCCAGCCCAAATGTCTCTACTCAGGACAAGTCTTTCTGATTTCAGTAGTTCCCAATCTGATTGCAGGGACCGTTGCTCAGCTTCCACAGAGCAGGTCTTGCAAACACAGAAGTAGATAGTGCGTTTATTACTGATGATAACAACAAGATTGCATATGATTTTCCATACATAACATTATTGGTTTGGTGCGTAAATAGAAAACTACAGGAATGATGCTCATAGGGTTTGAATTTAGCTGTTTGGGAGTTAATAACAAGACTTAAGTCCTGCTCAGGATTGTAAATAAATAGACACTTCACTACCCTTTGCATTTTTCTTGCATACATTTGCATTTATATGAGGTATAGAGTTGAGAATGTAACTAATGAGTAGAGCCACATTAAAAGAAAAAAAAATTGTTGCCAGGATTCTGAGTAGAACTGATCAGGGAAGCACTAAACACTTGCTTAAACAAAACCCAAAACAACACAACAACTCCCCCCAAAAAACACACCCCCAACTAAAACCCAAAACCGCTTGGTTAACCTGTTCTCTGAATTGGGTCTTAAAGTACATTACATCTATGCAAGTGTCTAAAGTATCAGATAGGAATCTGGGCAACAAAGAATGCGTCAACTTTGTAATTTCATTAGAGTATACCCTGGAGTTACTGTACCATAATACTCAGTGTATCTGTAATCTAAAACTTTGTTACGTTTTACAGGAGAACAGGAGGAAATACTGGGAAAAGAATCAATTGATTGCTATTGAATTATCTGATCTGGTAATCTACTGCAAGCCAACAAGCAAAACCAAGGACAATTTAGGTATTTCCTTTAATATTACATCGGAATTTTACCCTTTTTACTATCTTTACAGGTGTTAGTTGAAATTTTAGAAGGGAAGATAAAATCTATCCTTTCTCTGCTGGAAAACAAAATTCTGCCTCACCCATGCAATTTTCAGTGGCACTTTGAAATTGTACACTAGGGAACTTGATGCTATTCAACTGTAACAAAAAAACTGTCACAAATTTCTAACTAGTTAACTGGAGACACCCTCTTGTATTTGTCTTTCATGGGGAAGCTCACTAGTTATGTGTCAACTGACTTTTTTGAGATGAAAAACTGGCTGAACACTTGTGATTTGTTTGTAAAAACCTTCAAAATGGATTTGCCATGCATTATATAATTTTACTGTAAGAACCTGTTTGCCATTTATGTAAGCTATTGGAATGGTATATGGTTTCATAATATAAATGAGAACTGGGGTCTGTGTAAGTGCGGGTGTGGAATCTGACACTGAAATATGTACTTCTTATTCCAGTTTTTTGTCATTACTGCTGGAGAAGCCAGCAAATGTGCCATTTTTCTTTAAGTTTCTTTGCAAACGTTTTTAATAAGCTGTCAGTGTGGTTAAGGCATTATAATTATAGTCATTGTTTGAGGCATTGGCTAACCCTGGCTCACCCTTTCTTGTCCCCGTTTAAACCCAGGAAAAGATGTCTCATTTAAATATGTGTTATAGTGGTCAGAAGTACATGATTAGCAATGATGAGTTGAGAACATGACTATAGACTCTTATCTGCCCTGCTGCAAAGCATGTGGCAAGCAGGCAATTTTAACTTTCAGACTTGATGCTCAACCAGTTTGCTGTGTCTGCATGAAAACTGTGCCAATTACTGCATTAAAGGACAAAGCAAAAGCAAAGTAAAACAAAGTGTTAGCAGAAATGCAGTATAAATGTCGACTTCTTTCTTCCTTTAGTAACCACTCTTTTTCCTCACTACCCTGTGTAGAAAATCCTGATTTCAAAGAAATCCGTTCTTTTGTGGAAACCAAGGCAGAGAACATTGTTAAGCAAAAGCCAGTTGAGTTGTTGAAATACAACCTCAAGGGACTGACACGTGTCTATCCTAAAGGACAGAGAGTTGACTCATCCAACTATGACCCATTTCGCCTCTGGCTTTGCGGCTCCCAGATGGTGGCTCTTAACTTCCAAACTGCAGGTAATATTCTCTTTAAAAAAGGATCTAATTCACCTTCCATTTCACCATAAACAAGCCCCTTTCTGGCCCCTCTGCCATTCTAGTCACTGTGGCTGTCCTGTTTATTTGTACTTCCCAGCAAGAAGGGATGTGCAATAACTGAAGTTTGGTTTTGAACATGTGGATGGCCTGATAGAGCTGGTCCCCAAAAATCAGTCTCCAAAAGCCCTGTCTCTGAGCCTAACTAGCCCCGAAGTCTCAAAGGTTTATTTCACCTTGATCTCTTTGTGATAAGCGAGCAGAGATATTTACAGCAAGTTTCAGGTGAATGAATAGTTGTACAGCCACAGGGAAGGCTGTACTCCACTTTCTGGTAAGGGCTAGCTAGCTTATGACATGTTGATAGGAAAAAAAATTGTGAATGGAGATGGATTTATTGGGATTAAAATTGGTGAGAAATGGCCTGTCAGGTTCAGTTACTGAAGGGAACCGAGCCTTCCAACTTACCTTTCCAGCTCTTTCTGATAAAGTGGTGACCAGAAAAAATTACAGAGGAGCCATTAGTCTGGTACTTTCTTAGCTTTATTCAAATGGGAATCTTCTGTTACAACTCTTTAACTCTCTCCCTAGATAAATACATGCAGTTGAACCATGCCTTGTTTTCACTTAATGGACGCACTGGCTATGTTCTGCAGCCGGAAAGCATGCGAAATGAAGAATATGACCCAATGCCAAATGACTCGAAGAGGAAATTGCAGATGATTATGACAGTGAGGGTAAATCTCTTTTGTAAATTATGTTTTTTACAAGTCATAAATATCTATAAAAATAAAACTATTATGTTTCAGAGCAAGATCTGACAGATTGTCAAAATACTGTTTTTAAATGTCAGTGTGTTTGAGAATAAAACTAATTCCACTGGTTCCTGAAAAGAAATATATATCTTTATCACGCTAATGAAGCACATGCTATAGGACTGAAAACACAATCCTGGGATAATTTTATATAATTGCTAATAAAAATTCCAAATGAACTAACTTGCATTTCCAATCTAATGACTTCTCAATAGAAGGGTCCTATTGCAAATTCGTTAGCAGCAGACTAACTAGTTCAGAGATTTCCAGTGTGGAAGAAAGATATTTATAATGAACTATAGAAACTAAGCCGAAAAAATAATAAGCTGATTCCCCCCTTCATCATATTTAGTACACTGTGACTTAATCAGTGTCATTCTCATTTTTCATGGAGACGTGTTTATTATTTGAAAATTACGCCATGTTGTCTTCTGGTACCAAACAGGAATTGAACTTGTTTCTGTTCTCAGTTGCTCTACAGTAAGAGATGTCCTTTAAAAATATGTTTTCTGAGAAAGAAGAAACACATAACTGCTTTTCACTACAGTTTAGAGAAGAGGTAAACAGGGGCTGTGGATGTAAAGCAGGAATGTCTTAAAATAGATATGTAATAAAGACTGAGGAAAGATAACAAAACTTACGTTAGAGGCCTGTTCTGGAACTGCACACTGTCTGTAATGAATGTCACCTACAGTATCTTACAATGAAAATCATTGGGTTACCCAAACAATGGAAGATATTATTATTGGTGGCACAGATAGTATGTTTAATACATGCAAACATATTCAAGAGAGGGAGTGTGTATTTTTGCATGTTCTTCGGGATTTTTTTCCCTCCCTCTAGTTCTGTAGGCTACCTTCTGTACAGAAATAATGATGCCAAGTTTCCTTTGGAGGTGGTTATAATTTACAGTTGCTTTTGCAGGTTTTAGGTGCTCGTCATCTCCCTAAACCTGGTAGAAGCATCGCTTGTCCCTTTGTAGAGGTAGAAATTTGTGGGGCTGAATATGATAACAACAAATTCAAGACAACAGTTGTGAGTGAGTATCTGCAGTTTTCTGTGTTGTAGGGATATGGTTATACTTCCAGTGCACTTAAATAAAGTGAGTAGAGGATGACCATGAATTTATGTTGTCTGTAATTGGCCAGCAACTGATATAGGGAGGAATAAGTTAACTGTTGCTCTGGACTGATGAGTCATACGATATTATTGTCTTGCTTGCCTCAGGGCCGGTTAATTTGAGAAACTTCAATGTATATCAAATTTAGAAAAAAAAGTACAGTTGCAGTTTGTGTAAAACAAACCAAAAAAAGTTGCAGTTATGTTTTTGCATATGCATGTTTGTGTATTTGCATATTTTAAAAAATTGCTGTCTTGACAGTGCCTCCAAGAGTGCTAGTCAGTTCCCAAAAGTCTGGCCCAAAATGGGGAGTTACTACTGTGAGTTCCAGACTGTGTTTAAATAAACTCGGGTTCTAAGACTAGCATCCCCTTGGAGACAGCTTGGGTATGTAGGGCTTGCAATGCAATAGAAGTTTGATCAAAGCTCACTCCTGCTGAGTTTTGGATAATGGATGTGTGTTTGTGTGTGTGTGCATGTGTGTTTGTGTGTACACGAGCTTTATTTAAGTGCCCTGAAATGGGACAATATCTCAGCCACTTAATATTTCACCGTTTAATATTTCTGGATGCAGCAGTTTTCCTCTAGAAGACAAGAGGCTTTGCTCCTAATTATCCAAACCACTGATACCAGTGGAAAATAAACACAGAATCAGGAGCAGAATGTGCATTGTGGCTCTTCAGTACTTGAGAGACGAGGATTATGGTTTTACTGTATTGTGGGAAGTGACCAAGACTTTAGAGGGCAAACTTCCTGGCTGTGTCACACATACCAAATTACTTGGTGTTCTATAAATGACTGTAAGAGTTGGGCCATTGTACATTAGCCTTCCGAGTGCTTTTCATGCTTTTACTCTGATACGGAGCATGAGGCTCATGAATATGAGCAATGAATTAGTTTTTTTTTACAAATACATGTCCAAGGAGGTTTTATGTGTTTAAATACAAATAATAGTTTTTCTTCATGGATTTCCATCCCTGCCAAGTTTCCTCCTATCCCCTGCCCCAAATAAACAAATACAAACCTTCTGAAGCAAGGTTACAAC
Organism: Aptenodytes patagonicus; assembly: GCF_965638725.1. Taxonomy (NCBI): domain Eukaryota; kingdom Metazoa; phylum Chordata; class Aves; order Sphenisciformes; family Spheniscidae; genus Aptenodytes; species Aptenodytes patagonicus. The sequence continues at coordinate 5,363,646 of NC_134959.1, read as the reverse complement.
AGGAGGCAGATGGTAAATAGGATTTTTGGGCCTTTGTAGCCCCAGAAAATGTCCTGGGATACATACCCATATGTGAATGAAGTGAAATTACTGCTTCATACTGCAAATGTTTCCTTTTCCTTACAGATGACAATGGCCTTAATCCAGTTTGGGCACCTTGTCCAGAGCAAGTGAAATTTGAAATTTATGATCCAAATCTAGCGTTTCTGCGCTTTGTTGTTTATGAGGAGGATATGTTCAGTGATCCCAATTTCTTAGCACACGCCACTTTTCCCATCAAAGGAATCAAATCAGGTAAGATCAGTGGGTATAATAAGGGGCTAAGTCAGAAGGATGCTGTTCAGCATTGTTGTATTGTGACTTTGCTCTCAGTAGCAGCTACAATGTGCCAAAGGACAAGTGCTCTTTTGATCTGAGTTCCTTTAATCCATTGTTTATTATGATACTGGCTGTGTAGCCTGTATGTATTTAAAATAATCCTCTCACCCTCTTGAAATTCCTTTTTAAAAATTAAGATAGGAAAGCATTATGTAGAATAATTTGCACTGTCTTTACCACATACTCCATTTCAGCAACAGGGTTATGTGCTCTGACTAAAATCTGGGAAGGCTCTTTTTCTGTTTTAGTGTCAGTGCATTTGTTTTGTTTATTATCTTAGATGTGGATGTACGTAGAGTAAGTTTTCTCCTTTCCTCTGCTTCTGGCTTTAGTTTTCAAGAGCATGTGAAATCACGTGTTTCTCAATTTTGCCATTCTTGCCTTTTGCTTCCCTGTAATTGTCATAGCAAAGCCTGCTCTTGGCAGCAGAGCATTTGAGCAATGAAGAATCTGTTAGCCCTCAGGACTGTATGCACCATTTTTGTGACTGCAGATAACCCTTTGCCTTGACTCTAATTGTCCTTTGTATATGTTCCTCCCCCGCTAGGTTTTAGGTCAGTTCCTCTCAAGAACGGCTATAGTGAAGATATAGAGCTGGCTTCACTTCTGGTTCACTGTGAAATGCAACAAGTTCTGGTGAGAACCACTGGGGTTTTTTTTGTGCACTTAGAGTGTATGTTACCAGTTCTTTGTGGAAACCAGGAAATGAGGATTTAGTTTTCTGTTCTGTGCTACTGTCAGGCATTTCTTCTGCAGGTACTGGGGAAGACCAATAGTACAAATTGAGTTAGTCTCCCTCTGGGTGGACAGATTACGTAGTTGTTAAAAGAAATAATGCACTAGCAAAGCCTCATTACCTCCACTAGTTTTTGCTGTAACAGCATGGTCATTGTCTTCCCCTGTTAACGGACTGATGCCATGCAAAGGTAGGTAAATTCAGCTTTGACTTTGTAGAATAATCTTTTTTTAAAGGTAAAAAGAAAAAGAAATCACTTTAGGAAGAGAAGATAGTAATTTCTCCCAGTATTTCATTAAAATAAACAATGCATCAGGTGGAAGACATATTCTGGTTCCTACAGAAGTGCTGATCTGCTTCTTTTAAGCCTCTCTAAAACACCTAATTGAAGTACTAATATTTTTAAACATACAGGGGAAAAAATAATGATGCATCCTTGCTCATGAAGCCAGGCATTAAAGTGGCTGATCTGTGAACAGCGTTTGTTGGTGTTCCAAAGGTGCTGCTGCATATGTTGATTTGAAGCGGGATTATTCTCAGACTCTCTCAATCTCAATAATATTTTATGTAATTTAAATACACTGGTGTAGGGGCCATGTGATGAAAGTTTAAAGATGCTTCTGGGAAGTGGGTATTTCAGGGTGCTTTACAGTACCCTTCCGATTCAGAGAAAAAAAAAAAGAAGTCCAACTTCCTATTTGTAGTCTTCTACCACCATTCAGGCTTTATGCTGCAGTTCACACCAGTGTACATTATTTTTCCTGATTAAAACACCAACTTCTGCTAACTGTAAGTCGTTATGTCTCTGGAGGGATTTGTGCCTGCAGTTGCATACACTGAAATGGAAATTACTGAATTCAGTCACATTCTTCTTCACAAAGGAGTGGCAGCCTTTTCCAAACAACCTTTGTCAAGGTTTTTACAAAGCCACCTTATAACACATGATGTAAAATGACTGTGTGTAATGACAGTGTTTGGCAGCCGTGGTAGGTTCCTTCTGTTGGCTAGCAGAGTCACGAGAGCAGGAGAGGGCTAGAAGCTGAGAGCAAGTGTTTGTGTGTGTGTGTGTGTGTGTAAACAAGAGAGACCTATGTCCTTTGAAGATAACGTTTAAAATATTCATATTTCATGGACACAAGTCTGATAGAGGAGGCCTGATAAACTGCTGGTTTTTGGCTTGCTGCCTTTGAGAAAACTGGCAGCAACTCACCATTGCCTAATATATTGAATATGGACATCACTTGTAGATATATTGCAAATTCCTCCTGCCGTGGTTTCTCTCTTCAGAAATTCAGATCACTATTTGCCTGGGGCAGGAGTAGCTCTTAAATTGTTGTTCATAGCAGCAGTATGTCTCCCAATCTGTCAGCACCAAGTCCTTTGACAGTAGCACATTTCGCATTCTTGAAGCCCCTTCTGCTTGTTAAGCTAAATGAAGATGCAGCACAGCTCTGTATTTTTACAATGTCTGATGTCTCTGGGTGGTAATGCAGTGGCAGGAGAACGTTCAAAAATTTTCCCTTTTGTTTGGCAGTCTGCAACAAACCAAGACTTGCCATAGTTAATCAACTTCTAGAACTTTTGCCAGATCATCCAAGAAGCATCAGAAAAGATCAAGGCTGTCTCCATCTGTTCTTCTGCCTTTTTTTTTTTTTTTTTTTTTAAATGATGACCCTCCATAAAATGATATAATTTAATAACAGGCCTGTTTATATAGAGAGCCCATCTGCATAACCTTGGAGATGAAATACAAAATTATAAAGGGGAATTACAGATGGCTGTGGAATTTCTCAGGAATAGAGAAGCAAGAATATTGTAGACGTAAGCATGCGTGTTTATGAATTATTATGTGGGGCCTTATGCAGTTTCTGTTGAAATTAACTGGTTTTCTTGATATTGTAGAAATTGTACTGTACTGAGGTTGTTGTTACATTTAGAAGCATGTCTTATTTGCTTGAAAATTGATTTACTTGCTTCAGAAAGTGTGTGTATATCTTCAGCATTTTCTGATTACAATCAGCCTCAATAGTGTATATGTTTTTAACATAAAGATTGAAGCTGACATTCTTAAATGGGGTTTTAAAGTCTAGTTTTGTGGATACATTTATTTACAAGAACAAATAGTAGAACATATGAATCTTGATGATTACATCTGCAAATTGGTAATTGGCAACTGGCAATCTGCTTTTCCCTTTGCAATTTGGGAATGCAAAGTTTCCTTCCCCTTTTAAGAAAAAAATAATAAAAAAATTACTTTTTAAATCTTAATCAGTAGCATAGCACTGAGGCTGTTTCAGTTGCTTCAACCCATACCTGGCTAGGAATGTGTTTCGGGAGGAAAAAGAAGGTTTAGAAAAGGATCTTGTTGCCCTAACTGAAACCACTTGGGTATGTTGCTAACCTATCAATTTTCCTAGGTCTGAACTGAGTGCAGAAAGAGGCATTCTTATTAGTATGCTGCCTCTCAAAATGTTTGGATTTATTACATTTATTGATTGCATGTCATTTCTTGTAGGATGAGTATCTTTTTTTGCTGCTGATGTGAAAATTAAGACTTCAGTCCTGCCAGTACTATTCCCCGCTAGTAACTCTATAAAGGAGGCAGCTTTTGCATCCAAAGTTTTGAAGTATTAAAATAATTTGAAGTCATAAAGGGAATCCTGATGATTATTTTATGCTTGTGGAATATTTTGAGACCTTCTACTGTGGGCCACATATAACAACAGAAACTCAGACTGCTGCAAATTATTCTTCAAATACTTAAGTCAGTTCCCCTGCAAGTATTGAATTGCCATAGCTACATAGAAACACAGGATCTGTCCTTCTTTCTTGATCATCTGAGTACTTGCTGCTATTAGGGGTCCTATTTACTAGTCAGTATTTCGACCTTTAGTCTAGATTTCAATAGGAAAGCACCAGGATTGGTAGTATGTCATGTAGTACACAAATATGATGGAAGAGTAAAAAATATTAAACTTTTTAAAAAGTATTTTTAAAACTGTTATAATCTGATAACCCATCATGATACACCATTTGCTGTCCTTTCCTCAGCAGACTGACATGCTTTATTAGGGAAAAATATTCCAATAGAAGTGTTTAGATACACACGTTTCATGACTTGTGCTGGAATGTCCCTGATGCCCCCATTAGAAGGTATGGCTGGTCATACTGTGGGGCTGAGGGGTTTCTTTAGTGCTTTCTTAGTTTCTGTAAACATTCCAGAAACATCTTATAAAACTAATTTTATAAAACATTCTATAAAGCTAATGGAATGTGTTTAGGAGAACAAAATAATCCCCCGAACTATGATTCTGTGTCATTTTGGCTATGTGTCTTGCAAGTTATGTTGATTTCCAATATTCTTTTGAAGGAAAGTGAAGAAGAGCTTTATTCCTCATGTCGGCAACTTCGGAAGCGCCAGGAGGAGCTTAATAACCAGCTGTTCCTTTATGACACCCATATGAATTTAAGGAATCCTAACAGAGATGCTATATTAAAAGAATTCAACGTGAATGAGCGCAAACTACAGATATATCAAGAGACATGCAACCGCAGGTGGGTTGATAATCATTCTCCTTTCCAAGGCAGCTCTATCTAGACATGGTTTATGGTAAGGAAATCTCAGATTTATCAAAAAGAGCATCTGAAGAGTGGCGAGGGTAGAATGAGCGTATCTGAAGCAAGGAAGGGCTGCAGTGAAGCAAGGCTGGGCTGCAAGCCGCTAGAGGCCAGCAGATGCTGTGAAATGTCTGCTCAGTGAAACCTCAGTTTCAGTGATCACAGTGAAACACGTAATCCTGTGAATTTATATTCCTCTCTTCTCCTGCTTTCCAGGAGGAAAGCCTGGAAGTATATACAGCCAAATAAATAAAGTGCTTCACTCCTTCTACACTGTCAAAGTTATGTCCCTGGGAATGTCGTTAACATATTAGATATGTGGGAACAGAAGATGCTTCCAGATACACAAACCACAAAAGATAAAAACAATATTGAGTTGTAACAGCACAGAATTGTCAGTTAAGTGTCAGTACATTATCCAAAGCTTAGGGGAAGGATCTTTCTCCTTTGCTGACGCCTTTGGGCTGGGTGTGAGGGGGACAGACAGAGGCTTCATGTACCAGCAGGAAGTCTTGAGTAGATCTCAAGATGGGATGGGAGGAAGACTTTTCTTTAAATATTTTTACCCTTTTTTATGTGTGCTGAACAGCTGCATGAATCGCTAGTTTACTCCCATTTATCGAGGAAAAAAAATTGCAGTGCTTGTTGCTGATTACTTGCTGTTCATATCTAAGTAAATTGAACTTGGTAGACTGTTTTCCTCCGAGAAATTCATAGTAGACTTTTTCCTTTTCTTTTCCCTTAAGATTAAAGGAGAAGAAAGTCAGTAACAGCAAGTTCTACTCTTAAAGCAATCATTCTTTGATGCGTGCTTTATGGTGCAATTCAGGAAGAGATATTAATTTATCCTGGCCATCCTACTCAATGACGGTCTCATCAGACTGAATGGCTGGAAGAAGAGGAGGAGGAAGAAAGATGGGTTTCCTTAACAATTTCTTGTTATAAGAAAAACTGTTTTAATTCCTAATAATTTATATTCTGTACAAAGCATACCCTCTGTGCAGGCCAGACCTTCTGTGTATTCAAGATTTTTAAAATTTGAGGGCACGTAGTTGGATAGACCTCACTTCTCATTATCAATACCTGAAGTACAAGTATAAATCATCTACTATATTTGTGTACGCAGGCTATAGATAAGACATCCACAACAATTTGCATGCATGGAATCACACCACTTTAACAACCTGGCTCCTTAAGATTAACTGGTAGTGAGTTTTTAACTTATTAAATGCTGTAAAAGCACTTCTACACCAGCATTGTCATGTCATCTCTGTTACAGTGCCCAAGGCAGCAGATTGTACTTCTGATACTGTATAAAATATTTTGGGCAGCTGGTACCTCATACTGTATTGTCTCTTGTTAAAAGTTTTCTGTTACATTTTTGAGAACTAGATAATATGTTAATTTTGTTGAAACCAAATATCCTCTGCGACTGTAGTTGTGTTTTTCCTGTTGAACTCTTTGTAAAGGTTTAAGAAAGGAACGATGTGTGAACCTGTATTCATAGCCCCTGTGAATTTATGTTCACAACCTCAAGGCACTTGAAGGAAAAGTTTTAAGATATGCAATAGGAAATACCTGTTTGTTTGTGGAAAGGAAGGGTATTTCAAATTCTGAAAAGCATTTACTTTGCTATAGTATCATGTTGCAAATCCTTTCAGCTGCTAATGTGCTTAGAAATGAATTTTTTAATGAACTGTCCATTTTTAATCTTGCAATCCTACTTAGACGATAGTATCAAATGATAGTGTTTTGTAAATGTAGACTGTTTTCCCAAAATGTAGACTGTTTTCCCAAAATGTATCTAATCCAAGAATGATAGTATGCACAAATATAGGGGTACATTGGTCTTACAGCTTTAATCAAATGGAGAACATGGAGCTACAGATGAGAGAACTTGTTAGATAAGCAGGTGTGTTTTCCTGCCAGAGCAGAACCAAAGTCCTTCGATGGCATATTTAACACCAGTTGTCATAATTTGTGTGTTTGTTCTTTGTGCTAGCACTATGTTATTATTATCAAATTCCTAGTGGCTTTATCTCTACATGGGTGGAGTTTTGCTATCTGTATGCTTGACTTCAACTTTCAAATGTGTGCAGAGGAGTTAAGTTTTTCTGTCTGTGACTGCAGCATTTTATGCCTCAGGCATACATAGTGCTGTATTTCTGATCACAGAAAACTTGCATGGATTTGGGATTCATGGCCTGATGAAGCTGCCTCAGCAACTTTCAGTTTCTCTTGCTCCCCACGCTATGACTTCTGTTGTTTCAAGAGGCACTTAATTGATGCCATTGTGCATTCACAGATGATGGTTTGAGGAACCCCCTTGAGGTTTTAGTTATTCTGTAAGGACAGTCTTGTCTTAAAAATGAAAGTGCTATAATAGTGTGTCCCATAATGGGGTGGCTTCTGTAAATTTTTTATTATAAATTAATTAATTACTGAGCATCCAGCTGAAAAGGAGAAGAGGACAAAGTTAAAGGCAATTCTCTGCTTTTCTTCCTCCTGCCTGAAATCTCTTCAGTACCCAGTTGTGATTGACCTGTTCAAGGACTAGATGGGTGCAAACCCCCCTCAAACAAAGGAAAAATCACATCAACTGTGGATTTGGGAGGTGGAGCTGTAACCTAGACTGCTGTATAAATCTGGGCTTAGCTACAGTATCCAGGTGTAATGGGATCATCCAGTTGCTGTTCCTCGAGGGGGGGAACCTTTGGTGTGCATGCATTTTGTATCATGTTCCAGGACGTGGTTAGTTTCTAATATGATCAGTCCCTGTGCTATACATTTCATTCAGCGGCCTCCATGATTTCCATTTAATGTTGTGAGAACACTGTGTTGTCAGTGTTGATCAGACAAGGTGGCCCAAAGCCTTGTCTGGAAGGTCCTGAGGTTGTTGCTACAGGTGGGACAGGACTGATCACGAAAAATAGGAGACTACAAGATGCTAGGGCTTGGGGAGATCAAACCCTACAGCTCAAGGCTGTTGCTGTGGTGGGTTTTTTGTTTCGTTTTGTGTGGATTTTTTTTTTTTTTAAGCTCAGTTCCGGAGCAGACATAACCAAATTGTCCATTTGTCCTGGCTTCTTTCATTGGTATGTATATTCCTGACACAGGACAGCCATCGTGTGATGAACACAGGAGTTCCTTGTGCTGCTGCTGTGCAAATATTTAAGAATTAGCACATTTTATAGTCCTTTGAAAAGCCCTGTGCACATTCTCCACACATACGTGATGTCAAAAGTTGTAAGAGGCACTGCCTCAGTATTTATGAAAATGCATTTCATTTTACAGTAAGGCTTTTCCCCAGAGTATAGTGTTACACTGTATTCAGAAGGAAAATACGTCATCGGCTGTTTTGTTGACTTGCAAGTGATGGGCAAGGCTGTGTACTAACTCTTCTCCTGTTTCTTGCATTCTGTGTTTTAACTCCAAAACTTCACCTCTCAGTTCTTTGTCAGGGCAGACTCTGTAGCAACTTTTTCACAGTTGCAACTGTTTTAATATGAAAGTAGGTTTGAATGTGTGTGCTAATTTTATAATCTAGGAGGAAAAACATTTATAAATTTTTTGAAGTTAACAATATCTGTTAAATTGTTATATTCTTATAGAAACTGTTTTAAATCCTTAAAATAACTTATTTTTAATAAATAATTTTTGATATCTCAGCAGTGATGTGAATGATGCCAGATGCTTCCTTGTTTAAGCATTGCTCATTGAATTTCATTAATTTTGCTAGTCATTTGAGGCAGTATGCGTGAGTTCTTATTGAAAAATGGTCTGCTGGTGTGTTATGGTGTGTTCTGCTAGAGGTTGTCGGAAGGGCATTTCTGTGTTTTTAAGATGAACTGACTTACTGTTTCCATAGACATGGTTATTGTTGCATTTCATCTGGTTGCAAACAAGCAGGGCAGAAGGAAAAAGTCAAAGATCATGTTTAACTTGCAACTCCTAACCGACCTTTTTCAGTGATAGGCAGATATAAACTTCAGCCCTAGTGAGCATCAGATTTGTATCAGCTCAAACAATAAAGTCTGAACAAGGCAAAGATTAAGTTTGTAGTAATTTGGAAGAACAGTAATCTTGATGTTCACCATAAAATCATATCAGCACACTTTCTGCCCGTAAGGTCGCACGGGCAGAAGTGCTGCTGGGTGAATGCACGCTGTCTTTGTGTTGTGATTTTTTTTCATTGTTGGGAGTCTTGGGAACAACATTTTTCTCAGTCTTTTGATAAAAAATTATATGCATATTGAACTGGAATCAATATGAGGTATCTGCAGCTTAAGTCTTCTAGGAGGTCATTACATGAGCCAAAGGGTCTTTATCACCTTTGAATTTGTGAGTATGGGTATGCATGAGTTCTGAAGTCCAAAAAGTTGCTTCATTCAGGTGTTTCGTTGCCTATATTCTCACTTTTTTCCACCCCAATGCATCTATAAGTTTCTCTGTTGCAAACATTTTTTTAGTTTTGCAGTTCACAAACTAACCTTCTAGATGTTGAGATGGCATTAGCTATGTATCAGTGATTATCTTTGAATTCTCCAAACTAGTTGTAAAAATCTGAATGCAGCATGGAAGCTGAAGTACAGTTGTGGAATTCTGCTATTGTCGCGTGTCAGCATTTTTAAGTGCAGTCCAACTAGTTGACTTTGTTCCAGACTGAAATTCCATTTATATCATTAGAACTAGAAGTTAAATGTAATGAAAATTAACCTTCAGAATCAGTTGGGAGCCAAATTTATCTTCTGATCCATAACAGTATTTATAAACATGCACAGCTATTAGTTTTAAAAGAATTTAAAGTGCAGTTTCATTCATTGCTAGTCTATATGCTTAGCTGTTACTCCAGCAAAACAGGAAATCATGAGCTTGACTAAAACAAAGCAGAAGTAGTTCCCTTAACACTTGTGTACTCCTGAATTGCAATTTAATCCCCAGATCTTTTACAATATGTGTAAATTATCAGTGTTCAGGACACTTTTCTCTGAAGATCACATCATAAATCACTAAATATGCCACTATATTGTTGAAAATATGTGGAAATTAGTAATAAATAGAAATGAAGGAAAATTTTGGTTGGGTCTCTTAGGAGAGGCACTATAAAAACCTGGTCTACTTTAAGGATGGTTGACATTTAAATTTCTAAAATAAATACATTTCAATATGCATTAGAAGTATAAGTTGTTCACGTATATCTGGCAAAGTTTTACCTTCACATGCTATGTATGTGAGGTTAAGCAGCTGACCAAAGGTTCTTAAACTATTCACTTAAAACATCAGCATCATTCTTTATAGTGAGGCACCTATCAATTGTTAAATAATTTTGAGGACTAGGAGAAGTTGAAGCTGTGCTGTATTTTCAGTTCTGCTTTTTCAGTTTTTAGATGCATTTCTGGTAATTCACTTTCAGGAAAACAGGTATTAGATTAAAATTGGGAAACAGATGCAACACTTGCATTAATTACCTTAATTTACTCAGCTATTCATGCAAGAGTAATAATAACAAGCAGGAAGAAGGAGAGAGAATTCTCACTGTAAAATACTTAAAATAGAGCAGCTGTGACTGGCTTTATACATATGTAATTTTCAAGCAATTTTAAAGTATCTCCTTAAGCCACAGATTTTCTGTTTTCGTTTTGGAAAGAGGAAAAGTATCCTTCACCTCTTCTGTAGTCGGGGCTTTGCTTTTTTTGCTAGGTGGAGCTGAATGACAGGGAATTAATGAACATACCAGTACACTGCTGATGGGGTCTGGGGTAGCCATTGCCAAGCCGCTGCTTATGTCTCCTAACAAGTACCTGATTTAGTGCTCTGTGCTCAAGCGGAATTCACGGGCCGTTAGGACAAAATAATGCCTCTGTTATTCTGTTATCAGTGAAAAGTTCTGTCCTTGACTCCAGAGAAATGAAAAGGTTCATGTGTTGAGCTCAGCTTCTGGAGGAGTTCTGGTATTTGTGTGGGGTTTTTTTTGTCTTCTCAGGAGCTTCCTCTTCTGTTGTACCTAAAAAAGCTATCCAGGGCTTTAACCTCAGCCAGCATTAACAGCATGGATTTAGGCTTCATAAGTTTAGGACCCTTTCATAGATTTTTCCAGCAACCCCACCACTGAGATAATTATGAATGGCAGTAGCTGAATTTTGCTAATAAAAAGATCACAAATAGCAGAAGAAATTCCTCTGGGGCACAGGAGTTATGTTCCGTATCTTAAAAAGATCTTTTTACAAGACTTAGCTTGAAATACTGATACTATGGTTCTGTGCAACAGTCTTGTGCAATTTCTTCTACATTCTGTTTTTGTCCATTGCTTCTGCTGGCATTAAAATTTCTTAATCTATTTCTGATAACATTGTGTCAAAACCAGAGAACTTAAAGGGGAAAGTAACCAAGTGGTTTTCACTTGAAAAAACAGGGTCTGTTGGAAGGAGAACAGTGGTCCAATGCTTTCATGAGGTCACGACTGTCTTTTTTTCTCTTTTATTAAAAAGAAGGTTTCTTCTCTCTGCAGACTATGATGATGTATATTAATAACTTCTGGGAAGTGGCCCTTCTGCCATCAGCACTCTGTTGGCGGCACATAAGCTCTTTCTAAAGGAGTGCAACACTCCCGCTACACAAACACCGCTGCCCCAGGCCCCCTCAATTCATTTGCTATTACAGGAAAAAAAGGAAGTTGAGTTCTCTCTTCAGCTGTCCCTCAAGTGAAGTATTAACTTTAAGTTTCTTTCATGGTGTACACACTGGTAGGGGAATGAAGGAGGAGGAAAGTCAGATTTCAAGCAAAACAAAACATGTAGTTATCAATAGTGATTTTTTTTTTTTTTTTAAATTAAAGGTAAACTTCTCAGGAAAAGAACTCAACGTTCAAAAAATAATGCTGTCTTCAGTCATCATTAACTACAGAAATCTCCATCTTCTAAACACGGGTGGCAGTGGACTTTTAGCTTGGCTTCTCTATTTAGACATTTTTGTTTTCTGAGAATCCTTTAACAATGCAGTAGAACTACTGTCTGTCTCTTCCTCTTCACTTCCCCGTTTAAATTGCAGTAGAGTTTAACAGAACTGAACAGAACTGGAACTTACACAAAATTAATTTAAGATCAGTGTAGTTTCAGCTATTAAAATGGAAAGACTAAAGCTTAAAGAGAAGCGTGGACTTCCTGGACTGTCCTTTTATCAAGAAGTACTGAAACTGTAATGCTGATGGGTTAAGGGAAAACGACTTTGTGATTTAACATTTTGATGTGAAGTTTCTCAGTATCTCTTCCTATATTAAACTGACAGAGATGAGGGAGTTGGTAGAGACAGTAGTGACCTTTACTTAACAAGGTCTTATTTTCTATTCTTAAAACTCCACACAATTACGAGTTTCATTGTATCAAGTGTTTATCATCCTAGAAAGGTGAAGCTCTATTCAAATGGTGTCAGGTGTTAAAGAAATATTATTAAAGGCCAAAGATGTTTTATAAACAGTGGAACATGAATGTAATCACTTACCAAATGTCTTTGATGGATTTAACCATTTAACCAGTCAATAATGCTAGGAAGAATCATAGGTCTTATGTATGAATGCACTTTAGCTAGGTCATTCATCTTAAACAGGCATATTTTACTGTTAAAAAAATCTACAAATCTGTGCTGCTTCAAGCACTTTGCTATAACTTAGATTAACCATTGTGCATTTTCCAGAAATGTCATTAGATATCACAGAGTTAACTCAGAAAAGCATACCAGAATGTATTACTTAAAAAAAAAAAAAGCATTTATTTATTGTCTAGAAGTCTATCAGTTGATCTTGGTTAGGCATATATATATCCAAGCTGGAAAGCAGAATTTGGTTTTGGAATGTGATCAAAGAATAAGTTTATTCTCCTCTGGATCATGTAGCACAAACTCTTTAGGAGTAAAGGGCAGGGATCAAGAGTATAATTCCCATCAGGGAGGAAGAAGGATCAGTCTAAGGACATTTGTTCTGTTCACTGTAGTGTGCTGTTGTACCTGAAAATAAAACGCTGTTTGCAGTAATGCTGAGCTTCATCTTGTTAGTGATCTGATCAATTTTACTTTGAAGAGGAACTACGTATAAAAATCACACCTTTTTACTCAGCAGTTCCGTTCCTTGGGGATAAAACTGTTAAAGATATTTACCTGAATGACACAAATGTGTACTTTCTTGGTTTTTTTATTTTTTTTATTACCTGTCTGTCAAAACCAAGAGTACTCAGAGAACATAACTAAATTCTGTCGTCCATACTCAGTGTTACATCTTTCAGAGTGAAAATGTAACTGCAGATGGAAGCCATGAGACCATCACAGCAATCAGCAGCAAGAGCAATCCTCCATCCCTAACAAGACGCGTAATGGTATACTTTCTCGGCTTTGGTCCGCATCCCTGAGATCTAAACCACTCAACCACTTCATTCAGGGTATATGGCTGAGGCTCATACCCCAGCTCCTTTCTGGCCTTCTCCATACTAAAATAATGCGTGACACCGGTTTTGTAAACCTCTGTGCGAGTGAGGAGAGGCTGAAAATTATAAATGTGACCTACAAGAAAATGAACTACTTCAGTAAGGAATGCAAAAAAATAGACAAGGGAGAGAGGAAGACGACAGGTTGGGAACTTATAACCCAAGCCTTCCACTAAGGGTCGGAAAAATTCAAAGTTATTTACAGGCCTGCCATCTGAAATAAAATAGGCTTGGCCTGCAGCTATGTGCTTTTTGTTGGCTTTGAGGGCCTCAGAGGCAAGGATATGAGCCTGAACTAGATTGTCTACATGTACAAATTCTACTAAACTAAGAGGATCTCCATATACAAATTTAAACAGTCCCCTTTCAATGTAACTAACTATTCTTGGAAGATGTCTTTGTTCTCCAGGCCCATAGATGCCTGCTGGTCGGAGAGCACAAGTCCTTAATACACCTTTCCCATTTCCAAGCTCAGCACCATTTGCCTCCAGCACCTTCATTTCAGCTAAAGATTTGGTCCGGGAGTAGTGATCTGGGTGAAGGTGAAGAGGTAGATAAGGCAGAGATTCGTCCCCATTTTCTATAATCTGGCCTCCAAATATCACATTATATGTACTTGTATAAACCAGACTTGACACTCCTGTGCTCTTGCAGGCTTGGATGACATTTTCTGTTCCTTTCACGTTAACATCTTCTATAAGTTTTCGGTTCAGCTGCTCCCTGCCAGACATTCCATAGGAAGCGAGGTGGAATACGCAGATTACATCTCTAAGAGCCTCTTCCACTTCAGACAGGCAGCAGACATCCCCTTGCATGAACTTTATTCCCTCCGGCATGGTTTGACGTGGCTTCACGACATCAAAGAGAATCACATCAACTCCCTTTTGGTATATGGCACAACCTAAACTAAAACATGATAGAAACCATATGTTAGTATACATAGCATAATGATGCATGAAACATTTCACCTGCAGGTAAGTAGAAGACTATTAACTATTTTAATACTGATTTTTTTTTTTCCTCTGATGGGAGTCTTAAATATTCAGCCATCTAGTATGGGGAAGATTCAACTGTGATACTTTAGGTACTGAACTAATTTCTCATGCTCTATCAATACTTTGGAGGAAAAAAAAAAAAAAAGAACTCCTGTAAAGGAAAATTCAGAACAGAAATAACTGAAGTGCTTTCAGCAGCCTTTTGGAAGAACCCAGCTATGTCTCTGCTTCTGTCCCCTACTGATCAGCAATAGCAAACCTTTCAGATGTAAATCTGTAGCCCAATATTTAAAAAAAAAAACAACAAACCAACACAACTTACTGGTTTTGTCTTCCTGCTTTTGTGGCATCCCAATTCTGTCAGAACAATAAGTTGGTCTTTGCCATTGTGTTTGAAATTTATGGAGAAGAGGAATGAGCGAGATGCTTCTAAGCTGGTAAGTACTTTGCTACATCTACATTTTACTCCAAGTCACAGGTATAAACACAGGTATCTACAAAATATAAATCTGGTGTTCCTCTCCCCTTTCCTACAACTGTTGTATTTCTATAGTGCTTAAAGGGGGAGACAGAAGAGGAAAAAGCCAAACAGAATCAGATAGGTATCTTCTGAGATTTCCTCCCCCAACACACTTGAAATTTACTTTTTGGTCATGACTGTAATCTCTCTTACCTATGTAAGCAGTTACAACTCTGAAGGTACTCTAGAAGATAGTCTAGGGCTCAAAATAGGATTTTTTTCTTTACGTGGCCTGCAGAGCCATCTGCAGTAAGGGGAAATGGATTTCACTGAAATATGTACCTTATTAACAACTCTAATCCTAAAACATCACTGTCCATAAAAATAAATATATTCTTGAGAGTAGAGAGCAGCTGGAGTATTTAATCTATATAGGTAAGCATGTGTGTAACTATTTGCAGGCCATAGCCTACTGTCAAAAGAAAGATTGCATACACGTGTAGGCTTGCTCCTCAGAGTAGGCTGAAAGATGATGATCTAAATCCCCCTTACAAAGGTGACCAGACAGGTGAATGTCTGCAAGTCAGTTGATGCTCGACATTTGGAAACAATAACATATTTACTTAAAACGTGGAAACAGAGTAACATGTTTGTTTAAAACAGGTCCAAGATGAATTGGATGGTGTGAACTGGATCAGGCATCTCAGGCCCATAGTTTTCCCTTTTACAGATGGATTTTGTTGCCTCACCAGCAGCAATCTTTTACGTTTATTCTTGTATGTAATAACTATTTAATGCACTAACCGGAAGCCAAAATAACCTCCTCCTCCAGTAACAAGAACTGTTTCCTTGGCAGTATTTTCTGGTTCCATCCTCTTTCCTTTGGCACTATTTAAGGAAATTGACCTATAAAACACACTGTAAATATACACGTTAACATCAATCTGAGTTTTAATGTCACTACACATTCAGTTATTCACAGATCTATTTCATGTTTTAATTGAAGCCCTTCATTTCACCATCTGCTAGGTGAGGCAGAAATACATTCTGCCCTGGTATTCCTCAAAAAAAGTTATACTTGGAGAAAAGATGACTGCTGTAAGAAAAGCAAATACATAGATAGCTGCCGTATGAAGAGTGAGTTAAGCCTTCAACTTCCCTCCCCGGGCCTTGTTCAGCGGCTGTTCCGTGTACACCGACTGCAGGCGGAGCGGTACGGGCGGGATCGGCCCCCCTCAGCACAGCAACCCCGCACGGGGCACAGCCCGGGGCCGCCGGGGCCCTCTCAGAAATGACCTGCAGGGAGCGCAGAGCCGCGCTGAGGAGCCCCCGCGGGCGGGAAGGGGGCTCGGGGGAGCCGCTCGGCCGGCTCCCACCGTACCTGCTCTGCCAGCCGCCACCGCCTTCTCAGAACGCCGCGCTGCCGCTGCGACGGCGCCGCCGGGCTTCACGGGAAATGGAGTTTCGCGGGGGCGGTGGGCGGGTGCCGAGCGACAAGATGGCGGCCGGGCGGTTTGGGCGGGAAGGGCGGTCTGGCGAGAAGTCACTCGGTAGATGTTGAATTTTTGTCCCGGTGAACATCGGTTAGTTGGAGTTTGCTGTGTTGTATCAATTTGTGTGCCCGGAAGATGCTGCTTTTCCCCTTCCCCTCCCCAGTGACACGCGACCAGAGCTTGGCTCACAGCATGAGGCACTTTAAAATGGTGAATCTCCTGTTATCTTTGAAATCTGAGCCCTTTCCAGCTGGGTCACATCCCGATGTTTGTACTTTTCCCTCAGTGTGTGCCTGCAAGTATCAACCCAGGGGCGTGAGGCTCTGCAGAGATCTGGGACTTTTGAGAGAGGGTCCTTGTGGCTAAAGAGCCCTTTAGTCTTGGGTGTTTTGGGTGGACAGGTGAGTTTCTGGCCTCGCTGCTGAACACGCTGGTATGAAGATACCGCAGCCACCGTCAAATAACCCACCGTGTCCGGGAGAGCTGTGCCCTTGCAGCATCTCGGGGCCATGAACGTGGCTGTCCCGCATCCTGGTGCGTCTGTCACAAGCCTGTACCATGTAACACGCTAACAGAAGTCTGCTGTGCCTCGTGCAGAGGCTGAAATGGTTTTGGCAGTGGGAAAACAACGCACAGTGCTGACTGACTGCAGCAGAATCGCTCCTGAGTTAAGCATCACCGATCCACTGCAAGCTGTCTGCGAGAGAGAGCCGTAACAGAAAAACAATGAAGAATTACACTATCAAAGTCTGTTTTGTGGTATTTTCCCTTTTTCTTTTTGCAGAAGTGTGAGTCACTTGCAGAATGTTAGAAAGAACTCAAAAAGTGGGTTCAATGTCAAAACTACTTAAAACACACAAGTTTCTGTTTTGCAAAACCTTGACAGAAGTAGACACAGTATGCTGTGTTTTGATTGATGGCTGGCAAGAATTAAAACTAAGCAGATTCTAAAAATAATTCTGTGAGCATTAAATATTTGGGTTTTTTAGCAATGATTTCTTGCTGGTGAACCTCTGTGATTCTTAAATAGCAATTTTAAGCATTGAGCTTGTGCTGTGCAACCTGACTATGCAGAGCCGCTGCATCTATGTAGATGTGCGGAGTGTCTGGTTTGGAGGGCATCCTGCAATCATAGCTGATTTCCCTGTCTGCTGTCTGTATGGGCAGAAGAGTGGGCTTGAGGCAGCCTTGAAGCATCCCTTATATGCCATGCAGACATATAATCAATGCTGTGTTCACAGAGGTATGAGAATTCTAGCTCAGAAGCAGAAAAATCACTTATGTATTCCTAAATACTAAATATAAGAATTCTGTAGCACTGCATATGCCTTCTGGATTTATGCATAATACCTCAGTCTACTTGATGAATATTTTTAGAAAATTTTCCCAAGTGTTTAATCAACTGGAAAGTACAAAAGAGTCCTGAATTTTCCCTGAGATCTACTAACGCAAAGTGTTTTATGTTTGAGGAGTCTCACAGCAGATTATGACATGGTTTAGTGGACATGGTGGTGTTGGGTCGACGGTGGGACTCGATGATCTTAGAGGTCTTTCCAACCTTAATGATTCTATGATTCTATGACAGTTGATGTCTGTCTTCTGATCAAACAGATACGAATGGCATATCGCAGAATTGCAGAATAGTTGAGGTTGGAAGGAAATGCTAGATATTGCCCAGCTGAACCTCCTGCACAAAGCAGGTTCAGCCAGAGAGGTTACTCAGGACCATGTTGGTATTGAATATCTCCAAGAATGGAAACTTCACATGTTCAGCCACTTTCTCCTGATAGCTTATAGAGCTTTGTACTATCTGAACGGTATCTCTGACCTGGAGTGCACTCCATGTTGTGTAGGTAAATCTTTGGATTTGAATAGGCAGCTGTTAACCTCAGGATGAGGTTTTGTCCTCTGGGCTTTGTGGTACATCCAGGACAGTTTGCAGGATTGAGACCTCTCTCTCTCTTTCTACATTCTGCTTTTTCTTGCTTTCTGCCTGGTATGTTATCTATAGTGAGCAAATTGTGTCAGATTATCTCATAATTAGAGTAAATATTATGAATTATCTCATAATTAGAGTAAATATTGAGAATATAATAAAGCTGTAGTTAAGATACTGTAAAGCTTCTGCTCTTAAACCACTATCAGTTTTATTTCTCATGACAGTAAATAGTCCTTTTTGGCTTCAAAGAATAGTAACGAACATTTATTCCTTCAAAATGGTGACATCTGTGAAAGCTGTGGGTAAATATTATCCGACGTTAAGACTTGACACTCTCAGATCTCATCATTTTGCACAACCCATTTGTTCATGCTCTTTCATTTCCTATGAGACCCTGCTTTACCTAAGACTTTATGGACTTTCTGAGTGTATCAGAAATTCTGTGTTGCCGTCAAATAAATGGACTTCCAGTTTTACTTTCTATATAATGGAATGTTTGTCTTGGGATTGTTTCTTTTTTTAAAAAAAAAGTCTCTGCTACCAATCTTCACTTTAAAGAACGAGGCATTTCGGAGCATGCCTTGCATATATCCCAGCATGCAGAGAATCAGACTATGTTGCAGTCACTTGAAGAGATCGCATTGATACGTGGAATTGCAGGCTAGGGCAAGGCAAGATGTGTCAAGATAGAACAAACTTGCAGTGTAAATGGGGTGTTATCTGCCACAACCTGAGTTGCAATGAACCTGAAATAGGCTGCAAAGAAACCCTTAAATCAGCAACAAACAGACCTAAATAACAGCTGTAGTGAACAACGCAAGTTAGAAAGAATGAGCAATTAAATAATTAATTATTCTTCCATAGAATGTTAGTTCATCTGGTTCCTTTTGCAATTTAAAATACTTAACTAGTAAAATTATTTTTGTCATAAAAATACAAAGCATGCCAACAGTACTGTCTCAGGAAGGAGGGCAATATTTCATCTGAGGAAATAAACCTTATTCTACTGTTTTTGTATTATTTGACTTCATTTTGGTATTACTTAATTGTGCTTTGTTTTTCATTGAACAATAGGATGAGAGAAGAGAACAAGACTTAAAACTAGGTCAGAACCAACCACATTAATGGTCTTACTAAAACAATTGGTTAGAATAGTACTAAAAAGGTGACAACAGCATCTACATTGTGAATGGAAGTAGAATTGTAATGTTCAAAATTAGAATCAAACATTCAACCTAGATTAGACTGGAATATTTTTAAAGGAGGGATGGGGTTAGGGATAAACACGCTAGTCTGAGTTTTATTCTTGGCTCTGACAGAGGTTTCCTGAGTGACCTTCAGAAAATCGATTTCTGTTCTGTAACAAAGGTGGCATTGCGCTTCACTGCCCGAGGTTGCAGTGGTGCTTGTTTCATTTGTGTTTCTGAAGCTCAAATTGGAGGTGCTGTACAAATACTAATAAAGCAGGAAATCAATTGTGTGGGGCTTAAAGACTTTAGGCAAGTATGCAAGTTAGACCTTCCGAAAATGTTAACGTTGACTTCTTCTTAGGACACTTGTTCACTGTACAGTATTGCTTGTGGAAAGTGTCATACATTTGGTGATGTGGAGACGACAAACAAAAGTACTTATAGTTTCTTTTTCCTGTGAGTTCCAGTAATGGAAAAACTTATCCTACCTCTTCCACATTGAGAAAAGAAAGGTTTTCAACATTAATGGTATTCACTCTTTAGTGAACACCATTCACTAAGGATGATTAAATTTGTTCATCAGAACAGTTGCTTTATATAATTTTCGTAATCTAATTCTTCTGTGTTCTCTCATTTTAGGAGATAAGGCTTCATAAACATTTCTAGTCCTGACTAGGAGGAGGTGCGGGGAGTAGTGGATTCCTTATCAAAATAGGAATTCACAAATGGAAGGTGGTTTCTACTCAACAGAGCTCTTGCAAAGGGTCAAGCTGTTTGCAGAGTATTTTGAGATCTTTGGGTGAAGGAAGAGGTTAGGTTTATGTTGCACTGAAGTTGTATGCCTTTGTTACATGATTCTTCCTAATACTGTCAAATAATGGCTAAATTCCATCTTCTTCTAGTTCTGGGATCCTCTTGAATGTGGATGCAGATTTTGGGATGAATGTTAACCTGTAGCTAGCAAGTTCCTTTTCATACCCGCCAGAAGGAAGATCCAATAAAGAACCCACAGAGGGACTCAGATGTGATGTTGGCAGCAGCAGTGCAGGGCCCTGCTCACAGGTTTCTGTCCCTGCTCATTTGGTCAAGGCAGCTCTGCCCAAAGCTCTGCGCAGTCAGGAGACTTTCGTAGCCTCCTTTCACCGGGTGATGGCAGCAGCTCTGCCCTGTGACGTTGGGTGTAGAAGGGTGCAGTCAGCTCTTCAGAAGGTACAAACCGCTCAAACTTTGGGTGTTTTCACCCCAAAAGATCAGGTTGGGTGGAAATACCGAGCAGTTGCCAGTTGAACCAGCTGCTTAAAGTGTCTGGGTGATTCCTTTTGCAGTTACGTATTCTTCAGTGGTACAACTGAGAGAGGGTGCTGTTGTACCATAGTGCTGACGTAGCACAGATATTTGACATCATTAATATCAGTGTTATGTTTGATGTCATGGTACCAGACTTTACAGCTTAGTTACCAACTAGGTATTTCATGCAGCATATGTGCACTGTATCTTGTAAATAACAAGATGACACAAGTCAACTTTCTTGCCAGATAGCTGTTCACAGATCGGAACGACCTAAACTCAGTAGTCATGCCCTGACTATCTTGAATTTTATGTCAGGATTTCACTGTGGTCATCTTTAGTGCATTAGTTATGCAAAATTATTGCTCTAAAAGATACTGAAAATGCCTTGAATTTTTTTGACAAGGATTCTTAAAGAACAAACTTGATTCTCAGGTGTCTATTCAGCAATATGAAGTGATGCATGCATTCTGTGAAATCATCAGAAATGAACTTCTTTTCCCTTCTGTAATGCTTAAAAAATGTAGATTATCATATTTTCAAAAGTAACATTTAGTTATTTATCCTAAAAGGAAGGGAAGAAAGTAAGTTTACATATTTTAGGATAAGTGAATGGTTAGAGCACAGGACTGAGAATAACCTGTGTTCTTCCTTTTTACTTTGATAACAAATAGCTGTTCATGGTCTGTGCCTCTCTGGATACTCTGCAGGGCACATCGATAACCCACTTTTCAGAATGAGTGGATGTTATTCTTCATAACCTCCATGGAGCTAAACAGAGTCTCAAGGGACTATTAACAGCTACTCCTAAGCGTTTCAGTCTAGGTGTCTGAAGTAAGTGGTTGCTCCAACAATACTGATCTTAAGCTCCCTTAAGCCTAGGGATTTTTTTTTTAAGTTGTAATTTGACCTGATGTGTTACCTGATGTTCTGGGGTGCTAGTATCTGTTTGCAAAATATGTTGCAAACGTATTAGTGCTTAACAGTATAAAAGGCTGTTATCCAAGATAACTGTGGCACCTTAGAGGTTAAAAAGCCAAATTTTAACCCATCCTGTAACTTTACTTCATGAATAATTTCAGTAATGCAGAAGAGGTACACAGGACTGCAAGGGCTAAAGGATTGAGCCTCTTTGTACCTGCAAGGATTATATGCTTTAGAAGTTAGTACATTAAGAAACATCTTATGAAAAGACTAGCAAAATATTCTTGAAAAGGCTTGCACAGATGTTTTTGCTCTCAAAGTGAGGGAGGACAGGTTTTGGAATGCAATGCTGAATGTCTTTGATTCAGTTACTTAAAGCGAGTCTTCTCATAAGTTTAAATAGGCAACTATTTTAGAAGGTAATTATAGAATCATAGAATCATTTAGGTTGGAAAAGACCTTTAAGATCATCGAGTCCAACTGTAAACCTGACACTGCCAAGTCCACCACTAAACCATGTCCCTAAGTGCCACATCTACACGTCTTTTAAATACCTCCAGGTATATATATGCTTATGTTTCAGTAATTGTCCAGTTCGGTTTCAAGTGTGATTGATGTGCATCCAGCTGCCCTTATTTACCATACCGATAACAAGGAATGGCTTCCCTGTTGTAGTAGTTTATAATTTAATTCAATTGTCCACAGGTTTACAGAAATCTTACCCGCTTAGCTAGCAAAACCAAGATGAGGTCAGTCTGCTATGCATCATTGACACTAATAATTGAACATCCAGTTGGTGGTTGGAGATGTACTACTTTGATCTTTTGGGAGGATCTAAAGGAGCTTTTGGCTTCACAGGCAGCTAATCATGTGCTATACCTTATGTAGAACAAACTTGAGGCAAAATATGTTCTTTAATCTGTATTTTGTACTGTGTTAATTTTCTGTCTGTGAATAAGAAGTCTGCAGGTACTGGTGGTGAGGATGAGAAGAGATGTGTCAGCAAGAACACCAAAGACTGAATTTGCTGTAGCATTTCTGTGGGTTTCTCAGTGGAAGTTGTATTTGCTGAGGGGCAAAGGTAATATATTTGCTAAGGAAATGTTATCCATCGTCACACTTAGTTCTGGTGCTTTCATAGTCATGATACTGTGTTCAAGGTCTAGGCAGTGGTCTCCCATTTTCAGGCACTTAGAACAGCAAGAGAGCAGAACAGACACTGGCTTAGCAATGGTACTACCCGTTTTAATTCTGTAATTACCTTGAAAACATTGCAAAAATTACATAATTTTGCAGAGGAAGGATTAGGTAAGAGTTTGAACATGTAAGTAGAGGAAAACAACTTCAAAAAAAGGATGCAGTCTCTTTCTTGCTTCGGCTGTGTTTAAATTTGATAACCTCTATAAGGCTTACTTAATGGCATCTTGGTATTTACAATAGCACAGTGTTCTTATGTATCTGTGATGCTATTTAGTCTGTTCCACGAAACTAATGATTGTAGAATTCAGAATTCATAAGCATTTTATCATGGCCTGATGTGTGACTTAATTCTGAGCTATTTCAAATCAAGTGGTTCTGGCACAAACCTGAGTTTTCCTTTGGAATTGATTTGTTCAGAACCAAAAATTTTGAAGGTTGAAGGCACTTGGTCAAAACAAAATAAATCCCCTAACTCTACAATGGAGCAAAGTTACTAAAGTTACAAAGATGAGGTAGTTATAACATGCATTTATCTTCTGTTCAAAAGCTTTATTTGGACATGTTTTGTCCTGGAATGGTAACACAAAGAACATGTTCAAAGTAAGAGCTATTCAACTGGGAGTGTGAGCATGCTGTAACTTAAAGTAATTTACTGCAAGGTATTCTGCTCTTAATTGTCACTCCACTTAACAGAAGTTGTGGGTGCAGTGTCTGGTTGTAACTAATTTTTAATTTTTGCTACTTTTGAGGGAGAAGCAAGATCTGAATAACCAGGAGATTCAAATATATGATTTTTTGTTTGATTCTTGCAGTGAAAGAATTCTGACTGAGCTTTGCATTTAAAGTGCTGCTTCTTTATCTTTCAGAGAGTATCCAGCCCATTGAAACAGAATTTGTGCCAGTTTAAAATGCTGGATTGATTCCAGGACGTCCATCAGCTTAATTCTTTGTTCATCCTAGGAATGCGGAAGAATCAAGCATTAAATGCATTATGGACAAGCTGTATAAACTGAAATGTTCTTCTAAATGATTTAGATGAATGGCATGTTCTAGTAACTGGATTTCTTGTATAATGAAAGTTTCTGCAGTCTAATACGTAATCTTCAAGTTACCAAAAAAAAAAAAAAAAATTACCTACAGAGTTCTTTATGCACTAGCTGAATAAAATGATATAGAGGAAAATTACTTGCTTAATCAATTTAGATATTCAGCTTTAACAATTTATAATTATTATCATTCTTGTCACAAGAATGCCTGTTTTAGCAGTTGTCATTTTAGCACTTTCTAAGAGAAGGCATTATCTAGTACAATTCTTGTCCCGAGTCTGTCACTGACATTGCCTGAGCTCCTTTGCCCTTTTAAAAAGTACTCTGGGAAAGCCTGGGAAAGCAGTTTGAGTGGCCAGTGAGAATCCCTTGAGTGCCATATTGTTAATAGTAAAGCCAAACACACTTCACTATTTGTGTTTCTTGTGTAGTTTTGGTCCTGGCTCCTTTCCTTACCCTCATAAATAAAGGTAATCTCTGCTGGGAACAGGCATCAACTAAAGCAGGCCGTTAATCACACTTAAGCAATATGCACATTATTAGCTTATCTGGCAGAATCATCCCACCTACCACGATGCTTTATCTGTTTATGAAGAAAATGCCTTCCATAATTGTAATTAAAAAACCAAAATGACTCACAGTTTGTAAGTGTTAATGAGAATATATTACGCAGCCAAACTCTCCTTGTGTCTTGTTTGCAAAGGGGTCACACTGCTTTTTGCCTTTTCAGTAAGCTTTTTGTCAGTGACGGACTCATCCTGTCCTGAAGTTTATTAACTTGAAGAGAATTTCAAAGTTGGAATGACCCTTGTGAGAATAGGCTACAAGCATTCCTCCCATTTAGGTAAGAAACCTCTTCCCCTTGTTATCTCCGGTAAGAAATGAAGCAGTCCAACCAGGACTGCATAAGGAGGCAGGCCTCCAGTTCCTGTAGATTACACTTTAAGAAGGGGTCTCAGTTAACATCTGCTGCCACTGAATGCAGCTTTTATAGGTAATCTTGGTGCAATATGACATCATTAATGTGTTCCATAATTTAGACTTCATAAAAGTAGAATTATTAGATTATTTGAGTTATTAAATTTCTGTAATAAGTTGACCACTGGATGCTTCTGGCCATAATAGCTGAAGTTAATATCATGGCCTGATATCTTGGGATGAAGGTGCTGTGGGTTATGAAATTTTAATTTACTTTGTCCTTTATTGGAATAAAAAGAGGAATATTTTGTACAAAAATTAAGGCTAAACTAAACATATGTACGTAAATACTACAGAATATACTTCATGCATAGTGGCTATAGCTTGTTTAGTGCATCATGCTGAAGGGCTGCACAACAGCACTCTAAGAAAGGTTGTTGGAGTAATTTTTTTTTCCTCTGGTGCATGTGTTCCGTGGCTGCATTTGCAGCCTTTGAGTTACGGCTGCTGTATTTCAGTTGCACTTTCTGAAGTCTCTGGGCAATGGAGCTGTCCAATTTTGACTCTTTTAGTAGTTGAACTGTACTCTTGCAGGTGAGGTACCAAATGTAAACCTTTAATACTATTCAGCTAAGTCTTCATGTTCCTTTACTATAAGTACTGATTTTATAAAAGCTTTACGTCTTCTCTGGCATTTTAGAGACTTTAGAGATTACAAAGAGACTTCTTTATAACAACACAACATGCAAATATGTAGTGGCATTCAAAAAAATGGATCAAAATAATTGTTGCCATTTCTCACCTTTTCATTAAGTCTGTGTGTTTTCCTCTTAATATGCTGGCTTGCATTACTGTAAACTTGAACTTTCATTTTAATGGGTAATTTGTTGAATGTATCCCCATTTGTGCAGGTGTGTTACCATACAATGCTGGGCTGTGGTTTAGCCTCATGAGGTTGCAGTAGCTGTTTAACATGCAGACAAAGTTTCACAGATTCTAAAGTTCCAGTTTTAAAGATTCCAGTATTACTAATTTCTGTCATGTATCCGATGATCTTAAGGGCCTTTTCCAACCTAAATGATTCTATGATTCTTAGGCCCTAAAGATACTCATCTGCCTGAGCTGAGGCTCGGCTTTGTACTTTTTGCATTCTGTGATATACCTCCTCTCTGACCTCTGTTGGTTAAATCCAAAGAGTTTTGCATGGAGCATCCTTTCTCAAAAGGGACACAGTGGGTGGCAGGAGTCCCACTCAGCTTCTTCTAACTGGACTTAGATTCAAGGAAGATATATGAAAGATTAATAGAAAAGATAAGACCTGGGTGCAAAAAATTCCTGCCAGAATTGTGAAATTGAGGCAGTGCTCAGGACTGAACCTGTAGCAGTTCTGCAAAACAGCATCCTGTAAAGAACCTCACCTGGCTTAACATCTCACTGGTACTTTTTCCACAAATTCTAGCTGAACATGGCTCTGCTGCAATGTAGATACAGTTTGTGCCTGAGTGAAGCTCTGGGATTTCAGACTTGTTCTGCTGGCAAGTTGGTTCAAGTCTGAACACGCTGTGCCTTCAAAACCAAAAGAATAAGTAGGAAGAGCCTCACATTTAGAATTTTTAGACTCCTGCCATTTTTTAACTTTAATTTATTTATTTTGGGTAATTATGCTTGGGTTTAGCAATACTGAAATTTAGTTTATGATAACAGACGTGAACCAAGTGGGGATGATAACATCAGAAAAAGTAAATAGGAGAAGAGGAATATCTTGTGTGTAGAAAACCCTTCTCTGAATCACACCAGTGAGGCCAGGTGTGTCATAGTCAGCAATTGCCCATGGGCAATATCTTTGTACAATAACATTTTTTATTCAGGCTTTTGGCATAATTCCCTTGGATTACTAATATCTTTCTTCCTTGGCTTTCTTTGTAAAAGCAATTTTTTTTTTCACTTGTGTCCGTCCATTTGCAGATGTCTTTATCTTCACTTACCTCTGATTCAGCAGAGAGATGCTAACACCCTCTTCTGCTGAGCCCACAATTCCAGTCTCCACTGCCCACTTCTTATTTTTTCAACTAGGCATCTTCCCACTTTTTCTCATGTTTCTCTCATTCTCCAGAGGAATTCTGTACAAGCATCTACAGCATCATTCTCTGCTGACCTTTAAGCTCTGTTATGATGTCTGTAAAACATTATTTGATGGTCTTTAGGTTACTTGTACTCAAAGAACACTTCCTGTCAAGTTGATCACTACCAACAGCATATTCAAGCAGCAGGGTCTGGGACTGAGTGCCATGATAAGGGAGTTTTCATCTATGATTTTTTGACTAATTAGAAGACGACCTCTCTTTGCTTCAGTTCATTCATGTGTGCTGTAGGAACAGTATTAGAGCATTTATGATAGCTAAGTGCTTAAATATTCCTGAGGGAAAGGAGCGCCATTTAAAGAAAGATCGTGCCAGCATAGTTTTTCTTCAAAATACCTCTTTCCTCTCTGTTTTCTGTTGTGAAGTCCGATATCTAGAGGTACTAAGGCTACTTAATTCTTGTCCACTTTTCCAAGTATAGTTGGGTGCCTCATTTCTGTTTGCCATTTTGAATATATCTGTGGGGATAGAAGACTGATAGATGAACCAGTTATCAGCAATTAAACATGTGGAGGGAAAATTATACTCCTAAGTACATAAACAGATTCCATGTTTTAGACTTCTGTAATTTTTTAAATTTCATTTGAATTTGACTCCTGAAGTTTGGCCAGTATCTGCTGATTTCTAGCAGTACTGCCTGTGGTCCGGTTTTTAGGACTACTTTGAAAGCCCACTGCCTGTCTTTTTTCTAGAGTCATTGAATAGCTTTCTCTGGGACAGTCTCTCCTTATTTTGCACAACTCATTTGCAAACTGCATTGTTTAATTGAACGTAATAGTAATCAACCCTTCTCTGTAACCAGTTATAAAGGTAAGAACTTTTAAACTTTTATATGACATTGAAGTTCTAATTTTAACAGCACAAAGATATATTTGACATGAGCTTTTACTTTATTTAAAAATAAAATAAAAACCCAGTTTAAAGGAAGCAAAAATTGCTCCTAGGCTGGTAGTTTTAAATCCTAGTTTCAGTCCATAAATTTGATTGTAGATTAAATTGAAAGACCAGAATATTTAACAAGTAACATAAAATCCTTAAGAATTGGAGATGCTCTCTGCTTTAAAATGTTAAAACTCAGAAAAAGGGAAATTGAAAACACATATGAGCTCATTATTAATAGTAATCGAGATCTAAAAGCCACCTTGCATACTTGTGTATATCCTTTTAAAGTTAATAGAAACCATATCATATATCTGAGAACTTTTCTAAAAACATGTGTCTGGAATAGTTGTTAGGCATGAACTGTCTAATTATATTCCAGCTTGTTAGAATATAACTCCTGTAACTTGGAACATCTTTAGGTTGATTCAGAACACTGTCAATGAGTTTACAAAAATTTTTGCCCTTCACTTACTAGTAAAAACGTGGTTCAGCAGTGAGTAAAAGTAGCTGCCTTCTGGTGGCCATTTGCATCCCGTGTTTCAGTTCAGTTCCCAGAGACGTTTGTTCACTGCGGAGGTGATACCCTGACTTGCATCTCCAACAGAGAGAAAAAATATACCTTATCATAGAGCATGGCTTCTCCTAACACTGCTGTCATTGTGATGGGTTAAGAGCGTGGGCTATAGATAGCTGTTAATTTTAATAATTGTGTCCTGAATCTGCCCATATATATATATATATATATATATATAATATAAATAAATATAAAAATCCCAGAAATCCCAGGGACAAGACACAGAACCTGTATGCCATCTGACATTTTTGACAAGCTCTCCAGAATTAATCTGTCTAGGAGCTACTATGCTCAGCTTAATTATGGAAAGGCTGCATCTGTGTTCAAAGCTGTTGAGAGAGAAAGAAGAAAGTAAAAATGTCCACTAGGTTTGATTAACTGCTTTCAGCCTGATGAATAAAGACAGATGGTTACTAGTTATTTTTCCTTAATGGATTTTGGAACTCCATTTGGTGGATGAATTAAAGTTATAGGTCCCAAATCTGCCTTTGAAGCTATGCCTGCATAGCCCTTAGTGATTCTAGCAAAGTTTGCATGCATCCAAGAGAGAGGTTTGCCCTAAGGCTGTCGTATATGTTGTTAAAAAGCAGTTTTGAAATGAAAACTAAAAGTCAAGTGATAGTTCACAGTATTAATAAAACAAGTTACCAACTATGCACAGCTCAGGGAGGAATCCCCTGCAAGGGATGATTAGCGTGAAGTGCTTGTGCAGACTTATCCCCATAGAATTTGTGCCTGTTTAGGTATGACCTCCACCTGGGGCTTGACAATATTTTAATACTGACTCTAAAACTTGGAGAAGTTCATTAAAGTTGCACTTGATAGGTTTGTCACCTGGAAAGCAGGATAAATAGTTTTATGGTGTAGGTTCATTTGCATGAATCTATTAGCATGTCTCAAATCCAGGTGGAGGAGGTCTTTAAGACAGGGTCTAATTCTGCAGGTGTGCACATGTTTAAATACATGGTTATGAATATTTCTGTTCTTTACTTCTGTATGAATATCTGTGTTTATTTTTAAGAATGTACGTAGGCATCTGTGGGTTTGGGCTCTCAGGGAACATTCAGACCTAATGGGTATTGGGACCATCATTCAGCAACCTACTAAATCATCTATCTAGTTTTATGTGAGGATAGTCATAGTGATTTTAATGGGATTAGATATGCTTACATCTAAACAATTTTTGAGTCAGGGTTAAGGTTACTGCATGATATCAAATGTCTAAGATGGACAATATAATAAAGGGAAACAAAACAACAAAAAATGACACTGAGTATACAGATTTTTCCATAGTTGGTGGATTGCCTAAAGAAAAAATACCATTTAACTAAAATGCTACCTGCCATAGAACCATCAAAACCCCCCACAGATCCTGAAAGGCACCTTGAGAGGTCATCTAGTTTGTCCCCCTGCTCCACGGGACGATCATCTATCACTAAGTCACTCCTGACAGAGAGCTGGTCTCGCTGACAACATTAGAACGTGATTGCGGCAGTTTACAAGCAGCATAAACATTGCTGAAAAGCGACGGGAATGCCCTTCAGATCAGCAGCATTAAAGGAGAAGTCAGTGACATTCAGTATGTAGCAAACACACATTCAGTCAAAATAATAACCTAAGTCATTGATTACACACAGAGTGAGGTCACGATTCCTCAACAGGAAAAATACATGGCTTCACCATTCGGAAGCGAGGGATTTGTCCTTCAAGTGACAGAAAACAGAATGCGCTCAGGGCAGGTGACACTTTGTCGTGGTTGATCACTTAATGCTTTTTGAATCATCGCTCATTTTTCATCTCATTTTGCTTCGGCTTTCATTTCAAAGACTAGCTGATGTAACTGTGAGGGAAATCTAAAAATAAGTGAATTCTGTTTATGAGAGGCAGAGATGTTTCTAAGAGTTTGCAGATGGAAGGGGAGGCATGTCACAGGTGTGCATAGTTAATAACCCAAGTGATGATGAGGAGATGCTACCACTCATTTTCTTTGATCCCCTTTGCAGAATCCATGCTCAGAGCTCAGAGACATGTTCTGGGGCTCCAAGTTGTATGTGATTTATTTTTAATGTTGCCACTGTCTACAATGGATGACAAGTTGTGTTGGTGATGTAGTAAATCCCCCCACTTTGAAGGGACTCTTTTCTGGGGGCAAAAGAGAGAAGTTCAGCTAGACTTGGAGTTGAGGATTTTTTTGGTCAAAATCTTGCTTTGGACAATATTGGTCCATGTCTAGATTGCACTTAAAGGTCTGATTAAAGGTATGTGTTTATGCTAGCTGCAAGATGGCACTACTTGGTTAAATATTTATAAGGGTGCTGTAGGGCCCAGATTTCAATGGGAATTAATAATCTACCATGTGTACCTGGAGTCCCTGGTGAGCTGGGATTGCTGAAGTCTGCATCTCCATCACTACTGTTACCTGTCTTAGCTACTCAGTTTGTCTACCCATGCTTTAATCAGACTTTTGATTACCATGTATGTCTAATTTTCTGTTTGCCTCCATATTCACATTGCTAGTTATGAATTTAACTATCATAAAAATTATGTGACTTTTTCATAGATAATACCTAAATATTTGAAAACATTTTGTGGTCTACTGTTAACATGTGTGGAAAAGGTCGGATGTAAAACAGATGTTTCTCCAACCTGCCATTGTTTGGAGACATACAGGAGGAAAAGTTACAGAAAGAAGACGCAGAAGTGTATTTTTTTTCTCATGTAGGTACGGTCTATATAACTTGTGGTTAGGAGAAACCGTCTAGAAGTAAGGCAGGCAAAATTGCAGTTGCATTTCAGGAAGCACCTGCAAAGAAATGAGCAGACTGTGAACTAGGAAAATGTGGAAATCATTTGTGTTCTGGGCACATAGATGCTACCATTAACTTAAGAGAGGCAAAGCCGTAGGAAAGGGAAGGGAATAGAGAGATATAATAAAAATCTAGTTGGAAAACAAACTAATCTTCCAGTCCAGAGTATAGCTTACTTCTTTATTTCTCATGTACTGAGGCACCACTATGCTGTGCTCTGTCCTAGGCAGGGCTGGAATTTTACTCTGAATGTACCAAAGGAAATTTTAGGGAAGAGTCTGTTGCTATCAGAGAAGTGGACTAAGATAAACTGATATCTTTTCTTCTCTAACACTGATGGTTCTGTGAAAGCCGTTTCATGTTATTGGATGACAGAAGAAAGGCAGGCAAGTGTAATTTCTGATGAGGATAACCTAGAGATGATTCCTGGCTAACTTCCTAAAGAGTACCTAATTGCCTTTAGGTTTTCTGGTTCTGTCCTCTTTTTGGAAAATAATGACAATTGGGTTGATAAAAAAGACTTATTTTGGAAAGAGTGCAATCCACTTTTAGCTGTTCCTGAAAGCCTAGAGATCCGTAGATGTCTGGAGAATTAGAGAAGAAAACCTCCCTTGCAAATACAAAGGAGTGCTCATAATCTTAATGATTTCTCTGATTTAAGATGTTTTGTCTATTGCAGAAGATTTACAAAGGGTGATTAGAGTTCATGTAAATACCACTGCTTCAAAGCAAAGATAGAGCTGCTGCAGGCACTGGATTCACATGGGAAATGCAGGCTGCAATTATTTCTTCTGAGGACTGTATAATGCTAAGGTGTGTGTTGCATGGGTATCTGCCAAAAAGATTTACAGGTCCAGTTTGGCCATCAGTACAGAAGTTCCTCACTCTGAGGTTCTTACACTTGAGAAAGTGACAGGAAACTTAACTGAGGCAGTAATTATTATTGTTGTTATTATTAGCTTTTGTTAGAAATGAATATTCAGAAATGGTGAGCTACAGCTGTTTCTTCACTGCTGCATGATCTGCAGGAATTACTGTCTATCTCTGAATTTACAGTCTTTACAATTACTATATTTCTAAAACTAAAATCTCCAGTGACTTAGAGGTAAAATAAATTTCTTACTTTTTTTTAATGGATACGTACTTTATTTGACAGGAATTATTTTCCCTAAGGGTCTATTAAAGAAATAGTTTGAAGACAAAGGAGAGGTTACACAGCCTTATTTTCAGTTGCACATAATCTTTTTTTGCCCATATTCGGTGCATGCCTGTGAGTTCAGAGATGTTAATTCACAAAGCTACTTGGCTACATTCCTAGCTTTAGGCAGACTAATAGCTTTGTTGTCTTTACTGGGACAATTCATGTGCTTCAGGTTGAGTGCATGAAGAGATAACTGGCTGAAGGCAGAGGATTATCTCAACCTTTGTATAGGAGTTCAGTAGTATTTGTGAGAGCAAAGTCTGTTTGCCCAGATGAGTTTTGTGTATGCAAGTTCAATAGCTTCTGCATCCAGGACTTATAGCCTGACAAGTGCTTGTGTAGCCATTAAGTCCACCAAAATCCAAATGTATGAAGGTGTTAATGTACTCTCAGAAGCTGTAGTCAATCAAAGTAAATAATTTCATATTTTTTCTGCTCACATATGTATTTACTCATGAGAATAATTTTTCTGTCTTGGTTAATGTC
The DNA here is from genome assembly GCF_965638725.1 of Aptenodytes patagonicus. Taxonomy (NCBI): domain Eukaryota; kingdom Metazoa; phylum Chordata; class Aves; order Sphenisciformes; family Spheniscidae; genus Aptenodytes; species Aptenodytes patagonicus. Next base: position 5,330,900 of record NC_134959.1, on the reverse strand, counting down.
TCATTTGGTGAAACAGATTCCAACCTTTTTTCTGCTGAAGTTATTTTCCAAGAAAAACCTTGTAGCTAAGAGCCTCCCTACAGAACTTGAAATGCAGATCCCTTACCCAGGCCACAAAAGCACACGAAGCACACGGAGCAGGGGCTCTCAGAAGTGACAGTCATTGTGTTGCACAGCTGAAAAAGCCTGAATCAGCAAACAAAATAGAGCAAAATGGAAAACTGAAGAGTTCTGTGAGAAATTGTAGACTGAACTGAAAAACAAATCTGTGACTGGCAGAGGCAGAGGAAGCTGAGATAGAGATTGGACATGTAGAAAAAATGGTTCATGCTTCTAGACAATATAATTAATGTTGCAGCTGGGACAGAAGAATATCAACAGACAGCAACTATTGGATATGGCACATGGTACTTCTGGACAGAGGGAAAGTGCTGAAAAGAAAAATGTTGACTAGTAAATTACTGGAAAGCGCAAAGCAAGCACGTGAGAAATGTGGCCAAAGAAGTGAAAAACGATGCAGGGAAAGGTAACAGAGACATGCTGAAGGCCTCACGGTTGAACTGGAAGCTTCTACTATGCTGGAAAGTCACAGAGGCTTTAAAAAAATAAACAGCAGGAAAACTTCTGAACCAGAAATGGAGCCATGAAAAGTAAAGACAGAAGAGTGCTCGTTACCAAGGTAGAGCAGAAAAAGAGCTTGGTGGTGCATTTCAAAGAAGTTCTGAACAGGCTCAGCTCCACCACATTTCAAAGGAACAGGGGAACCTGAATATTTTGCCCTCTTTTGTTAAGAACAGAAATTGAAAGCACAGGCTGCAGCCATCATGCTGAAAAATATAGAGCCAGCAAAGGATGACAGGAGAAAAGCTTGAAGAAATGGGAAGGAAGTGAATTAATATCTGGGAAGGGAAGTGATCGTGCCCCTGTACTCGGCACTGGTGAGGCCGCACCTTGAATACTGTGTTCAGTTTTGGGCCCCTCACTACAAGAAGGACGTTGAGGTGTTAGAGCGTGTCCAGAGAAGGGCAACAAGGCTGGTGAGGGGTCTGGAGAACAAGTCTTATGAGGAGCGGCTGAGGGAACTGGGACTGTTTAGCCTGGAGAAAAGGAGGCTGAGGGGAGACCTCATCGCTCTCTACAACTCCCTGACAGGAGGTTGTAGCGAGGTGGGGGTCAGTCTCTTCTCCCAAGTTACTAGCAATAGGATGAGAGGAAATGGCCTCAAGTTGTGCCAGGGGAGGTTTAGATTGGACGTGAGGAAAAATGTCTTTACTGAAAGAGTGGTGAAACATTGGAACAGGCTGCCCGGGGAAGTGGTTAAGTCACCATCCCTGGAGGTATTTAAAAGACGTGTAGATGAGGCGCTTAGGGACATGGTTTAGTGGGCATGGTGGTGTTGGGTTGATGGTTGGACTCGATGATCTTAGAGGTCTTTTCCAACCTTAATGAAATAATAATGATTCTAAGAGGCGATTGTGCCTAAAGAATGAGAATGTGGAGTCAATGAGTGGATGCCTATGATAAAGATCCCACACATTGGAGAGGTGTCCTTGCTTTGTCCTGGGGAAAGTCTTCTGCAGTGATACTACACAGGGTGAAAGATGCTGCGACTGTAGAATTTGGAGAACAACAAGCTGGATTTGGACTCAAGAGATTCTGTAGAGACTGGCCGTTCATATTGCACGTTACCATGGAAGGATCATTCTCCATGAAAGGCATCTTCTTTTGCCATTGCCATTAATTGACCTTCAAAAGTTATCGCTTAGCATGAAGAGACTTACATGGTGGGGCACACCTGAGATCTGCAAAGTCCTGGTCAGAAACGTGCACAGACATCAAAGTGCTCAGTGAGGGTAAGTAATCACACAACAGAACGGTTCAGTCAGGAGGCTGGTCTGAATCGTTTCTCTGCTGCTGTTTGGCATTGGCATGTGCTGACTATGGAAGCAGTGTTCAGGCTTCAGTATAGAATATGTAGATTGCCAGGGCATAAAGGGACAGGGCACTGAGTTATTGTGCGATGGCTCTGAAAACCTGAGAAGAAAGAAAAATGTCCAGGTCAAGGTTAGCTCAAAATCAATCAGCTCAAATCCATCCTCCTTGTAACACAGATGTCATGTTGATGCAACATCCTGATAATTTGGAGGAACTACATCTTTTCCAGCAAGACTATCAAGAAGGAGGTGAGATAAGGGTGTATATTCATAGCATGAGTAGGCATGGCATAAAGAAATAGGAAATAATGCAAACTCAATTGCAACCTTGTGTTAATGTACAGCTGTGAGAACTGGAGACATACTAAAGTGGTAGAGAGGAAAGTAGATGCTTTCTTAAGATGGATAGTGGGCATGAGACGATGAAACTTATCTTGTTGCAAAATTGTGCTGAAAAATCCTCAAGCAGCAATCTGTCTCTGCTGGCGTCGGAGAAAGTGCAGAGGGTTCATGAGGTGGGTACTCCAAATTAATGTTTCTCAGACAGTTTTAGATCATACCCTCCTTTCTGATAGCAACCTGTCTCATGGTGTGTATGATGTATGCACTTACATATAATTTTATTCACACACCAGGGTGAACACATGGTCAACTTCTCATTAAAAGAAGCCTTCAGTGGTTATATTTTATATTAAAAATATAAAGTCAGCATTAATTCAGACAGAGATCAGTCCCCACCAGCCCTTCCCACAGTCGTTCTGCAGCGTTGTGGGTGCAGACGGGTGTTGTGTCAGCACACAGCAGCAGGCGTGTGTACAATGCATGCATATGGCATCCCCAGCAGTCCGTATATGCCCCCACCCTCCGATTCAGTGTGTGAGGGAGAGGATGTGCACGCGCACATATGCATTTCGGTGGGGGACGTGGCAGGGGAGCATGGAGCAGAGGGGAAGACTCAAATGGAGGTTGCTCTGCAGGGACCAGGCATGGTGGCCACCACCGCTTGGCCCCTCGCCCACCTCTGTCCCCTCCCCACAGGCTGAGGGGAGTCAGGGCGGACATCAGGCTGGAGGCGGTCACTTCTGCCCCTCATCCCACTATGCACAAACTCCAGCTTGCTGTATCCTCAAGTGTGAGAGCGGATGCTTTAAATGCCAGCACATTTGTGATCATTTAAATCATGCGATAAAGACCGATTAGGGAGAGAAAGCAAAATTCTCCAAGGAAATCTTTAAGAAGATGCCTTAACAGAGGGCAAGGTATAACTGATGTTGAGACCAGTGTGCTACTAAAAGCAGAAGCAGCAAATGGCAAAGAGAAGTGAAAATAGCTTACACTTTGTGCACTAGTGGGAGGATGGATGAATGAGTGCTCACAATAGTAATGAGTGACAAGCAGACCGCGAGGGTCATGTTCCTTTAAGAAAGTGACCTCATCTCTAATGTAAACTACCTATAGAGGTATGTAAACTTTTTCACTGGCTGTAAAAAATTATATTCAACAGATTTGTCATCCCATAAAACCCCAAAGGAATAATGGAATGGAAATGTGCTTATGTCTCATGTTATGTTTGCAGCCTGCACTTCAATCTTCCAGTGTCTGTCTAAAATAAAATAGGTCAGCACTTCATTTTCTTTCGGAAAACCAGCTACATCATGTTAGCTGTTGCGTGATAACTTAGGCTTGTCTCTCAAACCAATTAGCAGGGATTTTTAAACAGGTTAAATATGCATACGTTGTATTTCAATCCTTTTAGCTGGATTTTAAAATTTTCTTATTGTTTAAATAACTTTCAGAGTACACCACAGTAGGTGTTAAATCTCTCAAATATATTAAATTGACTACGTTTTTTTGACCCAACTTGTTGTGGGTATTGAAATAGTGATTCCTGTCAAAACTAAGGCTAATGTCATCACTGGAGGTCAGCTGAAGACTCAATCTCAGGTGTGTTACATGTGTTCACTTAACGAAGTGCCCTTAATGGCAAACCAACAATCACCCCTGCCCAGCCTCCCAGACCCCCTTGAATGTCAATTAACCATAGGTATTCGCTGAATGTGGAGTAGGTAAGTAGCCAAAGGTATGCACTAAAGCAGGGAAGGTCACTTTGGGCTTTTTGTTGAAAGAGGAGGGTGGCCCATGTGTGATAAAGCCCAACGCTAACCACACAGTTTGCACTACACAGAGTAAATAACCCTGTCCTGACTCATTTTTTTTCACTGCCCATCAAAAATCAGTTCTACTGAAACTACACCCTAAGTTTTTAGGCAGGAAATTCCAACTATTTCCCATAAAGGAAACTGTTCTTTTTTTGCTATCGAGGAAAATGTACTTTAAACATATAAAACATATAGCAGTTAATTTTTCCCTGAAGCCAGCGCTTGCTACATCATGTCCATATCCAGTGCTGTCAATCATTATCCAGCCAGCATATTGTTCAGAAGGTGGAGCTTTCAGGCAGAAGGAATAAAAGGTAAGAAAAGGAAAGCTTCTGCTTCTTGCTGATGCCAAGGGTAAGTGAGATTATGTCAAACCTTTAAACAGAGTCCCCTTTCTCTGCCCCACCCCCTGCTCCTATATAACATGAGCTGCATGTAGCAACACCTGCTTTTACCCAGCTGGTGGTGGGGTGTGTGTGCCTGCTTCTTGCCCCTGCTAATGGATGCTCTTGCTGGCAGCCCCCTTGGGTGGCTCTGTGTGGGCGTCACCTTGCTTTTTGGGGTGACTCTGCTCTGCATGGCCAAGAGGAGCTCAGCGGAGAAAGCAAATGTGCTAGTCTGGAGCCTCCTGCCTGCCTTGCTGGGGCTGCTGTGCGTGGCCGCGCTGGGTGCTGGCGGAGGGCTGGTGGTGTTTTGTGCCACGAGCCTCGTCTCCTCTGTGTACCTGGGTGGCAGGGTGCTGCTGCCTGTGGGTGACAAAGCCGTGCTCATCACAGGTAAGGTGCTGCAGATGTGCTCTGGGAAGCAAAAACTGGCTTTTCTCACAAATGGGCTGGAAAACTTTGTGTTCTCGGGTTAGGTATCTATGAAATGCATGCTTGTAAGGTTTCCTTTAATTTTTTTTTGCTCATTTTATTTGCTTTGCCAGAGATGTTTTTTCCAGGTAAATAAGTGTTCTGAAATTAAGTAGAAAAGCATCTTAATAGATGCTATTATTTTTTAGTGTCTCATTTAATCTTTATAAGTAGCTTTTTAGACATACTTGTGAAATTAACTGGTGCAAAAAGCATAAGAATACTTACGATGGTCTAACTTTTTAGGAGAGACGTTAATTTCTGGAAGCCCTCGGAACACTACACTCATACATTACTTTTGTTTACTTGAATTTATTGCCCTGGTTACGGATGTACGGATATCTTTTGGTGTGTGCGTTTACACAGTGTGTACTGTGTATATCATGCATATATTTCAAGACACTGGTTTGGTGCCATCTCTTTGAAACTGCGTGAAATCATTTGGGAGTGAGTAATTTCCTTCACTAGCAGTAAAAGTTCGGAGCTAATGAATTCAGTCTCTATTAACACTCTGATCTACTCAAACCCCACTTTTAGTTTGCAGAGATGGCATTTTTGTGGTTTTATGGCTTTTCTCCTGTTTCTTCTAAAACTTTAAATGTTGTTTATTTGTGTTAATCAAACCTTTAAACCGGAGTGCCTGCTAACTGCTTCTTGCACTGTTAACTTGCTCTTTCTTGTTTTATTTTCTATTTTTCCCCTCTGGAAAGCTGAATTAAGTTGCTTTGGTTTATATAGCTATTTCTTGCAGAATTTCATTTCATTTTATAGGGACACCTGGAAATAATTTACATTTGCCTAGCAAGCATTAATATGGGGATTAAACATAAAAGTTAAAAGAGGGCAAGAAGAGCAGCAAGTTCTCCCCTTGTGGTTTATCTGCCAGCTGGGTTTCTCCCTGCAGGTGTATCAGATGAAGATGGGTATCAGGCAGGGGGGAATAGGGAGCAATCCTTTTCCACCCCTGCAGACTGGGGTTATTTAGCGTAGTTTGGTAGACCCAATAGCTAGCTTCCCTAAAAGTTAAATTACCATGAAGATCCGAAGTAGCAGGAATTGTAAAATTCTAAATTCAGGGGTTGCGCTTGGGCATCTTCTTACTTTTGTAAGACTGCGGTTCTTCAGGAAAGAGCACTCTCTCAGAGCTTACCTGCTCTACATTTGAATTAGAGCACTATAGGAGTGAAGAGCATTTAAGTATGTTCTAGAAAGTGGATGTGCTTTCTTTGTATCTATGCTGCAACTGTCCTGAAGAAATGCAAGTTTGGACACCTCTGACAGCTGACGCATCTGAGGAGGCTCTTCTTGGTCTTTATTTGAATCCAGACTGATATGCAATCAATCAAACCCTCCGTCAACTGAAATGAAAGTTTTACTCAACACATTTCTTGGTTAAGTTGCTCTGATTGTAGTACTCTTCCCTTTACCAACTGTAGGATGTGTGTCTGCATGCATGTGCAGGTGCAAGGTGCCTTTAAATCAATTCTGGTGTCGTTTTCTCCAATTTAAACAAGACCTGAGGCAGGCACTTCATGGGAAATGGTGATTTATTTTCTTCTTTTTCTCCCCTTTCAGCCCCACGGGGTTGAGGAGTGCTGCTGTGCTCTGGGCAGCTGCCACATATCACTCGTGAGACGGCTGCCTTTGGCCAGAGGATGGAGTAATCTCTGTGCTTCTCTCCCTGGGTTTTGTCAAATATTGTTCTGGTCCTCTTTGGATGTCCCTTGTATGGGTACCACTTGTGCATTATTTGTTTAAGCCGGCAGTTCATCGGAGTACCACAATAAGGGAAAACTGTGACCAGTTGTCAAAATTCTTTTTCACATGAATAAATGCGGGCATGTGAGCAGTCTTAAAGTCATTGGTGAAACGTTTCTATTGATTCTCTTGCTGGGAGTGAGTGCTTCAGTGTCCTTAAACAGAAGCTCCTGGGCATGCGAGCACTTTAGTGTAGTTTGGTAGACCCAATAGCCAGCTTCCCTAAAAATTAAATTACCATGAAGATCCGAAGTAGCAGGAATTGTAAAATTCTTGCCTTGGTTATTCTGTGTGCAGCGTGATTAATTTCTGCAGTTAACTTGGTCTTTTCATTCTTGTTGTGTGACTTGGCGTTTCTGATGCTTAGTGTGAATTGATGATAAATTCTCAGTAATGATTCAGTTACGGTCAGTACTGACTGCCTTTCTTATAATAAATCTTCTAATCATTCACAAATCGTTATTTTTGACATAGAAACAAGGAGGGGGGGAATTCTCTATTTCTTCCCCATAGAGGCCTAACTACTGTTTGAATTTTATGAGTTGAAGGGTAAAGTTTCTCTGGACTTCAATAACAGGTCTGAAACTCAAATCAGACTTGTTTTGATAAAAGCTGGGGACAAACCCCATGGCAGGCACAGATAAACACTGCTTTTTATTTCCTTCTCGGGGTTGGTGCACTCATCCCTAGTTGTTGAGCACTCTGCCCCTTCCCAAGTTAAATCTGCATTGTAAAACTTAAGTAATATGTAGCTCTATGGCTGTGTACTTGCTGGGAAGAAAGAAAGGGGAAGGATTTGATCCAGAAATAGGGTTTTTCACTAAAAGAGAAAGAAGGAAAGACACCCCACCCCCAAACCCAGAAACCTGTCACGTCTTTGGGATATTTGCAGGCCTCTTCATGTCTCTTTGGGGAATTCCAAGAATGCAGGTTTGTTCTTCTCTTTCAGGTCAGGGCTGCAAGAAGCTAAGTGTGATATATGTGGTGCTCTGGTGCATCTTCAACAAACTGCAGACTTCAAAAATGTCAAAAAGCGTTTTTTTTTTTTTAAAGAATTAAGTAGAGCATGAATAATTCTTTTGAACATCTTGCACTGATTGATCCAGGCATTTAGTACATATTTCTTTCAAGTCACTTGGAATTAATTTTTTTCACTTTTCAGGACTAAAGCCCCAGTTAAAAGACAGAACCCAGAAATGAAGATCTAGCATGATTAAGATGAGTCTTTTTGGCAGTCAGATTCTATCGACTATGGATTTTAAGTGCAGGAGCAGGCCTGTGAATAACTATGATAATATCGGCCTCGGTGTGCCAAAATCACAGACTAACCCTCATAAGTTTCTGGTAGGGTTAAGTGGGGAGTATCGCTGCTCTTTCACAAATGAGGAAATAGTAAAAAAACTGGCAGGAGTCCCAGCCCTTTGTCCTGCATTCGGGTTTCCAGCCATGCAGGTAGGTTTGGAAGCTGAGCATTTGTGTGACAAATTGCTATTGCAGGAGATAGCCAAGCCCTGGGATAGCTCCACGGATCTCGGTGCACATCAGCATCCGGGAGCTTTCTTTGCCGCAGTTACAGTGGGGGGTGCGGTGCAGTATCGGGGGCATGCTGATGTATCTCTGCTTTACAGTGTAAAAACTGCATTAATTTCTTACTCATTTTCCTCCTGATATTGTCCTTTGCAAAACTCCTGCAGCACAGTCCCTGTAAACTCCTTCCCTGTCTGTAGCAGAGCCCTGTATCACTTCACTGGGAGTCTTGGTGGGCAGATGGGTGAGACGATTCCTCTCTCGCTAAGATGATTCTCTGTAGATGGGAAGAACAGAAACTGGAATTGAAAAAGACACTGGCAGAGAAAACGCTTAAAAGTATCTTAAGATAGTGGCAGCAAAATACTGTGTCAAAGGGAGAGATTTGTGAATCAACCAAATCACTTGTTAAATCATCATTCTTACCCGGTGGGAGGAACTGTACGATTGTGATCGCAGAGATCATTGTTGTGCGTTTGCTTTAATGGTGCTTCCTGCATTTAGTAGTTCATTGCTTTAGATGTAAAAAGTTTGGGAATAAGTCTAGAGGAGGATAGAGAGAACAAGAGAAGTTCTGATGCAAGTTTGCATGAATTAAATAGCTGGTGTTATTTGGCTTAGCCTAAAAATGCCATTCTGAGGCTTTCTTAGGATTTGAAAGCATTGAACTGCTTTGCAGGTAAAGAAACAGTTGCTTGACTTTGGCTTGGTGGCAGCCTGTGACCAAAAGGTATTTTTCAGAAAGATCCAGATATAGTAGATGTTTGAATAAAATAACTCAACTTCTTTGAATTAAGAAATAGAACCCAACAATTTCTTTGAATTCCAATGCCCTGTAATTGCTTTGAGATTTCAAATTAAAGTCCTTGTGTGTTTGTTTTTTCTGTTTTTTTTTTTCTTAGATACTTTTGTTATGAGGTTTCTGTCTGAATATTTGTATAAAACCAGTCTGGGGTTTTAGTTCCATAAATCTTAGTCTCTCAGTGGGAAATCATGAGCTGATGCCATCAGCTCTGAGCCAAGAGGACATGGTCTATCAATCTTTATGGAACATGCAAAGTTCCAGCTCCTCAAACCTTCACATATGACAGTAGGAAGAAAGGTTCAGGTCTATTTCAGTGACTTTATTTCATCATCTTTTTGGTTACATCTGCATGTATTTCCAATTTTATTTTTTTTTTTAGATGATGGTTTAGGACAGACCTACTTTTCAAGTGTCTTTTTGATGCTTTCAGGAAGCGACACTGGGATTGGACATGCACTGGCTAAATACCTGGATAACTTAGGTTTTGTTGTGTTTGCTGGGGTTTTGAATAAGGATGGACCTGGAGCTGAGGAACTGAGACGGACCTGTTCTCGGAGACTCTCTCTCCTGCAGCTGGATATAACCAATGCCACCCAAGTCAAAGAAGCCTATCTAAAAGTCTCAGAGAAGGTGCAAAATGCAGGTATGGCTTTTTTACCATTCTAATGGGGGTACTAATGTACCTGCTTGCAAGGTACATCTCTTACCTGTTGGCTGCATCATGGCTTATGTGTGTAGGTCATTTCCACCACTCAGTCTGTGGGCAGATTGGCTCCTGATTTCTGGGACATATGAAAAATGGTGATGACTGTTCATGGAGTGGGTACTGAGTATCTGTAGCTGCGGATCATCTCTGCCTTGATCTGGAGGCACCACCCAGCTCATCAGTTTAATCTTATGGAGTTGATTTCCTGCTGTATAGCAGCCCTGTGTTTTCTCCTCTTCCCAGGGCTGTGGGGAGTCGTGAACAATGCAGGCATCCTGGGCTTCCCCGCCGATGGTGAGCTGCTCCCCGTGAGCACATACAGGCAGTGCATGGAGGTGAATTTCTTTGGGGCTGTAGAGGTGTCCAAGACCTTCTTACCGTTACTTCGGAAATCCCAGGGGAGGCTGGTTAACATGTCCAGCATGGCAGGTGAGCTGAACTAAAGCACCAAATAAATTTCTGGTGTAACAGGAAAAACAACTATCTTCCTTGGCAAAAATGGTGAGGAAGGTGTTGGTCAGTCCTGCTTGTCAATACACCTAGGGAATTGGTATCTAGGTAATAAGTGCAGGTTTTTCTTTTGTTTGGGAGACTATTCCCAGAAACCAGCCCTTAAAGCAGAAGAGTTTAATATGGATAAAAAGACACTGTTCTATAAAAGACAGTCAAATTCAGATCAGATGCTATGAGTGATAGCTTTGTGAGCTTCCGGAAAGATAGGTGGTAAATTGTAGATGTTTCTAACACATTCCAGCAGAAGTCTGTGACCACCTCAGTTTGTGTGTCATTGAACCACATCGTGGAGATGCCCCAAAGCTGTCTGTCTTGCGTAGAGACAGGTTTTCTTTCATTTGGGCTGGTTACAGCTAAAGTTTTGGCCTTTTTTTAATACTTTGGGTTAAAATTGAAGCATAAATATATTTTGGGTATGTTCATGACATTTGCAATTTGTAACAGTCTGTAGTTAATGTTAGATATTTCAGTTGGGCAGCTCCACCTCTGAACCCTTGTAGGGCTCAAGTACTATAGTTAGAGTGAGAAAGCACAATGATAAAACACCTGCTGAAGAGAAACATTTAGTTCTTCAAGAGCAGAAGGCAGCTTTATTTTTTGCCTCATCCTATGGTTCTTTCCCCAGCGCACAGTCCCAGAGCGTGGTCTGCTAATAACCTGGGACCTGGAGAGTGTGTGTGTTTTTCTTTAAAAATATTTTGTTTATCTTCTTAAAAATACTTTAGCCTAACATATCAGCAAAATGGTATTTTTTCATTGATAAAATAACTTTTTTAAAAATAATTAGCAGCACATAGTATGCCCTCCAGTTTTGTCTTATAAATTGGATCCTGTGCTTACTATATATATGCCTCTATAACATGACCTTCTATTCCAGGGGGACAGCTGGGATGCTAAGATGTAGGAACAGAAGTGACACAGTATCTGGCAGCCAACAGCTGAGAAGCAAGAATGCTCCTTTGAGACCTGCTAGAAGCAGGATGTCATGATGCTGGAAGCTATTTTGGTTTAAGACCTCTTAGGGATTTACCATATCATCTGCTTCCCAAATTTTCCTTTGCCTTGTCGTCTTGCACCCTTATTTCTGTGCAGTTGGTGTCCACTCCAATCCTGCTGTATTGCCGAGGTGGCTTGTACAAGCATTACCTTGTGTTCATGGCTTACGTTGAGGATGTGACCTCAGCCTAGCTTTGACACTGCCGTCTTCTGTTTTTCTTTTTTTAATTCCAAGCATATTTTGTATCCGCGTGCCTGTGTTTATGGTTCATTGCTGACACTTAAAGAAATCAGGACTGAATTATCAGAAGGACCTTTCTGGTGCTGCTCTGCCCGCCAGCCCTTGCAAGCACAGCGACAGAGGACAGACCTCTGCTTTCTCTGAGCACCCAAGTGAAGCTTGCGCTTTTGGTGTTTTGGGGCAGGTGTCTTAATTCTTGGCATGAATCCCCAAGCTGCCTTGGAGGGATAAATGGAGAGCTTCCCTATTCCGAGTAATTTGCCCTTACAGGAGTTGATAATGACCCTGCTTAAACTATAGGTGTTCGCACAGATCTTGCATGCGGGCTGGTTTGGGTAAATAGCTTCTTCTTAATGCAGGGTCTGAGGGTCCTTTGGTAAAACATTAGCAGAAAAGTTAGCGAGGTCTCATTGTGCCAAATCTATTCCTGTCTGTGTAGAGCTAATTTAACTGGACTTGAGGTTAGCCTGACCTCAGAGGGAAAAAGTATGTGATTCAATTGGCTCAAACCAATTGAAACTCAAACTTATTCAGATGCATACAGAAGAATAATTAACATATAATTGGCCTGACTTCTTCAAAGGAATGACTCTGTGTAAGAAGCTCCTGTGATACCTTGGTTGTTGCAGTACAAAACCCAATAAATGGCACCGGTGGCTTACCTGAAAATTCCCCTGTATCAAAGTATTTTCTTTTAAAAGATTCAAATACATTGAGATAAATGTGTAATGTTTGAAATGGAGGCCGTACTGGAGGATGTGCCCAACTGTCCATGCAGGCAGGAGGAGTGACGTGCCTCAAGGAGAAGGGGTTGCCCATTCTGTTCCCTCCTCCCTGCTGTGCCAACGCAGCCTGTGGTGGCTGTGATGACCCCTAAATCTAGCAGTGATACTCTGTGCGGTGATAACACCAACCTTGTGGCGAAAGTGGTGGGGGCTGAAGAAGGGGAAGATGCTCAAATCAAAGTGTCTTTGGATTTTTCTAAAGCTGCAGAAGCGACAGTCCGCCAGTTTCTGGAACAGAGGAAATCTCTGTATTTGGAAGATACTCTTTTCTGGAAGCTTTTGTTTTGTAAACATATGGATTTATTTTAAATTAACCTAGAAAACAGCCAGTATTTTATCTTCTCCATCTGAACAAATGCTGCTGGGATTGGAGAAGATGGGATATAACTATAAGCAGGGGATCTGCTTCCATGATGGGTCTCAGAGAGTCCTGTCACCCAGGGGATGTGATTCCGGCTTTGGTTTGTCCACAGAGGTTTTCCCCACTCTTGCACTGTTGTCTCTGGTCTTTCTGAAACTATCTGGAAAGAACTGGAAGATAAGTTGGCTTTATAAAGCTAGAATTGAGATTACTTACCCTGTTGTAATTGTGGTTTATAGTAGGAGCTTGAAATTCGTGTTACAGTGACAAGAACAGCGGCATTAAACTATTGCTTCACTATTTATATGAACTAAAACATTATCTGTGTTTCTGAAACCAACAGTTGTAACTTTCAGCAGTTTTTACCCTTGAATGCAGTACAGTTTATTTTTTTTTTTCTGCCATAGAAGGTGTCTTATCAGGTGTTACTGAGCATAACTGCTATAAGCGACTGCTTATTTACAACTTTCACTTTTTTTTAACCTCCAGAAAGAAATTATTCCCTCGCTGACTTGTCTTTAACCTCAGTGAGAGCCGCATAATTTTGGTTGTGCTATAATCTTCCTTCTAAATCACAAAAATAAAGGCTGGAAAGAGCTGCCGTCGAGCTTTATCATGTTTATATTGCTCCTGCAGGAGGCATTCCACTACCGAGGTACGCTGCATACGGTGCATCAAAAGCAGCTCTGTCCATGTTTTCCGGAGTAATGAGACAAGAGCTTTCCAAATGGGGAATTAAAGTTGCTACAATTCATCCGTCAGGCTTCCGAACAGGTTGGTATTTGACATTTTGGGTAGTTCTTTCTGCCTCGCCTCTTTCCCTGTAGTCCAGCATCCTCAAACAGAGCCCTGAATGATTCTCAGCAGTCATACTTTTTTCCCATTCTTCATGTTGGTTATGGAAATTAAGATCTGCATTTTTTGTGAGAGCTGTTCCCTCCAGTTCTGCACACTGCCTTTCTCCTGGGCAGAAGGGAGAGCTCTCTTTGCTTTGAGACAGGGCAGTGTTCAGGCAATTGGTGCTTTCTCTCTGCTCTAGCTTTGAGGTTGAAAAAACCTAGCATCACTGTGTGGTTGGTCTGAGTGTTATGGCTTGCTTATCCTGCATGAGAGCTTCGAGACTCACTGCCAGTCTTACCTTTCTCAATATCAGAGCTCTCTTTATTGAGCTGCTCAGTCTTGCATCGAAGTATCTGCAGCAATACCTGTCATTCTGCTTACTTGCTGTCAATATTACTCTATGTAGTCCTGAGCTTTCCTCTCCACTCCTTCCCTCTGCTGTGCTTCTGCTGCTTTCTGTTCCAAATCGTCCCTCCACTGCTCTGAGCATGTTCTGCAGAGCCCGTCTGTGTTACAGACTCATCTCCTGCTGTACCCTGTGCCCACGTGGGAGTAGGGTGGGTGTCACGCAGGTCCCTGCTCTGTGGACATGCCTGGCAGCTACCTGAGGACAACATCAAGTCCTGCTGCTGCCTACTCAGGGAGTCCTGGTGACTTCATGGAGACAATTTTTTATGTTGATGAAAGCAAAATGGTCTTTTTCATAAAACCCCATGCCCTTGAGTGCCTCCCCTCCTGGGGAGGGGCCCTGCGGGGCACTGGGCTCTGACAGCGCCCATGTGGTCAGTGGTACCTGCTAGGGGTTTTACCTTCAGGGCCCTACTTAGCTGTTGTCAGAGTTCTGGATGAAAACTTCATGCATCAGAACAAGTCCCGGTATTTGAGATTGTCATGGTTTAACCTCAGTCAGCAACTGAGCACCACGCAGCCGCTCGCTCACTCCCCCTGGCCCCCGGTGGGATCGGGGAGAGAATTGGAAGAGTCGAAGTGAGAAAAACTCGTGGGTTGAGATAAAAACAGTTTAATAATTGAAATAAAATAACAATAATAATAACACACAGAGCAAGTGATGCACAATGCAATTGCTCACCACCCGCCGACCGATGCCCAGCCAGTCCCTGAGCAGCGGCCCCCCCGGCCAGCTTTCCCCAGTTTATATACTGAGCATGACGTCACATGGTAGGGAATGTCCCTTTGGCCAGTTTGGGTCAGCTGTCCTGGCTGTGCCCCCTCCCGGCTTCTTGTGCACTTCCAGCCTGCTCAGTCGGTAGAGCATGGGGAGCTGAAAAGTCCTTGACTAGTGTAAGCATTACCTAGCAACAACTAAAACATCGGTGCCTTATCAACATTGTTCTCATCCTAAATCCAAAACACAGCACTATGCCAGCTACTGGGAAAGAAATTAACTCTATCCCTGCTGAAACCAGGACAGAGATTTAAATACTTATTTAAAGTTTTTTTCTTTATTTGCAATGCTTAATTCATGATAGGCAATAAATGCATTGGAAAAGCCACTGCTTTCATTCTTATATGATGCAGATGGGGGAAAAATAGGTGTGTTTTTTTTTTTAAATCTGGCCTAATACAAGCCTTATCCTTCATGAAACTAGCTATTGAAATACTAATGTCACTCATGAAAGAGGAGCTTAGCACTTGACCAACCCAAGTGCATCCTGTTGGTCTTAGTTTGCCTGTCTTTCCTCAGTCACTCACAGCTGTTAATAAATACCGATTAGAAACACCCACAAAATAAATAAGGACAGAATGTCAAGGGGTGGTGGGGAAGGAAAAATGCTGACTTGGTTGTGAGAGTGCCTTTTTAGGTAGAGCTGGTAACCAAACGGTGCGTGAACCTCATGCTTTTTGTGTAGTCTGTGCTTCGTGCTTTCCCTTCTCTTCCAGGTAAAAGGACTCACAGCTAACCAGCTGTTTTGTCTGTTCTTCACTGACCCAGTTCAGAACAACTGTGAATCAGGGTGGTGGTAGAGAACAACTTATTGACTATTAATTATAGATGAATTTTTTTTAATTCAGCCCCAAACCCACTTGCTGTCCTGTGATGTTGCTACTGCAGGTATACAAGGCACATCCGACCTGTGGGATAAGCAAGAAAAGGAGCTGATGGAGAACCTCCCAGCGGACACAAAGCAAGACTATGGTGAGGACTACCTCCTGGGGCTGAAGAGCTACCTCCTGCACATGCCCGCGAACTGCGATGCCAACCTCTCCCCTGTGCTGAGCGCTATCCTGCACGCTTTGCTGGCCAAGAGGCCACACGGCTTGTACACCCCCGGCAAAGGGGCTTATGTGCCCCTCTGCATCTTCTGCTACTTTCCTCTCTGGTTCTATGACTTTTTCATCAGTAAGATGCTGAGTACTGAGTTTGTCCCAAGGGCGCTGAGAACATCAGAAGCTGAGAGCAAGAATCTCTGAGCATCTCTGAGGTATCCATCAGCATTTGTCTTACATGATGAGATAACTGGGAAAAACTCTATTTTAAGACACTGCTATTTATTGTACTGTCTTTGTTAAATTGCATTTACGCTGCCTTGCAAACAGAGGTAAATCTTTGTGTTAAGAGTAGTGTTCAGGAAAAGTGGTGGATAAACAGAAATAGAAAGCTATCCCCAGATGGGGCCTTTTTGGAGGAATTTCAATGTTTTCCTGATGTTTTTGTATCCTGCCTTCTGTGTAAGGTATCTTATGAGGTTATGTAGTTCCTGTCTGCTTCAAAAGGCACCACCAACAGAGACAGATGTATAACCTGTTTTTTAAAACAAAATAAAAAAAAGTCCTTAAGAGTCAACAACCTTCTTAAACATTATAAGGAGTTGCATATATTCTAAATATCTTCAATGATAGGAAACGTCTAATGCAAATCTTTCTCACTGCAGCTTCAGCATAATATATTTGGGTTTTTTTTTGGTTCTGTTGCTGTTGGATCTGAGAAATGATTGACCTTTTTTCCCCCAAATTTTGTGAAGTATGGTTGTGATGTTTATAATGTGTCCTCTTTGCTAGACTAAGCAACATAAATTAGTTGGGGGGGAAAAACGAACAAAGACAGATCAAGACCTTCACAAAGAAGCAGTCTCCTTCCTACAGTATTAGAAAAGGTAACAGCGAGTGTATCAGCTGCTAATTTGATATGACTGTCTTGGTCCTTCTGTGCATTGCCTGGATATGCCTGTGCTTCTTTAATTATTAGTAAACTCTGATCTCACTTCGGCTTTTTGTACAGTTCCTTATTGGTTCTGGGTTTATGAAGAACTCACGTTTTTGCCCGTTTCTTCTGACACCTTCCTGTGTCTCCCTCTGCTTTGGGGAGAGTTTGTGCTCGCTCCTCCAAGATCAGTCAGTCTTCAGGTTGGCTTTATGGGAGTCCAGTGTCCATCTTCTGATAGATTTTGGTTGCTCCCCTTCCCTAAATTTATTCTAGGAGCATCAGGTGCCCTCCCTGCTGCTGGTTGCCCATGCGCCCCATACCATAAAACCTTCACCAATGCCAAGAAGTTGGGCAGCTCGCCTATTTTTTTTCGTAGCCCACTCCCTTTTCGCATTGCCCGTCACATCCTCAGGCTTTGGAAGGCTGTGATATTTTGAAAGAAAGCCTCATCCCCCTGAGTTCCCTGGTTTGGCCATCTGTCCTGTGCCTTGCTTTGACAAGATGCATTTCTTTTCCAATGATGAAAAATTAAAAGTTGTTACATTCTGGGCTTTAAATGTAGATGCACTTTTTCCTTTCCTTTCTGAGCAACTTCTGGTCTTCTGTCATAATCTTACTTGTGTGATGTACTCTTGCAGTCAACTGAACAAAATCACAATTTAATTTGCGTCTGTAGTATTTCTTCCATTTCCTTCCTGCATCTTTTTACATCAGTGCAAGACTCCTGTAAATGCACAGAGGATGCTCAGCGGACTTGGCCCACTGTTTTAATTTGTGCCCCCGTGTGGAAATCCTCCTGTCCTGTACGTTTTGTCGTGATTACTGCTTTTGCTACTGAGGCTTATCTCCTTGTGGGTTCATGTCAGTCCCCTGATTACGGACTTTTGCTTTCCTTTGAGAAAGTGTGACCAAAAATGCTTTTCTTCAGAAAATCTGGGACTATTTCTCTCTCTCTCTGCACATTTCTTCCTTTATCTATTTCCCAATTTTTTTAATTTGTCAGCAAAAGTGCATAATTAAAAAAAAAATATATATTTAGTAAGTGGATTGTTGTGACTCTTTCTGTCTCATTGGACCCTTTGTGCTTTTTGGGGACCAGTGCTACAGCCCCTCCCTTCCCGGGCTGCCCTTGTTCCCATAGTAGGAGAGCACCGAGGAGGAATGTGGTGGGGACCTTCTCCAGGGAGAAGGGGCAAGATGGCAGTCGGTGCCTTGTTTCGGGCAGGACACGATCCCAAATGGCTCAAAGACAGCTTGTGAGCTGAAAGGAAAAGCAGGTGCAATGGGGTGCGGAGCCAGGGGTGCGCTGGGTGGCAACCTCTAAATTTTGGCTATCTTCAGGGTGAGGGAACTTGCTGCCAGTCAGCCTGTCTCCATCTCCATCTTGAATGCAGGTGGTTGTTTTTCACTTAACACCCAATTTAGGTGTAACTTAGGTGGGCTGGAATTTTGCCCTTAGGCACATTAAACAACCAAAATTCCTCTTAGCAGCCAGTTAGCTGTTTTGTGTAACAATCTTCATAACAATCTTTAATTGTTGCTTTGTTATTTGGCTGTGGCTATAAAATGTAATTTTTTTTCTCCCCTTCACTTTCTTAATAGGAATATTATCTTGCACATTGCAGACATATTAAATGAGGCATCTACATGGAAGATTTGATTTCATTTTATTTTTTTACTTTTATTTCCCAGGAAATT
Organism: Aptenodytes patagonicus; assembly: GCF_965638725.1. Lineage (NCBI taxonomy): Eukaryota > Metazoa > Chordata > Aves > Sphenisciformes > Spheniscidae > Aptenodytes > Aptenodytes patagonicus. The sequence continues at coordinate 5,312,557 of NC_134959.1, read as the reverse complement.
TGTGTTCTAAATAGTCATTTTACATCTCTTCACCTAACTACAAAGATATTTCAGCAAGTCTCAAATAATTGTGGTATCAAAGATTGTTATTGTTTTGTTCCTGTGGGGATCTTTGTGCTTTAAAAATAATTCTGTTGTAACGCATAATTGAATTATGTGTCATTTAATGGGCTGTAGTATTAGAGGTAAATTTCTTTTGCTAATGGCTTGCATTGCAAATAATCCAAACTGTGAGGCTGGCAGAACTGCAGGATAAATCGTGGGTGTGGCCAACACGCCCATGTGGATTTTAACACTGATGCTAGCTTGTGCTCTCGAGGACCAGTGTCTCGGTGTTATGCTCCTTTGCTTACTGTAAAAGGCTGATCTAATACAAAGCTATTTTAGGGGTGGGAAGAGAGATGTTTAGTTCTAACAGTGGAAACAGATGTATTAAACCCCCCCCCCCCCCCAAGCTAACCACCATGATTTGGGTCTATTTTCAAAGGTAACATTTCTAACAAAAAGCATATGGCGTGAAGGAAAGCATGTGAGAAATTGAAGAAATTGGCTGTAGCCCTAAAAAAGGGTTAATAAATAATACTCTAAAATGTCACTTAATGCCCCACACTAATCAAGGGTTTATATATTAAAAACACGTGTATAATTTAAAAGGGGTTATAAGCTGCAGAAATCATGATTAAAGAGTAAGTTTTATACACATCCTTCTGATCCAGCCTCTGGAATGCAGGTTGTGACCAAGTAAATGCTGTCGGATGCTTTTTACCAAGCAAATCCCTGGCTGGTGTCCTGGGGCTCCCACTTTCCTACTCTGCATTTATTACTCTGGCTGACATCTGTTCTTACTTCATGTGAACAATTGATTTTAAGATATGTAGCAAAAGGTGGGTTATAATGTCATTTGTTTTTATAACTTTTTTTATTCTGGATTCATTTGCCCTCTTTACGGGGCCCCTGATGACAATCGTATCCAATGCATGCTTCTAGCATTGCAAGCTGGGGAAGAGAGGTAAAATGTCAGGCGTTTTTGTGGTTATGTCACTGGCTGGCCATGGCAGAAAGCCCTGGTGCAGAAGTTTTGGTGGCCACCTGCCAAAGGACCATCTCTGCATTTCAAGAGGTGTCAATGTGTGGGACTGTCCCTGTGGCTGGAGGTAAGGAAAAGGGCTGTGAAAGTTTAAAGTGTGCTCAAATGACAGATCCGACAGTGAGTTTTGCGTTGGATAAAACTGATGGCGTAGGAGAGTGGGGAGCTCTGGGTCACTGAGGGTTACGGACTCATCTGGGGACAGGGATTAATCCTAAACCTCTTTCAAGCTCTGTAGGAGGTTCAGCAGCCCCTCCTGCATCAGGCCATTTTATGCTGGCTGCCTTGGTAAGGTTTATGCACAACTTCGTTGTTCAAGCGAAAGCCATCAAGATAGCATCAAATACGTACAGGAATCTTAAAGCCCATTTTTCACTAGTAGAGGCCAAAAACAGGGATGGGGAGAAAAGGAATAGTCACTTTTTCTAATTTAATGAGCATGAACAGAAGCTTAGTTATTTCTAAACTAAAGTATTTAAAATTTGACTGTGACTGTTAAAATGACTTCTTACTGTTAAGATATACACGAATATTAGAGAATCTCCAGATTTTGCCAGTTTGAGTCCCTGCTATCCTGAGAAGAGAGGGAATAACTTCCATGTTCCTATGAGTGCGTGCCCTGGCGTGTATGAGGGGTTTTTTTTTGTTTATAGTTGCATAAGAAAAGTCATTATAATTTTTGTATGTATTCTTTGTATCAAGAAGATGCTTCCAGGGAACTTTCAGATCTCGGTGATGTCAAAGCACACAGGTTTTGCTGTAAACTAACTAGTCCAGGCACAGCATTGCACAGATACAACTAAAATGGGTCACATTTCATTTGCTTGAATTGGAGAGTCCTCATCTGGCCATCAGCACCCATCTGTGCACCAATCATTTTTACAGAAAGTTTGGGACAAATACATGAGTTTGGTCGTTTTTCCTAAAGAGACTGGTTCTGGGATCCTTTCTGGGACAAAATATTGCCTGGTTTAGCCTTTTTATGGCTATGTTTTGGAAGCCAGCTGCATTCCCAAAATGATGCAACACCCAAGCGTATTGTACATCATGGAGTCGTCATATTTCTAGGAACACTCAAAGAAAATTCCTTTGAAATAAAATTCATCCAGGCTTCAAAGGAAAAGCATTCAAACAAAAGATCTTGGCCTTTGCAAGGAAATTAACAGGAGGGTGGTTGGTTTTTTTGTTGTTTCTTAGAAGTGTTAGGATACATAAATGGAAAGTGTTGCCGCTGCCAGAAAACTCCCAGCACATTGGATCCTGAGATGCCTGAGGTGCGATCGTTCCTGCCGAAACTTGTCAGCTGATGTAGTGCTCCCTGGTATGCAGACGCCATCGCAGGCAGTATTTCAATAGCCAATGCTTTTGTCATCCAAGCTGAAGATTAGAGCTGTTGCTCTTCAATTATAGATGTATTGTGGCAACCTTGAGGCAGTGGGCTTTTACCACAGTAAGAGAGGCAATTGCTTTTATTTTTAAAGCATGCCCAAATCATGAATCAAGAATTGCTGACATCTCATGAAAGGAGGTGAGTTTTACATCTCTTTAATAGGATAAATGGGTTTTAAGCATGTTGTATAGGTCATTGTAACCTAAGCTAATGAATCTGGCTTTAACAATGTGTATGAAAGTAATTATGGTGATATAAACAGTCTCCACAGGTTTAATGCCTGGAATATGTAGGTTAAACAACCCAAGTTTATATCCCTGTTAATCTTGTTGCCTTTAGCTTTGGAAAGAGCACTGAACAAGCCAGAAGCTAATCCTGTGAGCTAAGAATTTGGATTTTGCTATCTGCCATGAGTGAGAAAAGTAAGGATGGCTTAGTGGTCAAGGGTTGGCTCTCAAATCCTACTGGAGCCAGCTCAGCCTTTGCTACTAGTCAGATAAATCAGGAGAGCTCTGGGAGGTGCAGAGTGTATAGTCCTTTCTACAGAGCCTTTCAGAAGTGACCTCTTAATTAAACTATTTTTCTTCCGAGAGTTTCACATTCCGGCCATGTTTCCACCCAGCCCAGCTGGATTTGGGACTTTCCCCTTGTGGTATAAAAGGACATGTTTCAAACTTCAGAATAAGAACTGACAGGTGAAGCGAAGATGAAGATGTGAGAACGAAAGATCTAAAGAAAACAAAATGACAGCGATTGGTATAAACGGCAGCCAGCGAAGGAGGCGAAGGAAGGAAGGAAGCACGGTGATGCTCTGGAAATGGGTTTGAGCAGGTTCAGCTCCGCTGGCATGTCACTCTCTCGGTCGTGTTATACTACCCACTGTCTTCTACACCTCCTCCACCGCCTCCTTCAACACCTGACTTTAAAAAGTGCTATTCAAGAGGCTGTGATACAATTACTTACTTTGAAGCCTTACTCATGTTACTTGGTTTTGTAACATCCCATCCCACAAAGCCCTGGGATGGGGGGTGACCTGTTCTGACATGGGGTGTTGCGCTGAGGACAGGGGTGGGTATTCCAAGCTTGACCTGCTCTCAGTGGCTTTGGGTAGAAATGGGAGGAGCAGGTCTTTTATTTTTACATCCCTGGGATTAGGGAGAAGATGTTGGCGGTGGGACAATGCACATCAGCGCTCCCACACTAAGCCTGCACAAGTCTGGCAGTGCTGACTTCTTTGCTCTCTTTCTTTGGGGGAAAGAATATCACACTGTACTTTGTTTCATAATGGAAAAAAAAATTATTGCCCTTTAGCCATAGTAATTTCCATAGCAGCAATCTGTGAGAGTAGGCGTTGTTGTCTGTCCTGGGTTTCCTGTGGGCACGCACTGTTAGCAACAAGCGCTGACACCAATCCACCAGCGTATGTGGAAATCTATGATGCGTGTATGACACAATGAACAATGCAAACAAGATGAAGATGATGTGCATCTGAGAACGGCCTGAGGGTGATTTATTCCCCTGCTGTTTGAGCGAATCCTACCTTTTCAGAAAAAGGGTTAGAAATCACTGTTATGTCTTCTGCATGTCTCAGAAAGCATCCTGATGCCTTTAATTTCTCAAACAAACTCAATTCGCTGCCTGAAGGGCAAACTCCTAAAGGGCTAATTTAATTAAAAAGATGAATGGGGGAAAACAGAGCAAAGATGATACAATTATTGTGTTTTAATGCATATACAGCAATGTAATCATGTTGCATGCTTGGCATAGATGGATTAAGGGAATAAGAGGCTTAAAAACTTAGCATTTTTGAAAATGTTTTATCATGTAGAATTGTGTTAAAAGTTCATGTTGGGAGCTGGCTGTTTCATAGCCTCATTTGAATTACACATTCATGCGATAAGATATTGTTGTTTATATCCCTTCACCCCAAATGTTGCCACTATGATTGCAAACGTGTTGCCTTAGATGTTAGAGTGGGAAGCACTGTTCTTAAAAGAAAAAAACCAAACCAACACAAAAACGTCCCCAAAGAGGCACCCGCTCCAGCAGTGACCCAAAAACATGACTTTGGGCCATGCCATTGCTCCCACCACATTTTTCAAGTGTTCTTAAGGATAGGAAAAGCCTAATAGTAATAATAAAAAAAGATAGATGTTAAAAACAAGAAGATAAATGATTCTGCTTAGCATACTGACTTAACATATGGTGTGGAGAAGCAAATGGGATGTGGTGACAGACCCACGTGCACCGTAATGGATGGCTGTGTCCAAGGGGTAGCGGCACAGCAGCCCAACTCCAGTGGTGCCAGCTGAATTTGAGTGTCAGGCAGCAAAGGGTGCCTAAGCCTGAACGAGGGCAACGTGATGGATGTGCCACATGCCAGGTAGAGCTTAAAGGTAAAAACTAGCAAACTAGCTTTGTGCAGTGGAGATAAAGGGAGCTCCTGGTCTGGGAGAGGTTGTGTCCTTGCCGGTGCTGAGGTGCAGCAGTGGGGAGTGCTGCATCGAGGGGCAGGGGGCTGCCTGAAGTGGATTTTTGGTGGTGTTTGGTTGGTTTGAAGTCTCTTGAAAGCATTGCTAAGCATCAGAGACTTCCTCCGTGAGGAAGGGAGGAAATGTGGGCTTTCACCCTAAAGTTATCCGAGACTTTTAATCACGATATGCGGTGCCTGCATGCTGCTGTCTGTCTTCTAGGGGATTAATGACTTAAGAGGTGAGTCTTTCTGTCTATGAGAAAAAGATTATGGGGATGTTTCCTAACTGTGTGAGCTAAGAGGCAGCTCTTGCGACCTTTTGTGTACCTTACTGCAATAAAAGTACCCAGTGCCTGCAGAAAATATTCGGTCCCAACCATTTTGAGGGAATTGGCCTCTGGAAGAATTAATCTTCCATGTAAACATTTGCACAACCTCCTGGTATCCACTGAAAGCAGGCATTGCTTTCGGTTTTCTCTTCTTACTCCGTAGTGCTTGATCAGCTCAAGAGGACACTCTGTTCTGGCAGTGTGTGTATCTAGGTAAGGAAGGAAAACGGGGCCGATGAAATCGGGATTGCCTGTGGTTGCCCCTCTATTGAGGTCTGATGGTCTCATATTCCTGGGCTCACATATGCCACCATGGAAACTGGTTCCCCAGAGCCTCTGCTTGGTCTTGATTTGGGCTGGTCTTGAAAAGTCCTTGCTCCTTTGCTGTTTGGCGTGCAGCAATACATCTAGTGGAAGCGGCATTGCTATGGCTAACATGAAGGGACAGCCGCTATAAGACTGATCCTGGCTCTGCTACAGCTTGTGGCAGCTGTGGGGTACCTGGCAGGGTCCTACCTGAACGTGTGATATACCTACACAGGCTTTTTTCTTTCCAGAGTGACATTACCACTGTTTGCTCAAGCGGGACAACACTTGCACATCAGAGCTATGTTACAGCTGCCTCCATCTGACAGCTCCCGAGTGTATTTTTCTCTAGGAGTGGAGTCACTGGGAGTGAAGATAAGTGTTGGCTCTCCTACAGGGAGCGGGCAGTTAGATTACGTCCATCAGTGTGTCACTGGCATGCGTGCAGCTTGTCAGGAACGCTGCCAGAGCACCAGCAACGCCTGCAGGGTCCCTGGGCATCTGCACCAGGACGGCCGAGGGCAGCATCCAACGCATGCCGCTATTGCAGGAGCCCCTAGAGATAAAGCAAATACTTCCATAGAGAAATGAAAGGTCTTCAGGCTTGGTTTCTTTAACCTTTTGAAGCTCTGTTGTCACCTGGGTTGTTCCTGGTTCTTAATGAATGTTTCTACACGTAACAAATTCCTGGTGCAGTAATTAGGTTGTCAATACTGAAGCATTTAAGTCATGTATTAATTTTTACACTAATGAACTGGGGTTCCCCATGGGTTGTCACACAAGCTGTTTCAGCATCACAGAAAGCTCTCTGTGCCAAATACCGCTGGTATCTTTTGGGAAGCAGTAGTGACAGCAGCGTGTTTCTTCTGTGACCCCTCCATGCCATTGAGCTGTTTGCTCTCTGCTTGTGTCAAGGGTGACTTTGACAATCCAACTCCCTTTAGGCAGAGGAGCTGGTTGCTAATTTTTCCCATGAGAAGCTTTTTACCCACTTCCAAACTAAGCCAGCCGAAGCTCCTCTTTCTCCCCGATCTGATTTATTCAGAGACTGCAGTATGACTTGGGACCAGTGGTAAAAGTGAAAAGTGGGTTGTGCCCCAGTAACACCTATCCCTTGTGTGGACTATGTGGAGGAATGTTGCTGGCACCTCTGTGCTGGTGCTCACGGGGACCTGGGGGTAGGACCTTGCTGGCCAACACTCATTGGTAAAAATCCCTCTTCAGACAGCAAAACATGCTGCTGCCTGCTCGGCTGCAACCACTAAGATAATTCTGTTTAGACAGCACTCAGAGCCAGCAGCTCTTTGCCAGCATATTAACTAGACGATTTACTACACTTTGCTAAATATTTACAGCATATTTACACCTGAATTTTAGCAACAAATCCTCTTGTATACAGAGATACTTTGGGCTGTGAGGAAAGATGCGACATAATGAAAAAAAAAAATCCCAAGAATCCCTAAAAGTCATGCTAGTTTTACCCAACATAAATATCTCCTCTGCAGTTGAGCTATGGTCTCTTTAACTCCAATAATCTAATTGTTGTAAGATTTAACAGGGAGACAAGCAGATGACTTAGCTGTTTTTTTGTTGTAGTGCTAGATGAAGAGGAAAATCAGTCTGGAGTGGAGAATTCTCCAGGTAACCACCTGGAGAATACGAAGAAAAGCAGGGATTTCCATGGCTGAGCTGCATCTGGGGAGACCAGGTTTCGGGGACATGTCACCTCGACGTGCGCTGCCAAGAGGGTCAGGCAACACAGTTCCCACCGCCGAATGATAGAGGTGAAAATGATGAGAAGCAAGGGACCGCATCCTGGCGTGTTGCGAGGAGCTGGCAGGAGCGAGCTAATGAGGCATTACGAACGCCAGGCGCAGTAAATTCAAAGTTAGCTGCAGGACATCTCCCATCAGAGCCTAACGCTGCCTTTCCAAGGTGCCAGGAGATGGTCTTGGCCTGGGGTGTACGACCCACATAGGCAGGGGGTACCAAAGGCTTAACTTGGCAATACTGAACTGCACCCAGCCCCCAGACCAGACTAGTTCTTACTGGTGTAATAATCTTACGGCTCTAGAAAGCAGAGGAAGGTCTCTGACTTGGCAGCTTTGAGGTCATGCATTTTGTAGAAAGATTTTGCTGTTTTTATAAAACCAGCATCGTTGCCCTCATATGCATTTTTGGGACTGGACATGTGTCCAGTTGCTGATATTACAGCGTCAGACGTGCAGCAGGTAATTCTCACCATCTGCGTGGGACTATAGGTAGCTGTTTGCAACGAGCAAGTCTGGGCTTCTTTTTCTTTTCAAAAAAATTTATGTTTGTGCACTCCATGAACATAAACCTAGTGATAAAAACAGCAGGAGCCAATCTGAATGAACCATGGAGGTGGTTTGCAATCAGGTACGCAGTACACGCTGTCCTAACTTAAAGCCTTAATTAGTTTGAACAAATTAACTCTGCAATTTTTCTTTCTGGGCTAAGGAAAGAGGGAAGTGCCAACCATTCAACCTCCTTGCAGTCACACAGCCTCTCCTCCTTGAGCTAAACTCACGGAGCTGAGGCAACCGATATTCTCATCCTGAGTAAATACTTACTGCCAGAAATACTTAGAATAGGATTCACAGGTTGTTCTGATTAAAATCTGGAACCTTGCAAACAACAAAGGCCAAGGGGAAAAAAAAAAATACAGGGCTTCAATTTGCAAATGAAATCATATTTCATGCACAATTCAGAATAAATTGTGAAACCTTCCCAGGCATGAGAACCACAGTTTCATGCACGTGCAGCTGGCTGTCCGGAGTCTTGCCAGGGCTCCTCACTTATTTATTCTAAGCAAAAAGTGTTTTAAGGGGAGGAAGCCAAGGCCCGACACCAGCAGACTCTTATCTTGTGGTCATCTAACGTTCACCTGGGAAGCATGAAAGGTCTGAAGCCCATCAACCCCTTGGCAGGACTTAACACTTTGTTCATATGTCTGAATAGATAACGTAGGTATGAATTAAACAAAACCAAAGCAAACATGAAGAAATGAGAAAAACTGTCTCAGCTTACTGACACTAAGGTTAAACTGGAGAGAGCTCTCTCCTCCTTCTCACCTAATCCTTTCCTGACAGCAGGCTCTTGGTTTCTTTCTTTGTGCCCATAATACCCCTCAGGCTTTATCTGATGTAGAGACCCCCATCAGAGAGCATTAACTGAAGTGCACCTCTCTCTCCGGAGCCCTTACACCCCTCTCTTAAGTCCACCTAGGCAGATTCAATTTTTTACCTTGAAACTTCTTTTGCTTCTTCTTTATCTGCGTGACTGCCTGGCCGTGCTTCTTAATTAGATGACTGACTTCTATTCTTTCAAATCTTATCCAGAAATACAATTTTTATCAATTCTGCAGAGATTCAGAGACATATGAATGACAGCCTCTTAATATTCCATAATTTCACAGCAGCTGCCACTGAGGGCTTGTATGATGATGGAGTTTATGCAGCCAGAAGGGCAAGTTGTTTTGCAGTTAAGCAGGAGATGCTATAGTTGTGTCGCAATCTGCCATCTGTCATGAAAATACAGCTGAAAAGGCAGAAAGGGTGGAATTTACAGCATGATTGCATCCTTGCAGTGCCTGGTGTCCTCTTCGTCCTGCAGAAATACCACTCGGCTTCAACAAGGTAAAATTGTGGTTGGCCAAAAGTGATGGATGTCTGTGAAGACGGCCATATTGTGGTCAGCGATGGATGGTTGGCCATCTGTGTGCCAATGAACAATACGGGCTCTTCCTGAAGTTACTCCCGAGATGGCAGTGGGAGAGGCTCAGCCTTTCTGTGTCTGGATGTACGTGATCCTGTCATGGATCGAATGGGCAGGGTGCGAAGGGAAGGGAGAACTGAAGATAGCACTAAGATAATCTTATCAGACATATTATTTATTCCTGCAAAGCCAGCCTAGCCACTCATTTGAGGAAGTGTCTTGGATTTCAGAGCTAAGTAATCTTTGCTTTATCTCATACAGAGACCCTCAACTGGATCAGGAGAGTGAATGAGGTGTAAATTTTGGGTGCCAATAGACACTGCTGAAACACCTACTTAGAGAAACCAGAAACAGGAAAGCTCCTAGAATTCCTGGTAGAGCTAAGCTGTGTCCCCTATCCTGGCTGTGAGATTCAGAGAAGTGAATAGCAGCTCCAGTGTTTCCCCTGCGAGGTGCCAAGAGTGGGATTTATTTTCTTTCTGGGACTTCGAATCCCAGGCAGCTCAAGGGATGATCTGACCATGCCACAGACATTAAGGCTTCGTGGCGTCCACTGTTTGCACCAGGGCACACCGGGCTCTTTTGACCTGAACTTCTAAAGTGGTCTTCTAATTAAATTTAAGATCCAATTAATTTAAAGGTCTGTGCATGTCAAAATTTTGAAATATGTTATCATGACTTGGGAACCTGCAATTCAGCACCTCAGAGCGGTAAATGCCCGGTTCCTGCCCACGAGTCCCACGGGGTGCTGATCTGCATTGTTAGGCACGTGGCTGCTTCTAAACGTTTGCCTGTACGAGGTGTACCTGAGCTCACATAATACGCCTGTCGTGCGAGCTGGAACTGGGTGCACTTCTTCAAAGTCCCGTGCTAATGTGTCTACCACCAGACTGTTCTCACCTCCAGCATAGCAATAACACTGTTCTCTTAGCAGTTGGGCTTGCCTGTGTTTTCAAGCATGAAGCCAGAAGAAAGTTGGAGAATGCAGTCAATTTAAATGGACTGGTTCACTTAAACCCTCTGCTAATTCCTGCTGTTTTCCAAGCTGCTAAAAAATTTAAAACGACAATGATTTATGTCATTGTAGACAAGTGAAATAACACAATTAATTGCACTTTACATTTTTTTAACCTCTTTCATCTTGCAAAATTGCAAGAAGGTTTAAAACTAGATGAAAGGATGTGAAAGAGAATAATTAATAAGCGGTAGGATTTGCCTCAGAACACATTTATTGTTTTAGTGGGACATATCAGACATCTCTGTGTAGGAACATATATGCCATTTTCTTTTTGCTTTTCCTGGATCTGTAGAAAGGGAAGGCCACTTGACAAAGAGGGGGTAAGAAAACAAAGTTATTCTCAGCTGTTCAATTAATTCTGCTCAGGGCTTTTATCACTTTTGCCAGCTGGGAATTGAATTTATCATCCCAGAAAGGCATGAGAAGTTCCTCGTGCTCCTGCAAACCATGACGTGAGCTCCAGGAAATGAGAAGGCACCTTCTCAAAGGAGCGCGCTTGCCATACCCATCCCTTCGATAAGGTGTTCTTCAAATGAATAGCGTTGCCAGCTTTTGGCCATGTGCTCCAGCAGAAAGCAGCTGGAGAAGAGGGCTGTAACCTGTTTCCTGTGTTTGCGCTCTTTTTTACCTCCAGCTGTACAGTTGTTTGTATAAATTGCAAATGATCCTAACTCAGAAGGACAGGGGTGCTTACAGAGAGCGAGCCAGCCTTGCACAAATGCATTTCGCTGCTGGGCTCGTGATCCCTGCGAGGTAGAGGAGCCGCTGACGGTCTTTGGGATTGGATTTGTACAAGACTGCATTCAGCCAAATGTCTCTCCGGTACACTCCAGTGCTGCATTTATACCAGACATGAACAAGTCACTTAAATTCTGTCATTTTTTGTAATTTTCTATAAATCCATAGATACTTAAGCTTGCTACAGATCACTAAATAGTGTAATGTGTCCTGCTGGCAGAGGCGTTCATCAGTTCCTTTTTGTTGAGCCAAACGATTTGTGTGTGACTAAAACATATTCACTGCTCCTGATGTGAAGACGTCCAGAGATGAAGCCTGCTCTCCTGCAAGCCGCAGCCCAAGCTGTCCCCCAGGCTGTGCATTCCCCCCCGAGCTTTCATCTCCAGGTACAGCACTGGGGCAGTACCTGTGTTTTGTACAAGCCGGCTCCAGCCGCGATGTACAGGGAAAAGGAAAATATTGTTTCACCTGGCCATGGCTGCCCCAGTAAATCTGTCTACGGGATGTAACTGGAAATCTGATAATGCACTTTAATTATTCAGCTAATTGGGAGATGAGTTAATTTTTGTGTCAAGCTGTGCAAACTAGTCAATGGGTTTAGAATCATCCAAGCCCAATACCAGTCTGTTTGACATGCCTCTGATAACCTTTTCCTTTTCATTTTTCCTCTACACTAACAGAGAGGTTAACATTATTTATTCTTTCCAGAAAGAAAAAACAATATCAAGTGTTCTAAAAGCTGTGACCTGAAGGCTTTCATTGTGTTGTGCAGTCAAGGGCAAGGCTTGTATTCAGAATTGCAGAGAGGTAGACAACAACGTGGATCAACATAATAAAAATTATTCAGCTGAAAGAAAAAAAAACCAACCTACACCAAAAACTCAGCGACCAAATATTTGCTGGTAAATGCAGTGAAACAGGTATAAAGAGATGGTTGTGTTCAGAGTTGTAAAGACTAAATTACCTTCCCAGCAAAAGGGCCGCTAAGTGAGGTTTCCATCCTACCAGCAGCTGCTTCTTGCTGATGTCAGTGGCTATTCTGCGAAATAATGGGGCAATTATGCCTTGTTGACCTCAGGAGTGTTTGTAGGGAACAAGAGGAGAAGCTCGAGCTGGTCAGGGCACACTGCCATAGTGGCAGAGCATCACCCGCTGGCAGGAGCTCCAGGGTGTCTCTAGGACAGGAAATCTGAATTTTATTTTTATTCTTTCCTTGCAAATAACACCCCCGCCCGCTCTGACTCTGGCTGTTGAAACGTGCGCGGTGCCACACAATAGCTTTGACCCGTGCAAAATGTGTGAGTAGGTCCTCAGGCTTGAACTGGGGTGGATGGAGGCAGTTGTTGTCCGCTCCCTGTGCTGCGGAGCCGGGTGCTGCCAAATCTCCCTTTCCCGGCCGCGAAGGGCAGCGTAATGCAGGGGGGCTGCAGCAGCACAGATGGGCTGAGCTGTAGAAGGTAACAGAGCACTTCCCCAAATTTTCTCTCCAGTGCCTTAGCTTCTGAGGCTAATGAAGCTTTGAGGGATAATGTGATTCGCTGCATAAATTGATATCCTTTGCTAATTGCATCAGCATTTTGCTTTGATGAGAGCCTAGTATAAGGTGCCAAGAAACTAATAACATACAACATCAATAGCTACTTTACAAAAAAAGAAGTCAATGATTGATTGAATGTCTGATGATTCATGGAGCCATGAGTCAGCTCACCAGGAGATGTTTTTTTAAGGACTCAGTGGAAGACTATTTCAACATGGTAAAGGATCATCCCTTAAAAAAAAAAACCCAAACATTGTCAGAACATCATTCAGGCTAATAAGATGAAGGTCACCTTGTTCTGCTCACTGAGATGAGACTCATCACCACCCACAAGTTGCTTCAATCCTCTCTAGCTTTTTCCCCTATTTGACTGCCAGCCAGTCATCTTATCCCAGTTGCAGAAAATCAAGTGGCCAGAAACACTATTGAAGGTCTTCAGAGCCAAATCGCTTGCAGGCCAGGGCTGCTGTGAATGCCTCACAAGCATTTCTGAGGCCAAATTGGATTGAGGCAGATGATAGTCTCTTTTTAGCTTGGGGTCTGACAGAAGGAAAAGCCCTAGTATTCTTGTACGGCACTGTCAAGCACCCCTGTGTCAGGTGGTTGGTAGTAAACAAATTGTTATTACCTGGCAGTTTGTTGGAAATGGAAACTCATTCACTCAAGTTTTCTAAGGACATAAAAATCCCTGTGAAGCGGTGCCATTCACAGGGAGCCAGGGGCCGCATCCTGCATGGCCGCGACTGTTCCTGCCGGCTGCGGCGGCCTCCCTTGCTGCTCGCTGCCAGCTTGTTACACCTGTTTTGGACACTTTTATCTTGACCTTGCGGCAACCTCCTGTTACTGCTGCTGTGTTGACAAATGCATTTCATATCTACAACTTCTGTGCTCCAGCGAGACTCCTCTCCATCACCGCTACGCAAACCAGAGATGTTTGCACGGGCAGCAGGGTCACGCAGTGTTGCGATGGGGACATGAAAGCCAAAAGCTGATTTTGCTTCCCCACTGAGGGGAAGCCCAATAAGGATTCAACACCCTTATTTTCTTAGGCGTAATTTGTTATAAAAACTGTTTGCGACGGCCGTGAGGAAATGGCTGGTTCTCCACCGGCGCGGGAGGCAGTGTGGATGCTCGCTCAGCCAGCGGTGCAGGAACAAAAACAAACACCCTGACAGATGCTGCAAATGCGTAACTCCCTGTTAACCGCAGCCAGAATCACTGCTGCCTTGTGTAAATATTTAGCGACGCCAATGAAGTGTGAGAAAGTTTGAACGAGCAGAGAGTAGAAATGAGCCCAAAGGTGGAGCACCGCGGGACGGCGTTTCGGGGATGTGCACGCACCCACCTGCCTGTTGGAGCTAAAGGTTAAAACACATGTCAGTGCTCTAGAAAAGTACACCCAAGGTGCATAAAAGCATCGCTCGTATCTGGATGAAGCAAGAACTGAAGAATGCCATTGAAACCACATAGGGAACCACGAAGGGTTGTCTACCACCGTTTCCTTACTATTCAGCTCCTGGCTCCACTGGTTCACCTGTATGACTTTTATTCCCATGTATTCCTTCTTTCTCTCTCATTGGTACCAAACATGTTACTGGAAAGCCTTATTGAACAATATATAAATGTCTACAGGAAAACACATTGCTAAACAGATTTCTGAGAACAAATAATTTCAAGTCAATCTAATTTATTTCTAAGATGGAGCTGCAGTATGTGTTGATCTGTCTTTATCTTCACAGGACTTTTGATGCTGTGCCTGTCACATTCCTTTAAACCAATAGGGGAAATACAGGCTAAAAAAATCTGCAGCAAGGTGGATGTATTAAAACTGAAAGACTGTTTACAAGAGCAGCGGGTAATGGTCCGAGCACTGCAGTGATTTAGAGGCAAAGATGTGTCCAGTTTCATTGCACATCATGAAGGAGGAGGTACACTGAGGGGGAGAAAGGAGCCCGGAGGAAAAACAACAAAAATAATTCAAGCTTTCTAAAAAAAAAAATCCCTTATCAGAAACTGTGGCTAGAACAGGGTTTGTTTAGTCCACGAGGGAGACAGCTGAGGAGGGATAAGAAACCTTTTGACTGAGATGACTGGTGGCGAGCGGTGAGCCGACAGGGAGCAGGAGGGAGCTGGTGCGGCAGCAGCTGGGGCTGATGGGGTGGGAGGTACGGGGGTGAGGCAGCTCATTGGCTCCTCGTGCCAAACCTGGGATTTGGTGTTGCAATGCAAAGGATTTCTTTAATTTTTCTCCTGCACGGTGCAGGTGTGGTCTCCTTGAATCTGCCCTAGTGCAGGGGGTGGGACCCCGGCAGCTCTTGCTGTCCCTTCACATCCTGCATCCCTGGGACTCTCATAATCTCAGACCTGAATCTCTGAAAACCATCTGAGGCAAACTTCTGGATGTTTTGTCCAGGTGCTCAGGCCATGATTGTATTGGAAGAAGTCAGTTCTTGCCTGCATAAAGTATAAGCTGATTAAACTAAGTGTATTTGCAGTTTCTGTGATCCTGGGCAGTAGTGTCTAAATCACACTGAGATACGCCTTTAAGTCCTGTCAACGTGAAGAATCTGCACTTGCTTCACCTGACTCCACTTTTCACATTAATTTAGTTAAATGAATGCAAGTTCCAGTGTATTGAAAGAATGGCTTATTTTAATTAATCTTAAACCAGTTCCAGATTAAATGCAATAACTACGAACAAGTCACCAAAACTTATATAAGGGTTTCTGTATAGGGATTTCCCTGTTTAATTAAATGGGTTTTAAGTCATGCTTTTATTTAAAATGATGCAACTTCTAAGTGAAAAGGCTTGGATCATTTAAGCAATCTTAAAAATTTGACTCTAAGACCTTACAAATTAAAAAAATAATCATAGAAGCCAGCAGAAAAAGCATATGAGAGAGATCCAGGATGTTATTTTCATTATTCAGTTGGTTTAGCCGTTGGGTTTCTCTGCTGTCAGCCGTGCAAGCTGGGGCACTGCAGAGTTGTGCAAGGGAGGTGCGAAGGAGCTGAAATCTGGTCTTCAGCTTCCCTTTTCCTCCACGTGTCTGAAACAATGGGTTTCTTCTCGCTTTTTAAAACGGCGTGATGAAAGCAGTGGCATTGCATGCACTTGTACAGTCTGAATTCGGTCCAACTGGGGGGATGATACTGATGTAAGTACGTGACATTGATGTACCACTTGCTGATACAGTGCGGGTGCTTTGTGCCACAAGGGTGCAATTTGCAAATGTGTGGATGCCAGCCCTTGTTCCCCCACAGCTAATTATACAGTTCTTATCGATTTTATGTGGGTTTTTTTTAAATCCGACCCAAAAGAGGTGTGTATGTGTGGATAATAATTGATAACAGCATCATTCATAACTCTTCTACAGCTTCTTTCATCTTCCAGTTTATGCCTCAACACTTGATGCTACCCATTATGCAGAGATAAATCTGTCAAAATGAGGTAGATTTACAGTGAAGACAATTCTGTTTCTGAGTTTGAAAAAAAAAAAGTGAGATATTTTCCCTGAGTTAATCAAAGGAATTCAAAAGGAGTTTAAATCTTTCCATTTTCTTTGGCTCATGGAGAAGATGGAAAGTGTTTGACCTCCAGTAAACCAACTGAATTCATATGGTGGCTCTGTAGATAAATAAAATGTCCACCCAAACAGAATATTGATTACGTAGGTACCTTTTGCTGAATCGCAAATAGGACCATCAAAAGCAACAGCAAGAATGTATCATAAAATACATCAGGGCATCCAAAGTGTTGGGCTTAATGCAAATAGACAAGTTCAATAAGTGGTATGACATTAACAAGGCTGAGAAATAGCAAGATGCCATTGCTCCATTGCATTATTCATGACAGCGCTAGGTCCTCTAGACCAGCTACCTCCCCAGCATCCATCACTCACTTTGGCACTTGCTTTAGGGGGCGCAAACTGTTAAAGGGATTGGGGCTGTCATGGAAAGTTTGGCCCCCAAATGCTTTTATCATCTACCTGGCACTGAGACACTAGGCTTTTGACCCTGTGATTTACTAGAGAAGGAATTACCCATCTGTGGCCATTGCAGTTGTATTTTTTTGAAGTGTTGGTTGTGAATTAGAGTTCATAGCAGATTGCCAAGGTGACCGTCTCCTGGGGCTTCTGGTGATGCTGGCAGTGTCATTGCTTATCATAGAATCATTAAAGTTGGAAAAGACCTCTAAGATCATCGAGTCCAACCATCAACCCAACACCACCATGCCCACTAAACCATGTCCCTAAGCGCCTCATCTACACATCTTTTAAATACCTCCAGGGATGGGGACTCAACCACTTCCCTGGGCAGCCTGTGCCAATGTTTCACCACTCTTTCAGTAAAGACATTTTTCCTCACGTCCAATCTAAACCTCCCCTGGCGCAACTTGAGGCCATTTCCTCTTGTCCTACCGCTTGTTACTTAGGAGAAGAGACCGACTCCCACCTCGCTACAACCTCCTTGCAGGTGGTTGTAGAGAGCGATGAGGTCTCCCCTCAGCCTCCTTTTCTCCAGGCTAAACAACCCCAGTTCCCTCAGCCGCTCCTCATAAGACTTGTTCTCCAGACCCCTCACCAGCCTTGTTGCCCTTCTCTGGACACGCTCCAGCACCTCAACGTCCTTCTTGTAGTGAGGGGCCCAAAACTGAACACAGTATTCAAGGTGCGGCCTCACCAGTGCCGAGTACAGGGGCACGATCACTTCCCTACTCCTGCTGGCCACACCATTTCTGATACAGGCCAGGATGCCATTGGCCTTCTTGGCCGCCTGGGCACACTGCCGGCTCATGTTCAGCCGGCTGTCGACCAGCACCCCCAGGTCCTTTTCCACTGGGCAGCTTTCCAGCCACTCTTCCCCAAGCCTGTAGCGCTGCACGGGGTTGTTGTGGCTGAAGTGCAGGACCCAGCACTTGGCCTTGTTGAACCTCATACAGTTGGCCTCGGCCCATCGATCCAGCCTGTCCAGGTCCCTCTGCAGAGCCTTCCTGCCCTCAAGCAGATCAACACTCCCGCCCAACTTGGTGTCGTCTGCAAACTTACTGAGGGTGCACTCGATCCCCTCATCCAGATCATCGATAAAGATGTTGAACAAGACCGGCCCCAAAACTGAGCCCTGGGGAACACCGCTCGTGACCGGCCGCCAACTGGATTTGACTCCATTCACCACAACTCCCTGGGCCTGGCCGTCCAGCCAGTTTTTTACCCAGCTCAGAGTCCACCTGTCTAAGCCGTGAGCTGCCAGCTTCTCTAGGAGAATGCTGTGGGAGACAGTGTCAAAGGCCTTACTGAAGTCCAGGTAGACCACATCCACAGCCTTTCCCTCAGCCACTAGGCGGGTCACGGCCTTGAGGCAGAGGTTACCCCAATGGTGGCCACTCTCACCCGACAGTGTGATCAACATATAAGGAGGATCCATCACCTCTTGTTAGAGATAAGGAATAAATTGGTAGTTTTTTCCACCTCTTAAGAAACCATAGCCCTGAAAGAATAGGTCTGCCTGGTAAAAAAAAAAAAAAGAAAAAAGAAAAAAGAAAAAAGAAAAAAAAATAAAAGGCAAATCTCGGTGCCCAAACCTGGGGATTTTGAGCAATGTCTGATTTCTGAGCAGAGACCTTGTGACTCTGTTTCTGTGAGGGTTATCACAGGTGGGAGCTGTGTCTCTGGGTGGGCAAGCATAGGGTATAGGATCACCTTCCCTGCCTGTCAGGTGGATCTTTTATATGTTGAGCAGGGTGATATGAGAAGCAAGAAAAGAGAAGATAGGATTACGGGAAATGAGGCATGAAAGGTAGATATGCACTTCTTTTTGTCTTTCTTATGGAAACGAGATCTGGCCAGTCCCGCTGGGTATCATGCACATTTTACTATCAGAGCGAACTGAAGATATTTTGTCAAAAAAGGTAATTTGAAATTTAAATGAATTTCTTAGTCCTAAAAGAGGGATACTTACTTCCTAAAGAAAACTGTGAAATGAAAGATAACCTACGTGAACTTCATAACAAGTAGCAGGCTACAAAGTGACAAAGTTACAGATATACTTGCATGAAAGAAATTAAAATAAGCAACTTTTGCTCTTTTTATATTTGTGCAAGAAGTAGAGATAAAATGCATACTCTGTTTCACCTTCTTCTCTACAGAAAGTACACAAGCCGCAATTAGTTCCAAGTGTAGCAGCACTGCTGGAAGAAGTGATCATAAACCAAACCTAAGACTAATAACCTGGGTAGTAATATTTCTAAGTTGAGATAATTTTGGACTTGTCATCTTTGGCTGAAGTTCTAGGCCAGGCATATTTTCTTTTGTATTAAATATATTATGTGTCATGAAGCAAAAATGAAAATAACCCCGGACTTAACTTAAAAAGCTGTCTTCAGACAGAGCTGTAAAGTCTGTTGTGTTTGACATTTCTTGGAAGACAGCGGACTTCAGATTGAAAGAATATGTGCTGTAGGAGTCCCAGAATGATCCTTTAAGCAGACATGGGCATCTCCGGTAGTTATTGCTGTGGGGTATATACCTTTAGCTCTGAGCAGAAAAACGGGATGTAACTGGGGCCGATGGGGGGATGGACGCTTTCATCCTGCTAAGGGTTGACTATGGAAATACTGAAGGAAATGTATTCAGAAAGGGACCCCTATTTACAGTAATTTATGCCATTCAGGGCTTATCCAAAGCCAAACAGTCTCACAGGGATCTGCTGAACTACTGCATGATTTAGGAAATGAGGTATTGACCTCAGTTCCTTTTGAAGGACATTTATGTTGCTGGGCTTTTGTGTAAGTGAGGGGGATGAACTTGCACAAACATCTTCTTGGACCCAAAGAAGCGGAACAGCAGGACAAGGATGGTCTGATGAAAGAGATGAGCTGGACGGAGAATTTAATAGCCAAAGAGGAACCGGCAGGCATTAGGGCTTCTGCTAGTATTAGACCAGTGGGGTAGGACTATGAAAATTCTGTGTTAAAAAAACCCAGCAGTTGGAGACCAGGGATTTTAAGAAAAAGCAAAGGATTCTGCTCAATTCAGTATCTAAATATCTTAAAAGCCAGATCTTAAGTTCAATGTCTAATGGACAGACACATGAACTAGCACCAGTTCTTTAGTGTTAGAGAGAGAGAGAATCACCAAAAGCAAAGACTGATTTTTAGGCCTTGGCATGGCTATGGCATGGGCTGTGCCGCCACAACGGGAGGCTTCAGCACGTACCTGGTAGGATTTGCACACACAACTTGCTTTGTGCATCATGTGTTTGAGCACATATCTGGGGAGGTTTCCTGCATTTTATGCTGGCACAGGTGTAGAAGCTGGGACACTGCAATTGGGCTCCAGCGCTCACCGAGCCTGCGGTGGGCTGCCAAAATCCCACCTCTGCCTGGGGCTGCGTTTACATGACACTGTGCCTGTGAGGTGAGAGATAAAGTGGAGCCTCGTGGGATTATGAACACAATTTCTAATCTTTATCCTCCAGATTATGAATGGCATGGTTACAGTTTATAATTAACCAGTGAAGGTTAATGAAAATGAATGTCAGCTGCACTGATCACTGGAGCCCTTTGTTTTCCTATGGCTTCACACAGTTTGGAGACAGAGGTATTCCCAGAAGTGGCTTTGCTGATTTGTTTGCATGTGGAGCCATTTGGTTCATCTCATCCCCAAATCTTTCCTTGTCCACTTTACTGCCCAGGTGATGCTGCTCTCCCTTAGCTGCTTCTCTTCGGGCAGGATTACCAAGTGGGGGGGATAACTTTAAAGCTAACAAGGTTGGAGAATTAAATAGATGTCCGATAAAAGCATTAACAAAAGTAAGTTTTAGCCTGATGCCTAGCTGGAGAAACTCGATCATTACGATATCAAACTATCCTCCTGCCATCAAGGGACAAATTAAAAGTCGTATCCATGCGTACAGGTGCTCTGCCTAAATACTCTCAGAGATGGCATACACAAAAGCAGGAGTCTGGGTCACTTTTCCCCCTTCTTTCATTGTAATAGGTGAATAATTTTGTATTATTAATGATTAATTATTTTCCCGTGTTCTTATGGTCCCCGGTTGGGTACAGACTAGAAAGCAAGTAAAATCGTGGTGACATCTAGTGGCTGCTGGGAATTTGCAGTGATATTAGAGGTGAGAATACCTTCCCTCTGGATGTTTAAGCATGCTGTGCACAAAACAAAGATGGAAATATTGAGCCTTTCAAGACGAACAGACTTACACAACCTGAATTTAGAGACCTCCCCATCTTGCTCAAGGACAATATCACTGGAATTTCTTTGAATAGCGCAGCTGTCCAAGTAGTGCCGTCACGCTCCCCTGCCGTCCTCATGTTCCCGGTCATACCCAGCACCTGGGATGCTTTGGAGAGACCAAAAAAAGGTAACGTCACCAACGCAGCCTTTTGTCCCCCAAATCCTGCTTTCCTTTAGGACAGCCTCCCGTGTCCCACCACCCCGCTCTGCGGGCGATGCACTCACCAGCACCCACAGACTGGCTGTTTGCTGAAACGTTAACATAGGAAGATTAGTTTGCAGATGTCCAGTGAGAGAAATTTAGGCCAATTACAGAAATATTGTGAAAAGTCAATTGCAAGGAAAATAATATGACATTATGTGTTAATTAGCAAATACAGAAAGAAATATTCTGTGAAGCTGGAAATTTTGGGGTGGGACATAGACTGATTTTTGTGCCAAGTAGACTTAGACAAGAAACGCTGATGTGATTTGAGTTTAAACGCATAGGTTGTGCAGCCTGCAAGAACAGGCTACTGTCACTATGTATCAGAGGTACGTAGATAAGTATGGCTGAGAAAATGTTTGAAAAAACAAATGCAGAAAGGAAGCAGCATCTGTGTATTGGAGGGCTCTTGGCAGCTGTTTCCCCCAGGGCAGGCTCAGGGAAGGGTTACCCACCCTGTAAGGCTGAGCGCAGATGCCAGGTTAGTCTTTTCCCATTGCTCTCCGCTCTGTGCCTTGAATGGGGAAACATACTTTGATTTTTGTAGTGATGAACGAGTGAGATGATTGTATTTGGGTTCTGCTCGAACAAATCAGTAATAATTTCAGAGTGACTAATCTGGGGGCAAGGCTGGCACGCGCGGCAGCACTGTATTTCTGATGGTGCGCTCTCCATACTTCAGCATGCAACCATAGCCTTTCATTAACTGGGCGCTGCCTCACCCAGCCAGTATTTCTCAGATTGAAACATAGAATAAACACACGCACAAAAAAGAGCTAGCATCAATTAAATGTGGTGAAATAAACAGATACCAGAGGTGTATCTACAGTTCCTCCCCACGCACCATCTGCCTCTGCAGTCGCACATCTCCACGCGCTCCCGTGGCCATCCAGCCGGCTTGGCTGCGGGCTGCTGGCAGCTGGTCAGCCGCTCGCGTGCATCCTGCGCTCACGATTTGCTGGGGCAGTCTGAAAGCGAGAACATTTGGGAAATTATAAGGGAAACTGAGGCTTGTGATGATGCGGTTGGCAGGTTTCAGCATGGCCAGTCAATGCAACATGTGGTCCAGCTAGTAACGCGGGTGACCCATTATGTATAAGTCATAAGGAAATGAGTTGCATTTATTATGTGTTTGCACAGCAATATGCCTGTAATTACTGGATATATTTACACCCATTACAGCTCAGTACAGAGAGAAGTGAACCCTTCCCCCTTTCTGGCTGGGGCACAGCGCTCACAGCCACTGCACACATCCTCCGGCAAGTCAGGAATTAGACCACCAGCACCTTTCTAGGAGGAAAAAGCAAGCCGCCTTCCTTTTAACAAGAACCCAGGTTAAAAATGATGATTAGGTACCATCCAGGTAGCAGCTAGGCTGTGTGGGAATACAAGAAGCCTACAAATCAAGAGGCGGAAAGAAAATCCCTGAAGGGAGGCAGGCTACGGAGGTGGGAATGCAGCACATCCAAGGGGGCAGCAGCAGGTGCGGCTGGAGAAGGCTGTCGCCTGCCTTCCCCTGGCTCTGCACTGTGTGGCAGGGATGGCACCTCGCGACGGGAACTTGTCTCCTTCCTCTGCTGGAAAGCATGTGAAAATTGAAACTGCTGGAGGTGAGCGATATGCCCTCCCGTGCCCAGCATTAGCCTAGTCTGTGCAAAACACTTGGATAAGTGAGATGCTCTTTATGGGGAGTATCATTTTATTCAGGGCCTCCTGCATGAAGTGCTAGTCAGAGTGAATTAAGGAGGCAAGGTCTGACCATGAATAAAGGTTTTAAGACTAGGGATTCACTTTCATTTATAAGCACCTAATGTTATTTTGCATTTAAGTCCAATTTTCAAACTAGAGTTGAGAGCAAGGAAACCAGAAGCTCCGTGAAAGCCCTAACCTCAGGGCTTGTCTGCATGAGGAACTTTAGCAGCATTTCTTCTGTAGTGAAAGTATAAGTGAATTAAAATAAATCCAATTATGGCCACATTTTCTCTGACGGAGCGCATCCACACAAGCTCGCCATCTGCTTTAACTAATCTGTGCTATGAATTCATAGCCCTGTATTGTTCAAGTTAGTCTTCTGGGGTATTTCTGGGTAAACAAAGATTAAACCTGTTTAAAAATATGATTTACAGTAATGTTTATGTAAGGGTGTTCCACATAACTTTAGTCTCATTTTGAACTGTTTTCCATGTAATATTAATCTGTTTTTCAACCGATGAAATGAAATGTGTGCTAACTCTTAATATGCAATCCCTCACTTTGGATTGACAGTGGTTTATGTTGGGTTTTGTTGAAAGGGTCCCTGATTGAGTTGAATTACATTGAAATAAGTCAATGAACTGGAGAGAGGTTCTATGCATAGGGGGTTGCCCATGTTTAAATGGGGCTTAAAGTTGTCACACCTGTAATTGAACTGTTTCAACACTTTTTATGTATGCACAATCAGGCTCCTAGGTAATTTATAACCCTTCAAACCAAATAAGAAAATTCACGCAATTCCTCAAGAAGAATCTGCTATACATATGAAAATAGATCCAGGATGTAATTTTCATTAGTTAGTCGCTTTAGTCCTTTGGTTTCTCTGTCCCTCCTTCCCTTTTTTACCAGTTATCTTGATGAAAGACCTTTCAGCGCTGTTCCTGGCAGAGGAACCCAAAGAGAGAGCTGGCGTGACTGCAAGTGTCCATCACGGACATCGGCCCTCGGGGCCCCGAGCTTGACAAGTGGGTGCATGCAAAGCTGGGGTGCTGCACCCAAGACACCCCAAACCCACTCCTCCTCCCCCAGGCAAAGCACTGGTGACTCTATATTAGCTTTACCCTAGGACTAATGGGTCTCCGATTAACAAGGAGATACTTCTGTCTACTGGCCTCTAATCTAACATAGATGTGGTTGTACTAACAAGGCTCCCAGTCATTTTTTAGGATTAGCAGCATAGCCCGAATATTTGTCTAAATTCAGCAGCAAAACTTTTAAAAGTCTCTTATCTTCTGATTTTTGTGTTGCTGTTACTCATTAGGCAAAATGTGGTGCGTCCCGTTGGGCGAGATGTGGAGGAGAGTTTTTAAAGAGAGGACTGTGTCGCTTCAACTAATCAACAGAATTCAAAGGGAATTTAGGACTTTTTAGGCTGTGGCTGGCACAGAAGATGAAAGGTGTTTGACATCATGGGAACCAACAAAGCTCCTCTGGTTGCTCCACAGAAAAATAAAATGCTTGTCCAGAAGCATTATTGCTCATTTAGGCTCTTTTTAATGAATCCTGAATAGAAAGGCTCATCAGAATTGAGATGGCGTCGATACCAGAATGTAACGTATTAGAGCAGCCAAGATGTTGGGATTAATAGAGGTGGACAGGCCATATAATTTGGGTGAAAGTAGCAAGCTAGAAGGTGCCTTTCATTTGTGGCATTACCCCCTGCCCGACAGCCCACCTCTTGCTACCGCTCGCAGGAGAGGCAGGCACCCATGAGCCTTTAAAAACCTGTTGCTGCCAGACTAGACCACTACAAAGTTAATGATGTGGACTAGTACAAAGGGAATATGTTGCTGCAGATATTGCAATTAGCTTCTACCCAGCACACGTCACCCCAGCATCCTTTGTACCATCGTGGCTCTGTGTAACTGCTTCACAGCAGATCTTATTTTCCCTGGCTGCAAAGCTCCCTTGGACATGGCCAAGTTCTGCCATCCATCCCTTGCCACTACAGGGACATGGGGACAGCCACGGCCCTTGGTCCTTTCTCCTTGCTCACCAAAAGATGCCAGCAAAGAGCTTTGGTTCCTTGGGCTCAGCTGCCAGCGCTGAGTTAGGAGCCTCTACGCTACACACCTAATAACTGATTTTTCTTGAAAGACCTGCTTTTGGCATATTCCCCAGTGCGACCCGGAGTACAGAGTGAAGACATATTCTGCTGATCTGGATAATGTCATCGGATGGAGACAAATTATTTTTAAGCAGGTGTTTCCATTAATTTCAGTGGTGAATTTTTTCCAATTAAAAAAAAAAAAATCCCATGTGTGCCTATGCAGGAGTGTGGTCTATAATATTTAAATTGTCATATCCCAAAGGCTGAGTACAATGGAGAAATCAACAATTCAGGAAATGGGAGTCTGGATTTGAGTTGGCCTTGAAGAAATACATTCTGTAAAATCTTTTAAGGCAAGTGAAAGAGGCAAGATACTTCTATAGAGATTTCTGAGTCCTAAAACCTGTGTGATTAACTGAAGTTACAGTAGGAATGGGATGATCGGATGGAAAGGAAGGAGATGGGAGTGTTCAGATGACAGTGAAGGAATTTGGGCTGCATGTTTGGGAGAGAAGTGGGGGCATTATTAAAGAACAACAAAATTTTAAGGGCATTTGGTCATTAAAGCTACAGGGAAACCTGCCTTATAGATGTGCCAGCCCCAGTGAACCGCACACAGCCCAGGGCGGCACGTGTCTGCACACACATTTTCCTGCACGCACGCACCGGAGGGATTTAATAACTCAGCATAAAATTAACAGCACTTTCATGTGTTGAGCAGAAACCTGTGTGTGCAGCCATGCATGATACGTACACACACACACGTGTGAGCGCTTGGCTCCAAAGTTGGATGGTTTTGCATATTCACACCGCCACAGCCTAACAACCGCCCATAAAAACTCAGCCAAAGCCCGGAGCGAGGCCAGTTCTGTCTTCCCACCCCAGGAAACCCTCCATCAGGATAGCAGCTGGGTATTTTTCTGATCACTAATAAATACTTCAAAAGGATTTTAAAGTGAGCTTATTAAAGCCCAGGATTCATATTGGTTCAGTAGGGCCGGAGACAGAGTAAAATTACAGTGACATCTAGTGATCATAAATATTTCACAAAGGTGCTACCAGTGAGAAAATAAAACATTTATTGTTAGACAGCATTATAAACACATAACACGGAAAATCAGATCATTAACCGAGGCCAGGGAATAAGGTGGGTTACAAATGAGGGTAGATTATGTGAATTAAAGTGCTGCAGGGATGATACAGAGCAAAGTGCGGCGCTGGGGAAAGGCTGTGGGTGGGTTTCCGCAGGGATCTTTGCTAGGTCTGTATTTCTCACTGTTTTAGCAGAGTTTGCTGATGGTACTAAATTGCAGCACATTCATATAAAAGAAGCTCGATGTTTTGGAAACTGGGAATAGAACTAATAAAATGATGTGCAGCTTTGAAAAGTACGTGCTAGTCCCCAGGGAGAGAAAAGCAAAATGAACCCTATTCCGTGGCAGGAATATGCGGTGCTGCAGCAGCTCTGCCTGAGCGCCGGACCAACACTGAAGGAAAAAACAAATAAAGAGAGAAAATCAATTGGGCATCAAAGCTACAATTCAGATTTGCATCTTGAATCAAAGCGGGATTTGGGTTTGCATTCGGCAGCAGCAGGAACTCACTGGGTTTGTGATGTTTAGATTGAATGTTTTCTACTCCAGGTTACTGATTGACCGATGACAGTTTTAAAAACAAAGGATTTTTCTTCTGGTTTTGAATATCAGACGGGCAGTCTGACCACAGTCATGCCCAGTTGGTCAGGCTGAGCTTAAATTCTGCTGTCCTGCTGAAGTACCCTGCTGTAGCTGAAGCCTTAGGTATGAGCAAATGGTATGTTACGGAGCAAATGATTAAGAGAAACTTTTTCTCTGACGAGGATGGGGCAGGGCATTGCCTATTCGTGTCTCCATTGTGCAAATGAAGATGAAAACCGAATCAGCCGGGTTAGCTGGAGTAGCAACAGAGAGGAATAACTGATGCAGTTGGTGAATTGATTTTGTGTTTTTAAACCGGGTATATCTGTGGCCATATAAATAAGCAGTCAAATTTTCTTATGATGAAACATTCAGGAGCTGCTTCGATGGAAGTTGAGAATGAAGCTCCCAAATGATTTCCGAGCCCTTCCCTTGAGTCTCTAGCAGCCAGGCAGGTTTAGTCTCTCAATTATTAGCTGAAAGCAGAATATACATTCCCACTGTCTGATTTCAGATGCCGCTGGAGAATATGCCTCAGATACATGCATAAAGGAGAGACAGATTCAGGCATATCAGATGCTATGGCTGCTTCTGACTGTTGTGAGCAGTAACAACAGAACAGGAGTATCCCAAATTAACTACTGGGTTTCTATGATTAGGTAAGCGATTTTCTAGAAGGAAGAAATGTGTAGTGGGACTTCAGGTGCTGCATTTCAGTAAAGCTTTCAATATAACACTATTTGGAAAATTATTAGCTACGCTGGCATAGGCAGGAATTAGAAGAATAATTGCAAAGTGGGTAAGGACCTGGCAAAAGACAGCTGAGAGGGGACTGGCGATTGCTTTTGGTGAGGTTGTTTAGTGCTTTCATGAGTGATGAAGGGGACTGGGTTCGCTCGCTGAAGGGTTTACAGACCTGCTCACCCCATCTTCCCTACAGGGCTGGGGAGCACCTGGTGCCTCTCATGAAAGCTGGAAAATGGAAGAAAAAGAGTATTGCAGCCGCTTTGCTTGCCCGCTGGCTGCTGGGTCCTGCTATGTCTCGGAAATTTCCCAAAGGGTTTGCACAGCTCTGATATTTTAGCAGAAAGCTATCCTGAGTTGAAGGCACTTTACTCCATCGCCTGCCTGGGTTCAGGGTCCCGGTCTCCAGCCCCAGTGACAACATTATATTTGTCAACATTATATTTGTCTCTGTTTGCTCTGGCCTGGGGGGGTCGCGAGCTGCGCTGGGCAGGAGCTGCGATGAAACACGAGGCGCAGCGCCCAGCGCTAGGCAGGCTCTGAGCACAACTGCCGAGAAAGCAATTAAAAATAACATTAGTGTGAATCGACAAATTTAGCGTTGGGTTTGGTCTCAGTGGTTCTGCACGGTGTGCAGCTGAACCGTAGGCTTTTCTCGATGATAGGTCTATTTATTTTAAATAGGGGAGCAGCAGAGATGTGCCTCCAGCCGCTTCAAAAGCAGGTGGTTACTTTTCAAGGACTATTTCACCAGAATTTCATACCACAGCTCCTATTAAATAAAGGTTTGGAAAGTTGGATGACAATCTTCCAGCATGATGGCATCCTCAGCAGCCTGAGAGGAAACACTGACCTGGATGTAGCATCAATTTGCAACGGTGTGACGAGGAAAAGAAAGTACCATCGCCATTGCACGGAAATTAGTTGCCTTTTACTAGGATGAAAGTGCACAGGGTTGATGTCACTTTAATCAGGTTCATCATCCCACAGCAAAGGCCATTCACCAGTTCCGACGATCAAGGATCAAACTGGTCCTTGCTGGGAAAAAAAAAATATTGCGGGTATCAGCCCTGGGGCAGCACAGCAGGCGTGGAGCTGGTTTTTGGGGAAGGGCTGCTTCTTGGCATAGCTTGATTCCTGGAAGACAATTAGATTCAGTAACTTGAAATTTTTTTTCACAAGAGTCACTCAGTTCCCAGCTGAGCAATGCAGAAGTGGATGTGATTTTAGATCCCACCAGCTATGACAAATTACCTTGTCAATAGTGAAATTCTGTCCCCACTCTGCTCTCCAGATTACAACTCCCTGCACTGACCGTATCTAAAATCTGCTTCCCAGCTTTCAGTCCCTCCCAAGCCCCCGGAGGGCCGCGTTCCTCCCTCCATCCCTCCTCGGGTGCAGCAGTGCGCAGGGTGCCAGCCAGCAAAACCACAGGCGATTTCTCCCAGCTCCATTTGCTCCCCTCCTGCTCCAGGTGTGAATATTTTGTCTCTCCTCCTTTCCATACGCCTATATGTGGTGCACATTACTTTGTGCTGTATATACCACCTGTGGGTGCACGGGGAGGCAGAAAAAACACGTGAAAAGGATCTTTACGTGTCCATGAGTCTCTGCAGTGCCACTTAGAAGTCACACCAGTGTCCCCCACGAGTGCGTAGCAGGGAGGAAAGCCAAGAGCTCCAGAGCCCAGGTTGCCACAGTAACCCTTGCTCTACTGCCTTTGGCTTTTACACTGGGAAAAGCCTTCCACTTTGTAAACACCCAGCTCCATGGACATGCCTGACACTGATGATATTTGTGGTGGGCCTATTTATTGCCAGGAATCAATGAAGAGCCCCGCAGGACCATCTTCTTGCTTCTGAATCTTCCCACAACTTCCAGCCTTGCCACCACACAGCCAAAAAAACCCCAAAAAGGTAAGTCTGGGGGAGCATTTTGAATCCAGAGCCTCTCTCCTTTGTTTTCCCCAATTGCACTCCTGATTCAGCAATGGGGTGGAGGGAATACGTTGTCATCGCAAACATATATTATTTCTGTGATGCATGTTAGTGCATTGTAATGAATATGTGTTTTCTGAAGGCGCAGTTGGTTTTTTTTCCCTTTGCTGTCACTGTACTCTGTTTCTTACTCTTCACAGAGATAAAAGGTTTCCCTCCCACCTACCTCCAAAAAAAAAAAAAAATCTGAGTAATGGGAATGACAGAACTCGTGTCATTGTTCCTGCTTTGCATGTTTCCAGGCTGATTGCCTGAATTAGGGCTGATCCAAATTCCCACTGAAGTCAATGAGAGCCTTTTCACTGAAACAACAGCTTTGTTTTGGGGGAGCTTTTTGGGGAACTTTTTGGAGGAGCAGGCTGAAAGCCAGGCGAGTGCAAGTAGCATTGCTCCATGGCTTCGGTGGAATAAAGACAATTTAACCCTGCTGAGGATGGGGCTCGGTAGGTTCATTGCAAGAATAACTGCACATAAATGGTGACTGCTGCTGCATTTAGGCACAGAGGTGTTTTTTTTCAGAGCTAATATATATGTGTACATATAAAAATATATAAATTGTCCAGTAATATAAATCAGATCACTATATGGAGGACATATGAATTATAAAGCCAAGTTATTTTCCATTTAGGAAAATTAAGGAATATTTCCCTTCGAGATGTTCTTTCTGTTGCTTCATATCCCAGTTGCAGAAATATTGCAAGTGTTTCATCAGTACCTCTCTGCTGTCCCAAATGTGAGCTCACCAAAGGAATTTCAGAGGGCTGAGTGAACTTTCATTTTTCCCCACTGTATTCATACACATACATAACTCTCCTTTAGTCAGTGCACCTATTGATTAGCTGGGAATATTTTCCTCTTAAAATATCTTGCAATAATATTTTTTGCAGATGGTGCACAGGTTTGAATACTCAGGCATTTATGTGCCTGATAATGATAGAGACTGCTGACTTGCCAATCCTCTTTGCGCAGGCTAAATGGGTGGAATTACGTGTGCCCAGATCATAGGCTATTTTATGTATTTGTTAGCAACAGTACAGAATTTTTACAAATGATCAGCTAATTAATTTTAATGGAATGTCTTATGATGATTTTTGGACTAGACCAACATAAGATCTTTATTTTCAAATGAGGCCTTTCTGTCCCTGCACAGGAAAAGGCATTGCCCTGCAATTACTGAGCAGCTACTGATAATGGTGAAAATGTGGTGAAATTAAGGAGAATTGTACACCGGTCTTTAGCAACTGAGTATTTCCCCATGCTTTGTTTGCGGGCTCTGCCGTGGATGCCCATTTTGCCCAGCTGCACCTCTGTGACAGCACCTCAGCCCCAAATTTTTCCAAATTTCTGAATTTTCCCATTTGAAAAATGTCCAAAGTAGGCTTTTGACAGCATGATGGACAGCTCTTGTTAGAAAGCGTGAAATGAAACTGTCTCAAGGTCCAGCCAGCAATGCCAATGCCCCATTGCATATTACACTGTCGTACTTCCCTTCAGCAATGACAGCGTAACATGATGGCAATTATTAACTGGTTAATCATGGGAGCATTTATCTGCACAAAAAGCCAGTAAAATGGAATACATCCAATTTCTAGATAGGACATTGAAATGAAGAGAGAAAGATTAATGTCCTGGGTCTCCAAAGGTGCTCTGGGTGCATATTACATACTGATTTGGGAAGCACTGGAATATTTTTGCGGCAGTGTGTGCAATGGTCAGATGAAGAGAGAGGGAAGGGAGGTCGTGCACTTCTTGCAAAGTTAAGTTGCAAAAGTAGAACCTCAGGCACAAGCAAATGCTGGGTGTCCAAGCTCCCTGGGAAGCTGCCGAGAGGTAATCCCTACCTCCCCGATGATTTTGGGAGGGAGCTGAAGCCCTGTGCCCTGCGGCGGGATGGACCCACTCTGCCAAGCGTTGCAGAAAGCAGTGGTGCTGTGTGATAACGTGGTGGTTTGAACTTTCTGGAAGGGGGAAAAAAAACCCCATTTGCTGACTTTTGTGGTGGGGATAAATCACGCAGCCACCTCCGGCTCGCCAGGAGGGTGCCCTGACCGGGGGCAGCCCCACGGCTGCTGGGGGGCAGCTGCAGCCAGAGGTATCCCGGGCTGGGGAGGGAGCCGCTGGCTCTGCCCCCCGGGCCCTGGGGAGGAGAGTTGGTTTCTGATCCTGTTCCTGCCGAGCTGAATTTCTTGTTTGAAGCCACTTACATGTGACCCCGCTGGTGCTGTCTTACCTCCGGTCTGGTAAGGAGCGTTCTGGGCAGCGCTTGTGGGAGCTGAGGAGGGGGAAAATCAGACACGGAAGAAAGGAGTGCAAACTGCAGCTGTGTCTTGCAGATGTGCATTGCTCCAAACACTCAGCATGGAAAGGGCTGGGGTCTGCCGACCCTTTGCCTGAGCTCCCTTCCCTGCCCGGGATGGGGGACCCACCTCCTTTCCTGCCCATCCAAGTTGACCTCCCGGTGCTGCCTTATCGGCATGTCCGAGTGCTGCATGAGAAAAATGTGTCCGAGTGTGGCAGGGTGAGTTTTGGTTTATTTTGCTTCCAGGATCAGTACCTACACACCCCAGATCCCGGAGGAGACCACTGCTAACTGCTGATCAGCTCGTCTTGAACCAGAGCCTTCAGAAGGAAAAACCAGAGGAGTCTCTGGCCACGGGGATTGTGGACGTACCAGGTGGGCAACAGGAAAAGTATGTGAGCCCAGGTAGGACAGCATTTCTCTCATGAAGGAGCTAGTGGAGACAGGGCAAAGCTGGCCAAAGAGCTGCTGCGAAAGCACACAGCACTATAATAGCTGCTAGGAAGAAAATTAACTCTATCCCAGCCAAAACCAGGACGGTAACCCAAAGTGTTTGGTAAAGAGTTCACTGGCCGCAGCAGCCCTGGGCAAGGCAGGCAATTGGATACAGAAAGCTCCCAGGCTGTTAACCAGGCTGCTGGCTTCTCCTCCAGCCCCTTCTCCAACTACCAGGACAAGCAGCGTTCGTGCCTACACACCATCTTGCTCTCCTTGTCTTCATCCTCCTCTTCAGTGCTCTCCACCACTCCTTGTCTCCAGATGCCAGCAAAGCTGCTGCTACCATGGCTCGGGGCCTCCCCAGCTGCTTGCCAGCCCTCGCAGACCCAGCTACCGGCACGTTCAGAGAAACCAGCACGACTCTCTGCTTTCCAATCTGCAGGACTTTCTCCTCAACATTTTCATAGTTTGACAACACTGTTGACATCTCCAGGAGAGGTGGCCCATGAGATGGAGATGGTAACAGCACTTTGAGGGTGAGATTATTGCTTGTGAAATGGAAGACAACTTCTTCTTCCTAATATGCACCCGGGAGCCTCACACCGGAGTGGCAGAAGCAGCTATAGGGTGTCCCCACGGTGCTGTGACCACGCTTCGACGAGGATCCCACCCCGACATGTCCCACTGCAGCTGTCACATTTCACAGGAAAATAACAGCCAGATGTATGGGCATGTTTTTCATCAAAGCAGTTACTTAAAATGTTTTTTTGCTTCAAACCCTCTATGAGATAAAGCCATTCATGTAGAAAAGCCGATTGTTCCCCTTGTAATGCAATTTAACTGAATTACCACCACTTACATGTAAGAGATTCATGCTGAAACCCTCAGGACTGGAAGGCCCTACAGACCAAAGTGGTCTCCTCGGTCTTCATTAGCACCCTTGGTGTTGGCCTGTGTGAAAAACCTCATATTGGCAGGGTAAAGATAAGCTGAGAAGATAATTTCTGACACTCACCAGCCCTCAGAAAGATGACTCAGACAGTGGAAACACTAAAATCGAGATTTGGTGTCTTCCTCACTGAGAAAAAGCCAAGCAATGTCCAGCACAGGTACTCCCTTCTGTAGTCCCATGAGCAAACGCTGCTGCTGTAGTTGCAGGCTCATCCTTCGGCCAGTGGGCTGGACACCACCAAAACTGCATGTGGTGGATGCTGCGGATACAAATCCAGAAAGTTATGTAGCCACAGCTATTTGATATCTATAATTACATAAGAAAGGCAATGAATATAAAGCATGAGGGAGTTCTGCCATTATGAATATGTTTATAGGCTCTGAATACTATTTACCAGTCTTGTGTTAGGGCAGCCTACATGTACTAAATTCCCTTTGGAAATGAAAGGCTAGAGCCAGCCACTCGGCACAGGGTGTGCAGCGTTTCCTTTTCCAGTGACCCAGAGCTCAGCAGGATGGGAGAATCTGACCTTGTGTAAGAATTTAAGATTTTATACTAATTCTATTTAAAACACCTCGATTGTTTTATTACTTTAAAAGTCTCTCTTCTCTCCTCCCCACCAAAACAAGATAGTTAAGTAGAATACCATATAGTTTGTATATTAAGCATCCAGATAATATAATATAATATAATATAATAATTATAACATAATATAATATAATATAATATACCTTGCTTTGTTATACAGCCCATCACAGAGGTCATTACAGAGGGGAGCTGTTTAACTGAGCAGACACGTGACTATTACCCCAAACAGGGCACCCTATGCTTTTATTTCCCCGGGCAAATCTTGCAGCATATAATACCCTGTTAAAGTGGGGAAGGAGGGATATTTGATGCAGCCTCTCAGGAGGGTTAGGATGAGAGAAGGATTTCAGTAATAAATGAAATGCTGTAAACAGTTTAAATTTATAAAGAAATAAAAGCGAGTGCAATAACATTGAGGGTCTTCTGGAAAAAGCTCAACCAGCTTCAGCTCCCACCAAGGTGGGAAACTGCATTACGGTGTCCAGGTGGACAGCAATATCCTTTCCAAGGACATTCCCATTTGCACTTTCACCCCGCAGTCACGCTCCCCGCAACCCAGCCGGCCCGAGCCGGGCTTTGCCCTTTGCTGCTTTTGGGGATGGGTGCAGGCACCATCACGGCCGCGTTACCCAGCAGCCGTGATTGCAGTTTATTGCCCCACAAAGCCTGAAATTAGCCCCAATGACCTGGCACAGAGCTGAAATGCAAACAGACTCTGGCAAGGCTCGTGGGTCAAGATCAGCCTTTCCTTACCTTTAGTGCTCATTGAGTGAGCTTTGCTCTCTGATGGCCTTGGGCACGCCTGGGGAGAATGAGAGCTCGTGGTTTTAATGGCTTGAGGAGCAAAATGTGCAGGATGGGAAGAAAAAGGAGAGTGATGCAGGAATGACGGCACAGGATAGTGAGTTGGGATGAGAATTTGAAAGACACAGGAAGAAAATGCTCAATATCAGAGCTACATTATAGGGAGAGGAGTTGAGAAAAGCTGAGTATCAAAGTACCAGGAGAAATGGGTTTTGCTCCTACTTGGTTAGAAAATGCTTGTGTCTTAATGAAACCCCAAAGTCAGCTGGAACAGATCCCCAACCACTTCACACGTTTGCCCAAGGGAGCACGACAAGTGTCCACTTCTGGCACCATCTGTGGTCCCAGATGACTCTGGGCAAGGAGCACGGACGGGTCTGCTCGCACATCGCACAGTGACGGGTCCACGGGCTTCATTTCGGTACGGTTCCCACCAGGACTGCAGGTCTGCCTGCTTGGTTTTGGCTTCTGGCTTCTCTTTGTCAAAATGAGGGGCTCTTAGCCTGTGGGAAGAGAAGGGATTATTCCATGTACAGCAAGATCCACCCGGGAATATGAACTTTCTCTTTGTACCAAATTGGATGTGCCCAGAGGAGCCTGACGAGGGCAGGTAATGCATTCCCTTCAGCGCCTCCCAGCTTGGGCATCGATTCTCGCTTGTGGGGTCAAACGCCGGCCACTGATGGGATGATAAAGAGACAAATTTTGATATGGGAGTAGGGTGGTGTAATGGGTTACCACAGACATCTCTATTTGGTCTGATTTATTATCTCTGCTAATTATTCCAATAAATCAGTATTTGAATGAAACTTGCCGTTGATATTAAATGTGAAGGACTGAAACTACTGTTGGGGAACTAACAAGAAAGGATCCAGCTATATGTATGAGAGAATTAATAAGACTTAGCTTGGCAAAATGCAAGTAAAATTTGTAGATACAAAAGCAGTATGAAACACACCGAAAGGATGGAGCTCCCTATGTGTTAGCATTCCATAGTCATCACTTTGCCAATAGCATTTTCACCACCACGACATCCTCAGGTGCTACTTGTGGGCAAAGACCAAAGAAGACACGCTGCTGTCCCAGTGCTTTCTTACATTCTATGAAATTTACTGTAATAAAAAATTGCACGTAAATCATAGAGAGCAAATTAAGTAAAGGCAGCGCTGAAGTTCTTGTGTGAGCTGACCGGGGCAAGGGGGCTGCAGGTGCAAATTACTGTGCCAAAAACTTGCTGCTTTTCAGAAACGGTGCAAAAACCTTTTCACTGAATGCATGCAAGATTTCTTCCCCATGTTTCCAAACAAACAGTAACCTAATACCCGGGGAAAAAAATATATATTACCCAAGTGCATTCAGCTAGCTACTGAAACAAAAAAAATACCCTTTTCATCACAGCACAAGCTAGCCCCTGCAGAAGGCACGAAACGAGTGAAAACGCGAAGCAGCCTCTGCTCTGATAACAACCAGGTTTTGCATGCGTGTTGAGTCACTGCTGTTGGTTTTGCTCGCTCACTGCAGCTCTCATGCTCCACCCTTCTGCATTTGCCTTTTTTTTTTTTCCCCAGCTTTTGCAGTCTGACAGAGGCGGGTGAAAGCAAGTTGAGGGAAAACACATTCCCCTGAAGAGGAGCTGGAAGACAGTCCTCAAGCCCTGTCTGCACTAGGTAAAGGAGAGCCAGCCACGCCACTTGCTTTAGCCTAAAACCACCCCCCCCCAAACCCCGGAGAGACACTGGTGGTTGGACTGGTTTTCCAGGTAAGCCTTTTTTTTAAACCCTGAATCTTGGTAGCTGAGCGCTCCCTGACCAGGAAGTTAAATCTGTTTGAAAACAAAACACAGCAGAAAACGGTGTAATGGCAGAGTGGGGAACACTCAGCCGCTCGGTGTAATAGATACGCTGGTTTATTTACTCAGTTATCAGCCTCAAGCAGATCAGGCATGCCTGCCATCTGACTTATTTCACATACCACAGTTGAAAGGGCCTTATAAACACCCACAAGAGATGGACAGACAGACAGAAAAACCTCACACGAACATTTTCCCTTTAAGTAAAAATTACTACATGTGTTTTGCCTGCTGTGTCAAAGTGAAAGAAAGGGAGAAAGAAAGGGAAAGCCAGCTCATTGCTGCTCATGCTGGTTTAAAGTTCACACGGCAAGAACTAAGTTTCTGCCAAGTTTTCAAAAATGAAGAGAGTTGTAGTTCTGGGAAAAAGAACTGGGGAAAAGCTTGGGAATGAGCCAAAAGCTGAACAAAGAGAATCGCCTGAATAAGGACCTGATGCTCTTAACCCGATGTGGGATCATTCAGGCCTGCTTGTTGGGTGTCGGAGACGTGGAGGTGGCCATGATGCAATAGTTACAGATCTCTAGGTTAGGAAATATGGGGAGCCAAATGAGGACACCCTCTGTTTCCGCCAGGATATTACACCAAATGGAAATTTTTCATTTTCATTACTTTGTTTATATGCTGAAAGTATCTTTCCAAAATTCCCATGCAATTTGGTGTGTACCATTTTTCATCAGACTGAGAATTTAATCCTTTTGGAACAGTTGGACTTTTTCTTATGATTTTTCCTTAAGAATCGTACACAGGAACTTGAGAACATTTTGGGACCTCCCGGGTCAATAATCTGAACAACACCGCTCTGTACTCAGAGTTGTCTGAAATTTAGCAGTGCCTGGGGAAGAGTAACAAAAGTATTGCGCTACGTCAAAATCCCTTTCTTGTTTCCTTACCATCAAGGGCTGGGAGGGCTCAAGCTGCTTTCCACCCCCGTGCTCATGAAACACAGCCTCCCGCTGAGCCCTTCTGCTGCAGTTGGGATGGGGAAGGCGATGCCTGGTCCTTTACTCACAGGCAGCCACCCACCACTGGCGAGACTATGAGTTGAAAGAGCAAAAGCATCCCGAAAATGATGTCAGAAAATGTGAGGCCCCCTGGAAACTTGTCGTTTTGGCCCAAACCTTGGTTTTCTCCTGCTGCTGGCATAGGGCTGAGATTAGCAGAGCCGGGGAGCTAAGCCATGCTGCGGGGAGGTGGATCACAGCAGATGCAGCAAAAAACATCCCACAGCCTTTTCTGCCCTAAAAAAACCCTTCTGCACTCCAGGTCATGTCTGCTACCACCAGCACGGGGAGCAGGAGCAGGTGAGACCAGCTTGTGCCAAGCTGCCTAAATAATGAAGGAAATACCACGGCAGGGCAGATTTACTTCAGATTTGGTTGCAGAGGAGGCTCTGGATTGCTCTGCAAGAGTGGGAGGGTTTGTTTTCTGCTTCTGCTTCGCTGAGTCAAACCACGAGTAAAGCAGTTCAGATCTGGAGAGTCTCAGTTCCTATAATTTCTAGCAGGCAAACAGTGCTGCTACTGGTTTTGTTCCTTCCTACAGAGATTTGTAGCTTTGCTGGGCAGGAACTCTCTACTGAAATGTGCTTAGCACAGCTGGAGACTCTCGTCACAGCTGTAAAAGAAACAATTAAAAATAACATTTGTGCTCATCAGCAGTGTCCCATTGGCTTCCCTCAGCGCTAATACTCATGCTCAGCTGCTTTTGATAGGGCCATTAGTCAAATCCCGCTCCTCTTCTGAGCAGGCTGCCCATACTGATGAGTGCCCTATTATAAGGGATGGGGAAGATCCTTCCGTCACTTCTGACACAACCTATTATTTTTTTTTCACCCTTCTCTCAGAGGCAGCATGGACATCAAGGAGTATTTTACCAGAATTTCTTACCGGGGCTCCTACGATAAGCCAGACCTGGCTACCTTGTCGGATATATTCCAGCACCACGTCCGAGCGGTCCCTTTTGAAAACCTCAGCATCCACTGTGGGGAAAGCATTGAGCTCGACCTGGAAGTGACTTACAACAAGATAGTGAGGAAGAAACGTGGGGGCTGGTGCATGGAAAACAACCACCTTTTATCTTGGGTCCTGAAAACCCTCGGCTACGACGTCACCCTTCTGGGATCAAAAGTTTATGTCCCAGAGTACAACGCGTATGCAGATGAAATCGATCATCTGCTGCTAAAAGTGGTGCTTGATGACAAGTCCTACATCGTGGACGGCGGGTTTGGGATGGCCTACCAGATGTGGCAGCCAATGGAGCTGATTTCGGGGACAGACCAGCCGCAGACTCCTGGGGTCTTTCGCTTCCAGGAGGAGAGCGGGGTCTGGTATCTTGAGAAGGTGAAAAGGAAGCAGTGGGTTCCCAACCAAAGCGTCTCCACTTCCCATAACGTGGAAAAAGAAGTTTGCCGTCGGGTTTATCTCTTTACCCTTCAGCCACGAGACATCGAAGAGTTCAGATCCCGCAACGCTCACCTGCAGACAGCGCCTGACTCTCTGTTTGTGACAAAGTCTATCTGCAGCCTGCAGACCGCTGACGGCGTCCGGGCTCTGGTGGGGTGGAAACTCACCGAGATAAAGTACAATTATAAGGATAATATGGATCTGGTGGAAATCAGAATCCTTGCAGATGAAGAAATAGAGAAAACACTGAAAGAGAAATTCAATATAACACTAGACAAGAAATTTGTACCCATCAATACAAGCAGGTTGTCTCTGTTTTAACTCACTGCCTCAATTATAATTCAATCCAGTGGCATTACATGCAATCCTTCCCCCTATTTCTGACAAGCATCTAAAGGTTAAGCTTTCTCTTTCCATCT
The DNA here is from genome assembly GCF_965638725.1 of Aptenodytes patagonicus. Lineage (NCBI taxonomy): Eukaryota > Metazoa > Chordata > Aves > Sphenisciformes > Spheniscidae > Aptenodytes > Aptenodytes patagonicus. Next base: position 5,273,511 of record NC_134959.1, on the reverse strand, counting down.
ACACCAGTGTAAGGCAGAACATATTAGCATGAATCTGGAAAAGAAATTGATTTTCGCAACTGCTCCTGCATCTCTTTTTGGTTTGGGTACAACTAATTTCTTCCTAGCTCAATCAAATCACTCCCCTTCTGTTTGTGCTTAGCTGGAAGCAGACTCTGCCCATTCCCTACTCCTTTCATCTCTTAAAAGCTTTTCCAAATACAGCCAGAGTAGCAGGGCAGAGCAATGGAGCGGTATGTCTCTTTCTTTATGACTGCGCTGCCACGTGGGGAAAATCATACCCACTCTTAAATGAATACCATATTATTTTTGGAATTTAATAGCCAGAAAAACAAAGACATCCAGTGCCGAGTTTGCTACAGTTAAGCCATAAGCCTGTCCTTTTTGCTCTTGCATTCACAACACCCTCTCACGAGGCAGTCGGACAGTCCCACGCCTGTGCCGCACTGTGCGAATACTTACGGACGGGCTGTTTATGGCCTAAAACCGATGACGAGAAATATTAGTGGACAATTCTGCCTTGTTTCAGACTTTACACTGTTCTCTCAGTGGCATAACCAAAAAGCAGTATTTCTTTGAACTGAAAGTATCTCCCATGCATTTTTTTTGCTCCCACCCAGCAGCGGACTGCTGGGAATACATGCTCCTCTCATAAGAGTGCTACTCTTCTCCGAGTGTTATTGCACATTAATTATCATGGCTGAACTCAAACACATGCGCAGAGTTATTTTTCTGAAACATATCTGTTCTACTGAGGATGTGTTTGCAGTGATACTAATTATATTGATATAAGGAGAAATGATGAATCTTAATCAGATACCTAAAGGGTAAGATTTTTAATATGAGAAATTACTCAAATGTAATCACTTTGCCCTTTGAGATGATGCTTGATGTTCCTTTATGTACAAATCATGGAAGTATTACAACTATGCACTTATAATTAAGTAAATGATATAAGTGAATTACAATTAAATAAAAAAATCAAGAATTGTGAAGTAGAAGTATTCAGCTGTTTTTTCCCCAAATTACAACCTGTATTCCCAAAGAAAAAAATTTCATTAATCACTGCAGTTGTCCTGATTATTTGTATGTGCTACTATTTTGTAGCTAAGGCTTTTAAAAAAACAATAACTCACTGAAGCTCTTCTATTTCTTATGCAATATGTGCAGCTTTCTGTAACTAGCAATTTATAGTTAATAAAAGCTGCTGCTATTCTGCACGCTCAAAATGTATTTCATAGAGGCACAGTGAGTTCCCCAAATCCCCGTCTTCCCAGAGTCAAACGTATCTATATGTGCTTAGCTGCATGTGTGCAATAGTCCCTTATAGACCATGAGGCTCCCCCATCCTATAGGGAAATGAAATGTTACTGACTGACCCTGTAGTGGATTGCAGAAGAAAAAGGGGCTTCTTATAGTGTGGACCAGCAGCGTGTGACACAGATGGTCAGAATAAACTGTCCCAGGATCTGGCTTGTTTGCAAGCTGTATCCTTCTTTGGTCCCCACGCTAGTGGAAGAGCTAAAGGAGCTAAACTCGGTGGGTTTACCCTTGCAGCGGCCTGGCAGCTGGGACAGAGCATTGGGACGGACGTAAAAGCCCAGCCAGGTCTCGCAGAGGTGTGGGGCAGGAGAAGGTCCGTGCAGAGCCAAGAAGCTCCATCATTTGTGGGAACAGACATGGGAAACACCTAGAAAGGGCTGTGCCCGTTCCTCTCCCCTGTGCCTGGGTGTTTCTTGTGCTTTGGGTTGTTTCATAGGCTCAGGCGAAGGAGCAGGGTGTTATGCCCATTGCCCCAGAGATTCAGCATGTGAAGGGCAAACAATAATAAGAAAACCCACTTTCCTTTCAGCTGACTCATCTCCTTGAGCGTGTGCCCCGTCCATTGCTCTGGCTGCTGCCCACTTCGTGGCACAGCTCGGCACTTCTGGACCTCCTGCTCAGCACACCCACGGAAGCAGATTTTATTGCTGAGCAATCGAACGAAGCTCGTTCTTGGAAGGGGAAAAAAAGAGGCTTTTCATCTCAGATTGCACTAGTTTGCTTTTTCCTTATCACTAACTTTGGAGGCAAATCCTTAAAGGCATAGCAGACTCAGGGAGCACAGCGCTCTCCGGGAGCAGCATCCTCGCTGCCGAAGGACAGGGCTTCTCTTTGAACCCAAGGGGATTTAGACAGCTAAATGACTTGGCAAATCTGACCTTGTTGCTTTGGGGGTCTGGTATCAGCCACGAAGAATAGCTCAGTACGGTGTGATTAATTCAACAGTTGCCATGTTCCACCAATAAATCAGTGACTTCTTGGCTTGGATTACTCTCTCTCTATCATAAGTCGCTTCCTACAGGGATCCATGCCACATGAGTGTCAACAATGTAAAATCTGGATCAAAATTTGCACTAGTGCTTTGCTGCTTCAGCATGGGTGCAACCATCAAGGCACCCCAAAAGACTGAAGCACCTGGGTGACCTGCGGGGTTGAGGACAGGGTTATAACCACTTACAAAAGTTGCTTGTGATACCCATACTGTATTTCTCCTTTGCATTCCTGGAGGGCTTCAGTTCTCAACCAGTAACGTGGGAGGTTAAAATCTACTCAATATTGTAAGCAATCGGGGGACTGGATCATTTTCAGGCTCTCTGTACAGCACTTAACACAATGAATTGCATGACAGGGCTTTCTATACGTATGTCAATACAAATAAACCAATAAACCCATCAGAATATAAAATATTATAAAAGAAGAAACTCTCTCCCCTCTTTTCCTGTGCTGCTGGAGGATAACACTGTCCCTGCCAGGCAGTAAAGGCAGCCTGGACCTTTAAGAGCAGCAGTTCCCAGGACAACTCTTCCTGGGAACTTTGGAGCAAACCAGGGTGGAAAGTCTGAGCTCGCTGGCTGAGAGGTAAGCGCCCGAGTGTCTGATCTTTAACTTCATCTTGCAGCCTGTTTGGAAAAGCCCACCTCTGTGTGTCTGCATACCATGTGCTTAGCACTGTAGGCATATTAGCAAAGTATAAATTACAGCAACCCCACGGCTGACAGCATGCGTTGCATTGCGAGGACATTGTCCAAGTACAAAGATCAAGCGCTCGAGACTTAAACTAACCCCTTTATGCTGAGCCAGAGTGTATGAAAAACCCAGCTCCTGACTCGCAGTGTAGCTTAAAATCAAACAAATGGTATAGGCATGTGCAAGAGGATCCAACCTTGGAAGCCTCTCATGAATTTTAGCAGAGAAGAACTATTCAGCCTAATTATGAAAGGACACAGCGATCCCCTGGGACGCTTGCAGACAGGCGGAACTAACGTCTGAATCTCGCTACCCACCACGCTGCTCTTGCAAACACGCACAAATGCTGAATGAAGCTTGCCTGCTGCGGGAGCAAAAGTAAACAAGGCTGAGATCTGGACTGAGGCTTAAGATATTTGGCAACCCGGCTTTGGAATGCAAACTGTCCCCTGGGCGAGGGCTTGCTCGCTGCTGCAGCCCCGTCGCTAGCGTGGTGGAAACGGTTGTGCCAAGAAGAAAAGCTGCCTCCGGGAAGGCGAGGGAGTAAACGCTAGTTTATTAGCTTTAGCTTTATTATACTTAAACCTCTTTAAGTATTCATTGAGATCAGAGTCCATTTTGTCAGCCACGACGAGGCTGTCTCTACTATACAGACTTTAAATTGATGAGGCCAGAGAAGGGGCAGCTGGGGAAACTGAGGAACGGGCTGCGAATTTCCCAAAATATGTTTTCCCAAAGCCTCATTGCCAGCACCCCATGGAGGCTCTCGATGGGGAAGTTGCTCATGGCTGGAAGAGGGGAGCTGGTTATATGCTGCACTCTTGATGGGGCAATGGGGATAGACCCAGAGGACAGGTTATAGGGAAGGCATCAGCTCTTCTGCTGCTGGCCCAGAGCAGGGACTGGTAGGTTTTTGCTTGAAAGCAAATTTCAAGCGTATCAGACCCACCAGGCTAACAGACTTGCTTGGGCCCCCCCGGCCACAGAGGTTCAGCTCGACACCGTCACAGGGAAAAGATGTTTCTGTCTGCCTATGCAAAATGGCTAAAAGTGGGAATAAAAAGGAAAACGAGGCAGAAGACCACAGGATGAGCTTGCCAGCAGACATGTGTGCTGTCTGTTTGGGAGGGAATGGCTTTCTACAACCAGCGTTTCCAAGGAGATCCTGCCAGAGATGAGTGCCCTTGTCCTAAAAAAGGGATGGAAAAAACCATAAAATGCAGTATCAAAGACACATTACTGTTTTTTCATGTAGCCTCTTTGGGTTCTTTTGAAGTGAAAATGTTTATTTCTTATTCCCTTATTGAGATAGTCCTCTATTTTGTTACATTTTCTCGTGTTTTTGCATCAGCCAGTCTGAATCCTGGTACCAGTGCAGATCAGGAGCAATACAACTAAGTCAAGTGAGTTGTGCTGCTGGCATCAAAATTGGGGTTAAAGTCTAGAGATTAGGTCATCTGACGTGCTCACCTGCTGGGGCGGGGGTATTTCCACCTATGTATTTGAGGTGGGATTTTCAAAAGCTCCCAGCACTCGCTTGAGTGCTGGCATGGACATCGGGTCAAACTGCTGGTCACTGCTAGGGGAGCAGTTGGACCAAAGCTGAGAATAGTCTCTGGAAGGTAATCTCCCCCATCCCATCCACATCAAATGATTTTTGGAAAATCCTCCCAGGGAACGTGCGACCGATTTCAAGGAGCAAGAAATCCTCAGACCTTTTGGAAATGAATACAGTCCTTAGCAGATTGTGAATCGTTCTGGAAAACAAATATCCTTGCATGGAAAAAAGCCAAATTAAAACTAAATTAAAGGCAAAAGAAATCCTTGCAGGTACCAGATGAGTCAGTGGATTAGAAGTGTTATACTTTTTTGCATCTTGGCCACGCAGCCAGTACCAATGACAGTCTCTTTATGCTAGTGAAAGGGGATCAGAGACGTGAAGACACAAAATATATCCAATAATTTGAGCTGAAGCTAAGGCCTTTGGTTTGTAAAAGATGGTAAATAAACCCAAAAGCCGATGAATACGCCTTGAATGTATTCTTAGTAATTATCAATTCCTCTGACCCTTGGGTTAGAAAAATTAACAGTTCCTTCCTTTCAACAGCCAGGGTCAAAGCTCTGTCTGAACTCCATAGGGAAACTAAAAAGATTAAGAAAACAACAATCTACTTCACATGGAAGCCTGTCTAAAATGGTGACACACTGAGAGTTAATCCCAGTTAGCTGAAGCCAGGAATGTAAAACCTTCCAGTTGAATTACCTGTGGGATAAATAAAGAATTGTTTACCTGTTACAGTAAAAGAAACAGCAAGAAATTGCTGTGACTTTTATGCTGGTATGGTCTAGCAGCTTTTCTGCAAACCTGTTGTCAGTTTTATAAATTTTTTTGTCATGTGGAACCCTCATCTGGGGCCAGAGATTCTGTTGTGCCACGTGCCGTGTCTTCCCATAGGAAAGACATCCATCTGGGTTGAAGGCAACATCTGAGAGAGAGAAAGCGTGATTGCCACCTGCTCCTATCCTCATCTCTTTTTTAAGAAACACAGATGACACAGGCAGGTCCAGCCTGCATTCATCTCCTATCAAGGGCACAGGTTTCTTTCAAATCCTCAATAAAACGGCCTAGGCTACATTTGCAGGCTGGTTAACCTGTGCTACAGAAATAGGAGTGAACCCCTTGACAGCCACACAACAGTAACTGGCTATTTTTCTGCTCACACAGGCAAAATGAACATTCAAGAGTATTTCACAAGAATTTCTTACAATGAGTCCCATAAGGATGCAGACTTGCAAGCCTTAACAGTCATCTTCCAGCATCACATCCAGGCAATTCCTTTTGAAAACCTCAGCATGCATTGCGGGGAGACCATCAAACTGGATTTACAATCTACTTACAATAAGATTGTGAGAAAGAAACGTGGTGGATGGTGCCTGGAAAGCAACCACCTTTTATTTTGGGCCTTGCAAGAATTAGGGTATGACGTCTGTATTCTTGGAGGAAATAGTTATGAACCAGCAGAGAGGGCATACACTACCGAGATAAATCATATCCTACTGAAGGTGGTGATCAAGGGAAATTCCTACATAGTAGATGCTGGTTTTGGCGGTGCCTACCAGGCATGGCAGCCACTGATGTTGATTTCTGGGAAAGATCAACCCCAGACGCCCGGCATCTTCCGCTTCATGGAAGACAATGGCACCTGGTACTTCGAGAAAGTCAAACGGAAGCATTATATTTCTGAGCAAAGTGTCCCTTTCACTGATACTCCAGCACTGGGGAATATCAGAAAAATATATACGTTCACTCTCGAGCCACGACATATAAATGACTTTCAGGAGCTAAACACATACCTACAAGTGTCTCCAGATACCATACTTCAGAAGAAGTCAATCTGCAGTCTCCAGACCACTGAAGGGCTTTATGCCTTAGTTGGATGGACCTTCACTGAGATGAAGTATAACTACATGGAGGACATGGACCTGGTGCAGATCACAACTCTTACAGATGAAGAGGTTGAGAAGACACTGAAAGACAAATTCAATATAGTGCTGGAGAACAAACTTGTACCAATAAACGTTTGTGGCTTGCCACCTAATTTAGTGGATACAATCTAATTCTAACACTGTGCTAGATGGATCTTTAAATATCCAATATAAAAAGTTCTAAAATTAACATTAATAACATTAATCTGGTTCTAAAGTTGAGCTAGTCAGATGAGCACAAAACTTGGTAAATCCAAGTACATTGCTAATTAATTGCATATACCGATTGCATATTTTTTCTTAAGCTTCTCCTTCTTTAGAAACTGAGACATCTTACTACCTCTAATTCACTCATGTGGAAATTGCTTTTTGACTCCATAACTTTTTGTTCCACCCCTCTGGATTTCATTTTATTTCAGATGTATTTTGTGGCAAAGCAGGCCAAAACGATACAGAAGGAGGAGCTGTGTTACCATTTTACACAAAAGACCTCTAACCTTTTTTGGCATTATTTCCAACTTTCTTCTCAGCAGAGTTTTACAAATTATTCACTTTCTTTAACAGTCTGAAATAGAAAGTTGAGCTGAATTTGGCTTTCAAAGACTTCATAAAAAAAAGAAAGGTTAAGACTTTCTCAAAACAAGCCACTGTTAGGTGCTGATTAGCTTATGATGAAATAAATTGAAAGACTTGAGTCCTATTCCCTTATCAGAAATTGACTTAAAGTCAGCTATTTATGCAAGGGCACTTAAAAAACCCCAAAAGCTCTCTAATTTTGAGCATCCAATTTTTCTGAGTCTGATTTTTCTGTGTCTCTGAAATCGAAACAAAATCAATAGAAGCTGAGACAATTCAACAGTTCTTAAAAATCGGGCTTTTGGTATCAAAAATGGAAACAAAGTTAGATCAACCTTTGCGAACTTTTGGGGCCTACCCTTCCTGCGATGCCAAGCGGGCACGACTGTTATAGATAAAACTCTTCATATTTATTACAAACAGTATTCTGCACAAAAGCTACCTTAAATAAGTAATACTGCAGATGCAAAAGAAAACACTGGGAAGTTAGGACATGCCACCGGTGTGGTTTCACAGCATGTTATACGCAGCCCAAAAGCCTTTTACCTTTATGATACCTGTGGCAGGTACTGTACGGGACGTGTCATGAAAGATGGCGACAGAAGAGCGTCAGTCCTCAAGCCAAGGAAAAGACTCTGATGCTCGTATTAGTCAACCACACAGACTCACGGGGCACCTGATGTGCCTAAAACTCGGGTGCTTTCCCAGATGCAGTCTAATGTGCTCTTTGCCTTCCCGAAAGGGACCTCTGACTTTCCACGTCCATCAGATGAAGAAGAGACATGCTTGACAGGGAGAGAATTAAACAAACAGCCCTGCAACACTTTGAAGACGCAGAAGGCCAAGTTTTAGAGAGGAAATGCATTACTTTGTGCAAATAAATATTTGTCATGGTATTCGTTAGGTGTGGCAGCTCTAACTACCTGCTGTAGTGGAAGCTTTGAACAGATTGAAAAAGTTCCTTTGTGAGCAAAGAAGGGTCATTTTGTGCATTCGCGGAGCCTGGGGAAATGCAGCCTGCAATACCTTGGCAATGCAGTGCACCCACAAGGAAGCAGATGACTCTTCTCCACCGCAAAGTGCTGGCTTGAAAAATAACAATAATTCAATTTAAAAAAATTACGGAGCCATTTGCGACTGTCTACTGTAATTATTTTACATGGAAAACAAGTTCAGTCTCGTCTTAACCAGGGGAAAACATAAACATCTACTAATAGAGAAGAAACAAAGTTTAATTTGCTCATGGATCAGTGAAGTCCAAAAATGTGCATTCATTTTGGGTGGACTCTGCCCCTTCTCTGCATTTAAGATTCAGGAGTGAGGGCCAGCAGAGCTTAAAGAGGAAGACAACCCTCGCAATTTGTGTCCACTCCTGGCTTTACTGACTGCTGCCCCATTAATAAACAACCCAGAAGCTGAATACATCAATAAATAAATAAGGCTATTTTAAGAGGTAAGTTTATTTTCTTAAAAAAACCTCCAAAACCCCCAAACAACAAACTTGGTTTATTTATGATGGTAAAGGTCATGGGCAATAACATAAGCAGTATTCTCTTTAGGAAAAATGTTATAAAAATGTGTGGCTATAGAGCTAAAATATCGCCTGCTGAACGTGGGCTCTTAAGAAGGGCAAAACAATGATAGTGCAGTTTCAATTCTTCTGTCTTTCTGCTCCTCAGGAGGAGATTCTCTTGACTGTAAGAGAGATGCTTTTGTTTAGATACAATGGTTGATACAAATTTAGAACTACAACCTCTTGTTGGAAGTTATTCTTTTAGATTTTTAACTTTATTTAAAAATATTGCAAAGGCAAAGGAAGCAAAAAAGCAATCTGATAATGAATAGATTCTGCTTTATGGGAATAAAATTACAGTCCTTTAAAAACAACTTAAAAAAATGAAATTACAAACTGTGGTTTGCATACCCCAGAAAGTCCATGTGCTGATGTATATTTTAACAGTGGAATTGCTGATAGTGTGTATAGTCCTGTTAAGGAATATTTTTGCATGAACACCTTCATTTGCACATTTAGAAATAGTTCTTTAAAGTTCTTCTGCTGATGTTTTTCTCTGCATAAATCATAGGCACATTTGTGGGACTACCTTATCAGTATCTAGCTTTTCATCTGATCTACTCACAATTCAAAAGAACTGTAGCTTTCATCTCCTACAGTCAAGATCTAACGCTGATCAATCATATTATGGAGCTGCAGAGAAATTACAAATAATATAAACTCGAGAACCAGCTTTATGCTGGTGTGATCTATTTAGCATTCACAATTTGAGCGGGTAGGATTGGATAGACTTGGATTCTGCAAATCAAAAGAAACAAGTGCCAAGAGTCTTATGTTCTACTTAACAAATATTACATTAAGAATATCCCCCAACAATACACTGAAGTATCACTGGAAGCTAAATTCCTTTCTGCAGAAGATAACACACAGTTTTTGATGGGGCTCTCCATTCACTTTGGACAGCTGCTTCTATACTATGCATATGTACATCATGAATCTGTCACTGAAAATCATCTTGAGAAACTCTAGTTTGCAGTAAACATTCAACAGTTCACCACTGAATTTATCTGAATACAGTAGTCTTCCTGAGTTGCTAATATTAAGCGTCTAAACCTCAGCTTACTGTATGCACAAAAGATTTCCAAGTAGCTTTGTGGGTTGTCAAGAAGCTAAATATTTGCCGTAACTCTAGACTGCTGAAACGCTTAGTGCTTTCTTTGCGAAGGTTCAAGCCTTCAAAACATTTTGTGCCCAGCTCCATACCCAAGCAGATGATCTACAGTGTGTTTTACAAACAGTATCTATCAGATACTTAATCCAGCTCATAATGGTGGCCAGCAGACTGTGATGGGCCATTGCCAAAGCCAGATGACTCTGCGTGACTTTCCATGGTATTAGAAGGCAGAAAATAAGTTGAGTAGTTCCTCATCCAGCAATCTCGCTCATGAGGAGTCCTACTAAGGCAGGCCAGGAGGTTGGCACTGCTGGAGGCAGGACAGACCAGGGATGCACTGTATGAGGCTTCGGTAATTCTCAGTTCCGCCTCCTCTGGAAGGAATAAACTGAGTTTTGAGAAAGGCCAGGACTAGAGAGATGTAAAGCAGCCCCTGTCCATTTTCAGGGCACCCTGTGAGACGTGGGGCACAGTGGGGAATAGAGATGTGCTCTTTGTCTTTTAGGTCGCTCCCCTCCATTCAGATTCATTATTCCAACACCAAAATGAGTTTGTGCAACACTCAGAGCAGACAAGAGACTCAGTGGTCTGCAACTCTTGCAAAGGTCAGAGGTTTTTTTCAGTTATAATTATCTGAATAAAACTTGACACTTTACCAAATGTGCAGGGAGTATCCTTTTCACTTTTTGTAAGTGGTGAAAGAGCGTCGTGTACCGAATGAGCAATTCATTCACCGTCACATAGATCAGTGGCAGACTCATGAAAAGAACATGTGAATCCTGGCTCAAATTATCCTCCCTCCAACTGGCAGACGACACTGCTGCCCCCACTGACACTCCTTTCACTCAACAGTGGATTTAGACCGGTTTTCATGAAACCTCATGAACACTCCCTAGCAGGATCTTACATTTCTTCTTAACCATGCTGTTACAATGTAAATACAGCAAATCCCTCTTTCGCAGCCACCACATATCAAGCTGAAATTGCATCAGCTGCTTTCCATAGGGATGAGTCTAAGACAAAAAGCAAACCCTCACGTGCACTGCTCTTCTTTGCTCTGGGAACCGTTTGATATGAATACTTGTTACCTTTAAAAACTGCACTGATGAGGTGCAGTAGATTAAAGCATCTTTCCTGGCAGCAGGCTGGGCAGTTTTTCACAGCATCATAAATCATTGATGTAAAGAAACAAAACCAAAACGCAATTCCTTCCTTTACAGGTGACATGAACCTTGAAGAGTATTTTGCAAGAACTGGCTATAAAGGTTCCCTTGAAAAACAAGATTTGGAAACCTTAACCGATATATTCCAGCACCACATCCGTGCTGTTCCCTTCGAAAACCTCAGCATCCATTGCGGGGAGAAAATTACTTTGGAGTTGGAGCACGTTTATAACAAAATCGTGCGGAGGAAGCGGGGTGGCTGGTGCATGGAAAACAACCAGCTGTTGGGCTGGGTCCTGAAACGCCTGGGGTACGACACCGGCTTTCTGGGAGCGTACGTGTTCAATCCACATCAAAATGCGTACGCCACCATCATGACCCATCTCCTTGTAAAGGTAGTTATTGATGGCAAAGCCTATATTGTTGACGGAGGCTTTGGTGTATCCTATCAGATGTGGCAACCGATGGAGCTTGTGTCAGGAAAAGACCAGCCCCAGGCTCCTGGCATCTTTCGCTTCACGGAAAAAAATGCCATCTGGTACCTTGAGAAAATGAGACGGAAACAATATATCCCCAATCAGAATTTCTCTAATTCTGATCTTCTGGAGAAAAAAGAATGTCGGAAAGTTTATATGTTCAGCCTTGAGCCACGGACAGTGGAAGATTTCCATTTCCAGTGCACGTACCTTCAGACGTCTCCAGATTCCCTCTTTACAAAGAAGTCCATCTGCACCCTCCAGACCACCGATGGCTTTCAAGCGCTAATTGGGTGGACACTGACTGAGACCACATACAACTACAAGGAAAATATGGATCTGGTGGAATTCGTAACTCTTGAAGATGAAGAGGTGGAAAAAACACTCCAAGAGAAATTCAACATAACCCTAGATAGAAAACTTGTCCCAATTAACGTCAAAGGATTTTACACAATCTAGATGACCAGAAAAACCTACAATAATGCTACGTATGTACAGTACCTTCCACTGCCTGTGCAATCACCACTGTAAGATTATGGGATTCTTTTGCAGGTGATTGAAGGAAAAATACATTAATACCAGATTAAAGTGGATTCCACTCTGGGAAAAATGAGGAATTTAAGACTCTTCTGTCAGGTAGATAGAATTATTTGCTGTGAGATGACTGCAGTTCAATTTTTGGCACAAATGTAGGATCTGATTTGAATCTGGTTATAAACTTGGGTAATAAATATGTCTGGGGAATTTTGGAGTGCCTATAGCACATAAATAGGAGTATGGATTATTAATTGTGATATGCTGCCGACACATTTTCTATGGTTATTATAGGGAGAAAAGTAATCTGTGAACATTTAGACAATGAAGTACACATTTTAAACTTCATTTTTCACAAGATCTAACCACTCACAGCTCATCTCATTTCTCTACCTTTAATATAAGTAAAACAGTGTCATCTTTGAAAGGAGCAATAGGAGACATAATTCTTTCACTGTCATCCTTAGACAAAACATAGTACAAAATGAAAATTATCATCATGTGCATCCCTTTTGTCATTGCTGCAGTAAACCGCCCAAAGTAATTTTTGGTATGTATGTATTTTCTGGTGATCCAAATTGTATATATTGCAGCATTACTGTGGCTGATGGGCTCTGAGGAGATACCTACAAGCTTTGCTTCTGATAAGTAATCATCCTATAAAGGGTAAATGGTGCTTAAACATCACAACTGGCTTAGATTTACTTCTATCCCAAAAGGGGTGGAAATTTTGTATTTTTAGTGTTGCAAGTTATTTGTATAACAAAGGTAGAACAATGAAGCTAACCCCACCACACCCTTAATTTTGCCCTCTTTTTGTATAGCAAATACGGGAGTCCATGGGTTTATCCTGAATGAGTACCACTTAGCACAGGAGCTTTCGTGTCACAAGTGAGTTCATTCATCTGTATCAAAGTGAAAAAAATCAAGGAGCCAAAACATTCTAAAGGAATCCCTTTCTTTAGAATTATTTCACAATCACATTTCCCCATTTTTTAATTTTTTTTTTTTTTTTGTTCCAAAAAGCCCAGACAAGGAAACCACTGAGAAAGAGGAAACATTCTCAAATGCGTCAAAAAATAGCAGTAACACTGAAAAACGCCCTTTCTCCCCAATCTATGATAATCCTGAATATTGGTCAAATGTTGATTCCTCCCACTGATAGTATATCTTTTTGCTCAAAGACGTAATCTGATCATAAATCTCACAAATGCTGTAAATGTATACCTGAGAATAAATAAAGGAAAATAAAAGCATAAAGAGTTGCTGTAAATACAGCCTCCCCCCCACAACTGCATGACTCCTGCACACACCATTTGTTAAGTAAATGAGGTCTGTACCATCATGCTATCAATCTGCTGGCCAACCCTTCCCACCACAAACTTCCTGAACCAAACAGGCCAATATTGAACAAATTTGACAGCAGTGTTGGAGATGGTAAGTTCCTACAAGTTCCTGGAAAAAGAGCTCGTAGGCTGAGGAAGAAGATGGTCACTGAAGAGGAGGCCCAGTAGTTGCCTCCTCTGCTGGGCTCAGCAGCCAACAGCTCTGGGCTGGCCACGGTGCGTGCCGGCTCTTCCCTGCTGACCGGCCGTGGTGGTGGCTGACAGCCTGGGTGCATGCGTACTTGCACAGGGACAAGGAACCAAGGGCCAAGCAGGAGGCGATAGGGGACACTGAAAGATCTTACTGAGGTGGGAACACAGTTTTTCTATAAATAATGGAACGAAGGACTTTGTTCTCTAATTTGTGTTCATGTTATTCTCTCATACTAAGGTCCCATTAAGGGTTTTTACCCCTTTCTAAAGGACTGATCAAACCAAGGTGTTCCCCGAGACCCCAAGGAACATTACGAGCTTCAAAACACTCACCACCTCCATTCTAGCTGACAGAAATTCCCATCTGCATTCACCCAGGTCACCAAACTGTATCTCTCTATGCAATGAAGTACAGTTGTTTTCTGGTGCTGCTGCCTCTTGAGGACAGCCATTAACAGACTGGTTATTTTGCCTCTGTACTTCTCTAGAGATGTTCCTGCTGTTGCTCCCAGGTAATTGCTCAGGTTATGGTGTGGAACGGTTTCTTGGGCAGAAGTCTACAGACTCATATTGGCATTTTTAATTGTGCCTGCAATGATGGGACTCAACCCAGATACCCCCTTCTACTATTCCGTTCTGGCTAAAGATCTACGGAGCTGCTGATGACTGAAGCGTCAACCCTCTCTCCGACTCCATCTGTTGATAACCACTGAGTGGGATTTTTCCTCTCGATGTAACAATTATAACCAGGTCCTCACTGTGCAACATCAGATCGTATGAAGAAATGTCAACACGTACAGCTGAGGAACAGTTTCATAGTTTAACTAAAGCTCCCCAAAAGCTGACGAAAGCAGGTTATTGAGGTGTGAATGCCAGACCCAAAATGCCTCAAAGGTTTGAGATGAGAATGGTGTAAAAACAAACAAACCCAAACAAACCCAGAGGCCTCAAGCTGGGGTTCCATTAGCAAGGCATTATTGTAGAAGGGAGATGCTCTCCCAGACTGAAAAGAAAAGAAACAACCAAGTCCTTAAAGCATCAGCTCTCAGAGAAACTTGTGTTCACATGCAGAAAGGAAACACGGGATGTTTGACATCCTTCACCATGACTATGCTTTATTAACACTCTCTCTGAGAAAGGTTTAATGAGAGCCTAAGCTACTGTGCAGTTTTAGTTGTTGACTGTTGTTGAAATGAAGCAGAACAAACGTTTATAACCCCCCACCCAGGTCTTGTCTAATTCCAAATACAATGTAAAAGTATGGTATTCCAATTAACAGAAAGACGAGACATTTTCTTTTTACGTCTGAACGCTGGATTAAGTCCCAGAATCCCAGCCCAGCTGCCCATTACACACACACGCAATGCCCAACGGCAACAACAGTCATCCGCGATTGTAGAATTGTTATAATGGAGTGTATTATTAGAAAACAAGACACGTAACAGAAGAAACACGGTTCAAACTCCATGGCATCACTGAACATCCTCCCCCCTCCCCAAAGAATCAAAGTTTAATCAGCTCATGCATTACTAAAGGGAGGATACAGGATGGCTTGCTTCAGTTGGACTCTGGTCCTGGACTTTCTAAGATCCAATACTAAGCAGAATAAAAGTAACAAAATGAGAAACATCAGCAAGGAAGATGTTGTTCAATACTTCCATGTTTCCAACATCAGCAGTTATTACAGAAATAAACACTGTCAGCCTGTCAAAGGGAGGGACAAAACTTCACCTGACAAAAGACATGCTTAAACTTAACACTGTGAGCTGTCAGTGAGCACGAACTACAACGCACACTTTGCTTTCTTCACTTTAATAGCTACCTTAGTGTAACAGGCACAAACACTTTTGGCATCTGATAACTCTCTACCCATTAAATTTTGCAGGTAGCCATTTTCTTTAACAAAAATGCTTACTACTTACCCAACTTGCTTTTGTCCTCAAAGAAGAAATGCTTTTCATTTAGAAACACGACCGTGTGGGAAAGTTCTACAGCTTAGGAAGTCGCACATGAAAACGCATCTGCATTTGAGACTCTGTCAGAGCCAAGAAAGCTTGAATTAATGTAGGTTCGCATTATTATTGCACCGCTACACTCCATCTCTGTCAAGAGTAGTTCAAGCACAGATTTTATATAGCAGAATGTTTCTACCTTGGCTAGGAAGCTAGCCAGACTTAAAATATATACGTATATATGTATTTATAAGGTTGGAAATACAGATGGGTATTTCAGAAGATCCCAAGATAAAATGCCTGCTTGTAACTTTGGGCACTTAAAGTACATTTAAAAAGTCATGTAGGGCTGATTTCTAGTTTTGTCTTGCTCATAATAACGCACTACGAATGGTGCTTTTAAAAGTGCATTTTACAAACTCCCCATGAATAAGAGATTGCGCTAAAAATTAGTAGTTGGTCTTACTGTAGCATTTCAATAGCTCACCTAGCCACCAGCTAAACGCGAACAGCGGAGCACCCAGATTTGAAGACAATAAACCAAAATCTATCATTTCTTCACAGTTGGTGTTTGACATGTTTAGGGAACAGAAGAACCACCCTTCCCTTCCCCCCTCCCAAATTCCAAAATCATGGATTTTCTAGGAAGCTGTTTAGAGTTCACTCACGCTCTTACCCATGCACCATGCCACTCACATTTCCAGCCATCCCTCAGAAAATGACATGAAATTAAGTACCAACGTACAGCAGAACGCCCTTTAACTGCGCAAAATTACCCCCCATTGGACTGAACAGGACTCTGCAATGCAAGAGAGCTCTCTGCATAGAGCCTTGGCAAAGAAAGACTTCACACGGCGTTCATCTGAGCCACTAATCGTTATCACAATTACCTGAAAGCTCCTTTACATGACACCACTGGAACCCTCTCCAACCCACTGTCTCTCAGGGCGTGCAATTGCAGTGACATCTCCTGGTTGCTGGTGGTTCACTAGAACACACTTTCCCCCCCTCAACTATCCAGCATAGCTATGCAGAAAGTCTCTCCATTGAAGAAATGTGTTCACATAGAGGGGAATCATTTTCCTACTAATAAGCAAGAAAGAATAATGGGATATATTCTCAGTTTTTCTTGTGATGACCAACAATAAATCATTTCTTAGCTCAGGTCACATCTTCCATGGGAAGAAAAATGTCTTGCCATCATTAACTTCTTTTCAGCTAGCAATAATATATGATCAGGTTTTAAATAATTGAACCAGTAGTATCTAATTAGCTCTGAAAAACTATCTCAGATCATGAATCACAGACTTTCCACCTGTATAAGGTCCCCTTACTACCTTAAAAGTATATTTCTCTTTCCATGTGTGATCCATCTTGAATATCTAATGAGGTGCTCTTGATATATGGATTATCGTTCATATATCACATGCAAAATACAGCAGGCACACAGTCTCTTTCTTTATATAATTGAGTTTCATGTCTTGCTTCACTGAGTTGTTAAAAAAAGAAAAAAAAAAAAGCCTCTTGTGTCCATGACGGAATGGCCACTACTTGCTTCAATTTAACAAATTCCTCTCTCTCCAGAGAGTCAGCATTAAGGACGAGTAACTTAGACATCTAGCTGGGGAAATGAAGTAATAGAAAGAAATATTTCTTGTTGAAAGCCAGGATACAGAGAACTGCTATGATTTTAGACACCACCACACTGACATTTTTCAACGCCCAGAGCACTGACTGACCAAAGGGCATGATGCTTCCGTCCTAACGTTACTTCAGACAGCTTCATTGCACACTAAACAGAAAAAGTCAGTGCAGTCAGCTAATATTTGGGGACATCTGTGGCCAGCACAAAACAGTATCACTTCTTATATCAGATTGTATTAAGCACTATTTTTTACATTAAATTAGCTAAACCACAATCATTAACCACAGAAAAAATCAGTTTTTATTCAGCTTTCAAATGTTTCTGAAGCCATTATTAGGCTTTTATGACAAGACCTAGATAATTATAAGATTGGGTTTTTTTTTGCTGAAAAAGAGACAAGATTAGCAAACTTCTTTTGGAAGACACAAATTAAGACTCACAATCTGCTCAAGCGTCAATCTGTAAATGTTGCCCAATATTTGGCTTGCTCTATAAAAAAGAAGTTTTTACAAACCCCTCTATTTTTAAATAAGCTTTATAAAAAATAAAATTCAACAAAATGGATTTTATCTCTCTGTTCTTTTCCCATCTTATTTTTAGCACAGTAAAAAAACCCCAAAACATGTTTCTGCTGACTTTTTTCAATTTGAAGACAGCAAAGGTTTTCATTTTCATAACAGAAAACACAGTGAAAGCTGAACTGCCTTATTGGACTGGACAAAGCACGTCTTTACTCCAAATAGTTCTTTCAGATGTTATCATAAATTGTAAATAATGTTGCTCTCAATTGCATGTGACACTCGATCAAGTTATGCACAACATTTAAAAAGGCTGATGGGATTAGTGCCCCACGCATTAAAAGCTGCTGAGAGAGGAAAGGATGTATGACATCCATTATATACACATCCACTTTGAAAAACGTTTGTTGTGCGGATGGTAGAATTTTCAGTGAGAACAGACTCAGATTTACAAATCTATCCTTTACATTAAATAGCAAGAACTCCAAACAATCTCCAGTTCGTGTTAGTATATTTGGTAGATAACATTTCTATTAGCTCCAGTTGTGCAGTTGACATTAATCCTGAGGTTTTAAGAACTTTTTCTTTGCTTTTTTGCTAGGTCTTGTGTTACTACTCCCATCTTCATCTTCGTCCTGGAGTACACGCTGATCTCTTTTTCTCAAGAATTTCTTCCCTATCGTTCCCACTAATGTTTCATATCTGTAAAGATAATAAAAAATTTACAGCTTTTACTAACATCAGAGAAAATGTCGATGGAGCAAATCATAAATCTAATCAACAATTTAAGTAGTGTAAAAAAGCTGGTCATCAGAAGCTTAAGAAGCACAAGTACTACATGATCACCTATTACATTATTATTCATTCTGATAGTTTGGGTTTGTTAGCAATCTGGAACAAGGAGGGAATTAGCATGGAATACCTGGCTATCAAAGGGCAGAAAACCCCTATAAGATATTTCACCCCCAAAAGTGATGGTGATTCCACTGAATACACACCAGAATCCCTGGAAAATCAGTTCTGTAAAGTACCATATTCTGTTGTGGGGTTGTGTTTTGTTTGTTTGCTTTTGGATTTATTTTTCCCACACATAATGCAGTAACATCATATTCCTAGCTAATATTCATTATGTCATAAAATAGAACTTACCTTCTGGCCATTTCTTCATCTGACACATCAGCCTCCATTTTATCATCCACTTCAATTTCTTCTTCCTTGCACCTAGAGTTCATTTGGATCATTAACTTCTGAAAATGAAGCAAGAAATAGCTTAAACATGTAACCCTGACATAACGGCAACTATGCTGAAATTGACTGGTAGAAGAAATGCATAAAAGGTAGGAATCAAATTTAATAATTATTTGCTGTTCCCTGGTCAGGCTAGAGCATACTGTTACAAAAACTCATGAAGAAAAGGCAACATGCCTGCCTGTTGCTAAGCTAAGCTTAGAGTTTGCCTTTGGGAAAAGAGGCAACACAGAGACAGGGTTTTCAGTGAATTGTACTATTCAAACATCCTCAAGGGCACGCCAGACATCTTCAGGAGACCAGAGAATTAAATCATAATTAATTTTTCATTGTGATGTTAGCACATAGTCCTTGAAATGGTTTTGTTAAGAAGGAAAAATACCTGCAAGGTTTTACAATAAACTACTAGTAAAAAACATGAAGCAATAATATGCCAAGTCACAGTGAAAGCAAGTTCAAAATAACTAAAAGAATCCCCAGTAAATCACCTTGCATAGCCTTTTGCATACCTCTTAGTCTTTACACCTTCATCCTCTTGCTTCAGTTCAGTGGTAACATTTTGATTACTATCTCATTGTAGTTCTATCAGCATGAATCATGCCAGAAAGAAATTAAGGACTCTCTTGCCCAGAATTTTTACTTTGGAACTTTAAACCCTTACTTACACAAGTAAGTGTTGAATAAATAGGGTTGAATGTTTGTAGGATTGGACTCTAAATTAAATGGCAGGAGGAAAAGTGAGCTATTGTTTTGGTGAGCAGCATGTGGGACAGTTTCCTCACTTCAGGGAGGGAAAATCTGCAGGAGTCATGCAATTACTGACCATCAACACAAGGACATAAAAAGCTTCTATTCACCAGATGCTGCGTTGATCAACATTTTGGTTTGAATCAGGCATTTCCTGTACATGGGAGGATTTATGGAAGGTGCTGCAAAGGCCAAACAGCATGCAGTGTGAACACTCAAATCCCATCCCCAAGGGCTTCAATCCTAATGCGAGACCACCTCAAAACAGAATATTTAAACGGTACCTCAATTTCTGGATTGAATCCTTTGAAGGACATTCTGCCATAAAGTAGATCCTCACATGGCATAAAGCTCCTCTCTTCTATTATAAAGCTCCTGCATGAAACCCCAAACCCAGCATTTGTCAAATGGTGCGTTTTAAAATAATCAAATTAAACAAATGCAAAAAGCATTTGCTGTCTTCCTCCCGCACAAATAAACAAAACCACAGTGTATTTTAAACCATCAGCTACTTTCCGAAGCTTAATTGCTCTGATAAATCTTTTAATACAAGGAGCTTGGAGTGCAAAGGAATACTTTTTGCCAGTAAAGCTGTGCCAGTTCCACAAGCAAAATTAACTCTCCTGACAAAAAACATTCTTTGCTGGTACGATTCCACCTACATTAATGCTTTTGCCAGAATAAAAATACCACATAAATATCAGTCTCCAGGTGGCATTACTACACCAGCAAAAGCTTCTAATTAATTTTTCATTGTGATGTTAGACCTGGCATTAGTTGAGTCTGTCAGGATATGAAACACTGTGTAATTCTCTGTTCAGTAGAGAAAGATTTCCCCTTTCTCCCTCCTTTTTTCCTCTTTTAATGAGCACGGAGCGAGAAAAGAAACATGACCCTGAGGCGTTCATAATACACGCATTAGATAAAAGTACTTCCATGAATTGTTCCATCCTTCTTTTCCTTGCACACATATGCACCTCTTCCCTCATCCTCTTCATCTCCCATGTAAAACAAACTCCTACGATCACGGGAAGTTAGGCTGAAGAGATCAAGCTCATTCTCCTACCTCAATGTAGGATCAGTTAAACATGTACCATGAACAGCAGAGGTCCATCTAACCCATCCTCAAAAGACTTCCAATGATGAAAAATCCAGTGTCTCCTTAGGCAATCTATTCCAGTGCTTCAATAGCCTCATTGTTAGAAAAATTCTCCCAATGTCCAGCTTGAACCTTCCTGGCTGCGACTGAAGCTCAAATACCTTTTTGTCATATCCCCCAACAGTAATGGAAAATACTTTATCAATGACCTTATTCAACCACAGTTAATTCCCTGGATCCCAGCTTTTTAAAAATTATGTATGTTCTCAGCAATTATGTATGTTCAAGCAATTTTAAAAGTAGTTCTCTTGCTATTTAAAGCACCTTTCTAAATAGCAGGAATGGACATTTTCTTCCTTATTAGCTAAGCCTTCCTTTATTTTTGCCATTATCTCTCCTATTACAAAAACAGGATTTGAAGTGAGCTGGACTCAGGAAGACAGAACTGTCCTGAATGGACCTAACCATGTGACTGGAGCTGAATTTACTAACACAAGGTTTCAAACTTCTTTTTTCAAATGAAGGGAAAAAGCAGCAGTGAATGAATTGATCTCTGCCTGAAAGAAACTAATTACATGCATCTAGAAGAAACTGTGAGTGAAAGAAAACAACACACACAAGAAACGAAAGTAGGTCAAACTGCACTAGGCAACCTTGAGAACGTCCCTGAAAATAAATCATAAAAAAAGCTGTAATGCCAGCCTGTCGCTATTTTTGCTTCTGTTAATTGGTTATTAATAATACTTCTTTTATAGCAAAAAATATGAATATTCTATTCCCACTCCACAACACTCCAATGATGATAAGAAGTACAAAAGGGTAGAAGCTTACTCTTTCTCCTTTAGATCTGGTAAATCAAGATACCAGTGTTCTTCACTAATTATCTTCTTTTCTTCCTCTTCTAGTTGTTTTTTAGTTTGTGAATCCAAACCCCTTTGCATGAACTAGAAAGACAGACAAACAGCTTCAGTTTTTTGCATCATGAGTATGTTCTGAACATGCAATAATTACATGATGATAATTATCCATCACATAGTATTTAACAGCTGATAGAAAGTAAATGCTTTTTGTGATTTTTCTCTGGGTTTGGTCTAAGTTTGGGCAAACAGACAATGGAAAATTAAACAACTGCTGATCACAGCTATCTACTGGAAGTCCACAGCCAGCCACATCTGTACTTACATACAAAGAAACCGACCTTTCCTGGTTAGTTTTGATGGATCTGAGTTGTTACAACTCCATAACTTTGCTAAGATTTTTCTAATGTTTCAGGAAAAGGCCAGAGAGAATGTAATGGTGTTAAAATTATTGCTGCATATCAGAAACCAACACCACCCAATAGAAACAGCACTGGAGCGCAGAGCTAGAGGTAGGTCATACCAGGTTGGCCATTGTTTGAAACATCTATACTTTCAACCATCCTCTTCTTTTTCTCAGATTTCATTTAATGAACTGGCTTGCGTTTGTAGCCCTGAAGGCTGGAACCTGCTTTTGGAAGTGGAAAAAAGTAACTGAGGCTACGAAAAGAAGTCTTTTGTATCCAGCTGTGCTAGAGGAAGATGATGGCAGCTCTTAACTTCTCATTGATGACCCACCAAAGTACCAAGTCAAGCAGTATGTGTAAGCACCTGTTAACTCACTGCGGGAACAGTCTGCCAAGTTAGTTGAGACCAATAATTTAGTTTAGGGTAAGGCCGCTAATTTTGCCTAATACAAGGACATTCCTGTGAATTGCTTCCTTGGTGATAACCTTTGGCCGATGGGAATGGGAAGACAGGATCAGTAACCTCTCTCACAGCTGGGAGTGAAAGAGGACATCTGCCATGGCCTATGAAAAATTGCTGGGAGTGCAAAACTACAGACCTGATATATGTGAAACATCCCTTTTATTTCCATTTGTCTCAAGTCAGGTGCCTGAATTGAGTGGCAATTTAAGTATGAACAACGTTAACCAAACATGCTGGAAAAACCAGAACTCCTCACAACTTTGCAGTAGTAATCCTCATATTCTTGCATCCCTAGGAGCTGGGACCTCCCCTACAGAAAGTGTTTGAATAACTGTATCTGTCAGAGGTGTACATTTATACCAATGTAATTCCCAGCTAGAGGCAAGTCTACCAGTACAGTTTATACAGACTCCCATACAAAAATTGCTTTGTGGCTATCAAAGCATACCTGTACGTGCAACACTGCAGAGGAATTTTATACCAGCTAATTTTACCCCTCTCATTTAATGCTGCATCATTTTTGTGTTTAGATAAGCCTGCAGGCTGACAGATAACATGCCAGTGGGGCACATTTGCCTCTTGAACACTAGCAGAGACTTGGACATTGTTTAGGTCCCAGATAAAATGGGCTTGGCTGGGGATAAAGCCCCAGAAGGCATCACAAAACACTTTCCTCCCACAAAAAAACTGCATTACTGAGCTTATTTAAAATATATAGGTAATACAGATGTATAATATATATATTATATACATCCCCCCCACCTCCTCAGTCTTTACAAAATGCCCAAGCAAACCAAACCAAAATCTGAAGTAAAAGCCAATATAGTGCTAGTGTCTCATTTTCCATTTGTTTCTATTTGCATCCATTTGTACAAGATCTTTAATGAAAGAAAAATTGACTTTTCTGAGTCGATCCAAAATATGTCAAAGCTTTCCAATTAAAATTACAGTATCTTCTTGAGGAAAATAAGGGAGTCTATCATGTGGAAAACCATATTGCTCAAGGAAATTGGTTAGCCAGTCAGAAATCTCAACAGGAGAAATTCTGCTACAAGCACCCAATTAAATAATCATTTCACATTACATTTTAAAGATTATGTTCCTAAAGATTACTACAGGAATAACTAGATTAAAAATATGTGATCACATTTATCTAAAATGTAAACACACATGGATGAATTAAAAATATACCCGTTGCGGTAGACACAGAGTATGTAAGTCAGTAACTGGGTGGTTATTTGGATTAGTTTCCCCAAGCAATGGGACCTGGATCAAATGGTGCAAGAGCTAAAAGCATGAGCAATCCTTCAACACCAAGAGGTGAGCACATGTGGTCCAGTACTTAGCACAAAGGGTCTTCACAACGCTACCACTGACTACATGTCACCTTTGGGTGACACGTCACCTGCCTGTTGAATTGTGATAATACATCTTATCAGTACCTGTGGAAGCAGCTGCTAAAGTATTAATTAAAACATTTGTAAACAAGATGATCTGCAGAAGGAAAGTGCTAAATACAAGATCTGTGTATGACCTTTTCAAAACCTACTCATCTCTTCGAAGTTGGTTACTACTGCCCGCACTGTAAATCTGCAAATGTCACAGCACCACATTCACAGGCTGCTTCTCCACAGCCTTCCAAGGAAGAAAATCTAAAAACTGGCTTTTGAAATCTCCAGGGGGTTAATAAACTGGCAAAAAACAGGAGCAGGAATTTCACTTTAAAAGAGAGTATTACACAAAAATAAGAAAAAATAATGATGTTGCCATCCAGGTTATGGGAGTCTTACTCTGCCATACACTGCTGGCTAACTAAGCTTAACATCTACTCCCTTTGGAGAGCGAGGCAAGATGTGTTCCGTTCCCTCTGTGCATGAGTTTTAGTCTTTCATTAGCAGCATCTGTTAGTTTGGGTAAATATTCTACCATCTTACTGCAGAAGAGTACTCTTTACATGGTAGGTTGAACTGAAGTCAGCTAAACTCCTTTCAGCCAGTGTCTGAAATATAGAATCATAGAATCATTGAGGTTGGAAAAGACCTCTAAGATCATCGAGTCCAACCATCAACCCAACACCACCATGCCCATTAAACCATGTCCCTAAGTGCCTCATCTACTCGTCTTTTAAATACCTCCAGTGATGGGGACTCCACCACTTCCCTGGGCAGCCTGTGCCAATGTTTAACCACTCTTTCAGTAAAGACATTTTTCCTCACGTCCAATCTAAACCTCCCCTGGCACAATTTGAGGCCATTTCCTCTCGTCCTGTTGCTTGTTACTTAGGAGAAGAGACCGACCCCCACCTCGCTACAACCTCCTTTCAGGGAGTTGTAGAGAGCGATGAGGTCTCCCCTCAGCCTCCTTTTCTCCAGGCTAAACAACCCCAGTTCCCTCAGCCGCTCCTCAGAAGACTTGTTCTCCAGACCCCTCACCAGCCTCATTGCCCTTCTCTGGACACGCTCCAGCACCTCAACGTCCTTCTTGTAGTGAGGGGCCCAAAACTGAACACAGGGTTCGAGGTGCGGCCTCACCAGTGCCGAGTACAGGGGCACGATCACTTCCCCACTCCTGCTGGCCACACTAGTTCTGATACAGGCCAGGATGCCATTGGCCTTCTTGGCCGCCTGGGCACACTGCCGGCTCATGTTCAGCCGGCTGTCGACCAGCACCCCCAGGTCCTTTTCCACTGGGCAGCTTTCCAGCCACTCTTCCCCAAGCCTGTAGCGCTGCATGGGGTTGTTGTGGCCAAAGTGCAGGACCCGGCACTTGGCCTTGTTGAACCTCATACAGTTGGCCTCGGCCCATCGATCCAGCCTGTCCAGGTCCCTCTGCAGAGCCTTCCTGCCCTCGAGCAGATCAACGCTCCCGCCCAACTTGGTGTTGTCTGCAAACTTACTGAGGGTGCACTCGATCCCCTCATCCAGATCATTGATAATGATATTAAACAAGACCGGCCCCAAAACTGAGCCCTGGGGAACATATAACTATGTGGGGAAAAAATGGTTACATAAAACATCACAAGCAAGAAGCCACAAAGGCCCCATCATATTCAGTTATAAAAATTTAATGGATATTAACATTTTTTAAAAAAGTAATGGCAACTCAACTTTTACTGGTTGTTTTCCAGCAATAAAGAACCATCAATCACAGGAGAATGTACTCCACTGAATTAAGTGTTGTAGTACATGACGTGAAGCAGAATCCATTAGCCAATAAGTGGAGACTAATTTCACATTGGACTTGACATGAGATTCACAATTCCAAGGGTAACAGGCACGTCACAATGTTACTAACAGCCCTTGCATTTATGAGTTCGGAAAGACAGTTAACACTGCCATTCAGGTTGGGTATTTTATTAGCTATCAATGTAAACAGACAAAAAAAATGGACACAATAAAAAAAAAGAAACTTTTTTTTCCCAAGATTAAAAGCCCCCCCCCCAAATAAGGCACGCAACATTAATATTTTAATTTCAACGAGTGTGTGTGTGGTGGGGGAAGAAGTCTTATCATTTTTATTCACTATAAGCAGCCTAATTGCAGAGAAACCAGGCGGAACAAGAAGACTCTCAAATGATGCCCAAAAGTTGGCTCTTGCTAGGGTGAGACTTTTGCTGCAATCATGAAGTTGCCTTCCTGGATCAAACCCTCCAGCACCCTACAGTTTATAAACCCCCCGAGACCTCTCGCCACCGTTTAAGCAGCCCGGCATTCGGCGACAGCTCTGTGAAACCACCCCTTGCCAGTGAAGTTGGAAGGAAGCAGCTCAGAAAGCTGCAGACCTGAGTGAAAAGGCAAGCGATAAATATATATTTTAAAATGTGCATTACGGGGGGTAGGACACACTCATGCCCGTGTCTCAGACCAGGACAGACGCTGCGTGGCCAAGTGTAGACAGGGAGAAATGCCCCAAACCAGGGAAGGGCCACCCAAGAGGGCCTGGTTTATCCAGAAGACCCCCCGCTCCGTTCACAGCACCGCTCGCCCCCTCACGGGCCGCCGCACACGCGTCGGGTGCCGGCGCGGCCCAGGCACACGCCTCCGGCGGCGGCCCCATCCTCTCGCCCCCGGGGCCGCCTCACGGCACCGGGCCCGCGGCGGGGAGCTCCCCGGCAGCAGCGGGGCGCCGCTCCCAGCGCCTCCGCAGCCGGGCCCGGCCGCCCTGTCCTCACCCCGCCGCGGACCAGGCCTCAGGCCTCCCCCCGCCTCCTTCCCTGCCTGCCTCCCGGGGCCCCGCCACCGCCCCCCGCCTCACCTTCATGCGCAGCAGGTTCTTGGACAGCTTCGTCTTCACCTCCCCGGCCATGGCGGCCGGCGCTGGCCCGCAGGCCGCACTGGATCCCCGCGCTCGCTTAGCGCCGCGGCCGCGCACGCCGGAGGAGGAGCGGGAGGAGGCGGCGGCGCGGCTCCACCCTCCGCGTCCGGGGCTGGCAGCCGGCAGGCGGCTGCAGGGACAGGCCCCTGCCCACACCCCGGAGTAGTGGCGGGGCGTGCGGGGGCCCGGGGTGTGTGTGTGCACGGTTGGTGCACAAACGTTAAAAAAAGCAGCTTTCCTGTACAGAGCCGGTTATTTGGGGTGAGGGAGATCGGGTGTGTGGGGAGATAAATCTGACTCGGTATGAAATGGCAAATAGTAGGGGAACCTGAGATTTCTTATCAACGCTTGTGCATTCTGTAGTGCCGCCGGCTTACGGTTTCATCCATAACTTTCTGGTATTTCAGAGAAGGAAAGAGAGTATAAAATCTGTCTCTTACTGGCATTTGAAGACTGCTTGACTTGTTTAGCTTTCGTTTTTTAAAATCGGCACCGACTTTTACTTGCAAAAAAAAATCACACAATCATCAAATGTGATTAAGACCGGAAAGCACATAAATTCAAAGATATTACAAAAAGCGTCAAAGCTTTGTTAGTCCTGAATCATGATCTTTGAATTCAATCTTGGCAGTGCTGTCTTTGGGCTGCCAGGCTGGGCCCCGGTAGCTGAGGAGGAAATCCTGATAGGAAATTGCCAGCTGACTCCCAGTCACAAGCAGGTACCACAATTTCTGTATATATCCTCATAAATCAGGTTTCTGACGCCTGTTTTGACATTCGGCACAGAAACCAGGCGATAAAGCAATAAAAGTGAGGGTTCAGTGTTCAAAACTTTAATGAACTGGTGTGCTCCAAAAGACAATCCAGGGAGAAAAGTTCCCGTATATGCAAGATGTAGGTCAAAGCTTGAAGAACTCTGTAAAGATTTATGCTCTAATAGAGTCCACAAAAACATATAATGAAGGGCAAAACCTGATTGCAGTGGGAAAGGAGGAGGAAGAATTATCCGCATCCAGGCATCCTTATTACACAGTTAAACTCAGTGGGTTAAAATGGCCACAAACGTGAATGAAACATGGAGCCACAACCGCTTCAAGGCAAAGTCATAACACTGCATGGAAGTATTTAATTTTCATATAGGCAAGGCACCTTCATTTCCAGGCTCCATAAATGAGTTGAAGCTGATCTGAAATTCAAGGCCCCAGCGAAAAAGTCTCTTTGTGAGTGTGGGAGCTATCCCGCTTCGTTTGGCCCAGTCGTGTTTAGCTCCTTCTCTGTTCACTTGCTCATTAACAGCTATCAACCCTTCCCAACAAAAGAAGGCTGGGAAGAAATTTGCGGTTTTATGAATGCAAATGTGCAGCAAATAATGAATATGTTTGAATCTTAGTGAACAAACCAATAGGGGAAAGCTGTTAATTAATATAATACAGCCATAATCTCACCATTTTTGGTGTTATTTTCTATTTGCTGTGCATTCTAATAATGTATTTGCTTTTTGTTGATCATTGCACATCAGAGCCCTGCGTTTAATTGCATGGCCTTCAATGTCACTCAGGGATTTTTCTGAGCAGTTTCAGTTAATTTGCAGTCCAGGAGTGTACTTCGAATGATTCCTTCTAAATACATTACTGCACATCCATCAGCACTTCTCCAGCCGCTGAGCTATGGCAGTGCCCGGCTTTGCTTGGTGCCCTTTGCGAGAGCTGTTCCCGTCCCCCCCTGTCCTGCCCGTGGAGCAACCTGGCTCATCAGTTCCTGCAGCCCCCTTCTTCAGCAGACTCTGCCTGCAGCCTTTTTTGGATGCAGCCACTGCACATATCAGCTGCCCGACACCTTTGATGTAAAGGAGCGTGATGCCACCAACCCTTTAATCTTTGGGAGCCGAGTCTGATAATTTACAGCGCCATGCAGTGTCTAACGGGGAGGGTGACAGTGCAAGGGGTTTTCAACTCGTCTAACCACGAGGATTATTCCCGGTGCTCCCTGGTGAGCGAGAGCTCGGGATCCACAGCCTGAGCCCCATTGCACTCCGTGTCTTGGTGCCGCTGTTTGTCTTGTGTGTCGGCACATCAGCTAACAACCCACCTCGATACAGGCAGGGGGAAGTGTTTTGCAGTAAAGGCAGTACAGGCTGTGTGATGTTTATTTAGAAAAGTGGAGATTGTAAAAAGGCTGCCACAGAATTTGATCTATTTCAGCAGTAAAAAAGTCCAAAGGAAATTTTTGGATTACATCTCCCATCGCTTGAATTGGATGGGGAGGTTATAGATAACAATCAGCTGTCTTGTGGACCAGATTATACTGTCTGGTAAATCTGAAGACACTCCATTGATTATAGGAGAAATTTTTATGATTTACTCGTGGTGGTGGAGGTAGCTCAGAGAAGAATCCAGCCCTGTAAATACACCTGCTTGTGAGGCGGAGCGAGGGTGAGGAGACGAGGTAGGAGAGATGCTCTATTTAGAGAAGAATCAAGGGTCATTGTAAATGACAATTAGACACCTCTCCCACAGCTCTGACAACTGCACAGCAGCTCCGCTTTCAACCTGGAAATCCATTTCTTTTTCAGAACAAAAATGCTCAGGGAAATAACTCGGGGGAAAGGAGCTCCATCTCATCAAAGATTGTACATTAAGCAAGCAGATAAAAGATTTTTCTTCCTAGGAAATGCGGTCCCTTCTCCCTCTAGTAATTACAGAAGTCAAATCAAAGTTGTCATTAACATTATTTAAGAAGTAATCTCTCTTGGAGCAATGCAAGTGACAGCTGTGAACTAATTTCACGCCAATGGGATCTAATTTGAGGGAACTCGTGGGTTACTTTTCCCGTAACCTTTTATTTATTCATATTCTCGCAGTATTGTGATTTTAGCGCAAAATGGGTATCTCAAACCTTACACCACCCTATCAGTTGACTTGATTTTTTATAAGCTGTCTTTGAATTCTGAAGCAACTTTTTACATCTCTCAAAATACTTGAAGCCTTTTTTTTTTCCCCTGCAAATATCAAAATTCTTATAGTATGACAGGTGAGTCATTGATTTGTGTCAAACTCCTCCACTATGTTTTAAGCAAGGATATTATGTGTTTTTCTCCATGAATGAGGAAAAGAAAATGAGAAGTAGAGCTGCCAGAGGTCTGTTTGCAAACCTGAAAGGAAGGTGTGAAGTGCTGTGTACGACTGGGTGGGATCAGAAAGGCAGTTTTGTACCCTATGCTCCGTACAGAAATACTGTGAAATTCTCCAAGTGCTGGGGATGTGCGTTTTTGAAGTGCAGGACTCAGTTTTTACCTCTCTTGCTCTCACCAAGCTCTGAGCCGCTAATGCATGCAGCGTATTGACAACTGCTAAGGTCCTAGGTGGCTGGGGATTTGTTACAATATTCATTACCCTTTGATGCATGCATGTATAACCCGCTGGCCCGCGTGCGTTGCTCAGCCCGCTTTGTACCTAATCCACGGAGGATGTGCATTAGTTACAGCTCTCGGCTTCAGCGTGCGGCATGTCAGCTCAGACTGCACTGACTCATCCTCTTAGCTTTTGAAGTCCCCTTTTATGGCGTTGGCACCGGTTTAAGTGGCAGCTGACACACGCAGAGTGTTTTAAATCCCTGCCCCGTGGTCCTCGGTTGACCCCAAGGCTTCCCGTGGTTGGGGAATGATATGGAAAGAATGAAGCAGAAGCTAAACTCCTATAATTTGGGTAACACAGATCCGTAAGGACTGTTCACGTTGCTGATGCTTTCCTTCGAATAGCCTTATGTGGTTCACAATTTATGCAGCATGAAAAAGTGCGCCTTAAAAACGTGCTTGTAGCAAAATAGAGTTACAAAATCTCCAGAAGAACCAAGACGTGTCTTTGTCTGGAGAAAGTGCCTGTTGTCAGTTTGGGAGAAGACAATTCATTCTGAGTGCTTCTGGCTGTCCCGGTGGCAGGGTGACCTTTATGTGAATAAATACAGTAATTTCTTTTTGATTACCGAAAGAAGCAGCTTCATAATGGTAGCTCCCTATCTTCTGCCATCACCTAAAGTGGCAGGGGGAACACACACCAGTCTGTCATCCTGCTGGCATGCGGATAAGCCTAAAAATTTGATCCTGTGTTGCAATGATTTGATATATCCCAGTGCTAGGAGTCAGAGCAGAAAGAATGACTGAAGAACGGTATGGAGCGTTCTTCTCTTTGCTTTCCTTTAAAAACTGAGAGGCTTTTAACTTTTCGGATTTGATGGAATCACAATTAAAAGAGAAAAGGAAAATATCACCTTCCGTTTGTTAACTATAAAAATGCAATCCAGCAGTGCTGCTGGTGCTTTGCTATTTCCCAGGTCAATAAATGGCTCCCCTGACTTTAATAAACATTGATGCTGCAGGCTTGTTCTACAGTGATTGAACCTTTTTATAGTTTCAACCACTCACATTGCATGAAAGCTTGAAGATTTTTTTTCTTTTTTTTTTTTTTTTCTTTTTCAGCAGGGTTGGTTCTGATTGATTAAATTGTCATTTTCTGAGTTAGTTGCTGAATTATAACTTGGCATTTTTAACTGTGTGATTTGTTTAAAGAGACAGCTTTCTGATATAGCAAACCAGCTGAGAATTTTTAAGCAGTAAAAGGAAATTTTACTCACTTTGTTCTCAGCCTTTCATCACTGCCTGACAAAAATGCTCCTGAAAACAATGTAGAGGCTATGATATGAGGGGAATGTACTTAGATTCACACTCACTTCTTCTTTATTCCGTCATGGAGCTGATCTGTGCAGTATTATATTGCTTTCGATTAGCAGTCGGACACCTCATTGTTGTTAACCTGTTTATCTTTCCAAGGAGAAGGGAAGGGAGGGGGAATTAGAGACATAAATGTGAGTACTACCCAAGGTGATATTAAGAGCAAGTGGCAGAACTGTACTTTGGACCAACTGATGTACCCCTTAATATGCACAGTGGATTTCTTTGCACCAAAATGGTGGGCTCTGAACACACCTAAGTCAAATAACCGCAAGGTTTTTGCCTAAATCCAGGCTGGGCCTGGTTCAAAGGCACAAAGACCTTGTAATTCTTTAGAAACTGAGAAAATCACATCCATGTGATGATGCATTCATTTTTTTATTTAACCAGCTGCCACGTTCTTTCTCTGTGGATAGCTGCTTGGTTTCAAGGTCTGATTTTTCTTTTTTCTTTCCTTCTCTGCCCCCAATTTAAATCTGTATTCGAGACAGTAAAGCTGAAGTGAATGAGACTCACATAAAAAACATGTGTGTTCAGAATGTGTTTGGAAAGAAAGGCCAGCAAAACTGTCTTGTAGCACATAACAGGGTGTCTTTTGCTTTTGATTTACATTGCCTGCAGGGGAAATGGAATAACCTAATGGTCTGAATATGGGAGACCTTACATTTGTTCACTGCAGTGTTACCCTGGTCAGACTGAAACAGTGCTTAGCAGTGGAAGTCTCAGGGTATCAATATGAAATACTGAAGTCAAATCATACTTCTGCTTGTACACTTTCCCCTCTCTGGCTGTTTCAGCTTCTGCTCTGAAATAATAACTTATGACAGTGCAAAGCTGAATTTCAGCAGTGAATTATATCCCTGGCCTCTAAATTTAATTGCATGATACTGCAACTAACCCACTATCCATCTTGGTCCCTTGAATTCTTTTTGCCTCTTTTCCTCTGTTTCTATACCATTCATTCAAGACCTTTAAAAAGTGCAAAATAGGTGCCCAGGAAGAGGGCGAATTGTGAAACGAACTTTTAGACTTCTTACCCGCCACCAATTCCTGAAGATCTTTCACTAAAAAGACGGGGGTGGAGTTCACCAACATTGGGGTCAGGATGAAGTGCTGCAGGCTCCGGCTGTTTTCTTGCAGTGCTGCTAGTGCTGGTTACCTGAAAGAGGGGTCAAGAGGACCCTTTGCAAGCACCAGGTTGGATACGATCCAGCCGGCCAGGTGCTTTACAGGATGCCCATTTTCCCCCTGTAGTGCCAAAAGAAAGGTGACTGCTGGAAACGGAGCCTGGGTAGATGACAGATTAGTGCTCTGATTCAGCATGGCAAATCTGGTGTTCCTAACAAACACCTCTGTTTCAATCAGATGAAGATTTCACAGCAAGATGTTGATGCATGAGCAAACTTTTAATGACAAAAGCAAAAAGTAAGGTATTCTTCTGCAATTATCGTAAATTCAGTATGATAACATTTTTAGGAGAGTTGCTCATGTTCATTTCAAAATCATCTTGAGGCCGTTTTATAGGGTGGGAAATAAGCTGTAACATGAAAAAGAGTAAAATATTCATTAAAGCTGTAATGATTTATATCACAACATTATGAGGTAGCACACTTTACCTCAGTACAGTTCCTCAATGAATGTTTTTCTAATTTCCATAAGTAATTGACCTCTAATTAGCAACTCATTAGAAAAATTGAGGTGATGTGACAAACGCAAACCCACTGCGACAGAAACTCTGCATGTGAATAAATTATTGAAAACTCTAATGGATTCAAAATGAAAGACCACAAGAACCTTGCTTTCTCTGACTGAAAAAGTATTTCATTTACATCTGTAAAGTGGAACACTTTTCTCTGAATATATATAGCTGCACACTCAACAGTCCTTAAATCCATACTTTGACTCACGGCTGATTTTCCAACACTGAAAATTCACTACTTCTTCTTGCAAGTAACTGCATAGGAAAAAGAATTAACCAAATAATTCAGACACATATGTAAGACCCTGGTACAACTATAGACACCAAAGTTGGAAAAACGAAGTACAAATTTTGGAACGTGGACTAAGTATGTGGTTTAATTTTTGAAGGAACTAAACATCAACTGACGCTTCTCAGTGACTCCAGCCTAGATGTGGATACTTACCAGAAAAGGCATAGTGCTGAATTCTTGTCCGTGAGCAGTTGTTTCAGAAGGGAGGTGTCTGCCATGTCCTTTTTATAGCCACTGTTAACCAACGCATGAATGTTAACAAGCTCAAATAATAGATTTTGCACATACTGAAGTGTTAACTTTAATATATCTGTCTTTTTAGGGATCAATAAATCAATTTTGAGCTAGTTCTTCATCACTGCAATATTGTGGAAAGTGAGGCTGGTATTTAACGTAAAGTTTTATGAGTCCTGGCTGCCCCTGGACAAACCCAGAAAAAAACCCCATTTCTTTTTTAATATGTCCCTTAAAGTCCCGATGCCTATCTGAAACTTATTTGAAAGTAACTGGATTTATGGGTTCCAAGTTAGCGTTTCATTACAAAGCTACATGAGGATGGGAAAGGAAAAAAATCCCTGTCTGAAAGCCTTGTATAACAGAGAAGAGATGAACTGATGAACCTCCCTGACCTTTTGCAATACCGGCTAAGAAACTGCAGGGTCTAAAAGGGAGATAAAAGCAATGGAGTAATAATGTAAAACAATGGGAAAAGCTACTGGCTTAGGGCTGCCCTGGGAAAAAAGCCAGTGGCAATCTCGCTTTTCCTCATTTGGGAAGTGTATCTGTTACCTGGTTACCCTTCTCACAACTTATTTTTTAAATTTTCTTCCTGAATTCTCCTGCAATGAGCCATTACATAGCACTGTTTTAATATAGGTGAACATCTGTTTTGTTTTGCCAACTAAATTGTGGAAGAAAGGAAGCACAGAAGTGATCATGAGGAATTTCCTATTATGGAAGAAAAATGTATTTTTAAAAGCTCGCTCAGAAAAAATCAGTCTGCTTAGCTTTCTATGACATTTAAAAAGAAAAGACTGAAAAGAGATGGTAGATAAACAGTGAAGTTTCATGGTGTATCGATTGCATCATGCCATGGGACTATATCAAGTGATTAGTTTTGTGACATTGCTCCTGTGTCTTTTTTTCTGCATGGTTGCAGAAACCATGGTTGCATGGTTAAGTCCTGATGGTTTCAGTCCAAATTTAGAGTAAAATCTGCTCTCTAATGGCTTTTAGCACCTCTTCCTAGAACCACGACTGAACTGAGTTGCAGGGCTAGTTAGGAAACCAAACACATAACAAAACCAGAAAGCTGAGATTATATTACCCAAACAGCTGTCTTATGTTCAACATCTCCTCTAGGATTTTCAGGACTGCTATAGAAATGAAGCTTTTAAAGTCCTGGACAACCATTAGATTGCTGTAAACCATCATAATCAAGTTTATTACCAAGTCTCTTTGCATAGCCCTGTATGCTCTTCATTAGAGCCCACCCTTTCCCACACAGTTACACACTCCTACGCTGCACTACCAGGGTGACTGATGGGCAGAATTTCTTTAGGATTTAGGAATACATTTGGATTTCAGCCAGTTGTGGAAAATATACATACTTCCTCTTATACCCACGCGCATACTCAATATATTTCTTTACATATGGGATCTGAATCAGTAATACTAAAAGCCTGAAGTTGAAGGAAGAACAAAATGCATTTACAACCATGTTCCTTGATAAGGGTTTTTTTTAAAAAGAATTTATTCAATCATTTTGTGAGAGTGAAATACCTGCTACAAGGTGGAAATAACACACCCCAAAAGAGGTAATTCTCCTTATATAGGTTGACTTTAAAGAAGTCATAGTGCTAGGCATAAAATTAATAATTTAACTGAAGTAATTAAAACCACTGCCCCTCCTTCCCTCGAAATGGAAGGAAAAAGCTCACCTGTGGCAAATGTGTATTTTTGCAAGACTTTGGGGGTACACCTGTCCTGCCCGTTAGTGGGCCCTAAGGTTACGCTAAGGCTAGCTACGTCTTGCTTCTTTATGCTGAAAGCTGCTAATGGGAGAAATAGAGTGTTATGATTACGGGTCCCAATGCAATTTCCAAACCTGCAATATCCTATCGGTATGCCGTGGGGCTAGCAAAACTGTAGATATTCAGGAACCCACCAAAATAGCTAGGAAGGGCATCGTTAATGACACCAACAAAAGAAAACAGCTAGTTTTTTTGTTGCAGCTTGCTTTTAGTTGTTTTATGCAAAATGGTTTAATATCACCTTAATCCCAGCTTGGCATGTGAAAAATGACCCTGTCAATTTGATACAGAAGTAGAATATTGAGAAGTGGAACATTTTGTCTAATAAGGAGGAGCTGACAAAAACAGACTGAATAATGCTTAATTGGATAAAACTGACCTGATTGTGAATTCCAAATGAAATTAAAAATATTGCACTGAGATTTATAGGATTCGTTTTCTGTCTTTTTTTTCTGTTTGTGTGTGCTAGGCTTTGCTTGTGTCATCAATATTTCAGTCTAGCAGCAGCATTATTTTCTTTATTGATAAAAGCCAAAGGCTAAATATTGCGAGACATTTGGCAATGCCAATATAAATGGGAACTCTCAGTTGTGTGCAGTCCAGTTATTGATGTTTTTATTAGCAATCCTTATAAGGGCACATTCTGTCTTCCTTCTCACTGCCATAATGTGGAAATGAGGAAAATGGTAAAATGCCTGTTGCACTTAGCTAACTGTAAGACAGTTTTGATTGAACACATCTCTGTCCTGCGACTAGCCACAAGCATAACGTAAATATGTTTGAGCACAGTGGCAGGGTGTCACAGCAATGTGGCTTTTTGCATCTTTGCCCATCGATGCCTCTTCTGTCCTGGCTGTGGGGACGGAGCAGACTGATCTTCATTGAAGCAGCCTCAATGAACAAAATTTGATGTAGGAACTACCATCCCTTATTTCTCCAGCTGCTTAAAACAGCTCTCCAGTTCTCCAAGTACGTGAACCACAACCCTGCTGAGTTCCTGCAATATGTATTATTATATCTATTCAGGGCAAGGCTTCTGCATGAGGACACGATAGGGAAATTCTTTGAGAATATTATTTTCTTAGAATTTTCAGTAACCACTATAAAAAGTCTGAACTTTCATCTGTGTTGTTTTTTTTCCCACTCTGCTTTATAAACAAACATGACACTTTATTCTACAAAGTGATTTCTTTCTGAGTTACAGAACCACAGAAAAAGCATATAAAACCCACAAACCTTATTATTTTTGGATTTTTGAATTTCAAAATTGATTTAAACCAAGTTCAGCCAGCAATATTTCCTCCCTTTCTGAGAAACTATATCCTGCGTTTCAGACTAAAATAAATTTTTATAGGCATGTTGTAATTATAAACCCTTGAAAAACGCATTTTGTAACGGGGACGCTGGCACAAAGCTTCAATGTAGTTACTCTGCTGAGCGCTGATGCGAAGAGGCTGAAAATCCATTCTCCCAACAAGGAGCTTATTAAAAGACTGCAGTAGTTTTAATGACATTTCTTGTGACATCAAAATTATTTCATTTGGAATCACAGAGCATCTCTGCTTCTGCATTTTTGAAGGTCCAAGGAGAAAATACTGCTGCAGCCTCACAGCTATGAGCGGTGGCTGAGGGAAGCAATCCAGAGAGATAAATCTGTGCTGGTACTTGTATCCTCTCATCATGGGAGATGTAAATTAATCTGTTTAATTAAAGCAGCAGATAATAATCATCACCAGGAAGGCAGGAGAAATGTTTGGAAATACCATACAGATTTTGCAAATGATCTAGGTTCAGCTTTTCTGCCTAAATTGATGAATAGTAGCTGAAACGTCAGTAATAACTGATCTCAAGATGAGGAGGTTTGGCTCACATCAGATGTGTTTGGTGACTTATTCAGTTCTGTAGAGATCCTGAATTGATTTTCTTGCAATATTTCAAGCCAAATGGATATTTTCAAGCAATGTCCATTTCTGATTGGACTGATCTTTGTACTATTTATCTCATGTCATTTGTACACATGAATTCAAATTAAATGATGGCAAGGTGCTTGGCCCAGACATATCGCACCATAAGAGATTAAGTCCTGCTCACTTGATCAACCTTAAATTACACTTCTCAGCTATACAGGTATGCAGATACTTTACAAAGATGGATAAATAGCTTTATGCTCATTTTAGAGGTGTTCAAAGACAACAGTTAGCCCCAAAGCACGTAGTAGCTCAGAGGCAGAGGTCCGAACTGCAGCCTTCCTCCACCGTAATGCGTAGCCTCATCCTACATCCACTGAAGCCAACAGCAAAATTTTCACCTACGTCAAAGCAGAATATCCAGCCTCTGGCAGCAAGTTTGCTTGGCTTTCTTCTGATCTCCCTGGGTTTACTCACAGGAGGAAGGGGCTAAAATCTTACATGGTCTCAAATGAGATGTCTAAGACAACAAGTGGTGGCAACAGCATACAGGGAAGGGAGGAGAGTTTGGTAAAGCAGACAGACTGTTGCAGGCTGTTGAATGTGAAATAGCACAGTTTGTATCACAGCCTTTGATTCTTTAGGGAGTTTTGGCATTGGTTATTTAATCAGTCAGACAATGAAGTGGGAAATGGAAAACCACAGAAAACCCAACCTCTCCCGCAGGGCATGTGGGCAGCCAAAAATAGCTGCACGGATTGAATAGTGGGGCTGGGGAAGTTTTCCAAAGTTTTTCAGAATCTCCGAGGAATTTTTGGCCCATATTTTGAGAGGAAAATCATCTTGGCCTCCCTTTCTCTGAGCCAGTTCACTCATACATGCGCGGCTAACGCAGGCACCTGGGACTGAACCCATCTCCTTCTAAAGTCAATGGCAAAGCTCCTACTGGCTTCAGTGGAGGCAGGATTCATCCCTTTGTGAAACGATCATATTTATATTCAATACCCTGCAACTTAAAGTGAGGATTAGCAGAATTAAACTCTCCTAATTTGTATATCTCAGACTGCCAAACTGCAATTAACTTTTGTGCGTTTGAATTAACAGGGAAAATTATTAACCACCCTTTCCTCATGCAATTATCATTTTACACTTCTGGAAAATTTCTTCTAAATATGAAAAGCAGCCCACACCCCTGTGAACCTATCCCTCTTAATATCCTTTAGTTATTAGAGCAGGAAACAATTTTTCACCCCATTGCTTCCATATGCAAGTGATGCTTGCCCAGCACCACTGCCGTGCTGTGCACTCCGCTGATTCGCTTTGCTTTGCATTGGCCTAAGACTGCACAGGCCACGCAGGTCACTTTTGACAGGAGGACGGGACTCAAAGCTTTAAATTCATCCAAGACTAACACCTGTGTGCGTAGCCCTTGGCAAATATTACAACCAGCTGCTATTTTGTGCTGGTTTTAACCATACAATGTGCAGGCTTAAAATTCCCCCCTTTCCTTCTCCCGTGCAAAGCTAAGGAGGACACTCTGGTTTTCCCTGAGCGCTGGGCACAGAGCTACAGGTTGGCATGGCAGAATAAAGGCAGCGTAAAGCAACCAGAGTTTTCCGCCTTATTTTCTGCTCTTCTTTTCTTGCATGTGCCCAGCCGGACTCTGCCCTTGCATGCACTAGGGCTAGCGAGGGTCCAGTTGGTGCCGAAAGCTTGCAGAGCATCCGTTTTCCCATGGCGGTTTTCCCTGTGCTGTAGCACACCCTCTCCACTATGTGAAGAACGATGGTCATTTTTTCTTAAAACTTTAGTTTCCTGGGAAAAGTAGAATCTTAAGCCTTTTTTTTTTTTTATTGGAGGTGGGGGGAGATATGCAAGAACAGATAGCTTTTGATTTATGTATCGCCCTTGTATAATAAATACATTTTGTAACAACATAATGAAATTGTTGAACAAAAGGTTTTTTTCAGAAGAATAATCTTTAACTGGTGCAAAATGCCTCACTGGGATTTTGTCAGGTTTTAATTTCAGTTTGAATAAATAGCGTGAGACACCAGGC
Organism: Aptenodytes patagonicus; assembly: GCF_965638725.1. NCBI lineage: Eukaryota > Metazoa > Chordata > Aves > Sphenisciformes > Spheniscidae > Aptenodytes > Aptenodytes patagonicus. The sequence goes on along the minus strand of NC_134959.1, from coordinate 5,234,076 downwards.
TGGGGAAGATAAGGGTGAATTTCATCTGCTTCCAGCTTGTCATAATGGAAATAATAACTACTTTAGCCAAAAACAAGTTTCCAATTAGTTCTCTAAAATAATATTATCCCCCTTTTTCATAGATACTGAGCTCATTTTGGAACCTAATTTTGATAATATATAAACATTTCTAAAACAGCTATTCCCACTGAAAGAATGACAAGTACAGACTTTGGCAGCACATGTTGGGAGCCTGTCTGTACTGAAAAACAGTATTTGCTTTTCTTGAACTGAATCTTAAACAATGAAAAATAGAAAAATCAATTTAAAATCTTCTTTAGGATGAAAATATCTTTCCTGATAGACTTTATTTTTAATGGCTGGATAATGATCATTAGAAAAGACATTCTGAAATGATAAAATTCTTTTCTCCTGGAAAACAGATAGACTGTTTTTTTTTTATTTTAAGAAAAAATTAGTGTGCTTTATGGGGAGCTTAAAGACCCACGAAAAGTGAAATAGTGCTGGCTCTTAAATGCAGCTGAACGTGGCTGATTTATATATTCTGCTAAATTCAGAAACCAACACTAATGTGGTTCAGAAAAAAAATATCTCTCAAGACTATGTTAATGTGTTTGAAAGGATCCTTTGAAGGGATGTAACAGGACTATGTTCTGTTCAGTCCCACCCAGTGCGCTCTTCTATGACACCTGTCATCTAATATGCCTGTACAGTGTAACAAAATGGACTTTTACTATTTAGGAAGATTTTTTTTTTTTTTTACACAAGAAGGAAAAGCCAAGCTCTGGTATCCTATGCAATATACTATACTCACTGAAATAACATTCATGCAATGGTGCAATTCATTTCAGTCTTGACCTGGCACTCTCTCTGAGCCCCTCTGGAGCCTCCAGTAAGTTAGGGGGTCAGACATGTCACTGCAAAGGCCAAGGCAGGGCTGAGCAAAGCTCTGGGGTTTATCATAGATCTCACCTGGCTACACGTTTCTCTCCCCAAACATCCTGTACCTCTGAGCTGCTGGCTTCAGCCTCTCCATTTCACTGCAGCAAGGCTCAATGCTAAGACAAGTTTTTAAAAACCCTGAAAAGAAGAGCAGTTTGGTCAAAAGCACAGCAGCTGTGGGGCTCACCAAGGGCTTTCAGCTGCTTGAAGCCGTGGGGCCTCAGGCACATGCCATGAGCATTAGCAATGAGCATAGCATCATAGCACAGCATCACTTCATTAGCTGTTCTGACTAATGCAAAGTCAATGCGGTGGTTTCTGTCCCCACAGTGGTTAATAATAGTAACAGCACTTACGGTATCACGAGCATGGCTTGAGCTCTGACCCTATGTCAGGGAAGCCAAGATGTGTGGCCCCGTTGCTTTATTCATCCCTGCCTAAGCAAAAAAAAAAAGGGATAACATTACACAGAATTTCAAAGGCTCAGTGCAACAAAACAGCATGAAGTAAAACAGGTGTGTTAAACCCACCAAATTTCATTTAAAAACTATGTTTCATAGTGTATAAACCTCTCATCCTCACATATACGTGTGTGCAAAACTATGACGAACAGATCTGGGAGACGTTGGTAGTTCCAGTGATGTTTTTCTAAATTTTGACATTTTACAGTGTACTATAGCTGTAATTATGGAGCTACATGTAGAGAATAATGGAAAATTATCTCGTGGTGAAAGACTGGGCGAAGAGCTGGTACCTATTTTTTATGAATGTGGGTCATGTTGGCTGTCATACTGGCTTGGATGTGGGGGCCTTCTAATCCAGTATGTTGTCTCTGCCAGCAGCCAACATGAAGCACCGCGGATGAAAGCGTAAAGATCATGCAGGAAGTAATTGTAAAATAATTCACCCTTCAGACTAGGTCTCAGCCTTCCTTTTTTGTTTTTTTGTAAGTTCTTGCTACTCAAGTTTTATACGAGTAAATGATTACAGCGAGTAAACCTCAGGCTTCTGGTGCGACATGGTGTTAACAAGAGACTCTTTCAACTTTTGTGAAGAAACAAAAAAAGTCTGTCATAAACCGCCAAAAAAGGGCTGCTTGTCAACAACCAGGCTGGCGTTTGCCTGTAAAGCCGTTCAAACAATCCTGAAATAAAACATTTGCAAACATCATGTGCTGTTTGCAGATGTACATCTCTGAAAAAAACCTCACCACCACACAAATTACAATAGATAATTACACCAGCGCAGGTAGTTTTTCATGAAAATAGAATAAGAAAACAACAGCAAAGCGGGGCAGACGTTGGAAGTAGCAGTTGCTCTCTGTACAACGTGCAAAGTGTATCAGTTAACCTAGAGCAAAAACCACATTTGCATTTGCTTCATCCTCTGTTGTAAAAGGAAAAGGTATTATATGCGAGATTTACAGAAGTATGGTTTTACACAAATGAAAATACTGCACTAATTTGGCAAAGCTAAGCATGGTAATTTTTGCAATGAAGAAAAAAGGGTGGAGCAGACCATACTTACAGTGCATAAGATTTTGTGAAACCTCCTCTGTGATGCCCAATCATTTATAGTTAAGCCAGACGTTGACCTTATTGTAGCTGTTTTGATTTTTACTACCTGAGTAAATGGACATTATAGGGGAATTATATAATGCAGTTAGCAGAAGCTGATGTAAAGTGGCCTTGCAAGGGACGTGCAGGAGGACTGTATGGAGGCTTTTGACACCTAATCAGCTCTTTAGGCACAGGCCTGAATTTCTTCCCCAGAAGTACAATGGGACCAAACTCAGCAAGAGCAGCAGCATTCCTCAGATGAGGTTAGCTCATAGGAGTGGCATGTTGAAATCTCACCTTGCCCAGCAGAAAAAGAAGGGTTTTTCTACAGACCTGTGTATTACTCAGTGGAAGGTAAAAGGAATCCTTTACTCGAGAGCTGGAATATGAAATTTGTATTCCATGAAAACTGTCTCATGAAACTGTGCATTAAATGGGTTCTTAGAAATGTGCAGCCCAATAAATAAAACCAGTAATTCTACCCAAACAATAAGGAAATGAGCCAGTGACAGTGTGAAAAAATAAAGGAATGACAGGGAAGCTTCATCATGCTTATGCTGAGGGTCTTCCCCACCTTGGGCAGGGAAGGGGGCCTGTCGTTTTCTCAAGCTTACAAGTAGAAATCATTGGCTGGAGAAACAGTAAAACTTGCGCTTGATGAAGTGGAAACTTAAAACCAGCATAAACAGAGCCACTCAAAAATAATGAAGTTTTAAAAGGCTTTATTGCATTCCAGGTTCAGCACCAGCAGCTGAATTTACATACTGCAGAAGAGCAGCGCAGAGGTGGAAACTGAGAAAATGCTGTTAGAGGCGGGAGTGCAGAGCCAAAGGGGTCCCAGGAGAGTGATAGCAAATTCAGAGTTGCTGAATGTTTCAGGGTAATCCTTGAGGACTTTGAGTTTCTCTCAGTCCCTTCCATGCAGAAAGAAAAGAGTTAATAAATATTGCTAGTGCCTGGGGAAATGTTCACAGGGGATCTTTTTGGAAGAGTAATCTTCATATTTAGAAGTATTTTCTCATTATGGGTAATAGGATGATGAACTGAGAAATGATCTCAGCCACTTATGATTCTAAAAGCCCCTAGCCTGAATAATCTATGCTGATTTAGAGATAATAGCATCAAAGACATAACTCATTTAGCACAATGTCCATTTACTTACTCTGAAGACTTTTACTATCCTGCACCTATTTTATAGACACTTATAAAAAGTTGATGATGATATAAAAAGAATAACGTAATCAAAAAAAAATGACAAGTGTGCAGTGAGAACTACTCTGTCCAGGACTGTACTACAGACATACCAAACCTGCTCCTAATGAAGTGCAATACAAATGCTGAGAGAGAGAAAAAATAGAGAGCACTCCCATTCTGCACTCATTAAAGTAAAACAAACTGACGGAGAGGATGGTTTTGTGTGCAAGACGCTGCAGCAGCACTTAGAAGATGAGAGTTGCACGCTCTCTGTGCCAACGAGAGCGCTTGATGCTTCGCTGCTGGGTTTCTCTTTGGTAGGGAAGCGATGCTAAGCCTTGATTTCACGGCTGCATCTGCTTAGACTCTACACTTTTGGAGGCAGAAGTCATCTTTTATCACATCTCTGTGCAGGGTCCAGAAGAAATGCATCTCTGCTGTGGGCTCTACGTTCTCCTACGACACACGTGCTAGCACACTAGCAGAGGCAGCTGTCCCTAATTGCTCAGGATCACAGCCAACAGTTTCCCCATTTTGCTTCCAAGTCCTCATGACTGTAACATCGTATTTTCAGCAAAAGTGTTTTCCCACGCATGGGACAACAAATGTCAGGCTGACCTGAGGAGCACTCTTTTCCGACATTTCCCTTGGGTTCTCTCCTCTTCAAAAGGTGACAATGAGCTCTTTCAAATGCCAATTAGATCATCATAAATAATCTTTCACTTTTTTTTCCCACCTCATAGAGAGTGTGCTTCCATGTGTCCCATTGGTTTTAGGCAGTTTTTGTTTCTCCTGAGATGATCACTGCAGGGGTTACTCATAAACTGCGTCATCCTGGGTGACTTGGGTTCAGGCATATGGACAATGGAGTCAACACTTGCGGCATTGCAGTAACAAAGGACAAGTGTGTGACTTAAGACAGGAGGGATATTAAGAAAGGAGGCTGTGATTCATGTGTGTCTGCATTTTTAGGCTGATGATACAGTTGAGCCAATACAATGCTGGTTGCCTCTCAAAAGGGGCAGTCCTCATCCCTTCTCTCCTCCACTCCCAAATGCACACTCCCAGTGGAAATACTAAATTTCAACATCACACCTGAAAAATGTCGGTCACCCTTCTAACTGATTCTTCCAATGTGGATTTTTGGCATATTTCTTTCCTCTAACCAACGCTTCTGTCTTATGAACACAGCCTTACCCTCGCAGATCAGAGGTGAAGAGCAGGCTGGTGGTGCAGTGTGTGTACGAGCAGCTGTCGATCTCCCCCTCGTTTAATACCCTGAGGTTTTGCATTCTTCCACTTCATTTTTTCCTGTGCTGTTTCCTCCTGTGCTGAGGCCTTCTGCAGTTAGATTCCTGTTTGATTATGTAATAAACCCATGAATTATTAACAGTATATAAAATATTGACAAACTGTTCTCTGAGATAGAACAGTTTTAAAGTATCGATTGTGAATCCAGAGAATTATAATTAGTTTCTACATAAGAGATAATTAAGTTATTATTGTTTCTCTTTCTTCTAATATGGTGATGGATAGAAGGTATTTATACCAAACTCTATGAAATCTTATTAAAATTAAGGCAATAGTTTTATGAGCACTCAAGATAATAGGAAAATAAAGCATGATGGGGAAGCGTTTGCATTTTCAAAGAGCTCGGCTGGTAATGTCCCCTTGTTGTGGAAAGAAATCATTTCAGGTTTGCTCTGAGGAAACTCCTGGGCACAGAGATGTGATTGACTTCAGCAGAGTCAGAATCTCATTTCAGTTTGGTTTTACTAGAAATCAAACCAACACCCCTGTGCTCTGTGTACTTGTGCACATTTTGAACCTAGGGGCTGACTTCAGTCAAATTTGGCTGGGGGGGACAGTCTCAGAGATATTTAGTTTCTACAGGTTTTATACAAGCTTGCTGGCAAAACCATTGCAGTGTTAGTTTAGCTCTCATTAGGCATCAGAAAATTCACGCCAGGGCTCAATTTCAAGACAGCATGACACTGGTAAGTAGTTTTTATGGGTTCTGCTGCTCCGAAGTGATTTGTGCATCCTTAAAGTTAGATGTTTTTGCCACGAGGCTATGCCTTATGAAAACCTAATTTTATTCAGTGGAACTTACAGTATGGGCAGAGCGTTCCCAGGCAGAACCAGGCAGCAGGGACTCATCCTGCCTGACTTAGCGAGTCTTCCAGTGCTCTGCTGCGGAGCCCTTGGCTATACTCCCTCCACAGTAAACAGGGAGAAGGGTTTTCTTCTAAGGTATAATTCATCTGAGCAAGTTTGGGAAGAGACAAATCACTGTAGGCATTTAAAGTTAGGTGAGGTGAATCCCATCCTTGCAGTGTGGTGTTGCAGTGGAGCTAATATAAATGTTGGGTATGAGAAGCAGCGGGCTCTGCCAAAGGACTGTCTGCTTCTCAATTGATCCAGTTCTGCTCACCCACCTGCTGCTACTCTCTCTGCCTTTTCCTCTGCTGTTTGTAAGGAAGGAACAAGCTCTAATGATGTGCAGTAGGTCAAATCCAAGAACTGGATGAGAACAAATATAACAGGTCCTGGGACATACTCTCTTTACTGAGGATCTCCTGGTGCTCTTTGAATACATATTACCCATGCCTGGGAAGTCCCCTCTCGGGCTGGGGCATCGTTGGCCACCAAGAGAAAATAGGATAGAAAGAGAATTCAAGAAGATGACTCCTCCACCCCTGTGCACCAGGGCAGGATCAGGATGCCAAAAACTTTTCTCATTAGACTGTTTGTTCCTGAGCCCCTCAGAGACAGAGGTTCCCCAACCTCCCCTAAATCATGAATTTCATGAGTTATCCTTACGATTACGTTTCCTAATGTATAACCTTTTACAGACAGGAACCTGAAGCAAAGAGAAATTAAGAACCAGTTAAATTCACAGGGTGAGTTAGTGCTACAATTTATCTTGTGAGGAAGCATGGAGGATTGTATAACATACCGGGATATCTGCTGCTTCACTTTGGACAACACTTGCAAATTCTGGAACTTTTGTACAGTTTCAGTTGCTTTTAATCATTGGTGGTTATGAGCTACTTGGCATTTCTATATTCTTGCATAACACAGTTGGACCATTCCCATCACTCAAGAAGGCCTAAAGGCAGAGCTGAAGTGACTTCCTTCAAGGTACAGCTTTTTCTCCAGAAAAAAGAAAGAAATCTCAGACAGCAACAGGCGGACAGCACTGCCCTGACCCTGGCACAGCGCTGGATGCAGAGACTGGAACTGGGACTTGGTTTCGCTGAATGGCCACTTTCCAGTGCCTCTCACCCCACCAGCCCTTCCAGCTCCCTCCAGCAGCTGCCTGACCTTCTCCCCTGCTGGGTTGGAGCTCTGAACCATGCCCAAATAGCTGCTTTTAACAGCTTCTCATCTTCAAGCCTTTTCTCATGGCATCTGGTTGGAGTAAATTGCCTTATTAGACTTCTGTGATCCAGAAGGCGATGCACTGCCAAAGCGATGTGAGTGACAAAACCTATAGTATATCTCAACAAACTGTTCAACCACAGTGTCCATGGACATCCCGTGGTGGAAATTTAATCCAAAGAAATACTGTATTAAAGAAACTGAATAGAAGTGCATAAGGAATACATTTGCAGGTCACAAGAGCTGTCTTCAGCAACTCAGAAAATACGTGAAGTCTATGAGGGAACAAGCTATTAGGATTTCCAGCAAGTTTGGAAGAACAGATTCTTAAATCCCACCCTCTGGGCCAAATCCACTCTAAATCTCTGAAAACTACCGGCTAATGGCAAACAAGCCTCGGATCCAGGTCATTCTCACGTAAGAGGAGTCCGGGAGAACGGCTGAGCCACACACATGATAAATATCTCCCATATTGTGAAACGAAGTTGAAAGTGCAGCTATCTGTCAGTAAAACGGGTGCGACGGTGCTCCGTCAGCCATTAATAGGCATGTGTGGCTGCTTTCATTATTTAACATTTGTTTGAAAGTACCTCTCTCTTTCGCTTTCGTGTGGAGATATGAGCATCCTTGCAGAGGGCACTGGTCCTGCGCAATCACCGTCTGCCTACAAAACAGTTTAGATTAAAATGTCTCCCCACCCCTGTGAACAAAATAGAGCACCTAATTGAAAGCCACGCTACGAGTGCTTCTCCATCCCCTCCCTCCCCAGCACTATATCTTCATCGCATCTTTTGTCGGCTCTACATCAGATGCGCCTTTCTTTCTTGCTCTGAATAAAAATAATCCCCGCTTCCCTGCAGTGAGCATGAAAACCTCTTCACAGAGCATGAGCACTAAATGAGAGCCATGCTCGCTCTGTGTACTTTGGAAGGCAGGAATATTTCGAGGGACTAAAGTAATCCCTCACATCTTCAAAGTGCATGGCACAGATTTGAACTTCAGCTCGCACAGCGGTTAAAGCAAAGGAGAGGAGATGGGGTCCTCTGGGTTAATTCCCACTGAGCCCCGGTGCAATGCGTGGGGCGCTTGGCTCTGCCGTGTTCAGCGCTGCGGGCAGGGGGTGGCAGACAGCCATCCTGCGGGATCCATCCTCCCGCTATCGCTTTGGGGAAAGCTTTTTTCCAATCCCCCAACTGGAAACATCCGAGCTGTTGGGAAAAAGGGTTACAGCAAAAAAAAAAAATGTGCAATATGACATTTTGGGAGTACACACTGCCTCTCGCTTCTCCAAAATGTGTCGCGTGGGCAAAGAGTGCAGCTGTGCTGGGTTGACAATTGCCTCTCAGTGCTCTTGCCTTTGAGCCAGCGGCATTTATGGGCTCAAAGGACCGAAGAGGCAGGGTCTGCCGTGGCTCTGGGAGAGCGGCGGCCAAGAGATAGAGACATGACTGCAAAAAGCAGCTGTGTCCCGGCTTTGCCAGGCAGTAGGTGCCCTTGCAGAGGATGGGAGTGAGCTGGAAAGCCGGCAATTCAGCGGAGCAGGGCTTGCCAGGCTGCCTGTTACGCAGGCGCCGTTTGCAGGTGTGCCAGCCTGGCTCTCACCCTCCCGGCCATGAGCGGAGCCAGCAGCCCTCGCCCATGGTTTGGTGCCATCTGAGTCTGCGTGGCAACCGATTGTGGTGCCCAGCTCCAACACATAGCCCCAAGGAGAACCCGTGTTTAGAGTGTCTCCTTGGCTTTGCTTTCTCCGGCAACTTTTTCTTAAATGATATTCCCTGCCCCTTCTTTCGCAGCAGAGAAATGTCAAACCTCTGGCCATGTAATTAGACTGAGAAATTCCAGCTCCCCACTCCCAAACAGGTTGAGGGTAATGAATCCATTGAAAATCAATGCCCCCTATCAGCAGCAAAATTGTTGTTGCAGGAAGAAAGTCACTCACAGCTGCTGGGTTTGATGAGTCCCTCTTCCCTGGCTGTTCACCTGTGGGGCTCAGCCTCTCACTAAGGGGGAACAGTTTTATCCGAAATGGAGGTGAGAGCACAAAGTGACGGTTCAGAGAAGGTTACCTTGAAAAAGAGAGGGAGAACCTTCTTCTCCAAAGACAGAGGGGGGTTTTGATCCAATGCAGACTTCTCCCTGGGCTGTCACAACAAGCTGCTTCTCATCGAGGTTGCCCTCGCAGAGTGCAATGTCTCTCGATAGCAAAAAGGCAGAGATGCGCTGCTTCAGAACAGCTGTTATTTGAAGGCAACAAGTAACTACATGTCTTGCTGCACTTTTCCCAGTTTGGATACAAGTACAGTATCTTCTGCGTCAGAGGACACACTTGAACAGAAAACGTTGCATCCCACAGTGCTGCACGATACACTTTACATCATTATTAAGCCCCCCAGCTCTCATGCTAATTGCAGTTGTCTGTCTGGGTGTTAATGATGAAGATGGGATCAGCAAACATACATATCACTAGTATTTTTGAAAGGCTACAATGTGCAAGTGGGGGGGGTACATGTACTCACTTTAATTTCAGAATAGAAATTCTAGTGTGCCACTCGCACTTTGGACCAGAAAAAAATTGTCCTTATTGTGGAGGGGGTGGACTTTGCTACATTGGTATAAACAAGGGTTTGGCCACACTTCTTTCCGACACATTATGGAAATTAATTTCTTCCTATCTTCCCCTTCCTTCTCGAAGATACACAGATGCATTTGTCTTGATGCCGTAAAGCCAAAGCTCAGTTAATTATTGTGCCTAACTTATCATGCATTTTTGATGGGCTGACTGTTATTAGATTACTCACCTTGTGGACCTTCACCATGCCTAAATTCTTAAGAAGTCCCTCCTGTACTCTTCCTTAAAGCAGGATTCGACAGCAACAGTTGCCACCTGTTTTTTACCCCGCGGTCTTTTTCCTCTCTTCTTTTCAAATGCTTGACACAACTGGGCAGAATCGACTTCCCATTTTCTCCATGTGTGACATTGCTCAGTGGCAGCTGCTAAAAGAAAAGCCCCATCATAATCAGTGTGTTTTGCCTGTAGCATAAGGCATTTCAGAAACATTGAAAAGCTGAAAGGAAATAGAAGATAAGTTGGAAATCATGAGCTGAAATGTGCACTTCCATTTTAGAGATTAAATTAGAAAAATATATTATTGGGAATTTAAAACAGTATCATCAGCCAGCTTGACAGCTCATCTGGGCTCACACTGGGCTGTTATTGAGGGAACTTGGGCTAGCGTCCAGCCCTAGGATCCTCATCTCTCTGATATTCAAAGGCTGGATCAAGCTTTGGGGTGGTGCTGCTCTGTGGGGAGCAGAAGAGGTTTCTGCTGGAGCAACCTGGTGACTGCAGCACTTTGTAAACTCAGGCCAGCATTACCATGTCAAAGTGCTGCTGACCCATCAAGAGCGAGGAGGAAAAGGAACATAGTGGTGAAAAATTTGCACAGCTGGGAAAACTGTGCAATAAAACAGCCCCATGGAGACTATAACAGGCAGGTAGGTGTAAATGAGCAACCTTTTCCTGGTGATCAGGAGCACTTCAGTCCCATTGCATAGGTGACACAGCTGCAGTTTCACGGTTTTAGATGACATTCAGACAGTCCCCAAGTGACAACATACAGGAAGAAAACTGGAAGGTATCTTAGATATCTCAGCCGATGTATCCTCAGAATTAAACCAGGGATCAAACCCAAGACTCCCTGGGGAACGTGGTCACCCCTGCAGCAGGTTTGGACCTCTTTCTGTGATCTGTGGCTCCTAGCTTTGTTCCTTCAGTGACCCTGTGGGAGGGGGACTCTCAAAACACCTTTGCAGAAAAGGTAATAAAATTTGGGAAACTTTTTGTGTTCCCTCATGCTAGTGGTAAAGATGAGGAGTGAATCTGTTTCTTGTTGTCACTGCAGGCTACTCCACTGCCCATGCTAGAGCTGGAATTCCTCCATGGATCATCTTTTCTACATTTTCCCCCTTTTGACCATTTTTCCATGTCTCCAGACTATGGAACAGGTGAAGAGACTGCTGTATGATACCAAGCTCAACCCCTCTTTTTGGTGAAAGCAGGAGAAAATGGAAGCAGAACATCTCTTTTATGAGCCAAATTAGGAAGATGTCTTCATTTCATGGTCTCTGAAATGTGGAAAAGGGCCTGGCCTTGACTGATAGGGCATGTCATCTATGCATAGCTGTTTCGCTGGAGCTTTCAAGATGTCCAGTGTCCATGCGGAGAGCTGAAAGTCCTCAGGAAAAGTTCAGTTATACACTGATGAAACAGTCAAGCTGCAAGGCTGTGCAAAGGAAGACTGCACCTTCAAAGGCAGTTGAAGCACCAGATGGAGAGGTTAGAAACACAATTAATTTGCCATGGCACAACAGGTTGCTACTGTGCACCAGCAGAAAGAGCTGGGCCAACCCAGCTACTATCTGTGTAAGCTAAAATATGTAAGCTTAAACCTCTTCATTTCTCAGAGTCTTTTCCTCCAAGCAGAGAATTAGTGCATGCAGGATATGAAAATAACTTCTAGAAGTTGAGCCAGACCAAGGAAGTGTTACTCAGGGAAGAGGCTGTTTCACAGCTTTCTTGGAATGAGACAGATGCTGTTCAAGATGGTTTAACAAAGAGAAAAAAAGAGAGGAGATGTCAGCAGGCTGTGCATATGGAATAGGGTTAGTTGTCTTGGAAAAATTAAAAATAGGTAGCTTATTGTGCCAAATTTTCCCGTCTTCTATCATAAATGGTCTCAATATCTAGCTAGGAAACCACTGGCAAGACACACAAACCGGAGGAGCAAACCAGCACAAAATATACAAACAGGATCACTGAGTAAAGGCTATATTGAAGATCTGAACCTCCGACTACTGGTGGGGACCAGAGCCTGGTCAGAGAACAGCCAGGGCTCAGACTTTATTTCTTTCTTCAAACGTAGCTGAAGGAAATCCTCTTCCTCTTTTAGCAGTTGCAGTAGTATCACTTTTGGCACTGGCTCCATGGTACAAAACCATGAGAGAGATGTTCTCTCCATCCCAGCAGGACTGCAGGGGTGGTGGTACCCAGGGCCAGCATTCCTGGGGACGGTGACATGTCATGGGGAGCTCTGCATCTCCACATTGCACAATGCTGAAACAGGTGCCAATGCTGAAGTGGGGTGTCTGCGTGCAGGATGCGGGCTCAGATACCAGCTCATGGATAATAAATTGAGGTTCAGCTCTCACAGAAGAAGCAAGTGAGAACGTGAGATTCATGTGCCATGTGAAGAAAGAGATGCTTCTGCCTGAATGGCAATCTGCAGTGCTATAAGGTCATTGCCATAGCCAGAGAGGGAAATGCATTCCTACAGACTTACCCTTCAAGAGTTCATTTTATTTTTGTTTTTATTGAGCCCGCCATAAACAGCGTCAAGGCTTTCTATGATGACAGTTGCAAAAGAAGTTGTGATGCCATATTAGCACAAACAACTGAATTTTGGCTTTTCACAACCAGTAGGAAAAGTTGCTGAAGGTCTTTCCTCATCAAGAAAAAACATGGAAAGTCCAGAGAATATTCAATCAGTAGCAAGATACGCAGAAAGAAACCCCTAGGAGAAGACTCTAAGCTTGCCGGCCCTTCAGTCGAGAGCCTGTATTGACTGGCTCCATCACTAAACGTCGTGACAGACTGCTGGGGATCGTGAGTTTACATCTGGAAAATATCACTGATTCTTGCCTGTTTGTACTCTGTCCGGGACACACGCTTTTGGGCACAGTTAGAATCAAGATGACGGGGGAGGTGGAGCTTAGATGAACTTTCTTCCTATGTCAGAATAAAGACACAGTTTGCATTAATATGTGCTGCTCTCTGCATGTCTCCATTATATGGTTGTATACATCTGTAATTATTTCCTATATAAATGAATGAAGCGACATTTATTTCAGAATTGCATATTGCTTGCTATCAAGACGAGCTCGGCTGGAACCACCCATAGAGCCCAGAAACGAAGCGTTTTCTCCTGTCAGCTGTCTCCTAAGTAAAAACAAAACAACGTCTTTGGACATACTGATCCAAGTTGGGGGTCTGTCATTCAAAAGAGAGAAGATTAAAGCAAGGGATCGGCTATAGGCTTGATTTCACCAATTCTGTTCTTTTAGAACAAGGAAGCTGGTCCCTGTGGTCCTCTCTGATGGACTGCTGAGCGAGGCAGCACGGGGAGAGTGAGCAGAGCTGGCACCAGCTCAGTGCTATATACACCAAGAGTACAGCACGGTCCTTCTTGCAAGGAGCTCACATGGACTAATTACAGCTTTCATCTGATTGATTTTTTCTTTGTCCATATCATATTTTTCCAGTAGTGCTTTTATAAAAGCACTTTATTATAAAGCCCCCTGGCTCTTCGACTTTCCCATTTCAGATGCATCCTGGGCTCCATTCAAAATTATGATACAATCCCCAAACCTTGAACGTAAGCCAGGCTCTCTCTTTCCCAAACTGGCAGGCTACATGGGAAGCAATGAACATATTTTTCACAGTTATGCATCTTGCATCTGACTCAGGTTGTTGTTATTATGCAGTAAGTGTTTCAGCCTGAACGTTAAAGAAAAGAAAAAATGTTCAGGTCCTAAGGGGGGAATAAAATCCACTAATCCAACATAGGCTTTATTTGCTTGTTGACTACCAACCAGTGTTGAGAATGGCGGGACTCCCAGAGCTTCAAACAAGATTAGAGAGTAGGAAATAGGACATTTATTTCAACTCAGATTCTTATTTAAATCTTCATTCTAGCTACACAGGTAGGTATTTGGACATCTGGCGAAAACTCTTGGCTGTACACAAGCTCTGAAAATGTTGTTAATCTTTAAAATCAATATTGCATTTAGGAAATTGCTCACCAACCTGTATGTTTGTGACTGCTAATTCATCCATATGCCATTTCATGAGTCATTAACTACGTAGGAAAAGGCATTACTTTCTCTTTATCACTCTTGGACAACTTATACCACCCCTATATTCATTAATGTGTAAAATACATTATTACTATTTACTCATATCAACCGAAAGGTTTGAAAAAAAGTTTTGTAAGTGGTTTCCGTAACTGCGACCCAAGTGCTGGTGAAAAAGTACTTGAACACACCTAACATTATATGAGAGTATGCTGGGCATGAACAAGTTGCAGTGTAGTCCCTCTGACTTCAAAAGACCAGTTGTCTCACCCGTAGTCGATGCTCTGAATCTCATACTGTTAAAATACTAAGCTGAATCTTGCTTTGCTTAAGAATCAGAAGGCTTGAAATAGAGACTGTGGAAGTCAAACAATGGGGCGGTTGCTGTAATTTCCTAAAGCTGCTGTATTTGATTTGCCTTTAACTCAGTTAAGTATCTTGGCAAACCTTTGATTTGAAATCTGTAGAGGCTGAGCATCACACCCTGCTAGGCCTATCAACAGATGGAGGAATTACTAGAGACAAAATGTATATCTTTATGCTACTTTTTTTCCCCCCATCATTATACTAATTATGCATTGAAATTATTAGTAACCTTGGAGACTGACAGATTTATTTGCAGTGGAGGGTGCCCCTGGAAAAGCGTGGGACTAACAGACACAGGTGGTAGGGGTTTTCCCAGCATGGGCTGACTTTTGTTGTGGGAAGCTTGAAAGCTGATGGTAAACAAGGAAATCAGGTTTGCATCCCAGAGAGCAGAGAGTTTGGAAAATATGAAGGTGTTTGGATTGCAAATAAGCAGTTGTGCACGCAGTGTGAGATGCGACCTGAGTTCTCCCGTCTCTTGAGTTCAGACGAGAGCAGTCAGCCCCACGTGCTGGGTGTGGAGGACTAGGCATGGAAGTTGCAGGGGTGTCATGCACAGTCCATGCTCTTTCTGGAGGAGATGAAGCCTGTCGTTATGCTCGTCATGCTCTGACTCTGAGCCCTCCAAACCTGGACCACTGTGGCAGCCCTTCTCCTTCACTCTGTTGCACTTAGAGGAAATCCTGAATACACCAGGTTCAATTCAAGTTCTGGCAAAGACAAAGGAAAAAAAACCCCTTAAATTCAGTCTTCTTGCCTCCAGCGCGCATATACTGCCCATATGAACTGGAAGGAACTTAAATAACGAAGTCCATGCATTTTCTCTTTACTTAGCTTGCTAATCTTTTCTTCATTGATCATTAATCTTGGAGCTAACTAAGTTACTATGGGAGTGAGCTAGTATTATTTACTTCCCCCCAAAATAATGCTGCTTTATGTAGGTGCCTACACATTGCTGGAGCATCCAGCGATGGCACTAGCTGAGGTTCGCTCCTGCACCCTCAGGTAAGCTGTCAGGATTGCAGCCCGCTTACATCCCACAGCAAACTTCTCTGGCTTCCCTCTCACATGGCGCATTTCATCCATCCTCCCCAAAAGGACAATTCTCTTTACAAGCAAAGCTCTTTAACAGGAGGCATGTCCCAGAGAACTATTTGCTCCAGTTGCCCTCTGTGCTGATACTGTTTTATTTTGAAAAAAATTTTCCAAAATAGTCTGTGGACAAAAAAAAAAAAAAAAATACAAGTGCAGGTGAACCTAATATACAACATCGATGTGAAATGAAATTCAGTCATGCAGAAAGCACCAACGACTTA
Organism: Aptenodytes patagonicus; assembly: GCF_965638725.1. NCBI lineage: Eukaryota > Metazoa > Chordata > Aves > Sphenisciformes > Spheniscidae > Aptenodytes > Aptenodytes patagonicus. The sequence continues at coordinate 5,218,406 of NC_134959.1, read as the reverse complement.
TTATAGATGAATGGGATGCAAAGTACATTTTGTCTAATCCCAAGGCATTTTAAAACAACTATTCAGCATCTTCTCACCTAAAATGTATCATCTTATTGATTTTGAGCTGACTTTTGCAGATTGACTCCATCTGCCTATTTGGCTGTCATGCTTTGGAGTCCTCAACTGCCCAGAAAATGGTGTCACTGCCATTCTCGGAGATGTTTTTAGTGTAACTGGTTTAAGGTGAACTAGAACAATAGCCTGAAATGGGAACAGCCGAATAATAATGCCAGTCAGCTGGGAATAATGAGCGCACAGCTACAGCTGAGCTCTTCTGCTATGGGATAGAAAATCTGGGTCTTTTTAAGGATTAACCAGCTACATAACCAGGGGAAAATATTTTCAATTGGAACAGGATTTTGTCAATTTTCACTGTGCAACATGGTCAAACGTGAAAGAAATGTCAGGTCACTTATTACAACGATTTATCTGCCAGCTAAATTGTTCCTCCTCAGGCCTTCTGGCAACATTCAAGACTTCCTAAGATATCTTTCAGACTCCCCCCAGATTTTCTTTTATCAAGTATATAATTATTTGCAATGAAGAACAAGCCCCATCAGGGCAAAACACCAAGGCAGAAAAAGAAAAAAAAAAAAAAGAAGTAAAACTCTGCGGATACGGGAGTAAAATGAGAGCATCTCTCACTTTCAGGACCAGAATTGCATTTCAGGGTTGGTTCACTGAATCACGAGCTTGGGCTGAAAGGGTTCCTTGTCTGTGCATTTAGCAAGTCTGTTCGAGTGTGCATGGGGGAGGGAAGGCTGGCTGTGTGATTTCCCTGTGCGAGTTTATGTTTAATATAATCTTCAGTCATGACAAATTAATGCAGAGTGAGAACATTTGAAACATAGCAAACTCGAATGCTATCCAAATGCCTCGCTGTTCAACAAACACCATGGACGGAGTTCAAATATATTTTGGAGAGACATAGAAGTTTAAGCATCACAGATACCTGAGCTTGTATGGCGGGTCCCTGGTGCATTCCTGCACCGGCATGGGAAGCTTCTGCGACTGCTTGGAGTCGCATCCAGCATAAGGATGCCTTCCAAGTACCATGAAAACGTGGTTGAAGAGCAGGATGCAAAAGCTCACGCTCCTTCCAGCACCCCCCTTTGCTGAGGCACTTACTGAGGTACCTGTGTGCCTGAGGGAAAGTGCTCTCAGCAAAAGGCCAGATTTCACTTTCAGTCTGAAAGTGAATTGACCCCAAATGTGTGCTGATCTGGAAATATCCAAAGCAGGATTTAACACTCATAAAGGTAGGTTAGAGCAAGGTCTCTACAAAATTTGGTGTATCTGGGATTAGAATTGATATTCCAGCCTTATTGGCCAGCTACGCAAGGGGTTCAGATTTGTGACTCCAATATGCTGCAAATGCTTGGGCATAAAGACACAAGAAATAGCAGTTCAGATTTGCAAAAAGGTGCTGACAAGCCCCTGACTTTTTAAAGATTTTTTTTTTCCTAATTAGGCACAAAAACATCCCAAGATCTTTACAGTTTTTCTTCCACTCGGTAAACAATTTCTGAATTTCCAGGGGGGCATTACAAACTACAGGTACGTGGGCTGGAAGGAGGACACTTCTCAGCATAGCTGATTGGAGGGGTTTCAAAGCTGAATGAAGGACTCAACATCCAGCTACTATGGTTTGGGGTGTTTTAATTATTTCTTCTACTCTTATTCTAGAAGTCATTATACCAGTGGAAATTCACATCTCCTCATCCAGCATAAGGATGCCTTCCTCATGCTGCTGTGCTATTGCACTCATCTATTCCTGTGGCGCGTGCTCGTGGTCTGCACACAGGGTGTGGATGGAGCCCCTTGCTCTGTGCACAGACCTGTGTCAGCCCTCAGCCACCCTCCTGCTCAACGGCTTGACGGGTAGAGGGAAAAGATGGGTTCAGCAGCTTGTTAGGACAGATCAGGGCTTGGGGTGACCGTGCACGTAGACTGATTTTGGCTGACCTGGCCATTCCCTCTCATCTGTAAGCTCTCAGCAAATATCTTCACAATAGAGGACAATGCAGAAATGATTCTAGCGCCTGGCGAAATGAAGCAGGTGACTCTGAGAGCTTCAGCGTTGAAATCTCAAGCACAGACTCCCCAATTCTAGCTCGCCCGATGCTTCCTTTCATCTTTATTGGAGATGATCCAGTGCTGCCCAGCAGCTTCTGTAGCTCAGCAAAACAAGCAGAACAGCATGCCAGTAATTCTGACATAACAAGAATGACACGTTAATCTCACAGCTGGGCATAACTAGCGATGGCCAAAACACTGCACAGACAGAAATCAAAGGAGCGTTGTGCCATTTATAGGTCGCGCCGTTCAAGGGAACCCAGGGTACCAGTCCCCCAAAGGTGACCGGTGGTTTTGAACACAACATGGTTCATGTGTTGCAGAGATAAAAAACAGAGTATTTCTTTAGTCTAAATTGTAGCTTTGGTTTTTGAAAATTAATCACAGCAGGTTAGAGGGCCCAACACATTTTTAGAAAGATACAAAAGCATGGTAATCTTTCTAAAAAAAAAGAAAATAGCGTGTGGTAACAGTAACACTGCCAGCATTACATCCAATGTGGAACAACAGGGGCTCTGCTAAGTAGGCATCACTTCACCTTAAGTATTAAGCTAATTCCCCCGTACCATCAGGAGACAGCTTTCCTGTCAATCACGTCTGGGTGCATGACAGCTTATGGCTTAACTGCTCCTATCTTGTATCATTTAACCAGATAGTATCTGTTTTGACATTCATGACTGAGATACTTGGCTTGTAATTGGGAATGAGTACAACAGAGCAGAACAGAGTGATTTCCTTTCCAAAGGATGGTTGTTAGGGTGACGTGGCACTCTGGTGCTTAACTCACTGCACGATAGAAACCCTCCTAGTAATGCTGCAGAATAGGGCAAGCAAAGACTCATGCGTGATTGTAAACTCCTTGGAAAAAAGGGACATGCCCTGGAGGTACACTGGAGGTACAAGGTAACACTGACCGCGTGCCAGTGGCCTCATCCAGACTCGTGCGTTGGGCTCTGCATCAGCAGGATCCAGAAATTTGCACAGCCCTTGCGCAAAGCCAGGGAACACATGGCTGCTGCGGGGCAGGCAGGGTGCCCCGCTGCAGAGATAAAGCCCTCAGCATCAGCACACCGTGGGCCTGAGCTGCGTTCTCTGCTTGAACAGTGTGTTATTTGGTTTTGTTTTATAATATTTAGGAGAATTTCCAGATTATGAAAGTATGTTATCTCCTGCCTTGGTTGTTGTTTGACCTCCTCCATTTACTTAATGGAGGGTAATGTGCAGATGCCATGATGAAATCTGCTGCAGTGGTTTCTGCTTTCATCTGAAGGGGAAAAGTGGCTGGTGTCCAAACAAGGTGAGCCAACACTGCCCTATTTCACACCAACCAGACCTCTGGATTTTTCTGTAATTCAAATAAGCCAACACAAACACTGATGCTGAATATTTGATTATCATTTAGATCAGAACCAAAACGGAGAAAGAAAGGATTTTACACTTGCATGTCAGAACAACACTATTATTCTTCCTGAATATGTATGATATAAGAAAACTGATAAAGCTATTGACAGCACAAACCAGAAAGGATCACGAGACCAGAGGAGGAGATTGAGTTCCTTGAGCTGTTTGATGTAACTATTACTGTCAGGTGAGCATCCTAATTAATACAGGTATCTCATTCTAATTGCGTGGATCAGGCTGCTTTGTCTTTTCAATAATCTATAGAGCTGTACCTGGCATTAATCTTATTAATGGAACTATTACGCTGCTTACAAATTAATTTCCAGCATGAGATTATCTACTGGATGTGCTTGTGTGCAGAGGGATTTCTTTCCTCTGAACTGTAAGAATGGGAATCCCCCCAAAGTTCTCCAGATTTGAAGATTTACACTTTCAGAGTTGACCCCTGATGTTGAGGCTTTGAATGTAGATTTTGAATGTCCAGATACAGGAATTGTAGTCTTTCGTTTCTGCTCTTTAAAACAGTGCTGCTGCTTGTATCACACAGCGTGTTGTACTGGGAGCAATCCTATTGATTACAGCGTGATTATTTCAGATTAAATGAAATAATGCTGCTTGGTGGAAAGGTTTTGTAGCCTGGTGTCTCTGAGAAGGGGAAAACAGCCTGTGGGACCATTCATTGAAACAAAAAAAGAGTTTTGGTTTTTAGTCCAAGAAAAGGGAGTCCAAATGGGAGTGAAAAGTTAGGCTTCCTACCCCGATTTATTTTATTGACCTCCATAAATGGGCTGCTCTGTAGGTCTCCATGAAGTCCCCAGTTGTCAAAATTGTTGCCCTTGGTGAAGATTCCCCCCTTCTCAAAAAGAGACTCTTGCAGTGTAAGTTGTAAGTGGCTCTACCAAGGTGCCAGGAAGCAGAAGGAGAAGCTGCTCTGGAGTTGAATGTCACAGCCAGGAAGAAAAGGACACATGACAATGAAATGAAGAGTATGAAGGAAAATGCAGTAAATGACTGATGATGCCTCCTTAGCATGTTTGGATGCATCCACCCAGTGAATCTTATTTTAAAAAACAAACAAAAAAGAGTAAATTGAGTTCTGTTACACATTTATTATCGAAAAAGAAAAAAAACCCTGCAGCTGTCATGTACATTCCTCTATTTTTGCAAGTATGTGTTTAGATAGGCCATATCTTTTTTCAGACTTCATTAAAAATTTTCCATATGAATGTCATATGGAAGAAATTATTTTTCTGGAGGAGATTACACTTCAGATGCTGGTTTTCTCTGTAGATACATGTGTGTCTTGCACACTTGGTGGCACCCTGTTCCTGCAGGAGTGAAGCAGCCCAGGCAACCGTAAGATTCTCACCTCTGTCTCCCCACTGCCTGGAAATAAAGACTGCAATGGGCTCTCCTCCATGTAACTTGGGGGGTGAAGTTTAAGAAGCCCATTTTCTTATAGATTCTGTACTCACAAGCCTGCAAGATTAATAACAAAGCAGGCCTTAGGATGTAAACTCACTCAGAGGAATGCTTATAGCTTAGCCTTGCTGACAGCAATGGTCTTGGCTGGGATGCGCAAGGGCACACAGCTACAGTGCTGCCACAAGCCAAGTATTCACCCCTAAACAAAATAATAATCCATCCTTCCCTCTCTGGAGATAATCTGCCCAGTGAATGGGAGGCCCCTCTCAGCCAGGGAGAGACAAATAAAGTCATATAACCCAACAGTTGAAAGAAAATCCCCTCTCGAAAAACGCCATCTCCAGAGTGCTAGACCTTAATATAGGCAGTTGTGGTTTTTTCTGCCTCATATTGATGGAGCATGAAATTTAAACACCTAATCATTTAGATTTCTATTAGAAACACAAGCAAAAATTGAAGTGACAATAATATAATAGTACTATGTTTCAGCCACCGTTGCCACCAATGTCTGAAGCTTGGAGCTGTCAGGCGGTCTAATAAAATGAAATTGAAGTGACAAAAAGAAACAATTCCTTGTTTAAAGCTTTAATTTCTGCACACCTCCTTGGCTGTAGCTGCTGTATGTCAAAATGAGTGGAGATGGGAAATACACCATCCCAGCTGTGCTAAGACCCTTGCGCTTGGGGCAACTCATGCCTCTACTTGACCGAAAGATGTTGAGCCCGGCTGCAGTGCAACCCTCAGAGCAAACCCATGTGTCTCCATGCCACGAAGCAGAGGTGGACACAACCTGAGTAAGAGAAGGCACTTAATTTCAGCCTGAAAGTCACTGTGCATTTAAGACATGTATTGATTTCTGTATTGTGCTAGTACTTTATGAGTGATTTCTTATGTAAGTGTCAGGTAAGAGACATGAATGGAGACCTAATTAAAGTGTATACAAAGTACACGCAGTAAATCTCTTTGGCAATGTCAGCCTGCTTTAGAGCAGCCCAGGAGAGCAAACAAGATGGCATAAATGAAAGATAAAGAAATACTAATAGTCTGTATGTTCCCAGAACAACAGCTTAGGTTGTGAGACACTAATGTGAAGCAGCTGGGGATACCGAAGGAGAAAAAGTGCTATTCCTGGGACATGTTCCACAGCCCTGAAACACAAAACAATGGGAATTTTGCTCTTAACTTAAATAACAGCCCTGTGTTTCTCCCCTGTGTTGTAGCCATTATTCTATCGCTGTTTTAAATTAATGCTGTTTCTCCATCTACGATCCATCCCAGTAGATTTTTATACCTGCATGAACATAGCAGAGACAAAGAGAGTGCAGAAAATACTAGAGAAGTGAAAAAATAATTATTATTTTAGTATTAGAGATCCGTCAGTATTAGGACAATGAGCTATTGTTTGTTTTATGACAGTCTCCAGCAAAGCCGGTGCTACTGTCCTTCGAGGAGGAGCGGACCCTGCTCACAATGAGCTGGGTAAGATACCAGGATCCTCACATTCAGCGTTTGGATGGGTTGAAAGGCTTACGGCTGCAATGAATTAACAGCTTTATGGCAACATTTTCAAAAGCAAAATGATTTTGGATGTGTCTGTCAGGATGGATGAAAACGCATGCAAGTTTTCTCTGCCTTCAGTCCCGGCTAGTTGGAAATTCTGGTGTGGAAGTTATACATAGCTGCTTTCTGCTTTTGGGAAATACCACGGCCAAGGTAATAAATACTGGTGGAAATATATACCACGGTATATTGGCTTGGGTATAGCACTGCACTAACTTATGTCTACAGCTTTTTGGACTGGAGCCGGCTTGTGTTTCTGCACAAAGGAGCTAAGGTCCAGGTCAAGGTATTAAACACCTGACTCCCCCAAATGACTATCCATGGCTGAATTACAGCGGGTTTTGGGCTGCTGTTTTCCTTAGCTTCTCCTGAAGACGGAACTCGGGAGTTTTTCAAAATGGTACCACTTCTCTCTTATAAAAGACTGGTCCAGAATCTGCACCGTATTCCCTCTAAACTCCTGCAGTAGTCCTTGGACAAGGAGAAAGCTATTCCCAACCTTTTATCTTGGCTGTGTGGCCTGGGACCTATTTGAATTTTACTCATCCATTCTATTCATTAAGTCTGCACTGGGGTGAAAGTCTTCTCTTTTAACCTCTGGGTTTCCTTACATAGTGCCCATGCCCCTCCTGGATAATGTGATGGAGCGGTGCACGCTAAGAAAATCTGCTCATTTGTAAAGCCAGTCATTAATAAGAAGCAAGATGGCTTTACCACAGGGATGCCAGCATTACTTGGCTGACAATGTCCCTTACGATCCTGGAGAGATTTTAATGGATTGAACAGGTTGATGTTGTCATTTTCAATTTGCCGAACCATCTGACAGTGTTCCCAGCAATTAGCACGTACAAAATATGGAAATATGTTACCTTTTACATTAAAAAAAGAATATAGGAAGCTGCCTGGTCTCTGGAGTTGTATAACAACTTGTTATTCTGAAGTGCTTGCTTTGACTTTAAGTAGATTTCAGTACAGCACAGTCACCCTAACCTTGGGATAAATTTAGCTGTCGCCTGAGTCAGTAGAGGGGTTTGGGATCATTAAAAGCCAATCAGGAATTAGCGCGTTCCTCCTGCGGTCGGGGCTGCGGCATGTGGCAGTTGCGCTCGTGCAGCCCAGCGGTGGGCAGCGCTGGCAGACATGAGGAGACGGGGGGCATGGGTTGATCGCTGCCGAGACCCCCGTGCACAGTGCCCATCGCATCACCTCCTCCACCTTTGCGACTCCCACCCCACTGTTACACAGCAAAGCACGGGAGGGAGCAAAGTGACTCACCCAAGGTCACACAGAGGGACTGACCCAAACTACGGTCACCTTGTCCCCAGGCTCCTGCAGCGTAGCCGAGAGAGAAGAGGAAAACCAGGACAAATTAACACTCATGAATCAGGAGGTGCTGCAAAAGAGGTCACTCGCCCTGGCTTACTGGGATGAAAAGGTTGCTTTTGTTTCTGGAGTGGACATGAGACCATGAAATGCAGCTGTCAGCTAAGGAGAGACTGAAAGGAACATCTAACGTCAAAAACCTGAAGGCAGCAGACATATTTTTTAATGCAATGGCAGCTGCAGTCATTTTAGACCCTCCACATCTTATATTAAAAAGAAATACATCTTCTTGGCTCCTGACAGCAGGGCTGTTGCTTGCACTGCCTGTGACATGGGGTGACCATCTCGGAGGGGAGGGGAGGGGAGGGGAGGGGAGGTTGAAGAGGCATCTGAGTCCTCTGAGAAGCCAAGAGTTTCACAGTGAATTTATAGGACAAAGGGGCAGGAGGATCCACTTATGAGATGCAGGGTTCAGCCCCAGGTGTTTCCTTCCCGACCCTCAGTGAGCATCTCGCGCAGCCGTGTGTTGTGGGATGCACCTGGGATTTCGGGCACATCCTCTCCTTCCACCCTGCTTTTTTCTTTGCCACACCAGCTGAGGAGGAGAAGGGATTTGGGGAGTAACAGGAGACTCATTCAGAGTGCATGTGGCTTTTGTGGGAACTGCAGACTGAAATCTTCCTTTAAATAAAGCAGCCAGGTCGGGCTCGGTGACGTATCCCCACCTAGGATGAAGGCAGGAGTAAGACCTTCTCTTGCAAACCCCTGTCAGCAGGGAAGTGACTCCTATTTTTCACTGCGTAGCAAGATGATGAATAATGGCTCAGGTTTTGCTACCTGTGGTAAGGCAGGTCCTGTAACCTCTGAGGTCGAAGCTGCGCTTGGCAGGCTGCATCCGTCTTGGTGCTGAGAGCAATACTCAGAAACCACCAGCCAAATACCTCTTCCCCTGGCTATGCATAGCCAGTCTGGCTTGCAACCAGGAGAGGGGGGCAGAAAGGGCAGAGGGGAGACCCAAAACTGGTACCTGACCTCCAAAGGAGGATTCAGAAGTGCTCTGGTGGCTGCAGCTTTCCACGCTTCAGATTTATGTATTTCTAACCTCCGGGGACTCCTCCAGGACCTTGGTGCAACCACTCATTGCTCACAGGAAAAGACGGGCGTAGCCAGAAGGGCAGCGTTGCGGCAGCCAAACATTTGAGCCTTCGAGCATCAGCCTCGAAATAAAAGTCTTTTCCTCAAGCATCCAAACCCCAAGCCAGAAGTGTAGGAAGCTTTTTGTTTCTTTGCAGGTTTTCATGCTGTTTTTCCTAGAGACAGTTTTGAGAAAGACTGTCAGAATATCTTCAACAAAATACTAAAGAAACACACTGGGAACTGCGAAAGCTCTGATTTGAATATAAATATGAGCTGACAAGCTGCTTCATGTGGTATCATTAAACTTCACAGTTAGAATTTTTTTGAAAACCAAATTATCATGTGAAAATATGCCTGTAATGTTAAACTTGAGATGAAAACTGCTTATTTTTGTGTTTAGTGTAATAACTAGTAGAAGGAAAAGTTTCTGTGATCTAATGTTTGATAGGGTTTTGATTTATTTTTACATTTATAGCAACTTAATTATGAATAATATTCATGATGCTGCGAACACATGGGGGTTATAAAATTGAGGAAAACCAGGATGATTTTAAGATTATGTTATACTCTGAGGTTTAAAACAAAAGTTGAAGGCACACTCTAACCTAGCTGTCAGTCAGGAGGCAGCTGAGCTTGCGTTAGGGCATCCCGAGCAAGAGGGAACGGCTTGCACCCGGGTCAGCTACTGCTGATGCACAAGTATCCCTACATTTCAATAAGAAAAGGGACTTTGAGAGTTTTCCGGGGCAGAGGGACCTCGGTGACCGCTGGATGTCACTGTTAAGTCACACAAACGCCCCGGGCAGCCCCGACAGTGCCCCTGCCCCGGACTTTCTGCTCCCCTCGCCCCCCAGGCTGGCGGGGGGCTCAGCCTGCGCGGGCTCAGCAGCAGCAAGGACTGCTCCTGGTTTGGGGACCAAAAAAACCTGCTCTTCTTTTGTTGTTGTCTTCTCGTTGGTTTTAAGGGTTATGCAAAGTTCAAAGTGCTGAGGCAAAGCTATTCAAAGGCAAGGTGAAATTTAGGACAGCAGGAAAACAAAGCGAGATTTGGCTTTATCCTTTCTTTCAAACAAATCTCTGTAGCCAAATCACCGTAGCAGAGCAATGCCTAGGACGCGGGGTTTGTTTGGATACACAAGGTGTGGGGATTTGTAGGCAACTTGATTTTGCTGTTATTAATGCCACAGGAGTGAAAAAGAAAAGCGCTGTAATTCATTCGCACAAACAAACGGGCTTAATACTAAATCGGAGCAATGAATCCTGTTGCGACCTGGGTACAGTCTTCAGGACTTTTCTTCCCCAGTGTGTGGATATGTGGATAAGTTCCTTCCATATCTTAAACACACACAATATTAATCAGATTTTTAGGTAGTATTCTCCTAAAGGAGGATATAAATGCTTTTCTCCAGGTGTGTCCTATTTCTCTTCATTCACAGCTTTGACAACGTCTCTTTTCTGTGCAAACTTTGGACAGTGTGCACTTCTCTGTATTTTTAATGCCAAAGCTATGGAAAATGGGCTCATGTTATCAAAGCCTCACTCCAGAGCAGGCCTGCTTGCCTGGCAATTTTTACTAGAAAGTGGCCTGTTTTTTTCTTAATGTGCCATCACAAAAATTTCCTTTGAAAGAAGGCCTGTTCTTGAATTCATGATGGGCTGTGACAAACTGTGAATTTCAAACAGTTCCACATTTCATTGCAAAAATTTCTTGCTTCTCTTCACATGAGCAAGTCAGCACTGGTGTTTGCTCCAGCCCCATTATAACTCCCCGTCGGTGCTGTGGGGCTGGTTCCTGTGCCGTTCCCACCGGTGCCGACCCAGGGGAGCTCCCCTGACGGCAGGGGCTTCGCCGCCATATAGCCAAGTTCAGCCTCCAACCCATCTTGCTTTAAAATTCCTCTGCCTGGTGACACCTTGATGGCTGAGGGCTGGTTCCGGCTATCTATCGAGGTCAATCACTGATGCCTTGTAATGTTTACCTCTTGCTTAATGCCCCACAAGGATATTCAGAGGTAATTTAGGGCGGTAGGGGCTGGGATTGGAGCCACTGAAAGGACAAGGGTTTCTCTTACCTTTGGATAGCATCTTTGTGACAGCTCTCTGTCATTGTATACTAGTTAGTACAGGGGGGTAATGACTAGCTGTGGACCATAGGTGCCATCTCAGAACACACATACTATAATTTAATCCTTTTGGGACCAGACTTAAAGTGCTCAATCTTTTATGATGAACAAGGTCACGGTTTCTTTTTCTTTTTTTCCCCCAACACCAGTTTCCCATGACCTCAGCTGCGTCACAAAATCCCAGGAACAGAGGTGGCACCAAGCGCTCATCCTACCACAACAGCTTTGCAGAGGCTGCAGAATCCCTTGTAAAACAGCCCCTTCCTCCCGAAGCACAAGGTGTCGATAAGATAAACCTTTTCCGGGGACTGACTTACCCCTTCCTTTGAACTGTGAGTCCAAATGCACTTCACTTATTCCCTTCGTTTCATGGTTCCCAAATCAAAATTCTCACTTTTGTCTATTTGCCTTGATTGGTGTCAGCTGTAATAAAACATCGCTGTGCTTCAGCCTAAGGAGAACTTAGCAAGGTGTTTGAGGCTAACCAAAGTGTTTCATTCTCCCCAACGGCTGTCAGCTAAAGTAATGACAAAATAGATCTCCAGAAAGGAGAAAACAGTCTCAAGCCCTGAAATATGTTTTGAGTGTATGTATAAAATCACAAGGTACGAGGAGGACTTAGATTGCAGCTCATCTTGCTGTCATCTCACCAATTTCTTTTATCGCCAAGGCTCCTTCCCGCTGCCCTGATTCTGCTCCCCTGGTCGTTCCAGGCTTTTCCTTCTTCCTTTGATCTCTGACATTGCCATGAACAGTTCAGTCCATCATGCCGAGGAAAAAAAGTAAAATAATCTCGTGCTATTCAGGCATTGAAAGCAGCAGAGTTACCAAGGTACTGAGAAACGGCTCATTTTAAGTGTAGGGTACGAGTATCTGATCCGGTACTTTTTTCAGATTTGTGTGAGAAACTGGGGAGACATCAGCTGGAGTAATTGTTTCTGACTTCATCTGAATTTCACTCCATTAAACCAAACTGAATGCGAGATGAACTGGGGAGTGAGCTAATTGCACAGGCTAGGCTGCCTTGAAAACCGGGACGAGGTGGGAAAGCAGGGTGGTTTGCTTGGGAGACACCAGGCAGGGAGCAGGCAAAGCCCCGTGCTCCGTGGGGTCAGAGGAACCGGCAGTCACACCAGGAGAGCCAAGTGGAAGGAGCGGTTTCCTGGTAAAAGAGCCGGCGTACACGGTAAGCAAGGGTGTCAAAACTTCCCAACAGATGAAGAGGAGGTGGAGAACAGAAATAGCACTGTGTTTATAAATGACTGGAAGCTGCATCGTGATGAGAAAGGAGAAGACATAGGTAGTCGTGGTCACTAGCATGAGATATTCAAGACAAAGGCCAGGTCCCCCCATATAGAGAAAATAATGGAAGAACAGAAAAGCACCATCAATGGGAACCAGGCTGTCGTGGTTTAACCTCAGCTGGCAACTAAGCACCACCCAGCCGCTCGCTCAGTCCCCCTGCCCCGGTGGGATGGGGGAGAGAATCAGAAGAGTAAAAGTGAGAAAACTCATGGTTGAGATAAGAACAGCTTAATAATTGAAATAAAATAAAGTAAAATAGTAGTAATAACAACAACAACAACAGAAGAATATACAAAGCAAGTGATGCATGATGCAATTGCTCACCACCCGCTGACTGATGCCCAGCCAGTTCCTGAGCAGCAATTGCCGCCCCCCCCGGACAACTCCCCCCAGTTTATATACTGAGCATGACGTCATATGGTACGGAATGTCCCTCTGGCCAGTTGGGGTCAGCTGTCCTGGCTGTGCCCCCTCCCAGCTTCTTGTGCACCTCCTCGCTGGCAGCGTATGGGAAGCTGAAAAGTCCTTGACTGGTGTAAGCACTGCTTAGCAACAACTAAAACATCAGTGTGTTATCAACATTATTCGCATGCTAAATCCAAAACACAGCACTGTACCAGCTACTAGGAAGAAAATTAACTCTATCCCAGCTGAAGCCGGGACAAAAGATATTCAGAAGAGCCCAGTGACGGTGAAACATAAGCAAATCAAACTGAGAAAGGGTAAAAACACAAAAGTAGGAGAGATCAGAGCAATCATCCAGTCCAGCTTGCCCCCACTGCAGATGATCGTGAGCTCAATGTTTGATTCAGAAGAGTCCACACAACATATACCCTGTACCTCCAGCTGTGAGTTCCCCCTTACCATGTAACACATGCAGCCTTGCAGTGAAAGATGAAAAGACACAACTGTAAAGTACCACAGAAAGGGCAGGAAAAAATCACTTGTCTGGATGCTAAGACTATGCAACATCAGAAAGAGATTGCACTGTTTTCTTAAGGAGTAGGCAAGAAAATAAACCAGAACAAAATCTTGCCACCCTGGTCTGGGGGGCAACTTTCCTCTTGGCTCCAAATCTAGCACTCAGCTTGCTCCTGAGTGCCCAAAGACACACCTCACCAAGGACCAGCTCACCCATCACCTTTACTGAATGCAAACACTAAGGAAAGATAAAAGTATCCTTCAAGGGAGGATTTCGTAGACCAGTATAATTCAAAGTAAAGGGGCTACAAAGCTGACTCTGGGGTGCCAAGATGAAAGTTGCTGAGAGTGTTAGAAGCATTCAGCATGGGAATAACATAGTGAAAGACAACCTAATAGTAGTAATTTTTATGAAGATCGCAGATTAACAGCGGAGAGGAAATCAGATGCTGGAGTCTGCATAGATGGGGACTATTCAGAGGTCATGCTGCTGCTGTAAAGGTTTGGGGAGGGACCTGCTGCCAGGTAGGTTTGTGCTTGTTACCCCTGGAAAAGCTGTGGATCCTTTAAGCACTCGAATGCTTTCAGACATATAATGTTTGGATTAGGATCCACTTGAAGGTGCAGAGTGCACACTTGCTGAGTTCAAAACCCACAGAGATTTGCTGGTGCTTATTATAAGGTAAGAAGAAAAGAGGGTATGTCCTTATCGCTCAATCAGTTACAACAGGTAGAAGATAAGAGGAGATTCTGAATGGGGAAATGAAAATTATTATTATCTGGACAAAACCATTCCTCCCCAAATGATAGTAATGGGGATAAGATATGTAGGGCTGCCAGCAGGAGGAAAGCAGACCTTGATTTTGCATTAGGAGGTGGCAGGGGGGCAGCATATGGAAAACATGACACCGCGGGGCCGGGTGTTAAGGATCCCTCCTGGCGCGATGCTGCGCCACCTGCGAGGCTCCCGGCACTTGGTCCTGCTCGTTAGCGGCGGACGGACTGGAGGGAGCTCCCAGCAGAGCTGCTGCGCTGCGCTGATTAGGGGGCAGGAGAGATTGATTTATGATGAATGAATAAATAGGTAAGATTAAAGCGTGGCTAAATGGCAAGGAAGGGGGAAGAGTCTAGAAGTATTTGAAGGGTGTTAACAGAGAGAAGGGATAAATTAAGGCGGAACAAGGGGTTTTAGCTATGAGCAACAGGATGAAATTAAAACGGAATATTCAGATTTTATATACGTGGGCTTATCTAAATAAGGGGGCAGCCCAGAATAGCTGCTCCTTAGTCGGTCCCTGGAGGATACCTTGTGCTGCACAGACTGCTTTGAGCACTCTGGATGTGACACTAGCCATGTGAAATAAGAGGCATTCCTACAGAATCGACAGTGCCCTTCACACTCACTTCAGCTTACTCCTCACTAGCCTCCCCATGTAGACAACAAGTATTTATCAGTGTAACTTTCTTTTTTCAGTAGTGAGATTTAAGCCTGCAAAATAACCCCCTCATTGGACAGGCAGAAGGAGCCACAGTACTTGGCAGATGTGAAAACAAGTCGGACAACAGAGAAAGGGATTTAAGCAGGAGATCCTAAGGAAGGTTGGCTCCTGGCGTGGCAGCCCCAGATTTATCACCCTGGAGCAGACCATCCCCCAGAGCAGCCTCGTGCCCGCATGCGTGTGGCCACTGCCTACACAACTGCCCACCAGGCTGGGAAGCTGCCCCAGGAGAAGTTCGTGGCATTTCCCCCGGCATTCTTCTACCCAGGTGAGGTCTTCCCATGAGAGGACAATACACTTTTACAGGAGTTGCAGAGAACAATCTTGTTATGAATACATGGACTTAACTCCAACTCATCCATCTTAATAGGACTTATATCATTTTCCTTGATGGTTCTGATTTTCTATCCCATTAATAATAAAAAAGCTTCTCTGCTTATATATAATGCAATTCAACAGTAAGTCTCAAAGGAGGATCAAGATCACTTTGGCTTTCCATCAATTTGATACTGATACCTCTCCAGTTAAATAACTCAAGTGCGAGAACAATGAAAGGGACCGGAGATTCATCCCGGCACACACAGCTTTGAACCTGAATTTCTCTGAAGAGAACAGGAGTCTTCCGACCGATGTCGTTAGACTTTGCATCACCTCCCGAAGGGCATATCGGGGAGATTAAAGCCTCTGTTTTCACCTGATGTAAATCAGTTTGCCACAGTGACTTCAGTGGAGTGAAGCTGATCTTGACTACCTGAGAATTGAGCCCAGAAAAATACCACATGAAGGGTCTGTGATCATTTTTCTGATGCACACGTGGTGTCTGGAAAAGGGCTTGTTAGTCAGTGTTTGCCGAATGGAATACTTCATGACAGCACTAATTAAAATAAATGAAACTTGACTTTTCAAGATGACGGTTTTTTATAGCAAAGTACAGTAGTTTGGAAACATCTTTAATTTAATTGCAAAATACTTTCTCTGGTTATTTACTTAAAATTGTCTCCCATTGCAGAGCTGCAGCAGTATTTCCAGATGCACACTCTTGATTTCGACATTTTACATTACATTATCAAGTTAATCTACCCAAATCATTAACCCCCAGCAGGAAAGATTTTTAATTATGTAGATTCACAAAGTGTTTTTCAAGAACTGTTTTATTTCTATGAGTTCAACCATAACATACTGTGGGGAGAGGGAGGGCACTGTCCTACACTTGATTTCATGAACCAGCATCTTGTAAGAGGCTTCCAAACGTGCAGCAAGTTTCAGCAAATATATCTTATCCACAACAGAAAACAGCTAAAGCCCTGGAGAATCCCTGCCCTCCTGGAAAGGAGTACTGATGGGCGCTTCAGCAAGCAGGAGGGTAATTTAGATGAATCTGAGCCTGGTTTTTCCCTCTAACATAAGTCAGTTTTATTTCAGTGTATCTCAGTTCTGATTTACATCTCAGGATGTGGTATCTGAATCAGGCTGAAGCTAACAAAAAAGTGGTCATGAGTCATGGTTAGTCCTGCTTTTACGTAAGTTAGAAACCACATCAAAATTGAAAACAACATCAGATCCCATTTCTTAATATCATGGGGAAAGCAAAGCTTTGGGAAGAGGATGGAGGGAGGACACTGCCTCAGCTTTTAGTAATTAGCACTATTAATAGGTGTCGGTTTGAGCCCTTACCCCGCACCTTACCTCTCTCGTATGGCCCCCCATGGTGGAAATGGCAGGGTGGGGAGCCTTGCTCAGGGTATCAGCAGGGCTCAGCTGCTCTCAGGGGTTGGAGTGGTGCTGGGAAAGGCTTCTCGCTGGGGGACAAAAACATCGGTATCATAAGCGCTGGAAAAATCAGTGAGTCACAACTGGCAGAACTCCATAGAATTGTGCTGATTTACTCATCCGAATCACTATCAAAAGCTGAGCAGCAGTTGAGAGGAAACAATTGCACAAAAGCGTGATGTTCTCTCTATTAATGCCATTGGTGGGGTCAGGAGCAAGGATTCATACCATCAAATGTACTGCATATACAGGACGATAAACGATGACAATAATCCTGCAGGAAGGGAAACATTGGAAGTGCCAGGGTTCGTCCTCCAAAAAAGATGATACCAAATTCTTCTGACTTGTGCAGCCAAGCCTCAAACACAAACCAGAAATGAAGCGCTTCAGAAAGCTGAGTGCATTTTAATTGAATCTGGGAGACATGTCCTGTTCCTGCAGGCTCAGAACAATGAAGACATCAAAGCACAACTGGGAGGAGCGAAGCATTTTGTGGGCAACTGACTTTACAACTTTGAGCGTGCCAGAGTACTTAAGTGATTCCTTCTATGGGAGATCATTATGTGGAAGTCCCGAAAATGTATCGGCAGCTGTCTTAGCATTTTATACAGTGTAATATGTCACGAAAGCTTATGCAAACACTCCTCTCATTTTCTGGTACCTGCCTCACTGTGCGTCTCCCCCTTCTGTCCCTGCAGAGAGGCACTCCTTCGGAAGGGAGATGGGGAAGGACTAAACAACTGATAGTTCAGAACGGATTTAACAAATCTGACTTTTTTGCAGGTACGTATGGCCAGTATGGTACAGTATAGATCACAAGTTATACCTCTGAATGCAGTGAATCAGTGCAAAACCAACAATCAGGAACTTTCCCTCTGAAAAAGCTTGCATGCTCTATATTCTGTAGTGTTCCAGCTCCATAAAAACCCAAGTTTATAAAAAGTTTATTGAAGAACTACAGCTTAGTTGCTACAGTTCATATTTCTACATTGAAGTACTGGGTGCAGTCACCAGTGGGAACCACGTAGCAGTTTTACATGTGTTTGGAAGCTTCCTCCATGGCTACTTTTATCAAAGAATGTTAATTTCAGGTTTTATTTTCTTTATTCTTGTACCTGAAGCCTATGAAATCTCTAGTCTGTCAGCCTGTGTGATGTTTCACCCAGTGTTTCACATTGCTGTATCAAAGTCACTAACAGCATCTCTATCTACTGCTACAGACATCATTATTTATTTGCCCTGTGCTGCACTCAGAAGTCCCAGGTGCAATCAGAGTTATCGTCGAGTCTGTACTTAATTTAAACGTCAGTCTAATATCAGACAAGCCACTGTACTGCCAGTATAAATATGTGCTCTCTCGTCATGGGAATGGACTTGCAACCAGCAGCCCTTCAACACGTTTCTTTCTTGGTTCACATCTTTCTTGCATTTCAAATCGGCCAGGATCTTACAAGACAAATTTGACACCACCAAGAAGAAACATGCTGACTCTGTCCTCTTCACTTCTGTTACCTGCCTGTTGCTACCCCCAGAGCTGTGGATGCTGGCTACCGCCAGCAGACATATGACTATCGAACACAGGAATGAAAGGAGGGAGAGAGAAGAACAGAACAGAACTACTTCATTGCAGGACCCGCTAAGTGCAATGGCCGAGGACGTGTTGCCTCTGTTGGGTTGTGGCAGAGGTGTGCTGAAGCATCCATGAGCTTTCCTCCTGGAAGATCTCCGGAGACAGCATAGTCTAGCCATAGCAGTATGTCATCGTATGTCTGCATATGGGAAAACAACATCTAATTTAGAGAACACAAAAAAATGCAATGCATGTAGTGGTACGAGGCAACTTTCCCTGATAGTTTGGCCTGACCCTCCTGAGGGACTTTAGGGAGATGGGTGGATGTTTTCAGGAGCTGCGTGTGTGAGCTTTACAACAGGGTCAACAGGAATGGAGAGGGATCAAGATCTCAGGAAACAAGCAGTTGCTTGGATGTGCTTTGTGTATTGCTTGACGTAAATGAGGTAAAGAGTGTGGATCTAATGGCAAAAAAAAAAAAAAAAAAGAAAAAAAGCTTGAACCCATTATACTTTTGAACTGGCATCAATCAGGAATAGCTTGGAAATCAGCAGCCCAGGTCTTCAGCTATTACCAATCTTCCTGGGGTTTAAATGAAGTTGAAAGAGCTCTGCTGGTTTACAGAAGCTGAGGATACGGCCTGATGGAGTTACACAAGCATGAATATACTGTAAGCCAAAAGTGAATTAGACCCATTATTTTTAAAAAAGCAAAGCTTGATTAAGGATGTTCAGTATAGGTTTAGAAAAAAGAGCACTGTCACGCCTCACTAACTTCGCTGTTCTGTTGAAACATGACTACCAGGGATGTATTATACTGCACTGGGATTTTCTAGAAAAACAATCAGGGAAGTGCGATTTCGGGGAGTCGGGGGAACAGCACTTTTGTCAGTGCTAATTGCAGGCATTAATAGGAGCCCTCGCACAGCTAACTGTCTGGTACCCTGCGGAAGTTGGAAGCACAAGTGCACTTCACTTTATGGGTGTAGACATACAGAGATAATTTCACTTGCAGAATGGAGAGGCAGGATTTGAGCTCGAGAGGAGATGTGCTGATCAACCCCAACATGATCAGTCAGAGGTTCAAGAGCTGCAAGAAGTGGAGGGGGGAGTTCGGAAGGCATTCTTAAGATTTAAACATAATTAATGTGGATGCCTTCAAGGCTTGGTTCTAACGTTTGTGAAATACAGAGCAAAAGCTTTATTATTTTTAAATGTATTGGATAAAACACAAAGACTAAGTTTTCAGCAGAGGTGCCTCAGCAGATGCTTAACAGTAAAACCCAATGTTGGCATTTGAAATTGGGCATGTGTTGGGAAAAAAGTTGGGTCTGGTCCCATAAAAAACCACATTAAAACTATGGCAGGTGGCAGCCTGCTGAGGCTTGGGTGTGGACCTGCCAGCAGCCACCACCACCATGTACGTGCAGGGACTCTTACAGGAGAGTCACTGGGATGGGCGGGATCAGATAAATTCAGTGAAGGTTCACTGCTAGCGCTTGTGTCACTATCAGAGAGGAGATACCAAACATGTCCTACACCAGCCCTTTACTTCAAAAGTCTTTGAGTTATTTTCTTAGTCATATCATGCATCAGAGAGCTTCACAGATCAACTTCACACCATCCAAAGTACTGTTGTGTTATCAGAGATATTTAACCAGTTGAAGTTGATTCCTTTTTTGGGTTTTTTGGGTGTTTTTCTCTTTTTTTTTTCAGTGACAGTTCCCACATTAAATATTGGACAAATGGGACCAATGTAGAATTTGACCACTGACATCAGCAGGACTTTGATTTCAGTTCCCTTTTTTTAGCAGTATAATGCAAACAGATCAAGCAGTCTTTTAGATACGGTATTTTACGTTACCACATATCCTCTTATTCTTGTTTCTATCAAATCATCTTGAATATTGAAAGATTCTCCTACGATGGAAAAGTTTATTAGAGGCCAATGCCTCATGGCACCCTTGCATCTACCTTTCCCTCTGCTGACACAGCTCCTCCGGGTACTACGTGCTCTGTCTCTCTTCATCATTTCTAGATATAGAAAACACAGCCAGAATATCACAGGTCCCCGTCTCGGGGAAGTCAAGCACTGCAGCTGCCAGGGATTTCAGCTAACACCGTGGAGCTCCTGAAAAGGCGAGCATCTTCAGGAGGGACAGATATCTTCTGCTATCCCTACTGCAATGCACCCATATTTTTTCCCTCTGTTCAGATTAACTGTCTCTGTCCCTCTGCACAACTTGTTTGCTAGAGAGAAAGTCAGAATTTAAAGGTGTTTATACTTTCCCACTCTTTCAAAGGGGGGGAAAAAAAGGCTTAATATAGCCTGAGAAACAAAGACAACAGCATGGGTAAGTAAGAAAGCACAGGTGTAATTTCTGGGCACAGTAAGAAGTCTTTTAAAAGCTCTTAAATGAGTGGTGTGTACATGTTTATCACTACTGCAGCTGACATATAACCGCGGGAGCACTGCACTACAGGGATAAAATGAGAACTTGTGGAGGGCTATTGAACACTGGGAATTTTCACGGTGAGGCAGAACAAAATTATTTAGCACTAGGGGGTTCTCTAATTTTGGTACACTGGGAAAATAAAGCAGTGCCTTTGTCCAGGACTAATATTTGCTCACCAATGGCCAAACCCATCTGCTGCCTTTCTCACATGTGACCTGGGATATGAAGGCTAGCATTTGTCACCTGGGCTGTTCAAGAAAATATGCAGAGATATTCACCCAAGACTTACTAAAGGCCTTTTCTGATTCTATTTCGGTTGCTTTGCCTGCCCAACTTCTCTTAATTGTCCCAGGGCATACGCTTTGGCATATATTTAAAAGTGTAAACAGATTTTCAAGGCTAGCTTTGAGCCTCAGGGAGCCTCCAGTATTATAAACAACTGAGCTGGTGAAACACTTGAAACGTTTGCTGTGAGAGCAGATGAAAACCCTCCTGAGATGCGAGCAGCTTCGGCCATGACAGCAAGGCCATCATGCCTTGCAGCCGGGTTTCACTGTGCTTGCTTACAAAAGGTGGTCATGCAAAGACTTTGCAGCCAAGCACGGATTTCATGGAGGACAAAGCCCCATCCAAGTGGTCCATCTGGCTAAAAGTTACGGACCCACCATGTGCATTTTGCAGCGGGTTAGGACTTTTGCCCGACGCCTTGTAGGGCTTCACCCTGCAACTGCTGAGGCTGCTGCCAGCAGTACCATTGATTTGAAAGGCCGCAGCACAGTGCCTCACAAGATGATCCCATTTTTATGGCTGAAATTACACTATCTACAGCCATTAAGTACCTTTTTCTCCTCATTAAATTTTGATCATTTTCTCTGATAAAATATGGCTTTGGAAGATTGCTGTTCCAGGTTCCAGCTTTTGCCTTCCTCCTGAGGCTAAGGTTTTAAAGGTGCGATCCTGCAAATTACTCCCCAAGTAAGGATTTTTATGCAAATAGTCCTGTTAACTTTACACAAGAAAGAGTTTGCTGGATCATGCCATTATCCCTAGGCTTACAATGGAAACACAACTGACCTTTAGCTGTAATGAGCACCAGTAAAAAAATAAGTGTGACAAAATTGCCTGGATCTTTGCAAGCTGATACAAGCTGTGCGGTGTGCCGGTAGGGGACAGATCTCTGAACAGGCTGAAGGAGTTAAGTCATTTCACGGTGTTAGATAACAGCTAATTGACAGCAGATAGAATGCATGTTGATAACCAAATGTAATTCGGCAGCTAAGAATGAAAGAGCCCAAATATCTGCTAAACCAAGCTGTATGGGAGTTATTATAGGAATGTTCCCAAAGCTTCTGCAGCTGCAGAAAAAAAAAAAAAAGAAGAAGAAAACACGATGCTGCGATGTAATACAAAAGAAAGAGGAATCAAAACAGATGGTGCAGTTGGTATGTAAGGCACCAGTGCGATTGCACCTAAAGTGTGGCATGTTGAGTGCTGCGATCGCTGCACAATGTAAATATGCAGCAAGCTGTGAGAAATGCAGCTGAGCACAAGTGTTATGACACTGTGCTTATGAGATTACAGGCAGGACAAACTACCTGGGTGAACTTGTGTATGAAAACAGGACAGAAAGATCTCTGATATTATATCAAATTAAATTCAGCTATCCAGAGGTGAAGGGCAGTGAGCCGAATGTCCTCCGGCAGGTGGGCAGGTTACCAGCACCGAAGGAAAAAGTGCAATCTGTAGGTGGGTTGTCAAACCAATGGGTCTTAGCCCAAACCTTGGCATCATTTACCTCTTAGTGCTTTCCCTCCCCTTTTAGTCCAAAAAGGCTGTGAAAAAGGCTCAGCGTAACTCAACCCATGACACTGACCAAACGTCGGCCCTGACACCCGCTAGCCACGGCTCCCTCTCCCCTTGGGTAACCAAGCATTAGCATTATTAACGCAAGCACTTGCCATCACTTTGCAGCTAAAAGAAAAACAGGTCAGCAGCGTCACCGCCACTCCACACTTCCCTTTGCTTCATTTCCACTCCGTTTCTCCTCCCTGCTTCTGCCTGCCTGTGACCCTGCTCCGTCATTCACCGAGTGCCTCTTCTTCATTTTCCTTGCGCTGCTCTCGCTCTGCCTTCCCTTCATCTCCTCTTTGTCCTTTGCCACCCCAATATACAAGTGGCTTTTTTTCTTCATTTCCTTGCTTTTACCTTTTCTCCCTGTCTTCTTTCTTTCCTTCCACTCTCTCACGGTATTTTTGATGCCTTCCCCTTGCCTCTCTTTTTATTGCCCAGCTGCATTGTCTATTGTATTACTAGCCATTATCTCCAAATATATTTTGATATATTTTCCCCTTTTTCCAGTCCAGCGTTTTGTTCCCTTTAAGGCACCAGAAAGCACTAAAGGTTAGAGAGGGAAACTGAAAAGCATTCCAGTAGTTTTCCATCAGCCTGTATATAAAGCACTTCTTTTTCCACTTGATGAGAAAGCAGTAATCAGTTTCCCTCTACATCAAGCTCTTTTACACAAAGGGGTTGCTGCAAAAAGAAACCAAATAGATTTCTAACTGGCCTCCCCCTTATCTCTGCCTTGGAGCCTGGTGAACCCACAGCCTTTTCGTTTGCTGCGGCTGCTGATGCCACGTGAAGCAGACACAAGGTTGAGGGGGATGAGCAGCATCACTGCTCGTTGGTGCAGGTGCCTGGCTAATCTTGGCAGGGCTCGTGGCTTGGGTACTGTGATTTATTTCCCACCTGAAAAACTTAAAGCCTTGGTGCGATAGCAGGGAAAGGAGATCTCTAACTTTGCAACACCTGAAATGGTGGCAAAATGGAAGATAAAGGAGGAAATGCTTCAGCACTAAAATTAAACTTCGATCTTCAGACTAAACATCACCCCGTCCCTTAGGTACCCACCCTCCTACCTGTAACCATGGGGGTCCAAAAATGGCAATATGTGTGCAGAGAATGGGTCCACTTTAAGGCGATATGGACTGAAATGGAGTTTTCAATCTGTTAAATACAATGTGCTCCCCTGCTCAGTGTTGCCTTTACCAGAAGAAATCAGAGCACCATCTGGAGACCACTTGCTGCTCCTAACATGCATGCTATCAGCTCCCTTGCCCTTCTGCATCAGCAGCCATGGACCCAGCTGGGCCAAATTTCCCCCAGCAGAGCCCTTCCCTGCACCACAGAGCCCCTGCTTTGCAGGGGCTGAGTCTGTCAGAAACACCAGATTTGCCCCAGACCAGCGTGTCCTACCGGGCCAGGACCAGAGACTGCCCTGGTATGGGTCTTCCTAGACCCTATAATAAATGGGTCAGAGGCCCAGGGCTGGCCAGTCACATGTTTCCCCTTCGCCACAAGCCATCCCACGTGGTGAGGAGGTGCGTGGGCTGCAGCGGGCCCCAGCGAGCCGGGCGCTGCATCAGTGCCGTAAGCACTTCTGCAAGTTTAGGAGGAGATGAAACAAAACGCAATCCTGAAATTCTGCCTAATAAGGCGAAGGGAAAATGAGAACATACAGCCAGAAGGTGAAAGCCCCATTATGAAAAATTTGGTTTCCTGTTTTTCTTTAAAATATAATTTCAGTCAAATGGATCTTATTTGCACAGTTGCATTTGTCATTCTGTCTCTTTTCTGCAACCACACAATACTTTTCCCTCTGATGAGGAAATATTGTAACCGCTTTTGTCTCATTCTCTACCTTTGCTACAGTTCTCTGCTTTCTTCCCCATCACCAAAAAAAAAAGAAAAAAAAGAGTCCCTCATCTAAGGCACAGTACCAGAGGTTTAACGTTGACAGTGTGCTTTGTCACTTTGGCTCTGGAAAAGGCTTACAAAAGCTTTATTAACAGGCTCATTAGCACGGCCTGATTTACTTCTGCAGACTTTACTCTTTTACTAGTTTCCAGGAGCATCAGCATCAGTTGCAGGGCTAATGAATTCACTCAGCTTTGCATGCTAATGAAGCTCCCATGACTCTCTGTGCTCTCTACTTCAAATCGATCTTTTCTGTTGCTTGAGGAATATTAATAGAAATAGAAGTAAAGGGGAGCACCAGGCATTTCAGTTGGACTTGCTGTAATCCAAGACTGCTGTGCGATTCATATTTCCTACATTACGCTGTTTCAGATCTTATTTCTTTCATGCCTTATTGACTCTAACTGTACAGGAGACATCACCTGTAGGAAATTCCTAGTATAGTGGTTGGCCAGAGACTCAGGAGACTACTTACCTGAAATCGTACTTGAGCTCTCAATAAATAGGTCAGTCACCTAAAAGTGCTTCCATGCAGCAATGCAGTTCCAGGTATTTTCCCCCAAACATATGGATTTTATTTCCCTTTGACAGACACAGAAAACCTTTTGACTTAAGTTGCCTATGCTGCCTGTGCAGTGCATCACACAAAAATGGGTGAGGAAGCTCCCTTTAACTAGACCTTAAACTCAGCCAGGGTGAGGGACCCGATCCAGGGGGGCTCTCTGGCTCCAGACGGGGGCTGCAGCCATGCAGGGAGCAGAGACATCTCTGGGGACGTGACAACAGGCTACCCGGCTTGAAGCAACCAGGGTGCCAGTACCAAGCTTATTCCTCAGCTTCTGGAAACCATTGGGAACCATCTTCCCTGAGCTATCAATTCATTGCACTGCAGCTGCCAATATATAAATTAATATATTTATATCATCCTGGAGCACAGTGATTGCCACTTCATAGGGCTGAAAAGTCAGTTTGTGCCTGAATGCCTTTTTACCAGGGACTGCTTTGTTTTGGGCTGTTGTAAGAAAAGCAAAAGGAATTTGGAAGTCCAAGGAAGGATTCAGAGCCCCAAATCCTCTGCTCTGGTAGCTCTGTAGGTTACCTACCCCATAGGATCCAACTAACAGACCCAACCAAAACAAAAAGATAAGTGATGCGCCTCTGTTAATTGGAGATGTTACTCTTTCAGCCCCTCTTTAATTTTAGCAATGATGAATGCTGGTGGATAACTGAAACCCTAGAAAGAAATCCCATTGTGCAATCTTGTTTTTACAAGAATATTTTTGGCTTCTGAAAGTGCACTTAACACATCCAAATTAATGGAAAAGAGGATTCTTCACTGAGCAGCCTCCCATGCCTGCTCTTCTTAATTTGATACAATAGCAGAGCATACATTGAGATTAAAATGCTCTTTTGGATGCTCAATTGCAAGAAATCATTCAGCAAAAAACAGGGCACCATTTTCACAATATCTCTTACGAGTGAGGATAAATGAAGCAGCTCCATTTTGCTTGCTGCAAAAATAACACAATCCCTACATACTTTTTGTTTTTCCCTTTTTTTTTTTTTTCCCAAACAGAAGTAAAGAAAATTAAATAAAATGAAAAGCAAGCTGTGGACTAATTATCCTTTTCTAAATGACTTCATATTGTAAAATAGCCTATTGAATGCATAATGAACATCATTACCACCAACTGCTTGCAAGTGGAGGAAAGCAGAGCGGTCATCTCATCATTATCAGCACTTGTTTCGTGAGTGATGCAGAGTGCCAAGGTGAAGCGGATGCTTCGTGCCTCGGCCGCTGAAAAAGCAAGCCAAGCTGACAGCCTCCAACTTTTATTTACATTCAGTAACACCTCACCCTGCCTCCAATTCAAATTCCTCGCTGTCTGCTAATGAGCTTTGAGGGCCTCAGATGCTGGTTGCAGCACGGACACGTGCTTTGGGGATTGGCAGGTCTTCCACCAGCTTCCCAGCAGCGAGAAGGAAGCCAAGGGCTGGGCTGTATCTTCTGCTGTGGGAGGTTTGAAGGGAAATGTGCATTAGGGCACTCACCAGGGTGGAGGTGAGGATTCCCACCCATGACCTGGTGAGCATTTTTTAGTATTTATAGCCGCTGTTCCCTGCAAAATGGAACGATTTCCCAGGACAGGCTGGAGAAGCCCAGCCTAAAGCCCTTTTCTCCTCCCAAGCCCCAAACCGGGCAGCTCCCACAGGCTGTGAGTGACCATCCCCACTTTCAGTGAGACCCCCCTCTGCCCGACACGCACGTGCTGCTGCCCCGACACGCACGTGCTGCTGCCCCTGACCTCGCTGCAGACCTGGAGGGTGCTGCAGACAAAATTCCCATTTCTCCTCCCTTCCCATCTTTCCAGCCAAATGGAAACGAATGCCAGGCACGAAGCATGCGGATTACACTTTCACAGAGATGAAAATACTCAGAGAGATTAAAATACTCCTCCTAAGTTAGGAATGCTCCTAATTCGTATGCGCTGGATAGTTTCCCTGCTTTCAAGCGTTTGCAAGTCCCGGTTGCACTGCCCTCGCAGGTGCTGTGCAACAGAGGTGCATGGCCACGAGGGACGGCCGCTCCTGTTTTCTTCCTTTCAGTCTCACCCTCGATTTAGCAAATCTGTTTTATGCTCTAAGGCTAAGAGGTCATTTGTAACAGTTTGGCCTGGATCACCCAGAATGAAAACATCCAATCAAGCCCTAATTGTGACAAATTATATTAGTCTGTATTTGTGCAACTTGCATTGCAGCAACTTAATTCAGGCTGTGCTTAGGTCATGGAAACCAGGCGAGGCTAAAGAGGTCCCTTCCACATGCAGGGAGGTGCGTGGAGGAGGCCTGAGCTTCCCTGCTGGCTCCATCTCGCTCCACCTCCCTGGCTCGACCATGAGCATGCTCTCATCCCAAAGCGCTCATGTGCTGTCAACTAGACACTGCCTAAGGTTTTTGAAAAGTTAAGCAGGTTAGTCCCACTCCATGTTCAATGCTGGCTGAAAGTCCTCAGAAGAAAGAACATCTGGCCTGTGATACAGAAAAATGTTAAAATAGGTGCAAGAAAGAGGAACGTGATGGGGTTGCGTATCATAGCCCCACTATTCCCTGTCCCTATAAGGAAGCTTCACTGGACCTTCAAATGCTTCTCTCTAGCCCAAGATGTGACAGTGAAGCTAAAAAAAAAAAAAAAAGGAAAGAAATCCTAAAATTAATTTTCCTACATGACATATTTTAAAGGGCACTGTCAATTGGCTTTATAATTACATTTCTAAATCACTGGGAGATTACACTGAAGGGTGAACTTTACAAAACCTGAATATTTTTATTTTTTTAAAATTGAAAACCTTTTTGGGGATTTAAATACAATCCTTTGGTGCTGTAACCCCATGTAACAGCAACAGCAAGGAAATGGCTAGAATATGCTACCCTTCCTGCTGCTCATTTGTACCTCTGATTTCCCACTGAGGCCACTAAACCTTGTGGGATTCAGCGGCTCCTTCTCTAGGGATGAGTAGCATGGTTAATCACAAGTGCTCAGGTCTCCCCAAAATTATGACACTGCTCTCATTCCTCAGGATAGTGAGAAAAGGCTTGAAGTGTTAATGTTTGAGGCAAGAGGTTTATTTTGCTATGTGGCTTTTGAGCCTCCCAGATATCCCCCTTCATGCCTTCAGGCTTTTCTCTGCAATGAGGAAAGCTCAAAGTATCTTAACTGAGAGCTGAGCTTATCAAATTGCTCCAGCTCTGAGAGAGAAACTGGGTGTCAAGAGACTCAGCAGAGATATCTCCAGGTCTGCCTTTGGGGAAAAATTTGTTCTGGAAACATTGAAATGAGCCAAAGGGATGAGATCCTGCATGGGTGGGCACTTTCCTAGTGCCCCCAGATTTTCCACCTTGTTTCTCATGCCTTGTGAAAATACAGCAAATCTTGGCTAAATTTGTGCCCTAGCTATTCAGGGGACACTCGGGAGAAGTATCCGGGTTAAACAGAGATGTGATTTAAAAGTGCCCTGGCTAAACCACATGAAATTTTAACATCACTGCTCTACGCTGAAATCAGGCTGATTTCACCTGAGCTTCCTTCGCTGCAAGGTGAAATGCAGTTTAACTAGTTAACTTTCCCATGTGAGCAAACTCACTGCCTAGTCTTAACAAGGCAGAAAAATAAAAGCACAAAGCACCTTGACTTTGTAGTGGTCGGGCTTGCCAAATGCACGTAGGAAGTGGTGGAACTCCCCATGCTCATCCACTGCAGGAATCTATATTAGGTTTTTCAAAGTCTTACAAGCACAATAAGCTAATGCAGTCTCTCAGCGCAGGTAAGATTTATTTCTCTCTTTCTCTAATATATATGGACCCAGATTCTCTTGGCTTGTATAATCCGATGTCTTACATGGATTTACACCAGATATTGGCATTTGATCTATGACTGGTCTTGGTCTTTTGGCTCCAGTTTGAGTGAAAGAATAAAGTTCAGCGGACAATTAATAGAGAAAAACTAGTCTTACATATATTGAAGACAACAAAATTGCAGTCTGATATCAGATAGTCATCTAAATAAATAACCTTGAGAAAACCAATTACTTACATACGGGGAAGCTATTGGCAGAGGTGTGAGTACACTCCTGCTGCGTCAGACCAAAAAGCCAATATTTACGTATAAAATGGATATCTGGTTACTGAAACAGCATAGCAATTCACTGATTGTAATTAAAAAAATAGCATTCAAACGCAGGATAATCTTCAGGTAATCAAAAGCTGTGTCAGTAGCAAGTGCTAGTAACGAGCCCTGCCTTTGCTGGACGGCTACCAAAGGTAACACAAAGCTCTGACCGCTGAAGATGGGAGGTGACAGAGTGATGACTGTGTAAACAGCACATTTAAATAAACTTACAGGTTACATTGAAAATTTAGGTTTCATGGCTCTGAAGAGACAAAGAGCATCAAATGATTTTGGTTCTAATGTGAGGACGTTGGTGATTTTAACAGCATTTGGTCTAGTGAAACAAGATAAGGCCTGAAATAATAAGCAGAAATTCAAAGATTTATCTAAATATGTTTGGCAGTTCCCCCACCCTTTGCCTCGCAATATGTATATACCACGATTGAGACTATCCCCTACAAATTACCACCCTCCATGGGATTCTCATGTTAAATTATTTCAAATAAGCAAGGCCAAATGCTCTCAACTTAGCCAGAGATAATCAACTAATGTAAAGCAATTTCCAACAGTTCTATTTTTCTGCTTCAGGCTCTTAAAAAAACCCAGACACATACACACAGAAAATTGGGGTGGAAAGAAATAAAAAATGTCATCTATTGCTTGCCGGTGCTGGACCAGCTATCATGTGTGTTCCTAAATATTGAAGTTAGCGGTGCTGGATACAAAGCCCAAGCCATCCTCTCTAAGTCAACAGCAGCAAGATGGGGCTCAAAGCCCCCTGTACTTGACATTGCTATGGAGACTATGTGGATGAGATCTTTCTCATTAGTCGGGCCATCCATCTCCCAGTATAAAGCTGCAGGAATTAGTTTCACTTCCAGGGCTTTTTAATTACGCTCAAATACAAGTGCACCAGTCGGACAAAGAAGTTGCATTACCTCCGAAATTTCACATCACGACAGTCTCTCCTTAAGGCATTATGTTTGCTGTTTGCATTGACTTTCAATTTACAGTAGCCATTTCTTGTTGTAGCATAACACAACAAATTTCACTGTACATTCAGAAACTCAATGCAATAGAGATGAAATTTCATAATTTACATAATCACGTTCTGAGCAGAAAGTTCTGATTTTAGACATACCCCTGAAATAGAACAGGGTTTTCTCTTTCCTTGTGTTTTGTAAGATATGACCCATCATTTTTTAAATAATTGTGCAATTCTGCCTTGCTATTGCCAGTATGCCCCATTATCAGTCAAACTAATAGGCCTGGAGAATGAAACCCCCAAAAGAAATCCTCTAAATTAGTGAAATAAATACAGTTAATGATGATAATTAAGTCACTGGGGATAATTGAGAGATTATCCAATTACTATCTATAATTCTTTTTCTTGCAAATAAGAGTGTGTAAAGCTAATCCATTCTAATAATAATAATAATAATAATAATAATAATAATAATAATAATAATATGTGGGAAAAAAGCACAAAAAGCTCCCAACCCAGGAATTATTAGATTTCCTTATGACTGGAGGTATTTTGCCAGTTTAATTGCCTAATTTGAGGGTTTTCTAGTCTGGAATAATTTTCTAGGCAGCTATTGCAACACCGGGCTCTCGAGGAGGTAGAGAGATTCTGGTTCAGGACTGAATTCTCTGCTACAGGTCCTGAGGAAACCCTGCTGTCCCCTGGACCCGGACTAAGACGGGTGCAGGTACTCCTAGCAAAGGTCTTAGAGTAACTACAGGTGAACTACTTAAAAATAAGAGGAGATGGGTTCAATCTAGAGTTCCTGAATTCTGACAGTAAATTTAGGGCAAGATTTTAACAGGCATACCAGACAGAAGCATTATGCCAGCAGGCTCTGCTGTACAAAAAGACCCCCAAATTCCTCCGAATCGCCCAGAGATACCTTTTTGTGGTTGATTTTGCAGACATTCACTGCCATGGGGTCACGTTGTCACTGTGCTAAGGAGCGGTGGTTGACCAGGTCAGGTGCTAATGGGAGGTTTTGGTCCCAAATATTTCTCAGTCTGAGACAGCCTATGTCACGGTGGCTAAAGTTTTCTAATTTAGCAAGTGGGTTAGGGACATGAGCCAAAACCCAGGAAGACACAACAATACATTGGGTAAGTGTCTATGTTCAGGCATAAGCACCGTTTTTGGGGAGGTCGCTACATTTTTGTTCTCACTTCTGTTGTAAGTATTTGTAGGGCCCTGTTTGGCACAGGTGATTTAAGGAGATCTAAATATGGCCCCCAGCAAGTCAATTAAGGATGTGTTTAATTTTAACATGTGCATAGTTCCTTTGGATCTCATCCATGGAAATCAATGGCGAGGCTGCTGATGGTTTGATTGGCTTCGGATCAGAGCCAGCAATTTTGATTGTAGAGATCAAATGCCTAAAATTAAGCATATGACTAATGCTTCACTGGATTAGGGAATCAATTAATGGAAGTGGGGTGCTTGTTATAAGATTTCCATTAATTTTCATGCAGATTTTTTTTCTAAACACAAACTGCATATTCATTGCCCTTGAATGTATCTAGGTAACTTGGAAAAAAAAGAAGAGGGTTAATATAACCAGAATCTTCTAATGAAGCTATTGCAAGGAGTATGTCATTCTGTACAGGAAATTAAATCTTTGCATTGAAAGACCTCATGCCAAGACCTCATACCAAAAAGGTAAGTACCAGAAAGCTGTTCCAATCGTATTTATGCCAAAAACTCTTCAGAGCAATCTGGGTTTGACAGAGCTGGAAGGCGATTGCCTTCACAAGCAAATCAAAAGGATCAGAAATGATGTAGCAATGTGCAACCCCTTCTCCGCACATCTTTTCTCATCTTTGAGTAGCTGCTGGAGAGGAAAGCATCCCTCAGCAGTTCAACCCTGCCTTGACACAGACCTCTACAAGAGCATCCCCATTCCCACCCCTGTTCAGTCCTACCAGCCCAGTAAAACTCCATTTCAGGCTCAAGGCTCCCTACGCACTCAGGAAAAAATCCCCAAAGTCAGGTGCTGGCAGGGGTAAACGCGCTCTGCCAAGGCCCAAAAGCTGCTATAGGAAGGGATGGCTCCTAGGGAACGTCTCAGCCTACCCAGCTAGCTCAGGCCTTGACAGGCCACACTTTATAGCAGTATGTTTTTATTTCCTTGGCCACAAAGGGAGCCATGGGCAGCTAGCTCAGCTCTGGAGAAATTCCACTCCTGATGGTCCCCAGACGCCAGCCTGGAGCCGTGGACAGGGAGCTGCCTTTGGCCAACAGAGCCAGTGCATGTGTCCATGTGCATGCAGACGGCTGTAACGTCAGAGCACCATATTAAGCCACAAAATGTTTCTAAAAATATTGTTTCACCCTTGGGTGAACAAAGCATGCTTTTATTTGAGAGACAGCGCAGGCTGTAAATTATGTTTTAATTGAGAAATTGCAAATGCCAGCTTTTGCGCTTTTTTTTTTGTTTTTATTTTGTTACTAAAAAGGCCTGATTGTTAGCGGGATAGCTTTGAGCGAAGCTCCCTGCGATGAGCCCACTCTCGTTTTTGCAGACTTTCCCTCCTTCCTTCTGGCTTTGCTTGCCTGGATTCTCCTCTTCCTTCCTAATAAAGATGTCTCCAGGCCCGTGAGCATTCCCAGGCCTTGCTCACTCGCAGCTTGGCAATCTACCCCTGCTGGCTGAGAGCAGGTGGTCTGGCTCTCCCTTTGCCCTGCTGCCCCTTCCCTCCTTGCCGTTAGGCAGGTGCAAGAGAGGCTGACAGTCTGCTGAGACCCAGCCTTGTCACCCGGGGGTGGAAATCAGAAAAAAAGGCTCTGTTGAGAGCCTCGGCATGAAGTGTTTTTTGCTGTGCAATCTGTGAGCATGATTTGCCCCTCCCCAGAGTAGCTGGCAGCGTTGCATCCATCGAGGGGCTCAGAGGAGCATCTCTCAGGTTCGACACCTGACCACTGCCATCCATTTGGGCCCTGGTGTGGTGCAGATGTTCTTTCTCCTCCACCCTAAAATACCAGTCCTGGAAAGTTGCAGTGGCAGCTGGGAGCACAAGGAACATCTTAAGACTCTGTGCATCTTCAAGGTCTTTGCACTATCCTCATTTCTTACATGTCACCGTTGTACCCCAAAGGCACACCATTCATCTAAGACTTGGCAGGAATGTGAGATCCTGTAGGATCTCTCTTTTTGCTGCTCATGAAAAAAGCCAATAGTTTGTAGCCCAAGCAGAAAGCATCCTGATTTCTGGAGTCTCATATGTCTCCGCTTGCTGGGAAGCTTCCCTTTAGGAAGGGGAGCGGAGCACAACCTCATTCTTCAGGGCAGTCGATGAGCCGTCATGCACAGGAGTTGGACGTGGCCAGACAGGAGGTGAGAGCAGGAAAGAGAGAGAAGGATGGAGCCAGCTGTACTAAATCACTGCTTCTCGTAGGCAGCTTTTGCTGGCAGGGCTCCGAGAGAGCCCAGGCTGGAGGCGCAGTGCTGCGCCCCCCCGCTGGGAGATGCAATGGGAGCATGAAGCACTTCCAGCTGGGAACTCAAAACCGCAATTGCAAATTGCACCCTCGGTGCTCAGGGGTGTGAGTCAAGCCCATTAGCCAGCTAATCCTCACAACAGGCTTTTGTGAGGCTACTATTTTGTTCTGGGGAAATGTATGATCTACTGATTACACAGTATCCCAACATGCCAAATATATGCTTGAAACCAATAAACAATAAATATTTAATTAGCCGGTCATTTTGACAATAACAACAGGCAACAATTAAACTGGCTTTTCATTTCCCCTTCATTTAGTTGTCAGTCTTGTATAGTTACAGTTACAAGCCAGCTCCCGCCTTGACCACAACCTTTATTAAAATTGTGAAGAGAATATTTAGGTTTGATCTGAGCTTTTGATCTATGTCTCTGATTTCTCCTGCTGTTGCGCAGATTGTGGGCATGACTCAAATAACCATTAATATAAAGTGGGTTGAATTTGAAACTTAGAAGCTTATTCTTTTTAGTCTAACAGCGCCAACCAAGACTTCAGAGAGCCGTCACACTTGGCAATACAGTTATGATTCAACCTGAAACTGCTGATCTGCTCCATTCCCATAAGGGCTTTGCTCACCTCACCTGTCCTTGTACACTCTACTTTTCCGCATTGAGCTCTTCTTCCCTCCTCACTGCTCTGTGTATTCCTCTTTACTCCTCCACTCCTGTTTATCCGCAGCCCTTCTGCTGAATCCCAAAGATGCTTGCCAATGGGGTGTCAAATTTCTAAATGGAAAAGGGAAGAAGAAAGCCATTTTCAAGCACCAAATTGAATTTCCATGCCACCTATGTTTGCATCTACAGCATCTATATCCCAATTCATCTCTCCATTCTTTGTCTTTGTGTGGATTACCAAACTTTGCAGGTGGACTGCCTTCTTGGCAGGTTTACTGGAGAAGCCTAGGGCTAGAAACCAAACTATTCTTACGTCTCAAACCTACTCCTCCCATGTTAAGTACCTAGCTCCAGAGCAAACGCTTAGCGGTGTGGGAGCAGGATTACGTGGGACCTTCTCCCACTGCAGCCCTCCTGCCACTAACAATGATGCATCTACTCTTACAAATTAAGCAGGTCTTCTCTTACACGGCTGTCAGCCAGGGCACACAGGTATGATAAGGAAAAGAATGGGGATTTCAGCTGGTTGAATTCAGAGCACCAGACTGTAAATGAGGAGACTTGGTTGTAATCACAGTTCTCCTGCTGAATGGCTGTCTGACTGCAGACAAATAATTCTGCATCTGCTTCCCTTTCCATCCTTTTCTGTGTTGTCGATATGATTGCAAGATCTTTACAGCACATTAATGTCTCCCCGATGTACCCAAACGGTATTTAACATTGTGCAGCCATGACACTGTTTGAGACATGTAAGCACTGATGTAACGGATGGCATATACACTAGAGACACATTCAATTGTAAATATTGCCCCTTTTTATGCATTTCCTTTTCACTACCACAATGCCACATCCTGCCCAAAGTCTTCATATAATGGCAAACTTTTAATTCAGCAGTTTTACCAAGTCTTGTTAGATTTCAGTGAATGTCAAAGTTGGTTCCAATTTAATTTTGCCTTTAATGAGAAATGAAAATGGAGCCGAGTCCCCTCGTGCAATAGAGGTAACATCCTGCGAAATAAATGGATTTAATTGTAAAAGTCAGCTTCGAATCAAGTCTGCTGTGTTTAGACCTACTAATCAGAAAGCATTTACAGAGTCACGAGGAGCTGATAAAATGTGTACACAGTTTTAAATATCCCATTGTAATGCATTGTAAACCTTAATTTAGAACAAGACAGCTTAAAAGCTTTATGGATTTGATTGATGATATACCCTGTATATTGATGGCTGAACCGAGCATACTGTTATTTCTGCTTTGTCTTGCTAACAACAAAGTTCAGAATGATAATATATTTTATAAAAAGCTTTACTATTACGCTGCTGAAAAAGTGACATTAAATAATGATAATAGGCCTGAGCCACAACTTCACGTAGAAACAGTTCTGGAGACGACAAATTTACATCCCGCAGGCTGCTGGCAGCACAGGGATAATGCTCCAGCTCTCCAAAACATTAGCATGAGAACATCCCACAAAGCAAAGGATGAAAGAAGGGCAAATTTAGGAAGCTGAGCGGTTCAAACTCTCCTGCTCCAGCAGTGCTGGCAGGCAGCTCGGCAGTCCGTGGCTTTCCAGCCAGGCTGGCAGAGGTCACATCCCGAGAGACTGAACAGCCCACGGGGCACCTCCGAAAACCCTGCTAGCAATGCTGAGCCTTCTTCCCTGTGAAGAATTCCAGTTCTACAGGGGGAAGAACAAACCCAGCAGTTTGCTTTAATAACGCAGCATTAGTACTTCATTTTCCTCCGCTGATCCCGGCTTTGTACTGTGGATATGACAGAGCCAACACCCGGCAGAGCAGAGCAGCAGCTTATCCACAGGAGCTGCAGGAGGTGCTGCATTGCCTGTCCATGCGGAGGGAGAACGGGCCTGACAAAGCACCTTCGGAGCCTTTGTTCCTTCTTCTCTCAGACTCGTACTCGTGATGTCAGACCAGTGTGATTTGGCTGAACTTGGAGTTGACGACGGCAGTGCCTGCACGGGGAGGGGGAGCCGCACTTCGCCACCATGGTGCATTAATTCCTGCATACTTGAGGGCACCTAAATTGCTTTGAGGTCATCTGAAGAAAGGCTCTCTAAAATAGGAAATAATTAGTTTCTAGCAACAAACTCTGGCCGGCTCCCACAAATATATGAAATATGCACAAAGAAGAGCAGGGAACTCGCAGCTTTAAAGGGCAACAGCTTTCCCAGCTCCGAGGGATGGGCTCATGGGTCTCACTCCAACAGTGGTGAAGACCAGGTGGAAGAGTCATCTTCACAGATCTGAACGGGATCACATTTGTGTTGCCACATGATTCAGGGGTGCACAAATCCTCACACCTCTGTTGCACTAAGTCAAATGCAGCCTCATCATACAGATCACCAATGAAAAATTTAAAAGTTGTACTGATGGGCAGCCGCTCCTGTGCAAAACAGAGTGGCAGCAAATCACATTCAATTAGAAAAATAATTATGGCAGGAGAAAAAATCCACCCTGAGAAATAACCAGGTTAAACAAGAAGTTGCAATGGAGCACTGGCAGCAAAAAGCATTTTTACATTTAAAAAACTGTATGATTTATTCAAGCAGAGCTGAATGGTGAATTGCAAATTTGGAAATGACACAGGTTTACAGTTTGTATAAATTAATATTACGATTCCACAAGGCAATATAGTCCAAAAGTCGACAATGATTCTTGAAATACTGTTCAAAGACTTAAATTAAACAAAAAAAGCATCTACAGTCAAAAAGACTTGTTCTACGCTTTACATGAAATACTGTCCAGCAATGAAATATCGTGTGCAATCTCCTGAACAGCCAACAATTTTAAATTCTATCTTCAGTCTTACATTTACAGTGGATCAAATTTATGCCTATTATGTTGTCACCAGAAAATACAATATGTAGCAAAAAATACATTATGTCAACAACAGCTCAAATTTTTAGGCAGCCTCAAAAGTGGAACTTTCCAAATCTACCCCTTGAGTTTGTAAGTTAAGAAATTAATTGGCTATCTTTAAAGACCACATAATTAACATTTACGTGTCTTTAGATTTAAAATGTAAGCAAGCATTTATGTTCAAATTTACCTTACAAAACCCATAATTATAATACTTGCATGTGTGAAGGGAGTAGTTGGTAGTTTCACTGTCTGGCACAATTTTAGAAGTCAGATTTTATGATCTTATGAACTTCCACATCATAGTGC
Source organism: Aptenodytes patagonicus (assembly GCF_965638725.1). NCBI lineage: Eukaryota > Metazoa > Chordata > Aves > Sphenisciformes > Spheniscidae > Aptenodytes > Aptenodytes patagonicus. Next base: position 5,181,052 of record NC_134959.1, on the reverse strand, counting down.
AGATTCCCTGCTTGACATGAAGTCAAAAGTATTCAGCACTGTAAAATTATGCAGTTTTACATATACTATTAGGGGTGTATTTTGTGGAACTAATAGCAAGATTAAGAGTTGAAAGGAATCTACATTTCCTATTTCATATACACACAGATACAAAGAAATGCAGATGTTTTTTCAATAGATATACACATATACATGCGTGTATAAACAGCTGGAAGACTACCAATACCAAAAATGTATTTGTGTGCAATGACGTAGAAGGCTTCCATTGCATGGAAACAGGGCTGACGGAGGCCTCGCCATTGCCTGGAAAATAGAAGATTCGGGGTTCAGACAGAGAGGAGTTAAAATCTTACCTCTTTCTTACAGGAGAGGTGCTGTACTGTAGAAAAGCATGTAGAATTGCGGTGAAGGGAAGCAATAACAGATGCTGGGAGGTGTTTGGACCCAAAAGGGGAGGCCCTGAGGACATTTATGCAGTTGAGTCTCAGCAGAGAAATGCCAAGTTTCTGGCTCCTGATGTGGGTTTGGTGTTGGGAAAGTATTAGAGTATTTCCAGCACCTTTAAGGTTGAAAACCTTACCCCCCTGGGCTTCTTGTAGGGTCTTCAAGATCTAAAGTGTGGATTGAAGCAGCTAAGACCTACTTTAGGCACCAAAGCCATTTTATACCTGAATAACATATTTCAGAAGTGTGATTATTATCATTACTGTGCTAAAATGTGCTAGGCAGTTCATGGAACAGAAGACATGCCTCCTGTCCTCACAAGCTTGCAATCAAAGGTGCCAATCTTGCAATTTTGTGTACGCAGGCAGACCGCAATGGGAATACAGCAGTGCCGTCGGAGGGTGCGGTGGGCTGCGAGACACCAGAAAAATGTAAAATCCAAGCGTGGGGAGAAAACGATAGGGATGGGAAAGGCACAGCAGGACCCTTGTATGGAAATAAGCTCCCTTCAGATCCTGCTCCAAGTCAGAAAAAATGATCATAATAGTCTCTTCTTGTATAAAAATCTATGAATTTGGGAGAGAGGAAAGATGAGGGAGATAAGAATTTACGATTCAGGCTTTTGATTTTACACATGCATGCAGGCTCCAGGAAAGCTGTATTGCTGCTTTTTAACTCTTCCTCAAATGGAGACTAAATATTTCAGTCCCAGTAGTTTGTCATTATTTTCCATCTTAAGAGAAATGCTATTACCACCTTTTGCATAAATGTTGCTTACTGAGACATGCAATTTGGGGAAGATGTTCCTTTTTTTCTTCCTCCCCTCTGGTTCTTTCATTTATGAATCCTGACAGTTTCGGTTTTTGCTCCATTCCCCCAAGTGTCCCTTCAGTTCATGTGCGACTGTTGTCCCAGGACACACACCGCATTTAGAAAACTGATCATTAGCAAGTGGTTTTTCCCCCCCCTTCCTTGTGGAGAAAAGAAAGTAATTTTTCAGGTAGCAGCTGACAGATCTGTAGGCACCTCCGGGTCGCTCCATTTTGCTAGATTCAGTGAACCACTTGACAAAAGTTAATTAGAGTATTGCTGTCTGGGATGGGAAGCATCCCGTTTCTCACAGCAGTTCAGCCAGAAAGCTACCCACCATGACTTTTATTATTAATAAACACACCATACAATAATTATACCTTTTACAAGCAGCATGGATTTGAATCCCATGTCGTTAAGCCTCCTGCGTTGCTCTGAAAACAAGTTGCACGGTGCCCCAAATGCTCAGCCAGGAGGTGTTGTGTACATAAAATTACTACCAGTGTCAATAATAATGCCAACAATAAATAGACACGTGAGCCCACCGCAAAAACTCCCTCATGCTGGGACAACCTAGTGTGCTCCGACATGCACAGCTTCATAACACATCGGTTGCTTAATTTGGTAAGCAAAAACGACTGTGAGAAGAAGCAGGACTCGTTCCCCATCTTACACATTTTGTGGATTTTCTGATATTACTCCTTTCCTACCCACTGTTCAAATTGGCCTATGAGCCAAATGATCAAAAGAACAGGAAAATAAACTTCGGCCTAAAAATCTTAACGAAACCAGTATATAAACAACTCAGAACTGCCCAAATAAATAAAACCCTAATTCTGGTGTATGTTGGGTGGTCATTTTCCCCAGGGAGTTGCTTTCAGGTAATGGGAGACAGCTCCATCTCCCAGGCTGGCCCAGCGTGTCATTAAACAAAGCAAAAACAATCCTGACACTAAGTTCCTGGTAAACAACTTATATAGATGCATCTTATTAAATATGCTTAGTAATTCACTTAGATGAGGAACCGCAGGTTGGGTTACAATGTCTCCTGATGACAGGTTAGTTTTTATGAATATCACTGCTCTGGCTTTACTAAAGCCCAGGCTTCTGCCCTCACCTTTAACAGATGGTCACTAGACAACCTGGTTTTTCCCATGCTGCCAAAACCCATTTGCAGCTCCCACATGCTACCAAAGGCTCGATCAGGATTTGCAGTCTCGGGGCTTTGCCATGCATGGGGGAAGGACGGGGTAGACCTGCACAGTCGCAATATCATTGATGCAAATGATCTTCACCCTTATTGTGCCCTGGCTCCAGCTCTCTGCTTCTTGACCGTGCAAGAGGTCTGCATGCTGCCTCCTGTACTTTTAAATGATGCCAAGAAAGCCTGTCTTATCATCATCTTGTGCAGGTAAAATCTGGGCCCTTCAGTGAGCCCTTTGTTTCAGAGGAACAGTATTTAGCTCCTCAAGCCAGCAATCGTCTTAGCTGTAGAGTTCAACAGGAACAAAAATGGGGCCTCAGTCCAGAGGAGAACAGTTTGCAGAGGCAGGTAAAATCAGGATCTGTCCCTGGGAGTGCGTTTGCAGACATCTGGATATGATGCACAGCAGCAATGCTTCTGTGGATTAGCAGCATAACCACAATAAATAATTCAAGAAACAGCAAATGATGCTAAAAGTGAACCCTCCGGCTTTGCGAAACAGCCGATCACACTCTCGCCTGCAGCGGGGATGCCTGCCAGGGTGGGCAGCAGGCTCTGGGGAACACAGTGGGTCCCCACGGGACTGACAGCAATCAAATGGGGCTGCAGATGGACAGCCAGTCCTTCTGACAGCCTGGCTCTAGCCCATAAATATGTGATTGCACTCTTTGGGTCCCAGATGGGCTCTCCAACTCCCTTAAAACCCACAATTTTCCCCAAACTGAGGAACATCTAGAAATCCAGAGTTGCTCCTGCACCACCTCTACCTCCAGCCCCTTCCTGATAAGGCCCCTGACACATGGTCCCTAAAATACCCCCAGTCATAACTCCTAGCAGTGCTCCAAGCCAGTGCAGATGAGCTATGAGATCAGATGATGTTAAACATAACTTAGCAGGATGGAAGGATGTTGGTCCCCTTCCATTTGGTTTTCTGGTTCCTCCCAACCAGTTCTGGCTCTGCTCCACTGATGCTTCATGGCAAACAACACCTTGCAGGTGCCTATAACTAGCTCTCGTCTGCCTTCTCACATTTTACACAATTGGGCGTTTGATATTATGCAATATTATGTGAAAATACAGAACTATAACGTAAACCAGCAGTGCAGGTGCTACACTGGCTATCAGCAGGTTTCAAGTTTTGCCACTATTGAGTTGTGCGATCTTGGTGAATCACCTCACCTTTTCCTTTATGCTAGATCTGCCTCATTTATAGAAGTCTTCAGGGCATGAACTGCCCATGACCGGTGTCTGCGGTATGGAGCCCCCAATCTCAAGAAGGGCTGTTAGGTCCAACGGTGACACAAGTGACAGCAGTGGTAACTTCACTGGGGAGAGGATCAGAAAGAGTCAGGTGGCTTCACAGCTTGAAATAGCCACCTTCCAGACTGCAGGGTGAAACCAGATAGGAATTTTCCCTTATGCCCATTACTCTTTTCTCAGGCAATCAAGACCTTGGCCAGGAAAATATGCAATAACTCACAGATACAAGGTATAAATACAGAGGGAGTGGAGAGGAGAATTTCTCTCTGTACAGGTGACACTCTGCTATATATCACAAACCCAGACACTTCAGCACCGGCAGCCTCTGGTCTAGTAGAGGAACTCAGCTTCACTTCTGGTTATAAAATAGGTCTGAACACAGGGCTGTGAGGAAGAGACTCCTTCGTTTGGGAATGCAAGACCTTCAGTCATGTAAGTGGAGCAGCAACATCTCTTGCTTGCTTAGAATTCAAACAAGCAGAAAGTTCTTTATTTAATTTATTTAATCAACTAAGAAAAAAAAAAAAAGAAGATATAAGCAGGTCAGATGGCACTACCTCCAGCCATAGCAGGTGGAGATGGCACTACCAGAATAAACAACCAACAAAGCTTATCTGACCTTCCCCCACCCAACACAGCCACCTTCCATCTGGGAGGGCTTAGAAAAAGTGGGGTCTTGGAGACCCCGCTTTTCCATCTGCTTACCCGTGGCAGAGCAGAGCACACATTTGTAGCAAAGAGTGAGCTGAATCTACCACCCCAAACTCTGGCCTTTTAAAATGATTAACAGATTAACATGAAGTCATTTGTCCCACGGATGCACTGCAATCTTAGATTCATAAAAGTCTGTAATTGTGGTTCGTTCCTTGGAGCACTCAAAATTCTGAGTCATATTTGAATTACAGTTTTGCAAAGACTTCTGATACATATAATGGGCAAAACCAAATCTGTCTCCTTCCTCCCCCGCCTCACAACCTAGACGATTAAAAATCTATATACATAATGTGGCAGGTGAAGCACATTTGCAGTGAAGTGTAATTATATCCAGAATAATGAACATATGCAAAAGATTCCTTCTTGATCCAGTGCCTACCTTTTGTGCATGTCTGAGTCGTGCTGGCTTCACTTTCTTCATAGCGTTTTGGTTTTTTTTAATTATTACTATTGCTGTTAGGGAACATAACTGTGGAAAGAAGGTTAGGTTTTACTTTGCACCCCCTGTTATCACCAGCGACATCATCAGCTAATCTGCTTTTGGCAATGACCTACTTCAAGCAGTGGAAGGAACGCTAGGTGTTCTCAAATCTCAAGTTGAATTTGTTACAATTCGCTCTTGGAAGTATCATATTTGCCTTGTAAAAGGATATCATTCCATCCACAAACCATTGAGAGACACTAGAAATGGGAGCTCATAGAGTTTATAGAATTCCTTCTTCCTGCCTTGAAGAGAAAGGCAGCAGAGACAGCTCGAAAGACCAGAAATTGGGATTAAACATAATTTTTTTTTCCGTATTTAGAAAAAATACTACAGTACAAATATGTAAGACATCTGATAAATTTGCTGTTACTGGTCCTAACCTTTCTCCTCAAACTCTTTGCTCATTCCAACAACTGTGATCTTCTCCTGAAGTGCTACCCGTGTTATGACACTTCCTCCATGAAAACATAGAGGGGATGTAGCGGCAATTTCAGCAAAGGAATCACAGAGAAGCAGCAGACAGGAGTATTACTGATCAATAGCAAAAAAGATTAAAGGTAGTAACATTCTTATGGCACTCTGCCGAGCAATGAGTGAAGAAGATCAAAGGGATTATCAAGCGCAAAGAGAGAGCTTGTGATATTAAGCTGACCAAAAAAAAAAAAAAAACCAAACCCCCAAAACCTATGGGAAATAGGAACAAAACTCTTAGCAAAAGATAAGAATCAGATTTTCTTGTTTCACAAAAGTGAAGATGTTGGAAGGACAGGTATCAGGAACTGTAGTCTTCTAACAGTGCTTTAAAGGCAGGGAACTGGTCCTTAAAGAGCAGAGAAAGAGATGTAAATCACAGAGGAGATGTCACAGGGAATGGACAGAAGAACTTCTGCAGACACTGGAATGCAAAGGCCTCCACGAGGCGTACAGCTCAGGTCCGGCAAAGGAGGAGGAGAACAACCAAGATGCAGACAGGTTTTAATGCTGAAATCGTATTTTATGCACTTAGACCTGACCTGGCTAAGAATGGGCATAACAGCATCTACCTAAGTTTAAGGTCTTTTTGCTGAAAAGGATTTAGCAGGTTTAACATCCAACATATTTTAAGTGTTTTTGTGGATGACTTGAAGCAGGAAGAAAGGGTGAGCTGGGTTATGAATCTTCTTATACCCTTTTACAGCATTTATAATTAACTCTATTTTTTTTGCTACTAGGAAGCAGTCTTTCTGTAATCTTCTAATTAATAAATGGCTCGATAAATCACGAGATCTTTTGTCCATGGAGAAACTTACACATGCTGTCAGAAATATTACATTCTAAAATTGGTAGTAGACAACCAACCATTTTTTTCCTCCTTCTTCACCTTTTTTTTTTTTTTCCAATTTATACCTAATTTAAACATATTAAATGACTAAATTAGTCAAAGAAATTATCCAGTGAAGGCTGGATATAGTGCCAGTTAAAATCTGTGTGAAAACTCTCATTGGCACCAAAGGGCTTTGGTAATCCAAAGTCTTGGAGAATGGTCCAGCAGCCGGGATGATGTAGTAGCACAGCAGTGTTGCTGGTAGACCCCGTCCCTGGTGCCTGGTGGACTGGGAAGCTGCAGAAGGCCATTCCCGCAGCACACACCTGTGCAGGTGCTGCTTGGGCTGCATTCCCACCAGAAATCCAAGAAAAACTCCTTAGATAAAAATCCAAGCCTTGCAGTAGAGTTTTGCTACACCCTATCGCATGTAGTTGTCCATTTTATGCATCACCCTCAATGCATTGACAAGGGCCATCCCACACCATGTGTCTCTGGCCATCGCTTCATTCACACAACGTGTTTCTGGGGAAAAGCCTGGTCCTGATGTGGGCTTTTCCCCTCGCCTTGTGCTGTGGGCGTCCTGCTCCACCTGGGCCTGCCTCTGCCTTCTTTTTCTCCTTGGCTTTTTCATCTCTTGCTCAGTTAAACTGAAAGTCTCAGACATGGGCCATCTCTTACTCTGTGCTTGCAACACTCAGATTACTGGAACATGAAATAAAAGAGCAATAAAACTTGCTGTGGAGCAGCAGTGTCTAACAGGGACCTGGGCTTTGTCATTCATTAGCCAGACTTTCCTCTTGTTACCACCTCAAGTCCGCTCCCTTCCTCCAGAGCAACATTAAAATAAACATTTGCCATTCTGTGTTTCCTGGTACTAGACACACATAAATAAACACCTTTCACTGTTCTCTCAGGAGGGAATTGAGGATTCTTATCTTCATTTTCTGAATGGGGATGTGAAAGCAAAGACTGACAGGGCAAGACTTTTCTGCTAAAAACATGCATCCCGTATTTATCTAGGCATTGGCTGTGATTTGACAGCCCAGGGGTGCATCAGTGCATGTAAAGTAGTCCAGCATTTACTAGCTGACATGGAGGCTAACCTGCTTGCAGCCCTTCCTCCTGTGTTTCTGCTCTTGCGGCACAAGACACAGGGAACCACAGCGTGATGCAAAGCTCGGGGGCTTGAACCAGCTCAAAAGGATCATAACTGTAGTAGGACCCTGAGAGCGACAGGAAAGAGCAACTTCTTGGAGGAGATGTGCTACAGGAGCTCACATCTGGAGGGCTCTTAGCTTCATCTGGTGATGGCCATTGCCAGAGCAGATTTGATGGACCCCTGAGCTGTCCCCACATAGTGTTTCCTTATGTTTTACCATCCACAAAAAGAGAAGTCTTTATTATGAACTGTAGATTGAGTACTCTATCACAGCTGCAGCTGGCTGTGACTCCTGGGGGAAGGTGGTTACAGTGCCTGTGGAGATGGCAGGGTGCACAAGGCAAACAAAAAAACACCATTTTTGTTGTGTAAAATAATAAGTCTCTCTGAAAAGTTGCTATATTGAGAAAATGATAGCACTGCATTTAAGACAGCCCCTAAATGTCAAGGGAGCATCAATCATTCTCTTTGTTTACACTAGTAAAAGACATAGCCTCCTATATATGTGTTGACAAAAAAAAAAGGGGGGCTGTGCAACTGTTTTCGTTTGAAATCTTAATTATGCCAGAAATCTTTCAAATACAGCTCATCAGCTGGATATAAACACTATCCTAGCTGCAAGCATAAGTGTGAAAAGGGAAAAATTCCCATTATCAAAGTCATCTGCAGCTCTGAAAACTACCGTTTCCTGCACCAGCAAATTTCTAACTGTTCCTCGTGACCGGTTGCTGGCAATAGTTCAGGAAAGTGAATGAGTTCTATCCTGGTTTTGGCTGGGATAGAGTTAATTTCCTTCCTAGTAGCTGGTACAGTGCTGTGTTTTGGATTTAGCATGCGAATAATGTTGATAACACACTGATGTTTTAGTTGTTGCTAAGCAGTGTTTATACGAAGTCAAGGACTTTTCAGCTTCCCATGCTCTGCCAGCAAGGAGGTGCACAAGAAGCCGGGAGGGGGCACAGCCAGGACAGCTGACCCCAGCTGGCCAGAGGGATATTCCATACCATACGACATCATGCTCAGTACAGAAGCTGGGGGGAGTTGGCCAGGACGCAGCCCGGGGACTGACTGGCTGTCAGTCGGTGGGCGGTTGCATCACTTCTTGGTGTTTTGTTTTGTTTTGTTTTCCCCTTCCTGGGTTTTGTTCCCCTCTCTCTCTTGTTGTTTTACTTTCCATTACAATTTATTATTGTTGTTGTTATTATTATTATAATTTTGTTATTTCAAGTATTAAACTGTTCTTCTCTCAACCCACGAGTTTTCTGACTTTTGCTCTTTGATTCTCTCCCCCATCCCACCGAGGGGGGTGGGGAGGGTGAGCGAGCGGCTGTGTGGTGCTTGGCTGCAGACTGGGGCTAAACCACAACAGTTCCTAATGCAGGATGTAAGGTATTCGTTAAAGACCAGATAGAAGAACATTAATTTACCTTTTAAAACATATCAGGAGACAAATAAGGCAATGAATTCATTAGTATGCATGCATTGCCTCTGCTGGATCAAGTCAGAGAAGCTCAGCTGTGCCTCCTAATGCTTGCACTGCAAAACACTGCTTGATAGTCTTAACATTTTAATAATAATAGCAATAGTAATAATATTTACTGATAGGCAAAGGCAGGATTTACTGTAAGCAGAATTCTTGGGTTTTCTATCTAGCTTGCACACAGGTTGACACCGCCTCTATGAAAAAAGCTCTTAGCTCCTTTTGCTTACTATGGCCAGTAGCAAAACAGGTAAACCAACAACAACCTGCCTAAAACCAGCTTAAAAACAGCCCAGGGAGTCTTAACAAGTCAATATTGCAAAAATATCCTGCAATAACCAGGAAAGCACCAGAATAGAGATGAATTAAAAAAAAGGGAACAAACTTTTGTTTGGTATATACAAGAAGTAAATAAACTCTATTCTGCCCGAAATAAAAATGAGTACACTTGCTATCATTTATATTTTACTGCAATCCTCCTTCCTAAGCTTCAGCCCCTTCAGCTGAGATTCCTGTTGGAAGACCCTTCCTTTGGCCACACAGTCACCTGTGGGCAGTGATAAATCACTGCTTCAAATGCTGAATTATGCTTTATTTTGAGGTCTCCAAACACGGGGTGAGATCTTCCTTCATGTGTTGGCCCGATACAGCATTAGTGCAACAGATAAAACAATACTTGAGCGCTCTTTGATCTGGGTACTGTCATGTGGGAAGCTGTGTCCTATGTCAGAAAAGCTGCCGTGGGAAGGGCCGGGTGGTAATTACCTGAAGATTCTTTAAAGTGAAGTTGCCTGCTGAGATTAAGCAAGGAAATGCAACAATATCTGCATATATTTATTCTGAAAAGTATATTCAGGAGATGCGAGGAGTTTAAGAAGTGTGATCCTAGTCCACTGAGCCTAAGCACGCAGGATATGAGTTTTCAAAGAAGCTACTTCAAAGGTAAAATTCTGGGGAACAGAAGGTAGAGGCATCGGTGTGAAACAGACAATATAGGGGAACCAGGCTTTAACAGCTAATTAATTAAGTGCATTTCTTCACAATATTTCCAATATAGCAGCTCACAATGACACGGGGCAGCCTGCTGCAAGACAGAGGATGGAGTCATCTCCTGGCCGGCTGCTCTCAAGCCTCTCCCCAGTCCAGCAGCCACTCTTACACATCATTAAGAGCCAAGCTCCCCACGGGGAACACCACCGGTCTCATCAACATGGATAGCAGCCCTCTTGCTTTGCATCACTGAAGTCTTGAATTTTCCCACATAGCCTCTATCTGAAACACCACAGCTTTTTAAGGCAGCTCTGGGATTTTCATGACCAAAATAATACATCCAGAGAGGGTCAAATCAAGGAGATTCCTGATGTTCAGGGCAGCCTGGAAGCTAGGTGAAAGCACAGTCCGGTCCATTCAGTGCTGGCTCATCAAGGATTTGTCATAAATGGTTGCGGGGTGCTCAGAGGGAGCCCTATAGATATGAGTTTTAATTGAAAAGGGATTGCAGGGGATATAAACCAACATAAATGTCAGGGCACTGTTGCTTCCCCTAAAGGTCAGAACAAGCATACTGAAACCGTGTCTGAAAATGATACCTCTGACAGTGCTGTTCCAGCCATCAGTGGTTACGTAGCAATGCTCATCTGTTCCAGCCTGGAAACTGGCAGGGAAGGATGGGAAAACAGCTTCACAGAGGGCTGGGGACTGGAAAGACCTTTTTTGGATACAGCTGCAATAAAAGAGTATTCTGATGCCTTCCAAAGGCACAGCCCAAGTTATTACAACAGCATTAATTTGCCATTAGGGCTTGCCGGAATCAGAGGGGAAGATTTTGATTTTTAAAAACAGAGTCAAAGGAAGGCATAAGTGAAAAAAATATATTCAGTCCTTTTAAAATCTGACCTAAAAAACCTTGCAGTGTAAAATATGCACTAAAATATTTATGTCAGGTTTCTATGGTTATATGTGTGTACGTATGTGATATAGAGCAAACTCAACCTTGCTCCTACTGGCCTTAAACGCCATGAAACTCAAAGCGCTCTGCTGACTGCTGTCAGCAGAGATGGCTGCGTTAGCTGTGCGGATGAGCTGAATGGTACAGTACAGCTACCAGATCATTGCCCCCTGCCTCGGCAAGATATTGCTAGGATGAAGAAGAGAGCTCAGGGCATCCCCAGTGCACTCTGGGGATGTTGGGAAGCTCTACCACAGGCTGCCTGAGCATCTGAGCTGCAGAGGTGTTGCACACCACCACCTCTCGGGATGGGGTGGTTCAGTGCGTTCCCTTCCCCTACAGCCCACGTTCCTAGAGGCCCGTGCTAACCTTACGAACCTGGTGATATGGGCTTACCTTCAAAACAGATGTACAGGTTACTGGTTCAGTGTTAACTCATCTCCCCCAGGTCCTGATGAAAGCAGTCCCATGGACCTCCATGAGCAGCCCCTTATTCCTGCTTGCAAAGGGCCCTGTGCACAGCACGTCAAACCAGAACAGTGTCAGTGTGAAAAGGATGGACCTATTGGGTGAAACTTTAACAGAGGCAAGAAAGTTTCTTTGCTTTATACCAAGAGAAAATACCAAACCTCCCAGCCCAGAAAAAGGATTCAAGTCTCCAGAAAAACAACAAATGCTTAGTTCTACATGGAAACAAAGGGCCAGATTCAAACCTCATCCGTGCAAAAAAGAGCCGGAGTAAAGCTTCAATGTTAATGAGTCGATTCACATTTCAAGCAGTGTAGCGGAGCTGAGCCTCTATATGAGTGTGCCTCTTCGTTTCTAAGGAGCCGGCCGTTATTTATGCAGTCTATTTACACGTTCTCTTGGCTCTTTACGCAGAGGAAACCTTTTATAGTGTAAGCTCCCTCCCTTTTTTTCCCCCTTACATATACACACACGCACGTACTACAAACAGAGAAGGTAGGACAAAGATGTTTAAAAGAACCACATGTAGGTATGTTTTAAAGAAAGAAGATATTTCAGGTTGTCAGTATGAAATTGTCACAGAACATAAATTATTATTGTCTCTGCATTTCTCCCTCCTAAGAGGATTGTGCTAATTAAACAAGAAGAGATTATCAAACTTTGTCTACAGCTGATAAAATCCAACTACAAATTAAAATGCATGTCAAAGCTAATCCATCACAAACGAAAAATTAAGCTAGTGCATTGTAATGCTTTTAGCATCCTTTGTCCTTCAGACAGTGCCCAAATACTGGAATTTGGTTGAGTTTAATGTTTTGCACTTTCATAGAGATTTAGAATTGTACATTCCATACCGTTTCTAAAAGCTCACCTTCTTTGCATGTTTAAGATTATGTCAGTAATTTGCATTCCCTTTTACAAATGGAATTGTAAAAGGGGAAAACGTAAGCAAGCTGGATTAAAATAAACATTTGCCTCCTTCCAGTGCCAATAAGTTTTGAAAAGTTTCCTCTTGTTACATACCTCTTGATGAGTCACAGCAGCAGAAATGCCAAAATGCCACCAAAGAAAGGCTTTTCCTTTTTTATTATTGGAACAAGTAAGAACAAGAAGTTCTAGAAATTCAGGGGGAGACATGTACTCCTTGGGTCCCAGCCCTGTTTGCATGTATGTGCCTGAGTCATTTTAGCCATGATTAATCAAATCAAAATGATGAGGGAGTTGGTCCAAAGTGGCACACCCAAACCCAAGAACTGCTGAAATAAGAAATTAAATTTCGGGGGTGCTAAACCAAAGCACCCAGTCTTCAGATATCCATCTGACACTTGATAACTAAAGGGCACTTTCCTCCTGGTGCAAGTCCACTGCAGTCCAAAACAGCGCTGGGTTTGAGTGTGACAATAGCTAAAGGGTGAAGAAACAGATCTGAGTAGAAAAGATAACTGAGAGGCCATATAAACTGGAAGAAAAATCACAGCTATCAGCCACAGGACCCAAGGTCTGTTCCTTGGTCTGCTGCTTGCTCGCTGTGTAACCCTGGGACAAGTCACGTCACCTTTTTCCTTCTAATTCTTTTCTCATTCTCATCACTTGACATTTCAGCCCCCTTTGAGCAGGGTCTTTGTTGCACTAGAGTTTGGTGATACTGAATACTAATCCTGCTAGTGACCTTCAGGACCTACAATGATTCAAATAATAATAGTACAGTGAAGAAAAAATAAAATATGTGGTGTCTTTCAATATAACAACCTCATACCTTTTAAAGTAACTGTTTAAATGGCTTACTCATTGCTAAAGTATTTATTATGTTAGTTTTTGTTCTGGCTTTGAAGGATATCACGATCGATGCAGTTAAAATTATGAAAAGCACAGGCTCCTCCTCCTAAGCAGAGGACACACAAAACAAACTCCTTGCAAAATCCAAGTCTGAGAGAAAAAGGAGGACATGGGTGAAATATTTTTGCCCACAAGTCACCCTCTTCATTTACCAGATGACATTTGAGCACTGCTTTTATATTTGCCTACCTCTCATCTCCTGGACTGAACATGTACGCTGTGATCGCATCCTCCCCAGCAGGTGAGAAACCAGCCAAAGAGGTGCCTTCATTCTGCAGCTCAGCTCCTGGAGTCCCCTCACCTCTGCCTCCAAGACTTCGGACACTCCTGCAGCTTCCCAAAAGCACCAGCAAATCCACGCACCTAACAAACCTGCCTATGCCCTGAGAGCTCAGGCTGGGTTTAAGCTACTCTTACACAGAAAACTTGATAAACCACCACTGTTCATCCGATGTCATGGGGAATTATCCAGTTAGCTGTACAAAGGGAGCCAACCTCTCCATGCTGGTTGTGTGCGCACCTGGATCCCATGGCGACCCAGCATGGCCCAGGTATGGGTTAGCACTAGCTGCTAGATATCTTCTCTCAAAAACTCACATCTTCAGGTCAGTTGATTTGTTAAGACCTGCTCCAGCTTCTCATGTCGTGTCCCTCCAGGCAGAAGTTAAGATTCTGCTCTTTGTGGAAAAGAATAGTTGCAGGTCTCTGGCTTTTCTCCAGATTAAAGTGGAGTTAATTCCTCATAGTTCTAGGAATCAGAATAACAAATTCCACGTGTCTCTGCAATTGCTTTGACCTTGCACAATGATTTGTGCTGGAATAAGGTCCATTTAGACTACAAAACACAAGGGTAGTATTTATTTAACTGATTATGCTGCATTCTTGTCTTATGAATCACTCTCCACAGATGGTACTTATGCCATGTCCTACTTTCTTGTTTGACAAACGACTGCTCTAAGATTCTCTTATATTGACTCTCGCACGAATGTAACCGCATTGAATGTAACAGATTTATTTTTTATTTGTATTGGTGTCAACGAGGTTGGACACGGGGCCTGTAAAAGTAAAAAAGTGCCCCAAATACCTGTAGAATTCCACATGGCACATTCATTATTTATAAAATGATTGTTTCTGTTGCAGAACATTATTGATATTGTTATTTTGTGAGCTTTCCACATGTACAACTGGTACATACAACTGTACATAGTCAATACTGCTTGAGATTAATAAGACTGGTAGAAGGTTTTTCAATCAATATATTCTCTCCAAAGAATATGCAACAGTGTGTATGGGGGAATTGATTCTGTTTTTACAGAGGTGTAAATAAAAAACAATTCTTAGAAGTGAAAGGAACTGTAAAAGCAGGAAACAAGGCGGCTGTATGTGATGTAAAAATTAACATACATTTTAAAGACAACTTTGTGGCACTTTGGAGACCATTTCGGGATTACAGTAATTTTATATTCAGTAAAAAGCAGCTTTCAAATATAGAGCCACAAATTACTTCTAGTGAGGAAAAAAAGAAAAAAATATTCCCCCCCCCCCCGCCATGAAAGGGTTTGTCAACTTACTCTTGCAAACCCTTACTCTCTTAGAGTACATTCTTACATGAATGGTACCATTGGAAGGAGAAATCAGTGACAACGAGCTGTCTAAAGACTACATGCATGAAAACCAGCTTACAAAGTTCAAGAAATAATTTCTTATTGCAGAAGCCTTTCCATTCTCTAAAGGAGAAAAGGAGGCGCAACCACCCTATGATCCAGGGAGAGATGAGAAGGGCTTTGGACCTACTGTAGGTTACCCCTGCAGGTTCTGTATGATGAGAGGAATGGGCAATGGCTATAAAAACCTGAAATTTATTACCTACCTTTTTTTTTTTTTCCTTGGTGATTTCCTTCACTCGTCCTGCTCTGATTACAGTTCATGGCTTCAGGACTGGGTCTTTGACTAAAGCAAGATCTCCTAATAAACCCCCAAATAGATGAGTTCCTCTGTCCCAGCATGGCCAGGGGGAGAGGACAGCCTAGGCGCCACCCATGAGGCACTTCTTAAAACTATGCATGCACTTCACTAACACTCATCGCTTCTGCCTAATCCATCCAAGGAGCATGTTTCCATCCCGTGGAACAAGTGAGGATTTAAAACCCATATGTGTTACATGAGTTTAAGAATGTCATGGATCTGTGCAGCCACACTGTTTTGGGCTGCTTTTGCAAGCTAATAGGTTTGGGTTTAGACAGCTTCAGAAAAGGAGCCTGTTAAGCAGAACAGAAAGTATTGCACAAAATGGGCTGAGCAATTGAGTTGATTACACTTGTCCTTCAATGGAGAATTAGCCATGCTGGGGGAGGTGCCACCTCTGGAGGAGATGTTAGATACATGTCCTGGACACTGAAAGGAATCGACAACCTGCTGGCATTTTATACTAGATATTTTTGGTGTCCTGGCCAAACTACAATTTGAATAATTACATCCTGCCCACCTCTGCTGCTGTTATACTTTCAATCAGATGTAATATTCTTCATATCCTGTCCAAAACAACTGTGTGCTGTAAAAATAGCTATTTCATTTTTTCACAGAAGTGACTGTTTTTCAGCTGTGGCTTAGGGCTCCTTGCAGATGTGAAAAATAAATAAATAGGACTTCTGGATAGAAATATTCTGTGCGGGCTGTATTCTCTTTGCACATCAACTGTAATACCTGATCTTCATACATTAACCCCAGACCTTATTAGTTATTTTCTACCAAGTGCTCAGAAACACAGAATCACTCAGGACCTTTCCTGCTTGGCACCGTGTGAATCCACGGTGACAATCCCAGCTGGGAAGAGGTTGCAGCCTGAATACCTAAGACAGTCCAGGTAAAACACAAGCCCAACAAAAGCAAAGAGACTTGGCCAAGGTCATCCATGTCTCTACGGCAGCCTGGGGACCTCGCCTGCTGTTCAGATTCCTGCAACTTTTGAACAAAGTCTCTGTTCAGGGTCTCTGTTCTGTTACCTTTCCCCCTCAATCAGTTTATATCTTTATAAGTTGAATTTTTTTTGCCATTTAATGATTTTTAGTTCCCTCTCGCTTTTCTCAAACAAAAGCATGAAGTCACTGAAGTCTATTTTTTACCTATATGATGCATTTTTAAAGTGCACATTACTTGAACTGATGCACAGAGTGGCTGCTTTAATAGCATTGCTGTTTAAAGCTGGATTGCTCTGAGTTTTCTCCCAGCGCCTGTCTGGAACGAGCCTCTTTGCTAGGGGTTAAGGCTACAGCTAGTTTAGCAACAAACCGAACGGCCTTGGAAGTCCCTCTGGAGGCAGGAGGCCATCTGGAATTTGGAATTTGTATTGCTCCTTGCTGTGAGGGTGCCCCGTGGTATGGACCGGGCAGGGAGAACGAGTCCCTGCCCAAAGCACCTTCAACACAAGGAGGCAAACATGAGAAATCAGAGGCAAAACACCCCAGGGCTCCCAGAGATGATTTGATATATAGGCTCTGCATTGTCTTCTTTCCCTTTTCTCTCTCTTTTTTTCCTCAATCTGAAGGGGTGGGTTAAAGCTGATGAGCTTCCCGGCAGCAGTGTGAGCTGAGAAGGGATTGTGAAGATGGGGTGGATGGTGAGCACGCTGGGACAGCGCGTTATGGTGGGCAGATGAGACGGAGAGAGAAGAAAGGTCCTTATGAGCAAGATCCTGAAGTTTTGACAAAGCACCAGCAGAGTTCAGGGAAAGCTTTGCCTGACTCAAGACTAAACAAGAAACTCAAGATCTGACTCATTAAGAGTGCTAAACGGTTAAGATTAAGCTTATGGCTACATTAAAGTCTTTTGCTATATGCCTCAGACACCAGCATTCAGGTTGGGATTGGCTATGGCAATAAAGCATAAGCTTCACTTTTAGGCCTGAAAGTAGGTTTTTAAATATTATTATTATTATTATTATTATTATTATTATTATTATTATTATTATTATTATTATTATATTTCAGTGGAAATAGTCACATGGTTGAATTCAAATATATGCTAATGTCTTGCTGAATCAGGACCTGTAAAAACAAAGGAGAGAAACCTGAAGGACAGTCGGGATTATTAATTTAACACTGAACCGGTTCCAGTTAGCAAATGGGAGAGCACAGCTTGTGTAACCCACAGCTCCAGATGGGAACGCTAATGGGTTGGAGGGAAGGTATTACAGGCTTGCGGACCTGTCCCAGAAACTGTCCCAAGACCGGTTTTTGATACAGATGCATTTCAAAAACCTACAGACAATCCCTAGGCGAGCAGAGAGGCAAAATTGCCACTCTAAAACCCCCCGGCTGCAGCACAGCTGTGGACCAGTCCTAACTCTGCTATAACCATGCTGCAATAACTGGTGTTCAAAATAAATTGTCGTCATTTTTCTCCAGCCGCTATTACCATTTCTGTGCATGAAAAGTGAAGTGCTCTTGTACGTGCCATACTCCCAGTCTGAGCAGTAATGGTAAAATACAACTTGCATTCTTAAGCTTGGTCTATATTTGAATTTTTGCTAGCCCAGCTCTGGAACATAGAAGTGTGAAGGAAAAAAAAAAAAAAAAAAAGAAAATCACACCCTCTAACTGACGTAAGAGCAATGTACAAAAATCTTCATATATCTTTTGCCAAAATCACTTGGAAATCTGGTTTAATTTATCAGTAAAGAGCTTTTTTTTTTTTTTTGTACAATCTATTTCTTGCTAGGGAAGATTGCTAGGTCAGTGCTGGCTCTGGCAATATGGCTGTGAAGACAAACTTAAATTCTGAAGTAGTCAGCAGCTCTTAGAGTTTTTGGACCCAACATCTGCTAAATGCTGGACTGATTTTCACCTGCATTCAGCCTGCACAGGCCAACATCACACAGCAACAGCTGCCACAGAAGTAAGATGGGGACACAGCATTTCAGCAGAGCTAACACCCATCTTTTCTTGCTAGAGAAACAAAGGTGGAAGCAGAGGCATCAGCTTCCATTAGACCAGCTGCTAAAACGGGAAGAAATGGATCCTGTACGGACACACACCCTTTGAAGTTTTTTGTTTTTCTCACAAGCTACTTATCAGTTTGCTGACTATTGTGCTGATGGGCATTACAGAAACCCATGAACCATACTGCTAGCTTTGCTACGTCCTTCTTACTATTACTTTCCCAAAATCCCAACTTGTCTTCCCTAGCTGCATCCCAGGTGCAGAACCCAAAATGATGGTTTATACCGTTTATATATAGACCCCTGAATACAACCTGGGCTAAGCACATGTGGAGGCGCTGTGGCCCGTTGGGTTGTCTGTGCCTTGGGAAAAATTCAGGTTGCTCCATCTGGGCCGTGCTGAGAGAAGCATCACGTCACCCTCTGTGTCACTGTCCCTGGGGCAGCCCTGTGCCGGTGCCTGGCACCGCTGCTGGGGACCGCTGGAATGAGCACTGAGTCAGAAAACAATGCAAACGGAAAAATTAGCACGATCACCAGGCAGGATAACATTCCCATATGTTTTCTCCAGACAGTCCACAGTTTCTTTAATACCATACATGATTTGTAAGCAGAATGGAGCTGCTCATTGCTGCCTGACTCCCGCTGCAGAGGCTTTGGCTGAGCACGGAGGTTCAGCAAGGACACATTCATCCGCACTTAGAGTGAAAGGGCTTTCCAAAGTACGCAATCAATTCACTAGTGCACCACTGTGCTGCTAAAGTTTGCACTTTCTGGGTAAAACTTCTAAAAATACCCTCCTCTTTAATATTAAGCTCAGAGCATGGATACTGCTTTTGGCAATTTGTTTGCTGTGTTACAGCTGGAAGAATACTACCAAGAAAAAATTTCCCATGGTCTGCTCTTCCGATTCGCTTTACACGTAACACAACAGTAACAATATAACGCTCTAAAACAAGTGACAGGAAAACATTTAAATTCTGCAGCTCTTTTCTTAACTGATCCTATTGTGCTTAGGTATTACACTTCACGTGGTACCGCATGTGAGACAGACTTTTCTTAGCGAGGATCATAACAGCCACAATCGCTACCGGGAAGGAGAGGGGGAAGGTTGCAATGAAAGGTACTTCTGGCTGTACGTTATAGGTAGAAGCTAAGCATTGAAGCTAGAAGTAGGGTTTGCCTTGAGTCCTTGTTTCAGGCTGGACTAGATCACGTGGACATCAATGCCAGAAAGTCTCAGATGCAGAAATAGTAATTCTAAGTGGGACAACATAGGAAAAGCTGGAAGAATCTGCTCTTATTTAAAAAACTGCAGCTCTCCAAGGCTACGCAATTTGAATCTTGGATGCAGTCGGTCATATGCAACAGCAGTAATCAATGACGGATGAATCTCTGGAGGTGGAGGTGGATGGACTACAATTATCCTTCCTCATGAGAAGAGAAGCAAACACTTAGTCATTCATTTATTGCTGCTACAATCAAATGAAACAGCATGGACCATGGATCTGGTGTACCCTTGCAGCTTAACCATCCCCAGTGTCCATCCACTTCCACCCATTGCAGACACTCACTTCTTCCCAGAGATGTTCCCCACAGTGCATCAATTGGGTTGCAACGGGAAGAAGCAGCAAGGCTGGAGAGGGCAAGAATTGGTGCCCACCTCCAGCTCACACGGAAGAAACAGAAAGAAGCCTGTTTCTTTCCGTAATTTCATTTACGTTTAACTAAAGTTCAGTTGTCTAGAGGGGAAATCTCCTGCTCTTCCTTTCTCTGGACCAATTATCTTAATAAATAAATTCTCTGGCACAGGTTCATAAAAACAAATAGATAAAACAATTTGTTTGGTGAGCAGATAAAATCACAGTCAAAGTAAGGAAATAACCACAAGAGAGCCACACAAGAGCAACACACACATTATCAGGGAGAAAACGATCAAACAAGGTTCCCAAGGGATTTTAAATACCATGCTCTGTTTTGAATGCACACGTTTCACCAATAAAATGCTAACACACTACTTTTTCACAGCAAGAAGAAGCCAAAGGTCTAGTTAAATCTCTACTCAAATAGGAATTTTAAAGAGAAAGACCTACCCCTATCAAATACCCACATAAATACACACACATGCATGCACACACTGAATACTCTCCAGCCTTCCTAGAGTTTTCATTATTTTTAGGATAACAAAACACTAATTGAAGACTTGACTTATAACTAGACTCTGATGAATTTTGGTCCCCTCACCGCCAAAAACGTGACTTCAAGTCAGACAAATCTGTCTCTGCAAATAGTTTCTAGCTTTTTATGTGTAAAAAAAGATGAGCTTATTTGAACTGCCATCTTTCACAATGCATTTTATTTAAAGGTGCTTTTAAGATTCTTGAGAAATTTTCCTTGTGGATAGGGGAAGAATCCTTTTGTGGCTTTTTTGGAGTTGAAATGAATTGTTTTTTAACCTTTCTGTTCACAAAACAAAACAAATATTACAATTTTTGCTTGGCCTATGTAAGAATACACAACTGCCAGAAAATCGATAAGAAATGGGTTTTTATCTTATTAATGACATGTGTGATCTTTAAGATCACTTCTGAGCAAGATACTAGGTATTCCTCCCTGCCAAGTTTCCTTTCCACCCTTTCCCTCCAGCATGTAAATAAAGAAACTGGCTTTTCCCACTGCTCTGATGAATTATTCCTCTGTCCTACCCAATGTGTGATCACATACAGGATGGTACCAGTAAGGACATTAATTACAGGTGTCAGATTTGTTATTATCAGTGGTGTTTGCTAGTGGACTGCAATCCACAACATACAATTACCTTCAGAGGAAGAACACAAAGGCAAAACTCGAACTCTGTAACATCCAGGTTTCAGTGTAGTCAACAATAAAATTTAATTTTCCACTTTGGCAAACCATCCTAGTCCTGCCTCATTTACTGGAAACGTTCTGGGTGGTGATGTCACAAGCCTCAGAAGTGTCACAGACATTGATGCTATCACCTCGCTGAGGGAGGTATTTTGGGATATCGCCAATGAAGCAGGAAGGACGAGGGTTGGGAGAAGAGAGTAGAAAGACAGTATAAACTCCAGCTAACTAGGATTTATTTTCTGTACTAAATACTTTCAAACCCGAGGCACAACGCAAGGAATTTACCTAGGACTGATTTTCCACACCTTGCCCAATACAGGACAGGGCAAACCCACAACTTTCTCTGGAGCATCTTCTGCTATCCTGGCCTTGGCCAGCTGCTAAAACCAGCACCATTGTTCCCTGTTACTTCCTTCTGCTCATTTTTGTGCAGGGCCATTCATTTCAGCCTGAAAAAAATTAAGGCAATCGTAACTTGCCTTGGCTCCTGATCCTCCAGGCTGTGGGAGTAAGCCAAGGAAGCTCATGAAGACTTTCTTGGTGAGAAAGTCACTCCCTTCCCCTGCTGCCTGGTGTTTCCTTACAGAGAGAACTGCAGAGCTGAAGGCAGAGGGAGCCTTTGCTACAACAATTAATTAAGGTTGAGAGATTCCCTTTTTTGGTGCTGTCAAAGATGAAATGACCACTGGTCTGTCCTGGTCTTGCAGACTGGCATGCAACACACCACGCAGTGGAGTAACCTCTGGCATCTGCACGCTTGGCTCAGCACAGCTTGGTCATCTTAAAACATTTTAAAGGCAAGGGATACTTTGCAGTAATGAGCTTTTGTAGCAGCTGGATAGAAAGAGAAATACTATAATCACTGAGAAACTGCCAGTCCTGATGAAGTTACAATATATGTGCAAGTTGGATAGGGTCTATTTAACTTCATGCATGTGGGAAGGGACTGGACCTACAGTCCTGATGTTGCCTGTTCATCCAGAACAAGTCCAGTGTGGGCAGTGGGGGTGTCCTGCTTTGAGTATTCAACCATTCAACAAGAATGGCTTTTTTGGTCCAAAAAAATATTTCAACAGAAGAGATTTGTACGAGCATTGCTGGAGGTTTAAAGGTGTTAGCCCAAAGCTGAGCACATGGAGAAGGTAGGAAATTTGCTGCCTCCACTGCTGACAGCTGGCAGGTCCAGCTGTGCCTGCAGGATAAGGGGTGCCTCCAGTGGGGACTGGGCGAGGTTATCCCTGCCTAGAGGCTGCTATGGGAGCCATCACTCATCCTCACCTTCATCCACAAGCTACTTTTTTGGAACATCTGAAGTGGTGTGGAAAGAAGTGCAGAAAAAACCACTAAATGCTAGTTCATGGTGCCACTGGCGGCGGGGTAACACTCCGTGCCTCACCAGCTGCTCAGCTTCAGATCCCAGCACACATTCGTGTGTCTGCATTTTTGCTTATGTTAAGGGTATAACCAATCCAGCACACGCCCATTCCAGATTCCTCCCAATTTCCAATGCATTAAGCACTTGTGTTGTCTTTAAGTATACTTTAAAAGACACACATTGCATGGACATCGATGGCAGATTGCTATATGTGTTTTAAAGCTAGACTAAGTGCTTGGAACATTTTTTTCCCCCAATAAAATACTTGGTCAGTTGATAATCCATGAGTGTGCATCAGACATAGCAACTGTTTAAAAATAATAAAAACCAAAACTGACCCTATCTAAAAAAAAAAACCAAACCAAAAAACCCTTTAAAAAATATTTTCAATGATACTTATTAAAAATGAAATGGTGTTTCTAATTATATCTACCTTTATACTTTTTTGAAGGTCAAAAATAATAAAAACAGCCAAAGCCTAAACAAATAGAACAATTTTGGTTTTCAGATGAGTGAAAAACTGTATGTTCTCCAAAATGAATTTTGATCATTCTTTTTGGTGGAAAAATGTATATTCTTTGCCTGTGTAGCATGACCCCCCCGCAACGCTTTAGTCTCCTTCCCATTTTTCAGGTGAGCCTGCAAATCAAAATAAGGAAAAAAAAAAAAAAATCAATTATCCAATTTCTTGTGCTTCTCTAACAAGGACCAGTCTTACCTGATGAAATACCTATAAAGCGTAACTGTAAATTTTATCATGTACCACACACACTTGGTCGATTGAGTAACAGCTACAAGCTCTTAAAAAAATCAATCTGTATTTATCATGTAACCTAACCATTCTGAACAAAAAGCGGGACACATTTTCTAAACGTGTTACGATCTGGGATGTGTGTGTCTGTGTGTCAGTGTGTGTATGCCGGAGAACATTTTGACCACAAACGGAGCTGATTATCGATATAATTATGCTACAATCACACTAGAGGAGAGTATCCAGTAAATCAAAGCCAACTGTCCGCCCACTTGCAGTGAAGAGACTAAAACCTGTCAAATCAGGGAAGGAGGAACAGGTGGCCCCATTTGCAAAAAAAGGCTGCTCCTCGCACCACCGAGTGCCGCACATCAATACTCTCTCTCTCACACACACACACACACACATTTATTAAATACAGAATATCACTGCTTTGTGTGCAGCACATTAAATATGCTTCTAGTGCATGCACCGATATAAAGTCTGACACACAGGTCTCTTAATGCACCGAGCAAATAACCTGAGACTTACTAAGTGCTGCCATAAGTTTTCACCTTTTTAATTTTTTTTAATCATTGCTGACAGCAGTGGGCAGCCTTCTGCGGCAGCTCTGCCCAGTCCGCGTCTCTTCGACTGCAGCAGGTCCATCAGCAGTTTGGAGGAGGCCCGTGCTATGCTGACATGGGACATCTTCTCTTCCCACCATGGGAAATAAGTCCCATTTTTGGACACTGCCATCCAGCTGGGGCTCACACATGCTGGATTTCAAGAAATTCCTGGTATCCTGCCCGAGTGGTAATTGCTGCTTCTCTGGATTTTTGGAAATTTTGAATACCGACAGCAGAAGTTTCCTTCATCCTCTCTGATCTTCTGACATGGTGGGCATCAGCGGCCAGGGCGTGAGCAGGAAGAAATATCAGGCTTCTTTGAGCAGAGTGTTAAGGAGAAAAGTTAGAGGATGTATTTTTGTACAGTGCTGCGGCTCGCTCTACGGACAGGTCTGGAAGGGCACTGTGTGGTCTAACCATGGTTCACTATTTACTCATGGCCATAGTACAGCCGACATCCAAGGAAAGACCGCAAGAGCAGTCAGTGTCACAAAACAGATGGCACTAAGAAACCCCAAATCTCATGAAAGGTATCCTCAATTCAGTCCTTACATTGGAAGGAAGAGGCATGTAAGGGCACATGTCAATCAACTTATTTTGGCAGCCAGTGGCAACAGGTACAGGAAAATACTGCCATGAATTGGGATGCAAGCAGCTGCGTTCACCTGCTCACACAAGACTGATCTCTAAGCTGTGGATATTGTAATGACCGGACTATGAATCTTCAAACTCAAGGTTAATTCCCATTTTCAGTAATGGATGGGAAAAGCTGAAAATCCATCAAAACTACAAACAGGAGGAAAACGCCTCTGAAAGCAAATGTCTCGAGAAAGTACTAGGTGTTAAATGAAATGCAGGTATGACAAATGCTGTGGGCTCTCAAGATTCAAGTACGCTCTCTTTCCAGAGTTACCCAAAGGAAAAGATGAAAATAGCTGAGACGTGTTAGAAGTGAGGTTATGGCAGCTGCCCTCTAACAGGAACTTCTAAAAGGCTCCAGTCTCAGGAGCCTTTATATGCCTCTATCGCATAATATCTAAAGGGAGAAAACTTACAGGATTTAACAGTACAGAACATACAAGGCTGTCTGGGATAGACAGGAATCACAGTTATGAGCCCAAGTACTAAATAATAAGACAGAATGGTGATCTGTGAAGTCATTAACTTCTTATTTTCCTAGCTGCAGATGATTTTGTCTTATGATTCCTTTCACAAGCATAAAACAGCTGTGTTCAAGTCTTGGTACTGAGGTTGCAACCCCAGAGATCTATGGAAACATGACAAATCTGGTATGCATGTCATACCAGACATGCATAGGGGGTAGCCCCTTATGCCCAGGGCTAAAAGAATACTTTTCCTCTGAAGGTGGAAAACTCCAGGAGAAAAAGCTCTATAAAGAGGTTTAAAGACCCATCTGAAGAGGAAAGAAGGCATTTGCCTTGACAGTGATTCGTTTTTAATTGTTTTGTGTGATTTCAGTGGACACAAACTGATTTAGGAGAGAGACAATTTGCAAAGCACTCTTCCTTAGTAGCAGTGTATGCTTTAACATTTAATCTGTAAACTGCATCTCATAATATCCTATAATGGTTTTCCGCTCTCAGTAGCATAGCAGGCAGTTGCCCACGTAAATCCCATACGAGATAGGTGACCCTTTTATGACCCAGCACATACAGTAGATGAGAGAGATCCTGCTTTGCTCAATAAAACCAATCATTCTCCCCTAATAGTCTACAATTTGCAGCTATCATAAAAACACCCTAACCATATTTAGCAGGCAGGGGCGCAGTTCTGAGCTTGAAGGTTAAAGACCTGCACATGTCCATCCCCATGGCTGGACTGCTAACAGAAGTCAGTAATTCACAGCAAACCACCACCAAATGGCACTGAAAAAATAAGAAGCGCTAATAGAAGAGCAAAGGACCTCCTGGAAGTTGCAGAGTTACGTGCCACTGGTCTGTACAGCATTGGGGGATGCTGATAAACTTTGCAGCCGATACACCCAGGAGTACCAGTGGGAACATTTCCTTTCCACAATAGCCACTGAAGTCTTTAATGCGGAATATAATGTTTTCAGCCAACTCAATGTCTCGCCACCTTCCTCTCCAAGGCAAGCCATACTGATGACATCTTCCTTATCATCAATAAAAATGATGTAGAGCAGACTGCGGAGATATTCAACAAACAATTTCCAAAGATCACCTTTACTACAGTGTATAAAACAGATCTAGGACTCCCTTTCCAGGATGTCAGAATTTTATGAAGCATCAACTTTACACTTGCAGCTACCTGGTATGAAAAGAACAGCACTTCAGGTAGGTATACAGTGTTTTGCTTTCCTCAGCACATTCCCATGACTGCGCAAAAAGGTTGCCTGTGATGAGGCTCGTTATTAAAAGCACCACAGAGGTGATGCAAAAGATGGAAAACCATTCGCACAATGCACCTAAAAAGAGCTGGGCAGATGTTGCTGTCTACCTGCTCATCTTGCCTGAGCCTAAAGACCACCCTCTATATGAATGGCCCCACCAAGCACCATGAACACAGATAAACTCTGCTATCGATGCGCTTTTTCCTAATTAATGTTGTTAAAACTGAAAAGATGGCCCTAGGAATTGATTATGTAAATCCCCCAGATGGGTAGAAGTTTTTTCCAACACAACTGAGCATCACAGAATGATTATTTCTGCCATCAGTCAAAACACTTAGAAGGTGGCTTGCCATGATCCCAGCAGCAGCAAGGGCAAGCCTGGAGCTAAGCACATGCTTAGAGCTAAGCACTGATTGTTAAAGGCATTTCTGAATCAAGGACTGAATCTCTTTTCAAGGATGCAGTGTTTATCTCTAATTGTAGAGATTAGTCATGAAGAGTCAAAAGACAGACCAGAAACACATTTGTTACTCTGCTGGTCTGAAGAAGAAATATTTTTCCCACCTCGGTATTTCGTACCCATCTTCGCTTTTTCCTATCAGCACCTCCTCTCCCGCAGCTATGTTTTCAAATCCAGGGACATCACCATTATTCAGGAAAAGGCCCTCTAGCAAAGATGAAATGAAAGTAAAATAACCAGCACAGCACTGACCAAGCACGTTAAATCCTACTCTACCTGGAACAAACACTCGCCTTCAGGTGATTTCTGTATCCTACAATTTGCATCTTATTTGGAAACAGTAAATATAAGAAAGTTAGTGCAGAAGAGTCAACATTGGGTGAAAAAATAGGGTACCGTAACAGTTATCCTCTGCATTTCAGAGTGCAGACAGTAGAATACACTGCATGGAAGAAAAGGAAAATTGGATTTGCATTTAAGTTTCATCACTTTTAAGGTCCCCAGTATCCAAGCCTCCCTTTAAAAGAGCCCTAGTGGACAATAAACTCTTTTAGAAAACGTATAGCAAAGCGGCAGTGCCTGATAAACAGACATAAAATTAGACCGCTGTAATGCTTCAGCTGTTCGCTTCCTTTGATACAGGCAGCTGTGGCTGCAAGACATTTGAAAAGACAGAAGAACAAGTAACTTCTAATGGATAAATATATATTTTTTCGATACCATATGTATTTTAAACGTACATAAATGTACACACTCACACATGTGTACTAATAGGATAAATTTACAGGACAGAAGTGAACAGCCACCAATATAGATACTGAGCTACCATTAAGCATTTAAAATAATTACAGCTTTTAAACCATGGAAACAAGAATTTTAAAAGGATATTTTTGGTATCTTTTCCTCTAGAGTAAAAATTTCTTGGCCATTTCTGCCTGAGTGAAATGAGAATTTCACCAGCGCCATTATTTTATAAAAGCAAAAGCTTTCTGCTGAAGTTTTGTAACAAAAATGTCCCCAAATTAACCTCCCAGAAATGGCCCAAGAAAGTGATTTCTGCTAATATCTCAGTACACAATTAGACTTTTTATTTTTATTAATAAATGGATGCTTTTCCCCATACCGCTTTCACATGAAGCCCTGTCAAGGCATTCTCCTTTGCAGACTGACAATATTGACTCGCAGGACCGGGGAGATGGCAGCTGCCCCCCCTCTCTGCACACTCCATTTCTTATGCAGAAATGTGCTTCCAGGTCTAAGTCCCCATAAAAATTCACTCACTTTAAAGGGGAACAATTGGATGCACGGCTCTTCACAATGACTTTCTCAGGAAGATACCAGCACAGGACTCAAAATACTCGTTCCCCAGGAAAGCCAGTTTCCCATTGTAAGCACCTCACTCAGCACACTAAACTGACCTGTCTTTACGCAATAGTGCTCAACCAGTGAATCACTAAAGAATAAAAAACCACTACCAAAAAATAAACTGAAAAAGAAATCATTGACTTATTTGCATAAACAGCCCCCCCAATATTCACCATGAGAAGCCAAGAACCCATTATGCTGTATGCAATAGGTCTTTGGCCTTGCTTTCCTCCTCCCTGCAGCCTGGCGCATTGCTCAAGAGCCCTGGGAGGTCTATGCGGCCTGGACCACCCCAGCTTGCACCACCAACATGACCAGGTGCTGCAGGACGGAAGAGTTTTTGGATGGTCCGCAGGAGCCCATCTCCTCTGGGCCTTCCTGCAGAAGCGGGGGAAGGTTTTTTTGTTTGCAATTTGTTACTCAGCTCTGCTGTGCTCTCCTTTCCTTCTGGATTTTATGTATTTATGTTCATAACTGTTTGCAGCACCTCTCCGCTTTGCGGCAACCTGCCTTGTGTGCCAGGCAGAAACGTCAATACGTTATCAGGTACCACGTGTGTCAGTCCTTACCCTGTATCTGGGTGCAAGCCCATCCCAGATCAGCCGAAATAGATAATCTTTTCTAGAAGAGAAAAACATCATCTGTATTTGGCTTGAAGGCACGGTCGAATGGTTTTGTGGTTCTTTTGGCACCTGGACAGATACAATAGGAAAAAATCCTACTTTCTCATGGATGTGGTTTCTTCCCTGCTCTGAAACACTGAATATATTTTTATCAGATGTATGCCATAAAGGTGCAAGTCCTTGAGGTCTTTTCTCATTTTCAGCATGTATTCAGCTCTTATTTTTGTATTCATGCAATGAAAATAAAAATAAACAGAAAATACATTTTTGCACCTTTAATATGAACAGGTATATATTCAGAAGGATGAGAAGGCACTAATCAACATATGCTGCTGTCCCACTGTAGCTCTGCAGGGCAGGAGGAGTTTATTCTGATGCTTTGATTAGGGAGCCCTGCCCCGACACCTCCCATTTCATGGAGCTGCTGTGGGGCTGGAAAGGACCTCAGAGGCTTTGAGCAATGGCGATTATTGATCCTGATTAGCAGAGGTGTAACACAATATTGAAATTCCGTATTGAATTTCCTCATTCTAAGATATTATGTGCCTCAGTAGCCTTTAATGGTAGGACAAGTCTGAGGTATGAACTGAATACACACAAGCATACGAAATATCTGCAACTAATGTTATCAGCAAGAATCACAAGCATGAAAAAGCATATAATAAAAGAATTATAAAAACAACCAAATTAAACCAACGAACACTCCGCATAGCTTCTTAACCCTTTCCCATTGTTTTCTATCTGAAAAAATATTCCCCTTACAGTATCCAATAACTTATGGCTTTGTATTAACAGAAGAATGAAACACTGAAGGGACCACGTTGCCCTGAGGAGATCAACGCCTCTATTGGTTCTGATGATGACGTGAGAGACCAGGCAGCAATGTGGGGGGTGGGAGAGGACTTCCCACGTGTGACCCACAGTACCGTGAAGAACAGACTTTAGGACATTTCAGGTAGACCTGGGAGTTAGCCAAGACACCAGGTGCTCTTTCACACATTTTGAAAAGGCGCAGGGCAGCACTGCTGCTTCCTACAAGGAATCTGCGATACTCTAAGTTCCTCAGGTGCTTCTGTAATTATTACTGTTCTCTTAATCATGTTATGCAAATAGGCTGAGAGGGAAGGAGGGAAAGGAGGCAGACAGAAAAACTGAGGAGTAATGCTATTGGATGGTTACAACTTTGCTCCCTGATTGAAATTCCTGGAATTCTCAATTGTTTCTTATCAAAAGGCTTAAAAAGAAAGATTTTTCTTTTCATAAAAATAAATGAAGAAAAATGGATCTCTTATTTCCAAGGGATACAATGGAGATCACCTTGTAGTCTGGCAGCAGAATTGATATGATTTGCATTACCAAGGATGACTAAATGGAGTGTTAAATTATCTCAAAAAAAAAAAAAAAAAAGATGTAAATTGATATTCTTGACATCAACAAGGTTAGAAAGGAAAAAAAAAAATAGCGAGTCTTTACATGTATTCTTGTCCTATACAAGCATTAATCTTACATTCCACGGGCACTACACTGCTCCAAAAGGCATCTTCTGCTTTTGCATGACACCTCTAGGAAATGATTTGCAATTATATACAGTGCTGAAATGTGATGCCGCAGCAATCAGTGTCGGCTATAAAAACATTAATTATTTCTGATAAATTCATTCTCTGGGTGCATTCTGAACACACAAAAAAAGTTTAGCAAGCTGTAAATTTGATTTTGGAATAAATGCATTGCATTTTAAAGTTTGCTGGCGGGAAAGGAGTAGGGGAGGAGATGGGGGTATTGCCTCTCATACATCAGCACTGGAATCACTCAAAAATAATTTTTGAGCAATATCTAAACTGTTTTATTATTTTAAAATGTTTCACTGACTGTTCATATAGATTCCACCATCATTCATGTGTTTATCTATACATATACATGGAATATTGCAGGAATACATAGTGAAGTTCTGCTTTGACCACACAGCACATAAGACATCTCCTATACAAGATATATGCAATTCCATGAGTATAAATCCATATTTGGCCCCCCCATGGGTATTATTAGCTTGGGTTGGCCCTAGCCTAGTGCTATCTCCTAACTTGTCATCAGCTCAGATCATGGAGAATGGAGCATGGGTGCCCCAAGAGATCTTGCCACTGCTTGCAAATTTACTGGGGATCACACCTTAAAAAACTTAGGGTGAGTTTAATTGAAAAGATTATTACTTCTAACTAGTGTTGCCCAACCTCTTCTTTCAGCTTTTGGGAATTAATTTCGAGCCTTGTGATCATTGAAGCTTTTTTATGAAGTCTTTACTCTTGGAGTCATGGGATTATAGCTTCATATTGCCAGTTTATGATTTTATGACTGCACAGAAATGCATGGGTTTTAATAGTTCAGAGAAAACTGTTTAGAATTATACTAATTTTAAAAGGTATAATCTTAAAATCTACTCTACATTAGGTTTAACTAGTTTCCAAATGCTTAGGACTTATAATAAAGCGTAACTTTTGCACATGTAAGTCAGTGCTAAACATTCCTCAAAGACTGCAAAGAACGGAAATCTGTTGTGGTATTTAGACACCAATTCTTACCAAAAGAAGCATGTATTGCTATAGTACTGCGCCGAAAGGCTTGTAAAATCATTGTGCATTTCTCATCTACCTTCTAGACCAATGCACGGTGGTGACACAGCATCGGCACTGTAACTCTAGTCCGCTGTGGCCCAGACACGGTAGGGATTTCACCCGGAGCACATAAATCCCTCCCTTCCCAAACAGCACAAACCACTCCCTGTGTCAAATATCTTCATGACCTGTGGTCTGCCCCTGCTCTCTCTTCCATGGTTTGTGAATGATTTTTACCCAGTTGCAATTTTCACATTTTCCTATCAGTCTTCCATTTTGTCAGCTTTCTAGCAATTGCATACATCCGACAATATTTAAGCTTTTTTCCTCTCCAGTGTCCAATACTGAAAAAAATTAGGAAAGCACATAAGAATTAGGAAAGGATATCAGCATTTGGGTAACGTCACAGAAAGATGATAGGTGGTGTTGAATGTAACCTGAAGTGTCAGAACCCATTAGATAAATAACATTATCTACTTCTTTTTATTATTTTTTGAGAGGTAAGTTGCGAATAATTTTTTTTTAAGAGTGCAATCAAAATCTTTGAGTGCTTGAGGATGGCAATACTGAAGCTTAGTCAGATTCCCCCCTTCCTCATACCCAAACCTGCTGCACTTCCACTGAAATACATCAAGCCCATTAAATCTGTTGCTCACCTCACTGTCAAGACATTTATTTATAGGAGCTGATCGAAAAATGTTTTTTAATTCAGAATACCAGTGAAAAGATTTATTTCACCTCTTTATCCTCCGATATTTGTGTATAGCTGTTTATTATTATATTTTATGTAGATGCTACCTTTAGATTTGCAGATACACATTTATGAATAAAATATTTTGCAGACGAGATCACAGATTAAGGCTAACAAACGCAGTAGCGATTTTTTCATTTGTAGTAACACAGTGACCTTTTTTGCATTGCAAATTTCACTATATTTGGGTTGGGATGAGGATATGAAATATGAAACATCAAATAAGGATATATAATAAACCAAAAATAGATATCTGAGGAACAAGACATCTGAAATTCCCCTTGACTTGGATTTAACAATTTTCAATGTCTCAATATCATACCACCCTAGTTTGGTTCTTAATGAAACTCAGGCATTTACCCTCTGATGTCCTCAGATAACCTCTGTGTGATGGGTTTGATGGAAGCAATACCTGACATAGTTTTACATCATTCATCTCATGTCAGAAAGAGCATCATTTTTCTGTTGCTTGCTGCAGAGCCCTTTCATACTGGTGGGCATTAGTGACAATCAGCCCTGAAAAGTCTTCAGCAGCGTGGTGCGGTTTGCCATGAAATGTAAAGTGCCATATTTAATAATGTGTCCATTAGCGGACCTCAGATGAAAGCTAAATTAAACACCTGCATTCAGATTCTCCTAAACAGTGTTTCCAGCCGTACTGACAAATCATACCTAGTTATTTTCCATGAGGGATATTATCTCTTTAGAGGAAATCTGTCGGAGAGAGATCAGTCCCAAATTCTCCGCCTGCACACAGTAACATGGAGCTACCAACTGAGTGCTCTTTGCAGATTTGGGGGTGTCTTTGCACATTCCTGTCCCCAAATGTCACCACTTGATAAAAGAAATTGAGCCTCTAATGTCTTCTTAAACCCCTATCATGGCAGAATAACAGCAGGGATTAGAGAAGTGTAAACACTCAGAAAGATGCAAGAAAAAGTAAAATTATTGCTTTGCATCTGGGATGAGAAATGTTTCTTGTCAGTCAACCAAAATACATTCTAATTCCTGTTCACAAATATATATACAATTAATTTCTATGGAATAATTGAGACCAGAAAAGAAAATGTCCATTTAGACACTGTTATATTATAATCTTGTGTGCTGTGTTCACTGTATTTTAAAACCTAGCACTTCTTTTTGAAGAATAGTCCTCAGCTGACCTTCATCCTGGAAAAGGAGTTTGAATTTCAATCTTTATTTCACTTAGTGGTTTTTCACTCCAGATGTTCCCCCCCTTAGACCTTCCTGATCCATGTTTAGCACCACAATTTTTGGTGCTACCCACAGATAACCGATGCTTAAGCAATTATCTAGCCAAACATCTGTGCAACCAACATGTAGTCAATTATTTTAATATTGTCTTTTAAATGAATCACTCTACTCATTCTGGCTGCCTACCTCTGAGGCCAAATTAACTTATCAGTGTCTTTTGTGTTTTATGGGTCAATTTTAGAAAGGTCTCAGCAATGGCCCAAATCTACTCCCATTGAAATCAATGGTAAAACTCCCGGGATCCTCACTGGAAGCACGTTTTGGCAAGTACAGAGCATTTATGAACATTCCAGCCTTCAGGACAAAATGTCCTCAATATTTTAATGGTGCCCTACTCTGTGGCATTAAAGAGACATCTGCCTGTGACACTTACATATAGAGCACTAAACCGGGGTGCCTTTTCTGTGCTCCCGCTCTGCATGGCAACATTATACTCATTTTGCTTTCCACAACTGCCTGAAGTCATTACTGCTTCCTAAATACCTTTTCCTCCCCCAACTGATTATCTACCTCTTAGATTATTTCTTTTGCAGTTGTTTTAACTGCATATTATGACAACCTGAGTTTTACTATGTTGGCCAGGCTTCTCCCTCCTCCCTCTTTTTTTTTTTCCCCTCCATTTATTCTTTTTTTCCAAAGTGACGCAACCCTTCACAACTTAGAAAAACCTTGCATTAATCTGTTGTTTACCCCATCTTTCAGTTCATTAAACAAAATGAGGCTTAACACCAATCCCCAAAGTACCCCTAATGACTATTTCTCTCCAAATTGATACACCACTGCTTGTCCTTCAGCCAGTATGGACTCCATGTGATCATGCTCACAGCCAGCTTCCTTCGCACTTCTTTTCCAAGTAGGATTTTGTGAGGCTCTGGAGTCAGCCTGTTATAAAATGTAGATAGATTATAAGTACTGCCTTTCCTGTAATGACCAGTTTTGTAATTTTAATAAAGAGGCAATCAAGCTAACAATAGTTTGGCAAACCTCCGCTCCGAGGGATCCAAATTTCAACCTTGGGTGCACAAGGCTGGAAGAACAGATCTACATGCAGAAAGCAAAGTGTTTGTTTCAGCCACCTATTAGCAGCAGTTAGGATCCCCAAACTGGAGTATTGTGCTATGTGCTAGGACCAAGAAGGGAGATCTCGCCTAATGGTAATTTTAATAAATTACTTAAAAATCAAAATTAAATACAGGGATATGCAAACTAAAGGCAAGATCAGGGTTTATCTATAAAGGAAAAAGAACTTGGAATAATTATCACACAATATTACTTAATATGGAAACACTTATTAAGAAGCAGTGCTTGTTTACACGGGACAGTAAATTCAGATTATGGACAGGTGTGAAGTCAAAGCAGAAAAGCTGTTCCTGAGCAAATCCTCAGCTGTGGATGTTCCAAGTTTTGATTTAATTTTTTTTTCTGAATTAGCTTCTGCCTTTCTTAGTTCACTCTGGAAACAGATCAATTTAAACGAAAACGTGCTCAGCACAGAACTGTCCACACAGAAAGTTACTGCAGAACATTAGAAAGTCAGCTGGTACCTCTGGAGTTGGTATCATGAGTTATTTTGCAGTCGCCCTATGAAGTAGCCAAGCCAAAAGGTGGCAAAAATTAGAAATTCAGGCTCTGAATCCAAGACTTATAAAAGCTATCCTAAATATAAGAGTTTAGGTCTTCTACTCTTTATATGGATTTCAAGGTACTTACAGATTTTATCATCTCAATATTTCTTACGTTACTTCCTCAGGGACTGAAGGTTCAGGATTACTGGTTACTGTTATCTACTTGTTCAAAACATTATTACCTCATTTGTTCTCATATTTTCCCATTCTTCATGGACTAAAATAATAGCCAGGGGTGGGCAAGTCAGACTTTAGGGAGCTGGTGGAGTGGCTGCCACCTCGAGCTGCACATGCTGCTCTGTGTGTATGGGATCAGCAGTGTCCAGCAGCATCCTCACTACCTCCATTTCTGATGGGGCCATCTGAGGTGGCAAACGCTGCCCAAGGCAGCCCCATGCCCTATGCCGTGGTCATCTCTGTTACAGAAGGCAAAGGCAGCGGCTGGCTTTTCCCTGGCGTTGGCTCTGGAGCGAGGAGCTGCACCTTGTGGTTCTCTACCAGCTCTTTGCTGTGGTTAAAGCTCTGGAAGATCTGGATATGGATCTGGTTCTCACCCAGTTAGCACCTTCAGGATGGCTTCTTGGTTTTCCTGATAAGAAACTACCACTCATAACCTGTGGGCCACTGCAGTCATCTCCTGGCAGATATCTGAGCCAGGAAATCCCCCTCCTACCCTCCAAAGCACAGTGTCCCCTGGTTTCCATTTTCTCTGTAGTGGCTCCATGAATATCTCACCCTCGCACTGCCGTAAATACTGGGAAACCTATGGGGCTGTGCTGCAACATGCAGCTGACAACATTTAAATCAATGTGTCGAGCAGGCCAGAAGCAGTTTGCCTTCACCAAAGAGCTGGAACAGCCAGGAAGTAAAGAGTAGAAATATCACATTGATTACAAATAAATAGATAAAATTTCCCATCATTTTTCATTTTCATTATATTTAATCCAGATACGGTAATCATCCATTTAATTTCTTTTTCTTTACAAAAAAGACCACCCCCTACCACCACACACAGAGAGAAAAGGCAGGCGATTTATTCTTTAACATATTTTTCCTGAACTGACCATGACCTCACTAGGTGTATATTTCTCTTCACTTGACATTATCACAGAGTGAAAGAGTAGTTTTACCTTGCACATAACACTTAAAAAGAGTAAGTCATTGATCTTGGTTTTCATTTCTGCCACAAAGGAATGCACAGGCATTTTTTCTTCCACAAATGCGGATTTGGGTAAAAGCCAGCTTTGCTTCCCTGGTAATATACACCACCAGTTTGTGTGTGACTGGCAACTGATGTTCTTGCCTATGAAACAGGAGAGCAGTGGCATTTGTCATGGCACGCCTTTGACATTTTCCACAGCAAGGGGCAGATAATATCAAACTCTTGCTCATCCATTCAACTTCCTGGGGAGAAACAGACTTCAAAAAATAAACCCAAGGAAAAATAGACTGTTAGACACTTGTCCTAAATGCTGCAAGAAAAGAAAAAAGTGTTTATAAATGTATCAAACTGCAGGAACAGAGTTTATCTTTGATTTGCCCTTGTTAGTTCTTGTCTGTGCAATTACATATCACCCTCTGCTAGAGCAAGGGTTGGCCCCAGGCTCCTGGTGGCGCAACAGGAGCTTTGGGTTTAGTCCTCCAACAGACACCCCCGACAAAATCTCCACACTAAGAATGAGATACAATATTTGAAAGCTTTAATATGTCACCTATTGGCAATGAAAAGAAGCATCAGCAAAAACAAGGCTGAGCATCCCATGGGGTCCATCTATTACTAACTCCCCACGCACCAAATCCCCTGGGCAACTGGAAGAGCCAGAGGCTTCACCATAACTTTTTTAAGCATCCCCAAATCCGTAGGGCAGCCCAACAACCGCAAGCTGTGCTACAGAGAGCCCCTGCTGGGGGAAGTATCTTGAAATAGTACTGAAGTTTAATTCCTAAAAATGCATCGATTCCCCACGAGACTGACCTTTCAGCCTGTGTAATACCCCGTACTCAGGACATCCAGGTGGACAAGCAGCATCTTGTGTTAAACATTTGCAATGTCGGCCCGTTTAACTAAGCAGGGGCTGGATTGTAAATTCCTCCTAGAGCTGCAGCTCCTGCTGCTGAAGGAAGTGAGCCAAAGGCTGGGGATGCCAGCGGCAGCGCTTGGCGTGCCTTGGGTTGGGTCCACCGACACAGCAGGATCTGTCCGGTTCTCTCTTGATCATTCCAATAGTATTTCTTTCCTTTCCAAAACCATGACACTTTAAAGCAATTATATAGTACCAAGGAACAATAGAGAAGTCTTTTATAGCTAAGGCACCATTATTTTTATTAAATCTCCTACAGTTCATTTTCTAATAAAGTACATTTTACTCTGGGTTGTTTCAGTGAATTTGTATGCTTACTTGACAATTCACAACAGTTGCAACCTGACGCCATAATTCAGCCATATAAACTCATATTAAAATGATAAATCCAGAGTCTCTTAATCTTTGCCCTAACCCTCTGTGAGTTCAGGATGTATTTTTTTATTCTCGCATTACGATCACCACCTCCTTTCATTTAGTGCATTTAGCCTCTAGGCTGCAGACCCATAAAAGGTTTGTACCCATGCTAACCTTCACATGCTGGAAGCGGTTTCACAGAAGTCTACAGTGTGCAAAGCTAAACATGTGTGTAGCCTTAGTTTGTAAACTCTTTGCAACAGAAACTAATTTTCTGTGTATTTGGACACTGTGTTGTATTTGTGGCTGTTGACACCTTTAAGCATGTAAAGTCCTTAAACTGTAAAAATATAATTATCAAATAGTAATAATCCCAAATAATCTGCCTGTGTGGTGCATGTTCAAATATAGAATACGCATGCATAATTTAGTTGCAGTTTCTGAAGTGAAGAATCCAAAATTTAAACAGGAATCTAACACAAAGGATAGCTGTAAGAAAAGGGAGAAGCAGAAAATGACCCAGAGCTGAGCCTCAATGACCTCCCATCTATCAATATAAACATTAGAAGACCCAATGCCAGAATTTCTGCATAACAAGCGCAACAAAATGCCACAATAACGGGAAAATAATAAAGTGCTAATCTATGGGAAATCAAATTAAGCCTTCACCACTTGAATGTTTTTGAATGAATGTGTGTTTTGCAGGTAGTTACTTTACTTAGCATTACAAATTTAAGTTAGAATATGTTGCATATAAGCACATCCATATTTCATGAACCTCTATGTAGCTTCACAGTATTATCATATAAGTGGTATAGGTTCCTTTCCTGGCTGTAATGGCAGAGTGTTTTCATTTTAATGATCCTTAATACTAGGCAGACTATAAGAATTCACAAGATCATCAGGACTTGTACCTTAGACGTTTCCTCACTGTATTTTTTTCCACACTGGATGTTCTGTGTGGTTTTGCCTTGATTTTTCACATGGGGCCATATCCCCCAGCTAAACTCTTAACTCTGATACGGGCCAACTCTGTAGCACCTTTGTACCACTGAATGATCATGAATTGTAGGTAGGTGGGATGTTATGGGGCAGAGTGCTGGGTTTTGGCTAGTCTATAGCTGGTGGCCTTCAGATTGTCAGTATTGTGTGATTTACCCCTATCTGGTTTTCAGATGTCTGAGTTTTCTGAGGGAGAATAAAAGGAACCTTGATTGAATGTAAATGATGTTTTCATATGGTAATATATTACTTGGCTTGGACTGAGCGTACAGTGGCATGAGGTGCATTTGAGACATAAAAGAAAACAAAAATCCTTGCACTGAAGAATTTATAGCCTAAAAGAGTGAGCCCTGGATTCTCTCCAAGGAAGAAAAAAACCTCTTGGGAATATATACCAAGATATATTTGTGAGAAAGATTTTCAGGATATTACGTCTCATAACACTAACATCTAGGAAACTCTCGAGCTCCCACCACATCGTCTGGGTGCAGGGCGATGCTGCTCCTGGTGCTCACCTTGTGACAGCCCTGCAGCAGAGACTGCACAGGTTGGATCGTGTAGGGAGGAAACGTACAGCTTACTTTAAAACACTGTTGAAACTTAGAAAATGTTGCATGCGGAAGCCAGTGCTGAAGTTTTTGGGCTTTCTTCTCTACATCTTCCCAGCGGAAGATGGGTCAGAGACAGGGACCCTGAAACACGCCACACATTGGGTCACACTCATTACTCAGTATGGATGCTTAAAATGCTCCTAAAAGAGAGAAAAAAACCCAAACCAACAAAAAACCCACTCTCCTTTGTTTCCAGGTCCTCTAAATCAATGCAGCATTTGGCCTTTGTACTACAGTCTCTTGGGTGCAAACCTGTCTGCATCCGTGTTCCTGAAGTAATTTGCTTCATGCTGGGCATTTGTTTTGCTCAAATGTGAAAAGCAGTTTTGCTTGGAGCCTTTACCATGCTACTATTTCATGTGTACCATTGCTGGGTCAAACAGGGTGGCTGCTGCAGGGTTCACACATCTTCTGGGCATTGCTGTGTCTTCATGTCCCACTTCCACATAGGGGATCCAGCAGAGTCCATCTCTGTGTTAAAATGGTAGGACCAAGGCAGAATTTGGCCACAATATCTATAGCACTGTATATAACCTGCATGGAAAGCGAATCCAGCTCGGTGGAGCATGCATTATTGCCTAATGGGATATTACATCCCATCTATTTGCTTTTACCATCTTTTAAAACAACATGATTATGCCAAATGCATAGTTAGGGTGGGATTTACAGGAATGTTCAGCCTAACGTCTCCCTGCGAGCAAAATCCCTACCTGCAAGATTTCAGTGGAAACAGCAATACACAAAAACAAGGATTGCTGACAAGGACAAGCTGTTGAAAGGATGCCCTCTTTATTACCAGTATGTTGAGCATGTGCTGTCAGTGTTTTATATGTGACTACATTGGTTTAAACAAACAAGAGTCTGATGTAGAGCAAAAAAGCTGACAGAAAGAATGATTTAAGACGAAGCATCCTTCAGCAACCACTTAAGGGCTGTTCAGAGACAAGGCCTGGGTAATTGGATCGCAGACTCTACCTCGAGCCCCTGCCAAGTGGCAGAACTAGCTCTGGCCAAGCTCACAGCCAGGGAACTCAAAGACAAAAAAATATCAGCAAAGCTTAACAGGAGACAGGTGGCCCTGGTATTAGATGAGTTGGATCTGAATGCAAGTGACTTATCCGAGACAGAGAGAAGGTTTTAGGCGAGACGGATGCATACAGGCTGTGGGTTGTTTTAAAAGCACTTTCTAAACTTTGTTCTTGCTGCAAGATATAGAAGGTGCCTCTGTGTTAGGGTTTTATTGCAGATCAGCAGTGCAGTGTTCGACCACACCTCTTGATCATCCCTACTGTTTTGGTTCATATCACAGAGTGGTCCCCGAGGATGTAAGTGTTAGGATGAAATGACCCTGGAAGATGTGCTCCAGAGGCACGCAGTGTCATCCCAGCACTAATAGACATGCAGTCAACAGGGCCAGATTAGAGCTATCCGGGAGCAAACTTCCTTGAAATTAGCACTGTGTGGATGGTGGGTCCTCAGCAGCAATTGTTTTACTCTAAGTCTTCTCTATTTGGGCTGTACTGTTTCCTGATGTAACCAAGCCATACTGATGTTACAAGAGTCCATCTGGTAGTCACAAATGTCCCCAAAACGGCCTTCTGAAGGGAAGCAGCTCACTTGCCCGGTGCCAGTCAGATACGACATAAAACTGGTGCATTCAGAGTAATATAACCCCCTCTCTAGTCTTAACCAGAGGTGAATGATCAGAGAGAGGACACAAGTGTCACCTCTTTAATCCTCTCGGGTATAGTTTACCCAAGAACAGGATTAACCCTGTTTACCTTCTTTTGGAAGAAACTCATTCCCACAAACCCCAGCAACAGTGATGGAAACCATGGTTGTGGACTCAACCGTAGCTTTTTAGAAGGGCTACTGAGAAGTTACAGAGCCCTTTGAAGCCCAGGATCTTTTCAGCAGCTGAAAGTTATATGTCTCCACTATGACAGTTACTTGAATTTCACAATAAGAGTATCCTTCTGATATAAACAAGCATATTGTTGGGTCAACAGTGAAATTGTTTGGTGGAAAGCAACACACTCCAGTAAATGAATGCTGCCAACTCTGCCTGCCCTGTAGCACAGAAGCCAAAAAAGGTTATCTAGTGCAAGAAAGGACATCTAAAGGTGAAAATAATAAAATATAACTGTATCTCTTGTAAGAAATAAGAATTATAAAAAGGAAGTAATCATAAATCACTAAAAATTGTTCTCATGCACTTTCTGGTAAGTCTGCACTGATCTCTCACTCATTAGATTTAATTAATAATAATGCTACACTAACTGATCCTACTATCCAGCATGCAGACTCAGGGGCGTACCTCTAAAAAAGAAGTAAAAATTCTGTTACATTGCAGGACATTTGTTCTTGAATAAAGCTACCTTAATTAAGCAGCTGCCCTTTGATAATAAACCAGGGCTAAACATGTAGTGTTACAGATGTAAAAACCATTCGGTAGATCCAAAACTCCACTCTGGATCCAAGACGACTCTCAGCAACACCAATAATGTCCTGATTTACAAAAAAACAAAACAAAAACAAAGAAGTAGAGAACTTTCCAATGGCCAAGCCAGTAATTTGTCATCTATTAATTTTCATCTTCCCTTTATTCTCCTAAGAGCTGAGTCATATGGCACACGGCATTAAAACAGGGATCGCTGAGCTGCTGAAGCACCATGAGTTGACTCCATCCCTCCTTGGCCCAAGGGCAGGAACTCAGTGCCCACCTCCAGGGACACTTTTCACAGCCTGTTACGGCCACTGAGCCCAAAGCAGCAATGAACATGCGGCCCAATCTGCTATAAAACTTCCCCAAAGCCACCAGACATCATAAAGAGGAACAAATACCAAATGATAAAACCTCTCATGACACACAGACATACTACCAAGTGTAACGATGGCACCAGGAAGGTAATATTCAAAGTTTACAGAAAGCAAATTCAAGTAAGCTTTAAGTCAATCAGAAGTGACTGAAAACTGCTTTGGTCCAAATACTTGTTCAAAAAGGTCACAGCTGGTGTAATTATCCTTGCTAGACTTAGCATGCCTTCAGCTGTACGCTTAAGACTGCCAAGAGCTGAAGTGCACTCAGAATGCCTGAGTAACTGCCACCTTATTAAAAAAAGTAAAAATAAAAAAAGAGGGTCATTAAAAAAAAAAATCATAATTTAATACTTCAAGTTAACGTATGGGAAATAATTTCTTTGGGAAAGTAGTTGGAAGATTTTTCAAAACCAAACTCTCTCTTTCCCCCACAGAAGTTCCTGTCTGCAGGGACAACCCCGGTCAGAAATATAAACAAGAATTCGCATTGAAAGGGATCACGTGTGAACGACAATATGATGGAAAGAGAATAAGAAAACAAAGCCTCTAAATGTTAATTATATCTCAAAGGGAGAGTAAAATCAATAAATGCTATTTCTAAAAAAACCAGTATCCAGCAGCAAAGATCTCTGATATAAAATAAATGAGCAGAAATACTGTGTTATAAGAATGGTAATTTCAGAGTAGTTTTGCTACTGTTACAGGAACGGGTTCCTTTTATTTATTGTCATCACCACTGCAGTCTTTACCTGTCTCTTTGCAAATAATACGCATTACGATAGTCTCCCCCGGTTACACCCCGTGCTAAGGGCAGGCAGTCCCAGCAAACTGCAGTGACGTGACAGTGCAAACAGTGCATGACTCTAAAGGCAAAATCATAGAGATTTTAATGGTGACCTCCAGTACTCCTAAAACAGGCGGTAATGAACTCAGAATCTATAGGGGTAGAGATTACTTTGGACAGAGTAAAAGGCAAGGGGAGAGGTTAGTCTGAAATGTCAGAAATATAAACTGCAGAGAAATATAGTAAGTGAATCAATGAGAATAGAGCTACTGGGTAAAAGGATTAAATGGCTAATAAAAGGGGTACGCTACTGACCTCCAACATAGGAATGAGTTAATAATGAGATAAGTAAAGCTTATGAAGATAATAAGGGTGTAATTATGGTCGAGTTCAAACTACTAAGTGTATATCAGGAAATCCCCGAGATATATATAGATATAAAATTCTGGGTAGCCAGTAGTAAATGATTATCTTTTAGTCCAAAGTGTAAGAGGCTTAAACGATCCAAAATATATGGCTGGATTTGAGTTCAACCTATAACCCAACAGCGGGACTGCATAAAACATTTTACACTTTGTTTTTAAGAAACACACAAAAAGGCACAGAGATTACGTAGCGATTTATCCACTGTGATTTCTGTTGCCACCTTGCTGCACCGAGATGGGGACCATAAACGTACAGAGATGTAATGGGAGACAGTCTTTGCCTGAGGAACACGTACTCCAGAGACCCAAACGTACTGAGGAAAGGAAGGGGAATGGGACAGTGTGAGTTTCTTGCCCAGTTCTTGTCCCAGGGCCTGTGAGCTAACTCTCATAATTGATATTTACTGTAGGGCAACAGCATATACAGGGCTGAATGCTATAAAATCACCCCTTAGCTTCCTGCAAGCAAATTCTCTGCATCCCCACAGCCTTACATTTTGTTTCCCCATTTTTTAATTTATTTTTTTAAAACATGAAGCAAGGGGTACGATCCACTGCTGAAGATGCCAAATCAAACAGATTAACCAACAGCGCGTGACAAATCCCGTGTTTATTGGAAAAGCACAAGTAAGCTTCAAGGGTCACATTTTTAGAGGGACTTCATCTCAGGCTCCCACATCAATCCTGCAATCAACTGACACTGCGAATAGTAGGATTTGATTTCTTATCATCTAATTTGTGGGTGCAAACAACAGCCTTACACCGAGAAGCTCTGAGCACTTACATCTCCCATTGACTTCATTTATACTTGCTATTTGTGCTTACAAATCAGGGAGATGCTTGATCTTTAAGTTCCATAATTTCCTCCTGCAATTGGTTGTACTCACAAAATTACACCTGCAGCTGATTGCTGGAGCAGATTTAAGGGCTGGTTCTGAAGATGCAGTCTATGATTTCAGTAAAGCTAACTTTCAAGGCATGTTGGAAGAAAGAGAAAAAACAGCCCACATAAAAATGGGAGTCATGTTTTAGCAAAAACGACAGGTACATGATTGAATAAAATGAAAGTGACAGACAACACAAGGTCTTAATAGATACAGTATACACTTCTACCCAGAAAATACAAACATAGCCCAGAGAAACACTTTTCTGAATAGCTGTCAATCAGAAAATGGCAATAGAAAATAAAGTAAAAGAAATAAATGCAGACCTCAAATATTACCATCTAAACTCTATTTGTCCTAGCCAGAGCATAAACAACTGTGTACAATATCTCACATGTGCCATTGTGCATGCAAGTGAGGAACCTGCATGGAGAAATGACTACTTAATTGCAAAAGCTGTAGTTGTGTCATTTGTGTGCAGTCTCCAACATTCCATGATAAAATTAGCTATATCACCAAGTGCATGATTCTGCATTTATACTGCTAAAAAATTATCCATCCTTCCATTGGTTGGTGTGGCTATAACACCGGGGGACATGCGTAACCAAAAGATTAAGCAAGATTTTTTCCACAGGACTTCTTAGGTCACAAAAAATAAATTAAAAAAAAAAAAAAAAAAAGAAGAGAGAGTTGGTGGTAAAATGACTTAACAAACGTAACATCACTTATTAATACAGTACAAGTGCGTGCTGTGAAAGGGACAGGCAGGAGCTTACTGGGAACACAGGGCAGTGAATTATTTAAGTGAAGTGTATTTTAGGACCATGAAAACCACAGCTGAGAAAAGCTATTAGGCCACTTTGTCCATACTCTACCTCTAACCCAACAAAAACCCTTAGTGCTGCATGAGATCATTCATTTTTAATGCTTTCTTCACTGTTCTTAAATGTTCCAAATGATGGCGCTTTTCCCACTTTGGGAGACAATTCTACTCTCCAGAAAAAAAAAAAAAAAAAATTGCCCACAGAAGGAACTTAAACAAACCTCATCTCTTCTCCTGCCAGCATCCCGTGGCTGCTCTTCCATTCCTTTTGAAATGTCAGACTGCAGAGATGC
Organism: Aptenodytes patagonicus; assembly: GCF_965638725.1. NCBI lineage: Eukaryota > Metazoa > Chordata > Aves > Sphenisciformes > Spheniscidae > Aptenodytes > Aptenodytes patagonicus. The sequence goes on along the minus strand of NC_134959.1, from coordinate 5,136,242 downwards.
CTTCAAAGGGGCACAGTGAGGAACTACAACAAACTGTAAAAAAACCTTATACCTAAGAAAAATCCTTCAGCTTATCTTCCACATAACTTATTTTTCCAGGCAGTGGCAAGACAGGAAATGAAAGCTTGAAGGGAAAAAAAACTTCAGGGAAGGTGAACTCCAACTTAGTATGAAACATGAAGATAGAAGTGACACACAGGAGACCAGTATTAATTCTCTCAAACCTCAATATCAGATGTGCCCTCTTTCGAACTCAAAAGCATCTCTGTGTGCCAGATCTGCAGACTCCACTGTGGATCTGAAGCTCACATTGCTTTCTTCTCCCATGTGCTCTCTTTTCACACTTACTCACAAATAGTAAAGGAATTTTAAGTCAAATTGGGCTCCCAAATCACCGATTCACCATTTTTACCTGACTCCTACAAATGTAACCCATTTGAGCTCGTGTGTACAAGAAAGAGAGAGCACGCGTGCTAAAGCTAAGGTCCAACACTTACCCTGTACTCATGCCTGGTTTCCATCCCTCATTCAGCAATAAGAAGGGAAAATATATTTTGTTGCTGACATGGATGGAGAGAGCCCAGGGCGCAAAGAGAGGTTGATCTTTTGCCATGAAGAGTTTAACTTTTCAGAGGAAGACTGTGCCTTAAGTAATAATATCAGTGAGAAAAAAATTTCACCGTGCAATGGCCTTTTGGGTCAGAAACAAGAATGGGTTGAATTTCTACAGGCTATGCCATATGGGAAGTCAGAGAAGTTGATCCAGTGGTCCATTTGGTTTTAGAAATCTAATGAATTTCTTTGGCCCAGATTTTGTCCTTGTGTGTAAGGCACTGTCTTGTTTCCCCAGTGAGATTACCTCTCCTGGGGAACTCGTTCCCTCCTCGTTCAGATGTGTGTGGGACAAATTTTGCAAGCTGGGTCCCAACTAGATTTGGTTAGGAAACTGGGTATTCTTTTTGGAGGGGAAAAAAAAAAATATTCCATGAAAAGAGACTAAACAAACATCAAAATTATCCCAGAACATTTTTACTTTTGTGATTTCAAGAAATGAATAATTAAAAGTAGCTGGAAGAACTCAGATGAAAGCTGTGTTTTATTTTTTAAATCAGCTCCAATGCTGAGGTAGCTCATCAAGTAACACCAGGGAGAGGAGCACAGCCAAGGCTTTTCTGGGCCTTCGTGCCATTTACACAGCTTAGCCCGCTTATTTCAAGAGGGAAGCGAGCCAGCGAGCAAAGCTCTTGACCCTGTAAGCGCCTAGCCCTGAGGTTGAGAGCAAGTTGGGTTCTTAATCACCTGGTTACAAGCAGTCGGGTTCAAAGTCTGAACTTAAATAGTCAGGCTTAGAAGCTCTTTATTTTACTGTATCAATTAAAAAAACCCAAACAACAAAACAGGGATGTGGATTATTCATGAGACTTAAAAATGCTGGTTTTTATGGGCACAAAAGGAGAAACAAGCTTCTTAGTCTTTACTTGTCTCCGTATTTTGCCTTGCACTTTTGAAGACTGCACAGTAAACCCCCAGGGTTGAATTTTCTTTGCTCTGCATGATGGATCATCAGGCATACAATTCCCGTTATTGTTAATGGCAGTTGTGTGTCAAATTACTACACATGGCATTTAGATGCTAGTCCTCTGAGTTACCTACTTCCCTCTTGCAGTACAAACACATAGCAAAATACACCGGGATATTGTTACTTTTGAAGGTTGTTAGCTGTGAAAGTTTGTGAAATAAAAAATTTGCTGAAAGTTGTCATTACCTTAATACCAAAAAACTACACACAATTTTCACTCTTTACTGCAGAGCCACCAGTACTTTATACTGTGAAGAAGTCCAGAAAATGCCAGGAAACAAAATTTAAAGTTGATCCATAGGCCACCATCAATGAAAATTCTAGGGACTCTGCTAGAAGTTAACACCAGTATACAAAACATAAAACGTTATTGAGAAAGACTTTGGATTTTATTTTTATTTTTTTTAATCTAGTAATATCTTCCAAAGAAACAGCCTAGCCTTGAAACTGCTGAGTAAATGAAACAGCAAGAGTCACAGAAAGGGCAATCACTGTTAGAAGCATACATGTTACCATCGCCTTTGACCTGGTGGAATCAAAGCTCCTCTCCTCCAGCATCACATGGCAGCAGCGCATCCTGCAGTGGGACGTCGCAGGACCAGTCCCACTGCCGCAGTGAGCATGCCCCCGGCGTGAGGCACGGGCAGCAGATGAGGTTTGTTATCAGGTTTTTGATTACGTGCTTTTCTGTCTTTTGAGAGGAGTACGAGAAAATTGCTGTTAAACCCTTGAGGTCTCTTTTCCTCCCTTCTTCCTCTACACTGTACAGTGTTTTCATATTCTGCCTGTGCAATTTCAGTCAACTTACTGATGTACAAAGGAAAACTTAAACAAATGTACATCTGCTTATAGCTACACTCTGTGTTTTTTCAAAGCATAAGTAGGCATCTGTAAGGGGAATAGGCAGGTTACTGCTCTAAGCCATGTAACATTCATAAAAACACCAGTGCGATGCCTCACCTTTGCTCCTTCAAATAGACGATACTTTGACTGCCTCCCCAGAGCCGAGTTCCAGTGTCACAGAAGATAGTAAGTAGCTTATTGTGTCATTAATATGTGATTATGTCATCTCTCTTAGCTCTCTCCCATTAAAGAGACTGAAGCCTACACATCTGAAAATCCCTAACTTGAAATGAAGCTCGGGGATTTCTTTCCCTGTTCGCAAAGCAGCTCAATTGTAAGATGAGCTGAATGGAGATTCACAGGGAAAAGGTTCTGTGGCTCTTTTGCAGGAATCCTAATTAAAAGGCTTCAAAACAGGAATTCTTCAGCATGTAATTTATCTTCATGGAGAAGGAGGGAAGAGACCCCACTGCCACTGGTGCTCTCCTCTTAGTCTGCAGAAAGACAGGGGTTTAGGCAATATTTGTTTCTAAATTCATTGCTTCCTTCACTGGAGCTTCACTGACAATTGTACCTGAATAAGCCTGGAAACCTACCCTGCTGCAGCCCCAAAACCACAAACCTTATGGCCTCTTCTCTCTCAAAATGGAAAAGAAACAGATAATTTTCTTCCACAACACACTAATAAAAACTTTGCAGAATCTCTCTCTCTGCTGGTCCCAAGTCAACTCCCGTTACTACCAAGCCAAATTCCTGTTTGCAAGGATCACATCAGATGCAAATCCTCTCCCACCTCGTTCTATAGCTAGAAATTACAGGTAGTAAGAATCCAGGCCAAACTCCAGTCAGCACTTGAGACCGTACCTTGTCAAACACACAGGTCTTGGAAGATCTCCCTGCAGCAATAAATAGTGAGATACAGAGCCTCCAGAGGCTGTAGATCACGCCGGCTTCTCAAGAGGATGGTTGAACACATTGTTCACAGTCCAAAAGTCCTTGGGAGTTTACGGTGCTATGTTGAAATCTAAATCTTTTCATTTGAAGAGATACTTCATGATGGATAGTGTAAATTAGTTTAAAGTCACTTTTTGTCAGCCAGAATTAATGATATAAATAAATTTAAGCAATGCCTTTTTAAGTGCCTCTATGAATTAACATTTTCATAGTTCCCCCCTGGAACCTGGGGGAAATAAAGGTCTACTAGTGATTATTTTCCTACTTCTCACTGTCCCAGGTGGACTTTTTTATTATTATTAAGATCCAGGGTAGGAGATATTTGATTTATCTGACATGTTAATGGCCACTAACCTCAGACCATTTGTCTTTCTTATTTTACAAAATAGATGTTCTGAAACCTGTTAACACCTGTTTTAGGAACAGACCAAAAAATCTTTCTGAAAGCTTTTTCAGATTTAAGGAACTGTGGATTTGAGGAAGAAAAGAGGGGAAAGACTTCTGTTTCAAAATTTTGGCCTAAAAATGGCTCTCACATGAAACCATCAAGTCTCTGGCTCTCAAGTGCTTCACACAGATTTTCTTGGGTCATATTTTTCATAAGAATATCCAACATCAAACATTAGCAAAGCAGTACTCAAATTATTGGCTACTGTTAATCTCCTCTATTTCAGATGAGTCACTTTTGACTTTTATTAGGAGGTGGGAAAGTCTCTTTCATCTAATTCCCAGCATCTTCATTCATGCATGACAACTTGTCTCCATTCTCCGCCTCTGCGGTATGTGTGAAACAAGATGTCTCACAGTCTAATTCTAGAATTTAAGTACTGAGATGAAAAAAATGCTGAAGTTTCTCATATATTTTTGTAGCACAGGCTAGAATTATTAATACTCATAAAACACAGGGCCCTCTGCCCACAGCTGCTCTGCAGGTGGAGATACAGTGAACTTTACAAGAAATTGGCTTCCAACTATTCTATTTGAAGTGCTAGAGAAGAAAAAGGGGTCTAATCCTTCAAGGACATACATAACTTAAGCCTTGTGCCTGCCAGCAGACTTCAATAGGACAAGTTAGGATGATAGATTTAATTGTATGCCTGGGATGTTGCAGAATCAAGGCCTAGACTCCAGTGGTTGATAGATGATCTAAATTGCGAGAATTCATGGAACTGGCTAAACAGCTCTTCCCAAATGCAGCCTGACTTCTGCCTTGTAAGATGATAATGGCAATGTCAGTTAGCATTCATGTGTTTGCAAAAGAGAATTGAAAAGGAAAAGGAACACAGGGCTGAGCAGAAAAGAAAATTCACTGTATTGCAAAGAAGCTGAGGATACGTTTCCCTACCAGGACTGGCTGCCTCGACATCTCTGACTGCCCAGGTCAAACTAAGACGTCTGCCTGGGCAAGTCCTTGCAGTTTCCAGAAATAAAGGGCAGTGCTTAAGGACAGACCAGAGGTGCTCTGGAAGTTAATGGAACTGATCTACATCCTTAAAGTGCTCACTAAAGACGGCTAAGGATTTTTGATGGAGCATCTTTCCGTTCAGAAACATTAGCATGCTAGAAAAGAAAACACCTTTTACAGCAAATTCATCAAAATATTTGTTGGGGAAGGTTTCTAACCTCCAAGATGAGGTATCTTGAGAGAAAGAGGTAAACAGCTAATCGGACCGCTCACCTGAGAAGCAAGAAATACACACTCCTATGATCTTGGAAACAGAACGCTGTTCTCCTACATCCCAGAGGCATTTTCCTGCCTCTGCCCTGGAGCAGAGCTTCTCTAGGCTCTCTGTTGGGACTGCTCCATGTGGAGAAGCAGCTGGATGAGCACACGGTAGCTCAGCCCAAGCCTGGCTTCAACTCTGATCTCCCACATCCTGGATGAGTTCCTACCATCACAGAAATGCTCCTTCTACAGTCACATTCTTTCAGCTCTTATTTTGGGGAAAAACTCAGGAATATGCTACAGTAGTTCCACTAATGAATTAATCCATAAACCCTTGATGGACCAGAGAAATTATTTCTCACCACGTCCACTGCACATACAGCTCTTTGTGAACACCTGCCCTTGAACTTATGTTCAGCAGCTCCTGCAGAGGCCATTTTTCCTCCGCAGAGGTCTGCCTTCTATTCAAATTACGATCTTCTCAAAGGAGTTTCCTCTTGCTGCCTCTACAGGGTGTCACCCAGCTCTGAATGCACTACAGCCTCACCGGTCACTGCTGGATCTACTGTGCAGTCCAACCTACACATGTGCGCAAGCCATTTGTTTGGCAAGTGATTATTTCAAAACCTTCTCTTATTGCAGGGAAGGTAAACCAGAACATGGTAAAAAATATCCCGTCCTCACTTTTGCTTTCAAATACTGTTGTTTGGAGGAAGAGGGACATGCTAAAAGGCTGGCTTAGTTGTGCAGCTGAAAAATAAGCAAGCCAAAATTCCTTTTTGTGTGTTTAATTGATTTCAGTGAAGCCACACATCAGAAATGAATCTGGCTTCACTTTTTCTCTCACACACATGTGATCTTACCTAGAAAATTTGCTTAAGTTCTGGAAAACCTCTGTAGTTTTGGTAAACCCTCAATTGTTCTCCTGAGGGAAGTTTCTGTTAAACGACGTATCTTTATTCACCTCAGTTAGAGTTTCTAAGAATAGGATTAATTAGTTTTAGACATCCCACTATCAAAAAGGTTAAGTTCTTCTTCATTAGGAACGACCTCATCTTATCTCCAATCTCACATTGCTACCATCTGTAATGACGCACCAGAGAGGCATCAGTTGTACCATGACTGAAAAGGCTGTTGGATGACTTGTTTATAACCAAAGCTTTAATTCATTAAATAATGGAGAAAACAACTTTTTAATGCGTTGTGTTACTGCTTTGCAGACTGAGTGCTTGTCTCATTGCTGCTGTCACATTTGGGGCTAATTTAATGAATAATTAAATAATTTAGCTTTTAACTAAATTAATCATTTAGTTAATTCATTAATAATAATCCATCGCACTTCTATGGTGCCTTCCAGGCTAAGATATCAAAGTGTTTCGTGAGCATTATAGGGAAGTTCACCCTTCTTCCTCCTGCATATAGCCTGAGTAAATGGGTTTTATAAGATAAACTACATTAGTCAGCTTCAAAGAGGGAAGGATTCCAGTTCTGATTGTGAGGGTGGGGGCAAGGAATAGCTCAAACAGCCAGCTTGCCACTTTCAGCAGATGCAGACTTTCCTCTCCAAAACCCTTTTCCCTTGCTAAAACAGCACACATGATGGGAGGCAGGATGGTATAACACTGGGACATGCTGTGATGCAGGTTTGGTTCCTCGCTCTGCTAAAGACTTTTTGGATGATCCACAGTCCCCAGATGCCTTAGCTGTCCACCAACACAAGGTGGGTGCAAACAGCTCCTCATTTCAAGAAAAACACACTTAAGGCTGTAAGGTTTTTGCACACCATGGTAAAGCAACCAAGCTGCAAATTTGCAAATGCCAGCTCAAATTAATTAAGCCTCATCCCCATGAACCCAGGGTTCTGCATCTCATCTCCTTGCACCAGGGAAAAACGAGGCAAAGGTCTGCTAAACTCAGACAGCAGGTTAGTGGCAGAAGTTGGCACAAACGCAGCACTTGTAGTCCTTTGTGTGCCCAGCTGATCCATGCCCAACTCACATCTGAGCCAGGTATCAACACTTCCCTACTTCAAGCCAAGCTCTAGCTGGGGACTGTTAAATTTTCAAGCCATTCGTAATAATTTCCTCATCAATACTCCATTGTTCCTCTTATTTTTCTCTCCTTGGTACCTGAATAGCCTGTGAAGGTGGTTTCCGTACATTTAATATCATCTTTCCATTTATAATAATTTTATGGTCTCAATCTGGTTCAACAAGGTGCTATTTTTAAGACAGAATGGAAATTAATTTTTTCGTACATATTGAGGAAGGATGATTACATAGAACATTGTGGCCTGTTGTGCAGGAGCACAATCATGAATCACTTTGCTCTTATTTTTATTTATTTTTTAGGCTTAAGCAATGCCGAAATTCTTAATGATACTCCATAGCAACTATCTATCTAAAGGGAAAAAAAAAAAAAAAAAAATCAGTATTCAGGAAGAGTAAATTGACAGGAAGCCAAATGGATTTAACTGTGTAATTCTGAAGGACAGAGAAACAGAACAGCTCAAAAAGAGCTATTATGTTTCTAAGTGAAGATGTGGTGATGTGGTGTTTAACAAGGGAAGAACGGAGGCTGAGCTGATATGAAAAGGGAGAGGCAACGTGACGCCCCAGAAGGCCTCATAAGAGATGCACAGAATAAGAAGCCTGTTCACACCTTCCCAAGCAATGTGATGGTCAAGTACACGATTCAAGATCTCTAAGGGGATGGTGCCGCAGAGCAAACGCGAGGGAGCACTTTTGACACCTCCTTGGGAAAACAGCGAAGGGGGAGAACGCCTGAGAAGTGGGCAGCGGCAGTGCTTTTCAACAGCCATAGCACTTATGAAGATAAGAGTAGCGCAAACACTTCTGACACTGTGATAGCTAACTTTGAGAGCGTTCGAAATGCCCTGAGGATTTCAGTGACTGAAATTTTCGTATGCACACTAAAAATATTCATCTGGGGATGCTTGAGGGTACAAGTGTTGTACAAAAAACTGGAGAAACAAGAAAAATACCCCCAAGTGTCCTGAGCATCAGCCTGATTAAGGAGGAAACAGCTCAGAGGTAGATTATGCTGATTGCTGATCTAGTGTGAACCATTACGTACTGCTTCAGGACCGGTAAAACTGCAAGCCCTAAACATGCATTGGAAACAGAAGCCTTTTGCCTCACATCTGCACAATCCTCATGTTCAACTCTAGAGCCACATGGGGAGCCACCTTCAGACTATTTTTTTCAAGGAAATCTCATGGGAAGGACAGGAATGATATAAATCTTTGAGGATCTTGCAAAAGGTTGAACCAGTACCAATCCTGCTTGCAAGGGAAGCGCAGGAGGAGTTGGGTGATCTACAACTAGTAGCTAAGGAAATATTGACAAAGAAGAATATTGGCTTGTCTCTTTAAAGGCAAGCAGCTACTTAATGCAAGGCTGCTGTTACCCTGAAATTTAAGCATTTGCTTAAGTGCTTTGCTGGACGGGAATATCATTATCCTCAGGCTTAAAGCTGAGCATATGTGGAAGTGCTTTTGCTGAACTGAAGCTGGGCTTACAGAAAACTTCAGCCTTAGCAAGCATCCAGCCTACTTACACAGGAGCCACAACATATCAGCCCAGGTGTTTCCTTAAGCTAAAACTGTCAATCATAAGAGCTTTGTATAAATAGCTAGATTTTACAAAAGGATGATGCAGGAGCACTCACTGCATGCTCGGTCCACGTAATCAGTGGGCAAATCTGTTGCTGGTATAAGTTTCCGTAGGCCAAGGAGGCCAGTGGTCCTATGACAACTTGTAACGGATGAAGATCTATTTCCTAGACATTCACTTAGGATTCTCACCATACTGTTGTATTTTTGCTGGCTGTTGCAAATACAGATAATATTTACTAATTTGACAGCTAATGCTATTCACCTAGCTGCAGTCAGTGGATTGCTCCTTCCCTGATAATAATTACAGGAGAATCAGAAACACAGCGAGAAAAAAAGGAAGTTAAAAGAACCTTTTTGAAGGCATGCCACTGTACTGTCTTGCCCAAAAGATGAGTTTGTCCTTAATTAGACCAGGGGAAAGAAAAGGCTTCTATGGCATATTAGCATGCTTTTATCACTGCACTCAGAGTAACAAATAATTAACAAGGCGAACCTCCTGGAAGTCTGACTGGTCCTGTGAAACATCCCTTGTTAGTTGTCTCCAACAACTGCCACGAGGGCCTGTCAAATTTTTGCTAATGTGCATATTAATGGATTTTTAGTAGCACCATTTGCTACTTCAAAGATCGTGTATGTTGTCTATTTAACCTTGAAGAGCCCACTGGCTAGAAGTATTTAGGAATATGAGGTGCTTTTCTGCCTAATTTGTTCTGTAAGTATCAAATGGAAGATGCGTCATCTTTTCAGCATGACAGCTAGTGTGACAGTCCAGCACAGGACTTTTCTAACAATTGTTTACTGATCAGCCTGATCTGATCTGATCCAATCCAGAAATTAAAAAGAAAGTAAATGCAGTTCTTTATTTTGAAATACTTTAAGGTTTTATATTACTGCAATAACTTTTGGAACTCCAAGTTTAAAAGGTAAGTGAATGCACAAGCTTGTTAGCTGCTCAATTAATTTTACACCAACATTATTTGGAAAAAATATCCTTAGTCATGGAAGCCAAATCAAAATATAAAGTGAGGCTTGTATTTGCACTATTTATACTTTAATATACATCATTTATTAAATTATTAATCAACTAATGTTTGTTAAGCTCTTTGAAGATTAAAAGCACTCAGTGTTAAACACTATTCTTCTCACCATCATATTTTCTAATTTTCAATGTTTTAGCACACAAAATACGTTTTGCTCAGATCTAGAGGATGCTTAAAATTAGCTTGTTTATACATTTTGAGGATGCAGTTAATTTATGTAGGTTAATGATTCCTGTGGCATACTAAGGATGCTGCACAGTGAATAAATAAGAGTTTGCAAGCTGTCTCACATCGAGTAAATTGAGGCTTCAGGATTCTGTCAATTCTCAGTGACAGTAAAATCTCAGATGAAATCCTGCTCCTGGGGAGAAACTACAGCAAACCTCCCTTAGTTGCACAAGCACCAGAATTCCACCCCTTTTCAGGTTGGATATCTTGTGCGTTTCTCAAAGGAACCACCATTGCCAAAGCAAAGCTCTCCGACACGGAATCCCTCTCCCAGCGAGGGGGAGCAACGAGACCTCCCGACCTCTACATCTCCTGTCCCACTCCAACAGGATTAATCGCACCTGATACTCATGTTCCGAAGGAGGTCCAGAGGATGCTTCCACCCACCCCAACCTCAGAGGATTACTTGGATGAGATGATATGAAGAGGGGAGATGCACAGGACCCTATTTGCTAATTTCTGTGGAGGAGGGGAAAAAGCAAATCACGATTAAAGAAGGAGATTGCCCTCCTCCCCAAAGGTTAAGAACAAGTTTGAAACTCCTTGAAAAAGTGGTAAAAAGGTACTTGTAAGGACAACAAATTGCTTCAATTCCCTTTGATGTAGAAGAATCAATGCGTTCATAGATTTACCAGGATCAACACAGACACTTCCATTTGTTCATGCACAAAGGTGAAATAACATGCTCAATTTAGAACATGTAAATAAACATCCTTAAATTAGAGCTCAGTAAAAATGTGACCTTTTTGGGTCAGGAAGGACAGGCAGCCACTCAGCTGCTGAAAGCAGGGTAGCAGCTGCCCTTTGCCCAGGCTAGCTCATAGCCTTCTGTACTGGGAGCTTTCTTTGGAGACGTGGACTGGAACTTCTCCAAGGCTGAGGAAGACAGAGAAGTGTGTTTTTCATTTCCTTCCTAGTACTCAAATATTTAGATTATTACTAGCTGGGGGTAAATCCATTATATTGGTTAAATTGGTAAGTTTGTTAGTAGATTTGCAACTATGCTTGTGCTAAGTAAATAATACAGTTTCTGCATCGAGAAAGCTTTGGTTTTACTACAGCAGCCCCCCCCCCCCCCAGTTCAGATGCCAATGGCTATTAGTGAGGAAAGGTTGGTGGGGAGATCTCTCTTTAATTAGACCATTATTTTGATAACTCAGATTTGCTGCAGAGTGGTTGATCTGTGGTTGATGATGTACCATGTTTCTCCTCAAGAATGTCCCAGATAAAATATTACCTTCTCTAGCCCTACTTTTCCACACTTCCATAATATTTCCTTAAGCTTCAGCCGTGCGTAACATACTGACAAACTTAATTAAAAGTACAATTCATTTCCAGTATGCACTCTACGCAGCTTAAAATTAAATCTCGTTTCTCCTTCACTTTTTGTAGCAACTGAAACCTCTGATTTTCTCACTTTTTTTATACCTTGGCTAACTGAAAGACAAACTTTTGTTAACATAAGTGCATGTGCATCTGTGTTTCCATATCTCTAAAAGGCATGTTCCTGGCAGCAGGGAAAACATTACCAGGTTGTATGAAGGATGTATATAGCATTTAGAAAAGTTTTAACCAGCTTAAAAAAAAAAAAAAAAAAAAGGAGAAATAATCCTTTTAAAGCCATGTTTGGAAAAGACTGTATGTTTGGAAAAGACTGTGAATACAATTAACCTCTGAAATTCTATGCTTGTCGGCTTGCCTAGTTCAGCACTTCCCAGGGACCATTTATCTCAACAGGAGAGCATAAATACTGTGTAGCACTGACTTTATCAGTGCAACTTTATCTGAACAGTGTCCCTAGAGTCACTTAAGGGTTAATCCTTTGCATCTCATGAAAGGTAATGGATTTTGATTAAAAAGAGCACATTAGCAGCTTGCAAGCCTAAAGCAGATGCATACATCCCAGCTCTATATTTAATTTAAAACCAGCACCCTCAAAGAGGAACATAAACCATTTATACCACCAGCAACTAATCCTAAAAATGTAACGCAACTGACCTCAGTGAAATGGAAATTACAACCATGGCTTAGCTGTAATAATTATTTGCATAAGCTTTTAGTGGCAAGTACACTAAGAGAATAGTGCATGGACTCTTAATGAAAATGAGCCCAATTTTGGGAGAACTCAGTGTGCTTTTTCCAGGTGTGTTTTGAGATGATGGACCCTCCCCAACCACCAGAAGTTTGCCTGCATGCCTGGACCGAGCAGGCAGGCAGCCAACCCAGCTTTCCATGGTAGCAAAGCAGGTAGTGGAGACACAACCATTTTACTATCAACTTTGTCTACTGTCTTACGCTGCCTTGGATCTAAGGCCAGTTCAAACTGTAACTAAATTAGTCTTTACTCACTAGCTGGTTGGCAGGAATGAGATTCTTCATCTTCAGCTTCTCTGCCTGGTGACTGTCCACATCACAGGAAAGAAATTCAGGTTATTGCCATGTGATAGCTGACTCCCGGCTTGGGCAAAATGACTCAATAGCTCAATTAGGGGACAGATGTGCACAACACACAGAGACCTCCTGCACAACTGATGGTTATTCATAGCTACAGGAGATCAGCCAGAGAGGGATGAGATAGATGTGTGGGGATCACCTTGCTGGAACATGTCTGGTTTTAGACCGAGCAACAAGCAAGTTCACACAGCTTTTCACATTCGCATACCCTGGGGAAATTCCTGCATATGAAAAGCTCAATTACACATGATATCGACTTGTATTGTAGTGGCCTTAAAAACAAGAGTGGATTGTCTTCATGTAGACAGAGAGGATTTTCATCCACAGCTCATCTGGCCCTTTCATTGAAGTTCTTCCAAAGTTCAGACAAATTATTGAAGGTCATCCATTGATAATAGCTTGGGGAAGAAGAAACCCCCTCCAAAACCCAACCCCAGGCTATGTCCAGAACAAAAGCCAACCACAAGAGAAGACAATAAAGCAGATGTGAAATATGTGGTCGGCAAGCAAAAAGGCCATCCTTGTTTTAGATTTTAATTATGAAAATTTTTCTTTTCTGACAAGTGAAATGAATTTACTCACTCATGCATGGTGTGAAAGTTGAATTGTCTGAAAAGTAAATCAAAATAAAAAATGAAAACTACAAATGGGGCTTTCACTGCTACCAACAAGGGAGCCATCCTTTAGAGGTGACATTTCACAGCAGTCCCTGAGAAATGCAATTGTTCATAGCATTAAGTAAATTATGGTCCCTGAACAGTGTGGAAATAATTGAAAATGTTTGCTGTTTTTAAGTAAATGCTATAAATCCCTGAAGGCTGTTTGAGTCTTGAAGTAGAAGAGAATAAAATGTTTCAAGCAGGAAAGCATATGGGTAAAACACCTGATGGTTTGGCTGACAATCGTGACACTTCACCCTAAATAGCAGCTGGTAGTAGTTTTCCCTTTTCTGCTAAAGGGCTCACTTTTAGAAATTTTTGCTTTTCTCCCTCCTCTCCAGTCAACACTTACACGTGAAATGGCAATACTTAACTAGATGTGCCTTTCGCAGAAACAAAAATGTCAGTGCATAAGCCCAAATGTAACGCAAATAAAGGCCACGCACCATGTAATGCCACTCGTGTCAAAGAGGCAGAAAATATGATCCCCTGATTGCTGCTCTGTGGCCTCCAGTGCTTCTCTCTGTCACTCCAGGAGCGAGGGCTGCGTTAGGTTTCCCGTTGCTTTGTTTGTAAAGAGCTTACACCTTTGGCAATGGGATTCTGCTGCAATCCTAAGGCAGCTTTTTGTACATAACCTGCCACATTTCCTTGCTAATCAGTATCTTCTGATATTCCTCTTGAAATGCTTTTTCACCCTCATTATACTATATCTGCCATTTCTTCTTCTAACTCCCTGATTATTGTGAATAAAAAAAAAAAAGCTTTTACATTTTTGTTGAAAATATGTAAGATTGTTGCTTAGAGTACACTTGTCATTTTGTCTTATCACAACAGTGTAAGACTGTTACAGTCTTACAGCACAGATATATTTAATACATCCAGACCGTGACACATTCTTTCAGTAAGAAGGCTCTAACACATCCAACCCAGCGCTTTTCCTGACACAGCCGCACGTTAACCAAGCTGCCTGGTACACATCTACCATGCTCTACAAGCGTGTATTTAATGAACCATTCTTAGAAACCCAGGCTACTATTCCCTGGTGCCAAACACAGGTGTGCTCCAGCAAACGTGCTTGTTGCCTCTGTACGTGCAACGCACTTTTGGACTTTTTCCATGCAGCAGCAACAGAAGAAGGAGAATTAGCTCACTTGGCTCAACACCAGCCATGACCCCACCTGCATGGAGCAGCTGCAAGATGCAGCATTAGCTCCTGACATGTGGATTACTCACAGCAAGAAGACAATTCTATTACTCAGAGGAAGGAACAAAATATGTCACCGAAAGGTTTAAGGACCATGGAGCAAACATATAAACATTGTTTAGGCACCTATTTATGCATATATGAGCCTAGTGGGATTCACAAAAGCACCTGCATAAGTTAGTCACCTAATTTGTACCAGTCGTAAAGGTATTCAGAGCCTAATTGCTTGAGTGTTTTTGAAACTCCCGGTAGACATCAAAAGACCTTTCTAAATCTGCTCCCCTGTGCAACCAGATTTTTATGGACACAGCCTATGAACACCAATGTACAAATGCCTATTCATGCAGTCACACAATTTTGATCCGTTTTTTAAGGACTATTTGCATTGTTAGAGGTTTATGAGGTCCTTGCCACATGTGGGTTTGAACAAGTCCAGTCCAGTTACAAATTCATTACTAATCTGCATGTAAAACTTGGCTGTGTGTTGTACCATTACATGCACAGTTATGGTTGAAACAGAACTTTGCCAGAATAGAAATATTACTCCATCTTTCAACTATAAACATGGAGGCTTTCACTAAGACAGTGTGACTGCTCCCAGTGTACTTATATTTGAGTTTTGATTTAAAAAGCAGGCTTTCCTCTTCACTGGTTACAGCTTTTTATCCCTTACATGAACTAAATTCCTTTACAAACAACATACATCTTGTACGCAACACACTGAAAAAAAGAATCTCTCCTTTTTCGTTGCAAAGATTTGTGTGGATAGCCTGACTCCATTAATTTCAACTGGATTGACTCTGCGCCATCTGTTTTCTGTACAGCTGCTTTATTGTGGGGAGAGAGGAAGACAAAAAAGCACCCTTCTAAACTCTACCGATGACATCCGGAAATAAGACTATAATTGGTGGAAAACCTTCTGAAGTCTTCTGTAATCATAACAGTCAAAGGGATTAGAGGGTGATCTGAAAGAAGAGATGCAGATTAGGTTTTTGTACAAAGGGTTTGAAACCTGCCTACCAGACCCTTTCCAGACCCTCATCCCTTAGAAATAAAATAAATAAGCCCACCAGCATGAGAAACAATTAAACTCAAATTTATACAAACTTGTGTTTCTCACTGTTTTGCAGCATATAGTAGACAGGTAATAATCCATCAAACAGTGATTACAGCGCATGTAACAGGAAGGCGATATAGTAATCTTAATCTCCGCTCTTATACCAATGATCTTAGTGATATGCCTGCACAGAAGCAAAACAGACTTAGTTCAGTGCAACCATCTACAGAAGGGAATAAAAACTCCCAATTTCAAGACGGTGAATCATTCCTAAACAGGAGCTGGGAAAATAACCCCCCAAAGCAGGCAAGCGGTTGCACAACTGCAGTGCAAAAGATGCATTCAACTCATTACATGTAATATGTCACTACCAAGCAACAACGCTTCATTCTGGTTTTTATTTGTGCTATTGTGTTAAATCTGTGCCACACTATTTCTGTTAAGCATACATAGCACTAATAATCATAGTGCCTATTTCAGGACTATTCTCAGTATCACTCATTTCATGATCTGAACCCCACTGCATCTTCATCTTAATACTGCCAGTAGTTTCAGTCACATTTGTAAATGTGTTCTCGGTCCCAGAAACAATTTATTTGTGCTTGAACTTTTTGTGATAAGAGCACTGCCTTTGCAGGATTAACCGATGTTACCCATGTATTTATGATTTGGGTAACTTGTTTTTCCCAGCTTTAATAAATAATGAAGCCCGGATGGTTTTGCAATTGGGTTCTCACCCTCCTGGAGCTGTGATGTGAGCCGGAACAGAGCACTGATGCCAGTCAGAGGCAGAAGCTCATTCCTCCGCCAAAGTAATTCTCAGCAGAATGCAACAACCACATAATACAGACGGCTGCTATAAATATGGTGGCAGCCTGGTAAGGAGTGGTATGGGAAATGCGGGCTGTGGTTCAGCATCTCCCACCATCCTGAGTGCCTCTTAGGAGGCTGCCGTCGAGCACCCTCTGTTCCTGCCTACGTCAAACTCTGCCTAAAAGGCAAGCTGGGGCCCTTAAGTGAAACAAAGCTTGACATATAGACAGTACCTTAATAATCCAGACAGCAACAATTAACCAAGGACGCACCCCTCCCATACAAGACTTTCAGATGTGCTACATGCGGCAAAGTTGAGGATGGATTTTGCTGTTGTTAGGGAGCAATGATTACAATCTTTATCAAATACACGTTCTGAGGGAAGCAATCCTTTTTTTCTGAGCAGGACGGTCATTGTGACTTACATCAACAGATCAATAGAGAGGGTGGAAACATCCTCCGAGAACCTACATGTTCACAAAGACGCTTTCCAAAGGATTTTCAGTTTCACGCGTACATTTTCTGTGCTTATTGTCTGCAAAACTTTGTGGTCAATAAGCTTACACTGGTGATGGTCTAACAACCATCCTGCCCTCCAAGACAGTCATCTGTATGGCACTGTTGGAGCTCTTTAAACAATTTTGTTTGAATTTCAGCTGCAGAGACTGTTGACAAAAAACTGAAACTCTTTTCTGAAACTTTGTCCCTGAGGTGCATGAAGTCCTACGTGACCCTGTCACGCTCATTCAGCATAAAGCCTCCCTCCTCTCTGCAGACTTCAGCAGCAAGCAATTAGCAGAACAGAATACACCTCTCCCGACACAGCCCTGCTGCCTCCTATTTCAGACTTTCACAGTTTTCAGTGCATTTATCTCAACTTTCATCAGGAACGGTGAAGTCCTTTCAGATGAACGGAGGCACACAGAGAATTAAAGCAGATTATAACAGAGCGAAGAATTCAATCCGAGTCTCCTGAGCCTCTCGCTCACACTATACCCAGCAAATACCCACCACAGCTAAGCAGTACGACACCTGAACACGACCCACCTGGGCATTAATGCAATCTGGACAGGCTTAAGCTGTTGCCTTGGAGAAGGGAATTTTTATTTCCCCGTGTTCATTTACGCAGCCATTTTATATTTAATCCTAATCTACCTGTACTGAAAGCAGCACATATTGGGGGGAATGAGACTTCAGCTCTGAGTACTTTAAAATGCTTATACCGTAGATATTTATATGTTGTACATGGCAGAGTAATATTATATTTACCTCAAACATTAAAAATCCAAAGTGTTTCAGACACTTAAATATGTGCCTTAAAGCAAACACTGTAAACACCTTGTAAAAGCAAAATTCCCAAGTGTTGGCAAATAAACAAGCTGCAGGGAGAAAAACAAAGAAAACACAAAAAAGAATCATTGCAAGATAAGAGCAAATGAATAAAACACAGCTGAAATGGCACAGTGGAAATTCAGGGGCATCTTTTAATGGGTCATGTCTTCCTAGCCTGCTTACCACAGCAGACCATGTACCATTCTTAATTGCACCAGTATAAATCCAGAGAGACTCTATCGAAAGCCTGAGCTCACAAAACCACATCTGAGAGCCAGCATAACTGCTCTTCCCATCTATCTCCTCCTTTTTCTGGTTACATATAGCACAGATATTGATAGTTCAGGCTCAAGCTTTCAAAACCTTTGGGACTGCATTACTCCAGAAGGAATATCAAATTAAAGCAGCAGCATGAGGAATTCAAGGGCTATATACTTATTGCAGAAAATGGACCAAAGCACAGTCATTGCCATCAAGAAAGGAGGAAAGTCAGACCCTTGTATCACCCCCAGCACCCCTGCGTGACCGTCATTACCTCTGAACTGCTTTGCCAGCATCAGACTGGGCATTGCAAATTTTGCTCTGATCAGTGGACGTGACTAATTGGAGAGACGAAGGCTGTGTGTCCTGCCTCAGTTGGAGGGAGGAAAACTGCTTCCCTGTGAGAGCAACAACACATGCTGGGGCAAGGGAAGCTGCAGGTACGGGAGGTGGTCAGAGCCGGTAAGGGGCTGAGGCACAGCTGGGGACAACGCTGGGGACGCCGCTGAGAGCAGCTGCACAGGCTGCAGCAATCGCACACCTGCAGAGCCTTTTCCTAAGTGTAAGATCTGATCCAGCCCCAATGGCACCAAAACTGGCTGCAGTGAGAGCAACCTGGAGGATATGTCCCACTTTTGGAGGATGCAGTGGGCAGAGAGGAGATGAGTTTACAAACCTCTCTCATTTCCATGCTGGATCCTTCTGAAATTTTTGCTCCAACAGTTGAAGATCTTTTGGTGTCTGCAGCATGCTTATGAGCAGGCAGATACCCTCAAACCTGTGACCCGCTTAGGGAGCCCCTCACAGCTTATAAATGTGAATTATTGGCATTGAATACTAACTGAAATATGTCTATGTGTGTATATATATGTATTTATATATGTAAACATATACATACATGCATCATATGCCTATGTATGCTAATAATTTCTTATATTTGCCCTAAAGCCTTGATCCAACAGAGCAGCCAAGCAGAGGGAAATAATCACATAGGCCTATGCTGTGTATATACACATCCTGACAGTTTGCAAATCACCATTTAAAGTTAGAGAAAAATACTTGTTGCAACGTGGATAGGAACACCACCACAGAAGCGTTTTCTCAGGGTTACAAGGCTCCTCTGTGTTACGCAGTATGGCAGCATTTATGTCTAATTTCCTAACTCCTGGGAGTTCCTGCAGGAGAGAGGTTTCTATTTGGAATCATCAGTGTCTGTTTTACGCAGAACTGACTTGATCCAAAACGTTTGCTTAATACGTACAGCTTTGGAGGTCCTACTGTGCATATTAAAAAGCTAGCTTTATTACCACAGTGGCAATAAAAGCAATGAAGAGACTTTACAAGCAAGAAGAAATACATAAGACTGGGTGCATCTGGACTTTGAATAATGTATGAAATCCAAATTTTAAGGCTGGCTTGTAAGATAAATGCAGTCTGCAAAAGCAACTGGAATTGTCTGATCACTCTGGCTCATTGATCTTCAAGGGTTTTAGTGCAAATACTCTGGTCCAAGATACTGCCTTTCTCCATCAAACCTCCTCTGAAACAGTCAATATTTAGATGAATTTCAAGCTACAGTGAGAATATCACAGGCTACTCAGGCAGCTCTAAATCCTTCTACACAGCTTTCAGGGAGTTAAACATAAGCCAAAGTAAGAAGCCACTTTTTGGTCATGCAGCTAAGGACCAAACCTATGGTGCTCTCCCCCTCCTCCAGGCTGCCAGACTCCTGTTCCTGCCTCAGAGGTAGCTCCTTATTTCAGCTGATTTCACGTGAAGTGTGGAAATATTCTTGGATCAAGACATCTCACCCTCTTACCTACCTTGAATCCTGAATGCTGGTGGGGGAGGCAGACTGATCCCTGGTTTCCAGCAGTGTGCTCCAGCTCAAGGCTATTGCACAGAAAGGGGTGATGCTGCCTTTCATCCCCTGGTTACTTTTCTGGGAGGAACAGGGGCCCCCACTTTTACCATTTGGCTGTTGGACCAGACCCCCACTTTCACCATCTGGCAATCCTGGAGCAGACCAAGGCAGAGCTGCAGCTTGGAGTCGGGGCTCCACAAGTAACAGTAGCTTTCCCCTCCTTACCAGCTGTGCTGTTGTGACCGCTATGTTGGGGTTTAAAACCAAATCCTCTCCCACAGTTGATAAACTGATGCACCTCTACATCAGTGGTGAAAGGCTGGAAGAAAACATGGGTATAGCAAGAGGCAAACAGCTAAAATTCAGTGCTTGGGGTCTTCCCTGCAGCTCCCATTACACCTCACATGAAGGGTACGGTCTGTGCTGTGAGCTTACCCTTTTCATAGGGCATTGGCAAACCTTTCAAATCCTGAGCCTTTCCATACTACTGAAGCTTCTGTGTCAGCTTTTTGGATCTATGACTCTACAATTTGTGCATCACCGTGCCTGGAGGGTACAACAGCAGCATCTTTCTGGCACAGGTACTAAGAAGCTGCCTAACTTGCATTTGCTGATACAACTCCTATGCTGCGAATTGCATGTTTGCTAGGATTAGTCATCCATTCATATTCATTCCTTGGGCTTTCATAAGCGATATTCTAACTGTTTAGATCCACATCTAAAAATGAAAAATAGTAATTAATGGAAAAATTCTGTAGAACTCTTATTTGCAGTGGCAAAAGAATAAAGATTATAAATTTACTTTAGAATCAAGTATTTAATGTGGAGAAACTTCACAACCGGTAAATGCCAAAGGCAATCTCTTCATCCTCTAACCTGTGCTGCTCACTGAATACAAAGAACTAAGTGATTGCCTCAGTAATGGATAATCAAGCCGTGGTCAGGCACTAAAAGCAAAACCGCAATGGACTTTAAACAGTTGGTCATAAAAATAAAAATCAGAGCCCCATGGATCACCAGGCATGTAAATGGAGTTGACGTAGTGGAGGGTTTTAACCCCTAAAAGTTTTTGCTTCTAATAAAAGAGTAAAGGGAGTGTAGTAAAGCAGGGTGTGTGATGGACAAGACTGCTTTACTCACTTTTTCAAGATCACCTAGATGAAAACAGTCATCAATTATCTTGCCCTCCCTGTTACCATCTGGAAGTTGCACATCTCAGGCAGCACCTGATGCCTTGCTGGCAGATACACGGGTTAATCTCTGTGCTCCATGGACCTGATATTGAGCTCCTCCCAGACATCAGGAGAAGCATCTGTGAAAAGGTTTGTTTGCAATTCCAGCTCCCAAGCAAAGGGCTGTCATGGTGCTCCAGCTGTGATGGGAGGTGACTGTTGAGAGACGAAGGGTAGTGGGAGGACAGCCCATGGCCAGCGCGTTGCTATAGGGCTGGTGGGATAAAGAAAGGAGAGATATTAGTGGGTTGCGCAGAGGACCCACTCAGCGGGGTCTAATTTCTGGGGGCTTCCTGGATGCTCTATGTGCTTACATGGTACCCTCATGGTATTTCTAATCATCTACATGGTGCTCCGAGTGGGTACGGGACAGCCTGAGAGGCACTGAGGACTGCACCAAGGTGCTGCTCACTGTGATGCCAACATCTGGGCTCTTGGGGAGAACAGGGTGGAGAGGTACAGAAGTGGTGAGATTGCTTTATAAATTATTGCCTGTGTTCAGCTGACACATTTTGAGCTTCAAAAGAGGCATAAGCACTACTCACGGGTTTAAACTGTAAATCCTTAAAAAAAAAAATTCCTTGAAAAACAAAGACAATGCCAAAACCAAAACTTCCCTCACTTCATTTATATTTTACAATAGTTCAGCTTGTCAGTAGGATGTAATTTGTGATCCCTGCTCAGAAGATGCTCAGAACTGCCACAAAACTGCCAAAAGACACCAACTTTTGTTTTATTTTGTCCTTGCTGCTCTATACCTTTAGAATGGGCCAACAATAAACTATATTTAATGTAAAGTATTAAAAGTAAAGTTCTCCCCAGGCTGAAACCCAGTACATGGACTTTCAGGTCTTCACGATCATGTTATAAATCAACTGTGAATTAAAACTCTGTCAAAACATAGGATAAAATGGCTCTTCTGGTTGCTGCTATTGTTATAGATTGTGTAATATACTGTGACTGGTTTCAGAATTGAATTTCCTGCATTGCTAACAAGTGTGTTTCCCATTTGCGAATGATGCCCATTAACAGAGGTACTTTTATATAACAGCTCATGCAAACAGCTGCCCAGTGCTGAGTTTTCTGTTGTTTGCAGTTTAATAGATTTACAGATTTTAGGTTCATTAGATCATCATAGCTGATTTCCTCTGTACTACACGTCTTAGAGTCACTTTACAGAATAGCTTCTTTGTAGTTGTGCAGTTGTGAATGCTCTCTAAATTTTATGTCTATTACATTTACCAAAAAAAAAAAAAAAGAAAGAAAAAATATAATTGGCTAGGGGTTCAAAAGAAGATGTCAGGGGAACATCACAGTTTATTTGTTGCCAAGTGTTAAGTCACCAGTACCATGGGAACACTAGATGTGTGATAAGTTGCCATGTGTCTGTACGTACACATTTAAGAGATGTGTTTGCTACTAGCCACTGGTTGCTTATGCTTTTGCTGAAAATATCTGGGGCCAAATTTCCATTAAAAAATTTCAAAAATCCAAGTGAAAACTTTGAGGAAAACCGCATTTTGATATGGAAATAATGTTTACTTTAATAACTACTGCTATCTCCTGTATACATCAAAGGTTACATTTTGCAAGATGGATGCTTAACTTCTACCTGAAAAATATGCATATGCAGATAAGTACAAATAGATTTAATTACCCAGCTGCAAATATTCTCTATTCACAAGCCAAAATGCTGAGCAAAATGCAGGTGGCCAGATTTGGCTCCGGAACTGCATATGAAAACAGCAGTCCAGCATATCGCTGTCTACCTGGGTTCTGTACTTCTCCCTTTGCTGTTTTTCGACATGCTGTGATATGCTTCAGAAGGCAGGACATCCAGGATGTCAAAATTAAACCCTAGGGAAGGAAAACAGCTTTTTGATATGTTTGCTTTCTATGAGGCTGAGTGCATAACCTCAACTCACATTGGTGAGTACTCAGCCGGTGAGTACTTCCACCGGTATCAATGGAGAAATCATCAAAGCTGACCATAGCATGGACATGATAAACTGAATTACAGCGGTAATTTGTTAGTATTTTGGAGAATTGTATTCATATTTCTTGCACGTAAATAGTTGTGCACACAGCTTACTAAAGTTAAGTAGGGAGGACTGAGATGTCTGAGTCCTGGGTTTGCAATAAACTAATTCTCTACTACTTGATGTTTTGAGCTCAAAAATTCATCAAATTTAGCTCATTATCTTTTCATGGCATAAGAAAATGCAGTTCAATAATTGTCATGGTCTGGAGACAATGAGGAGCAGCATCCCATATCACCACATCCTTTCTCACATTCCCGTTTTCTGCTGCACTGGTCAGAATAAAATAAAATAGGACAAGTGAAGATTTTGGGTGGAAATTAATCAGACTTTTTTTCCCCCAGAAAATGTCCATTTGCCAAAATGAACCAGGTTTCATATAAATGCATGGGGGTTTGGTTCCTTTCTGCCAGATTTTGGCTAACTGCTGAGGTGCCAATGTGCCCAGTTTGGCAACGTGGGAGCAGCTCCCTATCTGTAGAAAGCCCTGTCCAGGCATCCCGGCTCACCCAGTAGCCTGGAGGCCTCGTCTCCAGAAGGATGCCTATAACACAGGTCCTAAAGGAGCCTGAAATTTCGAGCCTCCAAATCCTGGGTGCTTCGACTCAGTCCAGGGTTGTCAGTCTTTGGGGTCCATCCCTCCCCTGCCAGCCCAAATTGCTTCCTACAGCTGGGCAGCTGGCTGCTCCCCGTTGCGCTGGATCATCAAGCTAATGCAGTTTGATTTATCCAAATAAATTTTTCTAGGATTTTCTAGGAATTCTCATATGCTCATTGGTTTTGTTCTGATGTGAACAAAACTTTTTTGAACTACCAGAATGGCCAGAGGAAGGGCCTTTCCAAGCTTACACCATCTCTGCCTTTGATTTCTAAAAGAACTTATAGAATCATAGAATCATAGAATAGTTTGGGTTGGAGGGGACCTCTAAAGGTCATCTAGTCCAACCCCCCTGCCGTGGGCAGGGACATCTTCAACTAGATCAGGTTGCTCAGAGCCCCGTCCAACCTGACCTTGAAGGTTTCCAGGGATGGGGCATCCACCACCTCTCTGGGCAACCTGGGCCAGTGCTTCACCACCCTCAGCGTAAAAAATTTCTTCCTTAGATCTAGGCTAAATCTACCCCCCTTTAGTTTAAAGCCATTTGACCTTGTCCTGTTGCAACAGGCCCTGCTAAAAAGTTTGCCGCCAGCTTTTTTATAAGTCCCCTTTAAGTACTGATAGGCCGCAATAAGGTCTCCCCGAAGCCTTCTCTTCTCTAGGCCGAACAACCCCAAGTCTTTCAGCCTTTCTTCACAGGAGGGGTGTTCCATCCCCCTGATCATTTTTGTGACCCTCCTCTGGACCCGCTCCAACAGGTCCGTGTCTTTCACGGTTACGATTGGCCTTCTGGGCTGTGAGCGCACATTGCTGGCTCATGTCCAGCCTTTCATCCACCAGTACCCCCAAGACGTTCTCGGCAGGGCTGCTCTCAATCCCTTCATCCCCCAGCCTGTATTGATACCGGGGGTTGCCCTGATCCAGGTGCAGGACCTTGCATTTGTTCATGTCTCTTCACATTTAGCCTGGTCAGTCTTTTGTTTTGTTGTATTCTCATTGTCTGCTTCCCCCCTTGTCTCCCGTTTCCAATTATCATTCAAATTAAGCTCAAAACTCTATCCCAAACACAAAGACTTTTCTTGCCCTCTACACTGCTCTCATTTCCCTCCATCCCCTTTCCTACCCTCTACCCCCAGCTTTTCTTTTGTTTCTTTAGCTGCAAAATAGGAGCCTCAGAAATCAGTCTGCAGCTGAAATTCAGTTCTTTTGGATGTGTCTCCTCTTCTGATCTGGGGACTCTTGGATCCCCTACTTCCTTCTTGCTCCTAGTGTCAAATCTCCAAACGTTCTTGTAAGCGTTTATTTCTTATGGTGGGAAAGAAAAGAAAGTCAAGCAAAGGAACATGCTCTCGAATAGGTCATTCTGTTAGCAGAAACTGATGGCAAGAATAAAAATAAATCACATAGCTCTGACAGTTACTCATTTTAAAAGGACTGATGGGAGACAAGCATAAAAACCAAAAGCCCAAAATCAGATTTGAACACGAGGGCAGGCAGCATAGATCTAAAAGCCTAATAAAGCCTCAGCCAAAACAATTTTAGAGAGGAGAGAGTTCCAGCAGAAGGGAGCATATGCTTGACTCGGCCTGATTAGAAGAAATAAATAGAGGCGCAGCCATCCTGTGAAAGGAAAACTTCCTGAGTCAGCGTACGCAGACCAACCCAGGGGCAAGACTATGAAAGAGAAGTACAAGACTCTCAGTAACCTTGTGTATGCCGTGTGTTTAATTTGGGCATTCTTGTTTCAAAAAAAGAAACCGCGAAAATAGACAGAATCCAGGGAAAGACCAAAAAAAGGAAGAAGATGAAAATAGGTGGAGCTTCAGTAAAAGGAGGCATGCAAGATTTATACATTTTTATTATAGGAAAAGAAAAACAAGAGGAGATTATCTTATCAAATAAAAGACGCTACAGTGTAGGCCAGTCAGATGATCCTTTTCACTGTTTCCCATAACAAGATGATATTGAAAATAATAAAAAATAATAGGATCCTTTGCATAATGTGTAATTAATCTATGTAATGTATTCTAACTGGATTTAAGAGGAAATGCACGTTGGTATGAACCAGCACCATTACCAGCAGTTACATGCACGCATCGATTTCAGTCTCACAAAATGAGCATCCTTGTAAGTTTTCAGGCTTTTTTTTTTTCTTGTTTGCAAACAAGACCTGCATGACCGTTAAGATGTTAATGAATTGCAAAGTAAAACAACGAATTAGTCCAGACGGAAGGCTACTAAAATACAACCCCTTTCAGTGCATGCTCAATACACTATCAAAACCAGAGCTTAAATAGGCACATCTCCAAGAACTGAAACGATGTTCATTGAGGCTGGAAGAAAGATTTCCATTGACTTAATGGATATTGGATCAGGCCAGGAGGAAACAATGATCACATTTAATGCCAAGCACCAACCATCAAGCAAGTACCAAGTGTGGGAGAGCACTCCATTCAGGTAAGGCTGCCAAGTTCAGCGTGCCTCAGTGCGCCCACTTCTCTGGGATCCCGAAGCGCTTACCAGAGCTGTACTTTTTCACTGCATTTAAGTCCATCAGAAGTCATCAAGCCCTAGGACAAGCTGATATTATTTCACTGTAAAAAGAAATAAAAGACAAATGAGTGGGTTAGCAGGAGGCTTTTTTTGTGCACATGAACAATGGCTTGAGGACATCCAGTAATGGCTTTATACAGAGTAAAACTACTTTTTTGCCCCTGTGAATATTTTGGGCTTCCCAGCTGTATACTCAGAGCATCCCTAATTTCTGACTTAAATCCATGTAAAACAGAATCGGTCGATGTGAGCATCAATTTACACTGATGTAAAATTGATATAAGCAGAAGGGCAGATTATTCCTAACAAATTGGATGGGAGAAGCAGAGAATGATGAGTTCAACACCAGTTCTGTCTCAAGTCTTACAGAGTTGACCTGCACAGTTTAGATGTGCCTCCGGAAAATATAAATCATATAGGTGAACAATTATAAATCATACATCTCTCTCCTTTTCTAGAGAATCATGTTGGGATTTTTTTCTGGAGTTTTGCTGTGTTTTAGTTAAAAATTAATTTTTGGTAGCATATAACTTTTTACATGTATATATGTGCATGTATATATGATTTTTAAACAAAAAATGAAAAAAAGTAATTCAAAATAAAAATAAAAAAGAAATCTATAGAGAGTATATCCAAGTATACAATTGGATAAACACAGTATCTAAAAACTGTAGGAGACACATCTGCAGCTAAAGCACCACCTAAAGATGTAATTTTCTATTCTTTTTTAAAGTCAGCTTCAGCTAGCCCTTAAAGTTTCTATAAAGCACAATTCACAATTCAGAGTTTTGCTGAGATGTTAAATTATACTTTCAAAATATTTAAGATTCATTTCCCACTAAGTGCCAAACTACATTTCAGAAAAAAAGATGTAAATTCATAGTGAGAATTTAAGTAATGTATTCTGTGAGAGAACAGCAGACTGCCACATTTCTTTTATAGTGACACATTAACCTCCTCATATCAGTATGTTGAAAGGAAGAAAATCCCTTCACTCAAGAAGACCAAAAAGCTTTATTTTTCCCCATTACTGTTTGTTTGCATTTTTAAGATTCCTTTAAAGAAAAAAGCTTAATGCATCCACGGGAGGGGGACTAGATAATTTCCATCCCAGACTTCTGAGGGAACTGGCAAAACAAACTGCAGGTCCGGCCATAAACTGCTCAAACCAGTACGAGACCTGTGTCACTGGAGAATAGCAAATAAAATATCACGGAGGCAACAGTAGGTGTTTTTATTTAACCCAGGATGGCAAACCATTGGTCGTTCAGTCAAGTTTGGCATGCAGAGTGATTTGGGATGCCACCAGGGAGAAAGAATTACTATGCTTTAAAAATATATGTATTTGTCACAGCATACCAAAAAGATTCCCCATTACTGGTACAGCCCCTGCATGAGGCTCAGAGCTAATCATGGTGGAAAAAAACATTTTGGTGAGCGGAAAACAGAAAATGCAATTAAGATTTACTAAAAATAGCTCATGCCAAACTATCCTGATATTTTGTTTGAAAACAAAGCCCCAAAAGCAGAAGATTAAGTAAGGAGTGGAAATGAAGCTGATCTTATTTATCTCAGTGTCTATAAAGCAGCCAGTATAAGGTGTTCTGGATGCTGGAGAAAGTGGGGAGCTTTGAAGTGGCACTGATGTGTCTGACTAAAGGCAGTCATGAAAGGAGGTGGGAAACTAAAAGTCATGCCTGCCATGGGTCCTGCTGAATTTTCCCATTAATGATACAGACACAAGGACGAGAAGTGTGTGGATTATATTCCCTAAAGACACATGTTGGGAAGCACTGCCAACACAGAATATAGGGACAGGGCTGGAGGACACTGGGGCTGAAGGAGATAGAAAGAAATTCAACCTTCTGCAAGGGCACATACATGGAAATTAATAAAATCTTCAGCTAATAGCTAGAGGCTGCTGTTTTAAGTGTTTCATCCAAAGGCTTTCCTAGAGCAAGATGAGAGCTTGGTAATGAGAGCACATTCATGGTGCCTGCAGCTGCCATGTCTGGCTCCTCTCCACCACCTTCTCCCTCTCTCCCCATAGCTTCTCTCCTCTCATGTGGCCTGAAATAAATTTTCTTCATGATCAAAGCACAGTTTCCTCTTACCGTTAGACCTGCTGTATCCCTCCTTACATGACAGAGGTGAGTGAAGCATAAAGCTACATGTCCTTACAAGCAGCTGGCTCCTCACTTTGCAGGTGACTGAAGAAGGGAACATGATGCTTATTTCTATTTGCCACCCCTCACCTTGTTTCCCTTCTCCATCTCTGGCTCCACAAACCTTTCCTGTACTGTTACTCCAAAAGGAGAAAGGAAAAGTGGCCCCTGAGGTTAACGTGTACCCTCCTGGAAAGGGAAAGATGTGGTTTTGCCTCTTCAAACCTGAGGAGGAACTCAGACACAGGTTTCCAGCTTCCCAGGCATGCGTTTTAGCTACTAAGCTATTATAAAAGGTGGCTGCGGTTGCTGCCTCCACTTCCTGCTCCATCTGGCTTCTGACCTTGGCATCAACAGCAAGCAGAAGTCTTTTACTTGAAGTGACAAATTAATTCTGGAAAGGGGTTATGGGCTCTGAATCCCATTTTCACAGCATTTCCTATCTCATGGATGTGGGTCAATGCTAAACCTAGGATATATGGAGGATTTCAAATACACCCCTCTCTTTAGTATTTCCTAAGGCAGGCTCAAACGTTCCCTGCTTTACTCGCTGCCTGCTTTGAATCTCATTCTGAGGCACTTAATCCTCTCCATTCACCCCAGAGGGAATTCAGGCATCTCGCTCAGCTCTGCGAACTCTGCTCCTGGAACAAGGCCTGCAACCGCCAGGCATCGCTCCGCTCCGAAATGCCTATTTCTATTTATGAGGCCGAGTTTTGAGTTCTAATGGCAGTAACCATCTGAGAGGGCATGTACCAACCGCTTGCATGACAGAGCTTAACCGTTGCCTTGGAACCTTATATTCAGCTCTTGATGCAAAACTGTGGGATAAGTACTTTTCTCTGTCAGAAGCTGCTCATCAAACCATTTAACCCAAGAAAAGTTCCTAAAAAGAGCAACATCCTTAGAGGCAGAGGAGGAATAGGAGAGTTTATCTGCGCTAGAGAGAGGTTTTGCAGCCCTGAAATGATGTGGGTTTTTTTCCCCTGAGGAGAATTTCAGGTCTAAATACTGTGTAAACAAGGGATCCCTTGTAAATAAATTTAAGGAGTGGGTAGTGATTCTGCACATGTCTGAGAGAGAATTGTCCCTAAGAAGGAAAAGGAGGTTATTCCCCTTCAGATCATTTGTATCCTGGCATGGTTTCTGAATTCAGGCAGTCAAACCACAGCAATGTGAAATGCAGTTGGACAAGACAGCAGTCTTAGCAATACTTAAACCAGTTCCTTCCCCACAGGAAGGCAAGCATACACTTTTCAAAGAGCATAAAATGTGAAGTGGAAACCCATCAACAGCCTTGGAGGGGAGTCTCAGATAAGCCTACAGCATCACCCTATCCAACTGAAATACTGTTCAACATATATGGATCACTATAGCCTGTAGTCCATGTTTTCCATGTCGGAGACCTGGTAGCAAGGCTACCAAGTGCCCTTGCCTGCTCTCCCATCTTCCCCACAGTAGGTGTCAGGACAAAGTAGGGAACTCTGAATGGCAGTCAAGTCAAGCAGATAGGAAATATTGCAAAAGTATTAATAGTCATAATATAAATAAACATCAGTAACACTGCTGTTCTTTTAAAGTCAGCATAAAGTGCCCAGCCACAATAAATAGCTATTGCCTTTGCCTTTTCTCTGCTTCAGTTATTCCCACACATTCACTTGTTGCGTCTCACGGGCATCTGCCATCCTCCCCTACCCAGGGAATGATGCGTAAACTGAGCAGCTTCAGACTCAGGAGTGTTTCCCAATTTCAAAAAAAAGACACAAAAACTCATCAAGCTCTGAAATGTTTTAGCTGTTAATCATAATAAAGACTACAAACAGACTAAATTAAACCTGCTTAGCATCATTGGTGGGACGATACAAAGTCAAATCTAGGTGGCTGGGCATTCTTGGGTTCTCAACATTTTCACTCCTGGTAAGGAAGCCTTCCTCTTCACCTCCCTTTTACTGGGTTTTTTCAAAGATTTTTTTTTTAATTACTATTTTCTCTTCTGGTATCTTCCACCTGTCATGAAGGTTTAACTGCTTAAACTTTTCCAGAGCTGCTACTCAACAAGTACCTGGATTCATGTGGCACCGGTGCTCTGCCAAGTGAGAAGTGGGAGCATCACCCTTCCCTGGCGCTCCCTTCCCATTGCACTGGTTTTGGGTCACAGCTGCACACCAGTGGTTTTCTGGCAGCACACTTGATTGTACCTGTCATCTCATGAGCCCTAAGAATCATCCCATTTTCATGGTTTCTGAATGCTTTTATAATTAGTTCTCTACCTTCCATAACATCTCCTTGTCCCTTAGTTAAATGGGCTAAGTGTAAGTGCCAAGAACCCAGGTGGGTGAATGGAGCAGGACTGAGACTGAATGGAGAAAATCCTCGGAGCTATCGATCCAGTTGATTTCCCAACATATTTCACCATGTAGGCCAGCCTTTTAACACCACCCAGGAATGTGAGGCCTGATTCTGACTGCCACTGAAATTCAGCACTGAAGTTTTGAAAGGGTTTATTTAAATGAATTTTCCTTGGCATTTTCTTTACAAGTTATAAAAAGCCTCTCTCTTGCTTCAGTAGTTATAATGCATATATTCTCTTGGACCTAAAAACCCATTCTCTCTTGTTTGGATGCCAAACAAATTTATCTCCACTTTTCATCTAATTCAAAAAGGGTTTTTTGTTTGCTACTGTTTTGTCTGCTGTACATACCAACACTGTAAAGGCTTATTAAGTGTTAACAGTGTTTATCTCTAAATTTTGCAATTGTTTTCAGTTACACTGTAATGTGTTTTTCTCATGTTCAGCTATATTTCATTAAAAGAATGTTATGGCTTTTATAATCTTTGAGTGCTAGTTTTAAGATAGATGTATGCGAATATCTGTCACATTTAATTATCTCCTCCATCAAATTCAGTAAGTGGCCTATTAAGAGCGAAATGACTGGTTCATATACTCATTAGAAAAGGCAGATTTCATGGTACAACAAAGAGGAAACGAATTTTTTATTTCTGATTCTACAAGAAAGAAAGAAGAAATCACAATGTTTAAAGAGGAATGTTTAATCTCTTGTATGAGCTTAAACAATCCAGAATATTTGCTTTATGCTATTGGTATGAGTTATAGATCCTTTGATCACTGGTTCAAATCCAGCTCTGTACGTGGAGAGTGAAAGCTATTATAATTAAATAGCTAATTAGTGGCCTATATAAATGAGTTGTTTTCAGTTTAGTTTTCAATGGATAGGCCCCAAAAATCCACTTGGGCTCACTCCTCACTACACAAACCAGGCATGATTTTACACTATGATTACTTATTGGAAATGGCCGAACTCTGTGACAAGGCACCAACGTAATTTTTCCTTTGCAGTGTAGTCAAGGACAGCATTATATTACCTATCTGGACTTGACCTTGAGCAGCTGAGAAAGATAGCTGGCTTTCTTTCCACTAAGAAGTTATGCTATGATAGATATCTTTGCATCAGAAACATAGCTCACTCTTGCCACAGAGGCACAGCGTCACTGGTCATGTTGCTGTTGATCCTGACATCTCTTCAGTTCACAGATGCTGAACTTTCCTGTCTGTGCTGAGACTGTCCCTGGAGCCCATGGCATTGGCTGCATGGCACCAACACCTCCTCTCCTCCGCCTCTCCTTGCAGTGCAATTCCTCTGGTTGCCACATTGCCTGCCTCCTCTGTAATTTAAGGTCTGTATCTTATTATAGCTCAGTGGCTGGGTCTTTTTTCCTTCTTGCACTTGCTTTGTGTCACCTCAGAATCTGTCCATGCAATATGAAAAGAGAGGAGAAATGTCCTGGTTCATTTTACAGAAGCCATAACTGAAGTTATTAGTATTTGCCACTCCAGGTAATCTCATCTTCAGCCCACAGCTTCTCATGTCTGACCCCAAAGAAGAACAGCTAGTTTATTGCTTTATTATTTTTATAATCTGATACTTTTCCAGGATGCTAAATTGTTCTATTGTTTTCCTACACTACGCTTCCTCTTCTGCTTTCTTTCCCTCTGGTATACTTCTGGAAATACCCTGGGTTCCTCCGAACTCCTCTCTTGCCCCTGCCAAATGGGATTCAGTTGAAGGACAGATCAGGGACCAGTGGGCCATGGAGACGGCTTGAGGAGAGAGGCATGGTTAGATATGCAGTTCTGGGGTTTGTGGGGGGAAATTAGCCATCTTTAGCTTTATTTATTACAATGATGCTCCTCCCTCCTACCTTTTTCTTTCCTTTTAAGACCTCTGAAAGTTTAGATGTAAAACTTCCATTATGGTCTGTCTGGTACCCAAAACCCCCAAATATTCTTTTCTTGTGGGAATGGTTTTGTGCAGTATGGTGATGGTGATGGTGATGCCTTCACATCGTTTATCCCCGTGCCATGAACTGTCACAGCTAAAGAAGGCCACTTGCACCCATATCCTTCTTTTATACTCCAGTTTTCTTCTGTTCCTCCTGATCACCATGGCCCAGTAACCCACATCTGTCCTTCTATTCAGGCCCTTGGCACCGTACCGCAGGTATTTCTGCAGGCAAATAAACTCACTTTGCAAATTAGGCACCTAGGTAAAGTGGATCAAGCAGCAGTTTTGCTGCTGAAACCAGTGAATACTATTTTTCATCATCAACAACAGTAAAATGTGTTTTCAAGTACTAGATTTGCTGCTGTGCTTCGGCGTACTGGATTTATAACCTTAGAAATCAGGATCTCAGGATGTACATATATTATCTACAAAGAGCATAGCTATCTGTAGTAATAGGGAGATTTTTCTACAGATAGCTTGTAGTGTGAGACTAATAAAGTTTTCATATAACAAAGCTATGCAAGGCTTTAAAGCCAGATTTCAATACAAGTCCTAATTTATATTTCACATTTAAATAAATGGCCAGATTTTTAGGAGTGTTAACGAAAAAGTTTGCCTCTTTTGGGTTCATGAGCCAGGTTCAGAAGTGAGAATACGAAAGGGATGCACATTGCCTTGGATGGAGAGCTTGCTTGTGGGAGCAGCCCCACAGGTGCTGCAGCAGGCAAGATTACCCCAGCTCCTTTCCATTTCCCTTTGCTGCTCCTGTGTATACAAAAAACCCGATGCTTGGTCGGTGCACAAAAAAAAAGAAGGTGGAAAGGCTTAAGAAATCTGTTCCACTGTCTCTCCCATAATTTTTATGAAAAAAAATTGCAAGCTGTCTGATGTTTTTATTTTTTTCTAAATACAATTCTAACTGTTTAAAAGAAATTAGACATAATGGTTTATATAGAAAATCTATACCTGCTGCTTACCCTGATAAAACAATACCTATGTGCTTGCAGGTGTTCCACAATCTGCTTGGAAAATCTGTAAAACAAGCGTCACATGCTATATTTAGCTAATAAGAGAGGGAGAAACTGCTACATTCTTTCATTCCTTTATTGTTTGATCATTTGATTGTTTTGCAAGCCTTACACCATATGTTGCTAATTGACATACAAAGGATGTGTGCTCTGTTGTCCTCATTAATTTGTAGAAACTAAATATTTTGTCTTCCACTTAAACTTGCTAAGATCCAGTCTGAAAAAATCTATAATTAGGCTCATACTGTTTGTGAAGTGCAGCGAGGGTGTCCTGGCTCTGTCAGCTGGGAAGGAGGAGGAGAAGGAAGAGAAGAATGAAACTGTGTGAATGAAATCTGCAGGCAAAAGAGATATTGGCATGAGCAACTACATTTTGCAGTGTCTCTCAGCTAACAGTGTGTTGGAAAAGGGAAAATCAAATAAACTGTTAATATACCTTCCTGTAATGAAGATGTTGCTGAAAACTGATCAGCCCAGCTCACAGGAACGCAAAGGACTGGAGCTCTCAGGAATGCTGAGGCACGCAGCC
Organism: Aptenodytes patagonicus; assembly: GCF_965638725.1. Taxonomy (NCBI): domain Eukaryota; kingdom Metazoa; phylum Chordata; class Aves; order Sphenisciformes; family Spheniscidae; genus Aptenodytes; species Aptenodytes patagonicus. The sequence goes on along the minus strand of NC_134959.1, from coordinate 5,102,200 downwards.
TGCGATGACTCCTCACCTTCTGGCATCGCTTTTGTTCTAGAAGGACCTCACGCAACCCCACCCCAACCAGCCCAGCACTTGTTTCTTGTATGCGTTTAATTCTGGTAACTGTCACGGATGGTGCTGACCATTCCTGACGTACCACAGAGCACAGACCCTAAAACAGGTACAGCCCCAACTTCTGAGCCCCTTCAGAAGATTAAATAGAGCGAGGTTAAGCAGATGTGGTCCCTTCACCATTTTGGTTAATTTTGCATAATCCTCACTGCAGAGGGGAGGCTGGCGTGCACAGCAATGCGATAGAGCCTCAGGAAGCTGCTCTTTTTATTCCTTTAAATCAAGATGATTTAATGGCTAGTTTAAAAGACCACAACTCTGGACTGCCAAACTGTTACCCAAGCTCCACTTTTGCCCTCAGCACTATGACTTTATGCCACACATCTCTGGTTAGCCTGAATTCATCCTCCATAAGAAACTCAATATCACTATTATGTTACAAGGCCTCATTAACATGAGTAAAATCCTCTCATGAAAGGCACCATAGAGCGACAGAATTTTATCTTTTCCCTTTCTTGCAGTGATTACTTTTCCATTCCTGTCATTCAGTGGAATGAACTTCATATTTATTTAGAACCTGAAAATTCTGATTTACTATGCAGAAAACTCTGCAGAGTTGGCAGCCCACTTTTCTTCTAGGTGCTCAGATGGATGCATGGAGGCACTCCACCATCTTCTCCAGTACAAATTCTGGATAGTGTCTAATGTCCTTGTAAATTATCATCATCTTTTTATTCCTTAAGAGCAGGAAGTAATCAGTGGTCTAAAAAAAAGGGAAAAATCGACCACCTAACTCGCTGACTATATATATCCAGAAAAAGAACGGAACACGGCAAAGCAATAGCTGAAGTTGATCAATCTTACATGCTGTGGTACTCACAGATGTATCCTCCCAGAGATTAATTTTCTGTCACAAGTCCAAACCACTAAAGCACGAGGAATAGCAGTAGTTGATACCACTGATTATAAGAAGCAGGAGTCTGACAGTTATCTAAATATCTCATAAAACCCGATTATTTTCTGTCTCTAGGCTTGCCTTCCAGGTAGAAATGGAATATTGCCTCTAAACTTTATTAAGGAACAGATTGGTCTCTACTCCAGATCAGCTTTCCTTCCAATAGCAGCAATGCTCTTCATCATTGAAACACCGAACATTTGCCTGAAACTCATGAATAACTAACCAGTGCTCTGCTCAGGAAAGGGCTTTGTCAGTAGATCTCCAAGAAATAAAAGAAAAAACCCCAAATAATGGCCCTGAAAAGCCACCCAGCCAAACTTTTTGACAGTAGCATGAAAATACAGTCAGAGAGCTTACTTATTTCTCTAAAGGAGAGCCAAATCAGCTCAGGTTTGTGACAGCTAAAGGACACTGACTTAGTCAGCAGCAATAACATACAAACAAGAGCAACAACAACTGTTGCGGTTGGCACTTTAGCAGAAGTTTCAGCTGTGGCTCTGCAGCATGACTGGCACGTCTCTCAGATATGCTTGCCCTGGCAGAGAAGGCAAAGGCTGATTTTGCTTTGCATTGCCTACGGCTGGGTACTTATGGCACGCTGAAGGAGGAAAGCGTGTAGCCAGGTATGCTAGACCATGGTGGTTGTGCTGATGCAGCATAAATTAAAGCAGTGCTGAGGCTACCATAAGCTGTGCTGCATCATCATTAGCCAATACTAAAATCGGAGAAAAGGTGCAGGTTCTCGGAGTTCCAGATGTTGGTTATCAAAAAAAATCTTTTGGCTTCAAAAATGACTAAAGTCTTTGCAATGAAATAGGGCAAATTATATCCTTTGAGATAGGTCGCTTTATACCTGCTTCAGAGAAGACTGCAGAAGCACACTTAGCTCCTGTTCCAAAGCTTATTCAGATTAATGGAGAAACTCCAACTGGAATAAGTAGGTGTCACGTAACGAGGAACACCTTTTCCTCATTTTATGATCTTTCCATTAGCCCGTTCTAAATCTGTAAATTGCTGAATCAGGTTTTTATCAATTCACGTAATGACTGTAGCTCCTCTGTCATTAGACATATCAGGTCAGTTCTCAGACACTTCTCAGATGATGAAGAAAACAGAATTTGGTCTGTTGCAACAACATGCTGCGTCTTTGGATGTTGTCCCCACCTGTACTTTAACATTGGTATTTTGTTTCATGACAGCTTCTCTGACTTTCTTTCCCAGTCTCTGTATAAGCACCAGTTTACTTTCTTTGGAGTAGAGTACAGTAGAACGTGTAAAATCTACTGGTTTCTGGACAGGAAAGAAACTTGCTTCTCAGTACTAGCAGTGCACCCCAGTTTTGTTCAGATGGAAAACCTACTAGATGTGTCATTGGGTGGGCAGTTTTTGGTCTCTCAAGATGTCTATTAATTTAAAAGTTGTGCATTTTTTTTTTAAAATCATATAATTCCCTTCCCCCCCTTTATAAATATCCCTGAAGTCAAAAGGTTACATTATCCCCCATGCTTTGAAATTTGATTTTGAAATGAATGGGACAACTGATTTAAAGTTCAAATTGAAAGCAAAGTCTTGAAATTACTCAAAAGCCTGGCAATATTTCAGCCCAAGCCATGATGTTTTAAGGGCCTCATTCATCCCATGGACACTTTGTGCTGGACAATCCATTAAGATTTTTGCTGTTCTGTTCTTCTCATAAAAACATCAGGGCTCCTTTCTTCTGTCTATCTTAAAAAAAAGAAAAAAAAATCCAATTCCTCCAGTTAAGTCATTCTTTGGCACTGGGAACACAGGAAGTAATTTCTCACTGCCAGCTGGGAAACCATAAAGTTTGACTAGGTCAAGCCCTTAATCCCTCTTCAGCATCACCGATCACATTACCACCATTATAGCAGTACTATATATAGGAAGAGGACAGGAAAGATGGTGCTAACATAGTCTTTCTCTCCTGACAAGTGACCTTAGACAACTTTGCTTTCAGCTCTTAGAGCTGAAGGAAAGAATACACCTTTTTATCCCTACAAAGTTAAGAAATACCTGGTAAGAAGAGCTTGGGAGAAAAAATACAATTTTGAAGTCCTAAGACCAAATGTTGTCCACTGAAGTACAGTGTCAAGTAAATAAATGAGCTATACAGTCTGCAGCATAGACAAATAATGTTGAAAAGTTGCAAAAAATAAATATTTTGATTAGTAGGGTCCATTTCAGATCCAGTAATTTCTGTAGTTCCTTCTCCAGTAACTCAGATCCCACCAGCTGAGACTGACAGTCAGTGTTTTACACACCACAGATTTTAAATATCAAAATGACAGTTTCTCACATGTTGTTGTCCATCAGTAGGAGCCATGATTGCTGTTTGGAGAAGATGTGATTGCCAACCTGTGGCTGGCGTGATTGCTCTTTGCAATCTGCTGTTCCTGAATGCTTTTTTTGGGGGAGTGTGGGGGAGGTAAGTGGCTGGGCTGGAGTGCGCTTCCCATATTAATGTTTCTGTCCTGGTTTCTCACTGTAACGCTTATGCAATTACACTCTGTGTGCATTTTGATCTCTTGGTCTCTTTTAAATATTTTCATATCCATTTTATGCCCATTGGCTAATCTGATATGTGTTCAGGTCCTGTAAGTTTTCTATAGATAAAGAGGGAGTATAGAGAGACTCTATAATATTCCCATTGAGATAAGAGTTACCGTGTGTGACCAGTGCCCAAGAGTATTTTTCCTGGGATGTTTAGCTTTTCAGAGAAACAGAAGGAAAAAATCCTTTTGCACTTGATGACAAAAGTGGTATTAAAAGAGAATTCACACAGCAGCTCTGATTTAAGACAGTTGCACGAAGCTTCATTTGTTCCACTGTGCACAGAGCTATTTGTTTCCAGACATCATCTTGTATATTGAGTATATATGCAAACTTTGTTCCACCCTCCAACATAACTATATATCTACAGTGAAAAGCATGGCTGTAATTGCTGGAAGAACACAGGAGTTATTGTCTCTTTAGTCTGCCTAGTCCAGAGGAAAATGATCCTAGGGAAAATTCTTCTAAACCTTATTAGTGGCAGTTGACTTATGACCTATATCACAGTAATTTTTACTTGATATGAATAAAATCAATTGTGTTTCTCTGTAGTGTTACTATCCACTTTCACATTATTTGCATATCTAATCTGGTTTTGGATTGAATTTAGTTTTTGTCCTCAATGATATTTCATTTTGGTTAGTCCTGCTATGGATCATGCTGTGTTTTCTTTTTTTTTTTTTTATCAGCTTTTAATTTGTTGCCTTTCAGATCAATTGATTTTGACTTCATTAAGTGAGAGGGTAAATATTAGTAACAGATGCGTTTTTTCCTATCCTACTGAATTTACTTGTCTCCCTCTGTCTCTGCCATGGGTTTTCTCTTGCCTCCAGATTAAACGGTCTCTTCTTTTCCTGTCTCCCTTCAAATGGAAGCCTCTCCAGACTGCTAATCACTTTTATTGCCTATATCTGTACATTGTGTCTTCTCTGAGATGGGTGGTCGAGTTCATAAAATTTTGCAGAGGAGAGCAGGAAAGGATGTTGTTGAACTGACGTTAATGAAGAATCTCATAGGCCAGTGGTTCCAATTCAAGCTACAATGTCACAGCTGAAACAATGTCAGGACCCATTTCACAACCTATTACAAAAGAAAAAACACACAACAGAAGCTCATAACCCTTTGGATGTTGCCCTGAGACCCATTCACACAGGCAGGTTCTGCAGGATATTGGATGTTCTCATCTCACTGAGCAGATACCATTTGGTGTTTTGCAGGGAGGGTTGGGCTTCTTGGAAGTTTGAGCCCCATTCTGCTGCTGTAAAAACAATTTGAAGAGGAGGTCCAGAGTCTTGGGTAAATGCCAGGTAAGTAGAATGGAAAAAGCAACAGGAAATATAAAACTTACTGCATCCAAGAAGTGGATTTCAGCCCATGCCAGGAAAAGAATGTCAATACACATGTATGGAAAGGAATGTATGCTATGTTTTATAGCAATTTAGAGTAATCATTTATCAGATGTTTTGTTTTACCACTGAAAACTAATTGATATGTGAATAGCAAAGACCTTCCTCTTTCAAGAGAGTGAAAAAGATTCTTAATTGCATTGAACTTAGGACACTTTTCATCCATTTGGTGGCAGATCACTTGTCCAAGAAGGTAAAAGGCAGGGCTGTAGTGTCACCAGTTGCTTTTCTGTGCACATTCACATATTGATTAATGTCCATCTTGATTTATTTTCAGAGGGCATAGGGAATGTCCTATAACACACACTTGCACTAAGTAACTGTTGATTATTTTGGACATATGATCAAAACCGTTCAGAAGCTTCAAAGCACTTTCTCTTACATTTCTACGCTTTTTTTTCCCTCATTGCATCCTTGGGGGGAAAGAAAAGGCAGCAAAGGCATGCAAATGCAATCACTCTAGCCTCAGATGATGAATATTAAAACTTTGATAGGTTGCAGCTTTTTTCTGCCTTATGTTGATGTATATTTGTTGCCATGGGTATGTGTGGGCAATGTGTAGGTGGCTTTTTTAATGCTTTGCAGCTCATCAAAAAGTTTATCTCTTTGAAGCCAACAATGATTATTGTGCTTGTCCATGTGATATTTGCTCTTATGTCTTACGTTGTACACTAATTAAACTGATGTAAGAGTGAATAGGTCGACACTGTAAAAGTTAATGGCCCACTACTTTAGAACTCCAGACATTTTTAGGGTCATATTTATAGTATTAATTTTGAATGTCAGGCTGTTTGAACTCTGCTGAGTGCACTATTCAGGGATATGTCAAAGCAGCATCTTAACTGTGAATTTAGTACTAGAATATTTCCTTCTTGTCTACAGATAAAATCCACCACATAAAGCAGGGTAAGTTAGGACAGAGTTAATTCTTGAGATGCTCCCTATGACTCTGGCGTTCTGAATTGAAATCCGTATCTGTACAATGTTAATGCTGTAATTAAATTTCATTAGATTTAAAGCTCAACCTTTTTATGGTGAGTTAAAGGACACTCCTATATTGTTTTACTGATCATGGCAGTAAATTGCTTGAGAAACTAAGGCTTGAAGGCCAAGATCCTCAAAAGGATATTGAGACCTAAAACGGACTCTGGCAGAATTCAGGTGTTTGGGTTCAAGACTGCAGCTCCCCATCCTCCTACCTCTCTCCTTAAGTGCACTAGTTTAGATGCATAGGAGGAGAGGACAAAGAGAGCTGTATCTCCCCCTCAACATTACCCCATGAGTGTGACCTAGAGTTACTCTGACTCTGCAGTCCCCCTCCTCAAAAAGAGTCTCGTGTGGTTTGGCTTATGGCATGGTCTCTTGAGGGCTTGGAGTGCAGTTCAGGACCCCACCAACACCTCTAGGATGATAGGAAATACTGTTGCATTAGTACACAGCTACACACAGGCTAACCTGCTCTTATTACTGGCAGCCTCTGACCTAATACAAGGCTGTGTGGATTCCTGAGGGTCCCCAAAAGCCAGGTTTTGTGTTAGTGTTGCAATGCCTATATCCTTTTGTCTCTCTTGTGCTTAGTTAACTGCTATTTAGACCCTCAGTGAAGAAGCTTTTTGTTGACACTAGCTGTCTCACTGGCTATTAGCCTGTCTCTAACCTTTGTGTTTATTGGAAAAATTATTGAGACAAAGGTAGCAAGGCAATTTGGGCATCATCTGACAGGTTCTGATTTCCATCAGCTCTTCTGGGCAGAACTGGCGTAACCCAAGCGGCGAGCAGAGGTGAGGAGTCCATGCTGATTCAATTATTATGACTATCTGTACTGCCCTCAAAGGTTTGAGGTAACTTGCAGATCAGAAAGATGAGCTCGTAACCAGCCAAGTCCAAAGGCTTCTGAAGTCAAGAGAAATATTTTCATTGAATTCAGTGAGTTGTGGATCAGGGCCATTAAGAGAGCTTTGACAAGTGGGCATACAGAGACATTAGAGATTCCCCCCTGCTCCCGCCCCGTATTAAATAGAGATGGAAGGGGGGAACTGGACACAGAATCATCTCACCGGTATAGCACATGCTGTATTTCTACCTAAAGAAAACAGGTGTATATTCTGTATATACTCTGTTGGCCTCATAAACTAAATCCCACAGCTCTTTCCCTTGCACTCTCTAATACCCTACTGTACTTTGTAGGTGAATTCTCAGAAAGAAAATACTGTAATTGCAATTAATCAATCGCGCTGTGTTATAATTAAATGACTATATCAAAGAGGAAGAAATTAAAACTGGATCCCTTAAAACAACTATTCAGTGATATAATTACAGCATACCCTATGAGCAAATTAGCTTCTGCCTATGTGAGATCTGACAAACTAATAAACACCTTGCTGTGTAAATTGAGACCAGGTATATTTTCAGACTCTTAATCACTGAAGCTTACAAAAGAGTGAAATGGCAAATCATTTTTTTTTTTCTCCATTGTGAGTGAAACACTCATTCAGTGTTAGTCTTACTTCTTCACATATCTTTGGCTAGCTTTTTCCATATGTGTTCCTAATATTATTCATTCTTTCTTTTTGTCAACAGGATATTTGCCCCTAGAAGGAAATGTCTAGTTCGCTTATTCACTGCTTCTTGGCAAGCAGAATTCATAAATATAAAAAATAGCATTTGGCAATGGTAAGGGTTATGAACCTCTTGGCCTGTATAATCCCCTTATCAGTGCTGTTTAGAAAAGAAACAGATTCAAATTTCTGTGAATACATCAGAAATCTTGCTAATGATTAACAATATGCACAAAGCAAAGAATGTTCAACAGGTAACCTTACATTTTTTTCTTAATATAATTTCAAAGATTTTAATATATGTGAATCATTCTACTACAGAAAAAAAGTCAATAAAATGTTGGAAAATAATTATGTTAGGAAGTGAAATCAAAAAGACAAAATCAGAGTTCAACGGATCATTTTCATTTACTGTCACGAGATATAAAGTTAACAAATGAGAAGATACCATGTTCATGTTGAAATGTGCAGTAAATATGACAGTGCATCATAAGAAATGTTCTGATATAATTCACTTAAAGCTTGTTCAAATTAATATACTACTTGTTGAAAATGTGTAGGAGCTGTTAAGTTTACTTTAAGGAAATATATTGGCTTTAAGGAAGGAACAGTCACTGTGACAGACATTAAAACACTTGAGTGAATTAAGGAGTATTATACTGAATGTATAGCAAATGAAGGCATGATATCTCTGGAAAGGTTTTACAGTTTGAGAAATCTTTAATGAGGCATTTGAACTGCATGGCAGAACAGCTCTCATAGCCTTTGGAACATGACTACAAAGAAGATATTGATCTGTAGATGTTATCCAATCGTATTCCAGATTAAAAGATGACAAAATCTTCAGGAGGTAACTGAGAAGATTAACCTGCCAAGGAGATACCCTATAATGAGATTATCCCAAAGTGAGACTTTTCACAAAGGGGAGAGATTATTAAAAGGGAGAAACAGTGTTAAAAGGGATTTTTAGTGTGAGTTGTTTTGTCTGTGCGTGTGTGCACATGGGTGCATGCGTTCATGCTTCAGTTTGACAGCTAAGGTTGAAATGCATAGAGGGAAAACACTGATCTGTGTGTCAGGATGTACAAAGATGAAGCTCTCAGAACGCTTCTCTTTTTAAGGTTCATTACAAAGCCCACTATTCAATCTCCCCATGACCCCAAGCTCCACCATCACTGTATTAAGAAAAATACATTTTACAATCCCAGAGAGCATTTCTGAGAAATAATCAGCTCTGTGACTAGCTGCAGGGGCTACAGGTCAGTAGACTACAATTACCCCTCATACTTGACTACTCTTCCAGATTTATAGAAACTAAATCATACATTCAATGCATTCTTTATATATATCTATATATCTATATAGCTATATCTATACACATATCAGTTCTTATATAGGGATGATTGGTGAGCCTGTCCCCTTGTCTACTAATCTATCAGAATATTTATGTCATTTGTGGTTTCTACTTACTGCACATGCAGATTTTCCTCTGATCTTGCAAACTTCTGTGCAGGTGTTTACCTTGTATTAGCTTTTAGAGATTTTCAGACTGCTACCAGATATGACAGAATAGCTCCTATCCTGCCTCCCCTGTTGTTCCAGGCAGGAACAACTACACCTAGCTAGCTGCATTTTAATGGTTGCCATTAAAAAGTTATCAATCACTAAATTCAGACCAAATCTTGCCTTCCGTGTTATGGTCTAGCACCATATCAGTTTATTAATAAAGGGCGATGAACTGATTAGGTAAGTGCATTTTCCTAGTGTGTCAGGACATTTTGTCATCTTGACTCATTGCTTTCTAAGGATGAGCTTATAATATAGATTGCTCAACTTTCCTGATGTCCGTGTGCTGTGGTAGCTGTTCAAATGTTTATTGTTGAAACAGCATGAAGGTGCTAGAGAAAGACAGTATGTTTTAACAACCAGGGCATGTCAAGGAAGTTACATCAAGGATTAATCAGATCCCTTTGCTGATTTGCTGCACTGTAATGAAGCAATATAGTACTGAGTTAACTTTGAAGTTGGAATGATTACCACTCTGCATCTGCCCTCTTGTTCCTGACCATCATTTATGCTCTCAAAGCTGAAGTCTGTAATTCACACACTGAACGATCTTGTGCTGTCTGGGGAGTCCTGACTGCTCGTAGATGGCAGAGCTTCCAAAGACACTACTGCAAAGCTAGACCTGGAGCAAATCCAGGAGAGTTTATTAATTGATTCTCTCTTTTCGGAAGATTACCACCTACCTTTGTACCAGTTTCCCCCTGTGAAAACTGTATTTCTGCTGGAAGAAGCTCAGAAGGCCAGACCTGATAGCACCAAAGAATAAAGATGCTCCAGCTTAATTATATGGATGCAAAAAAGTCCTGTCAATCTCAAGAGCTACCTGAGATATCTGATGAGCTCATGAGATACCAGGCCCTTCTGGTTCAGATCTCTTAGGCAGCATGGGAAGGTCAACCTGCTGTGGCATCTTGACAAATGTGCAGCTAGTGCAACAATGAAATTCCTCTCAAGTTATCTTTAAAATAGTCCATTTGAAAGTCTGCTTAGCTTTGGAGCATGGTTTGTGCCATGTCTTGCTTTCTTTCATTTAATCCATCACAGCACTGTTAATCCTCCCTTTTCCTCTCCCTCTGAAAACAAAGGAAAGCAAACCCTTCCCTAAATATTTGGTATTCCTAGTCTGGATTTTTTTTGCTTTCTCTAGTAACAAGGTGCAGTGATGTTTTTACCATTCGCTATCCCTAGGCAGAATTAAGGGCTGCCCCATAGGACAACCATGGGGACATGCAGCTGAACTCAGTGCGCACAGCAGTTCTCCCCCCACACTCCCATGAGGGATGTGTGTGACATTGCTGAGTACGCTAGCGAATTAGCAGACAGAGGTGAAGTAGATGATATAAATTATGCAAATTTAAAAGCCATACCACACAAAAGGTTAATCTACAAAGTCAGTGCACCTGGTAAGTGGGGAAAACTCTATTCACTTGGCTTCAAAAAAGGCTGCTGAGTGACAAGAAATAAGTCATAGGCAATGTTTCAAAAGGGTGAGTGAGGCAATAGGATTGGTCCCATCAAGGATGATTTAGGGACTACTTTTTATATTACATATGTAAACTTGGCAGCAGCTGTATTTTGAAAAGAGAATAAATTTATTGGTATCAGGGAAGAAGGGCAACAAATGTGATGGAACAAAGCCAACAAATTAAAAATAATTTGATGAAATTAATTAGGCTTATGAGCAAGCAAATGTGTGATACACTTTCCAGGAGGGAAGTATAAGGTAATGCAGCAGGGGACAGAAAATAATTATAAGGCTATACTCTTAGGAGACATTGATCATGGTGGAGGCTTAAAGATGATTGTAGATGATATAGTAAAATACTGTGTTATTTATAAGAGTAGAGAAAGTCCAGCAATAATTTCAAGAGTATATTGACTGAAACATGTGAAATGTAACAAATGAAAAGGAAAGTAGGTTGATACTCCTTTATTAATATTGATTTGTATTATAGTAGCAACTTTATATACCAGCCAAGTTCAGGATCCCGTTCTGCTAGGCACTGTATCAACACACTGTAAAAGGCATTTTATAATCTAAATAGACAGGAGAAACAAAAAGATAGAAAAGAATTATAATCCCAAATGACAGACAGAGAACTGAGGCAGAGAGATGGTAAAGCTTGAGCTGTTTGGAAAATGTGACCTTTTAATTAAAAATACAGCTGAAAATGAAAAATATTTAAATTTTGTCACAATTCTCATGGGAAATTCTGAGTTGCAGCTAAAAACCTCAGTGTTTTGGGTAACAACAACAAACAATGACAATATTCCTGCATGTCTTTTCCTTTACCGCTCTCCCAAGAAAAGCTCTTTCAAAGGAAGCAGAAGCATGAATTCATAATATGCACATTAGTTCTCTGCAAACCAAGCTTCCAATTTAAAGAAACACTAATTTGAAAGAAAATTTTCAACCATCTTATATTAAGTTATTTGATGTCTACTGAACAGGAGGTGCATGGAGTACTTGGACACTACTCTCTTCCACACTATTATAACCACAAGAAAATCCTTTTTAGAGACAGGGAAGAAGCTGCTTAAGAATATAGGACTTCTCTACTACAGGAGGTAGAGAGCTGTTATGGATTTTCTCTGCTCTAGTTACTACTTTGTAAAGCCCCATGCACACTGAAGTTCACGGTGGCTTACTCCACGTTTAATAGTGGAAGAAGTCATCCGCTACTCAATGTGCCCTTAAAATGTCTATGTGAGAAGTGAGGAGCTGTAAATTCAAACCTTGCTTTACTGTGCGCTGGTTTCTTGGGGTAGACAAGCCCACAGAATATTACTAGTTATTTTAGCATTATGGGGAAATAAGATAGACACCGTTAACATTTTATGAGCAATTTTGGTCCTTGAAATATAAGACACTCAGCAGAGATTGAATTGGTAGTGCTGTAGCAACAACAAAAAAGTAAGGGTTCAAAGGTTTGTGGAATGTGAGTCAAAAGGAAAGATTAGCTAGTCATGGGGGATTGTCATAGAAAAGAGGTAGATAAACTCTTGACAAAGGTGACAGATTAATGCCAATAAGTTATCATCTGCACTACTAAATAATTCAAGAGAAAGAGGGCAGGGATTGAAGCTAGGAGAAATGCTCATGCAAAAGTAGTTTTAGAACAGTCTCATACAAAACTTTAGCTGCCCAAAGCCATCAGCAGAGCTGAGAGTTAGAAAATGATGCTACACAAAGGAAAAAGAGAGACCAAATTTTTTACTTAATAGCTTTTCATGAGTAAGAAACAATTTAAAAACAGCTATGGATTTCCTCAAGAAGCAACTCACAAATTTTCCTGTTTATATGAGGAAAGTAACCCATGTCACGGCACTGGGTATTTCAGGCAGAGCCTGTCCATTATTTCTGCCCTATTGTGTCTTAAGTATTAATTATTTCATTGCATCCCAGTGCAGTGACTTTTTCCTTCTTGCAAGCTCTTCATCAATAAGAAAATACTGCAGGAAATATTTTGCTTCTCTTTTTCAGATAAAGCACTCTATTCTGGAAAAAATCCATCAAAGGGATATTATTTTTATGAGGGGATATATCAGAAAGCATAATCAGTGGAACTGTTGGCTGAATTATTCCTTTGCCTTTCAAAGATGTTTTAGTAACATCTATCAGTGTCCGTCAAATGCTAATAATACTTTAGAGGAAACAACTTTAAATTGCAGCTACCCTTCAGCAAACTTTTGACTTTCAGTGAATAGCTTATAAGCCTGAGAAACTCAAGTGCGCGATATATTTCTATCTCTGGCCACACTGAAACCCTCATTTTTAAGGGTTTAGGACATGACAAGAAAATGATACCAAGAATAAATTGATCTCTGCTGCTTCTTTTTTTTTCCCCAACATTTAAAATTCTGTTCTTTAAAAAACACCTAGCAAAAATGATTTACAATTTGAAGACTGCAAAACTAAAATGAGCTGGAACGTATATTAATTGAGGTCCCTATTTTCAGTTGTAACAGGCTGAATTCCTAAACAGTCCTCTCCCCATGCAAACAGCAATTTCCTTAACTCCCAACCTAGTTACTAGGTGCAGAAAGTGGGATATAAAGAAAGAACATCTGAAAAGCTGGTCTGAATTGATGAGAAGAATTATACTGAAACATTAAGAACTGCTCCAGAGTTAAGTGATTATAGAAATATAAGGGGTTACATTAGCACTCAATGCAAGACGCAGTAGATATTAACACCTTCCATGAATCATCGGAACAAGGCATTGACATGCCTGTGCACATTCGAGAGCACTGCGCAGCCCATGCAGCAGAGTGTCGATGCAGGAGCTTAGTAGAGTTCTCCATATGAGCGTCTTACCAGGCACAGCTTTCTGTCCTGATGTTCAAAGCAGTAATACCTGCGAGGTTGCTCTCCTTCCAATCATAAGCATGGTTAGGATTTCTGAGGACATCAATATGCTACTTAAAAATGACAGAAAATACAATGAGCTTCACAAGTGGAGGGAACAAAACTCTCTTGGGAACGGTATCCTGTGTCTGTTTAAATATTTAAGTATCTAAAGATGCAAGCTGATCCAAGAGAGGATTTTCAAAAGACTTTTAACAGAAGAAAGACAAAAATGGCAGCAGAAATAACCACTGCAGCACTGCCAGGCCCGTCTTGTACTCTTTATGTGAGGAGCAGTAATTTGCTGGCTGTGCATCTCTGTTCCAACATCCCAACGCGCTGGGTGCTAACGTGCCACTGTGAATGTGTTTTGGGGGAGGTAGGCAATATGAGGGGCTGGTGCTTTGTATTCACAAGTACTTGCTGTACTTTCTCCTAAAATCTTACCATTTGTTAAAGAGAACTAAATAATGCTTATTCTCTTATTGCATGCATGCACTATAGTAAGATGTGGGAAATGCTGCAAATCATCTATGTGTCAGACCTCACTCTCAGCTTAACAAATAAATAATACATATTTACACCTACATACTTATTCCCCTGTGTATTTAGCAAAGGAACATGAGGGATAGGAGCACACATGGGACCAGAAAAAAGTAGCAACCAGAATATATTCCTCTGCTTGTGCAGATTGTTTTGATGCAATAAATCATCCTGAAATGGCTCTCTGTATTCAAAATGATGTTTCGTGGATCCCAGACAAGAAGTCAAGAGCTCACCAGAGGATGACATTACGGAACAAAACGAAAGTTCTGTTTCCTTGAAGAAATCTTCTCCATCTGCGCAAGCATTTTCTGTCTGCCTTTCTCTGCAAAAGAGGGAACTGGCACAGCCCAAAAGCTTTGGATGGCTCAAACCCTCAGAGGATGTAATGATGTGCAAAGCTTCTTTCACACATACACACACATCCATCAGTTGTACAGAGCACACTAAGCCACAGTCAGTCTCTGGAATTTGTATTTCAAATGGCAGACAACATGGAAGAAGCTCTGTTGCCCAAGAAATGGAAAAATCGGCAGGAGAGGCCAATCACAAGTGGAGCATTATAAGTTCCATAGTGTGCTACAGCCAATTTGTGAAACAGCTTGTTTATTCATATCATCATATCATTAACTTGGCTACAGCTGACAAGCACAACAAGGATTATTAGTTCTTATTTATTTTGATTTGGAAAGATGTTTGGCATTCAGTCAATAGTTTCCTATCCCATGCTCTGGACATTTCCAATTTATATCCTCATTAAAAAAATATACATATACATATAGTAGGAGAGCAGATTGTTCACTCTTCATGAATAAATAACGGTGGTGCATGTTATGTTATAGCAAAAGCCTCAGCTCCTGCAGGCTGCAGGTCATTGCAATACTAGGTACATATATAATAAATGAAAAGGACAATAATTTATTCTTAACTACAGAAGACAGCTCAAAATGGTTTCTTTACGGTTTTCAGACATACCTAAATGGAAAATCTTCTGCAGCAAGGTTGTCCCTTCATATATGTCCTTCCACAAGACTGAATACAGAAAAGAGCACCTGAAGAGACCGTTTCTAGCCAAGGTAAAATCATGCAGTGCTGTCAGTGAAGGATTCACAGCACAGCACCACACTCACACCCAATCTGACTTGAATAGAGAAATGGAAATCTTTTGGGATCCATGTGCAGCAGAAAAATGCATTAAGGGTATCATTCAGACCCATGAGACATACAATGACCCTGTAATTACTGGCTTCACTCTCCAGTGACTTCTCATCAGCTCCAGGACTGCTACTTAAATTCCCAAGCCTTCTTTGGCTTTAGCTCTGCAGAAATTTTTATTGTGCTCAACTATTCCAGATTTTTGTTAGAAGAAGATAAACACAGCTGCAGTCACAGCAAGTTGAACCTTTTTCTTCAATATTTCTCCTGGAACTCTTTTTTAAATGATAACCAACTACATAACTATGCAAAGAAGCTCCTTGACTTTTTCATGGATCTCCTGTGCTCTACAGAAGACCTTTCAGTCTTTCCTGTTTCAGCAGATAGACTGTCACCGAAGCATCAGCTTATTGCCTAGATGTTGTCTCTAATCACATGCAGCACCCATACACAGCAGAAAATTGGGTTTGGGTAATGCAGTGTTTACAAAAATCAGCTCATAGATTGGGCTAGGCCAGCAAGAAAATAAATGAAACTAAAGAATTTGGAAGACTTATTAAAGCCATTAAGGATATCTTTCCTGGTGATGCTCAGAAGGAAATAATTCTGTAATTATTTCACCAGTATTCATGATTGTGTCATTGACTCCCAGAGACCCCACGAAACAGTGTTCCCAGATCTGCCCCTTCCACCCAGAGGCTGCAGATTCATCTACAGGAAACAATCTTCAGCCCAAGTAAGTTACAACGAAAGCACAAACATGATCCAATTAATTTGAATTGCATAGGTGCAGAATACTTTGTTATTAAATATTAACCAAGTATATTTTTCTTGGGGCTTGGGTGGATTTTTGAATATTTTGGGAATCTGTTAGAATAGGGATGGAAAATCACACAGTGTTTAACTAAAAACAGACTCCCCAAATCCTTTACGAACCATTTCCTTTGCTGTTACCACTTCATGCAATATGAAAATTGCACACATATGGAGGTGACTGGCTCTTTAACTTAATATCTTACTGAATCCTGCGGCTTTTTACAAATATGTATACTCTTATTCTTCTTTCTTTTTGTAATGGATCCCGTCTTTGGGAATTGGGGGCAACAGTAAGATTATTGGGAGTCACCAGATGGTGCTATTGTACATCGTCTGTCTGGTTCTGTTCATCTGGATATCAAGGGAATCTCCTCTCAAGAAATGCAAAGCATCAGCTGTGGTGCAGTTCCTACCAAAATCACTAGTAAAGCCTGTCTCTTGCCTGAACTTCCCTGATGAAGAGTTATGTTCATAGGTATGAAATCCATGAGCCCTTTTAGTTTCTGTGTAAAAGGAAACAAAATATTCTGTGAAACCAGCTCGTCTGCATTACTCACGCGAGTAATGGTCAATGCTATGAATTGACCATTTATGCTGAAGTTATGAATTGCCTAAAGCAAATTCAGAAGGTAAGAAAGAACTTCTGTAGAAGACGTTAACTGTAGACAAATAGCACCTGCTCAAGTCTCTGGTGGGGAATAAAAATATTTTTTGCCTGCTAGTCCAGGATGGAGATAAAGATGCGATGTTTAGATGCTTTATAATACTTGGATAGTTCTGTCAACTGAAGCAGCTGCGTACATATTGTAAAAGGCCTGAAAAATGTATCAGCCTAAATGTGTTTTCATGCTGCTTGTTTTGTAGCAAAGAGTAAGAAACGAGGCAACCTGTCATCTCTGACAGCATCTTACTTGCTGACTAAGGTTAATGTATTTCTTGGCGTGGAAGAAATGGTTTGGGATAAATACCCTACAAACTGGAAGAGCAAGGAGCTAAGCTTGACTGAACTCACTGCTGCTAAACCCATGAAACCACATGAACTCAGGCAAAATTCGTGTTCAGCAGTGGGTGTTTGAAGCAGCCATGTCTCACGAGGCTTTTGTGTAACCACAGAACCGTAAAATAAGAGGTATGCCAAGAAACAAAGTCTGGCATAAATATGTGACAGCATTGATTTCTTTAATCAATGCCCTCAGGATGTATTAGTGCTCTGCCTCCTTACTCCTTGGTGGTTAATCCATAGAAACGCAGTTTCCAGTTAGGGCAAGTGTCACCAGCAGGCACAGTTAGACCTCCAGGGCTTTTTCCTCAGTGTGCAAGTCAGTTTTGTCTATTCTTGTTATGAGGTTTATGGTCTGCAAGTGTTTTGCATGAAAGCAGCAGCAGCAGGCAGTCAGAAGCCAGTTTGCTTTCTGCTGCAGGTCTGGATTATGCTGGAGAGAGATGGCTGAAGGAGGCCGTGGTTCTGGACACTGTCACATCAGCTCACACAGAGTTGGCAGCTTAATCCAAAACTCCATTGGAAAATTGACTCCCCAAACCCCAGTATTTTAAATCTGTCCAATACACCAGCAATATTAGGTCAGAACTGAATGTTGTGGTTTAAATATTACACATTTTCCTGCTTCTGTTTTTGCATCATCATCCAAGTAATGACACTGTGCAGAAGAGTTCACAGTGAAGCAGAGTTTGTAGGGAGAAACTATACTTTTTTTTAAACTGGTTGGAAAAACAGGCTCTAAGGAGCCCGAGTTCAGTTCTACTTTCACTACAGCCTTGGTCGGTACATAGCTTTCTCTCTTCCACTTCAGCTCAAAGCTACAAAACCCTGGATCAACTCACATGTTAGCTGGATGCATACCTGCACAAAGACAACATTTATCTAAAGGTGATTGAAGTTACTGATCAACAAATGTCCCTCTATTCACTCCTGCTCATTAAGCAGAAAATATTGCTAGTATTTACTTCTTCTGTATTAGTGATCCAATATCCTGTCATGGTAGAATAGGGCTGCTAATTTATGTGCTGACATCTTTTGAATAAAATATAAAGCTGAAACATTGTCTGCAGCTATTCTTTGCAACTGTTTTTAAATGTTGAAACAGCATTCTATCTACATTGGAATTCTGTTTCGTTATTTTCTTCCTTCTTAACTTGGTCTGTAATTAAACCTATCTCTTCTCTGCTTTCCAGGCTTAAAAGCTGTTCTTCAGGAAGTTCTTCAACAACTATTGTTTTCTACTTTAAGGCTGATGGCACCTTGGCAACATTATAACTACATGTTTTGAAATGGTGTTATATAGATATATAATAACATTTCCCAAAGAGCATACAAGCGGATTGCTTACTTCAGAGACCAGCTTTTATTGCTTTTTAGTCAACTTACTTACTTAGTAAGCTCTATTAGATCTTGACATAAGTAGATATCCTGAAGATTTTTTCTGCTGAGTTTACTAGCTCTTTTTGCATCTGTTTTGACTGTTTTGACTTGGATCTAATCATAAGTAAATGTTATTTCTTATTATTGGAGCTGATTGTATATGATTATCTGTTAAGACACTTGGCATGTTTAATAACATTTGATTGCTATTACTTTATATCTCTGGCTTTCAGAGTTTAATAGACCGAAAGAGTTAATTACCTTAATTGCTTTCATTGAACCACCTTTCCTACCCCAGGTGCACCTCCTACCCACTGGCTAGCAAACTCATCTATGCCCCTTCATTTCAGTGTATCTCACTTAACTACTGAAATTCTGGTCTCAAAGCAAGGGAAATCAGGGAAGCGCTGATTCTGATAGCTGAGTCAGCATTCCCACAATCTCTTTTCCAAAAATAAAGCTGTATTTTAGTTTGTACATTCTAGTCTGGAGTTTTATTTTAATCCCTCTTTACTTAAAGGGAAGAAATACAAATAAGATATAAAAAGATGCAGAAAGCTTGAAAAAACAATTTCTCCTTTGCCATGGCATAAAATCTGAGCATTTCTCTTGAGTAGGCTGGGTTTCAGGCACAGAGCCAATACCTTAAGCTATATGATTTATTATGAAATGTCCTTGCAGCACCCTGCATGTGCTGGGCTCCCAGGAAGGGTGGGACAGACTTGACAAACAGCTCACTCCCTTTGCTCCCAGAGTAGTTTAGACCTCAGGAAGAGACCCAGGGACTGTCCCCATGCTGTGCCACCCACCCAGGCCATTCCAGGCTGTCTACTCGAGACACTTTCACCTGAGCTTTCTGATAAGAGTTCTTGTTGCCTTGATGCTATTGAATCTTCTTGAGACCTGCTGAAAAGTGGAAAACTGGCACCTTTCAGCATCTTTGCTGCATCCCCAAACAGTAATGCATAGAAGCTGCTTTCCCTAGGGCTGAAGCTGGACAGTCTGTGTACCAGGGGATGTAGTGCATTGGTTTTAGGAGCTCATATCGGCCACTTTTTGGAACCAGACATTGATCACTGTGAGGAATCTCTCAGAAAACGGTTTTGGTTTCACCAGATTTAAACTGCTCTCAGAAAAATGTTACTTTTATTCTCTAAATGAGGAAAAAAATTGCTTCGTAGAAAATACCTCTATTTCTATAGAATACTTCTAGTACTGCAGAATAATTCTTATTTCTTGTGTTTTGTTTTTTTTTTTTCTTACTAAGATCTGTTTAGTACCTAACACAAGAACAGCTGTACTGGCTCCATCCATCTCACCTGCATTACTTGGACCAATGGCATCCTGACAGGGACATGGCTTTCCGTTGGCAAGGCACAGTCCCTGCCTTGCAGCTGTGCAGACCCGTTCATTTTCCCCCTGTGCAGCAAGCTGCCTGTATTAGCTGCACTGATGGGAGAGGACAAAAGGACCCTTTCCTCTGATTAAAAAAAAAGGAAAAGAGCAAAATTATGACCACCAGCAGAGTGAGAAGGGTCAGCCTACCCACCTCCTGCTCTTCCGTGGGAAGGGCCTGCTGCCTGCAAGAGCTGATCCTGCCTTCTTATCTGAGACGACAACATCTACCAGCATCATCACTGCTATACAGGTACCACTACACCAGTATCTCCACCACCTCACTTCCTTTTGCTGTGCCCCCTTGCCTTCTTAGGCATTCTTTTAAAGTTTTTTAGGAATGCATTTACACGCGTCTCAGAGGAGACCAACAGCAACAGTGGCTATAAACAGATGCCTAAGAAAGAGCAGGAACAAGCCACTCTCAGATGATCTTTCCCCTGAGTGCTTTTCCAGCTTCCAACTTATTTGCAGCTCAGGGGATTTCCTGATCTGATGTTGTTAACCGCAGAGTAAGGAAAAAAGGTATTGTGGAGCTGACTGTGGCTTCTTTGATCTACTGGCTTGTCTGTGCTGGGTTCAGTTTAAAGTAGAACATGCCCAAAGCTGCTCTAATATATGCCAGTTGATTGCAGCTCCCAGGAGGCTGACGACCAGCTGATACTGGCTGTATGGCATGCATGAGAGTATGCAGCGCTAGTTTTTATCAAGCATGGCCAGTAGGATTTCTTAGTTTTACCAAAGTCCTATTTTGATTTTAAACATAGGAAAAAATCGGGAATTAAATACCCAGATGTGGGTCATTCTCACAGCATTCCATTCCTCCAAGTTAAGTGCTTTCTTCCTGCATCAATGAAAGCAAATTTCCAACCCACGCTCCAGGTCACGAGCAGCTGACAAGGGACCTCAGTACAAGAGCTATGTGATGCCTCAGAGCTCCAGAATGACCCACTGCAATCTGTTTTCACCTCCTCTGAGAGGCCCACTCAGCAAAAAGCAGGTAATTTTAATGTCACAACCTGAGCAAGGCAAGATAATATAAGAATATTTTGTTCTAGTGCTAGAGGATCCAATTCCATCAATTCCAAAGAAATTATTTGTTTCACTTCGAGGCTGAGCCTAGTAAAACACCCCAGACTGCCTCTTCCTTGGAGTACGGCACGCATTAAAAATTAAGCCCGAGAGAGATATTACAGCCGAGCATGAGGCGAGGTAACCTTCTAGAATCCCAAGGGAGAAAGCAAAAGGAACAGATTTTTTCCTCATATTTACAAAGGCTTAATGAATTTTACATAGGAAAGATACAAAATTGAAGGCAAACAATGGAATACAAAGACATCTTAAGATACATGATGAACCAAGCATTCGTGCATAGTATACAATATTTCAAAGGCATGTAAAGAAGCAGTGTAAGAATCAGATGGTTTTGGTGTATTCAGAGTAGTTTGTTTGAGAGGTATTCCTCCTTGAGGAGCTGAAACTTGAAGATGCATCAGCCGCAATGCACCTCCTGGATGCAGGAGGGCAGAAAGGATCCCGTGGTTTAGGTTGAGTTCTGTATGGATGTACATTCATTTCAATATGCTCACTAATAATGTCTCTATAAATACTTGCATACATTGTTACAATGGAATACTCAGCTAATTTAAAGGTAATTAATGACCTATTAAAACCGAACCTAGTTGGTCTTAGCTGCTCTTTGAGATGCCACTAGCTTAGGTCTGAAGTAATTGCATAGTAGTATAGTGCTACTTTTTATCCAACCTGATCATCAGGCCTATTTAGGTTGATTAAAGTACCGGGTTATTTTCAGACTTAAAAAAACAAATAAAACAGCTTTCTGGTTATTTAAAGAACCTTCAATTTTCAAATGTTAATTTTTTTCCCCTGCACCACGAGGACTTTTTTTCTTAAGTCATGTCTAGATCTGCAGAGACAAATTTCCTCTAAGGCTACATAATATCAGACACCTTTGTCACAAATAGTTTGATAGGTATAGAAAATACCATGAGAAGGGAAATCCAGAAAATTTCCCAATGTAGTTCCTACTTTTCAAGACTGAGAAAACTTATCATTGAAGAGGATATCGTTATTTTAAGTTGGCAAATCTAATGATAAGGAAATGTATCCTAAAATCAATTTTTGAAGCCAAACATGTAAGACTAATCACTTTATTTCCACGCTTAACAGGTGCTGATACCAGAGGGAAAATACTAAATAGCGTATGACACCCTTGAGAAGCATGTAAGATCTTTATCTGCCTAAAAGCCATGACAGTTGCATAGAGAAAAGGTTGTGAATATAAATGGGGAAGAAAGAGTTTAAGGGCGGAGGGTAAAATCTTGATGCAGCTGAAATCTGCGGCATTTTGAGTTCAGCAGGACAAGGATATCCCTTAGCTCACCCTAAGCTTACCCCTGTAACCGAGCTCAGGCTGCTCAGCCTGTTCTTCCAGGTCAGGTCGTAAATGTGTCTTTTCATTCTATAAGGGAGGTTTTGCTCAAGTCTCTTTTCCCACAACCATGTCTTCCTGCTGGAGCAGCTGTTAGGACACAACCCCCTAGTATCTGACCCCATTTTTAACCCAAGACAGTTTGGTTGCTGCCATGCCCAGGGCAGATACAATTGTGGTTTGGATGGAGGGGCTTTGCAACCACGTCTTTATTGTAATGGTACATTACAACACATACATAATGTAATGTATGTGAAATACAGAGCTCCACTGGCCAGTTCAAACACAGTAGCTGAAAATAACACGAAACAGAGCAGTGCACCACTCCCTTAACACATACCGTGCAAGCAGCTATGCCCAAAGTTAGGAGGTTTAACAGCTCTGGGCCTATGTGTCAGCTAAAGTCCTGTGCACAGGGATACTCAAAGACATTCTCCCTCTCTCTCTCAACTATTTTATTCCCCCTAAAATACACTTATGCATCTGCTGTTCCTCTGTGAAAAGGTGAAAGATTAAGTTGGCTTCTGGCTGGATAAGAATGGTGAATTGTGCTACCCATAAGTAAGCTGTATATTCATGGTAGAGTATTTTAAATGACCCTTATATAATAAGAAGGGATTTTTTAAAAAAAACATAACAGTGGGAATTAAGAGCATACCTCTCACATTTGAATTTCCTAGCTGATATTTGGTTGAGCTTTAGAACCTGTCACACAATAAAGCCATTAAAATTCTGTGGTTAATTTATTCCTGCAGTATTAACTTTCCCATAACTCTTGATGAATATCTTGAGTTTGGATACATCTTAGAAGACCCTCTGACAGTGACAACTTGTTTTTTCTCCTGTTTCCCGTGGAAATGTTATTTTTTTAATGTATAAAAGAGTAACTTTTCTAATAAACTTTCACAGTGAATTTTTAAATAATGACTTTCACTTTGTATAGTTGCTACCAAAATAGGGAATGATAAGTTCTTTTGTGCATTTATTTGATTAATTATTCTGATTTGTATTTATGGGCAGAATTCAGTATAACAGGGCCTTGGAAAATACAGATCCCATTGCCAAAACAAATTTTCTCACTCCTAGATCCATTCATTTCCTAGACAATAGGTGAGGTCAGAAGGGAAACAAGGAGTCATTCCCTTAATACAAGCAAATCACTAATGAGCTACCATGCGTCATATTCTGCTCCAACGGAGCTGTAATTGCTTCCAGAACACCTGTATTTAGACCAGACACAATCATACATATGGGGGGAGGGCAAAGGAGGAGTGGTGTTGAAACGAGGAGGGAGAGGCACATGTGGGGAACGGAAACAGATAGCCCAGCCAATGAAGACTTTTTAAATTAAACTGTGTTTCAGCTTTGGTTTTGCACAATAACAGAGGAAGCTCACAGGTCCCCCAGGAAGGCTGATGGGTTCTTTCAATAGACGGAAGGGCCAGTGCCTAAGGCATTTAGCAAGCAGTCCAATTTTTAGCTCTGTGTTTGACCACCTTTATGATCTTAATCAGGTCCCTTTGCATCTTATGCCTCAGTTTTCCTTCTTCTGAAACACTGCAGGAATATTTTGCTATATCCCTATGCTTTGGGGAGGACAAATATGCTAATGCATGTGAGGTAACTTTGTATTACTGAAAAGTAGGTAAACAGAGGGCCAGAATTCAACTACCTGCCCATGGGTATGGGTGTAGGATTGCAAATGATTGAATTACTGCAGACTAGCGCTAAACCAAAGTGCCTGGCAGCTTCACAGTCGGGACAAGCCCACAGTGCAAGCTCAATTGCTACGATTCAGCTGAAAGGCACAAGTCTATAACAGATATGGGAAAACACCTGCCACCACTCCAGAAAACAGAGTTAGATGCTGGAGGTCAGCTGAGGAGCAGGAGCTCCTTCAACACATAGAAACAAACTCCTTTCCATGAAGCAGATGCTGTTGAGCACCCTACCGCCATATACCTGAGGCTCTTCTCGCTCCTTCCCCAGCTTAGTTCAGATGAAGGGTGAATTAAGGAACAGCTTGATTCTGGTTCAAGTAAGGATTAGAAGATTAGATGTACAGCATTGCAAATTATCAGTCTAGAATGCTTTACAATACCTCAATTTTAGAAGTTGAACATACATTTTTTTTATGCTTAAAGGGCTCAGGGATGCAAAACCAAAAAGTAATAGGGTTTTTTGCTTTAAGAATTGAAGAAATGGGTCCTGTGGTCATGATAAACAGGGATTATTATTATTTGGAGAGAAAAGGGTGTGATGGTCTCTTAAGGATTTTCCTAAAATTTAAGATTCTTGTTTGACTCACCAACTGTTTTTTGTCCTTTTCTGACAATGAAACACACCCTATTTCTTTTCACTGAAGTATCAGTTTGTTCTAGTTGCCTGTGACTTGCCTGTTAGCAAGTAAGAAAACAAAACCTGTTTACAATCCTATCGGGCTGGGAACAGTAGACAAAGCGTTCAGCAGTCCCACAGGTTTTAGAGAAAGCTGCACTAATGCCAAACTTTCTGTTTCCAAAAAGCTCCTAGTGTAAGAAATACCGGTAGGAGTTTAAGGTATTATGGACATAGTGGGTTGGGTACATAATGAAAAGCTGTGGGCTCACTTTCAAACTGCAAAACTCTTCTTTTGGTGTTTTTGCGAATCTTTCTTAAAGAAACTTCAGCTGCACTAAGCCTGAGAATCCCTACCCAAACCTATTTTGGCAGAACTGTGAAGCAGAAAACCACAGTGCCTGGAAACACATTCCTTAACTCTTCACTAAATCAACTCTACTGCAGTCTTCCGAATCTCTGTCCTCCAGAATAAAACATTATTGCAGCCAGTTGCTTCATTTCTTCCTGCTGGAGAACCTCAGGCAGGAAGATGGGATTTCACTCCTGCTACAGATTCCAGCTCTGGCCAGGTACATTTACTACAACTTCTTATCCTCAGATAGTGGTGGTGGCTCTGCAGGCATAGCAGGAGGGTGACGTGCCAAACCCAACGGACACAGAAGGTCAAGCTTGCTTTCTTCTGTTCTCTGGCTGTTCTCAGAGTGAATGCAGTAGGATTTCAGAAAGCCCTCACCTGCATGGTTTTTTCCTAATAATAAGGGCAATGTCAAATACACTGCAGCTAAACTTACTTTTTGAATTAATTTGCTTGACTGAATTTGTTCCACTATGTACTTGGCCCATCTGCCCTAAAAGAAATTCAACTATACCTGTCCTTTAGGGGCAGATGCTGATCTGATGAGGATTGAGTTGTCTTGGACTGTGTTATGCTGCCATATTGGGGGTGTGCCCTTTTTGTCCCTTCTGTCCTAGAGACGTGCCACTCAAGCTCACACACTCCTGGTTGCTGCTCAGTGCTAAAACCTTTTTCCAAGCTTGAAGGAGTCAGAAACTGCAGTGTGGTGTAGGAGCCAGGAGTATACAAATTGCCAGTACTATGTCAGGGGAAATTAGTCCCTCTCTCTTGCATCCAGGTTTCTTATGTGACTCATTTTAATGTGAAATTAAACTTACCTTGTCCTTCTGATAGATTCAAGGCAACTAATCCTCAGCTCTTACAAAATAGTCAGGGCAAATCTTCCAAAGGTCAAAAGGCATTTCTGGCAGCATACAGTCACTCCCTCGTCTGCTAATGGGTCTCTCTCTGACAACACCTTATGTGTTGCAGGCAATTAATACTGTTCATATTAGCCTCAGCTCAGCCTTGGCCTCTACTGCCAGAGTACGTCATGGAGAGACAGTGAGCTGAAGTGTCAAGTTGCCCAAGATTTTGTAAGTGAAAATTATGGCATCTTGTATCTAAAGACTGCAGAACATGTGTTACACCTATCAGTTAATGTAGGCTTGGATCTAGAAAAGGTCTCGGCAGGACCTTTCTTTGCTCACAAACCAAGACCCCTCTCAGTCATTGCTCAAACTTACTACACATTTTACATCAGCAGGCAGTGGGTAAGAGAAGCACAGCTTGGCCTAAAAGGGAAGGCCTGAACCCTGGAGCCTCTCCTCTGACCATGCCCTAAACCTGAGGCTGTTATTTCTGTTGCTGTTGCTCCATGGCCCCACAACTTCGTGTTTCATTTGTGCAGTAAAATTGCTTCAAGGGGAGGATTAGAGAGCGACCATCCTTCATCATTTGGAGCCTTGCCTCCTAGCCTGGTCCTTAGAGATGTTTTACGGAGTTTGAACCTCCTCCTGTCACCTAAGGCTGAGAAGGACTGAGGGACCAACTCTTAATTTCTAATTAATAACCTACCAGCTTTTTATTAATAATCTAATTAGCAGAAAAATCTCTGCTCCTGACCCCAGTAGATACAGCCCCGGTGGGAGCCCACCTGCAAGGGGGGCCAAACCCTTGTCCTGGGCCTTAGGGGCTGATTTACAGCAGCTGCCCACCTCCGCTGCTGGAAGCCTCCGTTAAACCCAGTTAACCCCACCTCAGCATCCAGGGCTGCTCTGCGCTGGATTTTACCTCACGTGAGCAATGCTAAAAAGGCCATTTCCCAAAGGCAGCCAGGCCCTGTGTGGGTGAGCGCTAGGGAAGGACACGGCTGCCTCACACAGGTTGCACCATGCTGGGGCTGGGCTTGGCAGCAGCCTGTGAACGGTTAAACCCTGGGAGCTGTTAATTGCCACTGCAGGAGTGATTAATTACCCCGCCAGGGGGCAAATAGGAGCAGCTGTGAGCAGAGGGCCAAGGCAAGAGGGACAGGTTGCAGCAGCAGGGACAGGCTGTTGTGGGACTGGAGGTAAAAGGTTAGTGAATTAGTTTTTTTTTAAACAATGTTCTTTTTCATTGCTATTAGAGGATAGTTGCTGTTTCTGGAGGCAAAGGGCTGTGGTATGTGGTTGCCTTTAGCTGTGAAAGGCTGGAGGCCTGGGTAGGGCTGCTCAGGGAGGCAGGCCCTGCCCTGGGCCGTGCTATGATGCCTGGCCCCTCCGTGGTGAGGAGGGAGGCCATGGTAGCAGGTCCAGCTCTGCTCCTTGTGGCTGTGGGAGCATAAGGAAGACCTCAAACTCCTTGTTCCCCTCTCTGCCCCCTTTGTGGGGTGGTGGAGTGGCCCCATAACTATTCTTGTGCAGAAATTAGTTGCTCATATTGGCTCAAATCTCATGTTACTGCAAGCATTATCTTGGAGTGAATCATCTACCCCATGACTTGATTTTTTTTTTTTTTAATTTAGGTTGGTTTTTTTTTTTTTTTTTTTTTTTAAATGAGTCCCTTTCCTGTGAAACAGGATGCAGATATGCCTTTGTTTCTTTCAGCCACCACCTACTTCTGGTTGGTCTGGTAACTCGCTCAGTTGTTTGGCCCCTGTTTGTGGGGTTTAAGAGACTGTCCAAATCCCAGTGCTCCCATACACAGGCCGTGCATACTGTGGTACAGCTGGTGTTGTTGCCATAGGCTATCTCCTATGAAGACACCACAGTCTTGTTTATAAATTTCTGAGGTGCTTCTCTTAAGGCTGGGACTTACACTTGGTGGAAAGCTGGGACCTTGAAGGAGCAATGGGGGATGATCTTTCACTTAATCATAAAGAGCTCTAAGTTTTTGTGGTGTTTTTTTTTTTTTTTTTTTACCCTGCTAAGCTTGGCTTTCTGCCTGAAAAAAGGCAGAACCTTTTGCAGTTATATAGAGCATTATAATTGCTACTGGTAGTTCCTGCTGGTTTGGTTTGAATTCTGATGCAGCTTGAGTATTAATTTATATATCGTGTGTGATGAAGGTACTGGAGCAGAGTTGTTGCTGCGTGTGAGGGCTTAGACTTGGAAGGACGGTGTTTTCCCTCAGTTTTAGTCCAGTGTGTAAGTAAAGGAAGATGTGAGCTGCGAGCAGTGGACTAGCAGTGGTTGGGGAAGCTATCAAACAACATTATTTATGGCAGGAAGCTCCTGCTGATGCCGAGGAACCCAAAGTGGTTGGCAGCTCCTTTGAATGTGTATCCCTTCCTACCTGCCTTCCTCTCCCTATGTCTCTGCTGGTGCAGCAGGCACCTGTGGTGGGGCAGAGCAGAAAGTGGTGGCAGCTGACTCTGGATGAGCAAGCAAGCAAGAGAAAAGTGTCAGGCATGAGAGCTGAGGAGACTTTTGACCCTACTGAAAATGGGGGAAGGGTACTGCTAAATAACCCTGACAACTGCAAGAAGACAAGTCAAAAAAGGACTGGACTGTTGTGATAATGGGGAGTGGCAAGGGAGGTGGAGCTGGAAATTCAAATGGGGGAATTTGTTCATAATCTTTGGTCCATCTGCCTGGTATTACTTGCTGGGTTGCAACATAACCAATCCAGAGATAGTAGGTTCCTGAAACATCAGGTCCCCTCTTCCAAACAGGAAAAGTTTTTGTAATTGAAGGGCATGCACCTTTGAAACTTTGTCCTAGATTCAAGTTCATTGAATCAAAAGCCAGTTCTGTCATTACCTGAGCAGTTAATAAAATCTATTGCCTTATGATGGATTTTTTTCTGCAGGCTAGAATTGATCTGTCTTCGTTGTGATTTGTGAGATTGAGGGGAAAACACAAAATATAATCTGTATTTCTGCTACACTGAAAAATTTCACTGTGTTCTTCATCTAAGGCTTGGAAGTAACTAAAACTGCAGTGGTCATTTTTTTGATTTATTGAAAATAAAGCATACCTTATTAACATTTTAATAAAGAGAATATCTTTGCAGCGGTGCTCAGAGTTGCTCTTATTTCTCTCTGTGCAATTCCATTCTGTAAAAGGGAAAATACTATTGAGATCTGTAAGGCATGATTTGTTAGACTGAAACTAAACACGCAAATACACCAAAGCAAAATGCTTTCTAAAGGTGCTGTGTTTGTGAGAGGTGCTTGCCCAATATGTGTGATGCAAAATGGGGATGCTTTGTGAAGAAATCATCCTTGTAAAGCCATTGGTTCTGGTCATCAGACTCTATCCAATGCTTTAGTGATGATGCTGCTGATCTATTTGGGAAGTTGGCTGGCTCTCAAGGCAGAGTCTCTTCTCAAAGGCTGTTTCACAGTGAAAATATGCTCAGTGCAGCCGAGTGCATGAATGAAAAAGCCTCTGGTACCTTCTAGTCTGGCAAAATGCAGCACAAAACTCAACTTACTCTGTCCTTTCTGCTGTCCCAGGTAAGAAATGTGTGGTTTTTTCCTTATTTTCTTTCACCTTCCTTCTCTTGTGCATTTGGATTTGAAAGTATTTGTAATTCAGGTCTGATTTCTGACTAATTATACATTGCTTGAATTACTGTTGAAAGATGCAAGATCTCTGCTGTAAGCCAGTTACTAGGAATGTAGAATCTCATAGTTCCTTGATTTACAATTAAAAAATGCTATATATCACACAGTAAATTTGTTGTGTTTCCCTTCAGGAAGGGTAGTAGGGGGAATCTTTCAAGTGTTTCGGTAGCAGCTGCAGCAGCAGTATTTTCTGTCATATCAAATGCTGCAACTTTGATTTGCCTCTTTCCTCTGTGGCTTTTGCTGGGTAGTAGGCTTATAGGTTGTTATAGGCAGCTCACATTATTTATTGCTTTTTTTTAAAAAAAAAAAAAAGAGGAGGGGGGAATATGGAGGAAAATAAAATCAGACCTTGCAAAAGGTTCCCTTCCCTGTACTCTCTTGATAGATGTGTAATACTCTGTTAGTGACTTGCTATGTAGCCTTTCTCTTATTAAACGTAATAGATCCCCCTCTGCCAGAAAGCAGAGGAAAAAACACCCAGCCTTAAAAACACGGAGGTGCTAAAGCCCCGCTGCTGCTGTCTGTCAAAGCGAAGGGACTTGCTGGGCTTTGACTTCTAATACCTTCTGGTTGCTCTCTTTTCCTCTTGCTGCTGTTACAGGGCTCACTTTTTGGAAGCTCTGGGGGGGTTTGAAAATCCTTTGTTGTTGTCCAGCTTAAATGCATCCTTCCTTCTTTTGTCTTAGGAGCTCTGTAAACTCTTGCATTTAGTGACAGTGGCACTGGCATCCTGTGCACTGAGTGGAGATAAAAGTTAATTCCTTTTTGACTTGCGATTGAGTGGTTTTGTTAACCCTTAGGGGGTTGGTAGGTTTTAGAGCGTCAAACTAGTGCTTGGGACGCTGAGTCTGTGCACTCGTGTTTGTGTAATTGCAATCTCCAGCAGGCATTTAGTCTGCTTTTTCAATATAGGATGATAAGGAGAAAAATGGTGAGGGATCACTGTTGGGAGAGTTTTATTGCTGAGAGGAGATACATCAAGAGTGTGTAAGTAGGAAGCAGTAGGGTGAACTGAATGCATATATGCTGTGGATCAGGGCTAGGATATTTGGGTCCTGGCTTACCCTGATAAGGAGTAAAAGCATTAGCGTGGGTGGCTGAAGTTATGGGACAGTAGGAGACTCGGTGACTGGGGGCTCGTGTGAGCAAATACACAGGCATTTGGGTGGGTTCAGGATAACAATCCTGCTTCAGGGAGTATAACAAATGAAAGCAGCTGCTTTGGGCCATAGGTAGGGTGCCTGAATGCACTGGTGAAGGATGAGTTTGAGGAGCCAGAGCAGCATGTGCTGGGGATAAACGCAGTTTCTTGCAGGGCCTCCCTAACGGCTCAGGCTGAAGCTCTGGACTGTGTAGGAGGGCTGGCCAGTGGGCAGCTGGCCACTGGGCAGCTCACCAGCTCTGCTGAGACTGGCTGTAACGAGTGGGCAAGCTGCTGTTCCTGGGGAGGGCTGAACGGCTCTCTGGTGGGCTGGGGATACCCAAAGGGCTCCTGGGGAGGAGAAGTTGTCAAAGTGGGCTGAGATCCAGCCTGGGCAGGCAGCTGGGCTGGCAAAGCTGCCAGTGGGAGGCGATGCTCAGGGAGCAGAGGGGCTGGGGGGAGAGGGCACAGACAGTGTAAGGGTAACCTGTGGATATACTGAGCTGGTGTTCTCTCACCTTGGGCTTGAGACCTGCCATCTGGACTGCAGTTCGCTTGGCTTTCTCTGTGCTTTCAGTCCTTTTTTTGTTCATCTTCTTCAGCATGCTACTGAATTAATCAGCTTGAGTTTGGATTTTCTTTAGTGGTCCCTTGTAGGAAAAGCAGTATGTATACAAGAGAGGAGGACAGACTTCTAAGGCCTGTTAAACCACATAGCTGGCATTTTTTTAACATCAGTAACTACTTAAAAATCTGACAAGGTGCAGAACACCTGCTTCTGAAAACAACTGTGCACTTTACTGATAACTTGCAGCAATACTTCAGAGTTTCTTGTCTTGCTGGGCTGAGATGAGTTTGAGTATACTGCAGGGCTGAGCTTGTGGTGCTTTAGCATTGCTTTGTATTTAAGTGCTTAAACTGCACCCCACCTTCTTTATTAGCATATGTAGCTTTATCTGGCAATGTCTCTACCTAGTGATTTAACACATCTCCAAGTTTACTTTATAGATCGTGTCTAAGAGTTAATGAATTGGGGAATGAATTAAACTATAATAAGGAAGTGTACATAAATCTGTCTTCAGGCATAGGATGTTGAGTATTGGCAGGTTAAAGTATGAACTGAAGGTGATAGCATGCTAGGGAAGAAAAAGGGAATTACTGAAATGCTGTTTGGCTTTTCTTTTTGACACACCACATACACAACTTTCATGTGACAGGAAAAGTAAACAGAAGAATGTGAGAAACAACATATTAAACAAATGCAGCCATCTGGCTGTATAGTGGTTGTAACACATTCTGGGATTTTTTTTCATAAGTTTTCTTTTTTTTCTCCCTTAGCAGTAGCAATAATGCCTCCTATAATACAATGCTAGTGGAACCTGCAAAGCTCAATTTTGATAAAATGATTTCTAAGCAATAGCAATCTAGTAATGCAATACTTTTCTGTGGAAGTAGAAGACAGGAATAACTTCATTTCAAAGTAATGATAGCAAAGTTAACAGTGTAGAAAAAAGTTTGAGGAAATTCTTCATGAACTGAAAAAAGGTTTATTTTTAATTAAGATCATTTATAAAACTAGTAACTTTGGTTTTGTGTTTCCTTGGTGTGCATCTAATTCGACTGCATTTGTTAAATATAAAAAAATGCCTTTTGAGGCATTAAAAGGATGAGGAATTGCTTTTTCAGCCCATTAATTATGTTTGTAAAAGTTGTGGTAAACAGGTGGGCAATAAATGAATTTTTTTCTTTTGCAAAGACTTAGTCTACACTACTACTGTTCTGTTTTCACCAAGAGGAAAACTGAACAATAGCTAGCATAGCTGAGGAAGATATGTTTCAAGTAATTCTTTAATTCAGGACCACCTTTAAAACTACAAAGCATATCTGTACTATACAGCTTTATTGAACTGAAGCTGAGAATAAAAACTAAGTGTACTCTGATAGCTTGTGCAGTTCACTATACAGTGTACAGGAATCAGTAAATACATACAGATTTTTAAATCTATCAAATCAGAGTGGCTTTTACATTTTTCCCAAAGGATATTTTTGAAGGCCTATATAAAAAATATTTGTTTTAAAACAGAAGTTGTTCACAGGCTTGCTTCTGTATGTTATGCATTTCATGCAGACAGAAGAATCAACATAAAAATTTATAAGTAAATCTTACAAGATGAGGAAAAAAATTCTTTTGATAGCTTTAACAATAACTGTCACGTTCCACTGGGTTGCAGCTAAGTCAATTGGAACAAAGTATATATTTCACAAGCTTATTATAGTGAATAGATGAATTGGTCCTAAAACTCTTTCTCGAAATGCATAGCCCACACTGCTGAATTCTTAAGCTTTTATTTTTTCAAGTTTCTCCAGAAGAGGGCTCCATGTACAGCTTGAAAGTCAGCACCCATGTATTAAAAAAGTTTATCAGCTTCAGGAAAAAAGAAAAAAAACTTGCTCACACAAAGTCTGTTGATATAACATTAAAGATTATGTTCAAATTCTGACCCAGCATTTCCATGTTGTAGCTTGTTGCTGTAGGTCTTACTTTGTTTAAGACTGCTTATTGAGAATTCTAGAGAAAAAGTCCTATAGCTCTTGTGCTATATCAGAGTTGTAAAAATGCTTTAAAAATGTTAGAGAAACTCAGTTGCCCATTATTATGTATAATTATTTGTACTGATGAGCGTTTTGTGAGCAGACTGACACTTACTCCTGACAGTTTCAGGCCATCATTTTTGGTTATGTAGTCAAAAAGATCTTCCACTTACATATCTCATTCAAAAGATGGTGTCTCCCAAAACACAGAGCCATTCCAGCAGTCATGCTGTGCTATTTGTCAAATGTTGCCTTGGAGGGAAGGTTGGCCCCTGGTGAACCAGTATGACTTTAGGCAACAGCTGTAACCTTTTAAAGATATTCTTACAGAGGACCTGACCAGACTCCTTACCCCTAAGCAAGGGGAATTTGTTATGATAGATGAGTGGAAACTGGTCATGAAAATGCTGCTAGAGTTATGGCATTACAACTAAATCCACTTTGTTGTGTACCACTTGAGACTCTGTCTTTCAATTTAAGATGTAGCTCAGGCAATATGTTGGGACCTGGTTTCTGTTTCTCATGATCAAAAACTGAAAAAGGTTATTCTAGCACATGTAGTATCTTTGTGCTGTGATCCATTGGGGGTTATTGACTTCATTTTTAGTGACTTGTCAGCTAGGAAATGAGTATTTCTAAAAGGTATCTCAATAGACCAGTGCAACAGGAACTATTAGAACTATGTAGATAGCAACAGTGGTGCCTGTTCAAGAAGCAGTGAAGTTCTGCCTTTCATTTTCTTCCTGTTTGTTG
The DNA here is from genome assembly GCF_965638725.1 of Aptenodytes patagonicus. Lineage (NCBI taxonomy): Eukaryota > Metazoa > Chordata > Aves > Sphenisciformes > Spheniscidae > Aptenodytes > Aptenodytes patagonicus. The sequence goes on along the minus strand of NC_134959.1, from coordinate 5,068,280 downwards.
TTAGATAGGTAGGCTCTTCCCATTCTATAAATATGTAAGGACAGGCTAGATAACAGAGCTGTTACTCTGTTACTGTTATACTCTTCCTGCATCACTGCTGGAGTCAAATCCTCTTATCTTCAGTTGCTGGGTTGTACCCATGTGCTGTGTGTCAGGATTTTGGCCTCGGGTTCCAGGGTTCCTATGCCAGCATAAACCTTTTGGGAGGAGGGGGGCTTCATTTGGGAGTTGAGGCAGAAATGTGAGGTTAATGGGTTTTTTCAGTTGTTTCATGGAAATAATTTCTTCATTCATTCTCTGACAGGTACAAGCACCAAATTCACTTTTTTGTATACCACTAGTATTCTAACCAGCAAAGCTTCATCTGTGCAGGCAAAAAGACAAATCTACCATGTCCACTGGGGAGGAGAGACAGAATGAGAGGGATTTATCATCCTTAGGAGACTAAGTGGGCTATAGCTCTTTCCAGTTAACTCTGGATGATATGAGTGGGTTCTTGATTATGGCCATATGGTTGCACTGTGCCCTGCCGTAATCACCAGATGGATGGGACCAGCCCAGATGGGAGTGTGTTTTTTCTGTCACTTCATGTGTCCTGCAGCTAGCACAATGTTAGTGTATACAAATCAGTAGGATATTAAATGCCAAAGAGGAGTGAAAAGTAAGACTTGCTTTATTAACCACTGTTTCATTATTTAAAGGTCTTGGAAATTTGCCCACTGTTTTTTTTTTAGTGTTGTGATGCGGACTGTGTTCTCTGTCAAACGGAAGAATGTAATTCTTTGAAAGCCTTACTGTTTTGTATGAAAGGAACTCATTCCACTACTAACTTATCCAATATTCTACTGTTTTGCACCATTAATTTTCTTGGCTAAAGAAAAAAGGAGCAATTTAAGATTTGGTTTGATGGAGCTGGTTGAAACAGTTCTAAGAACAGACTAAAATAAATATGAGCTATTAAGAGTAGGGTGGGGTGACTTTTCAGCACACAGCAGTTTATCAGTATCTCTAACCACTTGGAAAAGCTGATTAAGGTGTTCAAATAACTCCTGATATCTATGAATATCCATGTATGGATGTCTAATTTGGTATCTTTATGGGCCTTGTTTTTAGGGAGCTGAATGTTCACCTTCAAGCTTTTGAAGTGTCTCAAAATTGGGCACCCATATGCACCTCTCTAGAATGAATAAGTTTTTATTGCCTAAGGTTCCTCAGACTCCATTTGATAAAGGTTCTACTCCCAAAACTATTATTTTTAAAAAAACAACTACTAATAATAGCTATCTCTTTCAGTCTAAACTCTTTTGTTCTCTTGCTTTGAACAACTAATGTTGAATTCTTTATTGGTAATGGCAATGTATATATTTCTAAAAGCTAATGCTTAATTCCCAAGGACTTTGCAGTCTGGTATGTAATGAAGAGCAAATAATTCTTGTGTGTATGAAGGTTGTGTTAATAGGAGTACAGCCAGAAAGTGGGTTTCTGAAAGTTTGAAGAAGTTTTTGGCAAATGAGTAATCATGGCAGATGGACCTTGTACTTGTGTGTAACAAGGACTCAAAATGCTGAAAACCACAGGTTCTAGGCCATTAAGCTGTCACAGCACTGTTCATATGGTTGTATGCAAAGAAATACAAACAACTTGAATTTAGGATATAAGCTTGCGGGTATAGATATTTGCAAGTAAGCATCTCTTTTCTCAGTTATTACTACTTGTGTGCTGAAGTCTACTGTTGAAGGTTACCCCCTTTTCCTCCCCTGAGCGATGTTAAGTGTGAGTGCTCCTTGTCTGCTCCAGGGCAAAGTTGGCAAGCTTGGCTGGAAACACAGGTGGGGGAGTACTGATTCTATGCATTAATGGCTGTCTGCTACATGGACAGTAACACCTCTGTGGCAGAGGTAGAAAGACGATGAATAGCTTACATTGCTTCAAATCAATCCATAAAACTGTTAGCACACTGAGTTTTGTTTGAATTGCTATGAAGCAAAAAAGCGTGTTGCAACATACTTACCATGCTGATAATTGGCTCATCTACTTTATAGACACTTAATCTATTTCTTTTCCTTGTCTTGGCATAACTTGGAATTGCAAGAAGGGTTTCTGTGCAAACTGCCTTTAAAGAAGAGTCTGAGTCAAACATAGGGGATGAACCCATAAGAGTAAAATAAAAGCTAGCAGCTGTCCATGGAGTCACTGTAAAAGCAGAAATTCTAAGCTGCTGTGAATACATCTGGATCCACTATGGAGCTATCCCAGCATGCATGAATTAGGAGTATGATCCATAGCTTGTATAGACAGCTATGGAGAGAGGGGGGAAATCATGTAAAGTTGGCCCTTCCCTAGCCTATTACAGTTTTCTTGGTGTAAGATGGTCTTTGAAGTGTGTCTATTACGTTTTAACTTTGAGCCAACTGTTGGTAACTTCTTGGGAACAGAAAAAAACCAAGATCTTGCATTTTTCCATAGAGAATCATTAAGGTTGGAAAAGACCTCTAAGATCATCGAGTCCAACCGTCAACCCAACACCACCATGCCCACTAAACCATGTCCCTAAGCGCCTCATCTACACGTCTTTTAAATACCTCCAGGGATGGGGACTCCACCACTTCCCTGGGCAGCCTGTTCCAATGTTTAACCATTCTTTCAGTAAAGATATTTTTCCTTACATCCAATCTAAACCTCCCCTGGTGCAACTTGAGGCCATTTTCTCTCATCCTATCACTAGTAACTTGGGAGAAGAGACCGACACCCACCTCGTTACAACCTCCTTTCAGGTGGTTGTAGAGAGTGATAAGGTCTCCCCTAAGCCTCCTTTTCTCCAGGCTAAACAACCCCAGTTCCCTCACTGCTCCTCATAAGACTTGTTCTCCAGACCCTTCACCAGCTAACTTGCTGGCTTTGAGTTCCCCTACTGCCAAATAAATTGTATTTATATGTTTCTCTAGAGGCAGCCCTCTGTTTTCCCTGAGGAACCACGTTTTATCAGACAACAAACAGCTATATCAAAATGTGAGAGCTGAACATAACACTGCTCTCTACTTGACAAAGCAAGAAATCCAGAGCATCTGGTACTTTGCTCTCTAAGTGAAAGGAGATGGAATTAGCCATTAGAATTGGATGGACATTTCCCTCCCCATTAAACGCATTGTTTCAGAGCTCTGTCAGAGGAAGCTGAGCAACTCCAACTGCGTTATGCAGCAGGAATGCATATATCAGCTGCAGGTTTGAGCTGTTCAGTACAATTAGATAACTGGCCAAATTAAAAGGTGTTCAGTTTGACCTTCTGCCAAGATAAGATAACTGGTCTCGCAAGTGCCAGGAAGTCATGGATATTATCTACCATCCTTATTCAGGTGAAATGCAAAATGAAAAACCTGTGGGTAAAGATAAATGAGAATTAAATTAAAATAGGACAATACATAAAAATCAGTTTTGACTTCTGGGCATTTGTATTAGCCTGCTACCTGAAGGTTGTATTGTGTGTCAGGCTAAGTGGTTTTATTCTCTTCCAAAATGTCTTTTGTTTTCATAATTCATGATCTGATTGAACTAAACTAGACTCTGAACTCTATAAATCTTGATTTATGACTATCGATAATCCTATTAATTTACTGATACACAGCTCTGACCTGAACACTAAAGTAGTTAGGCCCATATTTGATCACCTCTCCTTAATATGTGGCAATATCATTGCAGGAGACATTATTCAGTGGGGTAAGGACGGTCATTAAAGCCTAGCAGTAATGGGAAGTACCCTTTTTGCACCCACTTACACCACTGTTCAGAAATAGATAATGATCTGATATTTGCTTCTATTTTTGGAATCATTATTTTCTTCTAATGCTTTTAATTAAAAGATCTCATTTAAAAATGATAAAGAAGAATACAATCTCCAGTTTTAAATGTCATCAATAGTTTTCCCTAATTGTTGGCTCTACGCAGTTTAGTTATCAATGCAGAAGTGTTGCCATTCTGTGCAGTGAGGATATTGATTATTGCAATCTGACAAAACAGCAGCTCTTTAGATGATAATTTTGGATACAACATGTTACCAGGAAAAAAGGTAAGGATGCTGGGAATAAGTAATGAAATTTTTGTTTCTTGTGGAAATGACTTCTGGTCTTGCACATCTCTCAACTTAGTTTTCTGAGTTTGCAATAGCAAAACACTGTTGCTCACACTAATACGGGAGCAGGTCTCCAGTGGACATGGATTGATTGCACTGCCCTGCTTTGCATTATCTAGGTGAAGGATGGTTAGTACCAATGCCACATGCATTTCTGCTGTGTACATATTGGGAGGCTTACGTGGCTTCTATTACTATTATATCTGAGCACCCTGCAAATGGTAATGAATTTATCCTTGCTTCCCTAAAATAAATGCTGAGTTACGACAGGAACATTATTCTGAAATGGGAGACAGCCTCCAACATCTGCCTGTTTCAATGACTTTAGTTCTATTATCTTAGTTGAGTAATGATGTAGGCTGCTGTCACTTTTGCTGCTGGTGTTGATTCAGTAGTGACAGTTCATTGTACTATAGAAAGATTAATTCTGATTGGAAGGAGCCTAGAATAAATTCAGTCTTTAGGCCAATCAGAAGCTGGTGTATGTAGTACTATTTTAATAATGCTGCTCAACTTTCAAGAATATAATTAGTTATGATTTGCCAAAGAACTGCCTATCTCTATACAGTTAGTATTTTGCATATAGAGGAAACTAAGAAGAGAGAATGTTTATCTAATCATAACTGCACAGAGTTCTTTTAGGCATAAGGAAAATGGAGTGTACTTGCTTATAACTGTTTATGTGATGGCTGCTGGCAAAATGATCAGTTGGAGCAGAGGAGGAGGATGAGGCTGGCAGTGCTGTATATACTCACAGCATTTGAGACCAAAACAGTTTGGGGTAGAAGACGGGGTAGGTAAGAGACAACCAGCTATGCTTCCAGTGCTTGGGTAGGGGAGAGGTGCTGGATATTTCCACTGCAATGTGAGATGTAGTCTCAATGGCAGAGTATTTCCCCCACTGTTTGTTCACTGATAAAGGTTCCCATCTTCCTTCCTTTCCTCAGATTGGAGGAGGCAGAGCTACTAAAAGCTTGGGCTTCTCTGGTAGGAGGTGAGCTGCCTGTTCATGGCTGTTCCATTCCTATATCTAGCTTCTGGAAGTGTGATGTTGCTGTCCTAGTGTCGTTGTTAGTGAGATGCACCTAAATGTTTGAATTCCTGGGGGGACAATGACACATGGATGGACCATTTGTTACAAGCCCAGAACATGAGAATCTGTAGACTTGTATGGACAATTGAAAGCTAATCTCTGACTTTGTGGAACAGCTGCCTCTTCCTGTATGGCTATGGCCCTCTGAAATGAGGATTCAATCTTCTTACACGTGCTTCCCAAGAATACAATTTTCAAAGCTTTTGTTCCTTCATGAGTCAGAGGCACACAAGCACAAACCTGTTTCTTGCTGTGCATGGGAACTAAACGTTGATTATGGGTGGCTGAAGGAGTTTGGCTAAAATAGAAACTGACTTGGTTGTCTGCCATAACTTATGTTGAACCTGAGCAAAATTGTTTTTCCAACTTGTTCTTGACTTCTGATTTCCATATGCTCTGTGTTTGTAGAGTCTAGCTGGGATATGAAGGAAGAAAAAGCAATCATGCACAGCACGAGTGGTTCTCCCTGCCTTACCTCCAGGCTGACTAGAAGCATCAGCATTCCTGTAATTTCCTTGTTCAAATTACTTTTTCTTTGTTCCGCTTCATCTGCTCAAAAAAAAATTCAGATAGTCTGAGTGCTTTTAGTTTTTCTACTCAAACTTTCTTCCAAAACTTCTACTGTTGAGGGAAAGGATGAATACTTTTTACTACTGTGTTTTAACTTCTCTTAGATGGGCTTCAACAGGCCCTTGTGGAAAGTCCATCCCTGTTCTTGGTGCTTATAGATGTTTTTCTTTTGGTGATAGATGAGAAGATGATGGGGATTTTCCTGCAGCATGAGGAAAACCAGACACACCTAAGGAGTCACATTCCTTTAGCACTTTACATAGGTCCTGGTTATTTTCACTGGGTAATCTGCAGATTGCCTAGAGTTAGTGCAGTGTTAAATTGTAACCTTTAGCTAATGTGATAGGCAACTATAAGCATTGTACTCCTAGTACTTGGGTATCTGACCTAAATCTTGTGCATTTCTTGGTATGTTCATATTACCCTACTCCTTTCCTCCTCAGTCTCCTAAGGCAGTCTAGTTCTATCTGCACATGTGGAAAAGAGAATTTAATTTGGCTGTCTCTAATGGTTTTAAGCTGGTGATCTCTTAGAGCCAGAAGTGCTGGGATAGTTATTCAGTAATAAACATGCCGACATAGCTGCTGAATTTCTTGTCCCTTTCCTTGGCTGACTGAGGAATACAAGAAAGAAGATCAAACCTTAACACACAAAAATGGAAGGGAAAACAAAACCAAGGGGAAAAAGAAAAACAAAATGGTATTCAATGTCCTGTAACTCTTTGCAGCTGTTAAGATTTGGAAAGCAGCCTTTTATATTTGTGATACAGTTAACGGGTGTATACAGGAATGGAATGTAGCATCTAGTCTGATTCTGCTTGATTTCTGCATACTCATTTACACGCGGTCTTACCTGATAGTTTAGGCTGACACCCATATCCAGAGTTCTTGCTCATATCTGGATCTGAAGTTGTTGGCATCAGGAAACAGCAGTATTTTACTCTGTTGTATGCATATTTGTGTGTGTATCAGCATGCTGGTTTACAAGAGGTGGGAAATTTAATCCTTTGTAAAACTCTGTTTCCAGCATTCATTAGCTGCCCACTCACAGAACTCTCCTCTCTTCTACATTTTATGTTTTGGTAGGACTTTTTTTTATTATCATTTGCTGTATGTCTTAATGGACAATATTTATGTCTGCTGCTTTGACGTGTTCATGATCATTAAATCCATTCTACTGATGCTTTGGGAAACTTGTTACTGCACAGATGAAAGAAAACTTAGGAGATACCTTCCCCTAATTGACTAGTTGGCTGGGGAGTGAATGAGAAAGGAGAGAACAGAGGACAAACTGGGTATAAGGTGTGAGGCCAAATCAGCCTTCGTTGCAGGAGAGCACGTTACAATTTCTTTTGAAACTGTTTGCATATCACTTCTTTAATTGGCTGAAACGATTTTATATATATCAGGTTGTTTCCCACCCATCCTCTGTGTAACACAAGCATACTTTTTAACTGCATACTGGTGGAAGTGTTTCCCAGAGAAAATGGAAAGGTAGGAAAGGGCCAGAGAACCTGGGAGGGGCAGGACAACTGTTACGGCTTTCCAGCTATAAATACAAAGCAAGCGAGATACCAGGGAAAAGCTAGGCAATGTCTTGCTGAAATGAGTATTATGGGCCAGCTGTTATGAGAGATAAATGCTCCAAAGTTTTGTCAGATAGTATGTGATTTCCCTCCCCCTACCACTTTTGCTAATATATAATTTCACAGACTTACCCCCTTTGTCTTATTTTCTGACATCTCTTAGAGGCCAGCTGCAGACCAAAGATTAAAGGGAAGAGAACCTGACTTCAGGCACATTTGCAAACTAGCTGTTAGTTTTCTGTAGGTTCTTCTGTGCTTAAAACGGAAACAACCCTCCCCTGACAACTGAGCATACAATTCATGTACAATGGATCTACTTCTGACACTGTATTTCTGGGGTGTTTGCACGATTCATGATTCATCTGGCAGTACTTGAGTTTAAGCACTGATAAAGAGAACACAGCAGAGTGTAAATATATTTGACCTTTCAAAACACTGAAAAGAAAATAAAAATAGAAAAGTAGTTATTTTGCAGTTTTTCCTTGTACACGTGTAATGACTGCAAGCAAACTAGCATTCTTATTTCTGCCTTGGGAGCCTGGGTAGCACAGAGGCTTCTAGGCCTGAGATCTACTGTTTTATACCTGCTGTTCCCAGTACAGTGTGTGTGAGTTGGCCTGACATTGGAGTAGAGGTTCAAGTCAACTTTGATATCTCTAGTTTAGGGATTGGCCTGTAGTTCAGGTCTGCTGCATCCCAAAGTCTTTACTGTTTGATAAGTTATGCTGTATAATTGGCATGCTGGTCTTGGTTCACTTGCTTGATGGGCAGGAGTCTGTATTTCAAGTGTAAAGTATCACTGCAACTGTCACTTTAAATCAGTAATACCAATACAGAAGTAAGGCTCAAGTACTCATGGAAAGCTTCTGCTGAAATCCTCAGCTAGCTACAGCCTTAGTTAGCTTGGATGCAGCCATGTCTTAATTCTGCTGTGAGCAACTTTAATTCCATGGGTGCTGTACGGTGTAAATACCCCTGTTCAGTTAGCACAGCAGTGGGCTCGCTGCAGGGTTCAGCCTTGCCCTGAGTTAAACCCTCCTAGAAGGGCTGGGGTTTTTAAATAGCAGTGTGGCTGAGTCAGGGGCATGCCAGGCCTGTTACGCTGCCACTCCCCATGTCATGACTGCTCCTGGGGAATATGTGTCGTTCTGACTATGGCTCCAAGTACGATGGGAACTGAAGATCCTCCCTCCTTTTCCTCATAAAACTGTTGTTGATTTGTGAGCACATTCCTTTGCTTTAAAAGCAGGGGAAGTACACTTAGTACTCTCCCAGCCTGCAAGCTAGAGATGTACACGGTGTGCAGAATTTTGTGCCAAGCTCTGGGGGTAGGGGTAGGTTTTGAATGAAGTGGTCAGGGTAAATTTTTCTCTTAAGCCTCTTTGGGGAAGGGAGGGAAGGCTATGCAGCACCTGGGGTAGGGCTCTGATCTGGTATTGCTACAACTATTTTTGGTATTTCTAAAACTACTTTGCAGTTGGTGCACTCGAATTTGAATGTTTTTTTGGTCTGAAGCTGCTTAACTGTAAACAATAGCCCCTCCTTGATTTATCTGTACTACCCTGCTGCCTGTCATATACTGGCCAAGTCCTGTGCAGCAGGGAGAAACACTTTTTCCTTTTTCATCCCACTTTCTTATTTCCTGGTTCACTGTGTAGTCAACTTCTGTGGCTGTGGTTACATGAATTTCATTAATAGCAAATCTTGAGCAATCCGCTTAAATAATAATCAGTGTGTCTTTTTAATTTGCTCTTCTTCTGTATGTTTGTTGTGAATTGGTGAACTATCTGATCAGCTAGCTACCTTTTAGCACCGGTAAAAAAAAAAAAATCTCTGTTTTTGTTCGGTGCTGTTGGCGAAGCTTCTTGCTGAAGCAGAGCTGCTGGACTGGAAGGTGTGTAGTACTCGTGGAGCCTAAAGAGAGGGAGACAAAGTGTGACTGCAGTTTAATGGGTAGAGAGCAACCTTCAAGGATGGGATTCCTTGGTATTCTGTCTTATTTAGTAACTCTTTGCTGTAAAGTATGTAATTAGTCCCTGGATAAGCAGCACTAGCATATCAAATTTGCTGTCTCTTCCAGACAAGGTTTTAACTGTTCCCTTCAAAGTTATGCTCCTTTTTGCTTAGTCTCCTTCTGGCCCAAGGCATCTTATTTGTGTAACAGCCTAGCTTTGGCGGGACAAAAGTAGGGCAGGGAGCTTTCTTAAGTAATAGCTGTGGCTTTGAGTGTCCTTAGGTTGAGGAGGGTTTTGAGCTTTGGCCTTCCCCTTGCCCAGCGAACTCTTTGTGCACTTTGTGGTTTTTTTGGTGTGTTTTTGGGTTTTTTTAACTTCTTTCTTCAGACTGTGCTGCTTCATTAAGAATATGAACTGTAAAGCAGTGCCTTTTCCCCACCAGCTATATGCATAAGGCTGACCTTTGGCTTGAACACAAAGTTTGGTGTCAACCTTGTCCCATTACCAAATATAGCGTAAATTTTACTGACAAGGTTTGCAGGCAGCTGTGGCTGGGGGGATGTAGGCAGTGAATGTGTCTGAACGACTGAAGTAACTTCTGGTCTCTGTACTTAGCACTGAAGAACATGCCCCAACAGGGCCAGGAGAAGGGGGTTGTTTCTTGCTCTGTCCCTTGCCCTGTTTCCATGTGGACACCCTCCCTTGAGCTGCAGCTTGGCTTGCTGTGCTTGGCTAGTATGCCTGGGGGTCAGAGCCCACCCCGGCACCAGGGAATGGCTGCTGGCCCTGGTAGGGATAACTGCACTCACAGCACTTGGAGCTTTGCTTCTTTCACAACAGCCTCATCCTTCTTGAGCATCTTGATTTCAAGTGTCTGTTGAAGCACTGTAAACAGATTTCCTTCGGTTCTGTGGCACTACATGCTGTGTTGCAATACATTTTTGTCTACTTTAAAGCTGTTAGTGATTCATTAGTTTACAGTTCCAAAAACCAATTCCAAAGGGATCACTCATCTCCCTAGAGCAGTGAAGATATTTTCAAGCTGGCTACACAGTACTATGGCAGTGTTTTTGAGACTTGCCTGGTTCAAATCATGTGGCAGTGATACTGCCAAAGGCTGCCAATTCAATGGAGGATTGCACACAGATTCCATGGGTAGGAACTTGCAATATTAGACACAGCTAATAATAGTTCCTCTTGACTTCTGAAATGTCAGAATGGTCTTGTGAGTAACTGCACTTTGGAAAACGTTAACCTTTTGTTTGCTACCAAGAGTAGTCCCTGACATGTTTAATGCTGCATTATGCTTGTAATACATAAAGGAAGTATATTGGAAACCAGGACTCTTAATATATCTGTCTGTGAATTGACTAGTGTCAAGATCTCAGAGTTGCAGCATCAGTCTGAGGACCCAGGACTGTCCCCTGTGTGTATACAATGACTAGAAAGATGAGCTTCTGCTATCCAGAGATTCCTAAGATCTAATGAGCATGCCTCTGCCTCATTTTCCCCATCTGCAAAGGGCTTTGAAAACTAAGAGTGAGAAATACCTAGTGTACTTTTTTTTAAAAAAAAAAAAGTAGGCTAACATAAAGAAGCAACTCTGTTTTCTTTGAGAGGGGTCAGTTAGTGTCTGACAGACTGTCCTGGAGTCAGGTCTCCAGGGTTTCTGGAGTTTCCGAGTATATCTCCCAGACCAATTGCTCTAGAGCTGGGTCTTCTGGCAGGGAACAATAACTCTGCTTAGCAGAGAACTTCAGAATTTGACAATTGATTTATGAACCAAGTGAAACCAAAAGCAAAAAAATCTCTAAATGCTCTGTGGAACTAAGTTAATACTCTTTCCTACACTAGCCATTTATTTCTTTTTGCTGCCTAGTGTATCCAGCAAAGTATCAGCAGTTATGTCTCCAGCTGCAGGATTTACTGTAAGATTTTTTTATGGACTGCTGGAGGCCAATCAGTAAGGGATTTTGATACGTTGGCTCCAGAGTGGCAGAAACTGTTAAATGAAAAAGCTACAAAAACAAGTTCTTAGTCAAAAGATGCTAGCATTTAGAAGAGTGAGAAATTAGGCCATGAGCTTTTGTGTCCTTTTGAGGACATAACTAAACGCATAGCTCTGAGGCAGATGAGTTGCATTTCAAGAGATGCTGGACACTTGTCTCTTCTTGTGTTTTGACTAAAGTTAGGGCACTTGCCTCTTGCAAATACAGAGCTGCATGGGAATTGCATGAAGCCAAGCCCTTAGTTGGAGAGCAATGCAAGTACAGGGGAAAGACAGATGACCTATATTTAGAGTACCTCTTCTCAATTGCCTTTTACAGCTATTTCTTATAGTTAAGAACACCTGGTGGATGTATCTATCAAGGCAGAATTGCATCACTGGGGGCTATGAATAACCTTATATAATGAAGGGACCTCATGTTCTGTATGCCACTATATCTCTAACTTTTATTTTCCTGACTTCTGTGAGAAGTTAGGTGATAATATCATTTAAGAGCAGGGAAAACTAAAGTACAAAGCAAGAAAGTAGCTTGTGCAAATTCCTATAGGAAGTCTTTAACAAGTAGGATGCAGTCACAGCTCAGGAGCCCCAAATCACCCATCAGTACACACCGTCCCTGGTACGGAGAACCTAGAGCAACATGTCTTGTTGGGGGGTAATCTTGGAAAGAGTCTTGCACTCTTTCTATTTATTAGAACTAAAACTTCAATTACAGTAAGTAGTTTGTTTCCTAGTGAAAAATCCATCCCTCTATTTCTGTAGTGCATCCAACTGCCAGCATTTAATCCTTGTCTTAAAGATACGTTGCAGTCTTGTGACAATGAAGATGTATTTTTAGGGTGCTTGGGGGATTGTGGTTAACCAAATGACTTCACCTGAAGGGGAAGCTTGACTGCTGTCATTTTGTTCTTGTTCAATAATCTGAAATACATCATTGACATCAATGCTTTACTGAAAGTAAAATAAGATTCAGAACAACGGGGTTTTAAGAATATTTTCCTTCTTCTCATCTGAGATTTTTGTTCTTCAGGAGTACTCTAATTTTCTTTGCTCGGCAACTTAAATCTTGCTTGTGAGCATTTAAAGCAAGTTGTGTGCTTACAAATCTGAAAATAAAAGCAGAAGAGATTTCTCTTGTAAATATAGGAGGAATAAGAGAACTTATTACTATACCTCATCCCCTCTGATGAGGGGATAGTCAGACACTGAAAAACATTTTATATGAGGATGTATGAGTCCTGGCAGATGGACAATGGAGTCCTCTCAGCTGCCCTTCACCATTGCTGGATAAACCCTTGCACAGACTCACAGAAGTCGTCAGGCTGTCCTTCATTTCAAGTTCATCATCCTTTGTCTTCCTGATAGGCATTAATGTGCAAAGGCATTCAGGGAATTATGAAAGGAATTTGTAGGAATTCTTAGAGATGCCATGTCAAACAACTCAGTAGCACACATGACAATTGCTGGATCCATGTTTCTGTCATGCTTTAAACTTGTTGAAAGAATTAGGTTCCTATTCTTTCAGTGTGCTGTCTGCAGTTAGCTGTGATCAAAGAAAACAGTGGAGGTGGTCTACTAGGAATGCTTCTCTTTCTGCATGAAAGAACAAATTACTACAGTTTTCTCCTTCATTGGAATAATATGTTAATCTACCTACTTCTGAGCTCAGTCAACAACTCTTTTGGTGAAGTATTGGTGCAGACATTCAGTTCTCCTCAGTTCAAACTGCCATGTAAGTCACTCTTTCCCATTGTTTGCAGTCTTACTCTGAGATGGTCTGAGGAAGGAAACAGTGAGAAGTGTTATCTGCCCAAACTTCCCCACATGACCAAGTTGGTGATCTGCTTTCTATGTGTAGTATCCTGTGCAGCCCAGAAATACCATTCAACCATCTTTAGTGTCCTCAGTGAAATATTAGCTAGAAGTCTTACATCAAATAATTTGCAGCTGACTACTGCAAATGGATATTTTTGTTTCTTTATAGCATGATTCAAACTAGAGGTTAAACCTAATAGCTAAGAATTAGTTATTTGAATAATATTTCATCAGACTCCTGTATGTGAAACACTTGGTAAGAAACAAAGTAGTATTGGCCAATGAGGGATACAATTTATATATTAATTTGCATTTATGGCAGCCATATGTGTATATTAGTTCAATACTGGCATTTTTTTCTTAGACTTCTATGTTTTAGATGGCATGCAGCATTTGAATTGCAAGACCTTGAAAATAAATGCCTGATTTTTAAATTTTGTCATCATGCTATGTGTATGCATATACAGATTGTGTGTATATATACGTATGTGAAGATATGTCTGAATATACGTGCGATCATATACACAACGTAGGTCAGGCAGAAGCAAATGTAAGCTTTGTGGGTTTTGTCATGCTCCAATGGCTTATTTTTACTCCCAAAGGTAATACTTGATTTGTAACTCATTATTCTCTTAACTTATATTCGTGCCTTAAGATTGATGTTTCTGAACTTTAAAAAAAAAAAAGGGGGCTCCATTTGGGCTTCACTTCAAGTTCCTCTAAATTGAGTCTGAGAGATGCATATAAAATCCAGTCAGAACACAGTCATGACTTTTTTTGCACTTATGTTTTGAACCTGTGTGTATTGTTGAACACACTCAAACTCGTGTAACTGGTATGAAAGCAAATGCTCAAATAAGCTGGTTTGAAGAGCAAGGAATTGAGCGTCTTTTATATCTTCAAAGTAACCTAGTCCAGCTGCATAGTAGACTTGTGGGTTTATGCTTGCTAAATTCTTACAATGAAAGCAGTGATAAAGAAACAGCAGCTGTGAGCCAGAAATGTACATGGAGTAGTTTGAAGGACTGGCCTAGTAGAAGTACAAATAAAGACTCGCCAGGTTTGATAGCCTTTAAAATGTCTGGTTGTTATCCTAAAGAGCATCGTTTGGGACCATGTGGATTCCTTCCTTCCTTCCTGTACAGTTTTAGCAGGCTGGATCTGATCATTTTTAACCACAAGTGTTCCCTGCCTAAACAAGCAGCCTCACTGAGGGATTTCTTATTTAGACAAGCATAACTCATGTGAATTTTAGCCAAAAGGATTTGGGCCTGTACAAGCCATAGGAGTTGTCACTTTAAGATTCTGGAAATACTTGTTCCCAAGAGAATGCTGATGTGATGTTTTAAAAGAGCCTGAAAGCAAAGTGTTAAAATATGTGCAGACCTTAGATGCATCAGGTATAACTATATGCAGAGCAACTTAGAGCAGACTACAAAATGGCGGTTTTATTTTCCCCTGTGGTGCGATGTTATAGTAGAGAACTGTGTATAAAGGGGGAAATGGAATGTGTTTCCTTTTCTCCTTTTAAATACAGTGACGTGTCCTAATTTAGACCTAATTTTCATTCCTGTAACATTACTTGTAATAACGTCTAAAGTCCTCAGAATTAATTTGACTGGAAAAATTCCAGAAGGACTTTCAAATTTTCTCATTAAAAACATTATAGATGTCTTAATTAGGCACTGTTATTAATGATAATATTACTCAATTTAGAACTACACACTTAAGATGTGGTTACCTCTAGCGTGATTAGTCAGAGAAGCTCTGCTACGCAAGGATGCACACTAGAATTTTGAACAGTTAAATATTTAGAGCCAGATGCTCAGCTGTGTAAATTGTGTGGCTACTGTGACCTCAGTGGAGCTAGACTAATATACATTAACTGAGGGTTTGATATCTAAAGTTATAAGCAATCGTTTCTGGCTGATCTCCCTTACTGTTTCTCCTTTTCTTTTCCTTTCTAGTGGTTGCTTGTTTTTTCTCTAAATTACGTACTTACGGTAGAATAAGTTTATGAAGTAACACATGTATATTCTTGTCTCCAGTATAAGCTGTTTAACTGCTGAAATTAAGCTGGAACCACTCTGCACTTGTATTTCTTTTTCCCCATGTTATCCCAGGGGGATTTCACTCACTTAAGTGAACTTGCTCCTGATTTAGAACACAGTTCGAGGACCTTTTCACAGTGACTTTGACTCTAATGAGCTCTTGTTACAAGCTTCAAGTTGTGGTAATTTGCTTTACTTGGTGAGGACCTTCTGCTGCTATATGTGAGGGTAGAATTAGGTGGAAAATTGTATTTGCTTGCCTAGACACGGATTTATACAAACTTTTAAAGTACTGAGGAGCAGTTAATGTGTGTATTTTCCTGTTAGAAGATTGAAAGGAGCTATTTAGATTTACTATATTTGTGCCTGGCTTCATTAGTACATAAGAATCCATGATAGTTTTCAGTTCTATAATTACTGGCTGTCACTCCTGTTTGATGTTACTTATGTTTATTGTGATTGTGGATGGGAAAGGCTGTTAGCTACATTGGCTATTGCATGGTGCTCTGTGACTTTAATTGGGGAGCTTGTACAAAATAAAGCCTGTACTTTGATTATCATCAGGGTATAAGACTTCATTTAAAAAAAAAACCCAAAACCCGCCCCCCTTCCCAACCCCCCCCAAAATCCCACAACAAATGTTCCAGCTTTTTAAATTTGGAAAGTGATGTGTCTAAGTGAAACTGAATGTAACATAACAAATTTTTTTATGTTCTGTTACTCAGTAATCCCAGTGTTTAGATTCCAAGTGTTTCCAATGTGTAAAATGCCACCTTAGCTGTGAACAAGCTCATTTGCATGGCAGAAAAAGATGATCCTTACACGAACTGTGTGAAACCCAGGCTTGTGTCATCTTGCGGGTAGTTTAACCATGAAATGAACAGTCATCATGCATTCAGGTGAAGATGGACAGATGTGTATGAGGCTGTTAAAGCAAAAGGCATCTGGATATATAATTGGTATATGGGATAGTACTGAAATCTCAAAATGGTACAGACATTTGCATCTGTTCACTGATGTATATAATGACGAGTTATTTGGGGTAGTAGGGTGTGAAGCTTAAAAGGAACTTAATAGCTTTTCCTTTAATAAATCATTTGACTACAGCAGTGTCATCTTTTATTAGCTTGTAATTTTGTAAAAGTTAAAATTAAGCATAATGTTGCATATAATTCTGGAACATCTGGTAGCAATATCTAGTAGCAGCTGTTTAGTACCTGAAATATAAACAAAACATGATTTTTATCCATAGTTGTCACAGTTAACTTTCCTGGAAGTACTAGTTTTGGAGTAGATGCACTAGGAAATAGGTCTGGTCAGAAGAAAGAATGGGTGGAAAACAAGATATTGTTCAAAACTTGAGCAAATAGAACAGAGGAGTGCATAAAATCTGGACTAGGAATAGTGGCGTGTTTATAAAGACTTTTTTTTCCCTACTGAAAGAAAAAACTTTAGAAGAAATCCTAAAATGAATTATAGTCCTTAAATACACTGTGCTTTGGTACTGAAGTGCATCCTGTTAACATAACTTTAACAGATCACAAACTTTTCATATTGTTTTTTCATTCCCTGCTCCTATAGGGGAAATTACCCAGTGCTTTGACTGTGTTGATATACATGTATAACTGCATTACTGTCCTTCGAGCACTAGAAGGGAAAAAAAAAACCAAACCCAACAACTCACAAACAAAACTGAAAACAAAGTAAAAACACAGTGATGGCAGTGTGTTTTCCCTTCTGCAGTTCACTTGCTGCTTTTACTGTCTTGTTCTAACTTGGGATTGAAAGGAAATGTGTAGGCTGCATTGTCACATGTACAGGAGAGCAGATAGAGAAAATGTGCCTTTGGGCTGCTGCAATTTGTATTGCAACCTGTAAAACCACCCAGATGCCCATTCCGAAGTTTCATGTTTCAGGCTTTCTCTTTCTGTCCTAGGGCATCAGATATGTGTTCACTGAGGGCGAGAAGATGATGTGGCATCAGTTGCACCTGCTGAGGGTCCCCTTGACATGGGGAATTTAACTTTTTTTTTTTTGCCATGGGTATTGCTAGTCCAGTGTATTTCAGACACCCTTAGCAATAGGACTGTCGTGTGTGGTAGAACTGAGTGTGCACAATCAAGTAGCTGTTCATGTGGCATGTTTCTATAAACTGTTCCTTTTAAATCTTGCCACTGTAAGAAGCAGAGATGCTAGCCAAATAATCTGAATTTAGTGTTACTTGTAGCAGATTCTGGTCATTCTGGAGTCAATGGTGGTATTTATACAGAAGCAGATTAAGATCTCCGAATATTGCAGAGCACCAAAAAAAGTACATGTGGCACTAGCATCTCTTCCTTCTCTTTTGATGCCCCTTTCCTGATTCCTCTGGGGTGTGAATTCTATTTAGGGCACCAATATTCTAACAATCCACTTATGCAGTCATTTTTAAACTGCCTGTACAGAATAATATCACTTCAAGGATAGAATAACATTGGTATTTGACACATGAATAGATTTTCCCACTCTCTGTTTATGACAAAGATCTCTGATGAGGGCAAACAGTTAACTGTGATACTGGTTGTCTGTTTTTCCTTTTCACTTCCTAGTAAAGACACAAGAGGACTGTTTAAGAACATGAGCACAATGAAGTTTATTTCTGTCTGGGGCATTGGTTTTCTTTTGATGTTTGTTTATTTCCAGCAGTGATTAAAAGTCACCCTTCCAGCATCTTGATCGGTGCCTACCATGAGTCTGAATATATTTGTTGCAGAACAAGTAGATCTGTGGCTGTGTAGGCACAATTTTTGATTCATTCTAGGCACGTTTAACTAGAAAAATTCCTTATTACTTTCTGTTACAGTAAAGTGGTGCTTTTAATGGATGATTCAGGTGCTTTACCTAAAGTTGGTTTTAAAAACATTATGCAGTATTGATGTTCAAGTGCAAATAACTTGTAATCATAGCCTTATGCTGGAGGATGCTAAATATCAGTAGCTTCGTATTATAATTCGTTATGGATGACATTCTGGCATTCTGGTAATGTCAGGATTTCACCATAAGTGTTACCTAAAAGATAGAATGATGACACTTCAATTTTTACTTAATCTAAGTAATCTTAATCTAATTAACTGCATAATCATTTTGTGTGTCATCTCATTCTAAAAGTGGAAGTGCATCACAAACTGTGATCCTAAATCCTGCAGTTTTTAACTTGTCTTGTATGTGCATACATAGAGTACTTGTATTCAGTTCTAAGTTCTTACAGGATCTTGGCTTGTGTGTACAGTGTATTCCCTTGCAATTAAACCTTAGCTGTTGCTGTCTGGAATATGATGATCTTTCAAACAACAAATGCAACAAATCATTACCAGGTTACAGCTACTGCAGCTTGAACAGCAGAGTTTTCAGTCTGTATTAACAAATTAGGTTCCTCTCCTGGGAAGGAGGAAAAGTGTGGATTTGAATCATCTTTGGATGGAGGATGAAACAGAGTGTGAGTGAATGCTCTTGGCATTAGACAAGAAAATAAAGAGGATACAAAACTATTACCTTGTCATCTTCCTCTGTCACTTGAAAAGACTGATCCCCCTGAATGAGGAGGAGTAGGTTACAATGAAAGGACAAAATTAAGCCTTCAGTATCTCAAATAGAAGGAGCTTCATCCTAGAGCCCTTGAGGTGATGATAGCTGTTCTCATACATGTTTAGGACTCATCTAGCGCTAGCCAACTATCTTGCTGTTGTCTGTATCTATCCTATTAAATTGTCTTCCTCTGCATGTGGAATGCCTATTAGAAATGGTTTCTGCCCTGTGTTAATTCCCAAATGTGCCAGGGTACTGTTAGTGGGAGCTTGCTGGGATAGCCCAAGAGCTTTTGCCTAGTACCACCTGCCTCTAAACACTTGCACGCTGTGCAGACTTTTTATTTCTCCTTCTTTGTGCTGGGTCTTCTGGACTACAGTTGTGCCTGACCTTCCCTGTGTAGGGAATAGACCATAGACATCTCTGGGGCTCCTGGGTTCTGTGGCTGTGAATCTGAAAGTTAATGGACTCTGACCTCTTCAGTTCCTTGTAGCCAATAAGCCCATAAAAGGCAACAGTTCCTTCATCTTAGGTTATTTGATCTCCAACCTGCAAGAGAAGCTGGTTAAGATGGCAAAGATTTGTGTAGAGCATGGATGCCAAGTATCATCATGTCAGAACTTTTTGATGTCTGCTTTTCTAATCTATTTTAGCCAAAGCAAGCAAAGCTTTCCTTGTAAGACTTTAATTCACTTCATTCAGGAGAGCTTTGGTGAAGGTATTACAGCACTTCTCTGTGAGAGAGAGAGAGAGGGAGATTTTTGGAGACTTCAAAACTTAA
Source organism: Aptenodytes patagonicus (assembly GCF_965638725.1). Lineage (NCBI taxonomy): Eukaryota > Metazoa > Chordata > Aves > Sphenisciformes > Spheniscidae > Aptenodytes > Aptenodytes patagonicus. The sequence continues at coordinate 5,048,732 of NC_134959.1, read as the reverse complement.
CTGGAGGAGGCCCTGAGCAATGTAGTCTGACTTTGAAGCTTTGAGCAGGAGGTTGGACTAGCTGACCTCCAGAGGCCTCTTCCAACCTTGAGTATTCTGTGACTCTGTGGTGATCTCATTATTTGTAATACTATTCTTGCAAAATGCTCTCCTTTCTCCTTACGGGCATATTTGTCTTACAAACTGAAATTGGCTTGTGGTCTTACTATAACTCTTAAAAATGGGAAGACTAAAACCTATATATTGCAAGGGAAATGACTCCCTGGTATGACTGCAAACTGAAAGTGGGTTTTTGATATCTGATAAACAGGAGGAAAAACTTCTAATACTGTCAGCATTTCTGCTTATGTCTCTCATTCCCTATAATTAATCTTTTTGATGACAAATTGTATCAACTACAACTTCAACCATTTCCCAAGTGCTGTTGGTAGCTTGTGTCATGACGTAATAGCAACTTACAGTTGATAGGAACAGAAAGTCAAATTCAAAGCCTAGCAAGCTAATACAGGCTTTCTATTTTGCTGCATCTGTGCTCCAGTAAGTGGGTTGGTATGGTGGAGGACATTCTACTGTGCTGATACTTGTCGTGATATTTATTTTATGAAAGAAAAGAATAAGTTCTGTCCATGTTTAAGTGTAACAGGGAAGGGGACCTGTTTGATCTCATCATTAAACAAATTCTAGACTTCTTGAAGTTGGCTGTAGCAAGTGAGTTGGGCTTGGATTGTGCCTGTTTGTGCTCTGAAGAGGTTCAATGGCTTTGTTAAATAAAAGTTTTAATATCAGTAAGTCAGGTGTGGAGATATTTACAATTCCAGCATTTGGTTACCTTTTTTTCTTGCGTTGCAGCAGAATCTAGAGATTTGGTATCAGAGACCCAGTATATTGCTTATCTTTTTAAAACAGTTCTTGTATTTCTCACTGAGAGAAAAAGGCAAGATGTTGATAGGGAGAGCACAATGCAAGTACTGTTATGAGCGTAACACATCCTTTTCAGCTTCTTAGCAGCCCTTGATAGTTACCTGTTGCTACAAGCATAAGTGAATTTTGAAGAGATTTTGATTGAATAACATAGTGACTTTGTACACTTTTCACGTTTTTTTTTTTAGGAGGGGCAGCATCAATCCTCATTGAATATGGACACTTTTATAGCCCTTTACAATCTCTGCTCCTATTTATTGAAATGGCAGGTGTGTCTTCTACCAGTGATGCAAATATTTTCTCTCTGACCTGGGAGGAGCTATCTGCAGACACTTGCAAGACCACTTCATAGTCCTCATTCAACTGTTCCTTAAAATTCTCCTCTGTTGTAATGAATCAGTAACTGCTCTGTGGAGTCATTGGCAAGTAAAACTAATCAGTACTATCTTACATTCCTCTCTGAATTATTTGTTGTATCCTAGGCTGGATGCCTGGGGCATATGATTTTTTTTTTTTTTTTTTGCTTCTGAATTTGTGTGTGGACAGGCCCTGACCCAGGGAATCCTACCACTATACGCATAAATAACACTAATGCAAATCCCAGAGAGCTTGTTGAGGCATTAGATCAATCTGAGCAAGCTTAGTATGAAGCACTCATGATATTGACTCTGCACCTGAATCTTTTGAACATGCTCATGACACTTCTTGTATTAATTCACAGCAGATTTGCTAATGGTGTTTCCTGTTTTGCTCACTTCTGGCACTTACCAATTAGTGAATAAAAGGCAGCTTTGAGAGCAAGATAGGAGAAGGAGATGTATTCATGCCATCCAGGTTTAAGAGCCTAAGCTAGATACCTAGGCTTTCTGATGTAATTGAGCCTTTAGTAGGCAAATGAAAGCATCTAAATTAGGAGCTTGCTTCTTTCTTCTGACAGTGTCATGAAGCTGTGTGCCTAATTTTGACAAGTTCTGTAGTGTGAATAATCTAAGCTACAGTCCGATTTATTTTTCAAGGCCCTATGCACATGAAAAGGATAGATTGAGCTGTGGAGACAAACCTCTGAACCCCTTCACTGGGGGCTTTAGAGTGCCCCCATCTGCATGCAATCTGTGAAAGAGAGGGGATTGCTCTCTAGTGCAAGACCCAAGAGACTGGTTATGCTGGGCGAGAATGTTGCTAGAAGCTCTCTACACTCTTCATTTTGTTTCCCTTTTTGTGAGAACTAGGCAAATACCTAACTGGAATGATGCAGTTAATGAATAGAAAAGAAGTAAGAGTCTAGCTAATTGGTTTACAATGTTCTGTAGGCATGTGAGCTGTCTGAGGAGAGACCAAGCAAGTGTAATTAAACTTTCTTCTCCTTGCTGTAATCATTACAAAAATGTCCTATGCATTTTCATGATTTCACTATGTATACGTTTCCAATATTTTCTTGTTGAACCTTGTGCCACCTCTTACGGCTCAGATAAACAGGCTTTTGATATAACATTTTGGATCTGGTGTAAAAATGTGGTGTGTGAAGGCTTTTTGCCATTTGCATGTTATACTGTGGTGCTTAAAGGCATGACCCTTTATTCTGTTGTATGACAGGGGATGCATCTCTGGCCGATATACTGGAGGTCAGACTGCTTTAGTGCTGTCAGCCTCCATTAGCTTGTAACTTAAATGAATACAGGCCAAGTGGAGACATCATATAAATAACTCTCTCAAGTGGTAAAATGACATAGAATTCCACAGCCTGTCTGCTACAAGCTGCAGTTATTTATTAACAATTAGATCCAGATATGTTATTCAGAAGCAACAATATGCTTTGTGAACAAGGAAAATGGAGAACAACTGCTGTTCTATTCTTTGCTGGAGAGCTTTTCTTACAAATCAAAAGTTTGTGTCTTTTGTAAGGATAACTCTATGGGAACTCCAATGAAATCTTTCAGAGTGTTCAGATGGTTCTCGCTGGGAAAGAACTGCTGAAATACACAAGTGAAATGCAAGCTATGGGTGAGCTTGTAGAGGTCTGAATTTGTGGCAGCAGCCTTATTGCCATGTTTGGTTTGGGTCATCAGCTTAAATGTTTTTAATCAGCACCATGATCAGGCAGCTTCTAGTTCTTAGGTGAGTTGCTCTATCTATACAGAAAGCTGTTAAGCAAAATGTGATCACCCCATCCTTAGTGCAGTTACGCATCCAACATCATTTCCTCAGTGGAAGAAGGGACAACAATATGCTTTAGAACCTAGCTTACGAAAGGGTCTTGTTTTCTCAGATTAATCTTAATTTAGACTAATTAAATTTCAATATTCAAATGTCTGTATCTCACCATACAAAATGCAAGATTTTACTATTAGTCCAAAAAGCCTCTTCCATCTTAAGTCTTTATTGGTCTGTGTTCCTCTAGTGAGATGTCTGTTACAGCAGCAGGAAGAAAACTAATGCTAGCGCCTGGGTCAAAGTCACAGGACCCTTGGGATGGTGAGCATTGGTAGATGCTGTAGGGAGCTTTGATAGCAGATGCAAACTTCTATCAGAGGGTGTATGCATAAGGAGGGAAAACGAAGCATTTAAGGAATAGTGGAATGTATCATAATACCCAGTTGGTTGTGACAGGTGCTGTATTGCTCTTGTGAGAGCGCGAAGAGGGTCCTAAGTCGATTCAATATATATGAATGAATGTGACCACTTAGCAAGATTTGGTATGTGATCTACTCCTTGTTTTCTCTGTTAACTGAGATTTTTTTTTTCCCAAAAGACAAAGGTTTACTGACTGCTTTGGTATAGTGGGAATGCAACAGCTTTTGCCCATTTAATGCAGTTGTTAGGCAAGCGTTGTAGGCTGCAATGCAGTTTGTTCTTCTAGAGGATGATAACAACAATGTATTCAGGCATATGCGCAATAATGGTGAGAGATAGCCAGAAACAGCACCTGTAGCTAAGCAAACACTAAAATTGCCAAGTAAAAAGGTGGTTCCAGTCATCCCGTGCTTGTTCCAGTCACTTCGTGCTTGTGAAAACAGCTAAATATGCTATGCATACATGATCTGCTGAAACAAATTGGACTGGACTTCAGACTTAGCAGTGGTGATGGTGGTGTGTCCTCTACTGCACAGCCAGCTGCTAGAGGAAAAAAAATCGGTGATGATACAATCTGTAGACTGATTTATTTTATTGATCCTTTAGAGCATTCTGCAATGCTGTGAGACCTATCTGTCATAGCTCTATTACCCATAGGCTTTAGCTCACCTGACTCTTCAAGTACTCAGGGTGTTACAATCTTTGGACCATCTTCTCTTGATTACTTGGTTAGATGATGTTCTTGAGGAAAGGTGCTTCTCAAAACTTGTCCCACTATAAAGCGCATCCTCTTTCCCTTGTAATACCTAGTGCCAAGCTAGAGGTACATTTGGACAAAAGTTGTCTGAATGCTCAGGAACTGGTGTGAAAGAGATGAGAGGAGTAGGGGGAGGAGGGCATGTGTTCAATAAAAATATCATTGATATTTGTGAAAAAGAAAAACTATATAGCAAAAAGGGGCGAATGCTAGAATGAATAAAGATTCAGAGGAAGCTCTCAGTCAAGGGTTTCTTCCAATGCTTTCCTTACAATACAGAGATTAATACCATGCAGCTGATCTCTTCCATATCTACTTGGTTTGCTAGCTGGCACAATACGGATAGAGGAAAGACTCCTCTCTGCTTTTATATCACCCACTTACTCCAGCAGAAGTGGTGACTGCTGTCCCCTAGGAGAAGCTCTGGGCATCTGAGGTACAGGTGAATTCTTGTACTGAGTGCAGGGCATAACCTCATCACAGCATAGCTGCAAATGTGTGCCTCTGTGTGTGGTTTGCCTAGCTCTAGTGGTAACAGTATGGCATCTGTCAACAAATGTTGACAAACCACATGCTTTTATACGCTTGCTTCTGATGCTCACACTAGGAATGCTTGGCTCTGCTGTGCTCTCACCAACAAGAACTTTAATAGGCTTTTTTCCCCTGTCTAACGGCTCATTTGACAATTTATCTCAATGGTTTCTTGGTATCTTTGCTCAGTACTTGTTCACATGCCAAATCAACTAATACCTGCTCAAACTTGGCTTTTGACCTCGCTGCCACAAATTCAGCATCTATGAATGACTAATTGAATGCTGGGCAGCAGGTATGAATGTCAGTGTATGCTACAGTGAGTCTATGGTAGTCAAGCTGGTATAATTTTGCTTGTCATGGATGGAAAAGGAAGGGGGCATGGCAGCTAGGGAGGATAGGTTGCTGTTTCCTGTTTTGCTTGCTTGACTGAGATGGAGCAAGATACTGCTGATACAAGCATCAGCTGGTTTAAAAACTGAAGTCTAAATTAAAAAAAATATAGGTGGTATTCTCTGTTAGGGTTTTGAGATGTTATCTTAAAAGCAAGTACAAGAATGCGATTTAAATGAGCAGTTTAATGAAACTGTCTTTAGAAGTTCGTATAACGTGGTATAGGGTTTGCCCTAGGAGTTAGGGGTGACTGCCTCTGGTGTTTGCTTGCAGGCTCTGTTACCTCATATTCCACATATCAAGATGTGGAAAATGATACTGAGATATCTTGTAAATCACATTAAGCTCTAGCAATGCACTATTGAAGCTCTGCAGAAGAGCTAGCTATTACTGTTTTATAACCTTAACTGTAAAAACAAAACATCTGGGATGTTGCTGTTATAGGTTGGGTGACAAGGGTAATAGTTGCTCTCAAATTAGTTAACTGTTTACACTGTTTTATAGTAAAATGTTTCTACAAATGGAGCTACCTGGAAACATCCAGCTATGACAATTCTAAAGAAAACTACAAATCCATTAGCTTCGGGGCTTGAATATGACAGAGAAGTAAAAATTATTCCAACCTTCCACATGATTCCAAAATGCTTCCATTTTAGGCTGGGTATCCACAGGAGGCTTATTTCTGAAGGAATTTAAGTATTATCTGTTCTTTTTCCTGGGTTTTGCATGCAGTGTTACACATGTATGATTAATTTCTATATAAGGTCTAACGAATGTCACCAGCTCGAATCAGCATAGTGCAAGATTAGTCCTTATTTTTGTAATTTAATTTTGTAAAAGCTGTCAGTGTAACAAGTTTACTTTCTGTTTCTTCATTGTCTCTGTGCATGACACTGATCACTTGCTGCATGTTCTCTGCAGTTTGCCCTCTGAAAAATGTTTCTTTTTATCTAAGAATTCTTTTAACGAGAGAAAGGGACTCTGAAGGATAGATGAAGATCATAGTCGTTCTCAGACTAACACGACTGTTGAAAGCGTTGACAGAAGCATTCTTTGATCTAGTTATCTGAGAAGTTTTCTTCTTCAGTGCTGAGCATGTTAGTCTGATTAATCTGTTCCCGATTCAAGCAGTTTGTAGTCCATCCCATTATCTAATATTACATGCTTTATAGAAGCCATAATTTGTTTCTTCTTAAAACTTTATATGCATATTGCCAAACTCTTCTACAGCTTGGAAAGATGTCTGTCAGGTTTTGTTAACTTTTAGTCTTAAATATGTGCAATTCATTTGAAGACACTGTTAGATTTCTTCTTGCTGTAATCATCTGTAGTTTTAAATTGTAAACCTTTCTTCAAGAATCCGTAAATATGAGTGTGCCATGTTAAATCTGGAAGTGTAAAATTTGAAGCCTGCAGGGAGAAGGGAACAGCAAGAGATGTTCAACTCCTCTATCTTTGCAGTGAGCTCTAGGAGCCAGCTCCCAGTGGTAACATAGGGAATGGAGCGTGGGAGGACCTGAGATATTCTCTCTTCATCTAGCTGCCTACTCTGGGAAGGTCAGGACTTTCCTGTTTGCTGCCTTCCTATATCCTCATAATGAAATGTTTGGGCAAATTGACCCTTCCCTGTCATGGTCATACTTGTGTTGGTAAGGGAAAGCTGGGAGTAAGAATGGGAGACTGTTGTCTTCCTTGCTGCTTGTAGTAGCTGTGATGCTATTCCCAGCAGTTTATGGTAGTTTATATTAGCTGACCAGGAAAGATCTGACTGTCAGTTTTCATAATATGGAGTACAAATTTACATGAGAAAATGAAGAAGTTGATCTGGATCTGATGTTTCATGTAGGAAGAGTGTGTAAAGCCAGAGATGAGTGTATGTGGCTTTCCCTAAATCCTGATCCTCTTGCATGGGCAGCTTCAGGTGATGATGTTCAAGAATCAGTGAAAATAGGGAAACACATATGTGCAGTATCATTCCTCTGGTCTTCATGATGCTACAGCTACTGTTTAAAAAAAAAAAAGTGAAAAAAGTGATGCAGAGTTATCCAGGAGGTTGTTGAATTTTGCGTGCCTGACAGATGCCCTGTTTTAATCTTTGGGGTTTTTTTTTTTGAAGCAGCTGGTAGGAAGCTCTCTGTGTATATTCAGAAGAGGTTTATCCTATCCCAGAATCCAGTATGGTATGTTTCGCAAGTGTCTTACTAGCAGTAGGTTAATATTTTGCCCAGCATATTGAAAGGAGATGGTCAGAATGTGCTTGGATAAACTAAGCAAGTAATGAAAATACATGGAACATGCTAAAGGATTATTTGACAAATAATTAAGATAAACATGAACCAATTAAAGAAACTCTAACAAAGAATTATGAAACAGTCCATAAGAGATCTTGCAAACAGAAAAATCAGATTCCCTTGCTCTGTGCAAGCAGATGGGAGAGGTAGCTGGGGAGTTCTGAAATAGCAATTCAAGGGGAATAATTCTAGGATTTTAGATCTGTCTAAATTAGGTAAGTGAAGTCTTTAGTGAATATCAGACCACGTTCTTTCTTTGCGTAAGTTACTAGCTCCATGGGTGCTAGTGGAACTTGCTGATTTTTATGTGAGATGAGGTAAAATGGGTAGTTTATAGTATTTGGAAACCTTTTGATTAAGGCTGCCCAATTTTAGCTGCTCTAAGAATTTAGTAGGACCTGTGAAGCGTAAGCTCAAAGCAGTTGAGCCTGATCTTTTTAAAAAGAGAAAGTTTAGGATGAAGAAATTGGGAAATCTATAATATGGTCTTACTGAAAGACAATCAAAAGTTGAAAGCTGTCTCTTTGCTGCTTTCTCTTTTTCTATTCTAATCTGTTTTCAGAGAGGATAAGTCTGGTTTTGCCCTTTTTTCTCTCCTTTCTTACTATCTTGACACGGTTACTTCTGTCCTACTCTGCTATATGCAGGTCACCTGGTTGTATACTGAAAAAAGGCTTCCCCTTCTTTGGCATGAATATGAAATTTCGACTTCTGCTACTATAAAATACAAGGATCGTTCCTACATCTGAATTAAATACCAACACATCTGAAGTGAAAAAGCACCATTGGTATGAAATGATAGGAAGTTCTTCAGTTGCAATCTACTCAGACTATTGAATGGAATTAATTAAAGTAATAGTTTCCTCCTTACTCCCCAAAAGAATTTTGTATTAGCTATGCAGTGCTTTTGTATTTCTTATAGAATTGAGGCATGATGAGATAGTAATGTAGTAATTTAAAAATAAATACTTTAACATTTTTAAAGAGTTCAGCAATACTATGAAATGTAGTTTTTCAGAATCGGCAGGTAAACATTCAGCATCTTCCACAGCAGGGACTGACAGACCATGTCAAACCTTGCTCTGTGACAGTTTCTGACTCTAAGCAATGGAATCACTCAGGATACACACAGTGTGAGTCAATTTGGTATAGAGTTTATAAAAAGACTAACTGAATTGCTTATACTCTTTCTGTTGTTTTCAGTGTGGTGTGCATAACGTTCTGTGCATAGTGGTTATATCTGCACTACGTAGTTGTGAAAGAGTTGAGGTTAGACTGGAATGAACCAGCTATGAAATTTTTATTTTAGATGCAATCCCATAAATCAACCATGGTAAACTAATATCTATTTTTGTTATTTAAAAAAAAATTTTTGGAAGGAAAACTTGTCATATAACACCTTTGAAATAATTGAAAGTGCTAGAGAAGATTTGGGAAAGGCTTTTCTGTTCATTTAATTAAAACCCACCTTCCTCGTGGAAGAAGACTATTAAAGCAAGCTTGCTTTAGCCAAGTATAACTTCTGGGTAATACCACTTACAACTTTTGAAGTGGCATGACTTGTGTCTTTTAATAGGTTGGGTAATACATTTGTATGTATATACACAAAACCTACCAGGATTAGTCGTCTTAGTACTTACTTACAACTGAAGTAGTTGACTGGTTCCTTGACTGCTGTATTGGATGATTGCAATTAAAATGTTTTGTCTAACTGCTTGTAAAATGTGATAGATCTCACAACTCGCAAGTTAAGAGCAGCAGTGTTTCAGCTATGGGTAAGTCCTTACGGATGCTATTCTGAAGCTCCAGGAAAATGAAGTAGAGTTGGAATAATTGAATGCCAAGTGGGCTACAAGATGAGTAAAAGTACAGGATTGTTGGGGCACCAGTATACAAATTATACAGCTGTACATCATGCTTTATTGTAGCCTATGCAAAGAAAAGTTTGACAGATTTATTATGCAAATAAAATGTCATAAGTGTTGGCACTTCAAAGGCTTGTGCATGCATTTGCCATATAATTGCCTGAAGATATAGGCTGTTTTGGATGTTGAGCCTTTATTTGCATTTGGAGGATTAGCAGATTGTTTATTTTACTACCCTTAGCCTTTAAGTGCACTTAAGCTGTTTTTCTAACACAGCTGAATTTATTCAGTGCGAACTTCTTGATTGACATAGTGAGAAGAGCATATCAACAAAAATGTACAGGACCTTGCAGCAAACAGCCCGTTTCATTTGCGACCTTGTAATGTGTAATGGAAACCAGTGGATTTGAATTAAAAAAAAAAAAGAAAAATACAGATTGTAACTAGCATTAGAGATTCCCAAGGAAAAACTGTACATAGATGAGAATAAAGATTAGAGCTGACAGAATAACATTTTTTTTCCTGTTAATTTTATCATATCTTAAAAATATTCAGTGCACATAATTTATTTTCATTATCCTTTCAGCTTAGGTGGTGGCAGGCCCAGTTTCCAGAGAAGTTAATGGCAATCTCTGTATTGACTTTAGATTAATTTAGATCAGGCTCTAAATGGCAAAGAATGAGCCCCAAATATTGATGCATATTTATGAACTGAATGAAAATTTGTTAATGAAATGTTCATACACGATTCATTCTAGGCTGGCTGTGCATTCATCTAAAAAAAAAAAAAAAACCATAAGTGCCTTTCTTCTAGTGTTCTGTTAAATGCTGACCAAAAAGTCAATGGGATTTTGCTGGAATGAGGCATTTGGGATTTGGTCAGTATTCATGCCCATAAATCTTTAATATTTATTGCTAAGGATTAATGCTTACATGGTAAACAGGCACTTTATGTGTAGAAGAAAGATATGTAACTTATAGTTTGATCAAAGCAATGCTGTCTGTTTCCAATGTCATAAACCTTGACCAGCCCTGACTTTGTCCCTCAACAGGAACTCGAGGATGTCCGTATTGCTTCCAACCTGCCAATATTTCCTGTGAAACTTAAGTAAAAAAGAGGCGCTTGACTCTGTCGGTTTAACAACAGATTGGCTTATTTACACTGATTCAAGCTCTAGCATACAAGAATGAAGCACGTGGCAGCTGGTAGGAAAGCTAAATCCTTGCTCTCTAAGAGGCCAGATCTTCCAGGTGAGCAGCTGCTGTCAGGATACATCAATCATTGTGCCAAAATACCTTGACAGTGCCCTCTTGACTGTCGTCTTCAGAAGCAAAAATTGGATTAGATGTGATAAATGGATCTTTTCTGTGGAAGGACTAGTGTGCTTTAGCCCATGCAAGTACAGTTTCTTTGTCTGTATGATACTTAATCTGGGGACAGTGGATTATGACTTTTCCCCCTTCATCTAACATGGAAACAAATGAGCTTTTTCCCTTTCTTGTCATAGAATCATTAAGGTTGGAAAAGACCTCTAAGATCATAGAGTCCAACCGTCAACCCAACACCACCATGCCCACTAAGCGCCTCATCTACACGTCTTTTTAAATACCTCCAGGGATGGGGACTCAACCACTTCCCTGGGCAGCCTGTTCCAATGTTTCACCACTCTTTCAGTAAAGAAAGTTTTCCTCATTGTCCTTCTAGAGTTACTGAACATTTAATCAACTACTTACACTTGTGTTTTTCCACTTTTCTGACTTTGAGGCTCTGTTTTGAATTGTCCCTTGGCATCAGTCTTGATTCCACCCTCCCTTCTGGTTTTATAGTGAACACTGCAAAAATGAATGTATCCTTACTTCAGCAGATGAGAAGGCATCTTCACGCAATACCTAATTGGGGCTGACTGGGATGGGAGGAGGTCACTTCTCATCCTTGCTATTGCCTGAAGTAGATTATGTCCAAATTATCAGTACCTAGCTGTGGAATTCACTATAGCATTAGCAAATTACTTTTAAAAATGGAGATGAGCAATTGCTCTCAGACACTGTAGCTTGGTTCCCTCTGTGCGCATATTTCATCATACCTGGACCACATGCTGGTGCTATGCTAATTTGGGCCCTCTTTAAAAGCCATGAAACATGATCAGTGCAATTTTGCTGAGGATTAGACTGCTGTGGTTAAGAGTTGGAGCCATTTTGGCTTCATAGCAGGGCACTCACCTGAGAGATGGTGACTATTAATTTTTCTCTCTTCAATATGAATTTTTATTATATTAACTTAGTTAATTGGTTGTATATGACTCTTTATCCTAGAGACTTCTCTCTGCCAATCTTCAATTAAATGCATTCTTGCTAAAATTTACAATGTTCCTTACTATAGACCTGAAGGAAAAGCCCCTTGGATTCAGCTTGTGAGACAGAACAGTTCTGTTTGAACAGCCATTACTGAAATATGGCCAAAATTGTTCCATTCATAACTTCTTCTAATGTTTCTTGTGTGTGAACATCAGTGGTACTATTAGCTTGTACTTGTAGTTTTGTGCTTTCAGCATAAGGATTGGCGGGGCAGATGACTTCTCTGATAGCTATTGAGCTAATTTAATGGGTTCCGGACAGATGAAGCAGCTGCTTGTTTATGCATCAAATCTGTATTTTTACCAGTCATTAAGTGTGCAATTAAGAACATGATTTTAGAAAGGCTGGTGATGTATACTTGCTTGTGCCTTTGGTAGACCCTGAACACCTAACTGGAGTGGATGTTTTGTTTAAATATAAACTGAAGGTGTTACAAGTGAAACAGACTTGAGAAATGAAAAAAAGTATCCCTAGCTCTCAAACAAACCTTTTATTATCCTGTGGTCAAGGAGGAAAGACCTTGTGAGAAGGATGACAGGTTTTATAACCTGATTATCTTCCCATGTGCTGTTGCACTGGGCAGATTTCCCCCAACGCAGAAAGCAAGCTGTTTCTTTGGGCCTAGGCAGCTACGTACCTGTAGGAATTGTGTTTTATGCATGCAGAATACTGGCCCTTTTCTCATTAGCCGGTACAGTCTTCTGGAAATCCCACTGAGATCCTGCATAAAGATGTCATGCAAAGCCAGAGGGAATGTGCCAAAAGGGGTAAACCTAAAGCTATTTCTGTTATGGTTAGAGTATAGCCAGTGCATGTGAAGGCTTGCTTTCTAGCATTGGGAAAGGAAACTTGAGTAGGTTTCTCTTCAAAGCACGAGTATCTCACTTGAACTGAAATACCAGAGTCCTGTAGCAACTGCAACAGCCATATCATCAAATTCTAAATGGGATCCACCTCTTTCTGGAAGGTGATAGAGCATCCTGATCACCATTGTCAAGGGTTGAATGCAAAAATTATTTTCATATTTTCAACAAGCTAGGAATTGCTTTTGATCTGGCCATTGTTACCATCTATGCTTTGCTTTGGACACTTTAATAAAGTGTATATCCAGCAGTTATCATACCATGACCAACAGTACATAGAAATGTTTGTCACTTTGGCAGTCTACTGAATTTGCAAACAGAGGCATAGTCATCCTTAAAGGTTATCCCTGCCACTACAACAGTCAAAGCAGGACACTAGGGCATGTTCTGTAAATGATTAATAAATATGTGAATAGCACCATATGATTTATTATGATATCTGCATTATCTTGCTTGAAAATTGCCTTTTTCTGATGTAGAAGGGCAATATTTTCCCCATGTAGTTTATAGCTATTATAAACAACTTCTACCAGCATCTTTGCTATCGCATCCTGTCTCTCGCCTTCTCTTCATCCCTGTTTGTAATAGGTAACGTGAAACTGTTTCTGTAAAGCCTCAGTGTGGACTAACTTGCAAAATCCCAGGGCCCTGCAGTGAAAGTATAGATCGTCTGCTGAGTCATCAGTAATGACAGATACTGGAGTTCTACAGACACGGAGTCACTTTTACTGACTTACTTTAATTTTAGTTTAGCTGAGTTTTATTTGTTCTGGTCACTGTTATTCAAGGTGCTAATATTTCTTGGGTGTGAAGGGAAATAAGAGCAAGAGCAGCTCCTCAGTCTTAGCCTTATTAAAAATAACAAAGGTGAACTTCAGAAAAATGTATAGTTCTGACCTGCCTGTGCTCAGTTTAGAGCAATCAGGAATTTTACATGCTTATGGTACTCAGTAATTTAAAATGTAATGCAGTTTGTGCACATATCATTGTGGTGCTTTTAAAAATCAAAACATACATTCACAGTCCTTTCTTTTTGGAGTATGAATAGATGGGAAGTGTTTAGATGACTCTCAAAAAAGATAACACAGTGGCTACTCTTTGGCTACATTTTCGTTGATTCTCGTGTTTGTAGTTACCCAGCCTATTTCAAAGCCTGTCGAACAGTTGAATAGAAAAAGTGGTTGAGATGTTACGTGCTGACATGAAATTTCTGTTTGCCCCCCCCCCTTTGTTCTCATTATCCGCTTTTGTTCAGCAGGTGCATTTGGCGTTGAGAGAGGTTTTGAGTTTTCTTGCTGTTGTCTCTGCCTCAAGTTTTATTTCTGCTCTTCACTTCATAGGGTCTACTTGCCTGCCAGTCAGGGGATGACTTGTACTAATGCTAATGGGAGTTGGAATGTGTAAATTCAATTAGTGCTAATGAGGGTTAGTCCTATGAATTTCCTATGCATCAGTATGCTTTTTAGACCCCTATGCATTGTGGCTCCCCTTTAGCTAGGTTTCCTAATTTCCCTTTTCATGGTGTGGTGTTAGTTTCTCTATTCTTTGTACTTCTTCAGCAGTTAAGCAAAGATCTCAAGTTTACTATGACTGGAAAAGCATATTCTGACAATGGAAAACTTGTTTTATTAAATTTATTTGATCACTTGAAGCTAGCAATAAGTGCCTTTATCACACATGAACTAGTGGTACATGACACAAAATGCTCTAAGGTTTTGGGCGAAGGACAGAAATGTGATAGGTTAGTTTTATATTACAGTAAACTTGCCTAGGATTGCAACTGACTAAAAACTGTAACTACCTGGAATGTGTTCTTTCCCTATAATTCCAGAAATTTTTTTCAGTTTCATTCTTTTCAGTCAGATATGGTCAAACTGAATTTTTTTTAAAAGAATTTTTGTGTAGTATTCTGTGTCATGTAATCTTAGAGATGCTGTTTTGTTTATTCTCATTTTGGCAACGCTTTCTACAGTATGTCTCAATGCCAATTCAAGGCTCATTTTTTGAGTTTCCTTTTACAATACAGGTAACCATGTCCATTCCGAAGAGCTTTTTATACGCTATTGTACAAATCAATCTGTGGGGGACAGACAAATCTTGTTTGAGAGCGCTGCAAAAATTGATGACTATTGCTGTTCTAAGTTAAAAGATGAGTACTGAGTACAAAATAATTCTGAAGTGAGAAATACTTTTAATGGAAAGGATGAACAAATAGATCTCTTCCAAACACTTTGTCTCTGGTTTGCATAGTTTCTTTGCAGTCCTTCCTGCACAAGGTGTACCCCCTGGCCCTCTTAGGACTGGAATTGGAGCTACCCTTAAAAATAAGTAGGCAAATGCCTGTAATGTTAGAGGACTGGTAGTGACAGAAAGACTATGCAAAGGGATGAGACTGGCTCTGCTCCTGCGATGTCTGAGCTAGGGCAGATGAGAACAGGGTTCCTGAGCTCTCTGAAGAGCCCGACCTGCTTTCTGCGGAGCTGCTGGTGGCTCTCATGGCTACTGCCCCCGAGAGGCAGGCAGGGACGTGTTCACTGCCACCTCATCTTGTAGGGACTGGTCTCTTCTTCCTCCTTCCACCTTTCTTTTCCCCTGGCTGGAACAGGGTTTGCAACTGCAGCTCTGCAGAGCTTATTATTCCAGGTAGGTTGTTACTCCATCTTTGGGATGCCAAGATCAACTTACACTGCTCAGAAGCTTTGAAGCAGACCTGTGTGAAATAGAGGAAAAAAATTATGAACACTTCACTTCATTCCCAGTTTGCCCCTGGTCCTGTGGAAATAGTGTTTGCTTTGATTTGTAGGCTAGCTGAGTTGCCTTAGGTTTGGGTGGTGAGAATGGGAGGGGGAAAATAACTTGCTGAAATTGGCTGACTTGGACTCGTGTTAAAAGCTGTCTGCTATTTTTAGTGATGAACACTCAAAACATGATTAGGCCTTTCTAGATAGGAAACTGAGGCTTCCTTACTTAAATTAGAAGAATCTGAAATGCCCAGAAGGTATTGGAAATGTGGTGACTGTGGACAACAAACGTCTCTTCTTTCTATGAGAAGACACAGTAGCACCATTGCATAATTCTATGGCATAGTCCTAACCTGGTGTTCTACTGGGGTTTACTCCATGTCTTTCTCCCCAGAAAATACTGTATCTTTGCAGAGTACTAAAATAAAAGGACGATGCAAACCACACTTAAAAAGCAAATCAGTCTCTCTCACCAAAGGGAAGAGCAGAGGTGGTTTGCATCATAGATGAACAAAGAACTGTTACACTTTTTTCCTGGTTCAGGTACATACTGGGATAAGTAAATAAGCCTTTCTGACTCTTGTGGCAATGAAAACCAGTCTAGCAACTTTTGTTTTCCTCTTAAAACTCTTCCATAACCTCTTGAATGCATATTCTTCTCTGCTTCAGTGTTACCTCTATCCATTTCTCCTGTTTTTCCAAAAGAGACTATGGATATAAGACAACTGCAAAGTGACATTAAAGCTTGAGAATAGTAGAACATAGATGAATGACAATTCATTAGGGCATACTCTCAACAGAAAATGTTCCTCAGATCATTCAGACTGGCCATCTGGAATTAAAGGGTTGTCTTACAATATCTCTACTGTACCAAAATAGAAATAATAATTCAGATGGAAAATTAGAACAAAGCTTGTTCTTGACTGACCACCAGCATTTTAAAGTAAGGTTCTAGCTTTGGGAAGATCATAGGTCCTTTGGTGACCAAAATATTTATTGGGGGGGGCGGGACGGGGACGGGACTGAGTCTTCTAAATGGCATTCTGAATGCAACTTGACTTCTGTTGTATTGCCCAAATTTGCCTTTTTTATTTTCTGTAGGTGTTCATCCTATACAAACTTAATGCATCATCCATGCTTGATATAGCAATAAACAGAGCTGACAGTACAACATATTTTGTAAAAATATTTATGGTGTTATCTGCATGGGAATGGGAATGTAGTTATAACTAAGACAGCAATGAATACTTTATTTACTAAACGGAAGCGATGGACAGTTTAAATGGAGTCCTAATCTTCAATTTCTGTGTTTGTGAAATGTTTTTAACCTTAAGGTTTAAATAAAACAGGCATATTTTAAGATCTTCTCATAATGGCTAGCAGTGGGAAGTGTAACTTCTCACAAGATTCAGCAAAGAGCACTTGATCATAAATTGTAAAGTTCTTTGTAAATTGTAAAATACTCTTTAACGTGGGTTTTCATGGGAAATAATTTTCTCATGAATATGTTTGAGATTTTAATGGTTTTCCTTTGGCATACTGTTATGACCCCAAGTTCTTCTAAAGCTCTTTGGATTTGTTTCTTAAACAATCAATATAGACACTCTTGAATAGCCAGTAGGAAAGGAAAACTAGAAGAGTTTAACTGATCTGCTCTAACCATTGATTTGTTGGCTGTCTGGGAGAGTGCCTATCTGTACAGGTCTGAGATGTACAGCTAAGGAATGTTTTTCTGACAAAACCTTAATAAAATCAGCATATTCCCACAGAAATGTTGAGTTTTAATACCTGTAAATAATTTAAAAGGAAATAAAAACCTTCTAGCAATTCTAATTGCATGTTATGTGATAGACGTGAATGGTTGCTCAGATGGGTATAACATAGATGGAGCATCCCCATGACCTTGCCTGTGGGTTCACTCCAAATGTGTACTCCAAAACACTTCTTCCCTGAATTTAGATGCCATAGAAAAATACTAATGTTGCTTGGCTCACTGAGGAGTCGGAGCCAACTCGAGCCAAACTTGGTCCATCATTTTTCATGTTGTGAGCCAATCATCAACTGTCAGTAGAAACTAATATACTCTTACTCCAGAAAGCTACCTAATTGTCTCCTGTAGAAAGATTTAAATGCAAGAAATAGAATTTTAATGCTTGTACCCCAATTATGTATTTTAACCCTTAGACTGTCAAGTTCTCTATAGGTTTCAGTGTTTTACTGTGTTATACTGAATGTGAATACATGGAAATATTATGCCGGCAAATGACAGAATGAAGCATTACAATGGGAATGGATTAAAACCTAACTTAAAATGTATTCCTATACTCAGTGTCCACTTAGTATCAGTGTGATGGCATTAGCACATAATACCTGCTATTAATTCAATTTCAATTTTATCCTACTGCTCTTCCTTGAAGAGAGGAACAGAGTGACTGCCTATAGTGAAAATCAAGCAGAGAATCTGTTTGAATAGTTCAACTTCTGTCTTTTGTTAACATCAGCTTCAAATGGAGACAATAGCTCCAGGATTCATTCAACCACTACAAAATCTAGGTCCCGATTCAAAGGATATTGAAATTAGTATTGTGTTAAAACTGGTTTTGCTGAAGCTTTCATGTTAGTCAATAGGAAACTGTTCAAATGGAATTTGAGTTCAGGTTATGTATGACATCTCATTGTCACAAAGCCTCGGGTCAAGGCTGAGACTGTCACAAGAATTCTGATATTTCTAGATGAGGACTTCTTTTTTTGGTCATATGGCTGCTTAATCTGGTTCTCTGCCATGGCTGTTACGTGGGAGAGATCTGTGGCTCATTCCTTTTTTCCTGTGAACCCAACTGCAGTAGAGTATCCAGAAGAGCGAGGGGAAATGCATTAAAATTTCAAGACTCCCTTTTCATGCATATGAATAGGGATATGCAAATAAATAAATAATGTGGCATCAGTGGTGAACAGTCTTAAACAAGAAGAAACAAAAGTATCTTTCTGTGTTTCTTGATTTATACTCTATGAAACTTTGATTAATATATCTTTGTAATGTCTAAGCAAATTCTCTGTATTTTACAGAAGGGCAAGAGAGGCTGTGGAAACCTAAGCAATTGGTTTTCTTCTACAGGAGTTACTTTAGTTGCTGTTTAAACCTGATATATCAAAAGGCACAATGCCCCTCTCAAATCTTAGAAGGATCTCCTTGCTTTGCAGTGAGGAAATCCTGACAGTGAATTGTGTATGTGATTTGAATGAATTAGGGTGATGGTGTCCTGTACGTGTCTCATGAGTGACCTTCATCTGTTCCTTTCTATGGATCCATGGATGGATCATACTCTTAACACTTCTTTTGATCTCCTGAATGTATGCTTGTGGGAATAGAACAGTTGATCGCTGCCCTGTGATATAATCTGTTCTATGTGCCAGCACTCTCAAAGGCTTTTTTGTCATATCTCTTGTAATGAGATGGTTATGAACGTTTCGGAACGTGAGTGAGAGGTAGTAAAAGGGGCAGAAAAAGGAATATTAGGCTCTATACAGCTTATAATTAAAATCCTAGAGAGCAATAGCTGTGAAGTGAGTTAAAGAAACATAGAATAAAAAGCAAGCAAACAAAAAAACCTCCACTTGATCCTAGAAAGCACAAAGGCAGGCTGCTTTGTTTGCAAGGCTTTCTATTTCAAGTCACGTTATCATTGAGACAGCTTTCAGTTTAAGATGACAAACAAAAAGCCCAAAGGAATTCTTTCCCTGTTCTGGGGGAGAGACAAACCTTCTGTGCAGATGCTTGGCACGTTTGAGCTCTGTCCCATACTGAGCAGTTCTACAGTTTTATACTTCACTGCTATTTTATGATACTTTCAAGGGATTAACTTGACACGGTGAAAACCAGAAAGATGTATATTTGAATAGAGATTAAAAATACAACACAGCATTCTATTCTCCTGTCAACAATTTCAAGGTGAAAAGCCCAACAACATATCGAGTAATAAAAAACACTTTGCAGAGGTTAGCATAATGTAAGGAAAAAAAAAAAGAATGAAGAAAAGAGTGAAACATCTTTGGTATGCTTCAAGCATTACAGCACTTAGCTGTGGTCTGAAGATCAATAAAGCAGAACATTCTTTTCATTATATATTAATACTGTGTGAGCAGAAAACATAGTAACTACTAGGATCGTGTGACTGTCACATATACATATTTTTCCACTTTGTCAAGATAAGTACAGTTAAAATTTCACTTCATCAGTTTGCATATAGTTAAAACTTTCAGGTCAATGATGAGATTTATAAACCGTTTTTCACAGCAGCCTAGAAAAGAATAGAGGGGCTTGTTGCATCATTCTGTTGTCCAAGCAACCAGCTGAAACACTTTCTCATGTACACTTGTGGGAGACTGATGATGAGGTGTTAGAGATGGGATGTAAAGGAGTTTCAGAGAACAATTACATGGAGAGAAACTTCCAAAGTTAAATGACCCTGAGAGTTCAATATTTTCATCTTGGTGTCAAGTTGCTGTCTTGTCTAGATTTTTTTTTTTTTATAAAGACATTGAAGCTTCATTTAAAGACCTCAAGGGATGAGGTACAATCTATCACATCTGTCCATACTCACCAGCTGACTGAGGATGCTTGAAAACTCATTGGGATCTGTTTCCTTTAGAATTATGTTGTGCTGCAAGCTTAAAGTAGGTTAGAACATGCTATTAAATTTGTATGCTGCTCTCCTTTTCAGATGTGCATTTCTGCTTATTGTATAAAGTAAAGCTTTACACCTCCTATTATTCATTATCAACAACAAAAACAGGATACTTTTTTCCAGTAGAAATGAGAAACTTGCCTTTTAAAAAAGATATAAATTCATGCTTTAGTGCAGATATTCAAAAGTAGTTTAGTAATAAGAATACACCAATAATATTATCTGTGGGGTTATTGAAAGCCAATATTGAGAAGATTTTTTTATATTCTCTTAACAGCAGTTAACATTGCTGTGCTAAGTGGATCACATCTGTGACTTGAATTGTGCAATTTCATATCACTAATTGCGGTTGTTTGAATTATACTTCAAGACCTTGTCTACAACTGTCTGCAGCACTGCTTCTGTTACAAAAACTCTTAAAAGGAAAGTTAGACATGTAATTAATAATGATTTGACATGTTCTTTTGCGAATACGTACTAAGATGATTCTGTGTATAAAAAAAAAAAGCTCATGGGCCTGACAGGTGCATTAAAGCTAAAACTTGTTTGCTAAGGTTACACAGCAAAAAGTAATTATTGCTACTCACATGAGAGCTATGAAACTAAGAATTCATCACATAGTTAAGTAGATAAACTAATTTCAGTATAGCAAGTTAAAACTATGTTGTTGTATGGGTATTTTGAAATGATAATAAAACTAGTGACCAGAGAATGAGAATTTCCATACAGCATTTTATGATAAATTTGAGCAAAAGACTGAGGGTGACATTGCAGAAAGCATGCATTACTGGTCTTCCTGTGCAACTGTGTAAGCCTATAATAAAGCTCCTGAATGGTTCTGTTGTAGCAGAATTAGGCTGATGATAAATACAAGATGTAGGCTAATGCAGAATGACCTCTTAAATGGCATCTTTTAATATGTTATTCCTTAATTTCTTGTAGACTGTCACAAAGCTCTTCCATTCAAACACTGGATGACATTGTTATATTAGCTACTTATGACTTCTACAGCACAAGCAGTCATAACTCTTATCTTGTTTCTCCTGTCTGTAAGACAGTCGAAGCCATCTTTTTGTGCTCTGATTTAAGAACTGATTAATTCATGTTTGCAATGCACTTGAAGATTATCAAAGGGAAGGTGCCACAGAAGAAACAATTTAACTTTTATTCTAGACTGTTGGCATAGCTTCTAAGATATTACTGTGGTGGAGCTTTGGTGCTGTTTGTTTTAAGCATAACACTTCAGAGGTCATCCTGCACGCATACTACTAGTACCTGCCCACTGGTTTTGTGCAGTTCTTCCCCTTGCAAATGAGAGATTCACCTGTGTTCCCTTGTCACTGTACCTGTGAACACTGACAACACCAAACACCTAATGACAATGCTGATTTGATTTCCTTCTTTTTCTATTCCTGCAAACAGCTAAGTTCAATCAATGTTTTTATTTTAGTTGTGGCCTCAAAGGGTTTTCAGCGTATAATGAGCCCTTGCAGGTGGGGACATCCGTGGTGTGTCTATAGATGGCAATTTCTGTCTCAAAAATCTTGTGACTGAAATACAGCTTATCTTTAAATCAATATTCAATGTCTTGACTGCACTGATGGTCTAGCCGCTATATATCTTGGAAAGCTGGGGAGCAACGCACTTAAACTGTGATCCCATTTCCAGTCAGGCATTTCTAGCTTGAAATTCTAGCCTGTAGATCTTGTTAAGATTACAGATTAAGGGCTTGCACCCAAGCATAGTGGAGTTCAGGGGAGTATTTCTATTGAGTTTGACAGGCATAAAATCAGACTTGTTCAGAACATGATAAATCACATTTGTAAGTCTTTGTAGATCAGTATCAATCGTTCCTTATCTATTGTGAATGTCGTCTTGTTATTTTCATTGTCAAAACTTGAAGTTTTTCAACTTCAACCCTCTTCTTTTGGGTTATGTCTTGATAAACATATGTAAATTTATTAAATCCATGTCTGTCTTATTTCAGATAGTGAAGATAAAGACAGAGGGAAACAATGTTGTGCTACACAGTATGTAGTGTCAGGATGAAAGATCCCTGTAAACTCTTGTTTTTTGGAGTGTTGTACTTTTGTTTGCAAGTATAGTAAATTCTCAGTATGATAGATCTCAACTCTATATCTGTGGGATAAAAGGTGCATGTATTCTGAAGAATGACTTATCTTAAAGGCAAAAAGCTGTAGATGATCTGTAAGTGCCACTAATGCATTTGAAAAGCCACTATTGTACTGATTATATCCAAAGAAATTTTTTGTTGCTCTCCAGTGACATCTGTTACCTGTTTGAAGCTGTCATGTGAAAGTATACAAGTATACCAGGCGGACTTATGGCAGGTTCTGCTTTTTCAGGTGGAAGTGAATGCAAGAAAGTTCTAAATGTTAATGTGTCAGCTAAGAAGTAAACTGCTATCATGATGGGCTAAGTGCATACACATCTCAAACTTCTTGGAATGCAGTCCCAAGCGTTGTTCCCACGTGTTTACAATTACTCTTTCTGAGTGTGTTAAGCCAAAATTCTTGTCTAGAATTAACAGGCCCTCCTCAATTTTATGGACTAATATCCTCTTTTATCACCCCTCCACCTCTTTCAAATTCAGACCTGCTGTTTCACTACTAAATCATTTTCTACTCCCTCCCTATCTCTTGAAAGATCAACAGATCTAGCCTAGCAGCAAAACATGAGCAGAAGGCTGGCCTTTGGGAGGGCTCCTCCTTGATCTGTCCCCCCTCACTTTTTCTGGGTTTCTGGATGCTTCCTATTCAGCTTGGGCTATTTTTGTAATTTCCAAAGTTCCCTGTTTTAACAGACCATGAAGTAGAAACAGTGGATGAAGTTGACATACGCACTAAAGTTAAATACATGCTAATGCCACTGGTAGTTATGTGGCAAATTATGATGATGATGTTGTTCTAGTCCTTGATAATTGCATTCCACTAATGGTACTGTCCAGTCAACCTGTATAAGCAAGGGCAATGTTGAAGTCCTCTGAGTCAAATCACAAATGCATGTCTGTCTTGTGGCAGGCTGATAGAGCTCATCTGATGTACAGGTTTAAGTTTTTTAATACTGTTGTTGATCTTAACATTTGGATTTAGTCCCACAGAAATAGCAAGTGTATTATTCACTGTAAGTGCCCAAAAGTCCTGCAGAGACAACTCATGCTGAAGTAAAATGATTGGTTTGCTAGAGTGGCACTTAGACCTCTTAGTAGGACAGCATCGGCAACCTTCACGCTGGCTAGGAGTATTCGAATGAGAATAGAGTTATACATTCATTCCACAATGTTATTCACTTCTGTAAACCTTTCTGAGAAGAACAGCAGTCAGTTCTCTCACTTCTGAAATAATGATGGAGCTACTTAAAATCTTGGTTTCTTTGTTGTGTGAAGTATTTTAGATGACTTCCAGCCTGGCTTGAAATGAAAATAAATCCATCTATTAATACGTATCTTAAACTACTTATATGAAATTTGGAGGTTTTGTGAAATGTTTTTACTGGCGTTATAACTACAGTTATTTTTTTCCATTCATTGTTGAAAATTAATGCATTGAGACACTGAAATGATTGAGACACTCATGAATCGATGCAGAAATAAATAAAAAAAAAAAGTAAAAGGAGTATTCCCTCCCAACTCTTGTTTGACAAAGTTCTTTAACAACTTTTTGTGTAAATTTTCTTAGTGATACTTTCTTAAAACACTGACAAAATATGTGGGTTTCCTTAAAATCAGGAAGCCCTCAACAATATTGATGAAACTGGTAAGAGTTCAATTGCTGTTCGGCTCACAGTAGAAGATGCCTTAGATCTTGAACTCAAATATTTTAACCTTTCATAGCTACCACGTTTCTAAGCTTCTGGTTAAATGAAGGGAAGAAGTTTGGTTTATTCTAAAAAAATATCTTTCAAAAGATGAAACACTAACAGGCCCTAGCTGTAGTTAAGTGGCTGCTCATAATTTGTGATGTATTAGAGGGATAAGCAGCTGTTGTATGGAATGCGTGCAGCCTGGCAGACTCCAGCGTGGCTTCCAGTCCTTGGGCATATTTGTACTGCGAAACACTGCCAGGGATTTGACTGTGGCTCTCCTGACCCACCAGAGTGCCAAAGAGACCGATTTATCAAACAGCACTGCTTAGTCTCTGTAAGAGTGTTGCTACAAGGGGGGTTGCTATGTGGTATTGCTGTTGTTGGGTGATATTCTCACTGGATCAAGCTCTGTTTTAGTTTCTGATGTTGCAATGGACTGAGCGCTTTAGTTGATGTCGTGTGACAATTTAGGATGTGGAGAAACTCCCAAGACCTGTACTGTTGTGGCTTGATTCGTAGTTTACTACAATAACTAATTTCTACTGATCTATTTTAGCGAGCTGAGTCAAGTAGATTATTTTAAATTCTGTCTTTATACTTTAACTCATATTTTAACAAGGCAAGCATAGAATTAATTGTGCTTTCTTTAGCTGCTTTTAATAACCCTAGATACCTCTGTGTCTTAAGCTTAATTCTCTCATTTCAAATATGCCACCCTACTTAACCTCAAGCTCTTCCCACAGTATATATGTCAGGTTCACAGCTGGTGTAAATTGATATAACTGTCCTACTGATACTGTAGCCATGTTTATTTACAACAGCTTTTCATTCTGTCTCTCAACTTCTAATATTGCAGAACAGAGTTGAAACAGGAAAAAAAAATGCAACTTTAACAAATATCCTCCTAGGTAACTATGTTTTTAAGTAATTTTTTTAAGAACAAAACATCTGAGGGAAAGGTGTGGAAGGCTCTTGGTTTTAAGAATATATACAAGAGGATGGAGTGGGGTTTTGGAGGTTTATTTTGCAGGGGGAGGAAAGGTAACTACTTAAACTTTCATTGTTCAACACAGAAAAATGTCTAGCACATAGCTGCTACCTCTTCAGAAATTCAAAACTAATTACATCTTAATTTGCATATCAAAGCAAATTACAACCTAATGAAACATTTGCCTGCCAAACATTTCTTTATCTTAATGAATAGAATAAGAATACCTATTACATCCTGATTAAAATGTCTTTGTACTTGTCCAACAGGTTACACTGTATATATAAAAATATTGTTTCACTGTCTTGCTGGCAATGGGAACAAAACAGATTCTAATTTGCAGCATAACTTTTTATTGTTTGTATCCATAGATATAATAACTGGGGGGGGGGGAATGCTTTGGATTTACATTGGAAGCAGAAGAGAGAAACAGTTTAATTCTGAACAGATACTAATTATGCTATTTGGAGTCCTATATGATAACGTGATAATGCCTGGAATCTGAGAAACTTGGGGCTCTTAACTCATATACTACTACATGGATATACCATGATGGTTTTTTTCCAACAAAATTCAGCTTGTGAAACTCTCCTCAGTGAAATTTGAGAGAATTCAGACATAAAGCAAACTGATACTAAAAGCTAAGCCTTTAGGGAAAAATTTCTTTAACCTATGTTACCATTACTTTATGTAAGACACGAAGGTTACTATAACTTTGCCTATAAATACAGTGCCATAAATCTGTTTTACTGTGAGTACATGTATTGGGGGAAATATGTTTTATTTACTTAATTAAAAAGTCTACATACTGTAGCTGTTTTGGGTTATTCTCACTACTCTTTAGTAATTAACCAGAAGCTAAAATAAATTTGCTGAACAGGACTGTTCTTAATACAAATGTTAAATCATTTTTCCCCAGTGTAATTGTACCTGAATGGATGCAGTTGTAACATGAGCCATAAAAGGAGATAAAGCAGCAACATAATGTACAATTTCCTACTGCATAATGGTAACTCTGAATAACACATGCTCCAGGAAAAAAAGTAATTTAAACTATATTACAACAAATGTCATATTTTAAAATGGAAACTATCCATCATATGTTGAAAGAAAGTGTTGGTGAACTACAATAAGTCTAAGGAATGTACTTAAATTCTTTTAGAGTCCATTAAAAATAAATTGATTGACTTAATTTCAGGACATTGTAATAAATTGTAAGTGACAGTTACACGCATGTCCCCTCCCCACCATGTGTAAAGTTAGTAACTGCAAACTTAGTGGGCAGCAATTGTACAGAATAATCAAAAGTGGCTCCTATTCTATACAGGATAAAACCTTCCTTTTAGGAAGTGATTAGTGCATTTATAAATCATGTTGGTAAAAATGCCTAATATTTAATTTAGATTTTTATTCCTGTGGGTGTCAGATTTATAGCAACACAGTAAGTTTTAACAGTGAAAGCCAAAGTGTGGAAAGTGGTAGTAGGAAACTTATATGTACCTAGGCTTTGTAGTGGTTTTCTAAAAATAGAAATCAGAAAACACACTTAAGTCCTTTTTCACTCATAGATAATTCAAAAATATATATGTGTATTTTATGGCTTTAAATGAAGACTTCCTGAAGGGTAGAAAAAACTCTTTTATTGTAGTGCCTTTTTTATATAAAATTGTGAGATCACAGAGGAAGGGTGGTTGGCATCCTGCTGACATTAACTTAGAACTGATGCACATCACCAGAGGTGGCTGAGTGTTTTGGAGATCTGCAGTGTGCACTGGGGGGCTATCTCACTGAAGAAGCATTGAAACTCAAGGAAATAAAGGGTCTGTCCCTATCTAAATGTTGTGTCTCAACTGAAGGGCCCTTCTGTGTTTCCTACTGCAATTCTTTGGAATAGTTGAAAATTTGCAGAGGTCTCTGCACCTTATGGGAGGGGGAGTATTGGGGAGGTGAATAGTGGCATCCTGGAGTTTACAGGAGCTTTAGTTCTGTGACTGATATAATTGAGATACTTTGGGTTTTGGTTAGATTATTATTTTTCTCACCCATTTGCTATTCCCTGTGAGTGGTGAAGAATTCCATTTGGTACTGCTGGATTCCTCTCCTTATTCATAAATGCTAGTTTGTTGTCTTCCCTTTATCTATAGATGTGGTTGAATATAAAAACGTGGGAAATCTTGTGTATTGGGTGCCTCACCCCCACAGCAGTAGGCTGCAATACGGCAAGTGGTGTTTTCAGCGGGCTCGCTTTGACTGTTTTATCTAGAACCCTTGCTCCCTTACTCCTTGTCTGCATGGATATCTAGAATGTAGCCTGTAACTTTGAACTAAGATTTGTATGTTTAAAAAGGAACAAACTTGAGCCAAACTCTCAGTTGGCTCCCATCAACATTGTGTTCCTAACTTCAGTGACTTTGAGTTCTGCTGTTTTTCTGGAAGCTACTTCCTATTTTGTTACACTGCTTGAAATATTTTTAATAGGGCTGCCTTCTTAATACTGCTTAAGAAACATACTTTTTGATACAGTCTACTTCTACGTGAGTCCATTCAAACACTTGGAAGAAAGGGGGCAAAAGGTTATGAACACTATGCTGATAATGAAGCACTCTTCCCTCCCCCCCCCGCCTTGTATTCCCTTTTTTTTTTTAGCTTCTAGAGCTTGCTAAGTGAGTCAAATGTTTTGTGGGTTTTTTGGTTGTGGTTTTTTTTTTTGGGGGGGGTAGGGGTGTGGGGTATGGTGGTGTGTGTGTGTGTGTGGGGTGATCTGCTTCTGCCTTTGCCAAGCTAGGATGCTGTCTTGTCAGCACGAAATTGCCAAATAGGCAGTGGCAAGGTTGGTTGAGGGCAATACGCTAGAAGGCCTATTATTGACTGCTTCTACATGATATATAACAAGGGATGTTTGGAGTAACTGACATTCATGAAACTAAGAAATAGGATTATGGGGAAGATAGGGCGGGGAGAGGGGAAGGTAAAAATAGTGTGGTGATTCCTGCTTTTGCACTCTCGTTAACAAAGAGCACTTGTAAAAACAGTGTGAAGTGCTGCAGAACTGTATGCTTTGGTCTAGAGAAGAATTTAAGGAGAAATTATTTCACCTTAAACTGTCAGCAATATTTTGGCTGAAAGAATGCAGGCTGTAATATTTCAGTGGGGTGTGAAATATTTCTTTAATCTCCAATCCCTGAAAAAAGGGAAATTGAAACCCATTGTCCCTCAAAGTTTGTGGCTTAAAAACAAAACTCCAGGGACATGTCTTATGTAAATGCAGACTCTTTGTTCTTGACAGTTGGAAGGCGATGGAGGAGGTTTTTGTCTATGGGGTTTTTACCTATGCCACAAGGAGTTTACTAAGCTTCCTGGAACTGCAGCTGACTTAAGTATATATTTTTTTTTTAATACAAAAAGCTGGAGAGTGTAGCTATAACCTTCAGAGGTAGATACGCACCCAACCCTGTCATGGGCTGAAACTTGTTGTATCCCCACTGGGCCTTAGCTTACCAAACAGTGAAGAAGGTTAGTTGTTCAGATGGTTATTGGTAACACTCATGAAATGCATCAATGTACCATGACTCAGTAGGAAAAAAACTTGCATTCAAAACAAGGCTAAACAAAATCTGAGAAATGCAAGAGACAGGAAGAAACCAGTTTGGATGAGATCATTTCAAGTGTATGGAATCTTGGTTGAATCTTTTTTCCTGTGGGAACTTTTGAGTAAGAAACACTTTTTGTTTAAAATTGAATACTGTGTCTTTGGCTGAGTATCCATATTTTTTGGCAGATGACTGCCAGAGCCTGAAACTTTGTTCTTCAACTACCTGTGTGTAATACATAAGGAATAAAGATAGAATTATGTCTCACATGAGAACTAGACTATATGGCTCTATAAAATGATTATTTTAAAATTCATATACTGTATAATACCTTTATACTTGCTTAAATCTGTCAGTGTCTATTAATTGCTTATAGAGTGCAGAAAAGAAGTGGAAAGTGTAGTTTATGTCCAATGGTATTGAGGAAATCAAAGTTTAATCCTTCTTTCCTTAATTTGTTGACAATTTGCATTACTAGATGTGAATTAGCAATTACAGCCTTCATATATCCGACCTCACTAGCCTATCAACTAGCACCTATTAGCTGCCTCTCATGTTCTCCTGGAAAGCGTATGCAGAAAGGAGTGCAGGTTTGCTATTATGGTGGTAAGCAGCATTAATGTAATGTGAATGACTTAGGAGAGATGTAACCGAGTGAGAGGTAAGACTAGTTCTACGAAGACAGTCTTTGTATCGTTTGCCACAGACTGAAGAGCTTTTTTCAGGGAATAGTCTACTTTGAGGTTATTGTGTTGACAACCTGAGTTTATGTGGACTGTTACTTGTGACAAAGAAATGTATCATATCTGATATGGACTTCTCTGTCCATCTGAACAGGCCATGAAAATCTGTGTTCCTGTTTTCCTCTTCTCTTTTAAACAATGTGTCAAATTACTTCCCAGTGCAATGAAGTATTATGAGAATAAATCCATAAATTGAGAGGACTTCCAGATTCTGCTGTGATTTAGCCTATCTGGAAAAAGAAAGATCTGAATAAAAAAACCTAGATGTTCATAATCTTAGATGTTATTAACAATGTGTTATGGAGACAGATGCTCTGGTTGGAACTAACTTCAGAATGTGACTCTTGTTTCCAACATTGTTTCTTGCCCTACCTGTACTGATACTTGAAATGCATTTTTCCTTATTGGAAAGTCATTTATTTTTGCAGATGAGTAAAAAAAATAAAGAAATCTCATCCCAAATGTGGGAATGGAAGCTAAAAAATGCATAGAAACAATTCAGAGCTTGAATTTTGGGAGAGGAAGATAAATTTTCATCTTAGTAAAGCCAAGTAACTGGGGATGAGAATATCTACATGGAGAGTGTCATGGTTTAACCTCATCCAGCAACTGAGCACCACACAGCTGCTCGCTCACTCTCCTTCCCCCCCGGTGGGATTGGGGGGAGAATTGGAAGAGCAAAAGTGAGAAAACTTGTGGATTGAGATAAGAACAGTTTAATAATTGAAACAAAATAGTAGTAGTAATAATAAAAAATATACAAAGCAAGGGATGCACAGTGCAATTGCTCACCACCCGCTTACCGATGCCCAGCCAGTCCCTGAGCAGTGGCCCCCCCGGCCAGCTTTCCCCCAGTTTACGTACTGAGCATGACGTCCCATGGTAGGGAATGTCCCTTTGGGCAGCTGAGGTCAGCTGTCCTGGCTGTGCCCCCTCCCGGCTTCTCGCTGGCAGGGCATGAGAAGTTGGAGTCCTTGACTAGTGTAAGCACTGCTTAGCAACAACTAAAACATCAGTGTGTTATCAACTTTGTTCTCATCCTAAATCCAAAACACAGCGCTGTACCAGCTGCTAGGAAGAAAATTAACTCTATCCCAGCTGAAACCAGGACAAGAGCCACATAGTCCAGGAAGTCCAGGAAATTCAGTACTTACACTTCCAGTATGGTGGAAGTTAGCACTTAATGCTGCATCAGGCAGTGGGGTTTTAAGTGATGTGACAAAAGTAGAGCCCTTTGTACACAGAGCTCTGTGAATCTGATATAAAGCAGAGGTGCAGTGCATGGAGATGGACAGGAGTATCCACTCCCTACATCTGGTATGAAGCTACCTCTGCAAAAAATGGCTCTGCTGCTGTAATCTTTCTGCTTTGACAAGGTGGGTAACTATCTTCTTCGCTCCGTGCTCCCAAGGCTGAGCATCTTCTTATGCTGATAGCTTTTTCTCTATATTTGTCTTTCAATGAATCGTGAACAAGGAAGGCTTACTTTTTTCTAAGCAGGGAAGATAACTGTTTCATGAAAAAAAAAGTGTGACTTTATTGAATATAGGATGGTGTAATCTCCAGGGTGCTTCTGTCCAGTCATACTTTTGTATTTGAGGAAACAGACCTCATGAGCCTCATCACATAGTATAGATGAATGCAAGACGAACTGTGGCGAATAAGAATTTGGGGCAGGCTTACAAAGTTGTTGAGGTGCTTGACAGAGTGCTTTTAAACAAGCCCCATCAAATAAACCAATGTGTATCTCCTATAAAAGTCTTTCAAATAGTCACAATGTGACTACTTGTGTGTTTGTACGATTCATGTTGGGTACATTAATGGAATACAGGACTATTTTATAGCACGTAAGGGAAGAAGACTGAAGATTACTATGACATGTGGTTACTACCTCAAGTCTGTGTTTAGGTAACTATAGGTTTTCTCCCCTAATAAATTTGACTAATTCTCATGTGCAACATGCCAAAAGCCATATTTGTATATTCTGTTCTCAGGTATATACATGACTTAGTCATGGATGACTCGATAAACAGAAGTTTTGTTATTTATTATTACCTGCAGTTCCTGAGGGGGAAGAACCTCCAAACTCAACTCTTTTAATCTTGCATGACTGCAAGGTGGTCCCTGATTATTGCTTTAAGGTTGTTTTCCAGCTATTGACATAAGAAATAATTACTGGAGTATACTTGTTAGTCTAGTTTGGAATACTGATCAATAGTTGTTCACTTACTCTTTTCTTTCCTATTCCTTCACAACTGATAATTGAATAATTAGCAACCGTAACAATTCCTTGACTATTGAGTAGTTTAGCGAATGAAATAGCTTATTTCCATTGTAAAGACCGGGTCATACGCCTGATTATTTTATATATTTTTTTTTTAAATCCCTTCTGGCCGTTTCTGTTCATTTGTGTAGTAAACCTTTTTGAATTCCAATATTTCCTATTTCAGGTGCAGTGTATCTTAGAGCTAATTTTGCTAGATGAAGTTAATCCTGATATTATGCCTCTTAACAGGTGGTCTTAAGGGTGCTTTAGCTCGTTGAGTCTGCATGTTACTGGCACAGCCTCAAAGTGCTAAGCTTAAGCCTCTTCATATCTTTCTCTTGAGTTGCAAACTTCTTTGCTGAAGTGGGAGATCCAGCTCTGCTTGTTTAGTCTTCAGCATAACTGAGATCCTCCAAACCAGATAACTTTAGCAAACTAGAGTAACTTCACTTCTGTGGTATTCCTGGGTGCTTCTTCATTGCTTTGACCTCTAGTAGTTGTTTTACTTGGAGACCAGTGGATGAAATTTCATAGAATTGCAAAGGAATAAACATACTTATTTTCATTATCAATGAATATTCAGCATCCAGGGTGGCTGCAAGTGGTATGCAGTAGAGATCTACCTCTACCTACTCTGACAAATTACTTGCTTTGCAGTTCTAGCCATGTTGCATTACTCTGTTTTCCAATACTTAACCATGCTTACATAAGGTTGGGAGAAGCTTCTTCAGTACCAAATTCAGGATACAACTACTGTTTCAAGTGTCAGCAGAAATGGCCTCAAGTACTCTGACTGATTAGGAAGGACTGAAAACCAGTGCAAAGTGCTTTGTTCATCAAATGAGTCTTTCTGCTCATATTTGCATGCACATAACTGTAAAATGTCATAATTCAAGTGGCAATTAAGGCAACGTGCAAATTGGGTGATTCTGCATGCAGCTGGCCAGTTGTGCATGCACAATTACCCAAATTACAAATGCAATCACAGTTATTCCATGCACAAATAAGGCATATAAATGCGCCCCAGCAGTGTAAAAATTGTCTCTGTTTTGCATCACAGGATTTCTGGATAAAGCTGTAATAAACCTGAGGTTGTAGATCTTTTGTCGTGGTCAGGAAGTTACTTAGTATTGAGGATGTCATTTAAAATTGTAAGCTACTGGTTAGCCTTGTGGGTTTTTGAACAGACTGAGATACAGTTATAGATCAGAACTCTCCTTTTACAGGGCAGTGTATTTTTATCTGTTGCCTTCACCTGCAGTAATCCATTTTATTTAAATATTGATGGTGAAGGTGGGATACGTATTAAACAAGTGAGTTATTTACTGAATTAATCTTTAACTTGTTCTGTACTGATTCTGAATAGTTATGCGTGTCACTTTCTTTGCCTTCTGTTATTAATCTGGGAAAAGCCATACTCTAAGTGTGAGCATCTTGTGTGTCTTGTTGAATTGCTACCTCAAAGTATCTGAGTAGTTGAATTAAGCCTGAGATGAGGGCTGAAGTTGAACAAGGCTCTGGAACAGGGCTTTTATAACAGCCACAATATTTAAAAAAAAAAAAAAATCTTTAATGCTTTTTTCATATTTCAGAGACAGGACAGATAGTTGTAATCATTTTGGCTACCATTTCATAAGTCAACATAGCATTTCTATTTTTTCATATCAGTCTTTTTCTATTTCTATCCCTAAATGCTCCAAGTCAGTAGTAAAATATAAGAAGGCTGGGAAAGGGCCTTTGGGAGGTGAGATACTTTCTATAGCAGCATGGAAAGAAATCCTGGGAAAGCCAGAGATTCCCCAAGGCCAAAAGGTGGCCAGA
Organism: Aptenodytes patagonicus; assembly: GCF_965638725.1. NCBI lineage: Eukaryota > Metazoa > Chordata > Aves > Sphenisciformes > Spheniscidae > Aptenodytes > Aptenodytes patagonicus. Next base: position 5,015,526 of record NC_134959.1, on the reverse strand, counting down.
GAGTGCCTTATAGAACTAGTATTTGTAGTGAGAAGTGTAACTTACAGCTAGATAACACTGTCAGAAAGTACTCGCTATAGAAGCAGTTGTTTATCTTGCTCTTCCAAAAAAGAATAACTGGGTTGAGCTTTGTAGTATTGGAATGTGTTTCCTTCTGGTAGTGAACTGGCTGCAATTCAGCAATTTTCAGTTATGTAGATATGAAATTTATTTTGTAACATTAAAGTTGAATATAGTTATTTCTGTCCCTAGTTCCCTTATAGGAACAATGGAAGAATACATAGAACAGTAACATATACAACTCTGCATGAATAAGAATCATCTCTTTCTCTTCCATCAAAACTCAATTTGCTGATTGAAATGTTTCACATGGATAAGAAACACAAAATAATGAATAAGGCTTTAAATTATCCTGTCTAAGCAGGCTGATCTTGAGCTGAAAAAAAAAAAATCCTTGTTGATGCAGAATGGCTTCAGGCATATGCTGTTGATAGGTTTGGTAAGGAGATGGGAGTAGCTGCATTTCAAGGGACTAACCATGAGATTATAACTCCCAAGGGATGGGTGACATGATACCTTAATGCCTTAAGACTCTTATCAGCACTAGTGGAGGGGGGGACAAACTAATGGAGATTTACTCTTTGGGGCAAGCCTTCTCAGAATAAATGAGTCTCTACTGGGGAAGCACATCCCAACTCACAGATGTACAACTTCAGAAATTGTAAGCTTGAGCATCTCAGCTAAAATTAATTAGCTAAAATGATCATTGCTATGTGCACTAACATAGGTCCCCTCTGACTATCTGGAGAGGATCACATTGCTAATGAAGAGAGAATGCCTTGCTGTTTGTAGTCAGTAGTGCATGCCTTCGAGCTATTCTGGAGTGCTAAATGTAATCTCAAAGATCTGGGACAGAGGCAAAGTGTCCCTCAAGGATACAGTACCCACTTTGCTGGACACATTTATATATAGGTCATCCTAACATTCAGGAAAACGAAATCAAGCCGACTAAAGACTTATTTCTTCTCGCAGTTATTATAATTGATTTGCATTTAGAGAAATTCTCCTTCAGCTCTACCTCAGATGTCAGTCTTAATTATTCTTCTGTGCTTGGACACAGTCTAACACAGAGTTGCTACTTCAAAGCATTTATAATCCAAAATGTCCTGACTGACTTGAATAGTAGATTTATGTTTAAAATAAATGAATAAAAAAAATTTCTGTGTGGGAGACCGAGGGATGGGAAGATGGGTTATCTTGGCCTTAGGCTACGTAAGTAACTATAGAAACACTGGCCTTCAACTCTCCCTCCTTTCAAACTTCTTTCTCTAGCACTCCAGCTGCACACATTATCCTTTTTTTCCAAGCATTCAACTCTCAGTCACCTAAAGACCTCTTTATATATTATTTTGACGTTTTTAAGTACTTTGGACAAAGCCAAGGTCACTAGTGTAAACAAAGGCAGGACAACAAATAGCTTTTGGGGACAAAGTCCTCGTGAGAAAGCCAGGAAAGTGAACTCTGATTACCTTTAAGTCCAAACAGTGGAAAACAGTGGAATGAACATCAATAAAAAATCTGATATCTGAAGAGGTTAGTTTATTCATCAGAAGGCTGATCTGAACCCATCAGCTTGATGTGCGGAAGGACACTTCCTATCCCAACCACAGTTACTTGAGCAAGATTTTGAGGGCTCAGTAGAATTAAATTGATTGCTTCTAAATGTTATCTACTGTTCATAAAAGGGAAATTGCTCTTTCTCCTTCTTCTTGGCACCAGATTTAACCTTGTTTCACCTAAAATATGATTCCTTAATGCATGCCATTTTTAAGTAGCTGGGCTAACTATGAAGGCTGAAAATGTGTACCTGTGGTAAATGTGATTATAAAATGTTCTTTAATAGACTCAAAATGATACTTTGTAATGGCCCAAAATTGATTCCAGCTCAGGAGTGTGGGGTTGGGACTGTGCAGCTCATACTCCTGACTCTCCTGCAGTGATGCCATGCCCTGATTTGTAAATCTCTCCAGTAACTGCTGTCTGAGGGTTACAGAACCTGCCTATGCTTATTTCATCCACCCAGTTAATCTGTTCCAGGCTTACTGAAATGATGGTAGTACAGGCAGTGGCCTGGATCCCGGTAAAACAGTTCACCTGGCTCTACCCCTTCCACAGTTGGAATTAGTTGATATGAGAGGGATGTACTGTTACTGATAAAGCAACCAGTCTGACTCATAGAATATTGGTATGTCCACTATAGACCTTCTCAATTAATTTGTCAGGTTAAACAGCAAGCAGAGATGTTCTCTCTTCTTAATGGTTTATCACTGTAACACAGGTGGTGTTTCAACTGACAGCAGATTTCTCCAAGACCAGCATACTACTCTTTCTCCCTTAGTAGGTTATTCACTCTACAGCAATTTAAATGTGATCTAAAAAGTAATATGACTTTATTTCTTAGACTAGAACTTTTTGGCAATTTCACTGAGCTGAGCAATTCTCTCAGTAGAATAGTAATTTTCAAAAAGGCCACTTTTAAACCATGTTAACGGTTTCTGTGTAGCTGTGAACTTGTCCATGCTCTGCCATGTCTCCAGTTCTATGTAGTGACTGATATTTCTGCAACTTGTCTGGGTGCATGTCCCTGAGCAAGTTGTTATGATGGCAAAATATTAGCTGTTTTCCTCTTACTCACGTCTGGCTAATTTTGTTAAAAATTATGATGGATGATTATCAAAATCCTGAAATGCTCCCTAAAGTGAGTATAGTTGTAGGAAATATGAAAGGAATATTTGGTCTATGAAAGTGATTAGAAAAAAAGTAAATTTTTACAAGTAACTAATAGTGGAGAAAGGTTTGAGTTTGATTTAAACTCTTATCATGGAATCACTGACTGCAGCATCAGCTGCAAATCTCAGTTCTGTTCTGGTGAGATGTTTTCCCTGTTCTTGAGAGTAAGCAGTTGTGCAGCAAACAGCTTCTGCTAGGTTGATGCCCACTACCTGTCACGGGCTCTGTGTTATTGAACGGGCTAAGCCCATAGTGCTCAAATGGAATGAGATGCTCTTTCTGAAAGCAGCTTTCAGTGTAACCATAAGGTAAAGAATGCGGAGATGGAAAATAGAAAGGAATTAAATTCACTAATTATAGTAGTCAATAGTTCAGCATGCTGGTTGTTTCTGGTTTTTGTTTTATTTTTGTTTGGGTTGTTTGGGGGTTTTTTTTAGCATCATGGTGGCGGGGGGGAGGGTATAAAGAGGGAAGTGAAGTTGAACGGCAAGGCTTGATTTTAGCCTTGTTGAACTAAATACATTGATATTTGAAAGCTAACCTGTGAGTGGCCCATTTAATACTTGAATGAGGTGACTGCCTTTTTACTGCAGATTAAAGTCTGCAAGTACCAAATAAATGTCTGAAACATGCAACAAACTGAATGAATTATGGTTGAGCCTCTATCCTATGGCATATACAGTCATCTGGTGCTGCCCCGTAGCTGTGCTCCTGCAGGGTGCCTGGCTTCACCCTGCTCTGTGCTTCCCTCCGTGTTTGGGATTCCTCCCTAAGGATATGTGGACACATGAGTTAGATGGGAGCTGTTGTGCACTCCAGGAGACCTGATAAGGACACTGAGGAGACCAGGACTGCAGGACGTATCACAGTGCATTCCTACTATATGCTGTAGGTATGTATGGTCCAGCCAATAAATTGGCCTCATATTTGTTGCTAAATCAACATAACTGTTGTGGGGAAAGGGATAGTATGAGTTTATTGGGAGTTGCTTTCTAGTGTCTGAAGCAGCACATTTAACAAGCATGGTTGAGAACCTGATGTTCTGAATTAATCAGAGACTAACATCAATCTCCTTGTGCGAGTGCAGAAAACAAGGGTTCCCTCTAGATGCCAAAAATAAATGGTGTTAGTGAAACTATTGTGTTTCTGTAGTTTTAAGTAACTGTTATGAACACAATTTTGAAGATAATTTCAGGTGACTTATTGGATTTGCTTCTGAAGCAAAGTGTGTAATTGCAAAACCAAAACAAAAATCCCAACAACATTATAGCTACTTTAATTGCCTCTTAATGTGTGGTGTTACCAAAAGTAGAAACATGATTAAAAAGAACCTGTTTCATTCTCAATAGTATCTTTTTCATTAGTGTCATAATGTTAACTTTGAATGATTTGATTCTTGTATTCAGACAAAACCGTAACTGGCTGTTGATATAGTCTTGTTAAGTTTCAAATGACCTGTCATTTCACAACAAACATGCTTTTTTTTCCTGATTTAGTTGGCTTCTTCTGAATTGACCTCGGGTTCACTTATGTTTGAAATTATCTTGTGGTCACACACAAATTGGAGTGTTGCTAGCTAGAAGAGTCAGAAATACTTTGGTATAAATTCCTATATAATATTAATTGTATTAATGACATGCAAATGAGGTTATGTGAAAAAGACACAGACAGATGGTTTCTTTTTACCTGTGCCATTGAGTTAGGAAATGTGATATGAAAGAATGATTTAAAATGCTTTTTAGACTGCACTAGCTCTGAAAAGAACTTAGGCAATGTCTGAGCTGTCACAGGTGTTTGAACACAGACAGTTAATGACCAATATGGATCCATGAAGAAGTTGCAGGTGCAATATAGCTGTGTCCTGGTTTCATTATGAGCTTATTTAAATTGCAGTTCTTTGTTTACTACTTTTTCTTAATATAAAAGTACTTTTATAGATTTGCAAAGGAGATGCGTGGAGGGGGAACAGCTCTTAGAAGAATGACAGGATCACAACTGTCCCTTGTCTCTTCTGTCTCTCAGGACTTAACTCCTGAGGGCAGGGAGCATGTCTCCTTGGATGTTTGTTCTGCTTAAAACAAAGGAGCACTGATGTCTGTTGGTGGCATAGAGGCGTTACTGCTGAGCTGGTAATTGAGTAAATGACTGCACTGCAGGAACAAATTCTGCATCTAATTTCACCTTTGCACCCACACTTTAGTTGCTTGGGAAAAGTTTGGGGGCAGGATTTAACCCTTCATGATGGTCTGTATAAAGAGAAGTACAGGCTGTATTTTTGCTTGATGTTAGTGTGGCCTTAAAGGAAGGTTCTTTCTCGACTAACTAAAAGTATTAATTTTTTTGGTGTTTAATTAACCAGAGTGATACCAAAGGGCTCATGCTATTTCTTATTCCTGATATAGCTTCAAAGGTATTCCAGTAACCTTTTTAATATATCATAATTTGATTAAGAATGTAATTAAACTTTTTATACAGCTGAATCTCATACTGACAATTATTGAAATGCAATATGTGTATATTTCATACTAAATATCAGGATCTTCTTGTATTTTTGTATGTTTGTATTGCTTTGATTTTTCATCACTTTTGCAGTACAGCTGCTAATATGTAATTTTTCATCAAAGTTAATATCTAGAGAACATGCATGCTTACACACATTGCATGCACCCACCCCAACCCCGTTGGTTAGGAGTTTACTTTTTCCTTATAGAAACTGATTGAATTTCCTTACCGGTAAATCTGTGCCTTCAGTCTTATCAAATCAATACTTACAGCTGTAGAGTGATCTATTTAGTGTTAATTCAGAATGCAAGGAAAGGCTTTCATTTAATTTTCCTTAGCAGCAGGATAATACTAGTCTCCAAAAGAAGTCTCTAAAATGGGAGACAGAAAAAAAAACCTTACCACTTGCACTTTTTTCATGAACTAGCCAGGTAAGTAGGAAAAAGGCCAGATTTTGTCATGCAAATCATGCATACTGTGTAAGAGCAGTCTCGCTGGTCAAAGTGTGACCACAAGACTGCATACGCAGGTTCAGTTACATAGGTTATGTGCCTTTGTAGCTTGAAAATGCATGATATCACTTTATTTGGGGGAGAGTCATCTAGATCTTGCATTTCAAACCAGAAAGGTATGGTGCGTGCCTTGGTTTGAAAACTGTACTGTCTTTGAATTCAGACCCACCTTTTCCTTTTGCCTTTTCTCAACCACGTAATATTCCTGCTTGTAACTAGGTAATTAATTGAATGGGAAAGTAGCAACTGGAAAAAAGATAATGGATTTTTAGCTTTTTGTTAAAGTATTTAGCAGCAGGAATTTGGGAAAACAATGTAGAAACATGGGACCAGTCAATAAATAAACTTCCATCAAGTCCCAGCTTTATGCATGTGACTCATAGGCAGCTTTTCAGCTTGCCATGCTGCCCACCCAGTGGGAATTTATTCAGTGAAGACATTTTTGTGCTTCTCAATTCTACCTGTTGATCTACAAAAAAATTCCATTTTCATCTGTTTTCTCATTAGTTCTGTGCTACGTGACATCTCTGACAGTCTTTTACTTCCCTTTTTGTAGTGGAGATTTGTTTTGGTAGGTGGTGGTCTTTTTCTGAAGTAAGTGGAATGAAGGCTCTTGAGCTTTTAAAATAATTATTTAATTACAGTGTGGTTGTGTCTTAATCTTTCCCTGAGACCCCATCATGCTAAATGTGATGCTGAGCAATGAGAACACCTCCCTAGAGGGTTTTCCAAGTTAATTGCTCATAGCCAGCTGTATTGGGAGTTTTCTCATGGGGTCCTTTCAGAGACTGATAAGGGTCTCTGCTGATTTTGTTGCTGTGGTATGGATATAGGTATTTTGGAGCTGGGGTCCGCTGTTAATATGTTAAAAGGTCCTCTTAGAATTTCTCTGAAAGGAACCACCACATGATCTTCAATAAGTTTTTTTCTCTAATAAAAATTAAAAGCCTCCCCCAACTAAAGCTTTCTTCTGTTCCCCCAAAAGACAGAGCTATGCTACAAGCTCCCTGTGACAGAGACCCTCTCACGTCTTTATTTTAGATTTGAGTTAGAGTGAATGCAAAAGTGTAAATAACTGGATATTTTATGCAAAAGCATAAGTAACTCTGGATCCCTATGCAAGATGGAGCACTTAAACAAAGTAATGAGAATGTTTTGATGGAGATATTTTCTCTCCTTTGAAACCAGCCTGCAGTAATGATGAATGGATTCCACTATTAATGTTGAATGCTGGCTTCATTGTCTCCTATTGCAACTTCAGCATTATTTAAATTCAGTGAGGAAAGGTTTTTGTTTACTGTTTCTGAGTGCCAAAACACAAATCAAGTGGTTAGACAAGTCTGGAGAAAAGCACATCTAATTCTAGAGACAAATAGGGACTCTGCGGATGCTGAGCAGTGCTGTGTAGGCACTTTATGATGTCTTCTGACATCACTTCTTTGTTGCCACTTACATGCCAGGCTGTACGTTAAAGGAGATAAAACAATTTGTTCATATGAAAGTAGTTTGGCTCAGTCCTTCAATGATGCTAACAGTGAAATATTCAGTTTTCCATTAGGTGGAATTATGCCCAGTTACAGAATTACTTGAAACTGTTTTGGGTTTTTTATGAACTGTTTAGCAATCAGCAGTGCAAGAGAAATGTCCCCTGCTCTGAAGAGGCAGAAAGATCAGATGGGCAGAGCCTCTTCTTCCCAAACACAAATTAATTCTGTTTCTTCTAACATCTTTCCTTCATCCATTATCTCCTTACATATCTTCTTTTAGGCAGGATGCTTGTGACAGGGAAAAGGTTGTAGCTAATAGGCAGCTGTATATAAATATTGTCCTGTTACCCCTGGGGTTAAACTTCTTGCAGTCCTTTGGACTTTTGTTTTGCCTTCTGCCTCTTCAACTCCCTGTCACACTTTGGCCCCTTCTCAACCCAGTGGGAACAAACTGCAAGGGAGATTAGCCTCTGCTGCTGGCAGCTCCACTGCCTGCTGGTATGACAGTAACGAGATAAAAGCATAAAGATGCTCCCAGGGACTAAGAGCATGTCATTTGCCATTGTGTTACTGCTGGCGCCCTGCTGTGCATGCTGAGCTGTTGCCTATGCCTGCCCCAGCTCTACCTGTATCTGGAGTAGGCACCCTCACAGCAAAAAAAAACCAAAACAAAACTGTAGTTCTCCCCATCTGCTCTGCTGCTTTCTTCTCCTCTTTCTCCTCCCAGTTCAGATGGTCCCTTTGGATTCGTCAGGGCTATTTTTTCGCATGTTAAATGGGACATCCCCAAGTGGAAACCTGCCAGTGAGGTCTCAACCTGAACAGCAACAGTTCATTTGTATACATCATGAAGGAACATACAAAAATCTGTCTTGAATCAACCTTTTACTAAGTCTGATGAATTCTCACTTCAAATGACACTCACCAAGTGCAATTTTAATTGTTTTACGTGCATGACAGTTGTTTCCATAGTTCCTGCTATTGTGTGGCATGAAGTTGTTTCTCCTTTATCTCAAACTTCAACATATGGAACTTTGATCTGATAATCATAACAACAAAACTCTGTATACTTGCAGCACATGATTCAGGAGCAACGATGTTTAAAGTCACAGGTCACAGTGTAACTGGGTACAGACACCTATCATAAGAGGAATGGTGGCTTCTGGCCTTTGAATATACTGAAAGTATGCACTATTTATTTTAGGCAAGGGTCGATCCTTTCCAGATGAGTCACTGGCATCTCTGCCCAGCTCCAGCATACTGGCAGAATTAGTTGCATTGTCTTGAATGGTAGGGGAAACATTTTCAGATTTTAAGGGATAAATGGTTATGTGCAGCAGTAATCAGTTGTTGCAAACATTATTCTGAATCAGACTGATTAATGATTACATTATGATGGGTTCTATTTGGACACAAATCTGGATGTTATGGTTTTGGCAGTCAAGCAAAGACCATGTGTTTTGACTGCTTGGTTTGGTTCAGAAATCAATGTTCTCTTTTGATCAGTTCCTGTAAAGATCTGACTTTGCTTTCTAACTGCCTGAACTAGTTCAAAAAATGCAAAGCAACCTTATTAATTTATATGTCCTAGGTATGAAAATTGACCAAATCTTGAGGGTGTTTTATATATAGGAGAGTAGGTTTGTTTAGACATACTGACAGTTTTGCAGGGGGTTGTTAATCTTAGAAATGTGTTTGCTGTTTTACCTGAATATTCTTCTCTTGAATGGGCTTATCCAGACACGAGTCAAAAGTGGTTGGAAGAATATGCTGCGTGGACATTGCAGGGTGGCTAACTCATTTTCCACATTCATGCAATTCAGATCGAGTTCCCTGAGGGCTGTGAAGTTGATGAAGCAAAAATGAAAACTAAAACAACCTTCTGAACATCTTTACTACTACGCAAGAAAAAGTTTTCTGTTCTTTTGGGTCATAAGTTAGAATGATGCATGATTGTAAATCCAGCAGAATGAAGTGTAGGTGTTCTGGGTCTAATGGGTTGATTTTTAAAAAAAAATTTTTTTTTTTTTACTCTGGTGTTTCTCTGCTACAGAGCTGGTGTCATAGAAAAGGTGGGTTTTTTTATTTTCATTATTATTTTTATTAGTCTTTATTTAACCTAATCTTTTCAATTGTATCTTCTGCATTGCAGCTTAGTACCTTTAGCTGCCAGATGTTTGTCAAAATTTCATGTTACCCTTTATTATCTTTCCCCTTTTATTGACCAGATGAATGACAATAGATGAGCATCCAAACATAAGAAACTACAGCTTATTGCTGGCATAGAAGAGAGATAAAGTCAGATTAAGTGATGGTTTGAAGCCATAAAATCAATGACTTCTGCAGAGCCTTTCCAGGTGGGAAACTACACTTCTGTGTGTTAGAAATGCTAGCACTTGTGTTACTCAAGCCTAGCACCCACCAGTACTGTCTTGAGGCATAGTGGTCCTTGCTGCAAACCATTGTAGTACCTCCTAGTTAGGCAAGCCTAAGCTTAGACAGCTGGGCAGTATGCCCCCCTGCATCCTCCTCGCCCCTCTCCCCCCCCCCCCCCCCCCCCCCCAGTCTAGTTGTGTGATTTCATGTGAATCTCAGGAGATTCTGGAAAAGTAGATATATGTAATTCACCAAGATTCATTTATGTAAATAAATAACCACCGCATATTCCACACCTGTGTGGAATGAGACTTCTCTGTCATTGGGTGAAGCAAAGTGCTGCATGGAGAATGAAGAAAACCTTCCCCCTGCCTCTTTTCATTGGGATTTGCTTGGGATTCCTTATTTCTTTAAAGCTTCTGGGGGCATAGGCAAGAGCCACTGGCATGTCACTAAGAGGACAGCAGAATGCAGGCAGGTCTGTGGATCCTGGCAACTCTGCATGCACATCAGCAGCAAGTGTGCACATACAAACAGAATTTCTTCCTGGGTTTCTGATGCAAGGAAGAACTTTCAGCTACAGAAGATGCTGTACATATGAACCTTTTTCATGTTGTTTACTGCTGTTTAATAACCAGCAATTTAGTAAATTCAAAGATTTCCACAAATGATGGACGTGTTTTCAGTTTGATTAAAAACAGTGCAGGAAAAAAATTCAAGCAGACTCTTGCAGTAAATGGCTTTCTGCTTTAGTTACAAAATGAGATACTTTTGTAACTCTCACAAGGAAATGACATAGCAATAAGATAGTCAAGATTCTGGAAGCTTGTTTTATTTGGGATAGATAGGTAGCCAGTCCCTCTATCAGTCCCACTTGGGCTGAAGCTGTTGGCTAAAGTATTCAAGCATATTCTTACACCAAACCTTAATTAGCAAAATGCATTGATGAAATGCTTGTATATTTTGCCAAACCTGTATGTGAGACTATTGCATGTTGTAAAAGATCTGATGAAAATAACATGTGAAAACAGAAGTTCAAACTCTGTAGGCAGGTGACTGTTTATCCTCTGGTTCCTTACTTTTCTGTGGTGTATAGTAACAGTCTTGAGTTTGGGTATATCTGTAGATAGTAGTTTCTTTGGCTGGAAATCTTAGGAACTATGAAATTCTGGAGAGTTTTAGTAAATCTTGAAAACCGTCTTTAATGCACAGCTCTAGAATCAGATTAATATGTAAAGCAGAGTAATACATCTGATGTCCACAGCAGGCTTTTGCAACACCAGTAGAGACAGGGGTAGGATAAATCACTCAGAGTAAGTGCCTAATTAATTGTACTTCGAATTCCAATAACAGAGACTGTCTTTATGTGGCGAATAACATATCCTTAATTTCACATTCAGTTCTAGACTTTGGGTAATAAGCAAACCTCCCATTGCCTGTGGATTGACTTAAAAAAAGTTTTAATCTTATTAGGGAACGTTTGATTAGACTGATTTGCTATGCATCTCTTGCAGAATTTGGATCAATTCTGAGAAATGTGGGCAACTGTAAATTACCTCTTTCTCAACCAAAATACAGACTTGCATCTCCTATGCACTTATGCACTAGTGATTAATGAACACTTTCATTCCATCAGCTTTCCAGCAGTGACTTTATCTCGACTATGTTGTTAGAAATAAAGCATTTAAGAAACCAGTTGAGTTTCATTATGACTGTTTTCAGTAAATAAGGAAGGATGAAAATATATACCTTTTAAAACCAGTTGAAGATAGTTTTGTGGCTGTAATAGGACCTGAGAAATCAGACCTCACTACAATAAAAGAAGGTGGCTTTTTATCAACTACAGGAGCAGCTGGATCAGACTAAGTATGTTTGTGTATGTAGAGAGAGAACCAGATTCTCATATATGACCCTTCTTTGGGTGCTCCCTTACATACATTTCATCTTATTTTAGACTTTGACTGCATATATCTGTATCTGACCTAGTTCTCCTGGCTATTTTAATAAGTCAATGAAGAAGTTTAGGTACTTCTTTGTAGTGTAGTTAATCTTTACCTGATGTATGGTCCTAAAATAAGTCTGAATAGTCATATTAAAGAAACATCTCTCTCCTGTGGATCAGAAGACTAACAATCACATTCTTGGATGTAAATTTGGATGTAAAGTGGACAACTGATGGATAATGGAATATTAAACTGATGCTTGGCATTGGTTCAATACTGAGATTCAGCACATACAAAGATTAAGTACTGGGAAACAGTGGTACTTTACAGGAAGTATCCGTACCATTTCATACTGGATCTCTTCAGAGTTTTACCACAATGGTTTATCTGTACAGTTGCACCACTTTACCACTGTTTGAGACTGATCTCTATTTCAGGAACACAGCTTCTACCAAACATTGAACACAGCTTGAATATCAAAATTACACCAAACCAAAGACCTTTCTGAAGAAGTTCAGGCTGTATTTCCATGAAAACCTTTGTTTTTGAAGATAGCAGATTATTACTTCTGTGGAGAATTAGGTCTTGGATGCTACCACTTAAGTCTTTACTCATTAGGAATAGCGTGCTTTATAAATCAAAGAGATGAGGAATTTTCTAGCGATAGGACGAGAGGAAATGGCCTCAAGTTGCGCCAGGGGAGGTTTAGATTGGACGTGAGGAAAAATGTCTTTACTGAAAGAGTGGTTAAACATTGGCACAGGCTGCCCAGGGAAGTGGTTGAGTCACCATCCCTGGAGGTATTTAAAAGACGTGTAGATGAGGTGCTTAGGGACATGGTTTAGTGGGCATGGTGGTGTTGGGTTGACGGTTGGACTTGATGATCTTAGAGGTCTTTTCCAACCTCAATGATTCTATGATTCAAGAAACAAACTCTTCCTTCAGCCCCCCCTTGAGGAAAAAATAAAAAAATTGTGAGTAAAAGTCTGCTTCATTTGTTTTAACAGGTGACTGCTGATTATGGTTATCTTGTTACAGTTCTTTCTGAATATATTTTATTCCTCTTTAGACATATTGCAGTTAGGTTAAATTCTTTAATGAACTATTCAGCTGTGCATGAGAGCATGGCTGTTAATCCAGAAATTTTCAGTAATTAATCAGGATTATTTCTGTTACGTAAATGTGACTGTAAGGTGTATCCAGCTCCATGAATCAAAGTGACCTGTACAAACATACTCTTCAGCATTTGGAAGTATGGACAAATATATAAATATAACTTCCACTCACCTTGTACACATGGATACTTTCACCTTCAAAAGCAATCTCTAAATGGGCTTTTTAAACATTTCTCTGAGAAAATTAGATGGTATGTGTTTGAGACAATCTAGCCCTCAAGGTAAGTTATGCCTACCTGCATTAGAAAATGTATTTTTTTTTTTTCTTTTCCCCTCTCTCTATTTTTTTTTTAAAAGACATATACCATTATCTACTACACCAGGGAGTAAAAATAAGTTAAGTAAAAGGAAATCATGGTTAAAATTAGAACTTAACAATTAACTTTCACTTTGGGGGGGAGGGGAATTATTGATCGCAATGCAAAATACACTTTAGTGAACAAAATAATGAGACTTATGAAAAATACAATCATTTTTTAAAAAAACTTATATACAGTGAGTAATAATCAGTTCTCCATAATATTAACCAGAAGGAGCACTTAAATTTTTTGACATCCCTAATCATGGAGCCTGGGGAGCTCTACAGAACATTTGCATTAAATTACTCCTCATTTTCCCAGCCCTGTCTGCCCCTTCCATAGGCTTTGCTGCCAGTATTTGTGAATTTGGCAGAAGCCTACAGATTTCATAGCTAATATTGTTGTTTCCTGCCAGGAATATCAGAGTAAGGTGCATTATATGCTGCATGACAATTAAGGGTTGAGGCAAATCATGCTGATTTTCAGATGTGGCACCCAGGTGTCATCGTTTGTATCAAATTAGTGAAATGGTGTCAAAGAAGATACTCGCATGCATCACTTCTGATGTCCTGTGTACGTCTATTAAGAGTTCAGGTAAACTCTTGTAGGAAGGAGGTGAGCCTACAATTTCCACAACTGCAGTGGCAGGAGGGATGGAGTAGTTCTCCTGCCTTTGTAAGATGTGTGTGATTGCATGTGCATTGTGCTGCTTTTCAATTGATTATACGCTTCCCTGTGTACCCGCAATGAAGGCTGGGTGACGTGTGCTGCCACTTTCTATTGTTGCCTTGTATTAACTTTCCGAGTGCTATTGTTTGGGCTCCCACCTTAAGAGTGGTAAGTGGACTTTTCAGAAGTGTTCATTCTTGGCCTAATTCTGCCTTCACTTAATGCTTTGCCAATACAACAAAAGTTGTGCTAGTTTAGCTATATCAGCAGAACATCTCTCTCCTGGGGCAGATACAGCCCTGTACGATTAAACTATACCTGTGCGTGCTAGCATTGCCTATTAAAAGCGGGCTGATCTGCAACTAGCTTTTTTTAACCTATGTAACCACATTGAGTAGAAACCAAGGTAGTCAGTACTGAAAACCCTAGTTAATTTTGGGGAATAAGTTATAGTCATATCAACATGTTTAAATGATGGGGAGGATTTATCAGCATGCCTCTTAAACAAGTTTAAAAAAAAAAAACCAAAACAAAACCACGCAACAAAAACCTTAAACTATACTCACAACACCCTCATCTGAGATGTAAATTATGTTTACTAAGTTAAATACAAATGTCCCAATGTCTTTAGGGAATGGGGTGGCTGCTTCTGAAAATCAGAAGTGAATATGCCCGAGAACTGTGTAATCAATGTGAAAAGCAATTCAGGTACAGGTGTGTACATTTAGAAAGTATCTGTGAGGCTTATAACCAAGGTTTGTTTTGCTGGCCATGATGTGACAAGCTGAGGAACCTTCCCCTGCTTATTGAATTAACAGAGGTAATGCATGTTTCTTCTCAGGGTTACAATTAGAGATGACACCCCTAGGAGACAGTCAAGTTTAGAGCATCTGGGTTGAGATTTCTGAGACCGAGTGAAACAAAATTTCAGTGAAGTGGATTGGATTAGCACTGGCTGGGAAGCGGAACTGATATTATGAGGGAAAGGAAAACACTTCAAGAAAACTGTCTTCTGAATTTTTCCCAATAAAAATTACTATGGAACTTAAATGCCAAAACAAATGAAGAAAAAAATCTTCTGGAATCATCTAAATGCTGTATTCCCTCATTACTGAAACACTGTATTTTGATTTTTAAATATTAAATACTTTGGCATTATGTTACTCAATACTATGCAAGTCAAAACATTGTTAATTTCTTTTGGCATCACTGAAATCAGGTTTAAACAGAAATACATGACCTTGAAATGTTTTATTCTTGGTAAAACTGCCTTTTCTGATAAAGCTACTATGTTGAAAACTAACTGGTCAGCTCTGTATATCAGCAAGGATTATCCCATTTGTGTATTACTAGCTTTCTTCTAAGCAGATTCTTCTACCAGACCCTCGACTTCTATTTTCTGATCTGCAGAGTGGGTAAAAGGTAGTTTTTGGCCTGCATATGTTCATGCATGCTGTGTAGGAAGAAATAGTAATAAATATCATCCACTATGGGTTCTGTTTGTTACTTCCTCTGTTGGTATAGTTGTATTGGCAACTTAATGTAGTATAGGTTTATTGTTAAAATATGCTATGTGATGAAATTGCCGTATGCGCTACTTCTGAGTTATTGTGGGCCATTACCTGAAGCCCCATGCCACGGAAAGCCTCTCTGGGCTGAGACAGGCAAGTCTCATCTTTCAGTGAGTGTGGGAAGAAGGTCTTAATATTTTAGCAGTTGCTGGGCGTTTCGCTACTGTGATACTGGCTTTGCTCCATGTTTAGGGTTTCCATCACACAGGGACTTAATTTCAGCAAGGGATGTAAAAGTATTAGTTCAGAGTCCTTAAGTAGGCTATTTCAATGAGAACAAACACCTTCTCATCCTTGGCACACAGCTCAAGTCATTGAACTAGAAGGAGGAATTACTGAGGAAAAATATTTGGTGTTTGTTATGTAGTAGTTTGGACCTGAATGATCATTGTGTTTTTCTTTGACTTTAAAATCCATGTTGTCTTAAGAACTGTAGAATTTGAAGATTTATAATTGCTTCTTTGGAAATATTCCCAGTAATGGTATCGCTATAATCTTAAAAGGGATCCAAAGTAGTCTCGGAAGCCATGAGCCTTATATATCTCGTAGGACTTCAGTCTATTGAAGAGCCCCCTACATAGCAATTTCAGGGGAGGGAAATTAAAAATGCAATCTGAAACTTGGGTTTTCAGCTGTAATACTCTAGTGGTTTGCTACAGAGATTGCAAATGCAACAGGACTTCTAAGTATACCTTCTTTTGCTATACCTTTCTCACTTATCACAGCCCTTCAAGGGGTTCCTCTTTAGTGCTATCCAATTCTCACCTAGCTATTACGTCTCCTTATTGTGATCATGAATCCAAAGTACAGAAGAAGCGCTGTTGGATGGGATTTTCTTTTGAAATGCTGGGGAAGCTGCCTCAGGAGTGAAGTTACCAGTCTGATAAATTCTTTTCATCCACATTTCCTAGCTTCTTTTACCAAAGACACAGGTAGCGCGATGGGATCACTGCAGTGCCCAATATGTGGGACTGAAATCTCTGCTAGCAAAGTCAGCTCTTCCTTTTGACAGATGGCTTTTGTTTGACAGGTAGGTAGACTTTATATTGAAATGGACTTATGAAAGTGAGCTAGGAAAAGGAAACTCCCTTAGTTGTATAGCAGGTGGGCAACAGGAGGAGAAGTTGTGGATTAGTGAACAAGCCTGGCTAAAGTACGTTGGTAACAAGTCTAGTAGGATAGAGAGGGATGGATGTATTTGATGGTTGCTATCTAATGTGCATGCTCACTCTGTTTCAGCTCAGCAGATTGTCATCTCTGGTAGCGGATACATAGGTAGGTATGCTTTAAGTGAAAAAGAAAGCTTTGGGCAACCGGGTATCTTCCTAATGTGATTGCTGTTTATCCAGGGAACATTTTTAAGGCAGTGAGGAAATGAAAGAAGTTATCATCAAATTACATTGATATAGAACATTTTCATAACAGGGAGTGTTGAAAGGAGTTAGCAGAAAGGTGGGGTAGGCGAGAAGAAAATGTTTAGAGCCAAAGTAAAGAAGGCATCTATTGCCTTTTTTTTTTTTAAGCCCTCTAAATGAAAAAGTCGTATAACTTTGTTCTTTATAGAAGTGAAAAATATTGCCTGTGGAGCTGTTTCATTATTCAATTGAGTACAGTACCTTGTTTCAAAGACTGTTCTTGCAAATGATTATTCTCTACTTCTGTCAGCCTGGCCTCACACTTGGGGGACCCTTACTGAGCTGTGTCATTTAAAAGTCAAAAACCCAGTAAGTGTGGTGTTTGTTTTAATGCTGAATATAGTAGCAAACACATCTCTGGCATCATTGCTTTATTCCTTAAATGCTATGGTTTCTTTTTGTGTAGAATACTATCGTGCTGCTAGTGCATGGAAATAAGTAGAGACTTTCTCTCAAATCCTGTTTTTTAAGGCCATGAAAAGAAACTGAGAGGACTGGGACAGAAGAGAGCTTAAGGGACCCTCAAGAAGGAAATTGTTGGATGTGAACGTGCTGGCAATGGGAAGAATACCCCGGGTTCTTATCTGTGCCCAGGAAACTAGTGATCTAATCCACAGAGAGACTTCCATTAATTTTACTAGACTTTGGATCAAGTCAGATATGGTTAATGGTGCTTTGGCATAAGTGCTCTGAAAAAGATGATAAATTCAAGGACTAATATGGCCTGGGTCATTGGTGTGCTTAAGCATCACCAGTGTGCAAGTATATTCTAGATATAAAAAGATCAATTAGGTCATCTAGTTCTCATACTTTCCAGCCTTCCTGTCTCCTGTAAAATTGTACCAAGAATATTAAAACCTGTTCCATGATGAAGTAGGCATTTTGAAGCATTGTTGATTTAGGAAGTAGGTAAGTAAAACAGAACAACAGAGGAAAAGGAAGGACGCAAACCAGTGTCACTTATTCAATGAAGTTTTCAAAGTCTCAGAGAAAAGAACATGATAATACAACTTTTTTTTTTTTGCTGTAGACTCTGACTTGCTGGGATGAAACATAAGCTAGCAAGAAATATTTTCTACAGGAAATGAATGTTCACATGAGTATAAAAAATTAATGACTATATTAAATAGTCTTTTCAGCATATAATCTATGACTCATTTTAAGATACTCTGCCTTTTTTTCTGTTTATACTAGTTTTCTATTGTCAGGTCCTACGATCTCTTATCCTTTTTCTATCCATTTATTCTTTCTCTTTTCCTCTGTGTAGAAGGTAGTATGAAAACCCCCACTTTGTGCATTGGTGTAAAATTTAATAGCCTATGTTATGTATGTACTGTTATCCCCTGGCAAATGCTATGACAGATGTTAGGATACTTACTACTCTCACTTCATGATCTTATAAATCTGATCTGTTTTTTTATTATGAGGAAATATTTCATTGTTTGTCTGATCCAAACCCCATTATAGTTTCTGGACAGATTCCCATTGATTTCCATAAGTTTTGGAACAGTTCTTAGGAGCTTTCAATTCAAAAGCAGTTTGTGCAGTGTAGAAAAAGGAAGATCATAGGGACCTTGGCAGCTTTCTCCCTATATTCCCTCAGAGTGTCTCTCCCTGTCTAGAGTCAAGTCAAAGCCTTCTTTGCTGCTTCTGCCATCCACAAGTGCTTTCCTATAGCTCTCTGCCTCATTGATTCTCCATCTGTTTTAATCTGAACATCTTTCTGGTGACCTATGTTCACATCTGGTGTAAATATGCTACTATTCAAAGTGGTTTTACTCTGTCAGTTACCATTTCAGGGAATGATTTATTATAACAGGAGTTGTGTGCTCTGTGCTGTAGAAAAGGGAGAAAATCTAGACATGGCCTCAAGGAATGTTGAGCTTGACTGAGATTGGGAAGCATGAGGCTGTGTGCTGCCAAGAGACGTAACTGGTAAACTGTCCCCCCAAATTACTGGGTAAATAAAGGAGACAGGGATCAGGCAGGCGGAGAAGGCAGCTGTTATCCGCATTTCCTCGAAGTTGCAAAGGGCCTGAGCCAAACCTCATGGATGTCAGTCAGAAGTCTGCCAGCCGCTCTGAGAGACATTTGATAACACAAAGGAGTCTGCTGGAAACTTGACCTGCTTTTCTAAGTTAGAGTATAGTGCCTTAACTATAAGCCAATCCTTCTATCCTTTTGCAGTTAGAAAAACAATATATTTCATATAGATGGAGCACCCGTTACCGTCTAATAACAATTTATATTCTATGGTTGTACAGATTTTTCTTATTTCAACACTAGATTAACAAGGGAAGGAATTGCAAGAGAATTGATGTTTGAAAAGAAATTTGAATATAGACCAGGTGGTTAATTTGCTCATGTTAGTTAATATGTTTAACAAGGGAGGGTGCAGTCTGCAGTCAAGTCTCTGGAAGAACATCTCTATTGCTATTTAGCATCACTGCACAGCTTTGCACTTTTGCCCGCTTTTCTTTGTGCTATAGCCTTTTTTTTCCAAAACACTAGGCAAAGAAAATAGCATATGGATGAGAAGTGGCATATCTGAATGGCTATGTATGTCTATTATGTGAATTGGTACAGAAAAAAAGGATGCATCATCATGCTTTGATAACAAGCAAATCAGAAGCAATTACTTTCTTTTCTTTCAGAGAAAAGGGGATCACTTACAGTACTTCAAAATAAGATTTTTTTTTTTTCCAATGGCCTAGAGAATAATAATCTTTCTCTATGTAAGTTGAGACACTAGCCTTTCTTTCCATCTCACTGAGTGCAAGCCATTTGTGGTGTATGAATGCATCACTGTACTTAGGAAATAGATTGCTGCTGTTGAATTGGATAAGCTGCGGTGATGCCACTTCTTAAATACCGTTGACTCCTGATCCAGTTGGATCAGATTTTGATCTTAATCTTTATTACACATCCTCTATTTTGAAGGAGAAAATTAGTAGAACAGATTGTTTTCCACAAGGTTTTGGCAACTTGAAAACATATTTGTGAGGTTGTTACATAGTGATTGCTCATGTGTCTGAGTAATTGTATGTAGAATGAAATTCTAGATTGTCACGCTCGGTAAGGGCGTTACCCATGTAGCAAGTGTCTTTACTCACAGTTGCTCTGGGCAAAGCACAATGTGCTTGGCATGGGTGGTAGACTTTTCTGGGGCAGTGCTTATTCTCCAACCTGCGTGTGAACACAGGAGTCTTAGCCATGGAAAATTATTGAGCACCTACAGCCTCTCTTGACTTTAGAGAGAATTGCAAATGCTTGGCAGTCCTGTGGAGTGGCCTTATTAGTTACATTACACATTATAAGGAAAGCTCTTCATTTCCTAGCAGAAGCTCATGGCTAAAAAAAGCCTAATATCTAGACAAATACTGCTTATATGTCACAAATCATAGGTAGTGGGAAGAAAACATGTTGCTATTGGACAATAAACAGCATGTCAAATAATGTAAATTGATATTAAGAAGCAAAGACAAATGTAAATCTCAATCTGTTAAAAGCATTTCTACGTGTAGACTTACACTCTTGTTTTTATTCTTCTTCCTGCGTGGCTTTATTTGCATTTATTTACTATTTTCCAGTGGGATTAAAAAAAACTTCCAACAGTTTTATAAGAAGGCTTATTTCTTTAATACTTGTAGAGGCTGGATGAAAAAAGTGCATTATGCTGATTATAAACACTAATACATTATTAAGGAAATAAAACCAGCTTATTGGTTAGCCAGTGTTAATATATGTAACAAGAAAAGCTAATGCCTGGTTTGTTGGTAGGGTTTTTTGTGTCTATTTTCTTTTACTTCTTAGCCTTACTGCAACCCAGCAGGCAACAGATATGTCCGTATACCTTCTTAGGCTGCTGCCAAAAGTTAGTAGAGCCTCTTTCCAGGTCTTTTCCTCAGTTGGCTGTAATATTCATACTGGATTGGCTACTCTAGCTCCTTGTCTTTTGTGCCCTGGTGCCCCTGCAGAGGTGTTCCTGCAGGTTTGCTTATCTCCAACCAGTGTAAGTATAGCTAATCTGTGACATCGCAATTTGAGGTTTGTGTCCTGGAAATACAGTCAGTCTACAACTTTCTTCAAGCCTTGATTCATTGAATCAGTCTCTTTTTAATCTTTTAAACAGTCTTTCAATAGCTCAAGAGTAACTTAAGTTTACCACCTTGTTCAGTACAATTGCCCTCTTTCTGTTACTATTATGACAGACCTACAGAAGGATAGCATTACACTGGCTTCTACTATGCCTATCAGAATTACAGGAATCAACAAGAAAGCTGTAAACCCTGTTCTAAGAGGAAGCTAACGATGGAAAAAATACTCATAATACCTGTCTTTTGGTGTCAGTCCTATAGCAGTTGTTGTCTGCAAGGCACAATAGAACATCTGGAAGCAAGAGCCCTTCTATTCAGGTAGCTGAAATTGCATTAGCTGCTCTCACATAAAGAACAGGATTAGAATGACAGACCTCCCCACTGAAATATTTGCTTTTGAATAAACTTGTCAAATGCAACAAGGAGTGTCATGGCAAAACTTTCCTGCTTCTGCTGAGAGGAGAGCTTCTGTTTATATTATGACAAGAGGGCTGTGTTTAATTGAGTTGCATTTTGGTGCCGTCTGCTGTAGGTAGATACAATGAAAGGGGACAAAGGGCAAGTTCAATTCATTGCTATCAAGCTTCCTTTCTTCTAGTAGCAGGTAACAGCAAAATAATTACTGCATGTTTAAAACAGGTGTGTTGTAGAAAGAATTCATAGGGGAGGCAAGAAACTGCTGCAATAGCTTCACATTAATTTATGCTCAAGATAGATTCACCGTTCTTTATGGCACAATGGGGGACTCTAAATATAATGGGGAATAAAAACTAAGGAGGATAATAGAGAAAGAAGGCATCCTGCAATACCTCTAGAGTTCATGTGTTATTCCTGCTTGCCAGAATCCTCTTTGGTGAGCATTCACTTAAGCATAATGAAAGCGTAGCTTACAATATAGCTTTGTAGAAACTAGGTCAGGTAAATTGGAGATGCTATTGTAGCTTTACTCACTCTTCATCTGTAGATCTAAAGTTCAAATCAAAAATTTTTAAAAGGGTAGTTTTCATTAGTAGCCATTGCAAAACTATCATGTGATTCAGTACGCTGAAACGAGGCAGAGGTGACAGGTCTGGTTTTCGATACTTTAGAAAGTTATGTGTAGGCAGCTTGGTTGATACTTGAACTGCTTCAAAAGGTGGTTCTGATTTGAAAATGCGTGTCTTTACTCCTTAATGTTACTACTTCTTCTTGCACATTTATTTCTTTGGTTTGTTTTACATTATGCTGCAGGAAAAAATATTATCAGTTTCACAGTGTCGGCTAGGGGTTGGAAAAGCGTCTCCACAGCTAGGCAGAGCTGGACTTTGTCTATGTTACTCAGAAAGGTGTAGGTTGATCACTAGAAACAAATCTGTTACTTCTGTGCAATTTTCCTTATGGGCTAAAGTTTCATCCTCCTTCCTAACAGAGTTGTTCAGCCTGTGTTGGGATGCCTCACTAACATTTTGTATTGTTGCTTGTTCCAGCTCGGTATGTCTATAGAATGCTATGCTGAACTAATGAAGGTGTTAATTGCCACTATAATGGCATACTGTGAAATGATTTTAAACAAGGACAAAAATAAGTAAGAGCTAGTGGTTCAGTGTGCCAGTGAAGTCAAGCTATACAGGCAACTCAAAATACTTTATCTGAAACTTCTGATATCTTCTAAAGAATTTTACCTTTTTTCTCCTCCATTTGGAAATCGGAAGTGGAAAATATTTTAGATTGTGCCTTCTCTAGTTGATACACTTCAGTTTTGAAAAATCAGTAAACAAGAACTCTTTCTTTTGCGCCAGTTTAATAGTGATTTGTGTTTCCTTGATGAGGTATGTGGCCTCTTAAGGCTACAGCTCGGGTGCCTCATTTGTGGACCCAATTCTTCTGTATGGCTGAATGGCAGAAACATGTCCAGAGTTGGCATTCGGATGGAGACCCTACCACACAGGACAAGAGAGACAAAATTACTGGCTTCCAGACCATACAGCAGCAGTTGAAGTATAATGTTAAGCTAACGTGGATGAAATCATACAATTTGTCTCTTAAACCAAAAACGAAACACCAATTTTGGAGTCTTTTAACTGCTCATTTTGTTCAAAAATGGTAAAACAAAATGATTCAACGCTTCCAGAACACTTTTTTCCCACGCATTTCTAAATTTAAAAAAATGGTTTTTGTTGGGGTTTTTTTACTGTTCCAGTGTATGCCCCTAAGAGATTAATATTGCCCAGGGGAGGGAAAAAACCACATTTAAATTATTTTTATAGAATATTTTATCTAAGCTATGCATAACAGATGACAACAAATGTCATTAATATTAACAGAATTGGATAGTTTTATTTTTTCTGCTTTGTGAAGTCTTATTCATCTCCATGTATGGCTCTGGGGGGAAAGAAACAGTTTAAAATTTCTGGTCCTAATTTAATCTTTGCTAGTCTCAGATGCTCTCCCATCACAGTGCTTTAGTATTGACCTACCTTAAAGATATTGAGTTTATTGTTTGTTCCCTAGGCTTTTCACAGGCAGAAAGATGAATATCAATTATTCAGTAGAAATCTTCTCCCTGACAAAGTTTTCCCTTAGTATCTTAACTGAAGACAGACCTTTTAACATGCTGATTTCTTGCTGCATTTATACTTCGACTTAGAGATGGGTGTCTACCAATGAGTTAACTAAGCTAATTATTTCTAGCTCTTCAAGTGTTAATGTGTTACTGTACTAAGCTTTAGGAAGAGTTAATATTGTTGTGGAGGTGAAGGTTATAAAGTCTTGTTGTAATCTGTCTGCTGTAGTGCAATTTCCAGTGGAAACTGGAGTTACGAATATGGCTGTGTATGTATTTGTATGAAATCCTCTCTGAAGCTGCTTTACTATAAGCACACAGACCACCTGTGTTTTTATAGCTGGCAACTGAACAGTACTTTGAGTGGAATGGATGCTCTTGTTTTTGTCATAGTTGTGGAGGGAATTCATGCACATGTGCCCCTTTGAACTGTCCAATAATCCTGGCAACCGCTGGGATGTAGGATAAGGGAGCAGAAATGAAAGCCAAAAAAGAGAGAAACCAAATTTAGGACATAGAAGCTAGCTAATGACAAGAAGTAAATTGCCAAGTGAAAAGGCATGGAGTTTAAATAAAAATAAGTGGGATGGGATTCTGGCTCTGTCACAAATGAGACTTTCATGAGGGGTTAGGATTTTGCCCTTGTCAGTTGGCAGGAGAATTCTCCATCCTCTAAGCTGACTAGAGCAAGCTATGAAAAAAGAGCAATTATTCCTTCTTCCTTACCCTCTTTTAACAGTTTTTGGTAAGCATGGAAACAATATGAACTATGTCAGAGAAACAAAGCCAAGAAACACTGATGTGTTCATATTGGATAGAAAAGTATGTAGTCTAAGATGTTGTCTATGAGCTATTTGGGGGTGCTGAATATAGAACCATCATGCACACAACACTGTTGTGTAACGTCATCTGTGAGCTTTCAGAGCAAGCATGAGATTTTTGTCCTCCCTCCCTCCCCCTCGTTTCTCCTTCAAGTCTTTTCCGTTGCGGTGTACTTCCCCCTTGGGTTACAGAGTTCTTCCTCCAGTTCTCTACCAAAAAACAAAAACCCCAACAAACCGTGCAAGTGCCTTCTTATCTCACTACGTGGGAATAAACTATAGCAGCAACCTCCTGCTTTTCAGGAACATTTCTACTAGTAGATACCTATTGCCAAATCTACTGTGCCTGTTTTTCTGGATTTCAATTATTTTTTTAAAATAAAAGTAACAAAATGAGTGGTTTCCCTGACATCTGATCAAACACTTTCTCATTCTCCATCTGCTCCATATAATACTTGTTCCTGTGGCTACTTGGCATTTATTTCTGTGGCCAATGGATACAATAAGGGATTGTAATTTTATTGCTGGCAGAAGCTAACATAACTGTCTCATTTGCATATTATGGCTTTGTTTTTCAAAATTTCTTTTGTCTCTTACAATGTAGATCACTACTCTTAAATTAGAATTTTTAAATTATGTTCTGTGTGGATTTGCAATCTAGTATCACATTGAGCGTAAACCTCTTGCAAGAGTTTTATTCTTCAATTTTGTATATTAATATTGATTTTGTTCATTACTAATGAAGCTTTTGCTGTTGTCAAGGCACTAACGAGTGCAAAAGGGAAAAGGTAACATTGTAGTATACACAAACTTACTGGAATGACTCTTCTAATTGATGAGTTGCATTTCATCATGTATAAAAGGCAATTCTTCTGGAAACTGTAGACAGTATGCTTCGTTTGCTTGTTGCTTCTTCAGTAATAAATAAAGAACCTTCTATCAGTGATGGAAATTACAGAACTAAAAGTTGGGCTGGGTTATAACTTTGGTGCTGAAAAGATAATGCCTGGATTTTTGCTTTGAATATCTCTATATAAATACACATGTTTAGCCTAATTAGAAAACAAAATACAGTTTGGAGTTTCAAATTTTAAAATCTTGCATTTTGTAGATATTTCTTTCTTTGGTCCTCTGAAGAAAGCATCTCTCTTCAGGGGTGATGAATACCTGTAAGAGCAATATATAAGGAAGTTACTGGTGGTGTTATAGATAGAGCAAAGAGATTTTTAAAACTGAGAATTCATCTCAGCTATATCTATTTTGTAACAGCTCAGGTAACAATCTGTGATTTAACATGCCATTTTAAAAAAAATAATTCTTCTGGACAGCAGTGGAAAACTCAACTACTAGCACAGTTTATTGCTTCATCAGCATCTATGTAAAATAACTCAGAAGTAGAAAGAACAGATATTTGATACTTGTTTTTTGCAAGTCATTGCATTAGATATTCCTCCACCAAATAAATTTGTGGTCTTGCACTGTATTGGTGCGTATCTGTATTTAATAGGGTAACTTAGAAATATTTCTTACTGAAAAAATAGCAGTATCTTACATTAAACTGCTTGCACTTCTTCCTGTTAGATTCTAGTCTGTTTATTTCTCTGCAGTGGGAAAACACTGAGAGGCTTGACTTAAAGGAGGAAAGCCCTAAAATTGATCTCAAAGGAGACTTGTTATGAGACTGCTATCATTAGTTTTTAACTGATATTCAGGGAGAGGGTGTAACAAGAAAATAAGAAGCTAAAACAGGCCTAGCATTTTAGAAACTTTGATGCTTTTGGCATGATCCTATTTCTTGTACGCTCAAAATGGTTACTGATGGTGCCTCAAACAGGCACTATTTGTCAGCACTTATACCGTACTTCTTACTCAACATTTCAAATCTCTTAAAAACACTCAAGTAAATCACGGAGCCTCCCTGCTATGTATGTTAATTGTATTGTTTTCATTTACAGATGGAGGAACATAGGGAGGTCAAGTGGTTTGCCCGTGGTGTGCAGTCTGAGTTTGTCTCTTGGCTTGGATTAGAATTGAGGAAGGGAAATCCTTATCACAGTGACTGGGAACATCAGGACTAACCAACAGATCTAGGATCGCAGCCTGGAGCCTGCTTACACCTTCTCCACTAAAATGGCAATACAAAATAAGTAAAACATAGGTGAAAGCATTCGTAAATTAAAATGAGGCACCAAATGACCCAATTTGCTGTGCCTTCTGGTTTGCTTTTTGGCTCAGTTCCTAATCTTGTTTCTTGCAAGAGAAACTCCTACTGTGAGTAGCTGCTTCTTAATAATAGAATATTACTTTACTGATTAATATTTGTTGGACACTTAGTCTAATTATAGTTTCTCACAGCTTCTTTAATTACTATAATATGAGGTTTAACTTAAGCAAAATATTTCAGATTAGTTTAGCGATGCTTTGCAACTTAATTCTGTACATGGAGCACAGCAGCTGACTATTGGGAGAGAGGAAAACAGTCCTTCCTGAACCCAGGATGCATGTTTTTGAATGATAAGATATGTTAGTATTTTTGTTTCTGAATCAAAAGATGTAATACCAAGGATTTACAGAAGCTAGGAACTCTGAAACCTCAGCCTAGGGAATAGCTGCAGTGAACATGATTAACTGGATAAAGGGGAGCTCTATGTAGCGCAATTGAAGATGTCAGTGTTTACCTACTAACTGAAACTGGAGAGACATAATTAAAAGCCTATGATTAGTAAGGCATGTCAATATCTTTAAGGACTAGCTACTATCTTTTCAAATGAACACGCAGAGGAACACTAGGTTGTCTTTCTTGGCGAGAAATTATCCTATTTCTTCTACATCATTTGTGTTAAATAGCAAAAGGTGAAATATGAAGACAAGCCTTTTGAAGAAATCAGTCACTTTTTTTTTTCTTTCCAGGATGTCACATTTCAAAACAGAGGTTAGATTGCATTCGTATTTGTTGAATATCTTGGTGGAAAGTACAAAAATACTTGCATTGGATTTTAGTTTGGTAGTAAATGTAAGCATATTGGCAGAGTATTAATGAAGGATACCAGGTAAGAATAAAGTGGATGATTCACTAATAATGTGACCTGTCAGCTGTATTTCTCCGTTCTCCATTCATACATCTCCAGTGCTATTTTCAAATGTCACACCTTAATTTCCTCTCCTTTCATAGGGAAATGCTTAAGAGCAGAGCATGTCCATGACTATTGAGAACGGTAACTCCATTAATCAAATCTTCTAAAAACACAGGTTTCCATGTATCAGTCCTGTTAAATGAGGAATGATGTCCCTGAAGTCCAACCTGAATTTCCTACTTGATATACCTAATATTTACAATAAACTTGAACCAGAAGTTGTTGAGCACGCTGTGTATCCATGCTACAGAGGACTCGAATGCTTACTTGATATGAAGTTTGATAAGTCAAATGCTGTGGGAATAAATCCTTCTCATTTTTCATGGACTCAAAAAACTTCTTTTAGACTTTGTTTTCCTCCTTTGAAATTATTTATTTCAGTTTAGTAAAGTAGAAGTGTGTAGCTTCTGAAATGCTCATGCTCCATAGTATGTATGTAGTAAGACGTAGGAATTTGATTATGGAAAAAGTGTCTCTTACATTTAAAAAAGAAAAGTTAGGTTTCTGATTTTGCATAATGCTGATTTATTTTGAAGCGTAATGCTTTATGCTTTCACCCTTGCAAACTGATTCTTATTTAGGAGATGAAAGATTGTGTAAAATATAAAATTCTTGTATAATTTAAACTGCCTGATAATATACTATAGCCTCCCAGAATTCAGTCCCAAACATGAAGCGTTGATTAAAAAAAGGTATTTAAATAATTTACAATTGTTCAATGCTAAGCATGATCAGAACCCCAATCATTTTCAAATAAAAGTACCTATAAAAAATTGAAGCAGTTGAATAATTTTAAATTGCTTTATACTGTGCAAGCACAGAACCCCAATCACTTCCAGGCTGAAGCACTTAAAAAAAAAAAAAAGTGCTCTAGTAAATTTAAATTGCTATGTAGAAGAAAAAGGGCCTTTTAAATTATTGGATACTTGAATTTTTTTTCTTCAAGATTTCTTCTTGTTATTTACAACTCAAAGCTTTACTTCGTCAAAATGAACTAAAAAAATCTGATTGTATAAAATTGCAAAAATTTAAATTAATCCCTGTTACTAATAGTAATGGTAGGACATTCCATGATCAAATGCATATATCCTGGTGTAGGAATTCTCAGTACTTTCATTATTTTGTCTGAGCTACATATAATAAAAAATAAAATATAACGCTATAAAGAAAATAGCTTCAATACTAGGATTCTTCTTTAGCCTGTTTCTCTGATAAAAAAATAGACCTCTTCAGATCCCCCAAATCTGAATTATGTTAGGCCTTTTTACGTGGTCAGTCTAGACAGATGCAAAAGCATGTCCTTACATGCTTTGTGTCCAGGAATTTTAAACAAAGATGTGACTCTGACCTCTCTCAACTACTGTAGTGATAATACTCATGTTTAGATGTAGGTATAGGTTGCGAAAGCAAGATCCAAGGCAGAGATTTACATTTTTCACAACCTTTCATGTGTTTTATGTTTATTGCTTGTGTCTGTTGCCTGTTGAATCTCACGTGGAACAGATAATAGACTTGGTAAATACAGATAATTATAGAAGTGATAAATGTACTGAAAGTGCTGTCTACAATGTTAAGTGGGGAGGCTACGATAACATACGGCATTTCCTAACCACCACAGAAACCTAACTTGATTTAAACTATGGATTTCAAAAGCAAATGATAGTTTGTTGTAGAGTTTTCACGATGGAGTTTGTGGGATACAACCGTACTGTATGTCCTTATGCCTCAGGACTGACAGCTGTCCCTTCACATAAGAAAAAAAAAAATTCATTTTGTTCTCATGGGTACAGATAACTTGGTGATGATTGATTGTTTCTACAACCAACCAAAAAAAGCCCTGAAATATTTAACAATTAACTTGCAATATTTCCCAGCAGCATCATTCCTTGATGGTTGAAAGTAAGTTCTACTGTAAAGAAATAAGTATTCAATAGGGTGTTACTAAGGCACTCTCCAGTACTCATGAGATCTCATTCTCAATGTGTCAGGATTTTCTTTGACTTCCTAATACATGTGGGGTCAATAGCCGTATCTTTTACGTAAAAGATTTCATTCAGCTTTTAAATGGCAAGCAATTATAAGAGAGGGGGTTATAGACCAAGGTCTTGATTTCATATTATTTATGTTCTAATTAATTTACCAGACTGATCCCCCCCCCGCCTCCCCTCCCCCCACAATGGCTACTAAGTGTTGATCTTTAATAGTTATCATGTTCCTAGCATTAATGGGTTTTATTTCCTTGGAAAGGTCATTCTTGATGTAATGTCACTGTTAACACAACGGAGCCTGTAAGCTTTAGAGATTTTGTTTTATTGTGATGTGCTCAAAAATGTTCAACTACTTGCTGTCTTTCCCCTGGGGCATGCTTTCTCTAAACTCAGAAGAGTTAGTACAAGTTCTTTTTTAAATTTTTGACTGTGGTGTTGCAATTTATTAAAAATACTCCTCAAGTAGCAGCTGGCACTGCCAAAAAGACCTGGGTCTTTTTTTTTATCCTTTTCTACTTATTTCTAGGAGCTTGAAAACAACTGCCTATTGTAAATAAATGCACAAGCCCTTGAATGGAAAAATGAGCAGTGAAATGACAACTTGGGTCATATCAGTTAAATGAATTAAAAATATGTATGGTAACTAGCCTACTAATAATAAGGTACCGTTAATGCTCTTTAGTAAAAGAAAGTAAAATCACTTGAAAACCAGTATTGAACAGGAAAATACAGAAGTGTGGAAATAATTTTAATGATCAGTTTTGGAATTCAATTCTAGGCTGAAATAATGCTAAATTATAGTATAAATCCTCTGCATCTATCAAACAGTCCCTGTTAAAACAACTTAGATATACATATATCTAAATATATATGTGCAATGTAGGAATAGGTGTATATTGCATATATTCTTCTCCATTTCATTTCAAGTACCTTTCTTCCCCTGTTGTAGTTATTTCAAAGTTGATCAGTTGTTGTCTTTCTATTAAAACTCTGATAACTTCTTGCAGCAGTTGGTCAGCCATCAAGGCTAACCGGGGATAGTGGTGCTTTATGTTGACAGGCATACATGGGGGCGTGGGGAGGAGCATGAAAGGACTTCAGTGAAACTACTGCTGTGTAATTACATAGCTCAGCTTAACAGGTTGATCTTCTATGATCCACAGAAGCGTGTCCCTTAAGAAGGTTGACCAGGCAGGTCACAGCTAATCGACTTCCATTTTGCTTCCTGGAATTTCTGTCTATGC
The DNA here is from genome assembly GCF_965638725.1 of Aptenodytes patagonicus. Taxonomy (NCBI): domain Eukaryota; kingdom Metazoa; phylum Chordata; class Aves; order Sphenisciformes; family Spheniscidae; genus Aptenodytes; species Aptenodytes patagonicus. Next base: position 4,984,961 of record NC_134959.1, on the reverse strand, counting down.
GTTGTGAGACAAAGGTAAAATAGGTAATATGTCTAAGTGTGGTGTACTGTCTAGGATAACTGGCTGCTATTCCGATGACCTCAGTCTGTACATCTAATAAAGGCTTAAATGACTTCCTTTTTTTTTTTTTGGTGGACTATCTATTTATTCACTACATGATGTTTTAAGGCTTTTCTCTATCCTGTGGGCAAAAGTTAGCATATAGGTGAGCAGTTTCTGGTTTGTGTTTTGTTTTGTACTTTGATTTCTAAGCTCAGTTCCCTCTCCTAAAGTCATATATTATGTGTGTGATATAACAATGTTTTGTCCTCTTACTTAGCTAAAAAGAGGTTTCTTAGACTTCATTTACATCCTGAAATTATTTGTGTCCCTAAGCTTTACCAACTGGAATAAAAACTGGCATACACCTCTCTATTTCCTGGAACTAGTAAATAGGACAAGCAGAAGTAGTACTGTATGCCACCACGTATCACTTCACGTGGTTTTTGGTCTGGTTTTCTGAGATTGTATAAGCCTTATTCTCTTATTGTTTAACCATGGTTTTTCATGATTCCCTCTTATAACACTTGAAACCACTGGGCAGTTTCAGTTATAGCTGGTAGGCTGAGCTGTAAGTGTCAAGTTCATAGGAGTTTTATGAAAATGGGAAGCTGATGAGAAGATGGAGACTGTGTTGACATACCCACTGAAAGAAAGATTGAGGTGATTTAACAGGCCCTGTCCTTATGGAAAGAGAATCCACTTATGAGCTTGTTTTTTTTAAACAGAAATCAATAGGAAACCAGTCTTCGGAACTATTTATTTTAACACTATCATACTACTATTGCTCAGTATGATTTATAGTAGAGAAAAAATAACCATGTGATGTGCAGATAACTGTGCAAAAAAATTGTCTATAGCTTGTTCTACAGAATATATTGTCCTCTTCCTGTTGAAGTCATAAAAGCATGTCAAAATCAAGACAGGTTTGCATTGTACTTCTTGCCTTGTAGCAATTGCTCAATTTTTATTATGAGTCTTTGGATGTTAGGCTTGGGTTTTTTTTTTTTTTTCAATACCCTCACTGGAATCGAGGTATTTACTTGAAAGTATTCACTTCTAAAAAAACTTGCATTTGTGACTGTTCAGGAGAAGGTCAGAAAATGTTCAAAAAAATGTTTTCTCGAAGTTGAGAAACGGACATTTTCACTTGTCCTTATACTTTTATGAGTTCTGGGGTTTGGCTCCTGTTTTTGTAATGTTTCAAGGTGATAGCACTGTGTATGTGTTTAAGGCTCAAAACTATGCTATTCTTTGAAAGATTGTTTTCAGTAAGCTCACTTTCGGTTTTAGCTTACCAGCACAAAAGACAGATGTTCAGTGTTACACTCAGTTCAGTTTTGTGGTGCAGCAATAATTGCTTTATACTATAACTTTGTGGCATATAAAGAAAACAATAGGTGGACGGTTGCACTTTTTTTAATAATGATAACGCTGCTGGGAAATTAAACATGTATCATATTCCTTATAGTTTCCAGCCATCCTATCCAAAACCCACTATCTGCTGTAAGAAATATGATTTTAATTTTTTCTCTAATGGCTTTTGTCACATCAGTGTTTTCCTGTGTGAAATAATGACTTTTCACATGCAGTTGCATGGGGCAGGGTTATAAATATGTTTAAAAAATTCTTGATTTATTTCCTTTTTTTAAAACCAGAGATCCATATTTTCATTCATCTAAGTGTTTCATGAAGTCATTACTGCTGGAAAATAGGATCAACCTGTTTATTTCATTAAGCAATAAATAACTAAAATGTTTGGTATAAGCAGGTCTTTGAACAGGTTATTTTTGTAATGCAGTTTAGGTTTCGGTAATTCCATACCTTGCAGTATAACCAGATCAGAACTCTGACTTTCAATGTTTCTTCTTTATGCCTCTTTCACTGGTACAGGAGTGCTATTGAATGGCTCATTTGCATTACTCTGTGCCCTGTAAAATGAATTTATTATGCAGCTTCTCTAAATAGGCTAACCACTTGTAATCTCATTCCAGTGGTGTATGGGTTTCAGCAAAATATGATTACTTTTTTCATAATGCCTAAAAATAAACAAAAAAATAACCTTAAGCCCAACCCATCCTTTAGTCTGAGGAGTCTTACTTGTTAAATGGTGTTATTAATCATGATGGGTGGGTATTTACTTGTTAAATAGTTGAGTAATTTAAAATATTACTTACTTTGAGCACAAGTAACACACTCTGGCCTCTGTTATTAATCATTAAAATACTTAATGAACCAGGATGATAGTTATTGCCTAGATTACAAAAATCTGAACAATGATCAGATACGTCTGTGTAGATGAAACAGTAAGTTGATCCTGCACTCTGAGCCATATAGGTACAAGCCATCTTGAGCCTGGAAGCCATCATCTATCAGCAAATCCTGACTCTCGGCTAATAAGCTCTATTGAGAGGGAAGGTTAAGCTTGGGCTCTGCACTGTAAGATGTCTGCCACTTGTGAGCAGAGTTGGTTCCTGTCTGGTCAGAAAGGGCATAGATTTAGCAATGCATGAGGGTTTACATCTGTTGTTTGTATTTCATAAAGATTAACCCTGACTGTTTGCAAAAGCTGCTTAACATTGTTGTAGCTAAATGGAGGCAGCATCTCTGTCGATGTCAAATTTTTCAGCTCTTTGTGCATTAATTAATTTTAGAGTGATTGTGATCCATCAGTATGACAAGACTTTTTAAAAAGGCAGAATGGAATTTTAGGAAGTATTACGCAAGATATTTTGGGCTTAAGAAAATATTACTATCACTTACCGGACCCTGGAGAACGCTTATCTGGAATTCTTTCTGTATTTTGCACATGTGCAAAAGCAGGCACGACGAAAGGTTACTGAGATGATCAAAGGAATGTATCATTATAGGAGGAGAGTGAAAGAGCTTGGTTTCTCTAGCCTAGTAAATTGAAAACTTAGAGAGGAGAAAGGTTAATTAAGTTATGAGACAAGACTTGTACAAGAATAAGTGGCTGTAAATTGACCATGAACAAATTTATTCTGGAAGCTGTGAAATGACCATCAGAATAAGGGTCCAGAATTGTGGAATGCAGGAAGAACTATTTATGATCAGGATCCAGTGATCTGGCCAGGACCCTATGTTGTACCTGCTTGTGACACTAGGGGGGGGGTCCTTCCAGGCCTGTATATAAGGCTTTTCTGGGTTCCCAAGTCAAGGGAACTCTAAGCTAGCTCAAGTTCTGATCCATGGAAAATGCGTTAGTAAGAGTTTTTTAATAAACTTAATTTTAGGGTGCAGTTTCATGGCAGCTTAACCAGATTAAGTGCAGACTGGTGGTCTTGCACCCGACCATGTTTTTCCAGCTACACTATTCTGTGGGTACTGGCTTTCACAGAGCTACCCGGTGATGTGATTCAGGGAGTGGATGTGACTGGAGGAAGAGCAGAAAAAGGGATTGGTTTCCCGGCAGGTCAGCGCCTATGGAGAGAGGAATCGTCACAACTCTGGCTTCAAACGGGGATGCCATGGAAGTGCTCCCATACTTTCTAGTACACTTCTCATATTGTCCTTCTTCACCCTAAGCAGTGTGGACTCCAGAGTTGCTTTGGGCTCTGAACAGACCCTGGGGTCATATCTTAACAAAAACCGATAGTGCCTCTTCCAGAGATCTTGAATTTCGGAAGGAAAGTAGCTGGCTGTTCAGACACTAGTGCTGGCAAATTGCTTCTTGAATAACTTAACAAGATTTCCAGTGTCATGGAAGATACACACGTTTTACTGAATATGTGATAAAATTCTTATAATAAACATACATTCACAAGGAAAGTGCTCATAAAAAGAAAGTTCCTGTGCTAGATAGTCTTACAAAAGAGTTTGTCATATTTTTTTTCCAGTTAATGGATGCCTACTACAGTCACACCACTTAGTGACAGGAGAACTGAATTCATTTGAGCCAATAAAGTCATTCTAATTTGCATTTTCATAGCCCACTCTTCTGTACTCCAAATGTGACTTTCACTTTTAGGACAGAGCTATGCAGTAAATGGATATGTATGCCCTTTAAAAGAATATTTATCATCCTTGAAGAATCTTAGTGCCAAATCTTAATAGCATTTCTTACAAAAATGACGGAATTCGCTATCAGATTTAGAGGTAGAGCTGTAGAGATTGTGAATATTCTTTTTCTGAACCTCTTTGCTGATAAAAAGAAGAGAGGTTAAAGCCTAAAACAGTGAAAACTTTCCCTCCAAAGTGAAAATATTGAATAGAAAATTCCCCAAATTGTAGTGCTCCAAGATCAAATTAATGCAAAAGAACTGTGTGTTTTATTTAATTTAGTCACTTTCAGAGATAAATAATTCAACATACCTTTATGCAACGTTAAAAAACCTTTGTTAATTATGCCAATCAGAGGATAAGTTATTCAGGCTTTTGAGGGTTTTTTTTCCTGTTCCAATTGATCTTAAAAAATACAGAAGACAAGGAGAACTTCATGTTCAGTCTGTATGTGATTTGATGAAACAATTGCCTTAGGACCTGCTGACACTGTAATTGGAGTCTGCATAATGCAGAACCGGAACCTTACTTAAAGCAGTACTCTTTTTATTCTGTTTAAGTATCCCTCTGTTAATTTCATTTAAGTAACTCCTTCACTTAAATCTTGAGTAAAAACCTAAAATCAATGAATAGTTCTTACTGACTTCAGTGAAGGCAAGATTTCATCATCTCTCTGCAAATCATTGTGACTGTGTGCTGCTTATTACTTGTTTTTCTTCTCTGATGGCTTACTCCCTACCCATTTTTGTGGGTCTAGTGTTGCAGCACCTGAAGATAGAAAGGGTTTTACGATTCAAAGATCTTGATCTGCATGATAAAAATATTTTGTCATGTGCAATTTAATTCAGTGTTGGCAGTTTTCATTCTGATTACTTTTTTCCCTCTCAGTTCTCAGCTTTTAGGATCACCATATTTTATATGAAAATCTGAAGTTTTCATATGCAAAAAGCAAATTTCCAGTTCTCATGTTTCCAGAGAAAAGCTTGGAAGCATGAATTTTTCAATACTTACTTCCAAGTAAATGAGTGAAATGAATAAAAAAGAAACCCCCAAACCATACTTCCAAAAAAACCCTCACCAAAAAGTCCAAACAAAAAAACCCCCAACCAGACCCCTCATTTCTCAGGAAGTGACTCATAATTTTGAACTTTTGAGATTATTACTGTTATTAAAAATGAATTTTATTTCTATTTTAGGTCATCTTTTGTGGGGTTTTATGTTGGTCTGTTTGCATTTTGAATTACTCTCCTGAAGCCAAAGGTAGAATGTGGTCGTATAGAATACTGCCCTATGAAATGAGATTTGTTTGCGTTTATTGTGTGTAAAATTCATGTCTGGGCAGATCGTTTTCATAGGTGTCTGCATTTACATCTCTATTTAAATAAAACCTTGCACAAGGATGCATTTCACACCACAAGAATGTCTGAAATGCAGTTAATATTCTGAAGCTTGCATTTTTGTGACAAAAGTTGATCTCATACAGGTAGGGCTAATGAAGATACGAGAATGTTTACAGTAAAAGGTGAGAAAATTAATTTGCAGAGTGAGGATGTGGCCAATCAAACCTGAATGGAGTTGCTTCACGTGCTGAAACTGGGCGAGTGAAAAAGGATATAAAGATTTTGAAATTCTGTGTAAGGTCATTTCAGAGACTAACTTTTCAGTTGCCAGCAGAGGAGGTAGAGGAACCCTGGTTTTTGAGATGTGGTAATACCCAAAGGTACTTTAACATCAGGGGCTTTATTAATTTCCTCTGCAGTATGGTATAAAATTGCCATCCTCTTTTGCTTTCCAATCCATGTTCTGTGTGAACGGCTTTCAGTGCAAATGTTGGGGTCATTCAAGGTCACCAGCATGTGTACGCTGTTTTATTAACCAAAAAAAAGGCGTTTCATAGGCTTGATACCTCATCAGAAGTGCAGCTCTAGCCCAGTGACCAAACCTGCACAGGAGTTATCTGAACTAGTGACATTTCCTTATAGTGACTGGTAATAAATTCAGAAAGACAAATTGTCAGGATATTAAAAATGAGTCTTCGCTCTGTACATTTCTGAAAAGCAGTAGGTTATGAAAAACTTTGATTCTGCTTGTCAGTGAATATAGGATCTGTAGATCTGAGTAGTCATGACTCCCTTGGTTTGCTTTTCAGACTTCTACCCCTTCAGATTTTCATGAGCAAATGATGTTTGCTGCATAATTGTCGTATTCTTTGAAGAATTAGGCTTTTTTCTTAGTAGTGGGTGAAAGATCCTTTTGTACTAATTGCCCAGTACTTACGTGACTAGATGTGTGAACAATATTTATATATTCTGAATTCTACATATATGACACTTTAACATTATTTTCAGTGTATTTAGCTGAAGTCTGTCTTTAGGTAGCTTATCCATCCATAAACCCTTTTATTATATCCAAAAATATGAAATCTACATGGTGCTTAAATTCAGAATGTATTCTGCTTTGAACAATGTTCTCTTTGCCTTCAACATATATCTGCTTGGCTTATTTTTTCAAGGTATTTTTAAAGACTTTCTTCCCCAAAGTGAAGAACCTCAACAGAAATTATTTTAATGAGATGGACATTTAGTTCAACAGAAGAAGTTTCTCTGTGAGAAAAATAAATTAAAAGAATAATTGTGCTTTTAAAAATAATTAATTAAAAACTCTCAGTGTGGTGACAAATTTAACATCTTGTCTGACATGTTGAGATGAAGAAAGTGCCTGGAATTGTGCAAGTAGAATAAAATGTTCCATTTCACAGCAAGGCCAAGCCTGAGTCTTGTAATTATTTCAAAGGGAGTAAAGGTCACTTTCTATTTGCTACATCTGTATTATGTGAGGCTTCTGTACCAGGCTTACAGAAGTAAACTCATGACCTATTTAGATTGCCCAGATTTCAAAGTCAACTTACACTGTCACAAATCTGATAAAGTAGACATATTCCCTTCTCTAAGTACTGACATAGATGATGTCCAAAGCAGGCTTTTTATTTATAGCTCTGTAAGTCAAGAGTTTCAGCTTTAAGATGCCAGTAGCTGGGAGATCAGAACATGATTTGCCTCTTTTAATTGCTGTGTTAATCCTTTAGGAGAAGAGTTGTTTGTAGTTAAATTTCAGCATATATTGCTTGGGCTATTTTTCTGGTGTGGACTTGTTATATAACTTTGCTTGCATCTTGAGATCGGAAGAATTTTCCTTCTGCTGTGATTGCATTTTTATGCATGTTCATTCAGTAACACCATGAGTCAGAAAGACAGGTACTGTAAAAATGCACCTGTGCACACAGAAAATGTGTGCAGAAATGCATGCGTGTCTTACTGTGCATGTGACCATTTAAATGCATATCAGGCTATCTTTTTTTTTAGAATCGGTAAGTTTTATGTACAATATCGAGGGCAGGCTCTGAATATGTCAGTTCACATTTGCAGATGTCTCATACTGGAAGACCGAAGGGGACATGTCCAATTCTCAACCCCTATAGAGTCCAGAATCTCCAATAAAACTAATATATCAATGTCAATAATTGAATAAGGGATTAGGCACTGTGGTTTTTAAGCCTTCGTAAGACAGGCAGCAGTTATGTGGATATATAGAAGTGAATAGTAGTCAAGTGTATTGCACCTTGCTTGGTGTATTACTTCAAGTCTTTCTCTTCTTTCTTGGTTAATTCTTCAACGGGACAAACACAAAGCAGGTCAGGATGGAAGGCAAAGGCATTTCTGTTGCATTTGACTACCACCAGCTCAATTGTCATGAAATACGCTGGCTGTTTCTCACAGTCTGCTAGCACTTCTAGCCAAGCTTTTATAGCAAATGTCAGTGACATGAAACAAATGATCCAGCAGTTGGTTTCAATAAGAACAACTAATGCAGACCAGGTGGGGTATTGCTGCCTTTGGTTTTTATAAATGGGATCATATAAAGCTTATAGTGAGTGTGAAGTGCATGAAGGGAGAGAGCAGATAATGTATTGCTCTGATTTAGCAAATGGACTATGAGTGGTGGTTGAGGGAAGCAGGCAGATGTTAAAATTTTGCAGGACATCTGTCTAGGATCAGCATACCTAGATGATAATGTGGTGGAGGTAGAACTGAGAAATGTGTGAGATGCTGCTGTTGGGTTGGGAGAAGTGAGGGTGCAGTTTGTCACCTGAGCTGGTGAAGGAGAAAGGAGGCTTCAGCATTCACTTGTGTGGTGTGGGGAGAAATTGCCCTCATGTTACAGCTGAAGAGCTTTATTTGCAAAATTGTAATCATGTTCAGAATGCCTTGAGTAAATAAACCCCTTTGTGCAAGGCCACTTGAATTTTAGAGCGAATGTCATTCAGAACCACTGTGTTTGCTTGACCATTTTCTTCTTGGCCACTATATGTGCCCTCTCTTTGATTTCACCACCCCCACCCTTTGGCTGTCCAACAAGCAGCAGATTGGCCATAATAACTTTGAGATCAGAGTATTCCGTACACCAGCTGAAAGTCAGGTTTTGAAAAACACCTTTGGAGGCTCTGAAGCTGTCCTGGTTTCGGCAGGGATAGAGTTAATTTCCTTTCTAGTAGCTGGTACAGTGTTTTGGATTTAGGATGAGAACAAAGTTGATAATGCACCGATGTTTTAGCTGTTGCTAGGTAATGCTTACACTAGCCAAGGACTTTTTTAGTTTTTCATGCTCTACCGACTGAGAAGGCTGGAGGTGCACAAGAAGGCTGGGAGGGGGCACAGCCAGAACAGCTGACCCAAACTGGCCAAAGGGACATTCCCTACGATGGGACGTCATGCTCAGTACATAAACTGGGGAAAGCTGGCCGGGGGGGCCGCTGCTCAGGGACTGGCTGGGCATTGGTCGGTGGGTGGTGAGCAATTGTATTGTGCATCACTTGCTTTGTGTATTATTATTATCATATTATTATTATTATCATTTTATTTCAAATATTAAACTGTTTTTATCTCAACCCACGAGTTTTTCTCACTTGTGCTCTTCCAATTCTCTCCCCCATCCCACCGGGTGGGGGGAGTGAGCGAGCGGCTGCGTGGTGCTTAGTTGCCGACTGAGGTTAAACCACGACAGAAGCGGAAAGTACTTTTGAAAATGCGGTTACACATACATAGGTTGAAAAATACAGATTTGGCTTTTCCTACTCTTGAACTTGCCTCCTTTTGCCTCTCTGTTTAACCTTTTAAAATTTTTGGCAATCTTTTTTCTTGCTGCATCTTTCTTGGACATTCTTAGCCCCATGCTCTCATTTAAAAGCTGCCAAGAAAAATAGCCTTCAAGGTGGTTGTCTCTATTCAGGGATAGAACATAAACCTTCAGAGACTGAGATTAGCATCGTACCTATTTCCAACCAATTTTATTTTGCTTTTAAGCTTCCTCCTTTGCTAAGCGTTCCTGTGGTGACAGGGAACTCTGACCACATACTAACAGTGACACAAACTGTATTCAACTTTAACCTTCAGATCCACCTCCACTATGAGGCACACATTTCATTTTCAGTCTTCCCTTGGTGTAAACAAGTTTTTGATTACAGGGAAAATGGACAAACTGTGGCTCAGAGAGGAAGGAAAAAAAAAAAGGCAACAGTTTACATTTGTTAGCAAAGAAGTTTTATAAAGGAAACTTCTATGATGTGAAACTTCGCTCTTGAATAAAGAATTCCTTCTGTAACTTGGTGATCAACTTTCTGAAACTAGGTTTGCAGACCATAATTTGTCAATTATTTAAATCAACTTAAGAGTGCTTAATTTATGCATGTATTTAAGCCTAGCTGTATTCACCTGTGATTTTTAGGAACAACATTACATCCTATGTTTTCACAAAAACCAATAATATCCTTTATTGATAATCTGAACTGAACTTAACCTTGAAAGCTACTATTTTGTAATTTCCATGCCAGCCCACACATATAGAAGCAGAAACCTTACATAAAAAATTGTTTAGCAAGATTTGAAGGGAAAGTGTGGCGTGATGGATATTTTGTTTTATGAGCATGGAGCCCAATGTTTTGTTTTATGAGCACTGAGCCTAAACCCAGTATCATTCCCAGAAGCCAACGTGATGGATGAATGAGTGGATGTTAAAAGTCCATTTCCTTTTTTTTTTCCCCTCAGGTTCTGCTGCTTGCATGTGCTGAAGATTTAGAATGTGTCCCTGGATTCCAGCAAAAGGCTTTTTATATTGAACAGCCATTTGAATTCACAGAGGACCAGCCAGTCCTGAACCGTATGTTATTTTCATATATTACTATTGTGCAAAAATCAGAATTGCTTATGTATTCATATCACTCCTGCCATCTATCAGAAAGCTCTTTTTGTATGTAGGGTTTTGAATATTGCCATGATTCTGTCTGGGTTCCCCTGCATTAATCCTATCTCTCTACAGACTTTACTCTGTTCCATGTATTAGAGATGGCAAAATACTATATATAATCATTTAGGACAATATGATTATTGTGAAAACTTAGAATCACCCACTTTTTTAAAGTAAATTTACTCTGATATTTTTTATAGTCTTTCCTATGGGCTTGTCTATCAACATTTCACTATTAATTCATCTCTGCAACTCAGATTTAGAAGCTTATATCCTAGAAGCTTCATTCAAAGCCGGTGCAAGTCCAAGTCTTTACATGAAATTCAGAGGAGGCTGGATGAAGCTTGTGATTGTCAGTGATAGCAAATTGTTACTACGTGTGTCATACAACTGGGATATTCAGTAATATTTCCAATGACCAGGTGTCCCATTATAAAATCCAATCTGGCATTGTGTACTCAAAGCATTAAACTGAAGGAGATTTAACTGTCTTTCAGTCCTGGTGTTAGTTCATTCAAGTACTTCAGTGAGCAAGTGTTACAACTTGTTTATTCAGTTCTGTGGCTTTGGGATTTCACGGCTGTCAAACTAAGGTAGTACCTTATCCAATGGTCAATGATTTTTGAACACTTAAAGATATTAAGTGCTGCCATTTTCATAACTTCCAAATATGCCAGCATTTTTATATGTGATACATATTACTAATAGTTTCTTTGTCATGCTTGGTTGCTTGCTGTTGAACCAGGAATTCTTGTAGGTATGCAGCATGAGACAGTACTGCTTGGCATCTATGTACAGTATCTAGATCCTACAATGTGATGCATAGCGATAGTTTGGTGAAACCAAGAAATGCAAAGCAATATTGCTCATTAAATGCACACATTTCCCATCTCAGTTCCCTCTAGATATTATTACTGCATATTGATATATTTTCACTGTTATGCATGTTTGGATGAAGGTGTAATATCTGTGCACGCTTGTTTTAAAATAGCACTAACTTTTCAAAATGAAATGTCAGAACTGGTTGCCAGAGTCTATTGAAATGACTCTCTCAAGTCATTCAGCCTTTAACAGGTGCTAGAGCAAACCTTTAGGATAACATTTTTAGTCTAAGCATTTTGATAAGTTAATTAGTTGCATTTTCAGAGGAAATTTAGATCGTAAGTAGTAATGCTATTCACAGAGATGTAAGGTTATTCTTCAGTTTAGAAGAAAGATTTCAAACTTCTAATTTCTCTAGGCAATTTTTTTTAAAATTCTTATTTTAAAGAGTTGATGAACACGTTATGCCTACATGGTTAAAAGTAGAAATTCATAGAATATAGGAAGTATTACAGACTTAATAAGCATGCAAAGTTGAAGACCTATGTAAAGAAAAGTCATATTAACAAGTTAGTGTTAAGTTGAATAAAAATAATCTTTGTATTCTTTGGCTGCTTCTGAACTTTGAGGCTGTAGCGTGTCTGGCCAGATCTCATGCTGTCCTCCTGCTTGTCCTCCCAAACACCTAAACGACGAGTTGGTTAAGCCAAAGTTGACTGGGCTGCTCTCTGGTGACCCAGCAAATTACACTGGTGTGAAACTAGCACAATAATTAAGATGCCATCATTAACGTGAGGAGGAGGGAAGAGCAGGAGGAGATTTAGAAATGCCTGGAAACAGTCTTTGGAATTAAATTATTTTAATAAGCAGACACTAAATTGGCCTAATATGTAGTGTTTGACAAAGGCAGACTGTCGATGCATGATTCTAGTTAATTCAATCACTTGTAAACAGTATGTCCTTCATGCAGTAGCATTAAACCTCTGCACAGTTTCTTCATTTTAGCTGTCAACAGAATTGATATTTTTAATTGTCTGTTTGAATACACTTCGCATGCTCTTGCATCTTTTTATACCCGTTACCCAAGAGCAGTGTAATTTAGCAGTTGCATTGCAATGTGACGCTTACCAGGGCTATGTAAATTAATAGAGCGAATATGCACAGCAGGTCTATAGCAGTGATTGCTTTTGTAGTCCTCGATAAGCCAAGGAGCTCCTTAATTCTTTTCTGAAGCGCAATAAAACAGTCTTTTTCTTTTTTTTTTTATTTTTCAATTTAAATGAGGACCTACTGTACATTTCACTGCTAGTATCTCCCTTGTAATTAAATATAGGTTATGGCCGGTTCTTATGTATTTATTACTTCTAAATATGGCAACGTTAATTATATTTTACATTTACTAATGGGAAGAAGGAAGAGAAGCCCAAACTGAGGGTACAGAATCTTATCTTATTTCTTATTCTGACTTGTACCAATTCTTATCAAAGCCTACTTATAAGCTGGTCATAAAAATTACATCAGTCCAGTTGTGTATGCATACCTTCCTTCCCGTTAGTTTCATTGGGATTCTGTTGCTATTTCTTAGCTTTTATCTCATTGTGCTCAGGCTGAACTGCTTTTTTTTTTTTTACTTTACCATTGCGTATCACTTAACAGCAACTTCCAGACTTGGATAATTTTATTTTCCTAAATTTGTCATTTATTTTTCTTAATTTTGACTTTTTTTCTCATCAGACCCCTTTATCTCCATATAACTTGTGTTTTCTATGACCACAAACAAAATCAGGCGTTGCTTTCCTACTTGTAGCCTGCCCAGTTCTTCTCCCTGAGTGCTGTTTTCTTACACCATATGTTCCCTTGATGTAGTGGAGAAGATTCATAGAGTCACTTTCTGGAAATACTAGAGGGTCTGTCCACATAATTATTGCTTTAACAAGCAATGACGTTACTGGATTTTTCTTCCTTATGGCTTTTTTTAGTTTAGACCTAGGACCATCTTCTGCAATCAAACAGAGAAGATCATAAAGACTGCTATGTTCTTGATAAGGTGATAATTGGCAGCATTTAATTACAGGTTTTACACCTTTCTGAAATATTTGTGGCCATGAAATGCTTCCCTATCAGCAAGCTTGTCTTTGGCAAGGCTGACAGGTCACTGATAGTGACAGTGCTCCATCACGCCAGGCTGATAGAAAGTTCCTAATCAGACTCATCAAATGTGGAAATGTAATTGTGTTACATTAATCATGTTTATACTTAACATACATGAGTCTTGGCTTTTGGGGGTATTTTTAATTGACAATGAATCAAACAGTGCACTTGAAAAATTGAGGCAATTAACATAAAGGCGTTGGGTGATGCGTTGTGCATACTAAACTGGGGAATGCGTTGCCAGTGATTTAAATGTCAAAACAAAGGAAGTTTTGACCCTTACTTGAAAAGCTTTAATTTGGATGTTAATTAATGGCTGACCTCTTCTGTCTCTTACGTGATAGATTGCATGTTTCAGAGCTTGGGCTGCTTCAAGATTAGGGCTTTGTCTGTCTGCATTTGGGTACTTTTTTTATTCTGTGGATTTTAACAAAGACTTTTCTGTTCAACCATATTGAAAATCTTTGTTTACTCATATGATGGGAAATATATTAGTTTGCTTATCATTAATGCTTAAAGGCAGTTCTTCTGTTGTCTAGCAAAGCTGTAGCCTCCAACAAGATTTCCTTTGTTCAAACTGAATAATGCTTGTGAAAAGATCAGAGAAGACCATTCCTACTATTACAATATCATGTGTGTACATGGAACACAGCGCCAATCACGGTCACATCAAAACATTTCCTGTTGATTCTCAGATGATGCCATGTGAGATTTGTGATTTATCACATCCACTCTTCCCACTGATTACCATGGCATTTGACTGTACAGGTGGCCTCTTTTTGTGATTGTTTCATGCTATCAATATTACTGCTGTTGCTCTCTTGTTTCCTCTGATCCATACAGTATGTGTAATCACACACACTTGATTCATCTCCTCCTGCTTCACTTTTTCTGCAGCTTGTATAGAGCCAATGTGGCAGCCTAATTCAATATACTGTAAATATGCCAAACCCTCTATGGAGTTTTAACATGAGGCTTATACACCCATGTTAACTCTTCATGCTGAATATTGCAGGTCTTAAGTAATTGGAACTACAGGTGGTAGTTGTAGCTTGCAAAAGAATGTGTTCAAGTGAGGTAATATTTTTGGCTTAGTAATTTCTTGCAGGGAAAACTGCCTAGACTTTTGGGTAACAGATAACTATGGATTTTTCACCTGTTCAGGTGTACATATCTGTAGTGCATCCATCTTGAAACATAGTTGTGGCTTTTCAAAATAAAGAAGTCTTTAACGCATTTTGAATTCTACAAACATCTTAAAATTACTTTCATTTCACATAGATCATTAGCTATGTTAAGAAGTATACTTCTTTAGAAAATGTTGAAAAATGACTTGGTTCCTGTGTTGGGCATGTGGTAGCAGGTTCTACAGAAATGTGTCTGTTAACTTTTCTACCCAGATAGCAGAATGCTTTTTATACTCTTAAGATATATCTTAATGTGCACATACCCATGTATAGAACTTGAATACCAGAGCTTCAGTTCTGACACTTGGATACATGATTAAAACCAGGCGTCTGGGACTCTGTTATGCCACGTGGACAGAAATATTGGGTTTGGATTTGAAGTCAGACATTAGGGATATCTCTTAATCACTCTATTCCCATTTAAATGGCTGTAGGAAGCCAAACTCATGTTACCAAAATTCCAGGAAATATCTGGGGATATGCAAAATGGTTGCGAAAATGTGGAGGTAATTTTTAAAGTGGGAGATTGGGAACTTTTACAACATGTTCATGGAGGCAGAGTGAGGAGGATCTTCAAAGGGAAGATCCTTTTGCACTTAAATACCTAAGGCATTGCTTTTTAATTGAAGCTTGATGCCTAACTCTTACACAGAGGGAGAAAGTTGTCTGCGTATGTATTGTGACTAAGTAATACAGAACATCTCGGATGTGTCTCTGAAGAGATGTATCCAGATTGATGTTGCAACATAACAGAATATCATGTCACTCGTTAAACTGCTTTCACATATGATTAAAGCAAAACAAAACAGGAAAAAATGGTTGTTGAGTGCCAGGTGGTCAGACAGTTGCCTTCCAAACAGTGCATGTCAGCTTATTAACAGGACCTGAGGGGAAATGAGTTTAAAATAGACTGATTTTTATGCATATCCATTTAATTAAACTAGTTTTTGAAAAGGTAGGACATTAGACTGAACAATGTGAAAGAATTATTTAGTCTGAAAAAAATCTTCAGGGCTAAGTCAAAATCTCTCAGGGATATGGTCAGCTCTTGTAGAGTAATGGAAGGAAAGCCATACGTGTTGGTGAAACCCCATTTTGACATTATAATTCTAAGGTGGAGGAAACGAAGATCTAAACTCAGAAAGTATCTTTTCTGTTTTGTTGAGAAAAGCCATGCAATCTTGTTTGGTTGGGGTTTTTTTATAAAAAAAAAAAAGGGGGGGACAGGATCTTCGCAGTGACAGTGAATGCTCTGTTAACGGGTTGGTCTGGATTTAGGAAGGTAAAAGTAGCAGATTACTTGGTTTGAGATTTGATTTGTTTCTGGAGACTTTCCAAGGGCCATAATGTTTCGCAGATAATACTTTTTTGAAATATGTGTAGGCTTTGGTTGGCTGAAGCATGCCAGCTGTTCTTCCAATAGTCTAAACCAATGACTGACTGCTCAGTATTAGCAGCATGGGTCTCTTCCTCATTGCAGTGCAAACCTTGTATTAATAATGTCCCCAGGTGCTTCAATGGAAGACTTCTCTGTTCATTTCCAGTTGCTAATTCCAAAACAAAAATCAGATTAACTAAGCTGTTACTCCCTAAACTGATAACAATGCAGGCCAAGAGTCAGCCTTGTTCTCTGCAGGTGTATAAACATGTTGGAGGGCCAAAATCTGTCTTTTAGGAAAATGTAGGTAGCTTAGCATTGGAAAAACTCAGCAAGCAAATAGTCTGACACTAATTGCTTATGGTTGACAAAATTTAACAGGGTCATCTTCCTGAGGAAATGAGGGGTAGGGGCATATGACATCTGGTTGTAGTTTAGAGCTGGGGTCATGCTGAAGAGGCTACAGCATCAGCCCAGCTTTGTCAGGAGGAAGCTCTTGTTCATATCTGACAGAGAGATGCAACACAAATTACTACATGCTGAGACGTTAATGCATTTCTGTAGTACATAGCTTTGTATTGTCACAGATCGCATTTCTGACGGAACTTTTAATTTGAGGATCTTAGGAAAGCACCATTCAAAAGAATCATGGCTGGCTAACTTTTTCCATTACATTCCAAAGTGCAGTGTGGACACTTAACAAGAATTAATGGTAGTATGTGAGGTTAAATCTTCCTTTAAACATAGAATCTCATTTACGTTAATGATATATCTTAAAGCATGCAAGTATTTTTGAAAATAATTGTAGATGTAGTTCACAATTAATTCTTAGCTTTTGGGATTTCTCTCTGCTAATCCAAATCAAATTATAACTTTTCTAATGTAATTATGCTTATGCTTCAACTTGCAGTTTTTCTTTCCCTTTGCTTATTTAAAGCAGTCTTTCCTGGACAGAGCAATCTGCATCAGCTATTGTCAGCTTTAATGGGCGCATCTCTTTTTTACATAGCTTTCTTGTGGCATGTGTTCTCTGTCTGTCTTTGAGAATAAGTAGCACTGGCAGTAAACTCATGAAGTCTTTCAGAAATTTATTAGATTGAGTGCTTTTTTTCTAGCTGGAGGCTAGTGTTCTTGATTTTTGTCTTATGTCTCTGTTTGGCTTATCCACCTGAACCCTTTCCTCTAGAGAAGGGAAAGAAAAAGTAACTTTTTATGGATTGATTCTGAAAACCCTGGTCATTTTGGAATGACTTTGTGCATGTTTGTAGGCCTTGTACCTACTGCTTCTTCTTGGGCAGACAAGTGAAGCTGTAGGTAGTGAAGTGCATGTCATGTTCTGTGATGTGAGTATTAACTAAAATGCTTGTGTTGTGGGTTTTTTTAATCCCTGAAAAAATATCAACCCTGGGGAGTGGTAGGATTTGCTGAAATAAGAAATTGGCTAAAGAAATCCTGCCTGAAAGGGATTATCTTTAACAAAAATCTGAATTTCCTTTACCAAAGAATTCTTTTTAAACAAGGTGAAAATAAAATTGGGAGTCCTGGGAAGGCCTAAAAGGTGATTCCTATAGCAATCTAGGATGTTGCTTTGTAGACAGGAGCTCCACTTTCAATACTAGGTTTGATTTGTTTCCTTTCTTAAAAAAAAAAAAAAAAAAATCAGCACAGCCTTCTCTCTGTCTCGGCTGTGGGGAGAATTGAAGCAGAACTGAGGGGCCTTTAAAAGAAAGCAGCAAAACAGGCAATACTGGAGCAGCTTACAGGTAGCCGATAGCAAAAGAGAAATTTGATGCTGAAGTTGTAGCCATGATTGGTGTATCTTTGACACTCGTGAAACACTTGCATTTAAGTTCTGGTACTTGCTTGCAGGTTAGACTGAAGTAAATTATAATCTCATTGATGCATGGGACCATTCTGCGGCCAGGGATTCAGGTTTATTTTACTGAAGGGCAAATTACAAATCTATTATCCCTTATCAACAGTGGTGTGAACATTTTGGCTAGACCTAGGTTTATGTATAGACTGAGTTGTCCTGTCTGGCAATTTTTGCCAAAATACTGAAAAGCAGGTTGTAGAAAATGGGTGCATTTTTTATTTTATTTATATTACATTCTATAACTAGAATTTATTTATATTCTCTGAATATACTAATAAGGAACTTTGTGTAAATGAATTCAGGCACGTGGGTTTTGTTTCCCTTCTCTTGTGTGGCAGTGAACTAGTGGCAACAGAAAATGTGCTCTGGTTTGCTAGAAAACCAAATTGCCCAGTTACAAGTAGGACTCCTGCAGACTTTATTTAGCTGGAATTTTAATTACAGTGCCAGCTCTCAACTCCTACGATAAAACAGTAGGGAGACCACTATAATTTGACCTTTATAAAACATTAACACCAACCTATATAAAAATATTACTTCAACTTTAAAGAATAAATACAATGGGAGGCAGAATCAAAGGAATTATGAAAATAAAGTGCATATAATATTTTTACTTTTGGAAAAAACATAAAAATACACTAGTGTGGACACCAAAGTGACGTTGGTGTGTTTGGTTCCCCGTATCCATTTTCTGATCCTCATACAAAAATGCTGCACAGTTGGCAGAAGAATCTTTTCATGGTTTTATCGTGCTTCGGGGAAAGCAATCCTGCTGCGAGGCTTAGAATAAAGGATACTATACAAACCACACGGGAAATGTTGATATATTAAAAAAAAAAAAAAAAGCCTGTTTCTTTCCTCAGAGGGTCAATTCAGGAAACCTCAGGTGCCCACTTGCTCCCTCTGAATCTCTTCTTGTCACTCTTCTGTCTCCTCTTCCTTGCTGTGTTCCCTGGAGGGGGAGGTATTCATGACAGTCAGCTGTTGTGAATTGCACCCTGGGCCAAGTGCTGCTTTCTCCTGCCAAGAGTCACAAAAGAACGAGGTGGGGCTGAAGAGGAGGGATGGAGTAGGACAGCCTATGCCCGAGTTGCATGGGAATGTCAATGCAACAGCACTGTTGGAACATGAAATGGGTAACAGTACTGGCTCCCAGCTGTATACAGTATCACAAACAGTCACGAATATGAATGCATTTTGGGTTAATTCTGGCTAAAATGGTCCCTGAGTCATGGTGTGGCAGCTCACAGTATTTTGTGGTTCTGTCATCATGGAGAGGTGATTAAAAGTGTGCTCCAGGTCTTCCATTGTCTTTAATATTGTTCAAAGCATAGTTTAATCAATTTAACCCTCTGTGAAACGGAATTGAAACTGTAAACATAAGGATACTTTAAATGAATTGTTTTTTATGTCCCGTAATAAAAATCAAATTTGAAGATGTTTGAATGCCAAGGTTATAGGTTGCTTTTATGTGACCTAAAACATTTTTTACTTCGTTGCCTATGTCACCTTTATTTTGCTGGTTGTTTGACAGGTGAAGCATTAACTGCCCAATTCTTTAATTGTACTCCTGACATTGTTTCACAACACATTATGTTATGGATAGCTGCTGTTAGTAAGATGTGCAATGCTATATGCCAGATACACTGGGGAAGAGAAGGAAAGAGTAAGAGTGTATATCAGTTTCTGGGAATGGAATGTCTGAGGACTCAAGCTTTCACCAACCTAATGGTTCACAGGCCTATTTAAGGTTAAAAGTTGTCTTGAAGAGCTGTCACACGTGGAGTGCTATGTCTGTATTGCTGTGGGGAACAGCACAATTCCAATAACTGCTCTGTTTGCGTTCAAGGAGAGGCTTCATCTACTGTCTCGGTGCTTGAGGAAGGGGGAAGGATGAAGTATTTTGCAGCAGATTGTACACCGAAAGAGAGGAGCCAATGCTCAGCCGCATCCTTGTTGACCAAAGAATTTCCTTAGACCTGAAGGCCAGGCAGGCCTGACAGAAGCATAAGGAAATTTCTTTAATTCCTCTGTATGAGTTTGTGTTGAAGCGTGATGCTGGATGCAAACAAATGACATGGATGGTAGGAAGGCAGCTATTAAGTATTGTGGTCAGGGAGCTTCCCAGGGATTTGTTGTGGCTGAAAGAAAGGCCGTGAACTCAGTTGCCTAAGAATCTGTGTTTGCTTGTCTAGTTACTATTGCTTTGGAGCTTTTTTTTTGGTGTTTTTCTTTGTTTTTTAATCTTGGCTCTTCTAGGGAAAAGTGGTATTCAGCCTGGCTTGTACTTGTGGAGAAACAACTCAAGTGTGACATAAAATAAAATAGGAAATAGTGATTTTACATTTTTTTTTCTAGATAAATGAAAGCAGTATTGTGGGAGTTACACGGTATAATCTGCAACCAAGAGCTCACTTCATTTAAATTTTTAAAAGTTAGGTTTGTGACACAGGAAATAGTCTAAAATTATCTTTAATAACAGAGCCAATCAGTTCACTCTTCTGATTAATAAGAAAATGCAATGCTCCAAGTGTTCTGTAAGATTTGGTGTTTCTTCTGAGAAATGTCAGATCTTATGCAGGTAGGCAGAAGCTTTTTGGCATAATAGAATAGCAGCTTCTGTCGACTGTAAATCTAAATAAGAAACTTCATTAAAAATGATATTATTACTTCTGGCACTTTACTTTTATTCTTTGAGACACTGCCTTTAATAGCTTCTCCAATAAAGTTAGAAGAAATTGAAATATAGATGCTTTAACACTTACATAATAAATCTATTAATCTTAATGCTTCTGGAAATATTAGGCATTGACTACTTACTACTGTTTTTATAAGTCAGCATCATTTCCCAGAATTGTATGATACTATCTACAGTTAGCGCTGACAATTAATTGAAATGAAGTTACTTGTACAATGAATGAGTGCTGGACACGTTTGACTTAACTCTTTCTGGGACCATAGCTATGCTTTAGATCCTGATTTAGCAAGGTATTTAAGCAGCACCTTAATTTAAGTTCCCTCCACACTCTATATAGGAATTTGACTTTATTTCAGTGTACCATATGCCTAAATTCTATTAGTTTCAGCACAAGTTTTTGCTTATGCAAAACGTTTGCCCTTTGGGAAAGGCTTGGCAATGGCAGAACTGTAAGGTGACTGTTACCTATGCAGCCATGCAAAAGTAAAGTCACACAAGCTTCCTAGCACGTGTGTTTTCTGTGCTGAAACATGATTTGGAGTGATTATGCTCAGAACCATAAATGCAGCAAGAAGTTCAATTTCCACAGATGAGTGGAAACTTCTACTGAAGTTTGGTTTTCTTGCATAAGTCTGTACCAAAACTTGCATTCTTCCTGGCTGCAAGTGGTACTGGGTTTTAGGTAACTGAGCAAACAAAGCTAGACTGGTCTTTATGTTCTCTTAATGACCTCTTTAAATATAATGAAGCTCTGCATAGGGATGAGCACTGAAAATAGATGGAGAAGGCTGGTGCTGCACCGCTGCTGCCTGCGGTACGTAGGTGAGAGCCTCAGGAAGTTGGGCTGCTGGCAGGGGTCCCACTGAGGAAGGTGGTGGGGAATGGGCAGCAGCTGCCTTGGGCTGGGGAGGAACAGCCCTTGCTAGAACAGCTGGCACTGCCCCCAGGAGAACTGACAGATTTAAAAGTCTAATAAAGTTATAAACATTTGTTAAGTAAGATTAAAGGCCAGGCTTAATGTGACCAAATTGGAAATGGTAGGTTACAGGAAAGGTCATAAAATTGTTCTTTGTCTAGCTTTACTATTTATACCGGTCTCTAATGCCAGGTCTATAATACAGTCTTCCTGCTAGACCTGGGGGTTTAGAAAACCTGGTAGCAGCCCCTGCTTTCAGTTTGTCCTCTGTGAAAGTATCTGCAAGAGTTTAATAGAGTATTGCTAGTTTAATAATGGTGGGAGAGAGCCAGTTTCACTCAAGATGAAATCTTGAGTGCTTATTTCCGTCAAGACAACAGGAAATACATAGTGCCCACAAAGATCAATTAAGGAGTCTATTTAGATCAAAAGAACGTTAGAAGGTACCCAGGCATTGCACGCTTTGCATGGCCTGTACGCAGCAGCCTACTGGAGTTGGGCATATGTGAGATGCAGCAAGTGTGATGGCACATGCTGAGCCAGCTGCAGATGGGACTTGACTGGGTAGTTGGGTAGTGCTGTGCAGAAGTAAGAATGGCACCTCCTGCCTTTCTGGGTTGTTAATAAACAAACCCCAAAACAAACAAACAAAAAAATCAACCAAAACCCCACCAAAAAGAAACAAAAAAAACCACCCCAAGAAAAACTGAATAGAGCCCTCAAAGCAAGATTCAGGCAAATACGGCATACTGGACAACAAACTTGCTTCTCTTCTTCCTGTCCTCTCATCTCCCTGTGAGAGTCTGAGATCTTACGTGCCACATCATGTTTTCTTATCTAGGCTTTCCTGAGGGGCAGAGCTTTTACTTGGATCTACGTGTGCCATATACCCAGGAGAGTGAAATCTTTTAACTAGGCACAGATGCCCCCGCCTTACCCTTCTGTTGCCTCTTCCTTCTGTTGAAACAGTTATACTTTAAAGGGATTAATTATGCATGGATTAAATGAGTGGCTCCATAGCCTGGTCATTTGCCCATTTTCACATGCGCGAAGGTTGTTGTTTCAGTCCCTGCTCACCTGGGTGCTTATACTTCTATAATGCTTTTATTAAAAAAATATGCTTGCTAGAGTATCATTCCTGTGATTTGCTTTTAAATTTTTTCCCGCAATGATTAATTAGATACAATTGAAATGGCTCCAACAAAAAAAAAGGGGCTGATACTGCTGGTTAGGAGAGTTTTCTAAAAACTAGGGAGGATAGTACAGGCTCCGGTAGCTTTGAGCAAGCAAAGCAGCTGAACAGGAGCCTTCCAGATCCTGGAGGAGTACTGGAGCTACTGGGTACATGAAGAACATCATGGCTTTTTCTCCTCCACCTTATAGTTTTGTCATTCTGGAACTCTACTTATTTTTCCTATATTTGTCAGAAATCCAACCTTTGTCAAGAGGAATGTTTTCTATTGCACTGAACAATTTTTTATTTTTTTCATTTTGGTGAGAAAATTATTTTTCTTTTGAATTTGATTCTGGTGGAATCCTTTCCTTCAACACCTCCTGCTTGGCAGCTGAACCAAAAATAAATTATTTGCACAGCTCTAATGGTGTCAGTGAATTGATTTCCGTAGAACACATGACTGCATTTCCTCTCTGGAATGCCCTAAAGTGATCATTATTAATGATAAATGACAATAGAAGTTTTGCAGAGAAATTAATAACTTAGATGTTGCTATGAAATGAGAAAAGCAACATGGATGCCCTTGAAAGATCCTGAACATCTCTTCCTTTGCGCATCATCTGCTCCTTGTTCATTAATAGATTATAGGAAAGCCATACTCTGATTTATTTGCCATCTGGCTTACTCTATTAAGAACAGTGTCATCAAAAGCAAAGGAGATGATGTAGTTGTGTTACCTGGGCCTGCCATCTTGCATGCCAGCAGGAGACATGAATGGTTGGTATTTCACTTGTTTTTTCAGAACAAAGCTGAAGACCTCAACTTGAAGTGGTAATGGTTGATTTCCATGAGACCAGTGGATTTAGCAAGCACGTACTTCCTTAGCTGTATTTATTTCATAGACTTCAGATGAGAAAACAATGGAGAAATCTTCCCTTGAAAGAAGGGAATGAAACAAGGATGAACAAATTATCTTTAAAGAAGAATTTTTGAATAGCAGTATCTCACTTGCTTCTAATTAACCTGATCTTAAAGCTCCTTTTGTGCCATGCTGAAACTAGCAATGGCGTTTGCCAGTTCTTCTACTGTCAAAACTAAACTCTGCAAAGTCTGATGTTCGGTAATGAATGCAAATACGGTTCTGTGTGCTTCCCTCCCAGTTTAGTTCTAAAAAATCTAATTAGAAGGATTACAGGCATTGAAACAAAATGGGGGGGGGAAAAAACTCCCCCTTCCCCCCCCCCAAGGAACAATGGAAATGTAATTGACTATTTTGATCTGAAGCTTCCAAGGGTTTGGTAGACAGCTCCTGTGGTATACTCATGACATCTTACAGGAATTATAAAAATTGCTGAACACTGATCTGTGAATGCCATTTGTAGCTGACTTCATGCAGTTCTGTTTTACCTTTGGAAAGTAAAATCAATTTCAGATTAACTTTGACAGGGAGGTGTTGGGGTGTGTGAGTCAGTAGTTACTCAGATATTTCTGCCAGCCTGTTGGGAAGACAAAGAATTGTAATGGATATGTTCAGGCTAGCACTGTTACTGATAGTAAAATTGGCAAACTAAGTTAAGAAACACTTTCTTGCCTTGTCCTGGCATACTTCATGAAGAACAAAATTTTAAGTTAATATCAGTGTACAACATCAAAATTTATCTTGAGATTTAAGAGCTTCCCTCCCACACCCCCCTCTTGCAAAATAATGCTGTTATTGCTTTTACTGTGTTAGAGGTTCCATTCTGAAATCTGGAATGGGTTTTTTTGTAGTCTGAAACAGTGTGTGTGGTATAAGTCAGTAGAGCATGTTTGAAGCAATGAGGGATTTCATTCTTTTTATCCACAATCTTTGAGCTATATTTAATAACCCTTTATAATAATCTTTCCGCTATACTGAATTATGTATTGAATCTTTTTTTACAGTAGCTTCATTGCAGAATTCCAGAAGGAAAATAGGCTTTTAGATGTGAACCTGAAACTCTTTACAATTTTGAATATACTGTTATGTATAATTCTGTGAGGACCTAATCATACATTGTTTGATTTCAGTTGAACAACTCTCATTGACTTTACTGAGAGCTGGCTGAGACTCAGAGTGAACTATTGCCATGTTATTGAAAGTATAATAAGCATTTTGATTCAGTTTTCAATCTCTTTCATGGTCTTATATTTTAGATTTACTATGCATGTGGTCCTGCTACATCTAGCAATATGTAGGGTACTGCAATCCCTGACTGTAGCTTTCAGGGAGACACTTGTAGAGCTGACTTTAAAAGAAAAAAATTAGTTACTTTTTTTAAGTTGTAAATTTTGTTGATGCTCTGTGTTGCAGAGGAGGAATCTGGGAGATGGGGTTTGTGGCTCTGGTTGCATGGGCTCCTTTGGCTGAAGTTCCAGAGGTTAACAGCTCTGTTGCCTGCAGAGGTCTCTGATCATCGATTTTTAGTGGCTGCTGTTACAGAAAGTAAGAGTGGCATTTAAGAGAGACAAAGCACCTTATTAAAGTTAATGCCTTTGATTTGCTTCAAATCATCTGTAATCCATGTGGACCTGTCATAATTTATACCTTGCTTGGTCACAGCAATAAGTCTAAAACTGTCATGTAATCTGCATCAACATTTGTGCACAAGAGAAATTACATGTACCGCTTACTAAAGTTGGTGTCGTGGTATTTATCTCTCATTGCTTAGAGGGTTACCCTCAGCTTAATTGGTGTGTCTCGTTATTTATATTGCTAGGAAAAAAAAAAGGCTTAAATACCAGGAGAGAAAGATAGTAGAGGTTTTGCTTCATAAGATAAATAAAAATCAATTTCTGTTTGTTTCTAAACATGATAAATATGGCTAGTTTTTTCAGTCTTCCCCACTGCCCCCGAAGTCTTGAGCCTCCTGAGGATAATCTTAATAGGATAAAGTGGCCTTTGAAAGGTAATTAGCAAGATTCCTATGAACCGGTCCATGCATGTGCCATGCTCAAAACCCTCCTGATTAATGCTCATCTTAATTCCATTCCTTGGGATTTATTTACTCATTTCACGTATAAAGTATTTAGTTCCTTTAACACTGCTCTGCAACTTGAAAACATTGCTGCGTTTCAACTTCACGTATAGCTGCACTTCTACCTGTTGCTCTTGTGAGCAGACACAGCCTGGATGCAGGCTGCTCACTTGTGCACCTCTGCTGGAGTGGGGGTTTTGAGTCCCAACAGTCCAGGACTATTTTTCACTAACGTGTACCAACTAATGAGCTTGATTGCTTCAGTTTTGGGGTAGTTTGGGGTAGGTTTCTTAAGTAGACACATAAATTTTTTTTTTAATCATAGGAGAGATTTATATAGCACTCTGAATACTATGTGTATCTGAAGATACTTTTAACGGGGATCCCTAGTAATCAAAATAACAAATTCACTAGTTGATATTAGATTTTCGTAAGAATATGATGTAGCAGCCACATATGGGCTATATAGCAATGAAAAGTGAGCTTAGATCACAATCAATACAATGTCTGATCAATACCAATAATTAATATTGTAATGATCCTTATGAAAAATGGGATCAGTGAGGAAGACGCTGGACTACTTAGGAAGAAATTAAGCACATTGTGTCAGCTCTCTTGATTTTATTCTGGAGGAATCATGTTTTCTGGGAGGTGTACAACTCCCACTGTAACTTAAAGCTCAGTGGAAATCTCCTCTTTCTTAACGTATGCCTTATGTGCTATATCCATGAAAATGATTTCTTTTTTTTTAATCTTTCCTATAAAAGAAATTCTAGGATTTATCACTCCTTACCCAGTCTCCATCCACGGCCATATTTTGAGAATTCCAGGAAAAGCCAGGTTCCTGTTAAGTGTCTTCCAGCAGATACTGTTAGATATATTTAACTAATATTGCTCCTTTAGTACTGTAGCTTCTCTGTTCAGGAAGACTCTACCTCCGGGAGGCTTTTGAACTCTTTTCATGTGCTTGAACACCTTTTGTGAGCTGCACTTCTTTCTTTGATGTTTATTTCAGTCTTTGGAAATTAGTACAGCGGGGAGAGCAAGGTCCCTGCCACCCACCTGCTTCCTTGAGGCTCAAAGGCTCCAAGCACCAGCCCACCTACAGACCAGAAATAAGCAAACAAACAGATCTGACCAGAAGGTTTCAGCACGCAGCATGTCCCTCTTGTTCTAAAATTAAATGAGATGCAGAACCTATCTCAAAACAGCCTGTTTGGGGGAAATGGAGAGGGGAGGTCCGTTATTGAAATTGCATCCTACTTACGCTACATACAGAAGCAACCTGTAGCTGGTAAATAATTCTGACTGCTAGAAGTAATATGACCTCTGAGGCAGGGAATATCTTCCTACATCTGTTTTTGGTTAGTGAGAATCTTAGTATATCACTGCTGGAAATAAATGGAGATTAGTACATTTTCCAGGCTTTACAGTAATTTATAAAATGTTGAAAATATTAAAATAATTCAATATATTCTTGAAAGATAAACATGAATAGGGACAGTTGAGGCTTGGGAGCTTTGAATTGGGATGTTTCTCAGGACTGTTTGGGGGCACTTTGTCCTGTGTGCAGGCGGCTGCTGCCAAGCTGGGAACCTAATGCTGAAGGGACCCTTATGCCCAGATGGTCACTTTGAGCCTATCATACTAAAACAGTTATGGGTAAGATCTGAACTGGATGGAGTCGCTGTCAGCACCTGTTGTCTCAGTCCTTTATGGGCTCCCTCAAGATCTTTGCAATGTTTTCCACCCGGACTTGCTTTTATTTAGCTGTTTTCTCTGTGTATTGATCTTCAGTTGTCAGCTAATTTACAGGCAGCATTCATGCAGCACAGTGTGTACATTGTGAGGACAGGAGACAAGAATTCACAAAGTCTTGTCCATGTTGCTCATTAATGCGCTACAGCTACATCTGTAGTAGTAAATTGAACATGCCTGGGACTGCTCAATGGCACTAGAGCTAGGTGGCACTGAACTGCCTGCATCGCTACCATTAAATTCTCTTACTCGCAAAACCAGGGTGGCTGCATGCAAACTGTCTACGGTGTGTGATCCTTGACCCATGCATACACCCAAACTAGGTCTTAGAATATAGGCAATTAGGCTGCAGCAGGGAAGCACAAACAGAAAACAGAAGGAGCTATACTAAACGGCATTGTGAGTTTGGGGGTAGCTCTTAACAGCATTTGCCAGATGTAGTGGTTTTCTATTGAGGATTCAATATGGAGGGAAAACTTAAGAGCAGTAAGAGCTGGAAAAAATGCATAGGACTGTTGGAAATGGGTATGATTATGAAGTTAAGACCCTAGAAAAATCACTGCTTTTCCTTGGCCCTGCTTATTGCACAATATACGTAAGTACTTCCAGTTAAGTCACTGAGACTGCTGGCAAACTTATGCAAGCACTTATGAGGAAAACATATGCTTATGTGGAATGCTGACTAGAAGTTTAGCTAACGATCTATTCAGCTCTGGGTGCCGTACACAGATCATGAAACATTTACTTCCAATAATTAACTGTTTTGTAGTTTGGGGTTTTTTATTTTTTTTGTTTCTTTTTGTTTTTTTTAATCCTACTCAGGCATATTGACAAACATGGCTTTCTGCTCTACTCTTAGAGAAAGTTGCAGCTGCAAAGGTTTCTTGAGTTATGCCAATCATTTGCAGATGTTCTTCTGAAAGCAAAAATTAAATAGACTTTCTTGATGCCAATAAATTATAGAAAAATGTTAGATACACTCTTATCTCAAAAAAATGTGTGCTGTGGTCACAATGCATCAAATACTGCTAATATAATGATGACCTTTTAAAAGAAAACACATTATGCTGTAGCTGTCTTCATATTATAACTGTGGAATGCTGGTATACAAAAGTCAAGCTATTAAACAGTGGGAGAAATGGAGTGAAAATAATGTGTTTTGCTTTTGTCTGATATTGCTGTGCTGATAGGTACATTCTTCTCTTTTTCCCCATATTGAGTCATGCTCTTCTTGAAATCATAAAACAGAGAGATAGATCAAATACAAGGAAACACTTGGAAAGTCAAATCCTACTGAGTTTTGATGAGTTGGATCAAAATCCCAATGACCAAAAGGTATCGTTTAATAGCAAAAATGAGCAGAACTGCAGAGGAAGATAAGCAGGGTCCTTGTCCAAACTCCTCATGGTCAGAGCATTAGGAAATGAGGAACAAGTATTAGTCTAGAGACTAGGTGCTTGCTCAGAACTAAGGAGACTTCTGTTTATTCCCCAGAGCCGCAGATTTTATGTGGGTAGGTCATTTGAACCAATGTCCTCAAAAAGCGTTAAAGTACTTTTGATGATCTGTGCCTAGGTATTCATCTCCCTGTCCATCACGTAAATGCAGAATCAGAACTCTTTCTTTGCAAGTGTGTTATGTGATTGACTAAGCTTACATTTGCAAGTTATTTGGGTGCTGTGATGGGAAGGCTAAAGAAGAATATTAAATACCTGCAGGTGCTGAGTAGATTCTAGTCATGTTCCAGATACTTGCTGGAGAAGGACTTAATTCCTAGGGCCATTGTTCTGATGCCTTTCCTAACAGTTTATTCACTTAGAAAATATTTTTTCTTCATTTTTCTTATCTCTACAGAATAAAAGAACAAACTTCTTTCTATTTGGCTATCTGTCTCCTATTAGGGTGGGTGCAGAGAAAGAGACCTAGTCTAAAATATTTGTGAGCTTTAAGAAGCTATATTTAAGAGAAGAAGGCTATGCTACCTGGCATGGCAATGACATAACTGTGAACTGTTTTAATGTACTCTGGGGGCGGGGAGGAAGACTTTAGGTGCTTGATATGGCTGCTTCTCCAAACGTTAATTTTCAGGTTTAACCCCAGTGAATCTTAGCGTGCCAGGTTACATTGTGTGGTGATTACAATGAGGAGCAGATGCATATGATTTTGCGCTTGTGGAGGCTGACAGTAATTTCCCATGCAAGAAGGCCTTGCGAGCTGTGAGCAGCATGCCTTTCATCGCCACGCCATTCGCAAGGTGGCTCTGAGGCAGTGCAGGTAATGCGAGATTGTGTTGTGTTTGTCTAGGGAGTTAAATAAACATCTCATGCTGTTATAATTTTCCTGTTTTTCCCACTGTATAAACAGCTTGCTGGTAGCCTGTCAATCAGCTTCTACTTTGGTGCTACTAATTACATAGAGAATCATTAAAAACTGACTAAAAAAAGTTTCAAGGCTGATAAGAGATAAGTCAAAAGGTTCTAAAATGTTGTGTTAATCCGCTTGCAAGATAAAGGTTTTTCAGAAGGCCTTTCAACCTGGAGGATCAAAAAGAGCACTTTGTTTGTAACGTGTACCCATTACTGCATACTTTCTTTCACTTTAATTGCTATTCTTGATGGCTGTCTATTAACAAAACCCACCAGAGTCTGCAGAGGGTAACATTTAATTTATGAGCAATGGACAATGTTGTGTGAAATATATTGCTGAATATAACTCGTTCAGTTTTTGAAGACTGAGACCAAAGTCATGCTTAGAATATTATTTGTTCCTCCCTCCCAACACACACTAATTAACAGCAGTGCTTTGCTACTGTAGTCAGTAGGAGATATTGAACTGGCTCCTTTGAGAACGGGGCCCCTTTCTTGGGCTGCTCCCTTACAAAGGCTCCCAGTCTCTCCTCCAGCTCAGTCTGCCTGGGGGAGACCTAATTTGAAACGACTCTGTTCTCCAGAGCCCTTTTCAAATTAACAACCCTCAAACCTCCCAAGACTCCTGAGTGAACTCTTAATTTTAAAATACAAATTAAGCATCTCGGCATCATTTAGATTTCATTGGCCTGGTAATTCTACAGACTCTCTAGTAGCTGGTAGTGAGACCAAATTTACCAGTTCTATTAGCTTTGGTGTGAAGCATTGCTCTTGTTTGCTTGCCTGGCGGTTGATGTGAGCGTGTTTAGCAATGCCAGCACATGCTAGGCATGTCTGGCAGGTTTCTAATGAGAGGAACAACAATATTCATGCTCTCAACAGTCAGAGCTACTGCAGGTGTGCGAGGCAGTTGGTCTCTGCCTGGCAAGAATATTTTGTATGTGAGTAGCCTTATTGAAGAACTGGTTAACTTAATTTGCCTGGGCTACAGAGCATGCACAGCAGGTCCTTGCCTGTGTAATGAGTAAGTTTAAATGCTTGTAGCAATTTTTTTTTAAACTGATCTGTATTTGCAAGGTTGAGGCTACTCAATTTGAATTAGCTACAGTATAGAACCAATGTAACGAACAGTTAAACACTGTGTGGTTCTTGGTCTGTCAATAAGCTGAATATGCTGACAAAAAATACTTGTTTAATAATTACAAATGGACAAAGTTTAAGTGTTCTTTCCCCTTTCACAAGTCTGTTCTGCAGTTCTCAAAAGTCAATGTTTTCCTGGAGAGTTCTCCATCGTTACATTGTATAAATTCAGCAGTATCCGTCTCTAAGCTAGTGTTTAACTTGTAATCCCTGTAAATGAAAGTCATATTCTGTGGATGACTGCAATGTTTGTACCTGTGCATTCTTCATTTATTCAGGGAGTACAACTGTCTTCTGATAACTTACTTTTAGAAATCTTAATACAAGATAAACTGTAGTGGACATGGTGGTGTTGGGTTGACGGTTGGACTCGATGATCTTAAAGGTCTTTTCCAACCTTAATGATTCTATGCTGTTGCTGTTTTAACTGTTTTTTATCAAAAAGCCTTTTTGGTACATGTTTGCAAATTGTCTAGTGAAACGTTCGGTACTTTTTTAACCTCCATTTGAAGCTTAGAAGAACTAAATCAAGTTTCAAACTGTCCGTTTGTTTTATGACTTCTGCTAGATGTTTGCCATCTGTGGTAATGCTGGTCCTCTGTGAATGTGAAGATACAGACTCAAGGTCAGCAAAACTGAAGATGAAGATTTTGTAAGACTTTTTTCTGTCTAAATTGGCACTTGATTTCAAAATACATAGGGAAGAACTACTGACATTGTTGGAAGTCATGGAACACGTTATAACATTTCAAAGTCTCCAAGAATGTTTTTATCCATTTTTCTTTTATTTTGAAGAAAGAGTCATTGTTATCTGTCAGCCTAAAGCTGAGTTCTGTTCTAAAGCCTAATGTTGAGAGTGCTGGCCATTTCGAGGGAGAAATATTAGACTAAGCAGAAGCTCATAGATGTGTTTTTAGTCCAGAGGGTTTTTTTATCAATGCTGTTTCTCTTGAGCACCTACTTAATTATTTAATCATTTATCCTCATTCAAAATACTCAGTTGGTTACAGAAGTTATTACTGTATATTAGGAAATTTTATGTATACTGTAAACCTTTCAAGAATTACTTTCCTCTCTAGAAGAGTAAATTACTTTCCTCTGTCTTCCTCATGTACTGGGATGTTGATCACACTTACAAGAATCCTGAATTGTACATTTCTAAATTTCAGATCACGATACCTGCCCCACCCCTCCCCACGCTCCTGGAGTTTGTAAATAGTATTGGTTTAAAAATAAAACCCTAAAAAGCTAACAACCCCCCGAAGAACCCCAAACCAAACATCAACATTTAAAGTTTTGTTGGAAAACAATTCTGTAAAGTATTCCTAAACTATTTATGATTTATAGCCTGTAACTATTAATGTACCTTAATGGACTTAGTATAGGTGGGAAAATAAGTGTAGGTACAGTTAAGGTTGCCTAAGCATTTGTGTTCAACTTCTTAGTTTTTGTAACTTCTCACATCTGAGACATTTTTCCTCAGTTGTTGGCTGTTTCTTTATTGAGCTTGCATTTTATTTTATCCTAAAAAACAAACTCCAAACCAAAAAAAGCAAACAGTCCTCAACTCAAAAAGGAAAACAGGTATTTTTATATGCAGCAGAAATTAAAAAAATGCCCATTTTCTTTCTGTAAAAACAAATCTTCTGCAGCGTACAGTTCAACTAGTGTAGGAGGACAGCTGAAACTCAGTAATGCAGTATTACTCGTTAAGAAACATTTTTATTTGGGTGAAAGTTGGTTTTGATTTGGCAGGGGTAGAAGGCTTTGTTTAAAGAAATAAAATAGTATATAAGTGTGTGTTTGTGGCTTGCTTTATTTGGGCATTTGGATATAGCCTTCTACAGACCTTGGTACTTTAGAAGATCCAGGCTCAGGTAAAAACAGCTTATTTTCTCTGTATGTGGCATCATGTCATGTCTGCCCCAAAAGTGTGGGCTCTTAAATTCTTCTCTTTCAATAAAGTATGATTCCAAAATGCTAGAAAATTCTGTATATTAAATGAAGAGTAAAGTCTTCCAATAAAAGCTGCAAAATGCCAAAGGTAAGTTTAAATGAAAACTCAGCTTTTTTTTTCCTGTAAAAATGTTCTGTAATTGCATAGTTGCATCCTATTTGTCAGTGGAACTTTTGTAGTTATGTTTTATTTTGAGAGCTCAGCGGAATTAGTGTCCATGAAATTAATTTATATCTTAGATGCCTTTTAGAAGGTTGTAGAAAAAATGTTGCCTTCATATTTTGTGAAATCATTCTAAATAATTGTGCTAAATTGTATTAAAAAGCTCCAGGATAGAGAAGACTGAGCATAAGGATAAAGGTCGTATACAATTTCTCCTCTGCAATTCAAGTGAGGCAATTTGACATTGCACAGTCAACTGAAAGGCATCTTTTGCAATGGAATAGTTGGAGGGTGAATAACATCATTTCGACTGCTTATTCTAGGTCATACTTCGAATGGTAGTTTGTCTAGAGAGGCGGTCCTGTCCCTCCTTCTACCAATTTACCTAGGGAGTGGAGTGGAAGATAATAAAAGGAAACACTGCAATATGTAGTCATTGAGAGATGTAGTATATCTATGAAACTGCTTTTGAAACACGTGCTGAATGATTTGCTCCTGACTGGACCAGTGAGATATCTACTGCTCTCATACAGTTAGCTTTCTTGGCACATCATTTGTCTCTTCGTAGTTTTTCCAGCACACTGAAATTGTTGTGATGAGTGCTTTAGACTTTCACCTGGATTACTGAGAAAGAAGGTGTTTACATACCAGTGGAGTGACCTGCATGGGACTACAGAAGGAGAACAGACAATGCAAGACTATGGAAGCACCCAGAAATCAGGCTGAAATGCGATGCCTCTTTGACTAATTTTCTTGATAAATCATTCTGTGTTAGAAACATGGAGCCTTCTGCCTGTGCAGCATGTCAAGCATAGTGGCAGAAATCAGTCCAGCACAATCCACTGCCAAGAAAGGATAGACTGAACGTGCAGATAAAACAATATCTAGAAGCGAAACAAGCTGTGTGCTGACTTTAGGGATTTTTGAGGTTATTGGATTGCAAGACAACTGACAAATGGCAAAAGCAGTGGAACTATGGCTTGATCATGCACTCAGACCTGGAAAGGAAAGAGGGTGATGCAAATAACAAGCTCTTTCCCTTTGTCTCTAAAGCAAAAGGAGGAGTCAAAGAAACAATATTGCCTGGAATATTTCAAATAATTAGAATAGCTAACAGATTCTGGGGTATTGTCTCAGCAATTTGGAACAGAAAAACAGTGATGACTAATTATTATAGAGGAACTCTATAGGACCAAGCTAAAGAGAGACAAACATGAGACGTGGGAATCCAGGCATCACAGCACAAGAGAAATTGAAATGCCCAGCTCTGGGTGACCTTGTCAGGGGTCAGAATCCTGTTTTGCCATAGAAGGAAGAAAAGCAGTTGTAACATGCAGTAATTGAAAGAGGTTTCTGGTGGAGGAGGAGGGTAAATGTTTTGTCATATCCCAAACATTTAAATGACCATGTATCACAAAAGGATGCCAAAGTTCCAGCTGTCCTATCTGCAACCAGACCACTGGTTCAAATACCGACCTGCTGCCAGCTGGCCTCTGGGCTGTGATTGCAGAGGGAGCCCAGCAGCACTTGTATGCAGAATTATTAGGCTTGAAAAATGTGATCTCTTAGGAATGCATGGCAAAATCATTCCAAGGTCAGTGCATAGATAAAGCATAGTTATTACAAAAGCCCAAGTGATTCTCCAGGGTAAGCAAAGTTGGAAAACTTCTGAGACTTAAATGGGAAACGTCTTCTATTTCAGAGTAACAGAGGGGAGTGGTCAGCTTTCTGGAGCAAAGAGTTCAGCCTGCAATGATACATAAAGAATGTGAAGGTTCGTTAGACAGTATGTGGTGCATACAGACCTTTGCAAGATAGGTATTTATAAAATGCTTAGGGGGGGAGAGCAGCAGAACTGATCTGGATAAACTGTAAAACTAAGACCCAGGCTCTAACTTTCAGACTGGTGTATATCTTTGTTTTAACAGTGATTCCTACCTTGTTGTTTTTATCCTTAATCGTTTTTTCCGGTGTATACTTAAGGCAATTATACTCACAGGTTTACTTTTTTATTTGCAAAAAGGGGTTGAATATACACTGTGCATAACAAACAGTCACCACAGCGTGTTTTTATCAAAACAGATGATTATGAACATCATACAACATGTTTTTCAGCTCACTTATGTTGGATTAGGAGCTTAATATCTTTTCTCTTCATGATTATTTTAAGATTTGTTCTTTAATCCCATTTTCATGGAGTTAAAGACTCTTTTTTGCAGCTTTTTCCGGTTTCTCTGCATGTCACCTTTACTGGATATCTGAACTGCATGTTTAATATTTCTGCTTAGATTGACTCTTATTAGTTCAAAGTAGAGCTACATATTTTAAATTGATCAAGGATTCTGAAGCAATTATAACAACTGCTTTTGGAAGACACAGTTGCAGTTTTCATTTTGATACTATATGAAAGCGTAAGTTTCTTCAAAGCTGCAAATGTAAACCAGTAAAAGGTAGCTGGTAATTATTCTCCAATAAACATAGTAGAAAGCACATGAAAAACCTTAGGGAATATATATATTGCCTGTAGAGAGATTAATAAAAATCTCAGGACACTTAAAAGAAAATTCAGCCTGAAAATAAATGTGTATTTATCTATGTATTTGAGTCCATTCCAGATTAACAGGTCTGTTGTGATCAAATTTGCTATTTGTTACTAACTCTCCTTTGCTTATTATCTTTCAACAGACTATTGCAATTTAGGGAAAAATTGTTATTCTTTATCAACTCTGAATTTCATTTATAAAAAACTTTAAGCTTCAAATATCTGCTTTTTCTCAATCCCAAATAATTAAAGTTTTAATATCTTAATTCTTTTATTTTAATTTGTTTTGCTTGTAAACATTTGAGCATAGGTAAAACTTAATGAATCTCCATGCAATAACCAAATCGCTCACAAACAACTGGCCAAAATTCTATCCTCATGAATGATTTGTACAGCATTCTGCCTCTTAGTTTTTCTGGTATATTATCATCTTTCCTGAATGCATTTTGCTAAATCAAAGGTGTTTATTGAAAGATGCGAGCAGAAGAGACAAAAGCATGACAGCTGGAATCCTTGAGGAAAGAGCAGAGAGTCTATTTATTGTGGAAGAGCCATGTTCATGGTTGCGCTCAGGCTACAAGTGGTTTGCTTTTGCAAGGATAAGGCCTGGTTCAAAAGAGAACATTAAACCAGAACTGGACCCTGAGGGGGAGAAAGAGAGAGGGAGTTTGTGAGCTAAGTAGTTTTATTCAGGGATAGTAAAAAACCCGACAAGCATGCAAGGTTACAATGTCAAAGAAGCATGTATACTGTGGATAGCAGTCTTGTAAGCCAGAGATGGAGGTAATTGGATTAGGAGAGATGCATTCCAAATGCAGGAAAAGACTGAGTGGAAGGAGGAAAAATATAAACTCAAACTTCTGTAAATTTTAGCTTTGTGTGTGGATGGAATAGTAACAAGTTTGCTTTGAAGAATTTATTTTTGTGACATCCATGACCATATGCTGTCATGACTTTTTGAATGCAGAATTGTTATGAATCCTCAAATGAGTTGTCGTCTTGTTACTGCCCAAATGCTGAACTCTGGAATACTTGCTTAAAAGGAGCAAAAGACATTAAATATGCAGTTTATGTTCAGCCTCTGATGAAACAAAGTTGTGTTTTTGTCATTAAAAATGTGTCATGGTTTTGTCATTTAAATCCAACTCCTTCATGTTGCAGCTTGCTGTAGTTTCGTATTAATGCTCTTTTACGATCAGCCCAATTGTTTGTGGTAGGCTATCTCGCCTGAGACTGTCTATGTTGTATCCTTTTGTAAGACAGTACATCGCAGCCACTAAAATTGTGATAAATCATGAGAGGTTATATTTTTTGGAAGGCTGCTAAATCTCTTCTAGTTGAGACATAAGCTTCCCAGCACCTGGGAAGCTTATAATTTCTGCACCTGAAAGCATGGCTAGACTTTAGCCATTGGTACTGGGGAAATAATGAGCAAATAAAATAAGTGTACAGATGCATACATTTATCCCACCTGTTTCTAGCACTTATTTGAGATACCAAAGTAAGATGTATCAGGACTCTAGTCAGTGATTGCGTTATCAATGGAGAGAAAACAGGTACCATCAGAGAGTCATCATCTCTGGAGGTGACCCATCTATCCACTGACTGTGGAGGGACCTTAAGCTGACTCAGCCCCTGTTGAAGGTGTTTTATAAGCCTGAATTAAGTGGAAGAAGTCTATGTTTCTGTGCATTTATTTTGGTTGTTTACTTGAGTCTCATTAGGAGACTGGATTCCCCCAGTGTTTCAAGCTGGATTGCATCAGTTTCTTCTAGGTATGAACACAGTAATCCCCTGCTGACTGCACCACTGGCTTGTGGGTGCTTTCTTCTTGGCAAAAGGGACAGTTAAGGTTATTAAACACAGCTGGTAGAGCTAGATATAAACCAGTGTCTGCTAATGTACCATAAATTATGCTGCCCCCAAGACAGTAAAAATGGCATGCCATGGCCTACACCCAGCAAGCCCTCCGTTGTTTTCCCTTTTTAATGCAAACCATCCCATTATGAAATACATTGCAGTTTATCATGTACTGGTGCTCTTGCACCATGCCAAGTATGCTGGCATGAAAATCAAGGCAACACCACTAATACTCTGGTTTCTGTAGTTGCTCTGTGAGCTAGATAACCAGTTGAAAATTGCCGCACACTCTATTTAGTTTTTGTGACTTTTATTTTTACAAATAACTGGCATTTTAAAATAAACTGATAAAAAGCCTGTTCCCTGCTGATACAGTAGTCACATTTGTTATTGCATCGTGTGTTGGGTGGTGGAGAGTGTTCTGTTACTAATGGTTTAAGTCATGACTAATGCTATGTGCCAGCAACAGAGATACAGATTCAAATTTAAATAAACTACCCAGGCAGTGTTTTACAGGATGTGTTTCTTGTTGGCAATTTGTCGTTCCTGACAGCCTAGGATCGTCAGGCCGCTGTTACGCCAGCCACTGGGATTAGAACGCACACAGGCTGATATTATAAATGTTTCAAAACTGCTACAATGGAACAGCAGAATTTTTAAATGTGGGATTTTTTTAATGTAATCAGATATTCTTGTGGAAGTGGTTAATGTGAAAGAAGCCAGATTTGGTGGGATTTTATTTCTGATGCAGCATCAGTGTTAACACTTCAGTATCCAGAATTCTAATGACAGATGCTGGGACAAAGTGAGCTTTGGTGTAATGAGGCACAACATTATGCTACTAAGCCAGGTTCCTGTGTTAAATTTGAAACGTTTTATTAATCCATGTAAACAGACCTGGTTTGTGCAACTATCTCCAATTAGTGGGGAGTATTCTCAAAGCACTGAGCACTTTTGACCACTTTCTGGTCACAAAAGCTGTGACTCTGTTGTCAGTTCAAAATAGTTCTGAAAGGTATGTGGATGTTTAAGCCAGGTCTTACAGAAACAGTTGCTTTTACATACAAATGTTCTAATTTAATCCGAGTCCTGCTTCAGTTAAGTCATATTGTCTACATATCTTTCAGAAGTTTTAGGACAAATATTATTTTATAGCTATGGTGGTCTTGGAATATTAGTAGGATGAAATTTTCAGGTGCAAGCATATTATAAAAATGGATCTAATTGGAAGAAACAGATAAGCTTCTGGCTTCATAAGCTAGTCTTCAGCTCTGAAGCAGAGGGAGCAAGATTTGCTGCACAAGTAGATCTAGGAACAGTTGTTTTCAGTTCAGTTTAGCTTCGTTACCTTTGTAAAGAGCTGACTAATCACAAAAGTTTATCATTCTCTTGTACTATCTGTATTTATTACATTCTAGTGACCTAGATTATGATTTGGTGCATATGGTAATACACAAAAATAAGCTAAAGCTGCTGTGTGCTGGATGCAATGTGAAGATAAATATCAAGGTAGCTCCTGATTCAACTGTTTACAGCTGCCAGATAATGTGGTGTTTTTCTTATGCTGCTCCCTACAATCCATCAACTTCTTTTGTCCACTAGACATGAGAATGCTAAGGCAAACCTGGGAAGCTACAGGAAGAAAAACTTCTGATGCTAGAAGACTCTTCTACTTCA
This sequence comes from Aptenodytes patagonicus, assembly GCF_965638725.1. Classification (NCBI taxonomy): domain Eukaryota; kingdom Metazoa; phylum Chordata; class Aves; order Sphenisciformes; family Spheniscidae; genus Aptenodytes; species Aptenodytes patagonicus. The sequence continues at coordinate 4,945,942 of NC_134959.1, read as the reverse complement.
GGTCCGTAAAGCAGTAGATTTTGTGGGATTGATCTCTTTGAGATAGACATGCTTACAACACTTCTTCACAGCATCGTTCAATTATTGAGGGATTTCTTTTTGAATACGCTACAGAAGCATTCAGTATTTCTCATTGGACTTTATCTAATGACAAGGAAGCATGTTTTAAACTTTAGGATGCTGGGTTTTGTCAGTCTAGCTTTTTTGTTTATTTTTTTAATTAGAGCAATTCTGTATAACAAGATTAGCATATGGAATGTGGCTGTTTGAGATGTACTCCATTGGGGCCTTCACCTTTATCACACCAGTGCTTCAGAAGTTCCCCCAACAGCTTCTCTCAGACTCTTTTGTAAAGTATACCCTATTTCCTTACCTTTCACTGGTAACGCTTTGCAAGTGTCTGTCCACAGACATTCAATACCAGATCTCCAAATTAAAAACTGTTCTAAAGAAACACATGATAGACTGGTGCTTTTTTTTGTCTCCTGTATCAGTTCATGAAGTGAGATTCAGTAAAAGGTGTTTATATACAAAATGGGGTCTCCATTTTTTTATCTCTGCATTTATCTAAAATGTTGAAGTTAAATTTATCAGACACAAATGCTTTGTGGTAGAGTAACAAACAGTTTATCAATCTCGTTATGATTTCATTAAATCCTTTGATACTCCTGATGCTGCTGCTTACTTTAATACCCAATATCATTGATATAAGGGTTTTTTTTTTCATTTAGGAGCCAAATATATGTTAGACTTGGTGTTTCAGAATAAGAACATAGCATATATTTGTTTCATGATTATAGCTTTTGTTTACCCATGTGTTTTAAACCATATAATTATCAAGTTAGTTTAATAGTCCAACATGTCATGGAACTAATACATTGTTAATGTGACTATTGCAAAATACCAGAAACTTGTGATATTTACCACCCTATTCCAGTCCCTTTTTATAGAGAAGCTGTATGCTCCAGTTGGTAGAAAAAAAACCACCCTGATCTTGTTCAGATAGTATAATTGAAACATATTGCTTTGGGATGCAAATTCTACCAGTATTTATGAAGTTACACTCTTATGTTCATTTGCCCTAGCAAATTATTCAGAATCATGATTTTTTTATAATTATTGAAAATGTTTTTTGTTATTGCTGCAGAAATACTGTTTTGAGGCTATCTGTCTCAAAAGAATCAGGATTAGAATGTTTTCTTAAAATATCTTTTTTGCTTTTTATTCAGTATTTTTATTTCTGCCCATACAAAGGTTCAGGATAGAATTAGTCACGCTTTAATTATTGTTTCTTTTTTATAGTGATGAACTCATTTCACACACCCCACCCCACCCCCACCCCGCCCTTCTGAACCCCTACCAAACCATGTGTTTTGTAAGGCATATCCCTAGCTGTTATAAAGTGATGGCATTGCACTGGCTTATAACAACTGGGGTTCTTGTCCTCTCATTTTAGAGGTCTTGGATAATTCTTACACAGGCTTTCATATTAGTAATTGTGTTTCTAAGACTCTAATCCTGTTCCCCTGGAAAAAATGGCAAAAGTCCGGTTAAATTCTGTAAAGTCCAGAATAAGGTGGCAGCTCAGAATTGGGTAACAAGAATCCAATGGTTCTTTGTGTCACGATTCCCTTAATGTAATTTCTTGCACGCAGTCATCTCTGAAAAGATGCACTAAAAAAGTGCAAGTTATTGTTTTCGTAGTTATTACTTCAAATTTGATCTGTCCCAAAACTTGTTTGGAAGATCGCTAAATGGAAAGGGATTTCCTGTGTCTGTCAGTGTTAGACTTTGGTAAAAGTTTCTTACTGTAATTTGGCAGCAAGCCTAACCTCGCTGACCATGGGCCACATCCCCCACGGCTTAGTGTTTGAGCAGCCCCCGTGAAGCCAGAGGGAACAGCTGGCCTTTTGGAGGGAGCATTTCAATACGCGCTGAGTTCAGAATTAACTTCCGATAAACCCAGCTTGTGAGAGATCTATTCTTAGCTTTGGTTGAGTGTGAAAGGTTTAGCTCTTCCTAAACCAGAATTGACCACTAAAAATCTCTATTATGGGATGGAGCAAGTGTTTTTAAATAAAGGCATGAACCAGAAGCAAATTCCACACCATGAAACAAGTACCCCAGCGATGTGCAATTCTACAGTCTTCAGTCTCCTGACCCCTGGAAACTTGGATGTAAATATCTATGGCGCTGGAATCATTGTGGTGAAGTATGATTTATCCCTTAGACCTATAAGGGAGCAGTTCATTACCTAACCATGATTTAATTCATTATAATCATTAGAGCAGAGGATAATATGCTTATTAGATCTCACAGAAGCAATGACAGTCCTTACCTTTTTTCCCAATGCACTGAGTGGTGAGCCTGCTAAAGCATTACTCTTTATCTTAGTATACAGTATCTAACTCCTGCTGCTGCATAAGAGATCTTTCTGTGTAGCTTTTAGTGATGAATGGAGGATTGCTGTACAACATGCAGACCCGTGCTCTTTTTCACACACGGTTTTGAATGCCTCATGCTCTCATGAATTTTGTTTTATCTGGAAACAAAGTGTCGGTCATTCAATTATATTGCCTAATAACAATAATGTAAGATAAAGCCAAAGTTAGCTTAGCTTCCACATGGAGCTACCTGAAATACTTATTGTCTTTGCATCTCAATGCGGAATTATGTTTTTATGCATGCTGAGCCCTAGCTGGAATAGTCACATTAATTAATTGCTCATAACAGAGAAGTATATTAGTCAATAAACATCTTTTGTGGGTAATTAAACTGTAAAATGAAGTTGAGGGACTTAATATTCCCTATATATAGGAATATTTGTGAATATATTGCAATCATTGTGTTTCTTTCCTACTGGATGACAAAAGAAAGGGACATTCTGTGTACCACAAGGTAAAAATAATGGGGAAAAAGCTCGTTTTCTGTTGCTCTGGAGCACTTGCTGCTTGCTCAGTTGTTCCACTGCTGAGAATTAGGTTAGTGTCCAAAGGCCTTTATACTTAGGAAAAGAAAATAAAATCCTCCCGCCCCCCCCCCCCCCCCAAAAAAAAAAAAACCCCTCACTAACTCCAAAACGACTTTCTCACATCTAGAAAGGGAAATAGGAATGTTTCTCTGAATTTCTTGAAGATATTTTCTTAATCCTCTGGGGTTATTCCTGGCAGATACAGCTTAACCCTCAAAACTGTACAACAAAAGTAATGTTATCTACTTGTAGACTTCAGAGTTAACCAGACATGAATTTATTTGAGGCGTTTAAACAAATCCAACAGACAGGAGGCTGAGAAAAATATCTTTCACCAAAGCTGTTCTACATACATTTCAACCTGCTTGTGTTAAAAGCTCTGCTATAATACCTACATTTAATGCAATATTCAGGAAGAAGGCATAATCTGTAACAGATTACAAAAAAAAAAAAAGAAAGCCAAAACCAACATAACAGCTTTATGGTAATTTATTTTCCTGCAGGTAGTACCTTACTGTTTAGATGTGTTTCTGAGAACTTATGAATTCATGTAAGGAAAAAAATGTTGTGTTTTCCTCCATCATTAGGCTTTCCTCTAAGAATGCCTTATTACAACTTTGGCAGCACAGCAGGATTTATAATATTGAATACATTGTGTCAGCTCTCTTGTTTGCAGAAGGATAAAGTTCCATTATTCAGAGCTTTGCTTCAAATCCTTCCTTTGTCGTACAATTAAACACAGTCCTTTTTTAGTATTAAACCTCATACTTCAAGAAAATAAGCTTTCAAGATGAAGTACATAGGGTTTATGTATTACAGGTAATATACTGAGCTCCTACTATGAAACACACCAAGCCTATGAGAATAGCACATGGCTGAGGAGTCAAGGTTGGACACAATTTCTGTTCATTTGGGCCCTTTATTCTTTGCTGTGGCTGAAGACTATGTTCAGGTTGTAGAAAGCATGTTGACTGTCTGGATTGGGAGGATTCCCCCCCCCCCCCCCCCCCCCCCTTCTGTATTTAATCATCACACTAAAAACATAACATGAGCCAGATTTTATGATGTAGATAAGTGTTAGTGAGGTGAATTATGCCAGTGTACTCAAGCTATTTACTTGGGCCTTGTGGAAATATAGGACTAATTCTGAGAGGATACAGAGGACTTACAGGTCTTAGTGTTTTCTGTTTTTCTCTTTTCCTGATTGAGGACACAAATAAACATGGTATATGCCTGTAGGGCTTTTGAGTACAGTCATGTGTCCCAGGAGGCCTGCAAGGATTTGGGTAGTGTACGAAGGAGATATGGGATTATTATTTGTATCGTTTTAAATCAGGATTAGTCACCTCAAAGGCAAAATCTGTATATTCACTGAAGTTTCTGCTTTGGTCTGATATTTTTTTGCATCATCGCATTAAGCAAGAGGATGAATCTCAAACAGGAACGGTCCAGGTCTCACCCAGAGCTGGAACATTTGGTTTTCCTTGTTCTCAGTCACTCAAACTCAACTCAAACTTGAAAACTTGCAGTTCCATTTTTGATCTATTTGAAAATTATTGTCTTTGGACAATGGGCAGTCTACATGGATGATGTTTTCTTGTCCATGTGGAATTTGCAATCTTAACAGTGTTTTTTTTAAGTGGACCTATGACTTAGTCCTGTGACATCCAGAGCACCAAATTTCTGTAAAATTCAAGGAATTGGAATTTTGTAAATACATTTTTTAAATACTTTTTATTTTCCTCCTGAGCTCCAGGAGCTCTTTGATCATACTTTATTTCTTCTTATGACTTGAAAATAAACAAGTTCTGAAATATTTCAGAAACTAGAAAAAGTATAAATGTTCCATCTGACAAAATCTTTGCCTAATGTAAGTCCCACAACTCAGGCCTAAAGCCCATCTGTCACCGTATATAGCTAAAAACAAGCTTGGAAATAAGTGGATTTTCACAGTACCATAAGTTTTGGAGTGCAATGGGAAAGTAGCAATTTTTCTGTGTTGTGATTCTGGTGTTGTTTATTGTATTAGCATTGCTCATGTTCAGTTCATATAAACCTTTTATTTTGTAGCAACTTAAAATATACCTTGGATATTGTATCAAGTGATAAGAATGAACACTGGAAAACTTACTTTGTAGTATTTAATATTGTCATGATTTCATAACTTAAATTCCCCTCGTAGTTTAGAAATATGAAGAAACATGTTGGTTTTCTTTAAGGCGGCTATTTAGTGAACTCTTTTTGTTGTTGCTTTTCTTCCACTAATATTCTTGCTGCAAGGGAATTTGCATGATTGGAGGGTTTACAGATTGCTAGTACAGTAGTAAAACAGATGTTCATATAGATTTCAAAAAGTCTCCAAATTAGACTTTCTCTATACTAGATCCCTAATGTTACAGCTCTGCTGTGTTGGAGTTTGCTCTTATATACAGGCAAAACTCCACTGCAGTTACATACTTCCAGCCTAAAGCTTTCTAACAAGTTAAGTCTGTTGTTAACTAGCTTAGTGCATTACTTATCTTAACTGATATTCTGGTCACAAAGACTCCACTACGCTGTGCCCTGCCTAGAAGAGTTTTCAGCCTAATTACAAAGTCAAGTGGTTTTTGCAAACAAGGAAAAAGCCGTAGGGCAGGTCAGTGCATGGCCAAGTCGGTTCTCGGTCAGTTATTTGTTAGCTACCACTGAGTTTTCTCCTGCATTCTCTGTGCACAAACTTCTGCTAATCAAAGAGGAGTAGATTTGTGTTTGAAAGGAATGAGATGAGGGTGCCACCCTGCCTTTTTTCCCATTACTGCTGCTGATTCTTCTGTGAAAGACCCTAAATAATTCCTCTTTCTTTCCAAAAGCTGCCCTTTTCATGTGTTTGTACACAGTTATCAGATCCCACCTTTTGTTTTCACTTAGCCAAGCTTGATGTGTTCGGCGCTGTCAATCATTACCTTAGATCAATATTTCTAGCCCCTTGATTATTTGTATTTCTCTTCAGTGACTGGTCGATATTTTTGTGCAGGGGAGTGCAATATCCCAGATGCCATCGCATCAGAGCTATAAAAAGCATGATTGCTGTGTTCCTGCGTCAAGAGTGTGATACTGCTTGTAACTATTGTCTAAATATGTATAATCTCTCCCTTTGCCATGTCATAATGTGTGTTTTGCCCCTGTGTTGGTTGAATTCAGGACACTATTCCCTGTGCCCCCGAACACACTGAGCAGCTGTATTGTTGAGAGTATTTTATTTGTATTTATTGCTCATCATTACAAGTGATGCCTAAACAGGATTCTTCAGAAAACAAAGCAAAGACCTAACCCAAATTTTCCTTGGAATAATAGAAGAAATTCCCTTTGACTTCAGAGATTTTCAGTCAGGCCCTTACTGTAACATTTCAGATGCTATTGTCAAGTAATTGTTTTGTAAATTGTTGTCTTTCTCTTGGTAGCAATTGCTCTTCCATTTTGGATTAAGATGCATATTTTGGGTCTTACATGTTAAGCTTTCAAAAATGGCATATACAGAAGTTACATCTATTTTTGGCTTTTATTTGTGTTATTGGGTATAATATAGCCAGAAAAATAAATTTATACATTATCCTTGGGGAAGAAGCATTTCTAGACAAAACAAATCATTATTTCAGGGCTCTTCAAAGATCAAAGGCATGGAAAACTTTGAGGAAGAGTGAAGGTGGTAGTTTTTTTTTTTTTTTTTATCAAAATGTAGATTTTATTTTGAAAGACAGGAGAGAGAAAAAGAATGCCTAAAAGGTGATCTTAGGATATATCATTAAGAGAAAGTTCATTAATGACCTCCACACATAGGATTGCTATTATTTTGGCTTGTGTCAAATGTTAGTTTGATACAGCATCCACCCTTTTTTGCCAAAGTCTTTCTTGAAATAATTTGGAAGCCAACTGTAGTGATCCTAAAGAATGTAGGATTTTAATTAAAGCAGTATATAATGATGACCTAATTAATATTGTTTATTACTGTGAATAGATGATGAAATCCAATAGAAAATTGCAAAGTAAGTAGGGTTTGTAATTGAATAATTAAAACTGAGTAATATCTCCAATGTGGAATCATCATGTGCCAGAAGTACTACTTTTTAAATAAGAGAAAACATAATATTTGGAAAGTCAGCTAATGATGATAGTATGCACAACAAGCCAAACTAAGCATAAATTTACCCTGTTTTCATAAATTAGTGTCTATAAAAGATTAGGGCCATAAAATTGGAAGGCTGGATACTTGGCTTGGAACAAGTGCTTACTCCATCATTCAATTTACCCAAATAACCAAGCTAATGAGTAGTCCTTTTTAGATTCTATGGGGACCTGTGCATTTAATGTTATATATGTGCTCGAGTACCTCACTTGATGTTAAATAATCAATGCATGGATAGATCCTTTGAAGTCAGAAGGAATATTAGTGTACTTTATATAATACACAGATTTGAGTATTCTATTAAATTGGGCAAATAATACTTGATAGCCTCTGAGAGGATCAGGTCCAAATCTGGCACTTCACTTGCAAAATGTCATTTTTGCAAGTAGCACAGTTCAGTGAGCCTAAAACATATCCCTTATTCCTTTCTGGACAGGTTTGTAGTCTGACAACTTTTTAGTTTTAGCTGGAGGACAATTTGGTTAAAATGCTTTGTTATCATTTTTCCCAGCTCTATTTATGAGGAATTTTCTAATGAAAAAGAGGGCTTTTTGTTTTCTAATTTATTGAAATGAATATTTGATGGTTACACTCGTTACATACACAGAAAAAAGGTGCAACAGTTTAGTATTTACTTGCAGTATTCTCAGCCAGTAAGAAAGAACTGAACAAATTGGCTATTATGAGGGGACCATGCTCTGATAGAGGAAATCAGCTTTTACTTTAGGATGAGATGTTCCTTTTCCTCTTTTTTTTAATTATGCAAATTTGATGCAATAATTATTGTCCTCAATAAATAAAGTAATTTTAGGGTGACTAAAAGGGTGTTGTGCATCAGATATGCCATGAATGTGCAGGAGATAATTAGCTCATCTTAAATTGTGTTATCCTTTATCTATTTAGCTAGATGAATAGCAAAGGATCATGGTTTTAGTGGATGGGTTCAAGTACAACATTATCATTTTCACTTAACTGTATATGCATTTGTGTTTCTGGGGCCTCTCTTCAGACAATCAGTACTTATTATTTACATGACAATAATCTAGAGATACCCAAGCAAAGACCACGCTTCCTTTATGTTCCAAATGAAAGTAGAAGCAGATTTGACCCCTTCCTAGATTAATTTAAAGTCCAAGTCCTCACTCACCAATTGCTCGGACTTTTTGTCAATATGTTTTAAATTATGCATGTGGGAAAATATCCTGTTAAAGTGGTCTAGATGCTGGATACAGCAAAGTCATGGTAATAGACTGACAAAATCAAATAAAATAGTAAAACCATGAATCTTGTTAATTGCATTTTTCCTTCTGATTTTTCTCTCTCATTCAGAAGCTTGGAAAAATCTGTTATCTCGATAGAGATCTGAATCAGGTCTCTTTGAATCAGAATATAAAAGAAGCAGGGATATGCTGCTGTTGAATACTTTAAATATAACATTATATTGACTAGTTATTTTTAATTAAAATCTATTTTTCTACCTGAGAGATGAGATTATGTAGTCCTGATAACCTTGTTCAAGGGTGAAATTTAACATTAAAATAAGAAACAAAGATGTGAAATCTCCCAATGGTAAATCAATAATCAATCAGTAACACTCCCTAATTAAGTGCCAATCAGTTGTAATCGTTGTATAATGTACTGTAAAACCGTTTAGCCTAGAAAAGACTCCACTATCTCTTTCAAACTGGGACTTGTAATATCATAGAATGCATTTAAAGAATATCTTAAAAAGCTGCTGGGACAGTTGTGAGTTTTTTCTGAAGAAGTAGAAAATTAATTCTAATATTTTCCAATATAATTAATTTTCTAAATAAGTCCAATATTAATTTAAAATTCAATTTTCCTTTCACATATATTGACCACCTTTAAAAACAAAAGAAAAAACCCTGCCTGTTTACTTTAGTAACTTGAATTTCCATTTGCACCCAAATTCTTTTCTCATGTGGGTATGACATCATCTGCTTGAATTGAGTTGATTGTGATTTTAAAAACTGATACAGATTAGGCACTTATTTTGGTTATATCTCATTATCTGTAAGATGTTGATCTCTTCAATCTGGAACCTTTCTTGAAGACTAATCAGTCTGTGGCAGAATTGTTATTGCCCTTATCTAATTCAATGGTATATGAGAAGGTATCTTACATGTTTCTGGACAGCATGGATTGTGTTAACTAACTGTATACCCCTATTTTACTTATTGAGACAGTTAATGCTAAGTTGAAGTGTAGCATAACTTAGTACATTTGGAAAATGCACTTTTAGAAGATGAATGTAAGTATATCAAGTATTTTAAAATTGCTGTAGATAATAAACGCATTTATTTTCTTTGTATCTTAGCTTTAATATACAGAATCTTCTGACTTAAAGTGAATTATGACACAAGCTTTTACTCAGAGTGTTGTTATGATTTTGAAAATACCATCACGTTTTTTTACCCAGATTGAAATTAGTTGTTTCTGCCACTGCCTTCACTCTGAAGCAAAGGTGAGCCCTTGGCAAGAAGCATACCCTGTACCGTCTCTTACAACCGACCTGAAAATTCCATTAAACTATGAAATCAGAACATTCATTAGGTAGTTTAGTAGCAGGCATTTAATTCCAGTGAGATTCACGTCTTCACTGTAGCAGTAAACTTACAACTGGCCTCGTGCTTCACCTTCTGTCTTTTGAGATGCCCTGAACTTCTGTGAGTTGCTGAAGATGAGTGTCTATTGCACTTCTCCTGCAATGTAAAATAAAGACAGCTATCGCTGAAGGTCATAAAAACAAGTGAGCTTGACTACTAGACTCGTGCAAGGAATTAGATTCTTGATTAGAGATTAAAGGTGTTGTCTTGATCAATCTGTCAAAGTCTTTCTCGCTTCAAAGCAGAAACCACTCATTTTCCAAGACCATGGTACGCATCTGTTCAGTTTATCAAAGCCTGCTAAGAAATAACGTTCATTCTTGTTGCAGTGAAGTGGTAGGGATTTATGAAGAGTTTGAATGGTGATCAGAGAATAAGCATCTGGCTATTATATTTGAGATTTCGGTGAAGACTCAGTGAGATATTGTCGGGGGTGAGGGGGGAGGATTGCAGTGAACTGTGGAACATGATGCTAGGAAATTTTTGTGAAAGTTCACTTTAAGGTGCCTTTTCACATGAGAGAGTTCTTACCAAATTTCTATCAAATGGACCAACATTACTGTTACAGTTCTTGATGAACCATTTAATTCCTATTTTACGTTTTGCTTGGGGGAGGGCACATTCCTCTTGTTACATCGACATGCTCCTTGGAAAATAGGATGAAGTTATTTTAAAGTGGAAATTTCAGGTTCGGGTTAAACTTCATGTTTTGTGTTTTAAAATAAGATGTATATTGATAATAAAACTTTAACTTTTGTTTAAATAAGCGTTAAGTTGGAAGAAATAGATTTGTTTGGAATTCTGCTTACCTCTCATGTTTTATGGAAACTTGTATTTCTAATTTATAATTGGAAATTAATGTCTTTCATAACATTGTGAGGTCAACAAACATGTTTATCTTTTCACTAATTAACGTCTTACTCTGGAGGAAACTTAAAAGCTATATATCCATAGAGGACCCCTAAGATCACTTGATTTTACCCTCAGTATTCACAGGTCAGGTGATTTCCCTGAACTGAAAAATGTCTTTACTGAAAGAGTGGTTAAACATTGGCACAGGCTGCCCAGGGAAGTGGTTGAGTCACCATCCCTGGAGGTATTTAAAAGACGTGTAGATGAGGTGCTTAGGGACATGGTTTAGTGGGCATGGTGGTGTTGGGTCGACGGTTGGACTCGAAGATCTTAGAGGTCTTTTACAACCTTAATAATGATTCTGCGGTTCTTGTTTGACCCTGAGCATTTCTGTTTTGGGGGGGGGGGGGAGGGGGGAGGGGGAATTACCTGATTTGGTATTTGGAGACCTGAGAAGCAATTCAATTTCAACCACTGCACGTAGTGTCTTAATCTATTTTGTCTTCTAAAGCAAAGTGGAGTGTCCATTGTACTCCCTGTATTGCTTGCTTTTACAGCTTGTGATCAAGTTAACCTGTAAACATTTCTTTGGCAAACTCTATAAGCTAAACTGACTGCTCTTGAGTCTGTCCCTACAAGGCATGCCTTGCAGTCCTTTAGTCATTCGTTTGCTCCTCACTTACTACCACATTTTATCAATATCTTCCTGGAAGTTAAAATGGTCTAAACATAAAGCTAGAGTGGAGTCTGTGTGGGACAGAACCTCTTCAGAATGAACTGAATCTAATGGGAAAACGTCCATTGCAGGGTTTAACTACAATGTGTGACGCATACGGTATAGTCACATCCTTGATTGTTTGTCATTTCCATTCTTTTCCTTCGATGCACATATTCTTCTGTGTTGAGACAAAACAAAGTGCTTAAGTAGCATGCATATATTCTGATAATAAATGCTTTTCTTACTAAAGGAGATATAAATTAAGCCTAGTTTATTCTGCTTTAGTTAAATTTGGTTAAAGGTACTTGAGTCATAATTTTTTTCAGCACTGTATTAGCAGCAGGTAAAGTTGAAAAATAGGAAACTGAACATATGTTGCTCTGCCGTTCTGATCACAAACAGACTTGTAAAATCATGTCAGATAAAATCAACATGTAAGCAAGCAACCACAGTGACAGCTTTACATAAAGTTTTTTGAAAAGGCAACTTTCATTTGTTGTTAATTTAGCTTAGAAGCAAATTCTCTTCTGCAGCAGTGGCTTACCTGCTGACATTTGAATAATGCAATCTCAGAATTTGTTTCTGTTCTACATCATACTTCTGTAGCACATACAAATGATTTCCATCAGCTTTTAAAAGCCAAATTTTCAGCTAAAGTAAGTCAGGATATGTCTATTATAATCAGTGTTGCTCTGATTTACATCAGCTGGCCCTAAATATAGCAGGCATGCTGTAGCCTTTTATTTTCAAGCAGAACTCCTCTGTTGAATTAAATGGAGACTTCTGCTAAAAAAATCAATGGCACAGCAGACCTCACTGACATTATTTTAAAACACAAATGATTTTTAGTTCTAAATCTATATATCAAAATAGATTCCCTTTGCATTTTTTCCCGCTTACTCATAGCATTAGTGATGCTGTATTTACATAAATGTATTGGAGTGCATCTCCAGCTCCATTTACAAGAGTTAAACTTGAAGTTTTGTAGCATGTTTTTGTTGCTGCTTGGTTGCTTAATAGAAGGGCATGGTAAAAGCACAGTTATGATAGGATCGTTAAAGGTTTTTCAGATGTGCTGCAATATATTAACATATATTCAAATACAAGTTTAGGCTAGGTTCTTTTCAGTTATACTTAGCAAACAGTAGAATAGTTATGTATTTACATACACTGCACTTTATTTTGAAAATTCAAAATTCATGTAGGTGTGTTGTAGTCTGTATGGGACAGATGATTTATCCTTTGCAAAATTGTTTTATTTAAAATAAAAATGTATATTAAGAAACAAGTTGTTTTCTGTAAATTGGCCTTAAATATGGCATTCAATGAACCACTGATAAAATCCTAGCCTTTTAGCGGTGATCACTTGTCCCGCTTAAGAAAAACATTTTAGAAAGTGTCCATTGACATAGTTCTTTGCATGTGGCAATGCTTTGAGTCCATTGAATTCACAGCTGAGAACCTGCTCCAGGTATTGAATTTATGACCAAGATGAAATAAAGCAGCTGGTGATGGTTTTCTTTCACGTGGGTTGGTTTGATTAAGTTAATCTAAAATAAACAGGATCAACTAGTATGTGCCATTTATTAGGAAAAAAACAGGTAGGATTTCATCTTTCAAGGACAGTTCTGAAATCCTGTGTAAAGTTCCTCATATGCCAATAAGGTTGAATTAAGCTAAATTTACACTGGTTTACTTAAGCTGTATATTCTAAAGGATTTTCCAGACTTCTCATTGGGAGTTTCTTGTGCTTGATACCATGCAGAAACACCCAGATTTTAAGAATTTAATAGAAAGAAGACCTTGATCCTCAGTGTTGGAAGTTTAGCTGAGGTCCAGTAAGACCGAGTTTCTTCCTGGTCAAATACAGTTTCTACTTGAATGTACTTGAGGCTTGCATCAGACTTCCGAAGAAATACTCAGGTTCATGGCAACAACATAAACATGAACAATTTAATTTCTTCTTGAAAATGTGTATTTCTCTAGAAAGATATCATGTTTGTTTCATTTACTGCAAATCTTAGGTGAATTTGACTTGGATTCTTTGAGCTTCTGCTGCACACGTTTTGACAAATAAAAAACTGCAAATAAAGACTGCAGAGCAGAGTTGCACACAAAACCTGCCAATTTTTCATTTTCAGTCAGGTTACACTTACATGAAAGTTAATATATTAGAAGTTGATGACATCAATTCTCTTGCATGCTGATAATTCCGTTCTTTTGAATTGAGAAGAAATTATATTTAAGAGCATAAAAAGAGCCAGGGCTTTTTGTGACTCGTAGGTCAATTAGGAAACTGTTAAACAGATAATTCAGTCTATGAACCTGTCTTTTCCCCATTTAAAAATGAGCCCTACAATAATTCAAAACAAAACAGGCATTTTTTTAAAAAACAGTTATTTTTGCTAGGATTATACAATCAAAGCCAGTGAGAGAAAAACACCTAAAATAGGCACAACTCATAATGACATTAAGGCTAATTTAATTTCCATTCCCTATGAAATGGTGTATTTCCAGTATCATAACAAAATCAAGAAAAGATGTCATGTTTTGCAAACTCATTCTAGTTTCTAAAATACCTAAAATGACATTTTTAGGGACATAATATTTCATTGGCTTATGTATATTAAAAAAAATTCACGTTCATGTACTTATCTTTTGGCTAGTATCGTATTGAAGAAGGCAATACTGCAATATCCGTTAACTATATCTCATGTATACATATTTTAGTGTAAACACAAAATTCCAAACTATATATTTGCCATTTGCTGTTCCCACTTTCACTTACCTAACGCATTGTCTGTACCCCAGAACACATTCTGGAATTAAGTGGTAGAAGGGGAACGCACGCAGTAGAAATTACAGGTTACTGTAATTGAAAGATGTTCAGTGGTAGATGAATTTTAAAAGTCTGTCATTTGGCTAGTAACAGCAGGAGAGAAAACTTTAAAAGGAGTTGAGAAAAGGAAATTTTTTTAAAAAGATTTGGGGTAGAGGGAAAGAGTGCCTAATGTAAGAGAAAGGAAAAGTGGTACGGGATGAGAGTAGCTCCAGCTGTGGGGAAACAAGGCTTTGGAACAAACATCTTTGGAAGAGCTCAGAGAGATATAACAGGAGGCTGTCAGGAGAAAGCTAGAAAAGAACAAAGGCTATGTCCATGGGATAAGATTTATATCCATTAAAATATGTAGAGGCACAAGAAAAATCTGCATGAATCCTGAATTTGATGAGGCGAGAATATCATTGCGTTATATCCAAAGGTACTTCTGGAGCTTAAAGGCTACTGTGGTTTTTCACCTCCTTCTGGCTATTCTGTCAGCTGGACAGTCTTTGCTGGAGCACAAGAACCAATTAGGAAAATGGGATCAACCAGAAGAAACAATAGACCAGAGTGGTTTGGGGTTTTTTCCACTTCAAAATAAACCAGAACAATACATTGTGCTAATATTCTCCCTCTGAACAGGATGTTCTACTATTATGCTCATGTTACTAATTACGGGAGACACTAGGTTTTTTGCTGTAACACAAAATTGGAGCTACACAAGCCAACAGTTTTGTGAGGTTTTCAGTGTTTGAGATGCATTTTAACATCTGCCAAATAGGAGACAGGGATTGAAAGCACCTTGTGAGCTTATGTTTGCTTTGCTACTTGTTAATTCTCAGAATCACAAATTAATAGTTCCTAGATGAGGGAGCTCTCTTGGGAAATTCAGCTGGGACAATTGGATGAAAAAGGAACAAGAGCTGGTTGAAGTGCCATTTACTAGAGGTGAATGCCAGAAGATAGTGCTTTGCTTTCAGAAAATAGGATTTACTTCAGTCTCAGAACCAGGCTGTTCTTAGGTGTCTTGGCAGGAAATCAGTTTGAATACAGCCTCATTGATAACACACGTAAGGTTTCCTTTAAGCCTCATATGAAATACTTTGGGGGCTTCAAAGCCTTATGTTTGTATCACACAACTGCCCAGTGTTACAAAGCAGCTCAATAACTGGCTGTTATGGCTGCTACAAAATACAGTCTTAACAGTGCTGATGCCTACATTGCAGTCAGTATCCTCTTGTGTGTCTTTGTATATGTATTTTCATTCTGCTTTAATCGTGGAGCCTTAGAGAGGAATTGTTAGTCTAATCAGCTCTCTGTACTTGTATAGTCTGATTAATGCCTACCAGGGAAGGTTGTTTGTGTTATACTAAAGATCTTCATGCTCTGGTCTCAGTTGTGGTGTTTTTAGTGTTCCCTGGCTAGTGATAAAAGGGCCAACTGCTGAACAACTGCATTAACCATTGTTCCTCATTAATGCTGCTTCAGCTTGCTGTGGTGGAGTTGCAGCAAGCTGCTGCTGTGTCTGGGTCTTCCTTCAGGGTTGCAGGAAGGTCTGGAAGCTGTGATGGGTTCTCAGCTATGGAGAGGCTATGTTAGACATAAGTTATGGACGCTGAAGATATGTTACTATAGGCAACAATTTTCCTAATATAACTGCAATCCTGTCATACTTGGATGACAAAATGACTGGATTGCAGTAATGTGTTCCTCTTGTGTATCTTTTGATGTTGTAACCACTTCCATGTGTAATTTGTAAAACCAGGTGTTTGGTTTTTTCCTGCATTTATGCAGATTGGGGAAAGTCCTGTTTGGTTGCACAAAGCATTAAGGAAACTGAAGTTCTTGATGAAATCTGTAACTCAACAAACTGGCCAGCAGCGGTGAAATCTAGTGCTCTCTCATGCTGGCTGTCAGAAGGGTTTTGTCTGGTGAAAGCAGTAGTCATTCCACTTATCCCACCAATAGCTGTCCTCTTGCCCCAGCTCCCATTACCCCTATGGAGCTCCAAAGAACACGGCCCCGCAGTACTCCGCTCCCAGCTTGTGGGTCATCCTGTACCCCGATATCTTTGCCAAGGAACTTTCTGACTTTGGATAACACGGAGTCCCCAAAGAATGGCAGTGAGAGTAAAGTAAGAGCTGCTCCTTGGTGAATGCTCCTCGATGAAAGGTTAGCAAGGATATTCCACAGTTACCTTGGAAGCTATACCTGATGTATAGCTCTCTTTGCGGGAAGGTATAGGTAAAGGCCATGGTAACATCAAAGGATTTTGAAAGTATGACCAGAAAATGAGCAAAGCCTTTGAAGCTTTTTGTATTACTTTTGCTTTCTTTGTTTCAAACCCGTATGATTAAATGGTGCAGCTGCTATGTAAAATTTATGGGAAAAGTATAACATCAGGCATCATTGAATCCATGCTAATATACTGCTTTTTAAGGAAATCACTGTCAACTGCAACACTTGCATCACTGTGCAGATCAGGTGTTAGTCAGGCTTGAAGCAAGAGGTAAGAATGTTTCCTGACGTATACCATGTCCTTTGTCATTTGATTCCTGACCTAACTGTGAACGTAAAATCATTTCTTCACTGAAAAATCTATTAATCTAGGCTGTTTGATACTATGTCCATTATTTAGGACCTTATAGGCTGAGCAGGGCAGAGAACGTGCTTAATGGACCTTTGTGAATCATTTTGTTGTCGTCTTGGAGGGTGGATCTGTACAGAATTTCTTGTACCTATATTTTGCCTTCAGTTTTAAAAGGTCCTCAAGTGTATGTAGGCAAATGTATAAGTAATTATCAGGATTTCAAAGATTAACTGCCTCGATACACTGTCTTGTAGAAGAAATACTTTGCCTCAGCAAGTGTTGTAGTTCAGGCATATCCTGGTTTAAATTTAAATATCTCTAAAACATTGAGCTAGCTGTATTTTGTCTAATTCAAATGTAGGAGGCTTTAAAGATTGGCCACTGGAGCAATCTCATTTTAATAGAATATCTTCAATTCTCTTTCTGCTTAGCACTGTCTCTTTTAGTACTGCAGCCCTGGGAACTGTACTTAGCAAAATACTGAGTGAGGTAATGGCTGCATTCAAGTACTACCATATCAATTCCAGCAATTTTTTTTTTTTTTTGAGCTACAGGGTGGGATTTGTTTAGGGTTCTCAAGCATTTCAAGTCATTTACGTGTTAACTTTTGCAGATTTTCTCCTGATTTGTGGACTAGGTTGCAGAGCTGGTGCTGTACCTCAATGTAGCTATGCTACCTGTGTAACTATTCTTATGGAATCTAGTCCTGTACTTCTAAATCGTGGTTATTGGAGAGCTTTCTTCAGAAGACTACAGATACTACAGTTATGCCTAACTTTAGCCGAAACTGTTGGACTTCTATATGGAAGAGGGAGAGTTAAATCAATCTTTTTCTTTTAAATTACTTGCATTGTTTTCTTTTAATTTGGTTCTACTCCAGAGATTTTATAGACCTGAATGGCATGTGCTCACACTTTCTGTGCCAGAATCTAAGGGGTTTTAATGAGTTTGTTTGGAATAGTTGTTCTGGAATCCAAAATGAAAGATGGTTCAAGTCTGAGAAGTCCTTAAAACTTTGTTCTTGGCACTGTCTAGTAGCCAAGAGTAGACGACCATCACAATACTGCATGCAGTTCCTTAAAACACTAATTGTTCTGCTCCTTAACACCAAGGTTTTCTGTAAATGGTGCTTTTTTCCCCTTCTGGATGCTCATATGTTTATAAATCTGCTTTCGAACTTATTCATATTAAAGTTGTTCTTGAAATGAAAAAAAAAAAAGGAAAGAAACCAAACACCAAAACCCAAAGTATTTTGAAAGGAAATTGGAATTGAGTTGTTTGCATTAACTTAAGGGTTTCTTAAATAAGAAGTAAAAGTTGAGAAGATATGCCTTCATGAACACATATACCTTTGTATCAGTTCTTTAGACTGAGCTAGAGAAATAAGATAAGATTTTATGTTACTGTAAACCTTGTGGTTGATCATACAAGCAGACCAGCCTTTTTGTTTGCTACAAAGTTTCCTGCACTGAGAATGACCACTTTTTTTTTTTTTTTTTTTTATATTGAGATGTAAAATAAGTCCAAGGCTTGAAAAAAGGAAAAGTCTGGGCAGATAGTCGATTTTGCTTGATAAAATGAAACATTCATGGAGAGAAACAGTGATGGAAATCATAGGGGGTTTTTTGTTGGCGTTTTTTGTTTGTGGTTTTTGTTTTTTAATCTCACATAGGTATAAAGACCTTAAGTTAATGGAAAATGCTAGGTAGGAAGTTGGGGTGAGTACAGTTCCTCCAGCTGTGCTTAAGCTGTTGCACCTCTGTCTGCAGGCTGAATCAACACCTCCCACCATACACTTGCTTTCAGTCCTTTTAAGATGGTTCAACTGTGTTGTCCCATAAACCTAAAACAAACAAACAAGCTCCCACTATCTTCTATTTCAAGTCACTGTATGTATTTACTGTAAATGATGAGGGCTTTGGCAGAAGGCAGTAGAATTATGAGCTAATATAAATGATGGGGGGGGTGGGAGGAATCTTTTAAATGTGTGTCTGCCTGTTTCACAACAGAAGTATGTCTTAAATTGTGTGTGATAGTGACTAACTTGGTCAAAGCTGACAAGTAAATTCTCAGAGAGAAAACCATTCTTTTAGCCTCATGTTACGGTACCTTCAAGATGCAGAGTTAGAGGCTCTCACGTTTTCTGGTTCAGTTCTAGGGAAATACTGACTCTTGTCAAAATTTTAGGGGACTTGCCCGAGTACAAGACAGCCTTACACTAATGTGTCAACAGATAGTTAAAAAGCTACTGAGCAAAACTTCGTTTGGTCAGGTGTATCTGGCAGATGAAAGCACGGGATGGTGAAGTGTCTTGATCTGCATGTGCAGGTACAACTAAGTAGTTGTGTGCAGAAGTGAATATACCAGGAACCGGCAAATGAAATCAGTTACATTATGTAATGCTGCAGTTGATTAAGATTTTGATCTCTTCCTGCATGCATATGCTGATTACTGTACGAAAGGAATATGCTTTTGTTAGTGAAGCCAATGCAGAGCCTGATATCAAAGCCAATGGAAAGAGTCCAACTGAATGGCACAGAAACAGGCCATTATATGTTTATAGTTCTCTTTCAAAGGTGAGTTAGTCATCAAGGTGACTGTTTTCTAAAACTAATAAGCAGCTTTTCTCTACTAAAAATGCACAAAACAGTACACTTACGATCTTCCTCACTACCCCCTCCCTTCATTTGGCAGAATCTTCTAGTCAGTCCAGTTTAAATATCTACAGGAAAAATAATAATGCTAATAAAGGGACCCGTTAGCAGTTACGTGCTTATTTATAGATATTTTGTGCTATTTTTTGCAGAAGAACGTTGATATTTTGTGCTCTTCTATAGCAATATATTTTATGGAATAATTGCTTGGGGCAGAATGAAATTAACTGTTCAAATATTTGACTTTGTTTTCTCGCTCTACTTTATAACGCACGGTCTTGCATTCTTTCCCATCAAGAATTCCTAAAAGACAGAATTGTTCTTCCTCCAAGATTATAAAAGTCGGATGGAGGGATTTATTTTTCTAGTTGTATCATTTTGTAGAGGAAGAGAGGAGCTGAGAATCCTAACCTTCATATCTCTGATGTTAAGAGAAGGATTTGCCTTATAAAGGACAGGAGGATTTGACCCTAAGGTTATTTCTCAAGGGATAAAAGTTTATTTTATTTCCTATTCTTTGTCCTAATAGCTGCTATTACTTCAAAACTCTCCTGCTATTTTGCAGTCTATAAAAAAAGGCCAAAACCACCCTTTTTCTGCAAATCGGGTAAATTGAAGCTAGCAGGGAAATAGAAGTTTGCAAAAGCCTATGTTCCCACAGTCTGGTAGTGATTCACCCAAATACATGCAAATAAGAGCCAGAGGCAACCCCTCGATATGTGGGGAGAGCCTTGAAACCATTGGCACACTTTGTAAAGCAAGGTTTTAAATTTTATTTTCACTACATTTGCAGTGTGTCTGAGTTAATAAAATAATGGGACGATATAGGATGTTGTGACAGCTAGAGGTCCCCTCCTGTTGCCATCTCTGGCCAACTCCTCTCTTTGTGGATGGTGGTGCAGTGCTATGCATGTATTTTCAGAGATTTCTGTCCCTTGCCGGAGCTGTCCAAGCCTGAGGGAGAAGCTAACAGTGCCACTAGGTGAACTGTTTGCAGTTAAATTTGAAAGTGAAGAAGCAGGAGTGTGAAGTCTGAATATGCATTGAGACTTAAGGGAATTAAGCCTTGAGAGACCATGCCAAAAACCGTTTAAGGCCCATAGCTGGCTCTTGGTACTGAGGAGGGTTTGTGAGTGCTCAAGCCTGATACTATGATTCATTATGAGCTTCTGGTCTTATTCCTTTGACTTAGTTTCTGTTTTCATAATTGTTAAGTTTCTCTCTTCTCCCTCTGTTTTGCCTACAGTGACTCCCAAAGTTCTGTTTTGTTCTCCTGTGTCTTAAATCGTTATTCACAGTGTATAAGGAACAGAAGGAAAGTTATAATGTCTTTTTAGACTTTTTTGAAAACTCTGCATTGAATAATTTATTGTTCGGTTGTGATAATACTTCAAGGGAAAAGTGGCCTTGGTGTTGCTCAGAAGTTTCACATACGTGTGACCTTGATAGTAGCATAATCAGTGAAATTATGCTATAACTTATGTAGTGTGTTGTTAACACATAAAATGTCTTGTTTCTGAACTTGTACTTTTTTCTTAGTTTGTGATGAAGTCAGGATATAGTATGCAGTGCTGTATAAAACTTTGTGTGCCCTGTGCCTCAGTGGATAAGAATTATACCTCAGAATTCTCCTTTGGTATTTGCCGAGATGTCCCTCCCCTTTACACAAAATTTTCCATCAGAATAAAAACAAGCATGACACATAGCAGTTACCGAGGCAGCCCTCAGTAGCCGTCCTTTCATGTCTCAGAGGGCTGGAGGGGGAGTGAAAGAGCCTGTGAATTCACTTTCAACCATTCCTTGAAGGACGGTCAGTGGAAAAGCTTGCTGAGCAGGCTGAGCCATTTTTCTGTGTATTGAAGTGCTGCTGCCTCAGTCCCACCAGAGGTAGTTTGATGAGAGCTTTCCTTTTCTCTCCTTTGCAAGGATTGCCTCTTTCTGGAAGAATGATGCTGTGGATGGGTGACTTTCTGACTGTATGGAGCATTAGGAGTGTTTTGCTGAATGCTCCGTGTCAAATAAATCTCTCTCACTTTTCAGCACAGTTATTGAGATGCTTAGCTCTATTCCATGTGCGGCAAGCTCCTTTTGAATTCTGCTGTAATAATGCACGTTTCTGCTGCTGAGACCAAAATCATGTTGCTTTTGGGGAGTATTTTTTACAGCCACCAACCATGATTCTTCGGTCAGCTTACTGGGTATGAGGAACAGCTAACAAAGCAAGTATTAGCTGATAAAGCCTAAACTATCAGTGAAGAACAGTCGGCAAGGAAAGAAAGGTGTTGAACAAAGACGGACTATAGTGTGCTGCTCACAATAATATAGAAAGGAGACTTTATTAAATGCAAGTTCAAGTTAACAACACTGTGTTGAAAGCAGCTGTTAAGTTTATAGAAAATATAGTAATGAAGCTATTATTTACATTTTCTTAACACATAACCTGCAGAAAAGCTCACAATGGAAGAGCACAATAACTAACTGACAGCTCAGAGGTTGGGATTTTTTGTTTTGCTTCACTTTTGCAGAATCTGTGATAAAAGTCCATAAGTGTTCACTTTTTCTTTTGTGATCTGAGATAGAAATTAACACAAGATATTTGCTGCTTTAGTTATCATTAATTAGGTGGATTTGTATGAATCTTTTTACCTGGTCCTTAACATCCGAATTGGGTCTGTTTCCTGGGTTTTAATGACACCTCATCAACTGTTGAAAGCATTACCTAAATGTAATGAGCTGGTGTGTTTTTAACTCCCCAAATTAACACTTACAGCAGCATTCTTGGATGATAAATATCTTTCAGCCTTATCTGAAGTCCTAGTTGCTTGCATGCAATGCTACCATTAAACTAGGGAAGAGAAAAGGTGGTCTCTTTTTGTTACAAACAAAAAGGCCCCGGTTTTCAGAACTTCACACACTCCCAAGTGCATGCAATTCTCAAAAGTACACAAGTAATTATGGTAAGTAAATACATAGATGATCTATTAGGTACGCAAATATACATTTGTACCTGTGACTGAGGGGCATGCATGCATAACTGCTGCAGTATTACTTGAATATATTAGGATTTTACACAAGATCTTGTCAGTTGGTTCAAGTTTTTCCAGTGAGTGCCAGAGGAAACGTGGAGGACATGTATTTTGTAAAAGTGTTCAGACTAGGGAAAGATAGCTATCACTTTTTGCAATTGGTAATCAGAGCACGTAACATGACTCATATTCATGCATTCAGACAGTGGTCACTGGGTTAGAGTCACGGAGAACTAGACAAGAAAGATGTGACTGCCAGTCTTTCTGACCACAGATTCATGGGCACATCACAAACTCTTTACTCAAAATTCATTAAATATTTAATAACCATGGGGAAAAGTTTCAAGTGGAGCCTATATTGTTAATATTTATTATAAAGGAGATATTTGCAGAAATGCTCCATGTTTGGCATCATCTCTATTGAATATTTTTTCTGCAAAATTATATGAGATCACATAACTAATGGCAGAACACAGAATAACTAGTGTAAGAGAGCTTTAAAAATTGTACATCTGAATGTTTATGCAGAAGAGGTTTCAAAGTGATCCAAACACAGGAAGATGGAAAAATGTTTCAGAAACTTCTTGTGGTTATTGATATTCATAATTGGTTATGTGGTTTACACATTACTTTAAAAGTCTGCTTAATGTTCCACCAATGGGTGTTCATCCTACAGTTTCCAACAAACTTTTATAAAAGCGTAGTTCAAAATCATACTCTTTTAATATTGACAAGGTCTTTTCAAAAGGACTACTCGGCTAAATAAAGTGAGCAGAATCTGACCTGAAAAGCACATATTAATAACGTATTCCTTAAGGGTTCTCCATAGATGCAGATCCTGATGTTATGCAAAGCCTTGCCGCTATCAAATGCGCAATGTAGGTGGGATGTATTGTCAAGTTGGGATGGCTGATGACAACTCTGTATTTGTATCAATTTTTCATCTTTAAATCACAAAGCATTTTTAAGCAAACACCAAATGAAATGGAGTTCCTTCATGTGAAGGAAGTATTTATGTATAATTATAAGCACCTGCTAATGGGAAAAATATGCTTACTGGAGGTAGGACCGCAACTGCTTCGATAGCAGCCACTTGTTTTGAATGAGCAAGCTGCAATAATGAGGGAGTAATCCCAGTTTCACTAATTCACTGGGTTAATCTGAGAGAATTTCACCTCTGATGCCATAATCTGGGTCCCCAGAACTAGTGAGGTGATATTGAAAATCTGGAATGAGATAGCTTCCCTGTAGTCTCTGCATGGAAGGTTAGATCTTAAACCTGGAGCTGACATCTTTACAGATGTTCTTGTGAACCTGGGTGTACAGTTCCTGCGATCTTACTTTCACCAGTTCATATAATACTCCCTGTAACATTGCAGAAAGTGTAATACGTAATACCGTAGATCGGGTCCCGTTAAACCAGATGTGTGAAACCAAATGTGATAAACTCTGATTTTGAGTTTCCCCAGTTTTATTGCTAATGCCTTTAGTATCACATCAAATACTTAAATGGACACAGCTGAAGTGCCCCTCATTTTTCTAGGGAATCCAACAGTTGTACTATTTAGTGAATAAATTTGTTAATGGCCAGAAGAATGTATTGTCTATACCTCAGCATTAGCAAAATAACCATTTGTTTTCTTTACCTAAGATGTCAACCTAAGTTGTATTATGAAGTTAGCTTTTATAATGTTGTCGGTGCTATTATGGATGTCAGATTTAAAGGCTAAGAAACTGCTTTGTTGTGTAACATTCATTTTTGTCACTTTTTCTGCACACATCAGTGCTTATTCTTCATATTTCACCCTGTGAAATAGCCTTGCAGTGCTCTAAGAAGCCATAATACAAACTGAATCTGGTCTTGAAAAAATCTTTGTCTAATAGAAATTTGCACATTTTGTAAGAACAAAAAAAACCCCAAACAACAACAAACTAATTTCTTTTAGATCTGGACAAAAATTAAAAGCTGTGAAAAAATGTTGACGTAGAAACATTACTGTAAACATGGCAAAATATTTAATGGTTCTATTGACAAAACATTTTGTTTGCATATTTACCAGATTCTAAATAACATCAGTATTGGATAAGATTATGAAAGCTATATCTAGGACCCCAAAGAGCTTGTTGAAATGAATTGAAGAGGAGATTGAAATGAAGCTGTGCAATCAAAAAAGAGGGAAACAAAACACTCTTTTATTCCGAATTTTCAAAGTAAACATAACATGCATCTGTAAAATGTTTTTAGTTTGATATTGAAAGAAAATAAAATTCTTGGATTTTATTTTAGGTTTCTTTCAATTATATTACAGAGCTTTAGGTAAGGCAGGTAAGGAAGCATTGCCTTATTAGTTTTGCAGAGACATGAATATTTTCTTTACCCTGTTGAGTCCAAATGCAAGATCTAAACGTGTTGATGCAGGAAAATCAATTCATTTAGTGAAAAAAGTATTATTTTCTATTACCTTGCTAGATTCTTTATTTCTGATGGAAATAATTTGTTTTCCTCAATAAGTGTCAGGAGTCATCAGTATATTTGGAATGGAGTTTATTCTAGGACTAAAATGAACAGCGCTCTCAAATGAGAGATAGTTGAGAGATGTGAGAAAAACAAATCATTTTAATGCCATTCAGAACAGGGCCTGACTAATCAGTGTGTTGTTCATGGCTCCTTGCTGTTTGGAGGACAGAATAGTATAATTTAGTGAAAGATTTGCACTACAATGCTTGCAAATTTGGGGAAATGGAATTTGGATTAAGCCAGGATTATTTTTGATCTTATCCCTCTCCGCTTTTTTTTTTTGGTGAATGCGAGCAGTGCTGATGTACGTGCATAAAGAAAATGGCTTATTTTCTTTGAAGTGTCAATAACATTGTCAGGCATTTATCTAAGTAAACACACAGCAGAATGATTAAGTCGGGGTGAAGCTGAATGCATGAGATAGAAATTAATTTTAGCATTGTTTATAATCTGTACACTACACAAAATACGGAATGCTTAGCACAGAGGAAAAGTACCAAGCTATGTAAAAAATGTCAAAATGAGATACGAGAAATTAGTTACGTAATGAGTTTTGGAAAGAAGCCCTGGTTTGAATCAGTAAAATCATTAGCAAAGACATTTCTTTACACCGGAATGATGTAGTCTAAGTTTGAAGAATGGCATTTCCACTGCTTCACAAAGCTCTGAAGAATCTGTATGATGTTGTGGCCAAGGCAGAAATGTCATCTACTGTATGTGTGTCTCACACCTGGCACTGAAAGGCTCTCCATTTTCTCCAGCACCTCTGGGCACTACCAATACATAATTGTGAAAAATGAAGAAAGGTGAGAAGGAAGAATATTTCTGTGAAGACTGGTATGTTAGTACAGTTACATATCAATTCAACAAAATATTTTCTAATTACAAGCTAATCAAAACCTTCTGAGACCAATGCAGAAATCCCTTTGACAGTATGGATCTGAGCTCAAGTCTGTTAATCAGTTCTGTCAGTGGGTACAAAAGAACTTACAGCAGGCAAGAATTAGTATCTTCTTCATGTGAGGAAGCAAAAGCTGAAATATTCAGGTTAACAGATAAAGCCAAACAAAGAACCATATGTCCCGAATCTCCCCTCCGAAGCAAACAAGTAAACAAAAAATCCAGGCTGTGTTTACGACAGCAAAGAAAAGGTTTCCTAGAAAGGACATAGAGAAGCTAAACTTCAGACTCTACTTAAAAAACCTCTTATAATGTCATCTGGTTAAATGACACAACAATTTTCTGTTTTATTGAATAACTAGTTAATGTCTTTTTAAACTTCAGCACATGTTGTATGGTTAATGTGCAAGTTGTGTTTGTATATAGGATGGTTACAGCTATTTTGATACTGCTCATTAAAAAGAAAATCTATATATAAAATGCAATGTAGGGATCTATTTTTAGTTTCATGTTTACACCATTTATTTAAAAACACACAGCAAAAACAATTTACAAAAATAGAGGAGAAAAATTACTTCTTCAAGGAGGCATCATCCTATATTTATAGTTTGGTAAACATAACATTAATCAGCTAGAAAATGTTCAGCAAAATATAAAACCGTTATGGGCTCTAGTTCAGGGAAAAATACGTAGCAAAATATAGCTAGCTTCTGTACTTCAAAAGGCAGTGCAAAGCTGCAGAACCTGTGGGAAAATCAATTTTCTGCAGCATCAGTGGCTTGCACAAAATTTTGCAGTGCACCATCTAGATTTTTTTTTTTTTAATTTAACTGATTTCCTTCTGCTCCTCTATCTAGTATCTGGGCTGCAAAAGCATTCAGGTTGATCCTTCAAGTACTGTTGAAGTACTTGTTTGAAAATAAAAAAAGAAAAGCTTGGTGCTGCTGAAAGAAGTTGAATGAAGCGCACGTTTCGTCCTCCATTTTGCCTTCATATGTTATGGCTGAAACCGTCTTTTCACTAAAAATCAGGAGGCAGTGATTTGAGAATCTACACCTACTCCAAATGGTCCCAGTAAGATGGCTCACTGGGTAATTCTCTGAGTGACATACCGTGTTCCTGTGTGTGTTTTTGAAGAGAGATGACTAATTCCCCAGCTCGGTAGCATGTGTGCTGTTCTTTGTACCAAAAGGTAATTATCAGACAGCTGCGATTTGATCAAACCTTCATTGAAGGTAATAGACAGAACTTGCCTACGCACATTTGTTCTGCTGAGAGGAGTGACAAAATGTGTCCCCAATACAGTTTTTATGGGTCCCTGTTCTGCGGCAGGATGATTTTTTAAGAATCATCCCTAGAGAATAAGCATGCTATATTCCCTTCTTTGATGTGCTGCCCAGGGACTTCAAAGAAAAACTTACACAAAATACATCCTCTTAAAAAATGCTTTGTTTATAAATCCCAGTTGCAATTACTAATGTAATTTTAGGTTGACTTTTTAGATTACATTAGATTTAATTTTAGATTATATTACTATTGCTTTGACTGTTTTTTGTCTGTACCATTACAAAGGTGCATTTCTTATGTAAACTTCACTCCTGAAATAAGCAATCTGAATATAGTACATAATCTATCCTTATTTCACATGACGATACTTTCTTATTTGGATCTTTTCAATTGAGTGCCTTCGCCATCACTGCTGGAGCTTACCGTTTTGAGGAAAGAGGAATGTATTACAGTAAGCGGTGTGGCTTTACTGGCTTGCAAACACTGTTCAACCTTGTGAAGCAAGATCAGGCTCCCTAATGTAAAATGCATTACTGCTAACCCTGGGAGATTCAATTATAATCTTTCTCTTCCAAGACATATCTTCTGAAAAAGTGACAGGAAAAAGTAAACTGTTGAAAGTTTGAAAGAATGGTGAATTACTATTTTGCAACTTGCAATATTTTCTGTAGCTCTGTGTTTTTTCTGCCTGTCCCTCCTTCTGATCTGCATTTAACCACATGGTTAGTCAGGTCATTTGACTGTCGACAATGCGCATGAGATACACCGTGTACAAAACAATGTTTCAATAATAAAGGTGCAAATGTAGATTTACACGTAGCTTTAGAGATTTTTGAGATGAAAATGTGATGATCTTCAGTAATGCTAATACTGAAGTGAAAAACTTTTTACATTCACCCTTCCACTTGAGTTTGAAGCAGGTGCAGTGAAACACTTGGGAGAAAACCCAGAAACAAAACACAATAAGGGAACTGAAGAACAGGAACCCCTTGGACTTGCCTTACATCAGGGGAAGTCTGTTTTTGGTTTGGTACTGAACTGTCTCTGTCCTTAAGTTTCACCACCTCTTTTTTGTCAGAGAAGATTTGCAGGGGCAGTAGTGAGGGCTTCCTGCTGTGCACGTGCATGAGCTCCAGGTGCTGGAGAAGGACAGGGACTTCTGGCCGGGGGTGGCCTGGTGGGATGCCAGGATGCTTTACCTAAAGTGATTAACAGCTCTGTACGGCAGAGCACTCCCTCCTGCGTGGAGGGAATCAACTGATGAGCCAAGGTCTGAACCTGCTGTTCAGAAGGACTGTTACTTGTCATGGACTTTTGGGATGTGATCTTTTGGACTCTTGGGATGTGATCTGTTGTGTTACCCCCTTAAGTGCTGGGTATACAGTTTAAGGACAGCTTGAGCAGCAATCAGCTGGGATTGTTAGCAAGAGCCCTACTGACACAGGCACAGACAGCACCTTTATAAATAGTAGAAAACACAGAGGCAGTTAATGTCAAAGAACTCTTCTGTCTGTCTAATGTATTTTGGTAATGGCTTTGGCACTGAAAATAACTGAAATAATGCCACTGAAACATCCATTGAAGCAAGATATAGCTGTGTCTACACTAGAGCTTTTGTCAGTATAGAAATGTCAGAAAACATTATATTCAGAGCACAAATTGCAAGTATAGACCTGACAAAGTAAATTTTGAACTGTGTACTCAAGTGTAATGCTTGAAACGTATTCCAAATTGGCAAGTTGCAACCAATCATGGAACAGAACCAGTGCTCCAAAAAACTGACAGAGCCAATGTTGAAATCTGAATAATTGCAACTACATTTTCATAGTAATTTAAATGGAAGAAGCATTGGCAGAAGTTCATGAATAATTTACATATAAGAATTTAGCAATCTGTGGTGAATAGAAAAATAAATGGGAAATCCAATAAATAAATGATTATTCTGAATTATTTGCTCTGCTCTGATGTTTGCTAAGAAGTGTCTTCTTTTGGGCTTTCTTAAAATGCTGCATTTGAACTCCTGCTTCTCAGATAAATGCTTTCTTAAAGGAATAGCAGAAATGTACATATCTGCCATGGAGAAAAACCCCAACAAACCAGAAACAAAACAATATGAATCGTAACGTAGGTTGTTTTATGGGGGCTGCATAAAAAAAGACCTTATTTGCCACGCAGCAGCTGCAATTGCAAAATCTGTAGCCTTAATGAGAAATGTTAACTGATATATATATAATGATAAGTTATACACTGCATCAGTCTTTAATTATGTACAAAGTTTTAAGATTTATGGAAGGAGGTAAGGAGGTAACATCTGAAAAGAGAAATCCCTAATTCCCTTCTGTGCCTTTGGGAATGTGGTGATATTTTAATAAGCAAGAAACTAATTTACACAGCACCAATATTTGTTTCCACATAGAATGGATATTGGGTCTGTGTAAAAAAGTAATAGAAAAATTGTTTATCTGTTTGCTTCACACAGTACTTCAAACAAGATAAAGAACACTAAATAGTTTTACTGGTTGGAAGGTGGTGTTTTTTTAATGGGGCACCAATGCTTTTGTATTTTTCATAAATCTATTTAATCTCATTGTTTATTTAAAAATACTGAAATTCTAATTAAGAGTTACATCAGAAACAGTATTACACATTAGTTTATTAGGGTAACGCCTCATAATGCACCTTACGGACCTGTAAGAACAATTGTTTTTTGGCCCAGAAATTCTTTTGAATTTGAAAATCTGGGTTTTCTTTTCTGTGGGTTTTTTTTTTCCTTGCTTAAATTAAAAATAGAAATCTTCTTAATATTAAGAGATTATTTTGTTTGACCTAGAGTGAAAAATCGTGTTTGGAATAAGTGGTGGAGGCAGAATTAAAAAAAAAAAAAAAAAAAAGAAAAAAAGAAAAAAAAGTTGCTTTTACAAAAAGTATAGTGCTAGTGTTATCTTTCTCCGGGAGCTCAGCAATAGGAGCACTCATTTTGGATGCAGTTTTTCTGTCGCATAGAATCAAACGCTCTCACCATTAATGAAATCTCCATCTGTCCTATGGCCTAGGAATTAAAGAATTCACTCAAATGAACAGTAACACTTTCCTTTTGAATATGTGAATTCCTTTTCCATTTATCTCTTAACCATAATGTTGTGTAACATTACAGAATCTAATCGCTGGTTCTTGATTTTTCCTACTGGTGTTATTCCATGTTGTACCATTTGTACTAACTGGAGAAGAACTGGTGTCGGCCTGTTAAAAGGCTGGTCCATGTTGTATACATAATGCCTAGCTGGGAATGGGAATAGAGCTATGGTATTTGAAGCTTCTCTGGTGAATTTAATTCCATTCTTAATAACAATTAAATGCACTAAGCTGAGTTTCTAAATATTAATGTCTAGTTACTGTCTATATTCAACATTTGGATGCTCATGTTGGTACTACTGAATTTTACTTATCCTTTTTAATCCTAACTACCAATTTGAGCATCCCTGTCTAACGTTTTCAACACTTTATATATGTGCTTGCCCTTGAGGTGAACTTTCTCAGGTAGTTTCTGTGCCTGTGCCTGATTTCTGTAGGTCATAGTATGCATTTTGAATAAATGAATTTTCAATACTAGTAGCCAAAACCTATTTCAGTGCAAATAAAAAAACTGTCGGCTTCTGTATAAGGAGACAATGAAATAAATTTAACATGCTTCTGCCTACAAAAAGCTTTGCTGTTTCTGAGAGTGACAGTCTTTGTAACGCTGTTTATTGTCAAATGGTGCTTTCAGGTAGTAGTTAACTTTCTTGAGCCTATTTTACAAGCGCCGATCAACTATCCTTGCAGTTCTGGATTTCTTCCCAAGCAAGCATTGATGCTTGTGTCAAAATGCCTGCTGTTCTTCTGGGGTGCGTGCAACTTCACTTAGTGTGCTGATTCAGACCATTATATATGCGTAGTGCCCTACAGACCTATGGCCAATTGGCAGGTCCCTGCAGTGGAGAGAGCCAGCCTGGGTTCTTGCACTGGCTCTGGAACTGACTGGTTGTGTGACGTCAAATGAGCAATTTACAGTTACAGAACCTGGAACTCCCAATATGTTAAGTCAGGATAAAAGTTGGTTTATTTTCCACAGCTATAAAGGAAGGTATTCTAAATACTTTAAAAGAAAAAGAGAGAGAAATGCAGAGTCTCCTTCTGGAAGAGCAAGTGAATGCAGCAGTAAAATAATGTTTACTCCCCTGGTGTTTTGGAAAGCTGGAGGAGGAATGTAGAATTGGGAAACAACTCTGGAAAGGTAACTAAGTTGAGCAGTATAATTTATTGTCAGTTACTGTATAGGAACCTTCTATGGAAAGATAGTGTCAGCAGAAGAGCTGATGGAAGGCAGGCATGTAAATTGTAAATCACTGTAAGAGAAACACTTCCTTGAAGAACTGAGCACATTCATCCTTGGTGTTTGTGCAGTCATGTGCTATCAAGACGTGAGCCATGTGGAGTAGACTAGAGACTGAGTACGCAAACAGTATAAAGGCTTGGTCTGCAAAGACAGGCAAAGATGTGGGTGAATGTAGAGAGTCCATATTTTATTCCTTGATTGCTTGTCATGATTGGTCAGGTAACCAAATTTCAGTAAGCCAGCGCTGCTGGACTCTGATTCGTTCTGCAAGGAAGTGTTCTCATATGTTGGGATTGGGATATATGTAAGGTAACTGTTCTGTGTGTAGGAATGGATAGCAGGGCCGTGTTGTTTATGCCAGTTGAGGATCCAGCTCTCTGTCTGTAATTTAGTCTTCTGTGAAAGCTTCCATGGTGAAGAATATACTCATTCTAGACTTGTCTCTGGCAGAACTTCAAAACATTGATGGACATCTATCAGAGTTGTAATGCAGTCTGGTTTTGTTTAGCCTTCAGCTTTGCAAGGAAATGTTAATAAAGAGGTTTTCAAAACAAAGGTCTCGAAGGTGATGATTAAGAGTTGCATTCCTAAAATAATACGAGATGAACAACTTTAAAGTATGATGGTAACACTGCACCTATATCACTCTACATTGAAATACAATAGCAGGCATTGCCTATACAATAATATGTCTCATCAGTTTCAAGACAGCGGGAGTTTATAATAATAGAGTATTTATGCAAAACAGTGAGGGGAGAGAGAAGGGGAGGGAGGGAATGAAAGAAAGTTGTCTAGCAGGCTGAATACACAAAGCCTTTGGTACTTGAAAACTAATTTTATTTTTAGTTAATATTCATTGATGCAAGTTCTAGTCTATTGTTAAATG
Organism: Aptenodytes patagonicus; assembly: GCF_965638725.1. Taxonomy (NCBI): domain Eukaryota; kingdom Metazoa; phylum Chordata; class Aves; order Sphenisciformes; family Spheniscidae; genus Aptenodytes; species Aptenodytes patagonicus. The sequence continues at coordinate 4,913,555 of NC_134959.1, read as the reverse complement.
ATTCTAGTGAATAATTACATCCATCACTTTGAAATGTTTAAGACAAGTGTGGAGTTGTAAAACCAGTCTTTTGTACTGGAATCATCACCAAAGTTGCATTGTGGAAACCATGTTGACACTACAGTTCGATCGTATTCTCGGAGTCTGCAGGGCTCTCAGCGTGTTCTCAGAATTGCTTCCGTGCGTTGTATTTACATGCATTATGTAACCATTCTCGTTTTCTTGGGAACCGTAAGAAAGTATATGGCATTTCTGTTTTCTCATTTCCTTGGAATCTGTCAGCTTTTGAATGTGACCCATCTGTTGATGAGTCAATGGCAACTGTTTATTCCAGAATAAAGCATGTGCTAAAATGCAAACATACAGCCTACAGAAGCACTGAGATAGGTTTAATTAGCTGTAGAGTTCATTTAAACTTCAAACTACCAAGTTAACTCACGAGTCAGTGGAGTTTATAATATATTCCTTGCTAGATGTTTGCTAGACAGGGGAGCTGATGATATTATATTTGTTGCTAGGTGATGAATTCTGATAACCTTTCTGCTCCTAAATCTATAAATGTCCCATATGCGCCCTCTGGTATAAGCACGATTCTTTATTTACGCCTCAATTCCTGGATAGAACTACTACAAAGTTGCTAAGCAGCCATGGGTATAAATACATAACATTATGTCACTTGAAAACTTTTGGCAAATCACATTTACCAAATTAATTCTCAGTTTGTTGTGATTGTAACCATTAGCAAAGTGCAACACAAATGAGGTATATCGGTGTACAGAAGGATGGTGCTTTATTTGTCACAAGAGATTAATGCTTTGGAAGGGGACATGAGCTGGAAAAATGCACAGATTTAGTGCTGTTTTTTTTTAATGGGTTTATAACCAGAAGCAAAGTAAAGAATGGCTGATTATTATCTTATCCCTTTAAACTTCATAAGCATTGTAATCATTATGGTTATTCTAATGTGAAAGAAGAGAGACAGTTATTCAAACAGATATGCTAAGGTTTCTGCATTCTGATACTGCAAAGTCAGGTGATAGTGCAGGAAATCTATATCACTAGTCATCAGAGCAGTTGCAATCAATGGTACCTATACCAAGACTGAGGAAAGAGAGGGGAAGATGAGAAGTCATGCTTTTTCATCTATTTGACTTGGAAAAATGAAAGTAAATATTAGATTTTAAAAAATAAATGAAATGAGTGGATATAGATCTGCCACTGAACGACCAGCAGATTTTGTTGTGTTGGCAACTATGATGGTACATAGAATTCCAGTAGTTTTAGGAATAACTGTAACTTATTAATCTAAGAGAGTACTTGGTTATATATTGATTGCCAAGTCAGAATTATAATTACTGTGTGGTAAGCCAGCATCTTGTCCGATCTGTCTCCAGTGTGATCACCATCTGAAAATAAATTATACTAACAAGAAATATAATAAATAATATAAAACTGTATTACTTTAAAGAAATATTGTTCACTAGGGGTATTCTGGTGTCCTTAATCTCCACACTGGAGATGTTCTGTTTTAATTTTTCGTGTAATGCTTTTTTCTACAAACAGTCCCCGTTGTGGGTGTTCGTATCTGGGATGTTGGCTCAGGTAGCTTTTGTTGACTATGGAGTGTAATATAAGGAAAAATTCTATTCATTGGTATGAGCTTTCTGCTGAAACGGTCAGTTATTGGCCTGATCTATATTCCTGAAGCTGACAAAAAGGCTTGGAATCAAACGCTGCATTGATCTCGGCCTCAGCTTGTGGTTGCATTGATGCAAACTATAAGCTGGTAGCATCATGTACACAATGCTAAATGAAAGTGGATATCCACCTTTGGAAACCGGCAAGCAGCCAAATGGCACTACCAACCATGGTGCATATTTGAAACATAGATTGTCTTAAGTAATTGACACAACTTTTCGTTGTCATTTGCTTCATATGCAGTGCTACTTGTTTAAATGTGAGCATGCGTAGCAATGCAAACGTGAACAGCAGTGTCACCTGGCTTATCAAATAATCACTATTGGGCTGTACATGTTACCTGTTTTGGTTTTTTTTCATTGTTTCTTAGTTATTAAAAAGAGGCAGAAACTTCAGTAGCCTGATGTTCTTTCCTTGGTTTATCTATGTAAACAAATTTCAGGTTGCTTATAAATGATCCTGACTGACAGAATATACTTTCCCTCAGGTCAGTTCTTTTGTGGAAGATGCCAAAGCCCGTCTTTCTTTAAAGTATAAAAGCCTGTGTTTGATGTGAATAGAAACTGTTCTGGGAATGACTGTGTAGAGCAAGATTACATGGTGCAATTTTAATTACATTGTTCTCAGCAGTGCTACTTGTCTGATCTTAGTGTGAGAGTCAAAATTTAAACCAAGGTTATTTGGTTCTGTAACTGTTAGTCAAGCGCTGATATTGCCTGAAAGAGATGACGATAAGTTGAGCAAGTTTAAAACCTAGCAGATTTTTGAGAGGTGGCTTTCTTCATTAATCTCAGAAGTTTTGTACTTTAGGAGGCTGCAATTAAGCAGTTGATTTTCCGTGGTTTATAGAATGATCTGTGTGTTGGAATTGGCTTGATACTTGAGTAAAACAAAAGCTTAACTAATTTTGCAAATTTAAATGCAATTTAGATTTTTGAAGGCATTCTGAGAAGCTTTTCATAAACTGTGTCCAAGGGCTGTATTTCAAAAAACCAGTCTTTAGACTGAGGACTGCAAAGGTGTGTAGGTCTGTTTGTGTGTTTATCGGATATGTCTGAAAAAATCAACTTTCTACTGGTGACTCTTAAAAAAAGGTTGAGGGAACTCACTTGAGAGAACTTTGTAAAAAGCACTAAGAGAAATTGTTATTTCTCTGTTGGGTTCATTGATGGAGAAGATGAGAAGGCAAAAGATTTCCCCTGGAAACAGGAGGAACTTTGTTTCAGTTTTTCACTGGGAAAGTTGAACAATCCACTGAATAAATGGTTTGAGCAGATTTTCAGGCATGGCATTACTCATTCAGCAGCTGGGAAAATAGGCCAGCAACCTACAGTATCCATTTTGAAAGGAAAATATTACAGAGTGGATTTATTACTCACTCTCATTTCCTTTTATGTGTTGTAAATGATGCGTCATTCTCTATTTCTGAAACAAACTCCCACCGCTGAGTGCTGTTTGGAAATTAGTTGCACATGGCACAAGCTGAAAGCTTTATTCCTGGGGATGCCTTTTAAGAAAACATTATTGTACATCAGGAAAGACTTTTGTAATGATTATGATTCCAGAAGAAGGGCAGCTGTGTGTAGATGTCCATGTATTTGGGTTTTTTTAACATTTCCTAGCATGTCCTGACCAATAGTTTTGCTTCTTTATCAGAGTGTTGAGGTTAGGAAGCAGTCTATTCAACTCTCTGTTGAATTACAGATCAGTTGTAATTTCACACAGAAGGTGAAACCAAGACTCAAGATTGAGAAGATGGAGGCAATATTGCTTCCACACGGTATCTGTGGGTAATGTGTAAAAAGCACTTTGTATTGATAGCTTATTTAATGAAAAGCTCCTGCACTTTGACTTCTTGTCTCAATGTACTGCTAGAGCAAGAGAGAGATATCAAGCAATATTTTTTTTCTCCCATCTCTGAAAAAAGCAAGTGTATAAGGGTGTGAGTGGCTGCCATGGATTTGGTGTAGGACAAAAGATATTTTTTTAGAATAGTAATTTCTTCTTCCATCCTCAGATCGCTGAGTTATGTACTTCCCTCTGAATGAGTGGACAAAGCATCCATTCCTCCAGTGAGGCCAGATATTTCATTTCTGTCATTTGATAAGCTTTCTTACTAATGGCCCAAACTTCAGGCAAACGTAAATGTGTGCATAATTTAGTGAATCTTCTGTTCATCTAATAGTATATCATAATTTCAATTAAATTAAGACTCGTAGAAAACTGGTCTTAGTTGAGCGTTGACAGAAGCTTGTGCCATTAAAAAAAAGAAAAAAAAATTAAAAAGAAGGAAACAAGAAGTTATGACAGATCACGTTAAGAAATGACAGAGCACTGTAATTTTAACAAACTGACCTTGAAGACAAACAGTTTTAATTGTGAACTTGAGGGAAAAAATCCCCATGACCTGTGGGTAAATTGTCTAGTTAACTGAAAACCCTTACTAAATAATTTTGTGGCTTTGGGGACATTTTAAAAACATACTGGCGTAAATAAGGTACTTTCTGTGCTGGTTGCACTGTAGTTATTTTCTGTGAGTGATTGCTTGTTGTTACTTTTTGACATCTGCTGGCAGCAATTTATTTACATAGTTAAATCTCCTGGGACACTGTTTCTTCTGCTGAATACAACCTCAACTGATTAGTTTTCAATAAATTACATATATCAAGAAATTTGGTTTGGGTAGCACTTAGGGTGACTGCTCAAAGATCAGATGTGTGCTTGTGCAGAAGCCAAGAAAATTCATGGTCAGTAGTGCCTCTTGATGCTTTATTCAGCCAGCATTCAAAGTAAATTATCCATGATATCCCACTGGGAATTCTTGTACAAACTCAGACTTCTGTCTCCTCTTCCTCCGCTATAGGACACAATTAATTTTATAACAACAAACTTCTCACAGCAATTTGCAGAGCCACAACATATTGAATACATTTGAATGTCTGATTCCGTCTGCTTGTGTCTTGGACTCAGCCAGTAAAGATTTTGTAAGAATCTAAAGTTAATTTCATCTTATGTTCTCCTGGGATTCATAGCAAAATGTTATGTAAATCTGCTAAAATGGAATAATATGGATCATTTGCATTGCAATGGGAAACCCTTTCATTGAAACTAACAAAGTTAAAAAGAGTCTTTTCTACATATTGCTTCTGGGTTTGGGGTCCTTTGGACTGTTCAGAATCAATGCAGTGTTATTAGTGAAATGTCATATTCCTCCACAGATGTGACAGTTCCTTTGAGACTGTAGCTCCACAAATGTATTACCAGTTTAAGTGTCCTCTGCATTTACAAAGCTGCAACAGCTCCATTTAAACTGAATTATGTGTTGTGCTCAGAAGATCAATTATTGTGATATAACATCTAAAGTTTGATTTTTATATTTTTCTTCAGACACACTCACTGACATCATATTTTTGTTGAAATAGTAATTTTTCTCTAGGGCTTAGAGCAGAAGCTATAGTATTACCATGCCTTATAATGCAGCCACTGACCCAGGAGATCAGTCAATAATGTGTCTACATTGTAATGAATAAGTCAAGATAACTTCCAGCTGAGAACAATGTGTTACAACTCCTTCCACTTGATTAGATTTTTGCCCTAAATGAGGCAGCTGGCAGCAAAAGGATGTGTGAAGGTACCATGTAGTGTGAGCTGGTGAGTTCTGCTGGGGGGGGGGGAGGGAATGCCTTAAGTTTTGTTTGTAGTGTTTGTATTTTCCTGTAATTTCAAGCAGCCAGAGACTGCTGATGGAGCCCTGTTGGTAGAATAAACTTGCTGAAGAACATGAGATGCCATTGAGGGATCTTTCTTTCTAGGAGAAAGGAAAGGGGAAGCATGGTGGAAGAAGGCAAGAAGAAGCAGCGACATATCTGTGCTGAAAAAGGCAGGAGTCCTTGAGTTTGCTGATGGAGCTGTCTTGCTCACATAGTACTCTGTGCTCTGTGAAAATACTCGCTGGAATCCCAAAGAGCAACCCCGGTGCTGCAGGGCTAATACATTTTGTTTCAGTGCTGGGCTGATACAAGTTGTGATGCGTCCGGTTTTAGGGCAGGGTTGTTCAGCTCTAGCTCAGGGTACCCGATGCCATACTCGCATCTAGCCAAGCGGTGTTGTGATGTGCTAGGAGAAGAGAGGCAGAGAGCTTGGTGAGATGTGAAGAGATGCCCGAGTACAGTGTTGGGTATAGCAGAAGGCGAGGAGAGAGACAGAGCAGAGCATCACTAATGTGGGTCTTCAGTGGGGAGGGAGTCACTCATTCTGGAATCACACATCATACCCGTTACACAAAGGCAGCTAGTATCACTTATCGCTCAGATGAACTGCACTACAGAGTTTCAAATTGTTAGCAATTTTTCCAGCCCTGCTATGACTATTGGTGGTAGCCGGGTAATGCAGAAGAGGGACCAGCATGATTCTTCCAGTGAAAATGTTGCAGCTTTTATTGGCTGCAGCTGGTTTTCTGGGTGAAATGCTTTGTCTGTCTTGATCTATAGGAAGCTTGTCTCCTATCTCTGATATATCCTTGCTATGCATTTTGTCAGCACAGAAAAAACCTGCGACTATTAATAGGTACCATTTATACTGTGGAAAGGGTATTCTCTGAAGGGCAGATACGTACCACCCTAGTGCCTGCTGGATGAACTGTTGGCCTGATTTTTGCATTTTAACAGGGGTATGCACAAATCTGGTCATCGCACGCAAATTGCGTGGGGATGTTTGCCAGTTTAGGTAATCAGTTTGTTTTTGTAGACATCATAAGTGTGTGGAAGGGTAAAGTATCTTGTTTAGTACTTATTCGTTCAAAGAAGTCAAATATAGACGGGTATTTGTATTAAACAATTCTTGTTATAGTTTGATGAACATTGTACTGTTGCTCATGTTTCCTCAGTTTTTGACTATCTGGATGCTAAATAAGTCATCATTATAATTTACTTCAGGGGCACATAAAGAAATTATAGATACAAGAGAATCATTAACATGCAGTGGGAGATAACCTACTATTGATTTTTTTTTTTTAAAATCCAACAAGCATTCTGTAGCAATTCTGCTGCAGAGCTAGAATTTAGCATTAAACTGTTTTAAAAACCCTTCAAAAAAGATTTTAATAAAATTAATTTTGTTCATTTTCTTAAATGTTCAATAATTTTTTTTTGTGTAAAGAAAGACGTTATTCACATTTGTAGCTTTTCTAAGCTATGAATCCATTATTTCCAGAGCACATTTAGATATGAAATACTGATAACCTCATATCTTAAAGAACAACCTGTCTGACTTAACTGTTGACAGTGTCTTGTCTGGACTTTAGTCTGCCCCCAAAAGTGTCATGGGGCAGCATTGTTCTCTTTCTATTTTTCCTTCTGCTGTTCAGGTACTCTTGCAGAAAACCAGCAGAAATAAACACACTGTGGGCTCCCTGCCAGAACCCATGTTTCAGAGATGATTTTGAAGGCATCTCAAAGGAAGGGAGAGAAGCTGTTTCTCCTAATTGACAATATTGGCCTGAAAAGCAGGATTTCTTTTGTTTCTCGGCTGCCTTTGTCATTTGCTGTTGTTTCCTCTTTTGTTCTTGGATGGATTTAGGTTGTCCAGATGTGTTGGTTCCAGGTAGATTTCATCCTCTCCACATTGACAGGATAATTCATCTCTTGAAGACTCATAACATTTTGCATTTCTATTAGTTTGTGTTGGGCTGCTGTGTGACACCCTGTACCGGAGTCAGGCGTTCAACAGTGCAACGAACGCTGCCACATGGTGGCCTGTTACCATCTCCTTCGTTACTTGCCTGCTGTTTTCAGTCAATGTCAATATTTATTGCTAATGAGAGCTTCGTTAGGTCACAGTACTTTTGAATTTTTATATACAACAGCAGCACTCAGAAGCATTTCCATTTGCTTCAACCATCACTTTTCTTTCTTTGTAGTTAATGAGGCTCAGCTTTGCCAGTTTCTGTCTAACTCCTGTATTTTGCTAATACCATTGAGCAGGGAGGACTTTTTAGCAGAGCTGAGGGATCTCTGCTGGGCTGGAAAGTTAAATTGCCTTTGTGCAGCTGTAATGTACTTTTCTTGCATCTCTAGACCTCTCACAGGTACAGCTTCTGACTTGTGGTTTCAATATAATCTACAGTTACCTGTTAAAAAGGATAAGAAAAAATACACAGGATAATATTCACTCGATGTTGTAATTCCCACTGATTTGAACAAAGCTAGGTTGTATTTACAAAAACGATCCTAACCTTCATTGAATAAGTAATCAAGTCTGTGTGTGTGTGTTTGCTGTGTATTTTCAATGTGAAATTTCCTCACTGAGGAGCCATTTTGTTGCTATCTAGCATTAGCTAACATAAAAATACGAATACGTATACATAGAGACATACAGAGTAAGTTTTCGTGTGTTTATAGATAAATATGTGTACTTAATTATTCAGAATACCTCTGTAGAGATTTTGTGAGAGAGAAAATTATGGATTTTGTATTTCTGTTCAAAACAAATTAAACTTCTGAGAATTAAACTTGGAAAAAAATTACTTTGTAAGAGGAATATATCAGCCTAATATACGCTTTTGAATTTAAGAAATCTATTTCAGCTTGTTTTCTTTCTATATAGTTTACAAGAAATCCAACTGCTAACCTTTCAATGTTTTAAAATAGTATTCTTTAAAATATCTGTGGTTCATTGTCATAAATATCACAGTTGTGTAGAAACCTCACATATGTGGCGTATCATAACAGTGAGAATGGGATGCACTGAAATGATGAATCCCAGGAACTTGAGATTTCTTGCCGAGATCTATAGAGGGTAATACTTCCAATCGCAGCTTCAGTTTCCCATCGCTACAGTAATGGACTTGAGATCTTGCACAAGAATCCTTTTTCCAACAGGTGCTTTGATGATAATCACTGACTTTGAGCTTATTAAATCCTTGGGATGCATGCAGGTATTACTAATAATGAATATTGCTTGGTGGACAAAAATATCCTGTACGATTCACATGTGAATGAGCTTTCTTACAGAAAGGAGTAAAAGTCTAATATAGGAGGCTGAGAAATGAACAGAGGGCGATGAGTGACACGCATTTTGTTTTTCATTGGGAGATGCTTGGCAGTATTTTCATTTTGCTTGCGTGGAGTTTTGGAGCCTGTCTCATACCATATGGCATATTAAGCGCAATAAAGATGTTCACTTGGTAGCTGGAGCATGACTAGGAACATCAAAAGAGTCATACATGCATCAATAAATGAAGAACTCTGCCTTCATGTAAATAAATATTAGATCATTGTTTTAATTGCCCATTGAGTTCTTGACAATGAGACACAATCACTAGTCGTGTCTGGTGTAGCATTAACAAAATTTTAGTTTAGGGTTGTAGCTGAACAGTTACTTATTAATTTTTTGCACTTCTGTAGCACCTTGAGCACCAAACCTGAATCATTTTGATGCAAGTACTGTACAGATACAGAGCAAACAAGTAGTCTTTGCTCTGAAGAGCTTAGAATCCAGTTAAACTCCTTAAGCTCTAACACAAAGTGAGTGTGCAGGAGGACATGAGAGGTTTTAATGTGTGTGGCCACTCTCATCAGGCTGCCATTTGTCCAATCTGTTATAATGCAGCTGGGTAGTATGAATAATGTCAATTATCCATCTCATGGCTTTCCTCACACCTCATCTCTGTGACAAATGCATGAACATCATCAACATCATCATACATCAATGAGGATCATACGTCATCATGGTTGCCAAGCAGCGAAGCGTTATATATTGGGAGACCACCTTTTCATTTTAGGCAGACTGCCAGGAGGTTTGGTCTCTTCTCTCCATGAACCTTGGCAGACTCCTTAGAGCATGTGCTATCCATCCAACTGACAGATTTGGGTAACAACTTTTATTTTTTTAGTATCTGGGGATTGTTTAAATACTAATCTGAAAAGACCTTATTGGAAGAACTCTGTAATGTTTTATTCCTGAAAAGATACATCCGTACCTTCTTGAAACCTGGCACTTTTGATCATTTAGACAGCTTCTCAGTGGAACAGTCTGAGCTGTTTTACGTTTTCTCGCGTGCGCTTGTTCATCTTATATTCAGAAGTTCTCAGTCCCATGCCCAGATTTCCTTCAGTCTTAGGAGAGAGTTCAGTGTTGAGGACTCAGCTAGATGAATAAGCTGTGTAGTAAGACACAGTGGTTAGTTCACTGCATTTTTGTAGTTTTTCTTTTCTTGAATGAACCCCACATATATAGGCCTAATGTAGACCTGAAAGGACAGGGAAATTAATTGAATCTAGAACTTTTATGCGTGGAAAAGACTTTAAGGTGCCACCTAGTCCATCCTTTTGGTTTGAAGCAGGATCAGGTACTAAGAATGGTCTTGAGTGATTTTGGATTAAGCTGGTATTTGATTAACCTTGTGTTAAAACACTGCAATGGTACATATTCAGCATGTCCTCAGCACCCACTTTTAATGGTTAGCTGGAAAGCTTTCTTCAGTATCCGTCTGAACCTTCCCACACTGATATCCACAAAACCCTGTCTAGTTTCTTGTTATACTGGTTAGTACTTGGAGGACATGAGGAGTAATTAATCACCCTTTATAGTTTTTACATAGAGATTTGTACACGGGCTTTGTGTGCAGAGCAAGTTTTCTTCACCAGAGAATAAGAACTAAAAATCCTATTTGCCCTATACTTAACGGGCTATGCTTTTTTAGAGCATCAGCAATGTGTAGGCCTGTTTAAGAGATAGATGTAGCGCCACAGGTGGGAAATCTGAGTAAGCTGATGAAGCTGAAACTCCTCAGATCTCTCCTGAGTGCCTGGCGGGGCAGGAAAGTGTGGTCAGTGCCAGGGCCAGCTCCTTAGGCTATGTAGCTGCTATTGGAGCCTGGTACAGGCAGCTCAAGTACTGTAAATTTTGGGTATCTTCGTTGGCTTTTCCCCAGAAGCTGTATGAGTTTAAGGAAGCAAATGTTCCCAGTGAGGGGCATCGTGAGAATGACTGGGAATGCAATGCAATCTTGTGCAACATTCCCAGGTCGTCCCAGTCCAGGAGACATCATCATTCTGATAAAGTTCACATTTGCCCCTAACTACAGACTAGGGATTTTATCTAAGGCTACAGTTCTCTTCAACTGTCTTAACAATTGGCTTCAGTTTCATCTCTGTTGGCCCTTGGTCCGAATAATCTTCAATGTTCTCTATCCTTATGATCACTTCATCTCCTTCCACCCACTTCTAATTTCTCTCCTACATATCAGTATTTCTCAGAGCCTTTTCATTTTCTTTCCCTCTCCTTGCTATTAACCTCGTCAAATACTCTTGTTTCTGTGGTAGAATTGGGAATTGAAAGCATCAGTGCTTTTGGATGAGATATGGTAAGAAAACAGTTTCCCACTTTCAAACAACTCTGCTTCTGCCCTTGTTGGAAAAAGTTGCAGGGTTTCATAAAGCAAGGTCAACAGATGAGCAAACTATAAAAGATCTAAAAGTATCAAATTCATAACTCCAAGGGAATACAGAATATAGTTCGAAGTACTTCTGATTCCATGTGTCGAATCTGCATGTGGTCTTTGAATTTCTGCAATGCACACAGATGGCAGCAATGCAGGAATCTCAAGGTTTGTGAATGCTGAGCAGCAAGGTGGGAGAAGTCTACTCCCAGCCAGCTTATCCCCTCTTCTTGAAGCACAACACAGCGTGGCCTCTTTTTGAATGTGACCTATAGTGTTTGGGTGGGTGATGCTATAGCTCTGAACTATGACATTTGTTTTTAAGTGATTACTTTATCATAGTTTTGTTAGGATTTTTTTTTTTTTACTTTTTACTCCTGACACAATTTGAGTGATGCCAAATTTTAGATCACCAGCAGTTTTTGACTGAGAAGCACATATTTATTCAATGTAACAAGGTACCTTCCTAAGACCCTGTTTCATTGTTTTGTTTGTTGGTTTGTTTTTTTTTTAAGGGAGGAAAAGAATAAGTTAAAAGAGAATCTACTCATAATTCAGTAAGGCTGCAATCTATACACTGATTAGTATAGAGAATTTCAACTTCCCACATTTGTGGTGACAGGAAAATGTTGTCTTTTTTGTGGGTTGATAACTTTAGGAGATTGCAGTGAATCTGTTAAAACGCCTGTCATATCACCAACATAAATTGGGTGGTTTTACGCCAGGGAGGCCTTGCTAACAGAGAGCCTTCCATCAAAATCCTACCATAAGCACAAGACCCTTTCTGTGAGTGTTCCTGGCCTTGGAGAGCAGCATGGACACCAGCACAGTCTGAGCACTGTGAAATTGTTTTAAACTGCTACTGCTCCCAAATTCTGTGGTTTTTTCCCCCCTGCTTCTACTGCAGTGTAAGACTTTGCAAGCAGGGGTCTGCGACATGACAGACCAAGATAGGTTTGTCTGGAGGGATTGGAGTATCTGAGGGTAAAGAGCTTTTTGTTTCTTTTTTATTTATAATCCCTCTTGCTTTCAGCAAAATTCAATGGAATGACAAATGAGCTGATGAAATTCTGGTTTGTTATCCCACTGTGAATCCAAGGATAGTTCTCTTGCCCTCAAGTAAAGCAGAGGAAATGAGAGCAGCTTTTCGTTAAAAATATGTAAGCAAGCCTAAAACTTGTGCAGAAGCAGATCCTTCTAGTGCTGGGATAATTCTTATGCAAGAGACTGTGGTGACTATAGAGTTTGGACCGTTCTCAGTAAGAGGATAGTCAGGCACAAATTCACAGGATCACAACTTTGTCCTTTTAAAATCCCACTTGAGGCTCCTAATGGCTTTGTCAACGTACGGGGTGTGCGGGTGCTGGCGGCGGGTGCTGCAGGGTCTCTGTGAGGCGAGGCGGGGCTGCCCCGTGCTGGACAGAGCCGGTTCCAGCCGGTTCCAGCTGGTTCCAGCCGGTTCCAGCCGGTTCCACAGCTGCCCCACCACAGGGCACGGCTGAGCCCGTCAGCGACGCTGGTGGTGCCTCTGTGGAAGCCTGTTTAAGAAAGGGGCAAAACGCTGCCTGGGTGTGAGGGGTGAGGGGGAAAAAGTGTCAGAGAGCAGCGTGAACCCCAGGGGTGGAGGAGGAGGAAGAGGAAGGGCTCCAGGCGCCAGAGCAGGGATTCCCTGCAGCTCCTGGAGGACCCCACACAGGAGCAGGTGGGTATGTCCTGAAGGAAGCTGCAGCCTGTGGAGAGGACTTGTGCTGGAGCAGGGGAAAAGTGTGAGGAGGAAGGAGCTGCAGAGAGGATCTTCCATGTAAAGTGAAACAGGGTTGTTGACAGTTATTGTTTAATTAAAAGTTCTCATAATCCTTAGCTATACTGATAGCGCAGCTCATGCGCTATATCACAATCCTGGTAGTTAGTAAGAAATGTTACAGTTTGATTTTTCTGTTTTGTAGCACTTTTGCAGTAGACAAAGCTGAATATTCTGTAAACAACCCATTCCAAGCATAAGGATTTACGGGATATCTCAAACCACTTTGCCAGCAGAAGAGCCTTTAGACATCCCAGGTTTTGATGAGGAGGATAACAAGGTCTCTACTGCTACTGCCCAATTTGTAGAACTAGGTGTGCATTTGATTTGAGTAATCACAGAATGTTCATGTCCAAAGTGTTTAGTTTATTTCCTACCTCCCCAATTAGCATGGTAAAAATCTCTTCATCCTTCTGAAAGTGCATATTCATAAGATTTGTCTATGAATTATAGTCACACAAATACAAAGCTTCTTTGAAAGTTTTTCCCTTTAGATCAGGAGACATTTCTTCCTGAGATCTGTAGACAAGGCAATAACATAAAAATGTTTGAAGTCTATGTTCCGAAGTGGATACTTATAATTGTGTGTTTTCTTTTTTCTTTTTTCTCTCCCCCCCCCTCCCCCCCCAGTGGAATTTGATGACTGCAAGGGGAATAACAAATTGAACTTCGAAGTTTCTAACCCAGACTTTAAGGTGGAACGCGATGGGTCTTTAGTTGCGCTAAAGAATATATCAGAAGCTGGCAGAGCCTTGTTTGTCCACGCGCGGTCTGAGCATGCTGAGGATATGGCAGAAATTTTGATTGTTGGAGCAAATGAAAAACATGGTGCATTAAAGGTAAGATAAATACAAAGAACTAGAAGAAAGTGCCACGGAGATGCTGCTAGATATTTACACGTGCTACCTAGGACTGTAAGCAGTTTTAATCTGTTAGCAGAGAGATCAAAATCAGTCTACAATCCAGATATTGCTGTAACGTTTTAGCACTTAGTTTAACTTAACATACAAGTTTTCCAGGTTTTGAATGATATATTACCTCTTCAGGTGTAAATGCTAAAGATTCATAAAGAATTTATTCAAATGAAAGAGCCTGAGTATCAAAATAGGCTGGTTTTTCTGGTGTACATTATGCTGGATAACAACAATTTGGCTGTAACTGAAAATGGAAAATCATAGTCTGAACTTGCAATTTAGAATTTACAGTACCTTCATGTTTGCTCTAGGTCTAAGAATGTGGGAATGAATTCTATGCTGTGGAATTTAAATTTTCACGTAGGTCTGCTTATCCGATACTGTTATGGGTTAAACTACATAAACATCTTCATGCAAATAGCAACACATATTTACACTTTGTCTGCTTCTATGCACTAGTGATTTTTTGTTCCACTCTGTCCACTGAATGCTGTGTCCTTTCTTTTCCACTTCTGAATTTCAGTATAATACTAATGTCATACTATGAAGAAAAAGTGCTTCACAAATTGATTGAATTGTTTACTTCACACCCATGAAAGCAACAAAAGGAAATGTGAGAGCGCCTTCACTTCTGTGTCATGGCATTTAGGAGAGAGGCAGGCAAGACAGTGACTTACAAGACAATTAAACCTGGTACCTTTACAGACCTATAATTTCAAGAAAGTATAAAGAAGCCCTGATAAAAATGACTGATCAGTTGTCTTATTTTGGTATTTAGACTTTCAGCTGTCAGCATTCTCATTATATTTCCAACAGTAGCTTAGTATAATTTAAGTCTTCCATTAAAAAAATAAAAAATTAGCTTTAGGGGAAAGGTTGAACAAACTTCTGAAAGTCCGTGGTTGAGGAAAGGTTTTGATCTGCACTTTAAGCAGCAGATGATGTGAATATAGATTGCCAGTGGGAGAGAGTACCAGAATGTGTAACTGCAGAGCGCTGATCAGAACACTTAAATGGAATTTAATTTTATTTAAATACACTGTTTCTTCACAAAGTTAAATTTTAACAAGGTCATACTTGAGAGAGTCTCTTACATGGTGGAGCTGTGGATTTAGGACCAAGCACTGCCAAATTCAGAGTAGGAAAACTACACTTGCAGGAGCTGGGCACTTGGCTGTCTTGTGTCTCAAACTAGCAAGGCATGTTCCTTCTGGTGCATTCACAAGAACATTCAAACGATTTTGTTTTCACTCCAGGTTTTGAAATCTTAGGAGCAGTTTCAAAATGGGGATTCTCATTCTCCAGTTAGAAGTTACTGAAACCATAGAGGAATTTGAGACATCTCTGACAGGAGGTCTGGAGTTAAACTTCAGAGGATTGGCTTATGTGTGAAGATCTGACTCTCAGAATCGTATTCTGAAGTTTTATTCTGGTTTTCGTAGAGAAGCAGCCCTTCAATGTCTTTGAGGGGAAATATTCTATGGAAGTTAAAATTTGGGGATATCGTGTCTCATGAGTAGGAATTAACAGATGTGTATTTGCACTGACTATGACATCTTTGTCAGTGACCTTTTCTCTTTATGTCCTATTCAGGTTCTGGGTAGTCTCCCCTTAAAATGTTCCAGCAATATTAATTAATGCCTAGTGTTGAAATCTATCACCAGACTACATTCAAAAGCCAAGTCTAATTTGGCCCCACTCCTGGATTCTGTTCCAACCAATTTGTGCTGCTTCAGAGAGAGAAAACCAGTCTAAATCTGGCATATTCTGCCACTTGCCAGTCTTCCCTCATAGGTAACTCCTTAAAGCAATATCATAGCATCATCTCTATCTGCATTCATCACTTCTTTATGGATTTTGATATTCAGCTCATAACTAGAAAATTACCCTTTTAGTATGGTGATCCTTGGTGTCTGCAGTGCCATTGGGAGTTACGTGATGCATTAATGTGTTCTGGGAAATCCATCTAGCGAGGAGCATTCCCTTCTTCAAGGGAATCTAAAGGTCTTTGGGGCTGGCTGTCCTACTCTGGACTCAGCCAGCACTCTGTAGCTGTTAAATCAATGTTTTTTACCAACCGTTTCACCTAGTATTTGCCTATTTTAAATGCAACGCAGACAGTCTTGTCTTTCTGTTTGTCATACTTGAGAAGGATATAAAGATTACAATGTCCTATCTAAAGTGATTTTATGATAAATTTGAACTTAATCCTGTACTTTTACAGTCTGAATGTGTCAGTATGGAAACAGCAGAACTGCTCCATCTGTTTATGTAAGGAGTCTTGGCTAAGAAATGCTCAGATGGAGCCTTAGTAATTCAGTGTTAAGATGAGCACATGCTAGAGCACTGCTTAGCATTCAGTACTTAGAGTACAGCACCTTGTTTAATTAGGCGATAAGTAGTTCTTAAGTATTTCCCCACTGCCAGCAACTGCCGTTTCTTTTCTGAAAGCATGTAACCTACATCTGTGAAATCCCATTGTTAATGTTTCTAATTGCAGATTCCCAACATGTTTGGAAATGACTGACAACAATGATCTCTAATGTGCTGACTGGCAGTCTGAGCCTGGGAAGAGAGAGCATAATTCCTAAAACTTTGTGATTGCTACCAACCATACTTTAGACGAATATTGAAAATGTTTAGAGGTGAAATCTGGAGTGCGCAGAAATGCTTTTGGTATTGTAATGGTGGATGGGTGTGGTTCTTTCCTGCTGAAGATGTGGGAAGATTCCAGGTGGCCTCACTGATCAGTCCTAAGTGATTAACTTCATGGCCATAGTATAGTCGGTGGCTGTTAGAATACCACTTACTATTTAACTCTGCTTTTTGAGTCTGAAGAGCATGTTTTCTTACTCTTCTGCCTGTAGCATATTAGATCTGCGGAGCCTGCAGCTTTCTATCGAAGGTTGGCCAGGACTACAATATAAGATAAATGGTTCCTCAACATCATCAGCCAACTTGGCTGTTGCTCTCTGATCACAGAATCTTTTGCAGGGTCTAGTGATAGAAGAGCAGATATACAGCACTGCTGCTTTTCCAGATGTCTGGATGTTTCTGCAAAATACCCTAAACCCCGTGAATGTCTATACCTACAGATATGCGTACATGCTATTGAAAGCAGAAGTCTGTACACCAGATTACAGTCAGATTGCTTTCTGCAACCTGCTGTTAGTGCCCCTTGCCTCCTATGGTTTTGGCTATATATATTGCTTTCTGTCTGTCTTGACAGAGAGGAGTAGTCACAAAAAAGCTAACGTCATTTTTGAGAGGCATGTGGAATATAAGTGCACAGAGGAGTTGCCATGGGCCTATGGAAGGTGTAACATTACAGTGTGTCATCTCTTTAATAGTTATGTGTGTGTACACACTTGTACCCTCAGGCGATCAGAGTGCTCAGTGAAAGAAATGAAGTTCACTTGCATTCACCATGGGGTAGTGCTGGTGAGGCACGCACATCTGTGCTCGTGCTCTGCTTTGCCCAATGTTTGCTTAATACCCTTTCACACGGTCAGGACTTGAGTGCTTGGTGATATTAAAAAAAAGATATGGAAATGTTTTGATTCACCCAGGATTCCCAAAATGAACTTTGGGTTCATTCTGAATAATTCATAGAATTGCTAAAGTTCAGATCCCTAATGGAAAAATAAATCACTCGCAAACCCTAGTTGGGAACAAACTGCCTGAGCTGATGATTGGCAATAACTATTTTTTAAACTTATGTCTTATCTAACGCTTGGTCCTTGTTTTGTTTTATGGAAATAGTACAACAACTGAAAGTTGGAAATTTCATCACATCTGAGCATTTGAGCAGACGTTAGTGGATTTATTTACTTAGTTAAAGAGTCTGGTTTTGTGGAAGACAGAAAGTATAGTCAATCTTTTGTAAAGTCTCGTAACAGATTGTGAGTTGCAAAATGCAGCAAGCTGTATTCTCCAAGGCTAAATAAAATGGTTGCCTGCTAGTCCTTCTACCCCTCTGTAATCTAATCCTGGTTTTAATGAATATACCCTTAATGCACTGGGAGCTAAAAGAAAACCTGGGGAAACAATCTTTCTCTGCCTTTTTTTGTGTGTTGGCAAAATGCAGCCTTCTGTGCGCCCCCCCAGCAAAAGGAGTTATTTAGCACTTTTATTTGTTACAGCATCACAGACACAGGGTGAGGGGTAGGGGGGAGTTAGATATCAAGAGTCTGACACCAAAGCAGATAAGAGGGCAGGCAGATATTCAGAAATTCCAGGCTGGTAGTAACTTCACTGTATGGTGCTCAGCAGCCTTCCATAGAGAAGGATGAAATGATTAAATAGAAACTGTCAAACCCTCAGGACACTTTTCAGGCATTAGATGGAAAAGGAATAGGAGAAAGAAAAGAAGAGATAGGAGGGAGGAGCACACCCTGAGACAGCACGTTGTAGACAAAGTTTAAAATAATCTCCAGCAGTAGCTCAGATTGAAGGAAATGAAGTTGCTCTAGTCCTGCTACTCTGTCCAGTCCACTTTATAACAGCTAGGGGCTAGTCAGATACGCTGCTTCTACTTTTCCCATTGTCAAACCATTGCTTTTCCCGGCATCAGTACCCCACTATGTTTATTATAGCAGGGACAGGAGAGGCAGCCTGGTTGAAAACTTTCCCAGCTGCTTTGCAGGCCTGAATTCTGTTTCCGACTAAGTCACTGCCTGGATGTATAAGTTTGTGCAAGTTGCTTTATGCCTGTGTCTCTGTTTCCTAAAGTATCAAACAGAAATAATGAAACTAAGCTCCTTGGATTTAAACGTTAGCATTTCTTGTTTGTGTCTTACTCTCTGCTTTATCGCTGCAGGATAGAAATTGCAAATTTTATTGATATGAGATAAAAAGTGCCTAGAGCCTTAAATCCTACATGTATGGCTTTCTGCCTTAGAACAGATGATAAAGGATCAATAATCTTATTATGAATCAGGATTCTCTCACAGAAAAAATATTCACGCAAGGAAGTGAAGAGTTGAGTTTAGTCATCTGGCAGTTCAATAATTTATTTGGAAAATAAGATCAAGAATCAGCCTCTCTGATATAAGCAAGCAATCATTCCCATTAATGTATATTAGCATTTTTTCAGTTTAGAATAGAATTCCAAATAGGCTGAAAATGACTGTGCAAAAGTATGAAGATGGACTCTCATATGAGATATTGACAAACAGGCTAGAAGGGTTTCATATTATTAGATTTTGCATGTAGCAGTTGCTGCAAAAAGTAGTGCACTGCATAAATAAAATACCATGTTTTGCATTTAATTTTAAGGCACAAAATAGAGTAAGTCACAGGGGTACATCAATATCTATGATGCGCTTATGAGTTGTTATACTGATCAAAACAGTATGTAGAATACCATTTCTTTCAGAAAAGCTGTGGAGATATTTTACCTTTGGATATGAAGGTGTCCTTCAGGCATATAAAGATGGGTTTTCTTAAAGAACAAACAAAAGAAAATTCATCTTCTCACTTTTGCATTCAGTTTGGCAGAAAGCTTAACATAGTAACGTTCTTCTGCTAGCCGTTAAAAGATTAACTTTTTATTGCTTCTTTTACTTTTGTTCGTTATCACACTGCAAACGCCTATTGACTTTGAATTAATGCATAAAAAGCTGAGGTATAAGTGATTTTAGAATTTAATACCTGTGTGTTGGTGGTATTTTGGTAAATTACTTTTCCCTGCTTTAATCACCAGTGAAAGGACGTAACTTTTTTTTTTTTAAAGTCTGCAATGCTACATTGCAGGTTTCACAGAATACATCTTAATTAATGTCAATGAAAGCAAGAGCTTGTTCTCTTCAATGGGTCATTCTGTAGCATCATTTAGCTGCCTTTTTGGCTATATTTTTATAAAAATCCTCTGTGCAGACCACTTGCTGTTGGGGAAACAACAAAGAGCTCCTTTTATATAAGAAGTCTCCTTAACCACTGAAATAAGCTATTTTCCATAGAAATTCCAGTCACCTACTTTCCCTTTTTATCCTTCAGCCTAATCCAGAACCTGCTGAAATAATCAGATTCCAGCAGACTTTAGATCAAACCCTCGAAGCAGTAGTTTTGTTTGACAGTGCTGTACAGACGTGACTCCCGTACCTCTTTGCTGGACTGTTTCTGAGTGACCCTGCAAGTCCCATGGCAGTGCACAGCGGTTATGTTTTTTCATATATAGCCACGCTCCCCCTTTTACTGAGCTCTGCAGCAGAGCCTCACCTCTATTGATAGGCTTGTGCTTTCCCTCAGGCCTGGACTGAATTTATACTTCTAACTTAACTCTGCAGATTCCCACCACCAAAGAAATGCAGGTTTCATATACACTGGCTTTGGAGTTTGCCCTGACAAAGATCTATTTATCTGAGAATTATTATGGTGCCAAGAGATGTGGCAGTTGCCATAGCAACAATTACATATTGTGTTGAATACCAGAGTAAATACTATAAAGAACATGAGCCACTGGTGGTTTTCATTAATTTAACGTTCCTTTTTTGGGCAAAACGTGTCTTGTAAGTTTATTCACTGTATGTATAAATGCTTAGATCAAACGTGTGGGCTAGCGTTCCTTCTATTTCCCTCAGCGTGCAACTTCAGCATGTAAATGAGAAGTACTTGGTTATTTAAGGAGCAAAAAGTGGTCGCATAGACTGGAAACATGGATAATTGACTGAAACAAGAAGATGTTAGCTTCTGTGAATGTTCAGTGCTTTTCTCTATGAGTAATCTACATTCAAATTTTATGTGAACTAGGGATGTATTTATCCAGGAAAAGGGACTTTGTGCTTTTCAGTAGCAAGCAGAGCTAAGACAAGTATAGAATATGTTTAACAGTGATTCAAAGGTGAAATGAGATGATTTTTGAAACAAATGCAAACCTTGTTAATTGTTCTAAATTATTAACAGACTAATGAAAAATGACAGGCAAAAATATTCTAAATGAACGCATTTTATTAAAAACATCTAAAATCATAATTCCTTTCAGCCCTGAACTGCATTTAGACTTCTCGGTTAGTTCTCCCTGCGGTAACAGGTATCATCCACAGGACATTTTCACTATTGCTTGGTGTGCTTCTGGTGTAAACTTAAGGTTTTAGTGGATGCTCAGAACCAAATGCAGTTCTGGAATGCAACCAATTTTATTCTACTTTCTTTTAAAACACCCTTAGGTCTTATCCTTCATCCATAAGACTTAATGGCAAAGCTCCCATAAATCTCAGTGAGAGAGATTATTCAAAGATTGCTGAAGTCTTTTATCTGAACTAAAATTCAACCTGGCACAGAGTGCCAAGAAAATACCTATTTACCTCTTGCCCCTAAAACATTTTTATGAGAGTTTGAATGGTAGATGAGTTGTGTGAAGACATTTTGAATTGAATGAGCTTCTTTTTATGATCTAGGATGCTAACTGTCCTTTATCCATTAAAAAAAAACCACTAAATTTTGTGGATGAGTGATAAACCATCATGCATTGACATATAATTTTTTTTTCAAGTTGTTATTGTTCTGAGTCCAGCCTGAAAGTATTCTGATGATATAGAGAAAACAATGCCAATCCTATGTGTTAATCTCCAGAGACTGATGGAGTTGTGTGGAAATGTGTGCCAGAGGTGTGGGGAACATTTAAAGGAACCATTTGGAAAAGGTTTAAATTTAAAATTCATTGTAGTAAATGAGGATATAAGTGGGAAAGCAACAGGCTAAGCATGATTTAGTAGAACATTAAGCAAGATCGTAAAGGATAAGTAGAAGTCTCTTAGGATATGTAATATCTTTCATTTATAAAGTGGCTTTCATCCTGTAAGATCCTTAAAGTGCAACTATTAAGTACACAGAGAAAGAATGTGTGTGCATGTCTATATATCTGTAAAAAGAAGTATTTGCATAGATATCTTTATTGTTGATACCTATTTCACAATACTTTTTCACATCAGGATAGGAACAGAGTCACTTTTAAATAAGGGGTTTAGGAAAAGGATGTGGTGATTTCTATATGGTATTAAAATTGCCATGACATCCTTAATGTCCTCAAATCCATAATGAACAAGAGATGTTACAGAAACCAGAAGAACCTGTGAGACTTCTGGTACAGAATTTCTTCCACAGTCGTTCTCTCATCCAGCATGCAGGAATGATGCAGTCAATGTATGACAGCTACCCCTGTTTCACCAGTGATACCTCAGATTTATTAAGGAACAGAGACAATTCCAAGAGGAGATCAAACTAAGTTGTGTTCAAAACTAAAATCAAGGTTCTTTTTTGTGCCAGAGACACAAGATATTGCTGGTGTTTTCCCACTATAAGCTTTTCCATCAGCTTCCAGAAACAGGGTAGATTTGAGAGTGCCATAATAGGAGAAGTTATTCACGTGAAAAGATGATTTCCTGAGTAAGAGTTTAGTCATTTCTCTCCATCAGAGACATCAATAATCATCTTTAATGATAGCCCCAAAAGTTCCATGCTGGTTTTCACAAACCTGAAGGAGCATTTATTATGGTTATTATAGTAACACCTATCTCAGCACACATCTTAAGCATTTAATGGAGCATCACAGGATAAAAATCTACATTTGTCCTCCCCCAAGAATTGATTCTGCCACTGAAAGGACAGATGGCTCCTTCTGGACCTAAAATTCCTTATTTGTTGATCATCAGAATTCTGTTGCTCTTAAGAGTATTCCTTTGCATCTTATTTTACAGCTAGTTTTCTTAAGTACCTAGAATAAGTTGGCAAGTTGAAGAAATATTCAGCATAAGAATGACAGAGTTAAAGCTTAATATAATTTGCTATCTCCATAATAAACATCTCTGCTAATATTTACAGTAACCTTGGAGTTACTAATCATCCAGCTCCTCACTTCTTATTTCACCACCAAATCAAACGGAATAATCTTTGCATTAGCCAGTTGATGTATCTTAGAAAAAATAGTTTTACTAGTTGCTTGTGTACCTCCCCCTCTTACTGAGAGGGCATCTAGGGATAGTGATTACACAGGAAGAGAGTGGAGGGGCAGCAGGTCGATTTGAACTGACCAGTAGTCCTGCTATGTACAGTAATTTGCTGCTGCTAATACTTTTGGTACCACTAAAATTCCTCAGTGTCCTTCATTACTATGGAAAAGAGAGATTCTTCTTTAAGGTGACTGGCAAACAAATGTACTAGCAGGAAAGGAGAGACTGAATTTTGCCTCTAGTTTCTTAACAACCTCACTATGACTGTAGTTTGGTGCATAGCAGTAAACAAGAAGTTTCCTGGTAAGTAGGAATAGATGTGTTAAAATATTTATTGTAATTGTTCTGGTAACTGGTTTGATTCGAGTTCTAGCAACAGAAAGTCATTTAGTCAGCAACTGTTCAAACTACCGTGAACAGATACACTTTAATTTACCTGCAAGTCAGCAAACGCTCTTGTGGTTGATGGTGTTCAATACTTGTTGAACCATTTGGCATATGTTTGAACTCAGCAGGAAATTATCTTGAAATCGTTTTGTCTTTCATTTCTTTTGTATCTCTAGAATTACTTTGTGGTTTTGAGATAAATGAATCATGGATCTAGTATATGCAGCTTTTTAAGATAAGGAATAGACTATAATCCTTTTAAAATGAGAGCTGGATCTAGCTCTTGGCGTACCGGCCTTCTTGTGGACTAAATCGTATGATCTTAGTACTATACTGTATCTTCTACTGCTGAAGAAGGTCCTTTTCTGCATCATCAATCAGAAATGGGTTAAATGCTTAACTTTATTTAAAGTACATTTGTCTCTATAACGGTACTAATCACCCTGGAGAACTACTGAATGTTTTATGTAACCAAGTACCCTGTTCTGCAGTTAATGTCAAGGCAGTATTGATGACTTGTTTGTTTTTGGTTTTTTTTTTTTTTTTTTTAAATGGTCTCTGTCAGACATGTTGTGACATGACCTGTGTATTCACAAATGGAAATTTGGAGTCTTTTTGTGTGTGTGTGAACTTTGTCTTCAGATTACTCATCTCTCGTATGAGTATAAATGGCAAGATTTTCTGGAGCTTTGAGGATTTTGATAATAAGAAACAATACAGAGTTAAGCATTTTCATATCCTCCTGATGTTTGCCCAATGTCTTTTCAGAGTTACTAGAACAAGCATGCAAAATACATCCATCAGATGAAGATTTATACACTTTGCAGACTTAATGATCATAATTTACAAGCTATTAAGAAAAATCCAATTTCTTTAATTCTTCTGGATCCCATTTGATGCTGTATGTTAACATGTTGAATGTTTGTGGGGTTTTTTTTTTTTTGCTCTTTGGCTTTTTTTTCACAGTATTGAACACTGTTGTGCTGTATAAAGATTTATCCTCTAATCACCTGGAAGAAAGGTGACAGTACAAATTTTTTAAAATCTGGAAGACTGTACCAAACTTTCATTCTCTGATGTTGATGTAGAAATTTTTTATATAGGGATTTCAAGGGTGTGATCCTGCGAAGTACTGGACTATCCTAGGAGATGCTGAAGACTTTATATGTGCACTGATATTAGCACACATTAGTATCACCTGATTTTTTTGACCTCCCCAAAAAAGAAATGCTAGTAAGAAATCTGTTCATGTTTGTACTATTAATAGTTTAAAAGGCTGCATCAAAATGCAGAGGGTTTTCTTCAAGCACAGCAGTGTGGTGATAAAACAGCATGTCAGCCCCTATGAAATAGGGCACTTGAAGCTCTCATGAGGCATATCATTTTGATTTGGATATTGTTGAACTCACTAACAAAAATTCCAGCAAATTCAAAATTCCTGATTGGCTGACAAATACTACGTTTTGCAGTTTCTTCTCTGCGCAGGAAGAATATTCTCATACATGTGACATTTTCTTTTCCCTGAAGATGAAATAAAAAGTCAGCCACTTCTGTTTGATAGGAAATTCATGACTGCTGAAAGACAGTGTTGGTAGACAAAACCCCTAGTGGGACCAGGTGTACTCGGTCGTTGTGCTCCAGAGTGGCAGCATCTGGCAACAAGAATATTCAGACTAGATCTTCTGTTCTTATTGCTGTTCTTGCTGCAAACTATAAACTCATGCCTTAGATTAGGATGATTTAGACTAGTATTCTGTATTTGATTTGGCATGCGCTAATCCTACCAGCCTGTTGCAGCAGAATTGCCTGCTAGAAATAAAAACACTTAGACTGAATTCCTGATTTAGGAAATGGGGTTTTCATTATTTGTTTTGGTACTGGCTCAGTCAACGGACATCAGTTATAGACTCATTCATTTACTGTCATTAATTACATCAAAAACTGAACCTCCATACTGAGAGGTTTATTGGAACTGTTCACATGTATTAAATTTCCAGCTATGTCCATAGAAACATTACTAATATATTAGTGTGGGATATCTTGCAAGAGAGACTTTAAAACATGTTCTTTTCAATGCATACATTGTAGTTTTGTGTTGAGAAACATAATATAGGAATATATATAGGTTGGGGTTTTTTAATAAAACAGAGGAACAATATGTGACAATTTTTCAACAAAGTCATGTTTCTGCTACTTAATTAAAATGATAATCTTAAAATTGATACAATTGCCTGTTCTATCCACTCTGTTTCAGTGCCTGTAATTTGATGCTGAGCAATTTTTATTTGTTTGCCCCTCTCTTGGTTTTCAGCAGAGGTGAATTGTTTCAGTAGCAGGTCAAGGGAAAAATTGTCCACTCTTCTGTGCGATCAACTTAATGTGATGCAAAGTTCTACCCATTTCCTGTCCTTTTTGGTTATTCTATTGCCATGCAAATTAGCGAAGGGCGAAGATTTCTCCCATCTATGTCAAAAGAACTATTGGTAGTTTAAACTATGTGTCCTTAAATGCTTATGTAGCTGTGCAAGGCAGGTTAAGTAACTTTCTGACTTTATCTGCAGACAACTTTATTTTCTCTGTGCCACTGTATTGTGTTTTCCTTATGTGCTTCGCTCCCTTCCCCCCGCTCCCAACAACCATCCTTTTGAAGCTGATAAAGTCATTAAAGTCAAAAAAGTCTGTCATGCTTCATATTGACCCTCAAATCAGGAATTAAGGTGGAGGTCAGGGGAGGGGATGTTAAAACTTCAGTTTAAAGATTAGAAGTCGAAGCTGTGGAAGATTTGACTCTGAATTTGGCTCACATCTATAACACTCAAACTCATTGCTGACAAAGTTACATGTATATGCGAGGTAAGGCTTGAAGCTTTAAGTTACAGGGTTGATTTTAGGCATGATTATTCACAAAACCATGTAATTAATCTGTCATAGGAAAACATAGAAAGCAGTACACCAAATGCAATCTCCATTAAGTCAACAGGAGTCGTTCCACCAACTTTAATGAGCTTTGAATCTACTTATAAATCTGCTGTGAGGAGTGTCCAAATCAAAATTTACTTGAGGGTGACCTTGATGTTAATTGTTAGTGCTTCCATGTTGTTTAATTGCTGGGAATACTGAATGTATTAGTGGGACTATCATATGACATAGTCCTTTCTATTGGATACTATTAGCATCATGTTGATAGATATAATATTAATTGTGTGTAGTGTTAGTGGGCAGTCACAGTATGCCAGTTATATTTTGTGTCTATGAAACAGGGGAAAAAAAAAATTCTTCCCTTATTTTAAATGTTGTTTGTGCTTTCAGCTGAATGCCTGCAAAATTAATGCTTTTTTGATCAAGTAGCTCTTTAGAGGATCTCAGAAGTTTCAAACTTATTCAGTGGCTTTTAATCCCAGATTTTGTGTATTGACTATAATTGCTTTAAAATTATATCTCAAATTTGTAATTACCATAAGGCAGATTCTGTTCAGTCTTGTGATGTTTAATAAATTTAACATCTGCCAGAAAAGTTAATCATCTGTATCCCAAATGGAAATGTTTCCTGCTTTAACATGTCATATTTAATTCAATTAGAGGAAAAATATGGGAAATATATTAGAAGTATAAAAGGGAAAGAGTTCCTTTAATATTTGTCTACTAAACAGAAATGTAGCTGGTTTACTTGAGGGACATAATTACTGTATCTTCTAGTGGTACAAAAATATGGGATATTTAGAGGGTTGGGAGGGAGAAATTATTTTGGTTTTATTTAATGGCTTTCCCAATTCCTTGTCACTGCTGGTAATTATTGTGTCTTTTCTTTTAGTTGGCACTCAGTGCATTAGGCTCTATTTAGGAGCATTTTATTAATTGAAAATGTGTTTCAGAACAATTGTGAATTAGATAAGTGACTTGATTAAGACTCAGTCTTTAAAACTATAAAATGAGAAAATAAGGTGAGGGAAATTAATCTTGACTCTAGACAATAAGAAGGTAAGACTCTGGTATCCAGTGTAAGGCTATGTGTTTAGGAGAATCAAGGGAGAGAGCAAAAACATTTTGCATTTGCACTATTTCTCCTTCATTTTACTGTAGTAGTATAGAAGCACTAACAAAGATTGTGGCTTTTGAGACAATGTAGTAAAAGATAGCATTTGCCCAAAGAGCTTCCAGGCAAAACAGAGGTCGGACAAAAGGAAAAATGTGTTATAATACTGACAATCTTCAATTTTCTATCTCTCTGCCTCAGATTTCTGTGTATAAAATGGAGATACTCTATAAGTATATTAAAGGTAAGGTATTCAGACACAGGGTAATGGGGACCTTTTACCTTTTGCTGGCTGAGACCTAGCAATTTTGAAATTAAGGCTATTACAGTTGGTTGTTCGATTTAACTCTATTCCAAGCCATCTACTCAGTTGATTACATCTGACCTCAACTTCAGGGGACACATGCAGTGGCTTCTTGGAGGTCTTTATGTGGCCTACAGTTTCCCAGGTAGAGCTTGCTGACTTTGTTTCTCTCTAGAAAGGTAACAGGCAATTCAGTGTCTATCAGCATATACAAACAGATCTTTGCCTTTACCTTATGCTCATCTCCAAGAAATTTCCTCTGGCCTTTGACACCCCATTATTATCACTTCACATGTCCATGAAGACTAATTTGTAGTCCTTTCTGATAATAGTGTGATTTACACATGTGAAATGTCTGTTCCAAAAAAATGTCTGTGGACTTGTGGTGTAATGCTGAGTTATGTGGAAGTCCATTTAATGGATGCCTCTCTCTAGATATATATGGATGTGCTACACAGCTTTTGTGCCAATTAGTGAGCATGAATTATATATTTTTAAATGTTTCTCTCATTTATTAAGCTTAATGTAATTTTTAAAAATACCTGAAAACAAAAACAAAAACAGGGTTTAGAAGATATTCTTTAACTTTTAGCATGCTGTAACTTTTTATCATGGGATGACAACTAGCTTAATTCACTGTAGTTATTCTCTTATTAAAAAAAAAAGGCATACTAAGCATGTTTTTCCACCAGAAAGTTTCTTTTTAATTCTCAATATTTCATATCTGACACTGCGCTAAATGAGAACATGACTTAACAGTTGATACTGATTTGCACGTCATTTTTTCATTTCACTTTCCTATTCAAAAGGAATCAGTGCTGACAAGTTAATGAACTCCAGCTACAAATACATAGATAAGCCAAGGGATAGGTTTAGTACCTGCCTTGTTCTAATTATGAAAGGTTTTCCTTAGGTGACTGTTTCATGTTTGCTACAGGGAAACTGGAATGCTCTGTTCTTACAGTAACTGTCGTCAAAGCAGCCTATCTGGAGAAGTGACATAATAGGGGGCTATTTATAGAAACCTTTTAGCAAGTCTAAATTCATTTATCCCAGTGTATTTAAGTCTTTAATATTTACATGTGGAATACAATTACTCAGAATGAAAGCACACTGAGCCCTAGGGCTCTACATTTAGTAAGCATTCATAAAACTATGCTGCATTATATCTTCTATTTTTAAATTAACTTCTTGTATAAATTAATAGCTTTGGACAGTAGTAGTGGAGATCAGGACTGTAGAACTACATCTCAGCAGATTTTTCACTAAACTTGTTTGTAAATCTTTTGCCCCTGCTACACTGTCAAAAAACATATCTGGTATCTAAGAAGTTTTTCATTTGTGTGTTGGATTTTTTTTGTATATATATTATTCCAATTTCTGTTTTGCTGTTTAACACAGCTAAATTGGTGAATCTGATGCAATTGATCTCTTGGCTGGTATCTGGTCAAATCTGGTTCAGCATCAGAAAAAGCTGAAAATCCTAGGGTCTATTTCTTAGTCTTATGGGTAGGTTTTTTGTCCATACAGCTTGAAGATGCTTCCAGAAAGGAAGAACTGTAAAACAGGTTAAAATTGAGCTCCACATTAATCTATGCCAATCTATAGTGTGTGCAACCCTGATGTACTTGCTGTGCTTGTAGAGGATGAGGAGACCACAGTACTCTTCTGTGGTGTGGATTTACTAGAAGGTAATTCTCCACCACCTGGAAATTTTCTGCTCACCAGCAGTGATGCAGATAGTTAATCTGATCAGGGAGTTTGGCCACCAAAGTCATTTGTGGACTTTTGGAATTAAAGACGTGCTTTCCAAATGTTTGCACGGGTTACAAGACCATGAAGAAGTGGAGTGATTGAAGAACAAGAAGCTGTGTATATTAGCTAGCTTGTGAAGTAAATTTCTGTGGTGACCTTAAAAGGCAGGGAACAGTATGTTTCATACTTTCCATCATAATTTCTCTTTTCAGAAGAACAGGGTGGAGATGGTTGTGGCATGCTGCCCTGAATTCCATATGCACGCCTTGCCAGGCGTTGCTCTGGCAATGGGAATAAACTGTTGCCTCTGAGGAATACACTAATGGTATTTGGCCAGCCAGACAAGTGGCATAAACAAAAGTTTAAAACTGTATCTTCGGAGTTATGCCTGCACAGTATTAGAAGCCTGTTCTGCTTCCCTGTTGTGCTGATGATGCTGACAGGCAAAGTCAAGGTGCACTGGTTTATTGACTTTAGAGGGAGCTCTGATTTTTCAGGAGGAGGGAGATGTGGAGCAGAAGAAAATACCTTTTTTTTTTTTTTCTCCCTCCTACCCCAAAACAAACAGAACTCAAAACACAGCTAAGGAGCACCAGCAGCAATAATATTATTTATCGAGGATGCCAGGATGAGAAGTTGAAAAGGGTATTTTTAAAAATTTTTCCAAAAATTATTATCCCAGTCTTGCAACTGGATATGCATGGGGATAAGTCTGACGCAGGATTCAGTTCTTTGTCATTTTAGTACTGTTCATATTTTCCTAACACGAGAAAAAGATGAAATAACAAAAAGATTGATCTTTATTTCAAGATTACAGTTTCAAAATCTTATGGTTTGAACTTTACTTAAATCTTTTGAAGAGGCTTGAAAAGCTATTATGTAATCATATCTTTCAGCTGTAGTTGGAAACAATACTATCAACATAGCTTAAAAATATTGTTTTTATCATGTTTCTATTTGTATTGCAAGAGTAAATGTGTCTCAGGACTTCTAACCTAAATTTCCAGGCTCAAGAAGTTTGTGATTATTCAAGATTAGCTTCAGACAAGCCTATAAAAACCCTGCTATGTGTTTTGTGTAAATGCAGACCTCCCCATATTTTTGAAGTGTAGCCATATCTGACATGAGCAGTGGGGTCACTGAAAGTCTTTGTTGTTTTTAAAGGTAATGCTAGTTTCAGTGTATTTCTTATATTTTCTTGGAAAGTTTAAATGTATTTGTGGTGTAAGTACACAGGTTTAGTAACACAGAATTAATCTATATCCCTTCATTATTTCATACAAAAATTGAAGTGCTTGTGATTCAGAGAAAAAGAAAGGGGGGGGGGGGGGGGGGAAGACCTGTCTGAGAGTGATCTGGTTGTAATCCCTGTATCTGTGTAGTAAACAAAATAGTCTGAAACTGCAGACTTCAACTGAAGTCTCATGTGGACCCGGTGCCTGAAGAAGGACATGGCTCCCTCAGACTTCGGTGAGATGTCACTGAGATGCCTGCCTGCTGGTTCTGCTTCCTTACCCAGATGTTCAGATCAGCAGCTTTAATCTGAGCTCTTCCCTGTACTTAACTGCTGTAAAGATTCTTAATAGCGTTGATAAACTCTGTTTTCATGCTGTCCTCTGGACATCTTGCTTTAGAAGTACATGCCAAAGTTTCAAGGTCTACCTTATTGGCTCTTCACACTGGTTTTGCAGTCAGCTACAGTGCAGTGGCTTTGAATAATTTCCCTGCCAGGGAAAGCCTATTGCCTCAAGGAGGTGAAAGTAAATGGAAACAATGTTGCCAGAATTAAAAAAGAATAACAGGAAGGAATCCTGTTTGTAGAAATTTTCTAGGAGAGAAACTGGGAAGGCAGGTAAGGGACAGAGAAGAGGAGAGGTGGAGAATAATAATGAGGTAAAAGCTGTGGCAGACAGAAGGGGTCATGAAGAGCACTAAAATAAAATTAAAAAAAAAAGGAAAAGTAGATGTGAAATCGGAGCTCAGAAAAAAAATAAAGGAAAAGAATGTTGGGTTGTTTGTTTTTTTTTTTTTAAAAGCTATATCTATTCTTACAGATTTCCTCAAATTGTTCATGCTCCTTCCCTCTGTTTTAGTTTCTCTTTGCAGAGAGTAGCATGAGTATCATAAAACTTTGCTAAGATTATAATGCAATACCTTGGCACCAATCTCTCTTGTTTATGTGTCCATTAGTTCAAAGCCACAGACAGGCAATTTATTGGGTATGAAAAATGTCACCTATGGCACCCTCATTTGCATCTGAAAATTGATTTTTGTCACACTGGGATTTTAGGACAACCTTTTTTGGCAGCCAGCATTGCCACAAAGCATAATAAAAATAATTATGTGACCACAAAAGCAGGTAAGGTTCACTGTAAATTTTAAGTCTCTACAGATTTGTAGTTGGCAAGGCATTATTGGTGAGACAGTGAAAGAGTTACCTGTGGTAATCCTTCTTGATGATTTAATATCGACACCTAAACTTAAAACATAACTTGTGATTACTAGCAAAGTGTATAACAACATAATGGTACTTGATTATGTTTAGTCAAACATTCCAGCATGATAGCAGAATATTAGAAATGTCAGTTGGACAATTGATGAACTATTAATTTTTTTAAAGTGATAATTACTGAGCTATGGAATGTTTTTTAAGAAAGCACTATAAAACACCTTTTGATGATCAGTTAAAACATGTCACCTACTTAGCATTTTTGCAAGTGCTCAGTTAATTCATTTTCCACTTTCTGATATATTTGGCTCTTGGAGTCTGCCAAGTTTTTGTCTCTTCACTGGTGAGACGGTTAATGTACATGGGAAGGCATCATTGTCCATTGTGATACTGAAAAATCCTATTAATTGTCAGTGTTAAGTTGCTCAAACACTTTCATTAGTTATTTTGGCAAAACAATCCCCCAGGGAGAGATATATTTATATAACAAATTCCTCTAAAGCTGAATCAACCGTAAATGGATTATGCAAACTTGTTTCCTTTCTTGTAGATGAATTGTTTTACAGCAGTGTTCATTATGAGAAAGTTCTTTGCCCACTGTAGTACTTTATCAGTGCAGAATAATCTACAGCTTCAGTTTCAACAGTAAAAAGACACCATTCTTTAATATGAATGCAGCTTTTAATCTTAGCTCAGGATGTTGTGTTTTTTTTTTTCCTACCTTATTTAAAAGACAGGCAAAGGATGGCAATTTATAAGCTCATACTCCTTAAACCAAGTTTCATATGCAGCTATGAAGGGAGCAACGTACTGCTGAAAATGGATGAGCATGATCTGAGACGCATGTTAGAGAAAGGAGGGAGGAAAAAAAAGTGATTCTTTGGTATTTAAGAAACGTGTAAGTTTCTATACAAACATTGAAAATATGCAGTGGAGAAATTGGGGTTTGCTGAAGACTGTTTTTGCTAAAATCAAAATTTTTACCTTTGTTTTCTAATCAAATTCATATTCAGTGTTTTAATACTTCATTAATAACACTTTGGCATTTAACTGAATATTGAGAGAAGTGCTCAGAGTGTGACACTGCTTCTGGCTGGTTTTGTGGAATGCCTTTACTAGGAGTTACGAGGTAGGCCGTTAAACAGTAAGCAAGGACTGTGCATACTTATTTCACGTTCATTCGATGTTGTTTCTGCTAGCAGAAGGATTTGATCTTAATCACGGGTTAGTCATAGTCCACCCAAAACTAAGCCTGTTTTAAATCACGGGTGGCACAAATATTTTGCACTGATGTCCGGCTTCAGCTGCTAGGCACACTTGCTGTTGTTTAAGGCCCGCTGGCACTAGTTTCTAGCAGAGCTGCTGTCTTGAAAGGGAGTACCAGGAAAGTTAGTCAGACACTTTACCTAATTAGTAGTGGAATGAGATGTTGACTCATTCAATGAGTAGTGGAATGAGATGGATGAGTGTTGACTATCACAAATGTCACTAAAAATCAGACCCAATAACTTTATATTCCAATGTGGTATTACAATTCAGCAAAAACTCAGGTATGTTTTCTTCTTTGCAAATAGTTTTACTGTCCATCGGACCTTGTAGCATGGGTTTAAATATTTATTGGAAAAAAAAAAATGACTGTTGTTTCTTTCCATTGTTTTTAGCAGTATTTCCTCCTTCAGGGTTTGTTTGGGTTTGGCCTTCATGACTTTGGCTATATTTTGAATGTAGGCTTTATAGTTTGTAGAAGTAGCCTGGATCACACTCTGAGAGTGTGCTCAGTAACACAGTTTTACCATATTTGGTTCTCTTCAACTGAAAGAAGCAGCCTCTGCTAGTAAAATTCTATATTTAGTTTTGAACCAATGATTTTGCTGTTATAAATTGTTGCATCCAATAGAAAAGAAAAATCATTACTATCAGTGGAGAAACACTTAGGCAAATACAAGTGGTTCTTTTACAAAGTTAAAAAAAGCAAAAAGGTGTGAGTTTCAGTTCATGCTGATAGCATCAGCAGAAAAAAGTTTGTATTTCTATACAATGTACAATGAAATACTAGTGAATACTTTTTTCAACCTTATTGAATGAGACCTGGCTGTTGCTATCAATATCAACAAGACAAATTGCTTCCCTTTGTTTGCTCAAAACTCTGAAAAAGGCAAATAATGATTTACTTGAATCTCCATGATTTTTTTTCTGACCTAAATACCTATGCTTTAATCTAGGAAAGTACTAATCCCTGGAAAGTACTAATCAATAGAAGAGAAACCCATAACTTCTATGTAGAAAACTAGTAAAATGAATTACTGTACAGGCTCCATTTCATTCCATAGCAAGACTATTCCGAACTTCCATCCTGTTCTTTATCATCTTCATGTTTCTGTGAATGATCTTTTCAGCCAAATAAGCTCCCTAGGTAATGTTCTCCACTGATTCCATGCAATTCCCTTTTTTTAATGTTTTTTTTTGTTTGTTTTTGCAATTTATGCCACTGGTTTTTCCGAGTGGCACAGGCATTACTTCCCCTGTCAAGTTATTCAGATCACAGAGATAACCTTTTTGTTTTCATCTTGTGCTGTAAATGTAATAAATCAAATCCTTGCCAAAAGCAAGTTTTGAATTTTATATCATGAAATTTGCATTTCATGCTCTGTTGCTTATTCACAGAAGCCATCCAATCTGAAAAGAAAAATAATACCACATGACTTGTGTAACTAATACAGACAAATGTTTCTAAGCAACTGCCTGAGCAATCTGAAGATCAAAAATTACTCATCTGAGAAACTTGCGTATAATGGTAGATAATGTATTTGTTCACAGATTTCAAGGTCTGTTAACGGACAGTTTATAAACTGAAACAGGGCCAAAAATGTATCAAATTATGAATGCTGCAATTTATTAACGTCTCTGATACGTTCAGCAAAATAAAGCTATTTTAAGCTAAGAAACTGATACTGTGTTTCACTCCGCTCTGAAATGGTCAGGCAATAGCAACCAGAACCTTAAGTGCTGAGCTGATAGTTTGATTTTGTTGCAGTGCTACATTCAGATACCAAAGAGAATGGTGCAAAGAAAGTTGAATAACACGGAGCAGAGTTAATTTTCTTACATTCCTTGAAAATTCTGCACTTCATAGAAGCAACATGCTGTGCATAATCTGATATACACAATGGGTCTTTGGTCACATTTTGAAGCAGAACATTTGTACTTGGCATGTGCGATGAGAACTGAAGAATTCATCTTAAAAATTCATAATGCTATTTAAATACAGTCCAGTCAAGATTCTTCTGGGGCTAGCTGCATGATGGATAATTATGAGGAGTAGAGAGATTTTGCTGATTTAGCTCAAGCTGTGAGAACTCAGGTTTTTAATTCTAGAATTCTCCTGTTTAAATTCCAATGTGTCAGTAAAGGCAGCAGACATCACAGGTCTGACTTTAATGACTTCAGTGACTTTGGGAGCAAGACAGTGCATATAGATAAAAATAAAACTTGTCTGACAGAACTGAACAAATATGAAATATGAACAAAAAAGTAAAGTGGAAACTTAAGGGGTGGATAATATTCTCTTTTGGTCAGAGCTCAGGTTTTTGAATGCGTTTGAACGCATCACTTCTTTCTCAGAAAGACACTGGGTTAGAAATCAAGAGACCCGTGTTGAGTTTTTAGATCTGTGGGGTGTAAGTGCTAAAATAATGTGATTCGCTGGAAAGTCTCTGGAAGCAATGATTAGAACAATACTGAATCTATATCTTCTCTATCCCCTGTGAATGCTTTGACCGCTGGACTATCTGTCCCTATTCAGTCACTCCATTGTAGTTAATAAGGAGCTATGGAGTGCTCCAACCCTGCTCTGACAGTTTTGAGAGTATTTTTTCTTGGATGCTGCTTCCCACTGACCGGAAACCCAGAGTAGGTAGCCCATAGGCAATGCTACAAAAACAAGGCAGTAGGAGTAGCAGTGGAGTTGCCAAACAGATGGCATGCAGGCTGGGAGTAAGGTTGGATCTGTCTTCTCTTGGCCAGGAAACTTGAATAAAACCTATTTACTTTATGTTTGTGTAGGTGGTGACTGTTCTCATCCCATGAAGACACTCAGGTGTGAAGTAGGGAATATAAATATTTCTATGCTACTATGGCTGGAGGTTGTTAGGTCAAAATGCTCAGATCCAAACATATGAATTTTAATGATATTCAGTATTGAACTATCAATGTTACATTTCATGTATTGTAAAGCTGTACTCGACTTTAGATTCAGCAGTTATAATCCAGAAAAAAAACCTTCAAAACATTGTAAACTATAACTCCTGCCATTTTAGGCTCTTCTTCCTGATGTATGTGGCAATTAATATTGTTAGCAGCTTGATGTTACAGCTCATGAATCATTGATCTGTTCCAGTATAGCAATTAATTTGCTTCTGATTCCTGACAGGTACACTCTTTGAATTTCCTGAATTAGACTTAATTGCCAGCATGTGATTAAGGAGAAATGTGAGAATCCACTGAGATCTCCAAGCCTATGTCTGGGTGTCCATCTTGCATGTTTCACTTTTCTTTTGGAAACGTTCTGCAAAAAGCTGAGCTTTGATTTCCCACCCCAAAATAGATAATGGCAAAACCAAAACAACGTTGCTATTTCTAACTAGCATATTTTACAAGTTCTATAGAAGTTGGATCTCGAAGTAAAATTTGAGTGAGTGACTGTTTTTTCTAAGTGTCTTGGTAGTCATACTTTTTAAAAAGTTGTTTTACTGCATGTGAATTTTTAGATACTTCTCATCTAAGTCAGAACTTCACCTACATGCTCTCTTCTTCAGTAATACTATGTAGGTCTTTGAGACTGTCCAGACTAATGAAAGGTTTAGAACTAAGGGGCATTGTCCTGTGAATTTAACTGGGTCGCTACTGTAGGAATAAATAACACAGGGCATGTTCAGGTCTTGTATTTTCATCTTTGACAAATGCAGTCAAAGTCCAGTACCAACTCCAGTACCATTCAGGTAGTAATAAGAAGCTGTCCACAAGACACTACAACACTGTCTCTTTATTTGTATCACAGAATAGAATTAAGCTTCTGGTATCAGACAGTTACTGTCTGTTAATTTGTTTGTATTGAAGAATAAAAATACAGCCCAAGTTGTGAAGTGGATTAATACACTACGATTTCAGCACTTTGGACTCAGTTAATGCCTGTTAATTAATTTGTTCTGAGTAGCTGGACCAAGCAGTGAAGTGGATTAATGCTGTAACATTTCAGCTCTTTCGACCAAATTTCAAATCTAGCTTGGTGAATGAGGAGTTTTGCTGTAGCCTAGATCTAAGTGTGCATTTTGTCTTCATCACAGACTACCACTTCATTTGTCAGTCTGGCAGCTCCTGTATAGGAAAGCACAAGAATGCCAGCTCTGTAGAGTACCACGCATGCATAGTCAAGTCTAATAGAATATATCCAGACTTCTTTTGTTGTGCAGATCTATGATATAAACATAATGCATTCCTGCTTTGCAGCCTTATGTAACATTATTTTTGCTAGGAGTCAATACATGGAAAGGATCTAATGGAAAGGAGGAAGGAAGTGGTGCAGGCACATGACTGCAACATTACATTACATGCAAGGGTGTACCAGTACTAATGGAAAGAAAAGTAGTGAAACTCCTTCCCAGTTAAACTGTCCTTGATTACTGCAACAAGAAACAGACTTCTCAGACCCTTAATAAAAGGGGTCTTGTTTTTCAGCATGAGGTAACTGGCAATTTTTTTGCAATACCCATGACCAGGTCTCCTATATGTAATCTGTGCTGTGCAGAGTATGATTCATCTGGGTGTGCCCAGCTGACGGCACGTGCACTGTTCAGGTTGCCAGAACATACAAGGTGGGGTTGTAGGACATACAGTCAGTGTCTGCATTGTGATTTCCCCCCCCCCCCCCCCCCCCCCCCGGCTTTTGTGAAATCTCAGGCCAAAGGCTGAATGCCTCATTTCTCCCCCTGAAAATTTTATGGGATGGGAAAATGTTTTTCTGGACAGTCAGGATTAGATAGAGAGAAGGAAGAGAGAACGTTTAAAGTGTGTATCTGTCCAACATGACATGAATTAATTCTCATTTTAAATAAAGACCTGCTTTTATTTAAAGTGAGAAACAATGGCCTGGAAGCTTTGGAACCCATGGGGTCTGCTGGTAGCTTAACAAGGAGCTTCTCTTTCTGGTGTCCTGTTTCTTGAATTGCTGCTTACACCGTGCACACTGAGTTTAAAATGCCACTGTTGTGATTTGACAGAATTTATACATTCTTTGAATTGGCTTGGGTGGCTGTGCATTGGGAAAATGGCAGGGGAGGGAAGAACAGGGTCCTGGATGTGTTATGGTGGTATTTCTCCAGCTCTAGGCTGATCTACGGCATATACATATCTATTTGCTGCAGTACTTCATGCATGTCATGTCAGCTTTCAATGAGGAAGTCAGGGGTTAAAAAATGGCATTATGAGGAATTGCTGTTACTTTTCTTGTCTTGAATGGGTTGAAGGATCTGTACCAGAAGTGTTCCCAAATCTACCAGGATTTCAGAAATTTTAACACTGGCTGTGCTTTTGGTGGGGGAATGGAACTGGTTATCTGATAAAGATGGGTGATAGGGAAGCTTTGGAGTTGTAATGCCAAGATGGATGTTGCTCAAAAATCCCCTAAGAATAGAAAAAAAAATATAGGTATTTCTGGAAACAAAAACTGCAAATTTGAGATTACTTCAGTTTGGGTAGAGTTGTATCATCAGCGTTCAAGAGAAACAAATTCAAAATGAATGTTAAGGAATGAATGTTTTCCAAAGAAAAACAAGACTTGCAGACTTACACTGAGACCTGGAGCAAGAGAAAGTGAGGTGTTATTTGGGAATGCAGGAGGTGCACGGGAAGAACAGAAGGATCGTGCAGAGTTTAGAAAAGAATAGCAAGGTAAATAATCAATGTTTGGAATTAGATGAGGGGTTGTTTTGTTGAAGGAATGGAGATGATGAAGAAATTGAGGGATAACAAGGAATATGTGGCAATGGAGCTTTAAAAAAATTGTTGGGGAGCAGGACTGAGGAGGTTTTAATTGTAATCACAGCTTGGAGCCTTGTAGGGGGTAGGAAAAAGTGTGTTTTATGCATCCATTCAGACATGGGACTGGGACTGCAGCCACTAGATCTATTAAACAGTATACATTACTTGAACATACAGTATTATTGCTTTAAGGTATCATGAAATTGCTTTTGTGCAGCACTGTTACAATGCAATGAATTCCATAGCACTTGAGCAGTCCAGAACATGGGTATAAAATGTGTTAGTTTTCTTCTGTACACTTATAGCTGGCTGCCCTGCAGCAAGACATAGAAAGCTGTTCTTCCAAGGTAGGATGACTTCTGCTATGAATAGGATTTATTTTACATAAGAAATAAATTTTCTTTATTAAAAATTGTTCTTATAATCCCAGAGGTGAAACATGGAACAGCTTGTTCATGGCTGCTTGTGTTATTCCATGTTTGGAGTTGTCCATTGTCTGCTATTGATCCACAGATTTTGTGGCTTTATATAGGTTACTGCCCCACCAAAAGGGTTCATCTTTGATTCGTTTATCATGCCCTAAAATTGAGATATGTGTTCTATGTGTTCTTTCTCATTTTCACTCTGGAAATCAGGGTGTTTTCAACATGTGTGAAGCTTGCTGGGGGTTAAAGGGAAGCTCTCACATTTTGAGTTCCTCCCATGTAAGTGAAGAAAGGAGTCCAATGAGTTAATTCAGTAGAAATATTGAGTAAGAAGTTAAGGCTTTGTCTCCATGCTGTGCAATGAATTTTCCATGTGGCTTTGGTTAAGTCTCAAAAGGATCAGATTTGTGAAAGGTTTTAATTGCTTCAGAACTCCACTATGTGTCTAGTACTATTTTCAGTAGCAGTTTGGTGTCTAACCCAATGGGAGATGCTTTCATTAAAAGAAAAAACAAAGCCAAAAAAACCTGTTTTCACGGTAAATTTTTATTACCGGACACTTTTCTTAAGGCTGGTATGCCTTGGCAATTGTACCAGCGAGTGCTTTCCTTATTTACACTACGTTTACTTAAGGTGCTGAAGGTTTTGGGACATCTTTAACAATTTTGAATTTTTTCTGGCATGCTGTAAAAGCAGTCTGATTTTATTTGCTTTGCAACCAGTGTAAGCACAGTAGAGATGGGGAAAAGGGTATTTTTAATGGCAATAAGTGATGTGTTGTTAGTGTATCCTGGTGAAGACAGAGGCATAAGGTCAGCTGCTGTCTTTTTCCTTAAGCCCATATTTGCAATGCTGTCTGACAGATGCAGTCAGTCAGAGCATATTTGGTTGGTTGTGTATAAGGGATACCTCATTATATTTAATGAGCAGTGTGGAACCAATACAAGATTTCCTGAAAGAGGGGGTGATTCACATATGGTTCAAAATGAAAATAACACTCACTAAATGATGACAAGAAAAGTCTGAAATGTTAATTTAAAAAAAGAAAAGGCACTTGGCTGTCATTTCTGTAGTATTCTCAGAACAGGTAACTCCCATGGTTAATGTGTACAAAAAGAAAGTTAATGGCATTTAGTCCATTATCATCTTAGAAAAACTTTTCCCTGACACAGAATAAGGCAGGTGTGAAGATAAATGAAACTTATACTTGAATAGAAACAGGACTTTTCCATCACAAAAGACACTGCAGAGGTTCAGGGCAATAATGGAACGTATCATTTCACAAAGCAAAAGTTCAGATTTGTCTCCACGATAGTTGACATTGTCACATATGCATTACAGAAATACTTTGGAATAAATTAGCATTAAAATAGTTATGATTTACACATGGCTGAATGATTTGAACAA
Organism: Aptenodytes patagonicus; assembly: GCF_965638725.1. Taxonomy (NCBI): domain Eukaryota; kingdom Metazoa; phylum Chordata; class Aves; order Sphenisciformes; family Spheniscidae; genus Aptenodytes; species Aptenodytes patagonicus. Next base: position 4,872,960 of record NC_134959.1, on the reverse strand, counting down.
GAATTAAATTTTTCCTAATAGTTTCTTGACTACTCTAAAGATAAAAGGAACCTCCATCCTATAAAAATACATGTAGCGCAGCTAGCTGAATGGCACAGTAGCAAAGCTGTAGTCTGAGATTACCAAGTGTCTATGAAGTTAATGGGTATATCAGTTAGGCAGTGTAAGGATCTGCCTCTCTATTTATGTAACAATTATAATAATAGAAACACCCAGCATAAGTAAATCAAGATCCGCCAGCAATTTCCATTACCCAGATGTTATATCTGACCATGCTGCACAAGCCTGGAAGCTTATGTGCTCTGATATACCTGATTCCCCTTAGCATGCTAGATTTTAGGTGGGTTTGTTCTTCTAAAGTATACAATGTGATTTTTAGGGTGACATTAACAGGCATTGAGGATGGACTACTTTTGAGCAGATGTTTGTGTGTATGCCATTGACCTTTACAATTACGAACTTTATTCATTGAGTTAATTATTTGTTTAAACAGTTGTTCTTTAACTTACAAGTTCCAGCACATTTCTTAGATTTTCATATTATTAACAACATGAGAAAATATTTTTCTGTTTTGGCATGTTTTAGAAATCATTAACTATTAATACTGCTGATAATAAAAATACTCTGATGATAGAAATAACATACATAAAGCAACTAAGTATTACAGCACAATTGTGACATTTTAGCTGCGAATTATATAAAAATTGTTTTTTCTTAAGTTGATCTGCATGCAGTTTTAGTTTTTCAGTCTTATGTAGTGATGTTATTTTGTAGGAAGATTGATATACCACTGAATACCACATCCCACTTGCTATTTCAGAGGAATTTTTCTTGCAACAAGCATCCAATTAATTTTGGATTTTTTTTTTTGTACTTGGGACTGACCCCATTTTATGCCATGAAGCTTAGTATATAAAAACAACTAAATGGCCAGAAACTCAACCACTTTTCTGGTCACCATAGTGGATTACAGATTGCCACTCCAGTGATGTTTCCAACCCTTATTGTGACAAATCGATATCAGTATTCAGCCACCTTATTCCCGTGACAAGTTCTAATGAAATTTTCTTTGCCAAGAGTAATGGTGCCTGCTACTGGATAGTGACTAGGCCATTCGTTCAAATATTCAAGTACTGCAATGCTCCCAAGAACTGCTGGTAAAAAGAAAGAAAAACAAAACAGTGGAGAGTTCTCAAGGGACCTAGGGAAATTGCAACTTGCGTAGCATCATAGTTTGGGCAGACTGGCATCTTTCAATAAAAGCCTAACCTAAATGCTGGAAAAATGGGGAGGCTGTGTTTGTTGCTTGCTTTATGTGAATAGGGAATCAAGTTTTGTTGCCTGTGAATCAGCATATTGGGTGCTCAACCATTGCTGTACTGATTCCACGTCTAGAAAGGGAATTTAATGAAGTCAAAAATAGGATGTAAAAGCTGGTTATGAAATGGTGGACAGTGAAATGATAGTTGGATGCTGATCAGATAATCCACTGTTCATGAAAATAGCACGTGAAAGATAGTGATCACAGATGTGATATTGCAGTTAAATACTAAAAATAAAGAACCTGGTAGGATTTATCTCTTACCATTTTGGTTTAAAAAAAAAAAAATCAGAAAACCCGAATTTTTATTTTTGGTGCACTTTTCTTAGGAAGGTATATATTTATTATAACTTTTTTTTATTTTGCTTGTCGATGGATGTTTCTGGACACACATCTTAGGTTTCTGTTTGTTGTACAAAGCAGCAGACGTGGGAGAAGCAGATGGTAATCATGGCCATTGGCTCTCTGGGTGCTGGTTAAACACCACCGATCTGGGACAAGCCATTCTAGGCTCTCAAGACTGCCAGCTCCAGACTCCTGGCACATAAATACTTGTCTGGAGTCATGGCTGCTACAAAGGCATGGTAGGTACTATAGTCTTTGATCAGCTGGTTCCAGCAAAGATGACGGAAAACTCCTTTGTGGGTTTCACTTGTGTCAAGGCGCAAAAGAATCCTGTTATAATGCTAGCCTGATATTGTATGAAAATTTGAAGCAAAATTACCAACTCTATCTGGAGTAATTTCATATCCCTTGTGAGTTGCTTCTTCAAGAAATTAAATAGGTGAATTAAGTAAAAATTATTATATATGCAATATATCCACCCATGAATGGGAATCTTTTCAGTGTTTTGACTGTTGAATCAGGTGCTAAGTGCACGTGTAATTTCAGATCCTTTGGCTTCTGTCTTATATACTGGTCAAGGATCAAACCATCAGTTGCAGCTGCTTGGCATTAAACAAAATGTTCGTTCTTTTTCCCTGTTCTTTACAAATGGGGAAATCATTATGATAACCACAAACAGCACTGAATTATTAAACCTGTTGGTGAAGTACTCTTGACCTTTTCTTCCTTTCTGTTTACCTGCACTCTATAGCAATGCTTTTGGCTACTCATTTAATCAGTCATGTTGCTGTTAGACACTAGGGGATGATGAGAGAGAGAAATCATCATGAAGAAATCGGTATTTAAAAACCAGCAGTGAGATTTGAAGAATAAACAGTGTGAAACATACTCAGAGAAGTGCTTACATTTCTGTGCCCAATCTGCTGAAGCTTTCTTCTCTACGCAACAGACCAATTGTGTTTAAAAACAAACAAACAAATAATACTATTTCTCCTTTTTTGTTCCAAAGTCCCGCTCAGAAATCTGGACTTGAAGGCCTCAAGTCTTACCACCCTTCTGCTTTCCTTTAGAGCTTTGCTGCTTTGTCTTAATGACTGCAGTGTTGACTCATTGAATATAATTTGTCTTTTTCTTCCATTTGAGGATCTTCTGGGAAAGCGTAAAGATAACCTGTCATGAGAAAGTGATGAATTAATTGCTTATGGGTCTATGACTACCAAAATTGGGAGATCTAGATATTGAACAATCTGAAAATTGCTTTTACTCCTCAAACTAGCATAGAAAGAAACATGCAACATTCAAGGTCAGGTTGGACGGGGCTCTAAGCAACCTGATCTAGTTGAAGTTGTCCTATTGCTCGTTGCAGGGGGGGTTGGACTAGATGACCTTTAAAGGTCCCTTCCAACCCAAACTATTCTATGATTCTGTTATACAAAGAGATGTAAATCTGAATAAATGTCTTGCTCATTTCCAAAGAGCATGCATCTGGGAGTTGTTCCTTACATTTTCATGAGCTGAAGGGTAACCATGAAGGTAGGAGTTAGCACGAGTGAAAACTGTGATCGGTTGAGCACTGCTGCTGTTGAGCTAAAGAACTGATATTTCCTTTTAGACACGCTGGTAGTCACTTTTACTCTCCTTAGGAACGTCACAGACACATGCCAGCCAAACTGCTGTGTTTACAGCATAAGTGATTTTGAAAGCTTGCTGCTCTGTGCATTTGCCTTTGGACAGAATTCAGCTCTTTCCTCTTTATTTGATACTTCAAATGTTTTTATCTTGAACTTTCTCATGAATTTTTATTAGTGAAAATTCTTTTGGGAGAGGAATTGAAAGACAAAAATAGGGACCCAAGTGGCCTGCAGACTGAAAGATTAGAGAGAAGTGGCAAAGCCTTTGGGAGAGATGGGAACTCTGTGTCAGGGTGAGCCTCAAAAAGTTTTGAAAATTGGTAAAATTGTGAGAAACGATTCTCTGCATGGTTTCCACTGCTCTTTGACTTTATCATGTCTAAAGCCAACTGTTGAAGTCTTGAGTTTCCCTTGCTGCTGTTTGTCGTCAAATTTGAAAAGTGATGCTAAAGCTAGTAGAGTACAGCAGTGTTTTGGTGATGACAGACTCATTAGAAGGGAAGCACCTATACAGATGGCCGCAGGAGCAGCCTATGGAGTTCTTGACTGATGGATGTCCAGATCGTGCCACCAAGAAAACTCATTCAGCTTTGCAGTTTTATAAAAATAGAGCCTAGGGATGGAGCTCTCCTTATATAATAAAGTAGCAGCTATTAAAACAAAAACATGGATTCCAGAACTGACTGAGAAACTTAGGTTTCTGGAGTTTCTGCATTAAGAAAGCAGAGAAAAGTGTTATCTGTAGGATTTATGTGTAGGATGTAACTACCTTATTGGAATTAGACATTTAATTCAACCTATGATTTCTTTTGTAAAACCGTCACGACAACTGGGATGAATAGTAGTGATCTATCCCTGGAGGTATTTAAAAGACGTGTAGATGAGGCGCTTAGGGACATGGTTTAGTGGGCATGGTGGTGTTGGGTTGACGGTTGGACTCGATGATCTTAGAGGTCTTTTCCAACCTCAATGATTCTATGATTCTATGATCTAAATCTTTTCCAGTTTCACGATTCCCAACACAGTACAAATTTGTGCATTGTTTTTTTGTTTGTTTGTGGGTTGTGGTTTGTTGTGTGTCATTGTCCCCGTCCGTCCCGTCCCATCCCCCCCCCCCCCCCCGAAAAAAAAAAAGGGGGGGGGGGGCCTGGATCAAGGGGAGAGCTTTGGGAGATGGGGAGAGGCTGTTTTTGACCTTGGTAGTAACTGTGCTTGGAGAAGAGAGTTGCAGAGACTGTAGGAGGAAGCAAAAGGAAAGGGGTGGTCTCTGGGAGACTGCAGCTCATGCAGAGAGAGCACTGAGAGGATGATCAGAGAGCAGAAGGGGAGAGAAGGCAAAGGTGTGACGGACAGAGTTTTCTAGGGGCCAGAGGCCACTGTGAAGAGATTGTTGTAGCTCATAAAGTGCTGAATTGCCTGAAGCTCAGCTAGAACTAAATACTCCAGAAAACGCAGCAGGAAAAGGAAGGCTTATGTATAAACCACTTCTACTTTTGTTCTTTCTCATATAGTAGCATTGTTTTCTCTAAGAAAAAAAAACAAACCACCAAACAACCCAAAATACCCAACACAAAAAAACCCTACTAGCTGATATTCTAAGTTACACCTGGGTTTTGGTGTCTATTTTTATTTTTAAGTTACAAGCTTTTGGTGTTTATTGAGAGTTCATTAGCTGGGGACAGTCTCAGCAAATTCACCTGTGAGTTCTGTTTGATTAAAAGCCTGGACTGAGAAGCAACCGAGTATAGATGTGACTTGAGATGTGAAAATTATGTCAGACATTTAAAGTGTGGCTTCTTACAGGTCTCATGCAAGTATTTGAGGTAAGCCACACCTTGTTTAAGATTTATGATTTAAGCAGTTGTCAGGTTAGCATGGTAGACACACTTGCTTAGGTTTAAAACTAGTCTACAGGAATACAAAATGAATATGGCCTGTCCACTGTCACTGTAATAAGTGGGGTAACCTGACAGATTTAAATAAATAGTTTGGTATGTTATCACTGATTGCTGGAAAACATATAATGCAAAACCTATAATATGGTAGTTCATGTTAATTTTGCCTAAAGATGCAGGGAATGGAAATAACAACTCTGAATATTATTTTGAAAGTCTTTGTAATTGGTCTTTTTCTTTTTTAGGAAATCTTTAAGATAGAAGGCAACCTTGGAATTCCACGACAAAAAAGGGCTATTTTGGCAACTCCAATATTAATTCCTGAAAATCAAAGACCACCATTCCCCAGATCTGTTGGCAAGGTAAGTCAACAAAGAACTGGATCAAATTTTGATATAAAGTAATTGATCTATTTCTCTTAAAATTTTGGAATGCCTGTCATGTTCGTAGTAATGTCCCAGACAAAATTAAGAAACATAAAACTGAACAGAGAAGATTGTTGTGCTGTCTATATTGTGTAGACAGATGAAAATGGCTTTGTATTCCTGGCAGACTTTAACAGCATACATTCTGGTAAAAAGCATTAATCAGAGACGTATGTTTTCATGCAGCTGCTATCTTCAGTAGATAGTACCTTCATAAGGCATTACATGTAAAACTGTCTTTTGTTCATTCCTTAGTTAATTTCTAGTGTCCAAAGACTTATTTTGTCTTTGCAGGTGTTTTCTTTTTTATTTTTTTTTGTTTGCAAATGTCTGACAAAGAAGTGTAAAGTTTTTCTTGTATCTGCAGGCAACCAGACAGATGAGAGTTCTAAAAGACACTTGTCCAGAACTTCAGATATGCAGCTCGTATATACAAAAATCATTAAAAGTGAAATACCAATAATTGTTCAAATGGCCATTTAGGCATCAGAAGTTGTAATTAAATGAATATATTTTGCATGTTGGCAGTTTTGAAACAGGGACTGCTAGGCGTTGCTCTGACTTTGGTAGGTGTGTTAATGACATGATGGCCTGTACAGCTGTGGAGTCTATTCCTAATTCCCACTGATATGATTGCTGGAGCTAAATGCACAGCTCGAGGGCCGAATTTTACTCTACAATCGATGTGTAATTTAGCCAGCTGGCACCTAATCAGTTACTTTAATAATTAGGAAAAGTTGTTTTCCTATCAGTAAAAAGAAAGAATAATCTATGAAGATTTAATTTTCTCCCCTTTCCCCATCAATAATTTATATTGATCTCATAAATTTCCGTAAGTTTTTCTATCTTCCTGAAGTATTTTTTGATGTGTCCTAAACTTTCTAAAGCCATTTATGAACTTTTCCCTCCACATTTCAGTGTTTGAGAATTAATGATCAATAACTAAAGTAAATATTGTTGGTTAATGTGTTAGTGATAAATAGTTAATTTTTAAGACTTCTGTTGTGCAATTTTAAAGCAGTGAGAGAATTAAAAATGTTACTTATACACAGATCTATAGTCTGTCTTTTTTGTGTTGTTATTTCTCACTGCAACCTTCCACCTCTACTGCTCATGAACACTGAATTTTTAGATCTGAAGTAGTCTGAGTTGCTCTCTAGAAGTGCCTTCATTAAGTATTTTTATTGAGAGTTTAGAATGCTAGTCCTGGTAACTAAGGCTCCTTAAGCAGAATGAGATGAATTGGGTCCTATTTGTACTTAGACGTTTTCCTAGCATGTTGTCATCTTGATTTGTTATTGTCCCTGAAATGCTAGTCAGGGATCGCAAGTGCATTAGATGATGTACAAACACAAAAGTGTAAAAGTATCTGGCAGTCTGTTTTTCAAAGGCCCTAAGATACCTATCCTCAACTAATGTTTAAATTATAGGAACTGCAAATGATCAGCACCTTGAAATACTTGGAGCTGTAGTCAGTTTTAAAAGTCTCTAAATACAATTTATTTTCAGTATATTTCTAATCTAGGTATCTAGACATGAGTATTTTGGCTATTGCAAGTAGTAACATAGAGTGTATATACGTCAAGTGAGACAAAAATTTTAGAGATATTTAAAATAATGGAATGAAATATTCTAGGTCAACTGCAGTAATTTGCAACTGAATACTTAACAAAGCATAAACAAAAAGGTTTGGAGCCTCAGACATACTGATGGTAGGGAAAAGAGTCTATTGTTCCCTAACTAAAAAAAATGAGTAGGAGTTAATGCTGAAAAGAAAAGCAATTCTTTTAGGTCTTTTTGACATGTCACAGATCTTCATAAGATAGGCCATGAAGTCTTCAGAAATAGAATAGTCTGTACTAATCTAGGGAGCCTTAGACACCTAATTCATGTACTTGTTTCAGATCCTGCACAAACTGTAGAAAAAGTTGATCATCTGTCTCATTTAACTTTAGATGTTTATTGTGAACTGTACGTGGCTTCATGAATTTGCAAAAAGTCATTTAGTTGACCATTTCTGTGAGGCATAAGAAACACATTCATTTTCTCTGCTGCAACATTCTGGGGATTATCTTCAGAAGCCTCAGCAGGGCACTACATGGACTGATGAATTACAGCATCTGATGTGTATGAATTTCTCTTGAACTTAAACTTTGCCATCTCTGGTCTGTTGTAATCACTGTGAAGGGACATTGCAGATGTATTTAGTAGCTGTGGTTTCTATAGTGTTTTGGGGAAGAGAGAAAACATACAGAGAATGGATAATTTGCATGTTAGAATAGAATTTTAAAAATGAGAAGGAAGAAGAAAGGAAAGCAGATTCTGGATCAAGCTTTTGTCATGTAACTGCCAGCAGTCAGGGCTGAGGACTCGTGTAGGTTTGCTGTGATGGGAACAGCAGAGTTTGTCTCATACCACAGGGGCTCACAAGGGCTCACCCTGTCTGCCCCCCAACACCGTGAGCGGTGTCCTTCTGAGCTCCTCTGTAATGGGTGTTCCCAGTCAAATCTCTGTGAGATTGCACAGTGGGGCAGTTTATATTTTATTCATAGCAATAAACATAGCAATAAAATCATTTAGGAACAAGGAATTCCAATACAATAAGGGGGGGGGGGGGGGGAGGGGGATAACCACACATTTTCCTGTGTGAAAAAGAATTCCAACTTTTGTTTTGCTTTCATCTTTGTTACTGCAATGTTACATTTTCTTCTCATCAGGAATGTGAAGCTTTCCTGACTGAATGAAATATAGGATAGTGATAATTTCAGCTATGACTAGTTCTGTTTGATACCATCATGTGGTCCGGTTTGGAGGTCCACATAAAAGTTAGGTTTCCAGTTGCACCCTGAGTATGTTATTTTCCCTTTCTTTCATCTGCTTTAGCAAATTACCCGTGTAGTTTATTCATCTGTCCTGACTGCCTCTTGCTTTCCAACCCATGCTATGTTGCCTGGAAATGCACAAGGTTGTTTGGAAGTGATTGCAGCAGCCACCAACAGTTGAACTGCTTATTAGCACTTAGTTGGGAGCAGGGCAGATGTGCAAAAATAGGAGAGCAGGGGGAGAACAATTAATGACATTTTATTTCACCATTAGGAAACAATAGCATAAACAAAAAACCATGGGGATTTTAGAGGACTTTATTCATTAAGGTTTGGTAATAGAAGTCAGGAAGGAGATATTGCACTGGACAGGTGGAAAAAATTGGTTTGTTATTAATTAAAACAAATATTCAAATTAGTATTTATCTTAACAAGGAAATACATGTGTAGAGGCTGTTCTCTGTGCTGTTACTGGCTTTCCAGCATACTCATTTAGGAATGAGATTATTACCTTGCCATTTGCACATCCTTCATTAAGGTATCTCTTAATTAAATAACTATCATAGACGTGCTGTGCTTGTAGGTAGAGGAATCTCACCTTTTAGCAGAATTTAAGCTTTTGCATATTATCCTTCATTCCTGAGGGAAACTAGTAAGATTAAAATATTTTAATACAGTCTTGGTAATATGGGCCTTTGTGACCAGATGGCCCAAGCTACAACTGTTGACTGTTATTGATGTGTTTTGTTTAGCTCTTGCTGATATAGCACAGGGATATGATATTCAATTTTTAGTCTCTCTCCATATGTTACTTTTCCAGTTTATTTGTCCATATCAAGTCAAATGAAGTACAAAACAGTGGGATGCGGGATTACCTTGTAATTATGGTGATAGGTTATTCACCACTAAGCTATGGAAATGTTTTCTAAGACTAATTTGAGTGGTGGTTCTATGCATCTATTGGATGACAGTCTCCAGACACACTTTAACTGTGGTGATGAACTGCATGATGGTACTTTTTGAAGTTTAATCCTTACACTAATGCAGAGCTCAAAGTGTAGGAAGGTAATTGTGGAGATGGTCAACAAGTTCCAGCTCTTCTTCCAGACATTAGGAGAGAAGGACATCTGCAAGGTGAGAGTGTTTTAATATAGGCTGAAAGGATTTTCTGTGGATCTTATTGATGGACATATGATTAATCCATGGTTCTATTCTTTAATTTAAAGGAATTGTCCTTCATAAGAATGAATATTTTAATTGTTCACACAAAAGATCTGGAAACCACGACTGGCCTGATAAAAATTGGCAGGACTTTTTATGCTTAGAGAAGTGCAGAAGACACAGAGAGGTACACAGGAGACTTTGCAGGAAACTGCTGAATGACGAAAAAGCAAAACCTTACTTTTTTTTGCCAGTAAGAGAATTTGTTTCTTTGTTACTTGGCTGTTTTGTCCTTTTGGAAGGAGGGTGTTTGTTCAGATATTTTGCATTAGATAGTGTATATATATACTCCCTGCCTTTGATCTGGGCTGATGAACAGTTAGCTGCCAAATGACAATTAGATGGCAGGACTGACCTAAACAAAAGCTCAAGAGAAAAAGTGGCGCAGGCTAGCAAACAGGATAGAAATCGTTAAGATCTATGAGGAGGTGTGGTGGGTTTTTTTTTTTCTCTTCTGAGCTGTGAATTTAAGGCAAAGAGAAAACACAGCTTGTCTGTTAATACAGCAACAGAAAAAAACTGAAGAGGGGAGGAAACTGAAGATAACTGGATGGAAAAGCTGCTGGAAGCTTATTATTTTTGAGTGGCTATATGATTGAGGCTATTTATAGATGATAAATTATATGCTTCACAGAAGAGAAGTGTTAAGTACTAAAGATGCAGCTGTAAAAAATGCCAAATTTCAGGCAAAAGTTTGAAAAGAAGGTGATAGAAGTGTAAAGAGAGATGATCGTGATCCACCATCCTTTGAAGAGAACCTAGAGAGAAGGATTGTATATTAGAGGAGGACATGTGAAAGACAAAAGAAGAACAAGAACAACGGTGAAACAAAAGCTGAATTAAGAAGTGCATTTGTTCTACTGGAATATTAGGCAGAAAATGAGGGGATGGGGAGAGAGAGTCTGAAAAGAAATGGAGGAGGGAAAGCACCTACGTAGGATGGGTGTCCAAGTCTGGAAGATAATGGTGTGTGCTGACAGAGAACAGAATGATGTGCGGAACAGAGGAGATACGCCTAAAAGCCTTTCCAACACCAAGAGAGAGATCTGTGTGACTCCTTACCAACTTCTCGGTTGGTAAAAGTCTGAATCTCAGTTCTTGGTCTGAATCTTCATGTCAGTTACTAAAAATAATGCAAAAGCAAGGGAATGTGTTTCTTACTGTAGAACTAGAAGTGGGTCTGAGGTCTACAGGAAAAATCCATTGGATTTTTTTTAAATTATTTTTTAATATCCATTTGTTTATTTTCAAATCATCACCACATCAGATGTAATGATCAGGCTGTGCCAAAGAGTATGCTCAGAAAAGGGCAGGTGGTCATCAGCAAGAATTTTGACTTGTCCAGAAGGCAAGAATATTTCAGTGACAGCTGAAAAAGTGGTGCCATCAGGGAGATATTGGAATGATTGGCTCCTGGGAAACATTGCAGGGTGAGGACCTTTTTCAGAGAGTAGATGGAATTACTCAGGTACAAGGAGTTCTAGTTTCTTGCATCAAGGTCTGATGGCATATAAGGAGAGCACTCAGCTAAAGTATGCAGAAGTGTGTCTATCATTCTGTGTGGTAAAAGGCACATCCACAGATAAGGATCCATAAACAAGCAGCAAAAAAAGAGTGGTAGAAAGATGTACAGAAAGCTGGGGGAGGGATGGGGAAGGTGTTATTGATGAATAGCACTTAGGCAATAAAGACAATTGTAATAAATAAAGCTCTCTCTAATCCAGCAAGAAAAAAGATTGGGATTAGAGAAAAATCAAGTTATGGTACTAGTACAGTAAGATTGGGCAGAAATATATATGTCTGAGCTCAATTTGTTCAGCCTAGCACAGTAAGTGTTTTCTGTAAATCCAGACTGAGTGTAATGATTTAAGAGAAAGGAAAATACTGGCGTAATAACTAATGGATATAAATTTTGGCAGAAGATTAGGAGAAAAGTTTCTAGTCCCCAGAGAAGAGGAATTAATTTCCAACAGAAGTACTGAGGAGGGAATGCAAAATTTGATAAATATACGATCACAGCTGCATAATACGGCTGCTTCTGATCGTGAAAGAACAGACATCTAGAGGTTTCCTGCTATTCTAATGTTCTTGAAAATGTGTAATACCCTGCTGAGTTGGACCTGAACGGACTGTTAGAGATGTCAGAGTTTAACATCTGATCAGATTCATGGCTTGCATGAAGGAATGGCAAACTTCTGACCTTCATGGAAAAATACAAACCAACCTCAGCAATGAATGTAATGAAATGAACAGCACTCCATTAAATTAAAGGGCTTTCGATGCAAGTACATGAATTATTAAACTACAGCATATTAATTTTCATTAAAGGATATGTATTTGATGTCCTAAAAAACCATTAAGTGAAAACAGCACTTCAAATTTATCTCTTTTTCTGAAAGGTCTTTCTTCAAACTTCCCTTTTTTTTTTTTTTTTAAATATTGAGAGTCACATAAACAATTCCAACAGAATACATTTGTTCTCTTTAAGCTAACAGAATTTTAATGGAAAGCCTTGTTAAAATACTTATGTTTACTTAAGATCTTTCAGAAGAATCATACTTGAGCAGCAGATGCCTTGGAAAACTGGAAAATAATAAGAATTTACCATTATTTTTCAGGGTTTGGTGTTGTTAACAAGAATAAAAGAATTTTTAAACATTTGAGGAATAGTTTCTAATCTAGTTACTATGGTTACAAGTTTGTTGGAGATAAAGCAGTTCTATGGCAACAATGGAATTAAATTTTCTGCCCAATATTGAAATATCCAGTACCTAATTTCCTGTTTCATAATAAATCATACTAATGACCTTAAGGAGAGCACCAAACAGAAGAGATTTTATGCTTTGAAGCTGTTCAGCAAAGTATACTGCAGTTTAACTGTCACATTGTTTGTGTTAAATTTTATCTCAGAAGTTGATATCTTAAACTGTGCAGATGAAAGTAGAGGGCGGAAGCAAGTCTGTCCCTGCCAGTAAATTACCTATGTAAAGTAACTGAGATGAAATAAAACCCTGGCAACTAATTTTTCATTGGCACACTAATTGAATTTTAGACTCAAGTTTAAGGAAAATGTTTGATTATTTTTAGATGCAACAGCTATTTCATCTAATGAGGGCCGATGTTAGACACCTTTCCATAATGTTGTTTTTTTTTTCTTAAATGGTTAATTATAGTCAGCTCTGCAAAAACAAACCCAAAGAATCTCCCCAAAACTCCAGGCCTGTTTCAGCTTCCTTGACCCAAGTAAACTCCCAGGTTCATGTTTTAAGAATCACATGTAGGGTGTGATTCTGTACCTGGTCTTACTGAGCATACTGTGAATGAAGAGTGCCATCAACAGCAGCAGCCAGAAAGCCCCTTCTAGGGACGCAGAATAATAGTTGTTAAATTGCCATTCCCTAACTCAGTTATCATAGAATACCAGGTTGGAAGGGATCTCAAGGATCATCTAGTCCAACCTTTCTTGGCAAAAGCACAGTCTAGACAAGATGATCCAGCACCCTGTCCAGCTGAATCTCAAAAGTATCCAATGTTGGGGAATCCACCAATTCCCTGGGGAGATTATTCCAATGGCTGATTGTTCTCATTGTGAAAAATTTTCCTCTTGTGTCCAATTGGAAACTCCCTAGAATTAACTTGTACCTATTACCCCTCATCTTTTTCATGTGACTCCTTGTAAAAAGGGGGTCTCCATCTTCCTTGTAGCCACCCTTTAAATACTGGAACATGGTGGTAAGGTCTCCCCTAAGCCTTCTTTTCTCAAGGCTGAACAGTGGCAGGCTTCCCAGTCCTTTGATCATCTTTGTGGCCCTCCTCTGGACCCTCTCCAGCCTGTCCACATCTTTTTTGTATAGCAGGGACCAAAAGTGAACACAGTATTCCAGGTGTGGCCTGGCAAGCGCTGGGCAGGGTGGAATAATGACTTCTTTATCTCTGCTGGTGATGCCCTTGTTGATGCAACCCAGCATCCTGTTGGCTTTCTTTGCCACAGTGGCACACTGTTCACTCTTACTGAACTGTTTGTCCACCAGTACCCACAGGTCCCTTTCCACAGAGCTGCCCCCCAGCAGGGTAGCTCCCAGGCTGTGCTGCACTCCTGGATTATGTTTTCCCAGGTGCACTTGTCCTTGTTGAACTTCATAAGGTTCTTGTTAGCCCACTCTTCCAGCCTATCCAGGTCTTCCTGCAGGGAGGCTGTCCCTTCCAAAGTGTCCACTTCCCCACTCAGTTTGGTATCATTAGCAAACTTCATCAGGGTACACTTGATCCCATCATCCAGATCACTTATGAAGATATTAAACAGCATTGGGCCCAGCTGGGTTCTCCATGGTTTTCATGAAACTATACTGATTTTTTGTTAACTTTCATCTTTACAGTCTTCCAAGATGATTCTGTATCCTGACTTGACTAATGGAAAGGATTTTGGTATCCACCTTGACTTTTCTCTGTCTTGGTTTAATTCAGTTGTTTGAAATAACTATTCAATCTGTTCAGCTTGAAAAAGCTATTTTCTTATTGAATGTATACTTTTGAACAAACCCTTGATCTCTGCATTCTTATTAGGGCCAAATTTTAACCTTAACAAGATGTAGGGCCTGATTCTGTAATCTCAGATTGGTAAAACAGGACATTTGGATCCAGAATTTCTGTTTGCTTGGTACCTTTAATTTGTAAAATTTCTTCCTACAAATCTACTTAAAGTAACAGTTTCTTTTAAGTAGGATGACAAATGCAACAGACTTATCCAGTGTTACTTAACAGTGTGCTGTGTTAATATATTACTACAAGAAGATGAGATCTGCAGAATATAGAAGTCAGTGGAGAGAACATGACCATAGAGCTTCCTTTAAATCAATTAAGATACTTATAGCTGTGAATAGATTCATACTGCTTTGGATATGATCTGTTTGTTATCTATATACAAGCATTTTCCTGTTTCATTCCAAATTATTCCTTTGGTTTCCTATTATGCAAAGTCAGTTGTTAGCAAGTGTATAGTGTAATATAAAGCAATATCCAAATGAATGACGTTAGGAAGAAAAACAACTTATCCCTGCCAATTTAAAAACTAAATACTGTCATACTGTCAACCTTGGTACTTACATTAATGAAAGACTTTAATAAAGGCATTTTGTGGACTGGACTGGCAACAAATTTAATATTACTAGCTGTGGCTTGTTAAAATGGTATTAAGAAAAGATGGTTGGCAGAGTATTTTCAAAAGGAAAAATGATATGTATTGTATATGGCTCATCTGTAAGGTAGAGTAAATAACTGTCACTCCGGGAACAATAGTCATTTTCTTCTGACTAACTGCTGGATCTCTTCAATGATTACTAACTAATTTTAACCTTTTTGTGTTTTGCTCTTCGTTTTATCATACATGAATTATTCTTCTTTTGAATTTTTTCTCTTGCATTTGTGTGATGTATAGTAACAGATCAATAGGGTAGGTGAAGAAGTATGATGCTATTATCTGTAATGACAGCTGTGGTTTAATTCAATAAACACTTTTCCTTCTCCTTTCCAAAACATCTGTTGCTTTTTTCCAGCTGCCCTCTAAAGGCAACTTCCTTTTTTTAACTTTCTGGTTAATCACCTTTGCCACTTAGTTTGCAGCCCTGTTTGTGAAATTCAGAAGTGGACTCAGTCATTTGTAGTCTATAGGGCAGAATCATAGAATGGTTGAGGTTGGAAGGGATCTCTGGAGGTCATCTTGTCCAACCCCACTGTTTAAGCAGGGCCACCTAGAGTCAGTTGCCCAGGACCGTGTCCAGATGGCTTTTCAGTATCTGCAAGGTGGGAGACTCCACAGCCTCTCCGGGCAACCTGTTCCAGTGCTCAGTCACCCTCACATTAAAAAAGGGTTTTCTGATGTTCAGATGGAACCTTCCATGTTTGAGTTTGTGTCTATTGCCTCTTGTCCCATCACTGGGCACCACTGAAAACAGCCTGATTCAGTGGTCTTTGCTCCCTCCCTTTGGGTGTTTATATACATTCATGAGATCCACCCTGAGCCTTCTCTTCTCTAGGCTAAACAATCCCAGCTCTCTCAGCCTTTCCTCACAGAAGAGATGCTCCAGTCCCTTAATCATCCTGTGGCCCTTTGTTGGGCTCCAGAATGTCCATGCCTCTCTTGTACTGAAGAGCTCAGAACTGGACACAGTACTCCAGGTGTGGCCTCACCAGAACTGAGAAGAGGGGAAGGATCACCTCCCTTGACCTGCTGGCAATACTTTGCCTAATGCAGCCCAGGATACCATTAGCCTTCTTTGCAGCAAGGGCACATTGCTGGCTCATGTGCAACTTGGTGTCCACCAAGACCACCAGGTTCTTTTCTGCAAAGCTGCTTTCCAGCTGGGTGGCCCCCAGCATATATTGGTGCATGGGGGGGTTGTTCCTCCCCAGGTGCAGGACTTTGTAGTTCCCCTTGTTGAATTTCGTGAGGTTCCATAGAGCCCGTTTCTCCAGCCCGTCGAGGTCCCTCTGACAGCATGACCCTCTGGTGTATCAGCCACTCCTCCCAGTTTTACGTCATCAGTAAACTTGCTGAGGGTACACTCTGCCTCATCATCCAGATCATTAATGAAGATGTTAAATAGGAGTGGACCCAGTGGACCCCCAGGGTACACTGCTAGTTACTGGCCTCCTACTAGACTTTGTGCCACTGATCACCAACCTCTGGCTTCAGCTGTTCAGCCAGTTTTTAATCTACTTCACTGTCTGTTCATCCAGTCTGTACATGAACAGCTTCTCTATGAGGCTTTTACGGGACACAGTGTCAAAGGCCTTACTGAAGTCCAGGTAGACAATATCCACTGCTCTCCCCTCATCTACCAGGCCAGTCATTTCATCATGGAAGTTTATCAAGTTGGTCAAGCATGACTTCCCCTTGGTGAATCCATGCTGACGACTCCTGATGATTTTCTTGTTGTTAATGTGCCTGGAATTGGTTTCCAAGGTTAGCTGCTCCATAACCTTCCCAGGGATTGAGGTGAGGCTGACTGGCCTGTAGTTCCCTGGGTCCTCCTCCTTGCCCTTTTTGAAGATAGAAGTGACATTTGCTTTCCTCCAGTCTTTGGATGCTTCTCCCATTTGTCATGATCCATCAAAGATTATTGAATGTGGCCTTGCAATGACATCTGCCAGCTCCCTCAGCACTTGTGGCTGTATCCCATCAGGGCTCATGGACTTATGTATGTCCAGTTTACTTAAGTATTTCCCCGACCTGATCCTCTTCCATCAAGGGTACATCTTCCTTGCTCTAGATTTTTCCCTCTGGTCTCTGGGTTTCCTGAAAGCCGGTCTTGCTAGTAAAGACTCTGGCAAAGAAGGCATTCAGTACCTCAGCCGTTTCCATGTCCTGTGTAACCCAGTCCCCCAACTCATTGAGCAATGGGTCCACATTTTCCCTAGTTGTTTTTTTTGTCACCTTTGTACTTATGAAAGCCCTTCTTGTCTCTGAGATCCCTAGCCAGAGTCAATTCCATTTGTGCTTTAGCTTTCCTTTCTTCATCCCTGGATGCTCGGACAATGTCTCTGTAGTCCTCCCAGGTTACCCGTCCTAACTTACACCCTCTGTATGCTTCCTTTTTGTGTTTGAGTTTGGCCAGGAACCCCTTGTTCATCCTTGCAGGCCTGCTGGCATTTTTGTCTGACTTCCTATTCATTGGGATGGAGTGCTCTTGAGCTTCAGGAGGTGATCCTTGAATATTAACCAGCTTTCTTGGGCCCCTCTTCCCATGGGACTCAAGGATATCTTTAAAGTGGCAAAAGTCTGCTCTCCTTAAGTCTAGGGTTTAGTGAGCTTGCTTTTTACTCTCCTCCCTCTCTTCAGGATCCTGAACTCCACCATCTCATGGTCACTGCAGCCAAGGCTGCCTTTGACCTTTATATTCCAAACAAGTCCCTCATTGCTGGCAAGTTTGAGGTCCACCTCTTCCTCACTGGCTCCTCTATCACTTGGAAGAGTAAGATATCATCAATGCACTCCAGGAACCTCCTGGATTGCTTATGTCCTGCTGTTTTGTCCTTTCAGCAGGTATTGGGGTGGTTGAAGTCTCCCGTGAGGACCAGGGCCTGCGAACCTGAGGCTGCTCCTATCTGTCTGTAGAGGGCCTCATCCACTTGATGAAATGACTTTACATATCTTTGCACCTTTAAGTGTATAATGAGGACATCTTCTTTTTGCCTTGTCTTATTTAAAGACAAGCTAATGTCTTTTATCATAGTTAATAACATGTCATTTTGAAGTAAATGTTGCTCTACTTTAATAAAGTATTTTTCTTTCAGGGTCAAATATATTAAAAAATGAATTATTTCATTGTAATCAATGATCCATTGTTGAACTAAAATTTTCAGTTACAAAAATCTCCAATTTTCTTTTTCTTATCTTTTGAAAAGAACATTCTAGTTTGACCACTCTACTTCCTTTAAAATCACTCAAAAAAAGAAAAATCACTTTCTGCCATTGAAACATTGCTTAAGTAAAGGCAAATAAATTCAGATAACTGTACTTTTGGATTAACCTGCTTTCCAATGTTCTGTAACTAAATTAGCAAGAGTGTTGATTTTTGGTTTAGCCATCATATTCTTTAAATTTTCGAAGACTGTTTATGAAGTCATGCCAATTATTGGAATTTATATATTTGGAATTTAAATACAGGAATCATGTCCTCTGTACTGTATTTATATACACATACATATCTAGAGGTGCATAACAATAAATGAGTACAGGCTCATACACACATATCCAGACTTTCATGTACTCTCTTCTTGATCAATGCTATTGACTTTTTCTGTGCTTTTTCTCCCTTTTTAATCTATAAGATGCTGCTGTAAGTACATATTGCTTCTATTGGGAAGTCTCCCAATTTCATCTGCTCTTAGGTCAACAAGTATCAGTTGCATTGTTGTTCTTCCATATCTTATTTTCCTGCCATGTTACTATCTGTCTCATATTTCTGAAGAACAGGTGAACAACATGGAATAAATATTTATACAAATTCTATCTAAGAATTAAAATGACTGTTAAAATATTTGCACAATTTTGCCAGCACATTATTTTAGCAATTTTATTTAGCTTGAGTTATGGTTTAAGCTGGGATGTAGTAGTCTTTATAAGCTTGTCCTCATCACTAGCACTTCCGTGGAGTGGCAGTTTGTTTGTTAAGCACATACTAAAACATTTTTCTGTATCATTGTACAATGATGTCTGACCTTAAGCACATTGAAGCTAACAGAAATTCTCCTATCAAAGTGGGAAAGGGTTTTTGATCAGGCCAACCATCTTGGGAGATTGTAGGGGGACAAAAGGATGCTTGAAGGAAGCATGAACTAAGGTGATCATGTACATATCAGGTTATACTTTATTTCACTAGGTTTATAGGGAAAATTATTAAAGTACATTTGGAAAATAGGATTTTCATCAAGGTTCAAATTTGTCTATTTTTTCGATACCATAAGTATTTTTGCACTGCTTCAGAAGTTTTTCTTTCAATTTCTACAACGCATGGATGAAACTATTAAGCTTACATTTCCATTGAGCTTGCTGGAGATGAGAATGGACTTTGATAATAGAAATCTGTACAACAATGAAGTCCAGAAATTGAAAGTAGTAGTGATCCCTATAATCCAATAACACGTCTTAATATATTTTTTACTTATTAGAATTGCAAAAAAAATGAGGAAGTGTGGATGTAGCTGAGTGTGGCTACAACTTGAATTCAGAGGCTATATTAATTTAACAGAAATTCATGTTCAGACCTGATTTACAATATATTACAAGTATTTTCATGAGCAATTGAAGTGATGAAGGATGGTTTCCTACAAATACTCATTTCCTACAACAAACCCATGTCCTCTTATCTGTGATAACACCTCAAGCACAATGACCCTAAATCATCCTACAGCACTCTGTGTGTTATTTTTTGCTCTTACCTCCACTGGTGTTATTTTCTACCTTCTGGCATTTCAAACTGGAATAAGAGAGAGCACATCTGGGAGCTGCAGCTAGCCTGACTGGGCAATGAACATACATGTGCAACATGGAAACTCTTCCTACCTTTCTGTCTCTGCAGGTGTTAGTAGGTCTTTTCGCTTTACATGGCTATAATTTTCATGGAACTTTTAGGAACTTTGTATTTTGGATTTTTTGGGGAGTCAAATTTGGTTGAAACTAGGCAATAGGCTTAAAATGAAACCGACAGCATAATCGCTTAAAAGCTATTTTTTTAGGAGACCAGATTAAAGAAGCAGATGTTTAGCATAACAGCCTTTCCTCAACAGATTCTTTTCTACTTGACAAACAAGCCCTTAAATGTTACTGAAGAAGCTATTGTTCCTCGTAGGGTTGGAATAATGGTTAAATCAGACATATTCAGAGCAATATCTGCAATGGGGAACTTGCTAATTATATAAGGGAAAAACTATAAGGATCTATATGAATTTTATCACCAATAAAAACTAATGAACAATACAGAGCTTGTTGAAATTGTGTAAATAGGAAAACATAATAAATCAACTTCATCCATTGTTACTGTGCTGTTGGGCTTTCTAATCTGAATTTGCTAAGGGTCACTGGAACATGAAAATTAATTTGAATTAATAGAATCTATTATATGTGGATTAATTAAAAAAAAAAGTCATATAGTACCATTACTGAATTTTATTCATTTATTTTCTTGTGAGAATCTTAGAGTAATTATTATTTAATAAATTATCTCCTTTAAAAAAAAAAATTAACACAATCATGATACAGTCAATAACGCTTGGGGAAAAAAGTGTAATTATCTGTTAATGAGAAATCTTAAAAACCAGGCATATTGTTTCCTTTAGGGGATGACTGATTAAGGACACTCTTTGTAAGTAGTAGAAAGTTGATCGTTTGTTTTTTTTTTTCCCAAGAGTCCACAAAGATCGGTGATTTCAAACTCTTCAGATAAGAGATACATATGTCGTTCACAGTCACCTGCTATGAGCTCTGAACATGCTAGCTGCTGAATGTATCCTCCAGTTCTTTTTCTTGTTTACAAGAAAATAAGCTTTGACCACATTTTGTTATGTTGAAAACTTTCCCTTCCTGAACAGCTTTTTAATTCTGGGAACAAATTAAGCACATCTTCACTGATCATAACTTATGTGTACACATATACTTATATAATTTATAGCAGATGAAGACAGGTGCAATGCATTCTAGTGCAATATTTACTTACAGCGGAGGTAAGAGCAAAAAATAATTTTTTCTTTACATGCTTTTCAAAAGAACAGTTTTCAAAAATTCTTATTAGACTGTCAAAGTTAATTATATTTTTAGAATTAGACTGGAATTTTCCCATCAGATTTTTAAATCAAGGACTAGAGGCAAAATACAGCTAGGTTGCCATTTTTTGTTTTCATTCTCTCAAGGGCTCCCTGGTGCTTGTGTAATGAACCATGTGGACCCTTATGCAGTAGCTTTCAAAGTAAGAAATTATTGTGTTGAAGAGCTAGGGAAATTATCTCATTGCAAATAATTTAGTAGCAGGATCTGCCATTGGTTTCAGTCATGAATTTACTGTCAGGAGATTTTGGTTTTCGTAAATCTGTGTGACAAGCAAATAGCTGACAAACAGTTAACATAAACAGTTTTACTTCCATTGGAGGTTCAGAAAGACTGTAAAGAGGGTTCTTCAAAATCCCCAACCTCCCTTAAAAAGTGAAAGTCCTGTCGAAATGGAAGAGTAAACTATAAACTACCAGTAGAAGTTTTTCAAGTATTTTGGAAACTAGCGTGTTCCCTGCAAGGGAGGCTGTGTCACACTGCAGATGTTCTCAGTGAAGGAGGGGACAGGAGTCTTGAAGGAGCATCTCAAACTGAAGTGTCAAAAGACATGGTTGCAGAGCAAATGAGAAAAATTAATATTATAAAATAGCAAAGACCAAACTTGAAGAGACCTCAAACAGGGAATTGCTGAACTCCTAACTGTGGCAAGTAACTACTCACAAGCATTGGCTTCACTTGCACTGGAATGTGGATGTCATATACTGCCCATCCTTTTTAAAAAGGACCCTAGGAAGCCTTGAAATGCATTAGGAACTACAGCTCACTGAATCCCACTCCCACACTTAGTGAATCAGTCAAAGCCAAGCTGTAACAGTCACTGGAATAGATAAACTTTGGGATGATCATGAAGTGAATAGTCAGCGGGGCTCTTTTGAAAGCAAGTCATATCTCATAAATGTATTAAGACCTACAAAGGAGTCAAAGGTGTAAATCTGATCAATAAACCATACTTGAATTTCTCTACTAAGAGGGAATGCCTTCTTTTGGCGAAAAAAGATTGAAACATCAGTGTGGAAATAGATTTTCATAGGGAAGATTTTACCAATGGATATTTTCAAGGATCTATACAGTGATTTCTGATGTTTAACATAGTAAAAAATTCTCTGAAAAAGGAGACACTGAGGTGACCGAGTTTGCAGATCATCCAAAATGATTCAAGAGGAGTGACAAATAATGAAAAGTTTACAGTGTTGCAGAAGGATTTAACAGTACTGAATGATTGAGTTTGTTGATAACTGCAGATGAATCATGTATAAAATTAGGAGCAGTTCTGGAACCATTGTGGATTGGTCTCTGAAAAAGTCAGCTCAATTCTCAACGGTTACCAGATGTCAAACAAAGTTGAATTTTGTGTTCTTGTCATGCCATCTTAAAAAGGATGCAGTAGACTTAAAGAAGCTTCGGAGAAGGGCAATGTAGATAATCAGAGGTAAGAAATCGAGATTTGAAACAGAACAGGGCTCATCATGTTGGAAAAGAAACAATTAAGGATGGATATGATAGTGCTCTAGAAAATTGTTGATTGCATGGAGGAAACACAGGGAACAATTGTCCACTTTTTTTCCTACTGAAGAACTAAAGAACTTCCATTGACAACCAGGTGGTGGACTGAAAGAAAAAAATATTATTTTTGTCAAGCATTGTGATACTCTACACATTGTCACAAGATGTTGTAGAGGCCAAAAGTAAAGGGTACACTTGTTGCTATTACGCCTGATGGTTTGGGCTCTGCTGTTGGTACAGGACGGTATTGGTCATCATTACAGGCAGAACATAGGGGCAGATGTATCCTGGGGCTGACCCGTGACCATCCTTGTGTAATTTGCTGTGCATGGTTCATCTTTGAATTGCATGTTATTTTTACTGCTCTTTGCGAAGATGATAAACTGCAAAAGGATCTCAGGGTGGCTGCACAAATACTTCCTTTGCAGTTCTGTATTCCCACAAACCACCTCATGTTTAAGCTTTTGTTCTTTTAAACTCAATTTGTATCATGCAAATGTATCTGGAAAGCAGAGAGAAAGGGTGAGGAACATCTGACTCATTATTTATATTCAAATATTGCTTTATTATTTATGGAGTCATTCTGCATTTCAAAAGCATGTAGGCAATGTTAGAAATAAAAATCTGTTTCTAGATTCTAGCAGTGAGATTTAAGTTACTAAGGTCCACATTTTTGGGGGAATTTAGGTGCCTCATTTCCTTCAGCGTTGACAGTGTGTAATCCACAGTTAGAAAGTGGAGTTAAACAGTTATTTCTTCTGACATTTATGAGCATTTGGGCACCTCGAGCTCTCCTCTAATGTAAAAGGAAATATAATAATGTCTGATTATTGAAATAGGTAGAAAAATACAGTGGTCAATAGGAGCCAGCCTGTCTTGCACTGAGCACCACTCCCTGAGTAGGCCCCAAAAAGCCTCTGGAGAAGTTCTGGATGCTCCTGAATATTGTGTAGTTCCTAGAGTTGCTCAGAAAGAAGTCCTTTGTCTTTAGCGTAAATTCTTTTGGAGAAAAGTGCTGTCTTGTTTATAAAGGCTACTGTAATTTATTTTGGTTCCTTACTGCTATTCACACCTGTGATGCTGGGCTGACATATACACTGTTTTCGGGTAAAATTGTCCTAATGTGTTAACCATGCAGAAGTTGTCCCTGGAGGTTAGGGTCATTTGAAGTTGGACTTTTTAATTGGGTGATTTAAGGCTTCAGTTCTACTTCTTCTACAAGAAACTGGAGAAGGGCTAAATTCAAAAACTGAAGTGTCTAATAGTTATTTTCTAGATACATGTATTTGCTGTTACTCAAGGAAGTGAGAGGCAAGGAGATGCTGTGTTATGAGTGAGAAAACTGTAATAGCTAGATTTCAGTAAAATATAGTGCTGTGATAGGTAACAGAATTAAATTGTATAGAATATGTCTGGCATCCACTAAATATCATTGTATAGTAGCAATGTTTTTGTTAATAAATGGTAGACAGACATGTTAAAGGTTGTGCTATAAAATGCTTATGGTTCCTTTGTTTTGGAGAGAGATATCAAAACCGTAAAAAGACAATAGTGCAATCGAATGACAGATCACTCCTCAGACCTGTGGTTGTAATGGGAATATATCCCTAGTCTTAACTGTATAAATTGAGGGTTCTGTAGGTTTAAATTTTTGAATGTAGTGTCATGTTTAAATTGTTGTACTGCTCTGTAAATTTAGTTTAAGGCTGATATACTGTGTTGTCAACTGAAAATTTCGAAGATGTGCCAAAGTGACAGATCTAGAGAAGTAGTCCTAATTGATGAGAGATCTGTTTTCTTGCCCATTGATTTCTTTGGCTGAAATTGAAATGAATGATTTGTAACTGAAAAGACTTGACTGTTCTTTCTAAATATCAATTTCAAAACCGCCCCTAGTCTTCATATTAGCTAGTAAGCCTTGGGACTGTTTTAAAATCTTTCTGTATTCTAGACACAATAAGTGTAGCCATAGAAACATACATATTAAGGTGATTTGCATTATTAATAAAATTAGCAGACCTTGTTAAATTATTTTTCCAACTCCATGAGGTGTTGTTGACTAATTTCCAAAAATTAAATAGTTACTAACACCATTAAATAACTTTTTATTTTTATTTGAGAATTGTGATCATAAGCCTGCAGCCTTAATTTTCAGTAAAAATTAAACAACAAAGTCTGATCCTGGGGAAACTAACTTACTTCATTAATCTAAAGGTTTGTTTTACCTCATTACTTATCCCTATGGTTTCAGACCTGCATTTCCCTTAAATTAGAAGAGAAAACCACATATATTTTAAGTATATTGCTGAATTCTTTGTGAAGATGGGTGCGCTCTTGTGCCTTCATCATTGTATGTGTCAGCATATTATTCGGAGGATCTCCAAATATTTAAATTCTATTTTCTTATGAGACTCACTAATGTTCTAGATAAGTCCAGTCCTTTTTGCCTGAAAGTGCAATATGAATGTTACTATATCAATATACAGTAAGAATAAGAGGTGCACTATTATAAGTAACATGCTTTGTGTTTGTTATCATTAGATGTTTCATTCATTCTATAACTGCAGTTAAATAGAGGGAGACAGCAATTAATTACATAAGAAAGAGTGGTTAACCCTTTCACTAGTTCTAAACCATGTAACTAGAGTAATAATCTGAACCCATGTAAGGTGATGAAGTATGGATATTTGTTAACTCTGACTTGAAGAAAAGTCTATGAAAACTAGGTATATTTTGGATTTACACCTATGTAATTGAAGTGAAACATGGCCATAGGTGGTTATAGTTTATCACTTAATAATGTCAGTTGGTATCAGTGAGAAATGGTTTGTATGAAGTGGAAACAGCCGTGAAATTAAATTACGTTTTCATTTTAGGTGTGGGTTCTCTTTTCTCTGTATTAGCAGTGAGCCAGTACCTTGTGATGGCTGTAAATCCAAGGCTTCAGTATTGGCTATGTTTTGAACAAGGTATAAAAACCAAGGCCCAGAATAGTTGTGGCTACTTACAGTAATTGCACAATACAGCTGAATCCCCTCTCTGCACAGTACAGGTGGAGCAGGTCCTGGTTGGATATTTATATTTTGCCAGTTAAAAATGGCACCGGAGACCTATGTTTCTATTTGATTTCTATTTTAATTCCATCATTAGAGGATGGATTACATGTTTGTTAAGCATAATGGGATAAAACCCTGATATCAGTGAATTAAGGGAAGCACCAAAAGCCCAGTTTACTCAGAGCCAGACCATCTTCCAGGCTCTAACATCAGCTTCACGGTTCTGACCGATGGGAAGCAGAAAGCCACGCGTGCAGATTGGAGCCACTCAAAAGCTGCTCTGGCATCCATATAACTCCTGGGGTGAATCAATCTCTGAGGCCCAGTTGTGCCAGACGTTACCAGAGCACAGCTCAATGTAGCTTTTTCTGCTGGATCCTGATGTATCTCTTAGAGTAGCAGGGCCAGGCTGTATCAGATTCATTCCTACTAAACAGGTTTGAACAGCTTTTTTTAAGACAGGTTTAAAATTGCTTTAGCTTGTTCTGGTGGATGCAACAGAACCTCCTTGACTCCTAAGCTCATCTAGAAATAAGACTTCATTGCTACAAGAGGGTGAATTTCTTTCTAACATTTAGAATACTTTATACAAATATCCCTTTTTTTTTTTTTGGCTCTGGTTTATTCAGCATTAAGACTTTTGCTTCTTGAATGTCTTTATTCTTTTTTTCTTCCATCTCAACTAAAGTGTTAAACTGACTTTTTTCCCCACACTAATAGCTACATTTACATTCTGCAAGATATAGAATGCATAGCCATTATCCACCAAACTTATGTATGTAACAGTTTAATAATTCAACAGCTTAAACTTTCACAAAATCTTACCATTATCTTTAAATTGTATTTTTTGACATTGAACAATGTTATGGTAAGCAATTGTATGTGACTGGAAATCATCTAATTTTTCAGAGTTAGAAAGGACAATGCTGCTACAGGTAGGGAAAAAAAAATCTTGTATTTAGTCACAAGTGGATTAGAAAGCCTGGAAATGTTTTCTTTGTTTGTTTCTTTTGGAAAGAAGTGATGTTTTAATTGTATAATAACTGTAACTAAAATTTATGTATTGACAATTGATAAATTCACAGGCTGATACTAACAAACAAGTTTATAAAATGTACTGTTGCCTTTAAAAAGAAGAAAAAAAAATTAAATCTATTTCTATTACCTACAATTTTTTCTTGGCTTCAGGCAACCGTCGAGCAAAATCAAACCTTTTATTATAGGACCTTGTGTGTATTCACCTTCCAGTTTGTTCCTCTAAAAAGTAAATTTAATTCAACTTCAGGAACAGAATTTCTGTTCTTTGTATTATATGGGTTCTTGAATGCTAAAATTTTAATTGTTAATAGCTGGTGATGGAAGCCTGAAAATATAATTGTTACATTAGTGGATTATTATATGGAATATTTTTTGTCCTGCAGTCTTAGATGTCATGAAATACTGGGGTTTTTTTGAAGGTATATTTGTTATGAAAAGACATAAGCTATGAATTGATGGACTAGGTTTCACAGAAAATTGAAAAGCTCAGTTGTATATGGGATAAAAACAGAGACAAGTGACCAAGCAAAATGTTTTTGAAGCTGAATCTTTCTTTTCTTTTCTTTTTTTTCTTTTCTTTTCTTTTTTTTTTTTTTTTTTAGTGGTCATGTACCTGATAACAGTAATGCCTGTTAGGTAGCTTAGAAAGTTATTTTCTAAAAAGAATATGGTATAGATAGTATATTACTGGGTTCAATCTAGAGCTTCCTATAAAGATCATCTTAAACTTTGGGAATCTTTCATATTTAGACAGAGCATTTACAGTTTTATCCCATCTCTAATAATTATTGGTTAAAACATCCAAAGGTTACCATGTGTAATCTTTAAGGAAAGGAAGCTATTACTCAAGCTTTTACTAAATAGTGAGTTTATAGATTTAATTTTTTTGTTGTTGGAGTCTTTTGCAAAAGTAGGCAGTTCTGATTGTGAGAATTTTAGCTTTGTATTATTATATAGTAGTTTTATTTGTTACATAGTGGAAGTTGAGGGAAAGATCTTTATTTATCAATGCATTTTGAAAATTGGGAAAATATTTTGAAGAATCTGTGTCATCAGACTTAAAAGCATTTTTTGCTTGTGATGGTCAACAAGATACTGATTTGGCTGAATTCTTGCATAAGGCTTCTTAATAAAAGGGATTACATAAAACTTTAAATACGATGTAATTAATCACTCAACAAAGTTAACATTCTGTGTTTACTTCTGTGGATTATTTGTTATTTACTCACAAAGAGATATCAAAAAATCTTTATATTACAATCATCTGTTAGAGCTAAAAGCAAGCAATTGTGCAGTTCTTTCCAATATCCTTGAAATCACCTCAATGTTTTAGATGATTTTTGTAGGAGATTTTTGGAAATGTATGGAGTTCTTCTTTGAAATGAGTCATTAGATTAAATCAGGTTAATGTTTGTTTGCCAGTAGAGAAAAATCAGTGGCAATTGGGATACTTAAGATAATACTTTGTAAGTACTGTCATTGTAATAGATCTCACTATGTTAAAAGGAAAGTTAATATCACCTGCATTTTCCGTTACAAATTTGGCCTTTTTCCACAGTGCAAAATCTCTGGTAACCTGCGGTATACATTATTACCGCTTTGTGCTTTACTTCCTTAGCAAAGCATTTTTTCCAGCAGTACCGCAAGTTTTGATACACAGTTTGGTTTAGTGCAGTGAACAGAAGTAGGGATTCATATCAGTAACTGCAAATGATGGGCATGTATTTGACTTGTTACCTGTAAGCCTTTAGGTGTCTGTTGTTTCTCTTGCTGACTAGTGTAGACTGAAGTGAAACTTCTGAAAGCACATTAATGTTTGCATGCACATACATTAAACTGTATCTTAATAAATAGATGCCAGTATTTGTACACATGTGCATATGTTTATGCACACATATTTATATAAATATCTGGGTCAATAGGATAAAAGGCTAAAACAAAGACACCCTCACTTGGAATGAAGATAACTTTTGGCTTGCTGAGTCAGAAAATGTAGATGTTATGCACAGTTAAATTTTTGGCTCAGCTTCTAGTTTTTTGAGGAAGGAAATTATAAAATTTGAATGAATTGTCACACTAACCTAGAGTGAATATTTTCTGCATAAATTAAGTTTGGGTAATTGGTGTTGTTGCAAAATTGAATTAAGTAGTTTTGCAAGTTCAGAATTAGGTATACTGAGGCATCTTGATGCAAGTAAACATGAATAATAGTTCATTGTCTATGATTTCGTTGGGGAGAGCCCCTATAAAAGCTACAAACAGATGAAGATCTTTTTACGGTGTGTACATGGAGAATAAAGTAAGTTCTTGGTGGGCACCAGTAAAAAGAACCATGCTGATTTCATGATAGCTACCAGTGATTTGTGATTACACTTGATCTGGTTGTGGGTTTTTAGAAATTTAGCAGTAGGTTTTAAAAGTACGCTGTAAAGACCTTCTGTATTTTTGTCAAGTACCTTGGAAAGAACAGGCGTTCCATTTTCTGGGGCTCTACAAACACCTTAAATTACTGTGTTTAGCATGTTCTATCTTGAGATACTGCATACTTGTATTGAAAACTTTTAGGTAGAAATAAAACTGCCATGGAATAAATGGCAAAACCTCCAGTGAAAATGTTAGGATCAGAGATTCACCCTTCAATTTTTCTACCTACTCGAGCAGTGATTCTACTTTATGAACTAAGTACTGGCTTTACACAAACCAAGCAAAAGTCAGTCTGGTAGATACTTCATTTGTGGTCTTTAAATATGTAAATATGTACAGCTCTTTTCAATGTTAGTAGTTTTTGTACTAATATAATAGCTTAATGTAATATTTTTAGAACTACCTATTTTTAGGGTTTTTTAGTCATTAATTCTATCATTTAGTCATGATAGACTGCTTTTGTTTCCAACTAGAAGCAGTCAAATTTATCAAGGTGGTGTTATAACTTTCTTTTGAGTATATAACATTATCACTAACTACTGCCACGTTGTCTTTCTGTTAGAGCTCCAAACACAGCCTAAGCAATGAGGGCCTGAATAAACAGAAGTTACAGGAGATTTTCTGTTGACTCAGATAGACTTGGAGTTGAGGGTGGTCACAGTGTGTCCTGTCGAATAGACTGTTTGCTGAAACTAACTTTAAAATGTACTGCAGTAATACAAAGTAGATAAAGTAAAAGAGAGAGGTGGGGAAATAACCTTAAAGAGTGTTTGTTTTTTGAATTTCGATATTCCTTTCACAGGTTTAGGGCTTACTGTTTTCTTGTATGTCTATAAATGCCGCAAAAATAGCTCCTGTTATGTCTGATTGTTAAAACATATATTTTTGTAACTTAAAACATACATTTTTCTAACCATTGACAAAATTACTTAAGAGATGTTTGATAAAACTGAGTGGTGTGTACTAATGGTTTCGTGTCCTATGATAACTCGAAATTCTCAGCTATGCAGTAGAAAGTTCAGCACTGAAGAATTTGAATGGGATATTGGACTCAGCTATAGAAGAGTGCAGGCTTATAAACAATGCTTATTTTTCACCTTTAATTCAGAGTTGTAATTTTTTCATTCTCATTCAATCTTATTAGCATTTTTGTTTCAATCATAAAAGATTTGGGAAAGTCATTTGTGCAGACCTGTGGTGGTAGGACTACAGGTAGATACAGTAGGTTTTTCTGGGTATTTCATTCTCAGGCTAGAGTTGCCTTTCTGGCTTCCTGTTAGGCAGCTTTTCAGAATGTATAGCTGTTTCCATTTTTTTTTTTTTTTAAGTTACTACAGAGCCTTATACTTCCACTTTTATTAAGTTTAAGAGCTCCTCTTAGTCCAGGTTTGTCAAATACAGGTCTTGTCTTTGAAGGCTCTTTCAGGTATTGCTATTAACTGAAAATGTAAGTGTACAGCTTTATAGCACAGTGAATGAATATTAAATTTAGATAACTTTTTTTGACCTCTTGAAGACGGTAATAATATACCTGGAAGACAAGAACTGGCTGGCTGGACAACAGCGTACCACGTACATTGTTGAAGCTTAAATGTCCATTACTCCAGAGATCTTCCAGCTTTTAGAAGTTTAAATCCAAGTTTTAAGTTCTGCATTTTGACAATGACTAGTTTGGAAATTGTGTCGGGGATAAAAGGAAGATGAGGGAGAATGTGGGCCCTCTCCGGAACGAAACGGGGAGACCTGGTTACCCGGAACATGGAGAAGGCAGAGGTATTCAATGACTTTTTTGCCTCGGTCTTCACTGGCAAGTGCTCGAGCCTCACCACCCAAGCTGCAGAAGGCAAAGGCGGGGACTGGGAGAATGAAGAGCCGCCCACTGTGGGAGATCATCAGGTTTGAGACCATCTAAGGCACCTGAAGGTGCACAAGTCCATGGGACCCGATGAGATCCATCCGCAGGTCCTGAAGGAACTGGCGGATGAAGTTGCTAAGCCACTATCCATCGTATTTGAGAAGTCGTGGCAGTCTGGTGAAGTTCCCACTGACTGGAAAAGGGGAAACATAACCCCCATTTTTAAAAAGGGAAAAAAGGAGACCCGGGGAACTACAGGCCAGTCAGTCTCACCTCTGTGCCTGGGAAGATCATGGAACAGATCCTCCTGGAAGCTATGCTAAGGCACGTGGAGGACAGGGAGGTGATTCGAGACAGCCAGCATGGCTTCACCAAGGGCAAGTCCTGCCTGACTAACCTCACGGCCTTCTATGATGGGGTGACTACATCAGTGGACACTGAAAGGGCTACAGATGTTGTCTATCTGGACCTCTGTAAGGCCTTTGATGCGGTCCCCCACAACATCCTTCTCTCTAAACTGGAGAGGTATGGATTTGATGGGTGGACTGTCCGGTGGGTGAAGAATTGGTTAGATGGTCGCATCCAGAGGGTGGTGGTCAACGGCTCAATGTCCAGGTGGAGATTGGTGATGAGTGGCGTCCCGCAGGGGTCCGTATTGGGACTGGTACTGCTTAATATCTTCTTCAATGACATAGACAGTGGGATCGAGTGCACCCTCAGCAAGTTTGCAGATGACACCAAGCTAAGTGCTGTGGTCAACACTCCAGAGGGACAGGATGCCATCCAGAGGGACCTAGACAAGCTTGAAAAGTGGGCCTGTGTGAACCTCATGAGGTTTAACAAGGCCAAGTGCAAGGTCCTGCACCAGGGTCGGGGCAACCCCCAGTATCAATACAGGCTGGGGGATGAAGGGATTGAGAGCAGCCCTGCTGAGAAGGACTTGGGGGTACTGGTGGATGAAAGGCTGGACATGAGCCAGCAATGTGCACTCACAGCCCAGAAGGCCAATCGTATCCTGGGCTGCATCAAAAGCAGCGTGGCCAGCAGGTCGAGGGAAGGGATTCTGCCCCTCTACTCTGCTCTGGTGAGACCCCACCTGGAGCACTGCGTCCAGCTCTGAAGCCCTCAGCATAAGAAAGACATGGACCAGTTGGAGCGGGTCCAGAGGAGGGCCACGAAAATTATCAGGGGGATGGAACACCCCTCCTATGAAGAAAGGCTGAGAGAGTTGGGGTTGTTCAGCCTAGAGAAGAGAAGGCTTTGGGGAGACCTTATTGCAGCCTATCAGTACTTAAAGGGGGCTTATAAAAAAGCTGGCGGCAAACTTTTTAGCAGGGCCTGTTGTGACAGGACAAGGGGGAATGGCTTTAAACTAAGGGGAGGTAGATTTAGACTAGATCTAAGGAAGAAATTTTTTACGCTGAGGGTGGTGAAGCACTGGCACAGGTTGCCCAGAGAGGTGGTGGATGCTCCATCCCTGGAAACATTCCAGGTCAGGTTGGACGGGGCTCTGAGCAACCTGATCTAGTTGAAGATGTCCCTGCCCACGGCAGGGGGGTTGGACTAGATGACCTTTAGAGGTCCCTTCCAACCCAAACTATTCTATGATTGTGTGTTCTTTTCAGGTAATTTCATCTTGATTGATTCCATAATTCCCCAGCATGATTCCATGAAGTGATACACATATAAGACTGTATTGCAATTATAATGGTCATCTGAAAGCTTCTTAAGAGACTAATGTAACTCTGTCACTAATTGCAACTCTATCAAGATGTTTGTGCATTGGAACCTGTACTTTGATACATTACATTTCTAATTCTAAAAGAAGCAAGCGTTCACTAAGGTTAAAAGCTGACCTCTTTAAAGTGGGAAAGTGAATCCAAGTTAGTGGTAGCTTTATAACTGTAAGGTGATAATATGTGTGAAATGTACTGTGGATTTTAAACCTTTATTTTTAGGGGAAATGGGAGAAAAGAAGGAAGAAGAGAAAAAGAGCAAACTATTTATTGAAAAGATCGTAATAGAAGACTGAAGGCATGTTTCACCATGCTTTGTTGGTGACACTATCAGTGACAAAACCAAATTACTTCAGAACCCCAAGTCTGGATAAACTTGGAATTTGAAGCTTTGTTAAGGGAGGCAAAGTCACTTACGGAATTGCTAACAAAACCACTTTCAATTAATTCTTTTACTATTAAAAATAGGCTAATCAAGGAATGGTGGTGTTTAAATGCTTATCAGCCCTATCTGGAAATTAACAACTAAAGAAAGGTAATGTGGCCTTTGGAAACAGAAGAGAGCATGAAGGGGTGAAGTTCCCAGAAAAGCAGGGCAAATGTTGCCTGGGGCTGCCTGAGCCTTGGTGAGTGAAGTAACTGCTACATTGTTGTGAAAACTTGCACTTTCTGTTTTTTGAGTGAATATGATGTGTGTGGAGATCCCAGATTCCTGTAAGTGTTCCCTGACTAGGTAATCATGTCTGTGGCACTCTGTGCAATAAACTGGGTAACCCCTCACTCAGTAAAGAAATACCAATTTGAGACCAGGAGTCATTAAGAGATTTGAAATGCTCTCTAGTGGTAGCAATTTCACCAACCATGTGGATCTTTTTTCATCTCTAGCTAATGAGAATTCAGTCCATTAGAGCTACAGAAACAAAGGCAATGTAGCACAATTGGTAGTATCTGCAAAAGATGGAAGAAATGAAGAAAGGTGGAGGGAATTTTAAAAAAAAAAAGAAAGCACGTGGGAAAAGAATGTACATTTAACAGAACAAAGTGGGGAGCCAAAAACATTTCTGAGAATCAAGTATTTTTGCATCCATTTATGTACCCATCCTGTGATCTAGGGAGGAAAGCAGTTCAGGTTTGTGGTATTAGTTGTGGGCTCGGGTCTGGATGGTTGCCCTTCCACGGAGACAAGTGGAACAAGACTTGAGGTCAAGACTTGGGGTAGGGCTTGGGGGTCAGTCTTCATGAGTTGCTGCACGTTACTTGAGATGTGCTGACAATGTAGGCTTCCTTCTCACTTCCCACAGATTAAAGACATTGACTTAGCTTAAATCCTTTATTTGATCTTAAGTCAGGCTGAATATTATACTAAATGTGAGTAGGATTGTTGCTTAATTGCATACCTTTCAAGCTGTCATTGTAGATGGGTCAGGATAGAGCTGAATAGTGTTTTTGTGTTATAAATGAGGAGGACAAATCTGACAAAACTTCCCTCTGCCACCCTTGAATTCATTCTAATTCACCCCTGTTGAAGTTATATATTCACACATATCTGAGTTTCAAGTGAATTACATTTCTATTTTTTCAGCAATGAATTAGAGTGAAATCAGAAGTAGAGTAACAATAATTATACCTTTTTTTCCTAAGGCTATTGCAGTTACATGGATGTAGGTAAAACTGTTATCTCATTTGTGATGACATTGTTAACTTTAAGGGCCAATATCAGAAAACACAAATTATATTTACCATTCATGACTTTAACTTAAATTTCTGCCTATCATTTCTAATAAGTTGTAGCTACTTACAGCTGTTTTGAATTGACCTCTGATGGTTAATCATTTAAGATGAAAAGTGAGGTGGACCCGTTGTTAAAAACTGAAATGACTTTAGAGAACAAAAATTAAAATCCTTTATTTACAACATAAAGCATCATAGAGCATTGTTACTAATAGACGTATTAAGTGCTTCATCAGATTAAAATGTTTAAAGTTTTAAATATCGAGATATCTGTCAAATATAGTTGCCATCTGTCCTTGACAGAAGCGCCAACATCTGCTGAGATGCAGACCTGTGACCTAAAGATAAGTTTCTATACACAGAAAAATATTTAGCTTCCTACTGTGACCTTCCATGCACAAGACATGAGCTATGGATTTGTTTCCTAGGGAACTAGTGACTGAGGAAAATCTATAATTAGATCTGTGGGTTGTTTGCTACAAATGGGAATTGGGTGCTAAGCAGGTTCTTAAAGTATCCAGAAGTATTATGTTGTCCTCATGTAATGGAACCAAATTTTAAAAAATGCCCTTCATCATATTTCTTTTTTAATATCTTCAATTAAAATTTTTACATACTTTTGATAGAGTACTTATTCCTCTAGGTTCATTTTAACTGCAAAATATTTTCAAAAGTCAAGACTCAGCAGGTTGCTAGTTAAAGTAAAAATAAACTTAGACACAACCTTCTAATAAATTTCTTCAAATTAAACTGAATCTTAATTTTCAAGAGTGGTTTTAGGTGAATCATTCTCACCAGCTCCATTTTTCTCACTTTACTACTCCTATTTGGTTCCTCAGGTTGGCTCTGCAACTTCAGTGTCTTATTCTGCAATTCCAGTTACTGTACCCAGCTGGATGTTCCCCCTTAATCCAGATCTTGATTTCTTTCTTTGCTGAATGCGTGGATCTAAAGACAACGTTTGTAGCTAAGTCCCATGGGCAGTAATTGTAGCTGCAGGGAGAGGAAGCAACTAGGTTTTTTATATTCCCCAGACAACCCAGGGCAGACTTCTCTAGACCTTATCAGCAGATTATTTTATCCTGGGCACCGTGCAGCTGAGATGCTGCTGTGTTGCTTCCAGTCTGGTGCTAGATCAGAGTGCCTTATGCTTTCTTGGGTGCTGCAAAAGTAGCCTTGAGTAATAAATTAAGACTTTGATCTTTTTTGGAATAGATAGTACTGTGAAATACCTGGGAAAAGGTACTGTAAATTGGCTCTGTTTTCCTCTTTTCTCCCACTTCTTGTAGACTTAGCTACATCTGTGGTGATTACACATTATGTATTCTGTCCTATGTCCTGAATTTCTGCAATTAGAAACAATTAAATGTTGTAATGTTGTCTCTGCATTTCTGCCTTTTTAGATCGGTGGTAAGTTTGCAATAAAGCACCTCTATAAATCCAAATAATCCTCTTTTTTTTTTTTTTTTAAGGGCATCTTTTAAGTTCTTCTTCATTTAATATTGTCAATCAGAGTCAGATTTTTCCTAACAACTAACCATAGCTTTTGAGCTACTCCATTTGGCTGTCACTCAAAAGACAGCAGTCCTCAAATTCCTTCAACTAACAGGGTTTGTTGCAAGTTTAGTCACTTAAGCAGCAATTAAACTATGGTGATTCAATGGCTACTGAAAGGCCAAATCAGCCACTGGAACATCCAGGCCTTCTGTAACAAGTAATACTTCTAGGTCATTTTCCTCTGAGATGACGAAAAAATGTGTTTATAAATTCTGTGCTGTCAGTAGGAGGAAATTGTTGTGTACTGAATCCAGAGTTTGCAGATATATATATCTGAAATTGACTATTACTAAGGAAAAGGGGAAGTGAAAATTATTTGTAACGAATCTTCTTACTCTTTATAAATTAAGAGTAAAAGGAAGCTGAAGGATTACCTGCTACAAAAGATAATGCACATCTTGATGTGTTCATTGAATTACTTTACTTTGATCTATGAGCCAAACACTCACTGTTAGCTATTTATATTGGTTAAATCCTCAAATTTGGTGCAATTGTAGATGAAGCCTGCAGGCCCCAGGATGTGACTGATTCTTCAAGGGGAATTGTTGCATCTGTGTACAGCTATGATAATGAACCTCAAACTGAAGGGATCCACCAGTGCACAGGGCTTCCACGTGCATAAATTCATTTTGTTTCCTTTGGACACCTGTACATCCTACTACAAAAATGATCTGAATTTTTTAAATGTTTATGCATAATTATGATAAAAAGCCATTATGTTGAGAAGATATTTTTTTGGTTGAATATAAAATATCCTATTTGTGTTGATTTTTCTAAAAAGACCTCAAAAAATGAGCTCTGGCGGTGAAACAACTTCATCGTTTTTTAATACATTGTGCCATTTTCATCCGTTAAGATATTTTGTTGAAATATTTGTCTGTGGAATTAATTAACCTTGGCTAATTTTGGATTTAGAGTTGTTTTATTATAGTTACTAAAACATTGTATTTGCACTGGTGTAACGAAATAATAGTTGGTATAGTAACTTCTATAGGAAGCAGAGCCCCAGTCCAACAAAATACTTAAATACGCCATCTGCATTTCAAGCAATAAAAGTTCTATTTCCTTCATGTACATAAAGTTCTGAATATGATACCTGATAAAAGTATTCATGCAGTTTTGTTTGGATTGCTTCAGGCAAGGAACATTTGTACCATTTGCAGCCCCCAATCAGTCTTGCAAACGTGCATCAAAAATATGCTAAAACTATGTGCTTTAATTCTCACAATGTTGTTCTTAAATTTGACACTTCTGAAGTTTTTTCCATTACAAAGCTCATAGTTAAGATGCTAAAAAAAAAACCCTCTTGAGAATATCGGTGTATGATTTTTCGTTTTCATAATTCATTTAATTTCAACTCCAGATTTTTTTTTATTCCCATGTTACATCTCTGACAGTTGGTATAAAAGTTTCCACATTCAAGGTATTAGTACACCCAGTACTCCAAAAAATTTCATACAGCTGTTAAAAAGGCTTCAGTTTACAGATGCATTATTGTAATAATACATGTCTTCCTGTTTGAGGAACTTTTTTCTGTAATTCATAAAAGTCTTAAAAGAACCAATGCAAAAGAATGCAAATAAGTGGTAATGGCTAATCTTGTAATAGTAGTTTTGTCCAGTGGCCACTGAGTTTTTAATGTGTACGTTAAAGTGCAAAATTCGGACACTTTCCAGTCATGTGTTTCGCCCAGTTAAAACTGAGCCTTGGGGATATGACATAGAAAATAGATTTTTAAAGTTTAAAATAACCGAATTATGGCTTTCTTTGCTGAGTTAAATCAAGTCTGTTGCCTATATACATTTTCTTCTCTGGGAAATACATATATATGTGTATTCTTATTAGAACTATCAACAGCATCAAGCAAAACATTTGTAGTTGATGACACAGAAGCAATGTCTGCTGTACTAAATGTAGTTTTCCCCAGCTTTGGTTCCCCCAGAAACCAAACACTTCACCTTGACTTTGACTGTGTTCCTTTACCTTGGCTGTCATAGGAGGTTGGGTGACTGTTGTATATTCCTATTGCTGGTCACACTTCCCCTTGCATTCTGTGCTTGTGGTTTCTAAAGTGCTGTTCCAGTGCAAGCACAAATATTAGAATTTGGGTGATTGACTGACTGGCTGGTTTAAGCTTTGCAGTGAAAGCACATGGTCTAGGAGATTTATACAGCTTTGAAAATCTTGCCTCATACATAGGCTGGAGATTGAAAACTGATCTGGAAATGTTTTGAAATTTGGGACTGTGATATTGCCTGTGTTATTGTATTGCATAAGCATCTTCAATTGCTGAAGTTTTTTTCTGTTGTTTACTTGAATTTTGCAAATATTGTTCATACTTGTCTATATTAACTTAGCTTGTGTTTTGGGTAACATACTGAATGGGCATTTGTCCAGATGTGTTTTGGTTGATAATTATTTTTTAAGTTTGGTGATCATGAAAGGAAGGGTTTTTTTGTATGTTTAGCTTATAGTCATGAAGCAGTTTCTGTTGGTTAGTGCTTTTGAATAATGATGGGAATATTTTGCATTTGTTTTGGTTGAAAGATTATTTGAGTCAGTACAGAGCAGATGGAGCTTCTGACTGTAAAGAGTGATTTTCAGTATGGCAGGATAGGAAGTGTCTGTTTAAATATTTATACACTATCTAAACAATAGGCCACAACCATTGTTTTGCTCTTGTGGAGCATAGTGATTAAAGGAAAAAATAGTTCACCTCTAGATATTCCATGGATAAATTTGCTCCCTGGGAGGCTAGGGAAGGGGGGGAACACCAAAAACAAACACACACACAAACCCCCCCCCCCCCAAAACACACAAGAGAGACAGTGTAACACTCTGAAAGGAAAAGTACTGGGGTTTGAACTAAATATTCCTGTCTGAGGGTGGGATTTGTTTTCTAATTGAAAAGTGAAACTAATACGATGCGTCTCTAATTCAGATGGTGTCAAAAACTAAGAAATTATGGAAGTGGTTAAGGCAAACACTTCTTAAATTAATCTGGTAAAGTTAGATGGTGCTGTTAGGGACAGATTTGCTGGGGTTGCAGAACTGTAAAGTCTCTCTCTGGGGGTAGTGGGGTTTTTTTTGTACTTCTATTTCTCTCTTTCTCTTGAGAACATTCTGATTTACTTTTGCGATAAACCCGTAACAATGGGGATCACATTGCTGAAATGAATTTAGCTGGAAGGGATACCTAATGTCAGCTGAAAAATAGCACTTGGTAAATATGTTTTGGCCATGGTTCAGCAAAAAGCAGATCCTGTCAGCTAAGTAACATTGTTTTCTTGTAAGTGTCTTTTAGTTGAGCAGAATTGTGCAGTCTCTGCCTTTTTGGAGAGAAAAAAAAAAAAAAAAAAAAAAAAATACTGGTTTGTCTGTGGTGCTAGATTATGTGGTCCTGACAAGGCTAGCATGGATCACTTCAGTTTTCAATACATTTATTCTCCGATGTACCCTTGACATGGGAAAGTGTTATCAGGTGTGGGGTAGTGAGTAATGTCTAAATCTACATCTAATACTGTTGTTTGGGTCCTGGGTGAGGAAATAGCCTTCAAGAGTCTATATTATTGTGGGATGCTCAGCTGACATCTTTTCTGTTTATACGATCTGCCCATGCAATGTCAAGGCCCTTCTGAATTGTGAGATCAGAACAAGGAAAAATGAAATAGGTAGAAACTGGGAGGCCAGATAAAGTATGCCTGCCTTGTCCATGTTCTCAGTAGGTGGGTGTTTGGGTCTGTGCTACCTTAACTGGACCATTTCCTAAGAATGAAGAGTCTTTATGTGCAACACATAGCCACTGTCATATGGTGCAGACATTTTCAATATTAGAACCTGCACTGAAGTTCCTAAAGCCGTGAACAAATTATGGAAATAAGTGTTTCTGTCTGGGCTTCAAGTAGTAATAACTGTGGGAAAGTAATTTACGTATTTCAGAAACGTAAAAATGACATCCCAAAGTAAACATTCCAGCAGAAATAACCTGGCCTTGTTTTTTCTCAGCTAGTAAATTGGGAAAGCATTGTTGTGTAAATACGTTGTAAGCTAGGAAATTTTCATGTGAACAGTGCTGTGTTTATGACAGTATTCAGAATAGCAGTCTTGCCAGAGGAGATGTCAGACAATCCTCCTGTTCTTTCTTCCTTGCTCTTTTTGAAGCACCAAACCATATGGCAAATTAAGCCTGATTTTTATTAAACTTTTCATTGTACTGAGCTTAGTGTGAACTGGGAAATGCACTTTCTTTGAACTATGCAGCCATTATATAAGCATCTTAATTAGGAAATGTTAATGTTCTTCCTTACATTCCTGGGAGTATGTAGCTCCCTCTTGTGGCTAATTAAACATTTTAAAGAATCATACTTCTGAAAATCACTTTTTTGTGTGACCATCGTTGCTCTTGAACAAATGACGCGGTGGTACATGGAGCATCTCTAACCTGGGCTTCTTATTACTATATCAAGCATAAGTCGCTGTGCAATAACTAGATGCATAGGTGGGTAGATAGATAGGAGAGAAGGGTCTGCACATACTTGTACCGTGAATGTGACTGCTTCCTGAATCTTTAAAAAAGCTGAATGGACACATCCAGCCATTTAGAAAGAAGTCTGCTGTCTGGTAACTCTGTTGGTTCCATACATGATATGCTGAAGAATGGTTTAGAGCTAAAGTGAGGATGAGATATGGGATGTGTTGTAGCTCCAAGGAGTACAGATCTTTCAGGTACCACATTGGGATGTCTTGCCATCAAACTCAAGGTTAATATTCTTGCCAGATTTGGAGTTGAGAGGAAATTTTCCCTCCAGTCAGGTTTGCAGGGACCCTTATTACTGTTGTTATTACACTCCTTCCTTTCTATCTAGTGTGGAGAAAGATCTGTATATGGTTATGTGGAATTTTTCTGATCAATTCCCCTGCACAGCCCATGGTTTGTTTTGCTTTCTTTCTGTGGCTTGTTACAACTGGGGCATTGTGCCTATACTACATCTTAAACTTGTCATAAACAGTTAGGTAATGTTTGATGGCTATGGTGGAAATGGCTGTTGTGTAGACACCTCTGAATTAGATTTTTGTGCTGGCCTGTGGCTGACTTCAGTCCTTTCAAACCACTGTTCTTATATTGGATGGGAAGGTGCACTTGTCTCATAATAAGTCTCAGAAATCGGGGCAGAAGATGATCAATTCATCTTTTCCCTGCAAAAGTGAGCAATGGTCATGACATTGCAAAATTGTATGCATAGCTTTATGTTAAGAAAAACACATATTTTTAGGCTTGATGTAAAAAATACCAGAGATTGGCCAGAAAATGAATTGAACAGCAGGTAACTTTTCAGTAGGAACAATTAAGTTTCAGTTTCATCACAAAACCTGAAGTTACAAAGTTACTTTGCCCTTTTGTCACCTGCAGTGTTGTCTGCCGCTGTGTTTTGGCATGACATACTCAAAAATACACACGAAGAAAACTTCATCCATTAGTGTTTCTGACTTGGAAGGAGGAAAAAATAAAACGGTGAAACAGGTTTTTACTTTGAAATTTCTCCCTTCCCCAAAGGGTTTGAGAATTGAAATTTTATCTCTGAAAATGCTGATTTCCTATTTCATAACTTGTGGCAATTTTTTTCTCAATTAAAATAAAGGAATAATGATTATGGAGTTTAGTCAAAATCTCACTGCCCAGTAATCTGCAAACCAGTGTACTGAACCCACAGCAATAGAGCAACAAACATGTATTTCCTCAGGGACATTATTAAACACCCTGCATATTTATTATCTCAAAATGGGAGCAGGTCCAGATTTCTAAGGCCACTTTTTCCCTTCTTCTTCCTGAGCTGTAATTCAGACCAGCATATAAATATTTGACTTAATGTTTCTGTGGAAATATAAACAATATAAAATTGCTAGAAACAAAACAATATGACACAGCAGAGGGAAGGAATGGCTTGGCAAGATTGTCAGCCTTAAAGGGCAAGATTAATTTATAATCCTCCTAGATTCTGGTGTACAAATACAAATTTGCAAAGCGTGTAGCTTATAACAAACAGTGTGTAGATCTGCAAGTTTACACATGCTGCTGTCACTAATGTGAAACAGCCTTGAAATTGGATTTTTAGGGATTTTTTTCTTATGGGGAAATAAGGTAGTGATAGTAACAAGGAGTTTCCATACACACACGTGTGTACATATATAAACATACATATAAATTTGGAAAGTGGAGGAATTCCAACTGTGTGACTAAGCAGAGTTCTGGGCAGGATACCCAGATATTTTCATGAAGAGCTTTTCCCTTGGTTTAAAATCCTGGGAAAGGAGAAGCATAGAAGGGAATGGGGGGAAAAAAAAAAACCAACCTGAAAGTTGTCTATTTTGTAATGACTTTACGATGACTAATAAAAAGGACTGACTAATCAGAAAATAACGTGGGATGGTATTGTAAGGGTTGTTGTGAAATAAGTATGCTTTATGCCGCTCAATGCAATATGTCTTTTTTCTTTCTTTTTTTGTAAGTTTGTAGCTGTTTTATCAATTTAACAGAAAAAAGAAATAGAATTAAATAAAATGTCGAATTCTAGACATAGAGTGAATACAGTACCAATGGAATAATAGAAACTTTAAGTAGTGAAATAGAAGACAGTAAAGATAAGACAGGAACTGGCTAAGGACATGAGTAGCTTTTCCAGGGTTTAACGCAAGAATTGCACAGTGTTTTCTGAATGATTGAAAACATGTTTTATAGTTATATATTACCATGAACCATATTTTATCGTTATATATTATTGGCAGGGAATATACCTCAGACATTAGGTAAAAGATCAAAATGGCTTATGTGGTTATAGAATGATTTTAAACGTTTTTATAATATGGCCTGTAACTTCTTGTTTTCTACCATGCAGGTCATCAGCAGTGAAGGGACAGAGGGAGCAAAGTTTCGACTCTCTGGTAAGGGAGTAGATCAAGACCCAAAAGGAATTTTTAGAATCAATGAGATCAGTGGGGATGTCTCTGTGACCCGAGCCCTTGATAGAGAAGCAATTGCCAATTATGAGGTGAGTACTCATAGCAATAGGATCTCTGCCTCTATGTTGATAACATATATATTTTGAATGTGTATTTGCTTTTGAAACAGCTACAGTTATTGAAAACTAAATTGCGGCTACTGTCCTATAAAATTTCCAGAAGAACCGTTTGTCCTTTGGAAATAGTACATGTGTTTCATTTTACATGCAATTGGAACTCGGCTTTCTGCATGCAACTTCTGTCATTTATCTTTAGTAGAAATACTATCTGAACATTGTGTATGCATTTGATTTGTAAATACAAAATTATGTTTGGACAAAAGGAGATCTTTTCAGGAAGTTGCCACTAAGGTACCACATGGCTATACTTTTTTATTGCCAAGCTGTCAGTGGAATATACTATTCAACTCCATTTTTAGTAATAGGTATCTTTTAATAGAGATAAAGAAGATTCTGTTAATATGAAAATGTTAGCAGATACATCTCTGTCAGATGTATGTCTCCTACAAAGATTTTTACTAAAGATTTCGTTCCTTGTCAATAAATGCTATGTTTCTCCCCATTGAAATTCTAACAGACGAGCTCTGAAATCTGTAAAATAACTGTACCGCAATGTCCTGAAATGCATAGTATAAATAGAGGATCTGTCAATTCATGTTTTCTAGCTAGCTCTTGAAATGGGCAGTCAGATAAATTGCGTCTGGCCACTTTGATACAGATGAGCAGCATAATTCAAAATGCAAAATGGTTAGTACATTTGCATGTTGCCACTTCTGCCACAGCGTGGGGGACTGACCTCTGTATCCTCATGCAGCCGGGAGCGTGTGGTACTCCAGCCCCTGTGGGGCACAGGCTCTGGTGACAGTTCTGACTGCCATCCCTGATCTCTTTGTCATGTCTGCTGCCATGTAGTAATCAATACTTGTACTTTCAATGCTGTTTCTCTCTTCCTCTGGAAGAGTTTGCCAGTTAGATGACTAGTCATACTTGCTCAAACAGCACTGCTAAAATTTACCGTATGTTGGTTTTCAACACTTAAACATCTATTTCTCATCCCGGGTCTACAGTGAAATATATGTTAACCACTCGCGTAGGATTTATGGTAGTTACTGATGTCCTTCTTAAAAGAAAAACGTTGCAGTTTCTCTTTTTAACACTGTTCCTCATCTTCATTTACCAGCTGTTTCTTATTTTATCAGTGGCTTTCCACTTTAATGTGTTCAGTATAAACCTTGAATATTTTTTTACTGGGAAATCTTAGTAGTCTTTTCAACCTAATGCATCAAACCACAAATGGCCCTCCTATCTGATCTGGCAAAGTATACACTTAAATTAAGACAAAAACATTTCCCTAGAGGAGCCTTTTTGAAGCAATACAAATTATATACAAATAATGCAGTGTAGTAGATTATCCAGAGCAATGCGAATGTATATCCTAATAGGCTGTAGTGCTTTCTAACCTGTTATATAGCACTCTGCTCAGCATGCTCAC
Source organism: Aptenodytes patagonicus (assembly GCF_965638725.1). Taxonomy (NCBI): domain Eukaryota; kingdom Metazoa; phylum Chordata; class Aves; order Sphenisciformes; family Spheniscidae; genus Aptenodytes; species Aptenodytes patagonicus. Next base: position 4,828,569 of record NC_134959.1, on the reverse strand, counting down.
TGGCATCCTGTTGTGCAAAATGTAGTTGAAAAGTTCTGTAGGAGAACCCTAAACTTGATTAGTCTGTCTTTGAATCCAGCCCATTGTTTTCCAATAAAGATGTATCATGGTGTCAGGAAGGCAGCAGGATTTTCTCCCTGATTTCCTTGGTACACTGAAAGATGAATTACCTGAAAGACCCTTAAATTTCTCTCACAAGTGTTTTTGCTTTCTGTTTTTGTTTGAGCTCCCCCTGCCCAGTATTGATGTCCTGAAAGAAAAAGTTCAAAGCAAAGGGCAAACAGGGAAAGAATAGATCTCCATGAAAAAATACAAGTTCTTTGCAAGCTATCATATCATCAAGTATATAATCAGTGGTGGGGCAAGGATAAAAAGATGAGATCTGTTTGAATCCTTCCAGCTACACAGAAGGCTGCTGTGCATGAGCACTGTTTTTTTTCTATGCTTAGTGCATATATACTCAAGGGATGAGAATTAAAAAAAAATTAATAGGGCACAAAATAGAGCTTTGGCGATCACAGTATTTCATAGAACTTTGCAGATTTTACCATCCATGTATCTCAAAATGTTTTAAATTAGCTAAGAATATTTATTATAAAAAATTGTTGTTGTTTCTTTCATTGAATGTTTGAAATTCTGCTTTTTGCTGCCCTCTTTCTCCTGGAGGAATACTGAAAAGCCTGTAGAAGGGTTTCCATATATTCATTACAAGAGAAACATGATTAAATTAAAGGAGTACTGAATTCTACTCAGACAACTGTTGATTGTCTGAGTTAATCCTCTCTTTCTATTATTTATTTTTAAATATTTTTTTTTTTTTACTAAAAGGCAGAAAATATTTTAAAATAGAGTGAAAAAGTCTGTCTGAGGGTCAGGGCCTGCCAGTCTATTTGGTGCAGCCTAGTTGCATGGCAGTTGTGTTTTCAGATGAGTTCAGATTCTATTTGTTAGCAAAAGAAACTCAAGCTGGCAAGAGGAATGTAAGGCAGCTACATTAATGACACCCACCCCCCTGAAACAGACTTATTTATCCAATTGATTTATGAGTTTATTTTTTATGAAATCAGTTAAATTGTTCAAAAATGGACAAGTATGCGAAATTCCACCAAAATATTAATGTCAGGGTGATTAATTGCCATAGTAATTCTGACCTAATCCCCTGCACATTTGAAAATGTGATGATTTCTATTGAGAAAATGAAACTGTGCCAGAGGAGGCTGGGTGAGACAGCAAAGTCCAAAAGCCACTACATTGAAATTAGTCATTAGTAATTCTTTTTCTTCTCGTGTATGGAACTCTGCTAATGAAATCGTGTTTGCCAATGGAAAAAGGTAGGTGCTTCTGGTGTGTTTTTCCCTGTAACTTTGTGGGGTGCCTCCTTTAAAGGTCAAGAATGTCAGTTAGCTTCAGTTTTAAGTGAAAGCTGTTTATGAAGAAGAGCAGGAGGATGTAAGGATGTTGTTATGCCCAGCAAAGAAAGACTGTTTTAGAAAAGTGTGTAGTAATTCCTTTTTTCTTCTAAAGAGGTCTGATAAAGAGCATCCTGATAGGAATTCTCTGGATCAGAATAAACCAGTGGATTTACATTGAATGGTTTTATTTTGGAGCTTGCTAACAGCCTGTTGATGAAACTACTAAATGATGCTCTGAAGAAAGGGCTTAAGCAGAATATGGGCATATTATTGAATTGTTGCTGGGTTGGTGAGATAAGTAGGTAGCCTAGAGCCCCTATTTAGTGGGAACAAAAGGTGTTTAGTTGTACAAATATGCTCTCAAAAATAGTATCTTTGGTTTTCTGTCAAGATTTGAATAAATACGACTAGTTGGAAATTTCAGACAATGGCAAATCATTTATTTATTTAGTATTGAAAAATGCAGATGTATAAAAATGGATAAGGAACTTGGTGGGGAGACTTAAGATGGATTTTCTAGTCCAAATCAGTGTGGTACACACCATCCAAAAATTGCCAATAATCTACACAATTCTGAGTTCACTTCAGATCCGTAGTCTTTCCTGATTCCAGCAGAGCAGAAATACTAGTGACTTTTCAGTTGCATCTTTTAGCAAAAAAATTGAAAGAATCAAGTGCTTCTAAAAAGAGCTGCAATAACAGAACTAAAGGATTCCAATGAATTTGGAAGTCTAGTTGTGCTAGGTGTTGATAAAAGACGAGTGAATTGGGAAACAAAGGTTCCAATAGAGGGCCAGTGAATACTGGCTGAAAAACAGTGGTTATGGGGTAATCTGTTAATTCAAAACATTAAGCTCATTTTCAAAGCCTCACGTTTACATAGATAATGTATTCGTAGGCAGAATGCCTTCATGCAAGTACAAGCAGGAAGAGTTGCATATACTGATTACCATGACCAAGATGACAAAAATTGCAAAGTTAAAGAATTATGTTTTGTTCTTTACTCAGTTAGGTAGGCTCAGAAGAAATGGGAACAATATTCCATTAACTTTTTACAGTTAATGCATAAGATTTTGGTTAGGCATTCCTTGGATACAGGACAAAGCCTGAAGTTGTATAAACTTGTTTCCCATCACCTATCACTGCTTGTAATCCCTGCAGCAGTAAAATCCAGTTCTGTAGCCTCTTAAGCATCACTGGTAAACTGCCAACCAGTCAATGGGGGGCTTTCAATCAGGTCTCAAGATTTTAAAGGATGTTGCCATCGTTGATGGGCTTTTTCATAACTGCTTGCCAAGTGTAAATATGTCTGGAAGAGAAATAATCAGAAAGTGATCCTTTGCAAGCATGAAATGAAGAAGCTTGATAAAACTGTTCAGCGACGGTGTGCAAATTAGAGCTGTAACCAAATTTACCTAGGCAATTTGAACTGTTAAGGAAGAGTTAGTTTTAATTATTTTTTAAGTAAAAAGTTTTAGTTGCTTTAGAAAATACTTAACAAGCAGAGGTGTGAAATCAGCTTTCGGCGTTTTTTATAATGACAGATCACACTTCTGTGAAAGGATGCCTTGCAACTGGTAGTGACAGACTGAGATATTTAGAAAACTTACGTTAAAAGGACTGCAAAGCAAATTAGGACTATTCGCTGTGTGTAGTACTGTTTCTATATGTTGGATAAGAAGTAGAGTGAGAACAAGCTAAAGAATTCAGACCAATCAACAGCAACCAAATCTCTAGTGTGGACTGCTTCAATTTAGGTGACATGAGACTTGTTTCTGTGACTGAGCCAAACTTTTAGGGCAATGCTGCAGTCCTAATGGACTCTCTTTCTGTGTTTAATATGGAACAAATAATGGAAAAGTTTCACAATCATGAGGAAAACTAGCTTGGTCAGCTGCCAAGGAGTATTTTGTGAGAAAGATTTTTAAGTACTTGAATGCATTTTTGCAGATACTGAAAGTATTACTGTAGCAAAAAAACTAGAAGTGAACAGCTGTAACATGTCCCATACAGAACGAATGTGTCTTCTGTGTAAGTCCATTTTAGTGCAGCCACATCCTTTTCAGCATGATTTATCATACCCTGGTACTGAATCTCTGCAATATGCACTGTGGAGATATATAGACAGCACACAGAAGCATGCTTCTCTTTGAGAAGGAAAGCCATGAACTTGCTTCTAACTTCAAGGCTGGTCTAAACTGTATTTTAATCTTGGTGATCTTCACTGGCAGAATTGTCTGAAGTGTAAGTGATCTGCTCTGTCTTGAGCTGAAGCGAGTTGATGGGGAATGTCAGACCTCAGTCATCTCCTACTAATATCCTGAAAAAAAAGAAGGCACTCGGCCTTCAATGGGAGGAGAGGTTTGGTCTTATAGAGATGTAAATTTCAGTAAAATGTGCTTGATTTAATTAAAACATCAGTAATACACATAGAAAACCTGTTAAAATATTGGTGTTCCCAAACTGCGTCTGTTACATCAAAAAAACTTGGAATAATGGCAGAGTACAAACTTTCAGGGAGGAATCCTGATTATTCAGCAAGGAGAAAAGGAAGAATATTTCACTGAAAAAAAAAAAAGAGTTCTTGTGCAGCTATTGGATATGATTATTAATAAGCTAGAAATTTATTTATATAAATGAGCTGTAGTTAGATCAACTGACATACAGCTGAAAATTCTGCCAGTGAAAAAGATCTCTGTAGCTTGTGTTACACATGTACATGTAGAGAGTACATGAGATACTTTATATGGTTTTTTTTCTTTATATTGATATGTTTACATATATATTCATTAATGTGTTCACATGTTGGGGCAACAGGTAAATTCAGAGAGTACTGTTTTGAATTAATTTCATATTTTGACTACAGAGAGAGAAATGAACACTGACTGAGAAAGTGCCATTAGGTTGTTGTCCGGCAGCATTACTTGAAATTTAGCTTATCCCTACATGGACTTTTGAGTAAGCAAGCTGATGGTGATGCATATGCAAAAGAAGAAAATTCATCACTATGAATGCTAAAATAATGAATTGCTATAGGTAGGATCTCAGAAAAACATGGGCAGCCTCTTGAAAAAACATTGAATTCCCTCTGTCATGGCTGCACATGAAGGAACTGCAGGCTGCTCCGTATCCTGAGGTAGGCATAATAATCTTAATGTAGCACAGAGACTTATGTCTCAGCAGTTGCACTCCTGTTCATATAATGGTCACAGACTATAATTTCTATAAACATATGTTAGCACAGCATCAGGCTTAGCATCAGAAATTGGTCAATTCACAGTTGAAACTCTGTTATACTGGTATTATTCCAATATAGGCATTTTCATATAGGAAGAGGAAATCAGCTCTACCTTTATATCAGAATACCTTCTACTTCAACAAGTCTTGAAGATGCAGAATGCAGGAAGCTCAGATAGTCTGCTCTGGCGGTAACCTTACTCTGTCATTACACTCCTTTCTGAAAGTTTCACTGCGGCCAAAAGTTTCAGAGCAGCTAAGTTTCACTGCTGTTGATGGGGTGTTAGGTTGATATAGTGTGCATGTGACCAGGCAAGTTCTGTTACTGATAGAGAGCTCCATCGATTATACAAATCTCATCCCTCAGCAACACCTTTATTCCAGTGTAACTTCTCAGCATAGCCTGGCTGAGATGCCTTGAATGGATTTAAGGTGCTTGATATGAGGCTCTGTATATCTCTGTCTCTCATTAACAAGCAACTGTTGGTGCCTATAATCTCCAATAAAGCATTCTGTCCATAAAATAGCATTATGCTATGGAAGACACTGTGAATCTTATGGAAACTTGTTCTTTGTTCTGACAATACCAGCTTGGTACTGAACTGATTCTGACATGACTGTTCATGACTTAGCACTGCTTTTACTTGTATGGGGAAAGGGTGAAGTAAATGAATCTGTCAACCTAAAAAACCCAGTTTTTATCTAAAAACCAGGAGTTATGGATTAGTCAAAAAATTGTTGCTTCCTGTTCTTCTGTAACAAATGGATTTAGACATAGAAGGCATTTTTTTAAGATGCCATAAATTGGAGAAAAACAGGTATTGTTTGTTAAAAGACAATTAGTATGTCTTTAATCTTTTTTTTTTCCATCGAGATTATGAAATGACAAGATTAAGTATTAAGAGATATTTCACCAAACCTGGAAGCAGAAATGCAACAACAGGAACAAGGCCAGCAGAAGCAAAAGTCTAGATCCTTCGATGAGATCTGTATAGGCAGACTCCTGAATTCACGGGGAACTTTTTGGCATTGATTGTTTACAAAGGTCAAAACCAAGGTGGTCACCATAACTGTGTGCATAAATCAAATATTTGAGCATATAAATTTTACACAGAGTCACGTTTCTTAAAAGTATGATTTAAATAATTGCTTGCACAGCTGGGATATAAATGGGATTTCCAGCTACTGGAGATCTCTCTCTTTCTCCCAAGGTTGGTTTATGGGATAAAAAGAAAACCTGACAGGAAATGAAGTTAAAATTCATGTTATTTTTATGTATATTTTCCCATTTTGTCTTGGGGGAACAAGATATCTACTTTATATAAACTTTCTAATTTACCATATCTTGTTCATTTTTACTGTAAATAGTCTATTCAATACATAGTGTAGATCTTAATGGTATGAGATATCAGCAGGGTACTGTGATTCATTTCAGAAGCCACTAGCATCCTCATATCATTTATGTGGAAAGCATACAAAAGTCAACAGTTAGTTTTGTTGGAGGGCATATGCTTTATTCTTAGATCTAACGGCTTGCATGGCTTTGACATTCCTGCTGTTCAACAGCACTGTCATGTCATTTGTAGGAGGAACAGAGTGAAGTTTCATTAAAGGGAAAAATCAGCAAAGGTTTGCTTATAACCTATAACTGTCAAGACAAGGTAGTGGGCTTGGATTTCCATGCTAAAAATAACCCAAACTCCAAACACCAGGCAAAATTACTATTTTCTCATTGAAGAGTGGGAGGTGGAAATGCACAGCAGTAAGAAATAAAGAAAAATTGGAGTTTACTGAGACAGTAACAAATGACACAAAATTTGGTTTCATGGTTGTTTTGTTTGTTTGGGTTTTATTATTATTATTATCTAATAGAACAACACTCCTGGAAAGAATAACGGTTTTCAGTAAAACAAGAGGAGACTAATAACATTTTTGTCATATTATGTTAATAGTCTGTGAAACTACTTTTGCTATTACATATTAATTGCATTTTAAGGCATTTAACTGTCATCGTGATACTTCTTCAGTCTTTAGCATCATCAGTTAGTTTGTTTCTTTTCCTTGTCTATTTTTATTATAGCAACCCTCAAAATATCTTGCTGAAGGCTCCCTGTTCTAGGTGCAGCGTAAATACCTAGGAAGACACTTCGCCCTTTCCCCAGACTTTGTTTTCCTACAGTGAAAGGAAGGGGTCTTGCCTTGCAAACATTGGTAATTGTTCCCAGCCTTATGCAGCGATGGACATGACAGCAGTTTCACAGAGACTGCTGATGTGTTATGCCTCTCTAGCAAGGGCATGTCAGGTCTGAATGGAGAGGAGGGAAAGACTAGGTGAGCTCCTATACCTTAGGTCTGTAGTACCTGCTACTTTGTGTATCCCAGTTCTGTACAATTTGTCACGTTTTTTTGTCTGCTGTGTACTTAGATGTGCCTGATTAGCTCATGTATGAGAAGGTGCTTCATAGTAGTTTAGAGCAAAGATGGGAACATCTTTTTTTCTTTTTTTTTTTTTGTGTGTGTGACTCAAACAACTTGGTTAGGAAATCTTTTTCTGCTCAAAAACTTTTCCTGAACCTGCTTTGATACATTGGCATTCTGCCAACTAACCTTAGATTAAGTAGAAACTGTTAATCTTGTCTTTATGAATGCCAAGGAGGGTCCTGTTTCATCTCTTATTAGGTATACGGTTTTTGTTTGGTTTGTTTTTTTCTGGAAAAAGTGCACAAGTTCTGAGCTTCTTGATCCTTTGCTAAGCATGCAAAAACGTTGCAGTGTGTATTTTGAAATAGAGTACCTTTCCTGTAGCTCACATCAGTCTTTAAAGTCTGGCCTTGCTTGTTATTTTGCAACAGTACTTTAAGCTTTTCCTAGTCCGTTAGTAACATTCAGAATATAATACAGAAATTTTTGAAGTTTGGTTGCTCAAATCTCTATCTCTCTTGTTCCTCCCAATAAAGAAAGAAGTCTGTCTTATTTAGGTATTTGGTCAAAATTCAGAATCTTAGCGTTCCAATTGCTGGCAAGACTTTGATTTCTATGGCTATTTCTTCATCTTGCAAATGTGGGTCCATAACAATCTATGGCTTCTTTTTTTTAATCAAAACTGAAGCATGGTCTGTAATAACTATTTCTTATTCTTTTTTTTTTGAGAACTAAGGCAATGAATTCATTTTTTTTTTTTGGTCAATAATTTCCTTTCTGCAGCTAGAGGACCTGCTGCCTCCTTTCTGACCTCTTATTCTTTACGTACCTTAAGAAAATCATATTACCTATCTTATCCTCTCCTGCAATCTTTTCATTTTCCACCTTCTCGCATCTTTTTTTCCCTTGCACTTTTAACTTCATTCCATAACCTTTCTACTCCCCCTGTCTGTCTTGATGTTTTATGTCATTCACTTACACTTTTCCTACACTCTCTGCATTTCCTTATGCAAACATACTGACCTGTTTTATGCTATTTATGAATAGTGTTGCTAGGGGTATGCATAACCATCATCTAAGCATGTTTGTTTTGTTATTGTATAGAACCTTTCCACTGTCTTTGCAAAAGCTGTACCTCTTTATCCATTCTAATCTGCTGTGTTCATAAGTAAATCCCCTTAGAAACCTGTGTTCTGGAAACCCTTGACTTTGGATTACTTACTACATGACCCTATCTTTTCTCCAATTTTGGTGAAACAGCCTAGGTAGTTAAGATGTCATGCTCAGAAATTTTGGTGGAAAAATGAGTTTTGTTTCAACTTTAATGCCTTTTAGACTGTGTATCTCTTCCATCAAATTATCCATATTAAATTAAGAAGTATATGGTTGGCTGGAAATTCCTAGCATTTAGTTTATTAAAAGTAATTCTAATACTTAATTCTGTCAACACTGGAATTGTGGTCTGCTCAAAAGTGGTCAGCCTCAAAAAGAGAGCTGTATAATAGATCACCTTGATTATAATAATTAGTTCTGTGACTTCAGATCTGCAGTTTTAATACTTGATCTCCGTAAAATTATTGTAGGATAATAGGCCATAATTTTAAAGCTGTATATGCATGTTTGCAGCAAAAACACTAAACAGGCTTGTAATTTTTATGCAGAGCTAAGTTTTAATTAATGTGGAGCGGCATGATATTTTTGCAAAATGTGTGAAAAGAATTTGTATAAAATTAAGAAATAAGCGTGCTTCAGTGATCCGGTTTGTGGATCCTGTGTTCCATTGTGCATGTTTCTCTAACATCATTAGAGGGAATTAGGCTACAACAAATCTCATCATTTAAATATCATGGTCCAGTTGAATGTGCAGTTAAGTTATCTTTCCAAAATCCAATCTTTCTGCATCTGCTCTTTCTTGCACCCGAGGCTTAGGAACCCTAATATGATGCAATAATTTCATAGGGCCCCTACTGTGGCATGTTCATTGTTATGTATTTTTTAGATGTCTGTTAGAGACTTTGAGGAAAAATGGCAGAATGGACCATGAAGTCTCCATTATTGATACAAAAATTATTGTGTGTTGTAAAAAGAAATTATTAAAAAAAAAAAAAAAAAAATTGGAGTCCAGGATCCACTTGCCTGTGTCATCTTCAAAGCTTTTTGACTGCTATATTTTAAGTCCATTGTAGGATTCATCTGTTTCTCAGGACCACAGATAAGACAGATGACCGGTTGTGGGTGGGTGATAGTAAAATTTTATATTTTGATCTCTGGAACTGAAATTAGAACTGTTTGTGTGTCATCTCCCCCCACCCTGAAATATATCAGCTGTCTCTCTTTTACATTGATGGCAATTAACTATTCTTGAGGAGTGTGCCATGGGTATAGCTAGCAGCATAATTTGGCCCTACAGCTGGATCTCAGTTAACAAATTGACTGATGCTGCATGAGCATAAATAGCATCCATTCTCCTCTTGCATCACAGGTGAACTCTGTAGTGTTTACAAGAAATGAAATGTAAGAAAAGGCATGTTTTGTGACTATAGTTCCGAGTGATACCATTTACCAATCAAACAATAAGAGACTAATTCATGTACTAATCCACTTCAAAAATACAGCTGCATTTCTGTCTGTTGCATATGTGTGTGCATGCAGGTTGCTTTTCTGCTATACTTTGATTAAAAACCTACAAACATGTCCAAAAGTATGTGTCAGTGCATAAACACAAATGTATGATATCATAAAACTTAGCATATCCTAACAGATTTATATACAACTACTTTGTCTATTCCATTCAAATCTCGCTTCTATTGCAGTCAAATGGAAATCCTGTATCCATGCTTGGCAGCATGAAATCGCTAGTGCACTACCATTATTTCTTAATTACAGTATTTCTCAGTTATTTGTGGAGACTTCAGTCGCGCTGAACCTTAGGTGTCCTACTCTCACCATCTGAAATGTTACCTGTCCCAAGAATTTAAAATATGTCAGAGCCCCAAAACTTGCATGAGAGTTTGAGTGATGCATTGAGTTCCTTTTAATCTGGCTTCTGAGATTTTTTTGATCCACATCTGAACTTTTGAGTTCTTTTTGGCAGTTATTTATTTATCTCTTTAAAATGAAAATGTGACAGGACTTGATAGGTGGAACTTCAATAAAACTGCTAACTGTGATGAAGCTCATAAAAATGTAAGAGTTGGCAACACTACATATCGCAAGCAGAGCTGTGAGAATCTCCATTTTTCCCTTTATTAGTCTTTTGTGGTGAAAATATTCATGGAAACAAGTGATTCTTCTGTCTTCACATTTTTCCTTCTTTAGATCTTTTTCAATGCATAAGAGCAAATGAGTGAGAAGGGTGTAGGGGACTACAGTTATAAATACTTAGCATTGTGTGAAGAGACTTCTAATATTATGCAAATTTTGCTTGGCATCATTTTGTTAACATGTAAATGATACAAGTCTTACTGTATTTGTCCTGGTTTACTCAGGTCATTACTAATTATTTCCTAATTAGACATATTCCTTAAAATGAAACTATATTTATGTGAACGTCTTGATTTATTTTTTATTTTGTAGTAGCTCATTAACAAGAGATGTGACTTTAGTTTAAGATTTTTCAACAGATAATTTGTTTATATCAATTCATGTAAAACACCGTATGTATAGACTCATATGATGGATCTTTTTCTTTTGAGGGGCTTTGCTTGTAATTTTTCTTCAGAAGATAGAACAGGTCTCAGTAGCTACTGGTAAAACTCGTTGTGCAGGTGTGTGACTAAAAGTTTGCGAGGACAGATACATTAACTGTAATCCTGACCCTTTTGAAGTTACACCATAAGGACATTTTTTTCTCAGAGAGAATTTCTATCATATTCAAAATATTTTGTCTAAACTTATTAGGCTGCTGGCAGCAGGAGCAGGGGCTGGTAAATGTGCTTTGGTCTCTCCTAAAGTCCAGCACTAAAATGTAGAGGATCATAAAACAGTCCAGTTGGGACTGAAGGCTTCTGAGTGGGAAATCACATGGGTAAAATATTGGAGAAGGTGGTATGGAGCCAGAAAACCTCTATCTGAAACAGTTATATGCATGAGAGGACTGGAGAAATATTAATTATAATTTCTTCTTGTTTTTGTCATTAGCGCATGTATTATGTAGTGTAACGTGCTATGCAGTTGTATTTGCAGTTTAAATTCGCAAAATAGAGATAGTTCAACTTTACAGAATTCTTCCCAACCTCTGCTCTGACATTATTCTTAAGTATTTATTTTACATAATTGTAATTCAGATATCTGAATGCAATGCATTGAAAATACCTATTATCTATTTAAGGCTCTGTTATTATATATATTTCTTAAATGTATTATTTATACATAATACACAGGTGATATGAATACAGATTGCAGATTTTATTTGTGGATGGGAACAAATAAAGCAATGTGCTGCTGTTATATTTCCGTTAGCTTTAGAAGATTTAATAGAGTTAAATAACAGGATTATGATTTACTACTTAGAAATTACTAAGAGGGAGGAAAATCATGACAGTTTTAAACTACCAATTTTTCTTGTTTTCTGAAACAATTTGTAAAAAACTTTCATTTTTTCCTTGCTGCTAGGGAAACCTAGGGAGAGCACCAAAAAGGAGTAAAGACATTGTTATAAAAATAACATTTATTCCGTAAATGCTATGCAACTTTACTGTATTTTATATTTTCTCCTCTAAAGAGGAAAGAAAACATTTGATATAGAAGAATACCCTACTGACTAGCCATTTTATATGAGCTTCTAGTTTCCTCGTGATCAGTGACAACTATCCCCGACTGTATACAGAGAGACCAAGTTTCGTTCAACAGTCTTGGGATTCACAGGTCTGAAGGCCTTATTCCCAGCAAGTGGAGTTTTTCCTCAGAGAGGGCTGCAATCTTTGTCTCAGTCAGAAACCTAGAGCTTCCAATAGAGACTTGGAGAAAAAACAGCCATTTTGGTACTTGTCAGGCCTAAAGTGTTTCCAAGTTCAAATCTTGGGATATGAAAATTTGTGCTGTGTATTTGCTATGCTCTGCACGGTATATCTAATGACACTGACCTTATTGAATTGTGGATCTGCCGTACATGAAACCAGTAAATTAACGCACAATCTGCTATGTTTATGGGCTTTAAGAGCCAGCAAACTGATTCTCCAAACTTGTAATTTGCTTGTCATTCAGCTTTGCAGAACACCGATGTGGCAATACAGAAGCAGTAGACTGTAACTGCATTTGTAACCTTTAATATATTAACAATGCATCAATTTGAAAAACACACTGCATTTTGTCAGGTTTTAAATTGCAAAATTAACATTCACTATTAATTTTAAGGTACTAAGTCATCTAATGATACCGATATTCAACTCCTGTTAAACCTATTTGCAATTGATATTTGCAATGTATTTATTAAAGAAAATGCTTTAAAGGAATTGAGGTGTTTGAGGATCTGCATTTAATTTCACTCCATTTCTTTATTGGTAGCTTTGATCAATGCTGTGCTTACTACCTCTACCACATGCTTTGAACTTGTAGATGCAAGCATATAAATAATTTCCCATGTCAATTCTTGACTGATCTACCCAGGCTGAAATATAAAAAGCAAGTTGTCTCCTAAATTCTAGTGAGTGGGATTAGTGAATTGATTAGTTGAATTCTGAATTAAAATTGCAATTAAAGGCAAAATTGTATCTCTTAGAAAGGCTTCAAGTCATTTCCCCAAAGTGTAGCAGTCAGATTACAGGCTTTTGACAAAGGTTTGTATTGTGAATAAAAACTGTTTTCAATAACCTTTTTTTTCTGTTTGTAAATCAAACTCTTGGAATAGTAGCAACTAGTAAGCAGAAAAGATGTGATATATTTTTTGCAGTTTTTCAGCTTACAGACGAAATTCCATTGATTTTTGAAATACTGATGTGATTCAGTGAAAATAATTACAAATAAATGCCATCAGTAGCATATAATGATTTTTTTTTTCCAATAGATTCTGCTCAAAGTATTTAAAATGACAGTGTAGGCATTGGATATTCAATTTCAATTAGTATTTACAGTGTATTGATATATGCTTTGCTGTAGCAGTCTCAGGGCATACTTCAGGCATACGCATTTGCATTTGAGACTTAACCAGAAACTTCCCTGATGACAGATAAAATGCCAAGAATTTTATGAGCATGTTTATTCCTAATCCTGGCAGTATTTTGCTACCTTGTTATGAGGCTTCCTCCTTTTTCCTTCCTTATGTTTTGTTCTGGGCTTTGTTAGAATATTCATTAATGTCTTTCTGAACATATTTCCATCACTTATTCTGTCTCCTTCATCATTATTTATCCTTTTCAGTCTGTATATGTAATTGTCTGATGCTATTGGAAATGACCACAGAACCTGACCTTTTGATCGCAGCAGTTCTTGCAAAATATGCACATTTTAATCACCTTACCCTGCAGACATCGAGAGCACATTCTAATCCGCAAAGAAAGTAGTTTTAGTGATTTGGTAGATGTACCCCTCATATAGCATCAGTAGTGACTCAAAGCTGCACCTATGTTGAAGGATCCTTTGCTCCTGCTGATATCCTCATTTGGATTATGTGAGAAGCTAACGTGCTGATATTAGCTACTCAATTTTAATTTTTGCTATTCAGCACCATAAATTATGGTATCTTATGACAAATGTAAAAGGTATGATTTGAACCAATTATGCATTCTGCTCTGAATCCCAAAACTTTTGAGAAGCATATAATTATGGTAAATCATATCCACCAGGTGAATTTTCTTTTATCTTTTCACAAAGAACACTAGGACATGTGTATGAAGCTTATAAGCACCATTGTAAGCTAGACTTATTAAAGCTGCTTATTAATGAGAGTGTTTTCCTTTTCATAACACAAAACTTGTCCTGTGTGAGTAGCATGCAAAATTTACCAGCTTCTGCACAGGCTATTTGCTTTATCCTAAACAAGAATGAAATGGAGGAATTAGGATGGTAGGAAAGGAAGCCAGAAGCTCTTTACAAATTTGAGCTGAAATGTATCATTTTCAAAATACAAAAACCCCAAAGCACTTAGTATTTAAGTAACTCTGCTGACCATTGATTTCACTTAGTGTTAAATTTGGAGATACTAAGAATCTTTCAAAACAAGATTTAGCTCTTTAAAAGATGTGGAAGATTATCTTTCAATTTTCTATATTTTATATGACTTCATGTAATTTTTTTTTCTACAGCTTTTTTAGGGTTAAATATGCAGGGAAGTAAATGTTCATTTTTTTTCCCCTTGCGAAGCCAGTATTTCAGTTTCACTTGTCTGTTGTGTTAGATTTGGTTGTAACTTTTTTCTAACAGTTGTTAGGGAATTCAGAGGATTTAAATAACCATTTTCTTAAAGGTGTTAGGATCAGTTTTCCTTCTTTACTTATGCTAACTACTGTCACCTTAATCTCACAGATTTGCTGCTTTAAGTCAGATAGTATTGCACTTACTAGTAGTAAATGCTGACTTTTTCTATGACTAATGCCAAATGGTTTAACTCATGCACGCATTGCTCAACAGTGGTGAGGTTGGCAATGAAGTGATAGGTGGTGGTGTCTTATTATTTATCTTTGGGGTAGCGTAATTGCATCAACAGTCTGATACTGAACTAAGACTAATCATTGTCTAACTGCTTCCCATTGAGACTGTAATACATTAAGCCAAAACCCAATAATTTCAGTAGGACTGTTCATGAGATAGGATTGAACTTTTAATATGGAAAAGGACAGAAGAAATAGATCATTCAAAATAAACTCTGCTAACAAGCAACGATTTATTGCATTAAATGTGGTGCTAACAAATAGACATGATTTCTTCTACATACGTTACGGTGTTTTTTTGCTGTATAATAATTTTCATTGTTGATGAGCAAGTGAGTAGAAAAATGAATGTAAAATTTGGGATGTAAAAAATGGTATGTTCAAATTTGTGAGAGCTTTTCTATATGGAAATGATTACAGAATGTACTGTGCAGTAAAGAATTTGGCTAGTTGCATTTGACATTTGTGTAGCTCTGACAAACACAGTTGTTCAGGAAACTAAGTTCTGGTGTTATGTCTCAGATACATACAACACATGAGGTGCCAGGTCCAATTAACAGTCTGGTGGTGGTAAATCCATTATCCTTGGAAAGAGAGTCCACCATCAGGAGACATTAATTCAATGTGACACCAACTGGGGTGTTTATATACAGCTAATTGCAATGTCAGACATTCTGCTCTAATTGAGTTTAATTGTGGCAAAATTGGAGTTAATTAAAAGTTAATGGTATAGAGCACATCATGTTGTTATAAACTACGGGTACATGTTTCATATCCATATTATTGTTATTTAAATGGTGCTTTCAATTACTGTGCCTCATATTGGCACTTGGGAAATGCACTGTAATGGTTTTCACATCACTGAAAGTTTTTGTTTTGAGTAGGCATGTAGAAATGTGTTTATTTTTAAAAAGCTTGACAAAGTTTAGGTTCGTTCATTATATCACAATGTAAATGTCACATGTGATGTTTCCAACCACCTTGCTAAGGAAAGGATGACTTTGCGAGAGTGCTAATAAAATAGGAGAAGAAAATTCTAGTTCACCTTAAGAGAAGGATACCATTTTTGACATTGTCCATCATACTTTGATAAAATCCCAGTTTCCTCATCTTTCATGAATCCATCTTTTTCTAATTGTGTCTTCTCTCTGGCTGTTCTGTCAGCATCTCTTCTATGAATCTCCTTTCTGTGGGATTTTCCCTGGGCTGTCTTCACCTTCTTCTGTCTCCGTACCCCTTGTCTGCTCCTGTAGCTTCCAATTAGATATACACTGACAGCTCCATCTCTATCCTGACCTCTCTCTTGATGAAGTTTTATATATCAAAACCTTTCTGTTTGACATGTCGTCCTGGATGTCTTGCTGCCGATTCAGAAATAATCATTGCACCTTCCCCCTTTTCTGTCAATATAGGCAACCCAACCATCCTCCTGCCAATCAACCCAACAGACTCTCTTTTCTGCTTGCTCCACGTACCCTTGCCGTGTCCAAGCCTTTCAGATCTTCCTCCATTATAACTACAAACTGATTTGCTCCTTGCATACTATATCCCTCATCCAAGTCCTAGTCTTCAGTCTTAACATGTCTTCCAGCTTTTCTGCAGCACAAATACCTTGTACCTCCTGTTCGCTGCAAATGAAGCTGCTATTATCTCTACTACCAGGTACTTGTACCACACTACCACAGTGTTCTACCCACCGTATTTCTTCCCATTGGATTAAATTCAAGCTATTCCTATATTGAAACTTTTGACAAGTTGGTCTTTCCCAGCTTATTGCTCTCCCCTTAGTCAACACTTATTTACCTTCAGCTCTTACGAGTTGTTTAGCCATCACTCATCTTTTCTTCTCACTTGAGCACTTCTTTTGGAAACACACCAGACCTGCTCCTTATGTCATGGCTTACACTAGCATTGTGCTCTAACTGTGTGAATGGTGTGAGGTGCAAAACACCGTTGTTGCTTCTTTAATACGTGCAGAAGATAAAAATATATATTGGAGTCCACTGGTCTAAGTCCTATCTCCTAATAAATTTTTCAATATTTATTATGATGAACTCTCAAATGAATGGATAGTTTTTAATTCAGATGAAAACTTATATAGAATGACTTAATACAAGTTTGTGTCATATTGCTTTTAAAATCTTTTTGTAAGATGTTAGAAATTATCAGTGTGTTTCTTGAGGAAGCCCAGCAAAGTATTTGTTTTCTAAGAAGCCAGATGTAAATTTTGTTATTTGGAGGAAAGATAACATAAATTTTGAGCTTTCCCAGCTTATATATTGGATCAATACAAGCATTTTATTCTATTGGATAACAAAGATTATTTCAGGATTGTTTCAAGGACAAGCAGTGTGACTTTAATTCTGGCACTGTCAATGGGACATTCTAGGAAGCTTTGACTAAGTCAGAGGATAGCCACTGGCTCATGAGTTACCCCTACTGCAGAAAGGATGGGGTCAGTCTGGTACCAGATGGTCACCAAAAATCAATTGTTTGGGCTCTCCGCCGCTCCTGCTGCTGAACTTCTGTTTTCAAATTCTAGTTTTGTTCTTTATTGCTTAATGCATTTTTATGAAACACTTGGGAACATCTAATGTCATACAGTCAGCTTCTAATTCAATTAATCTTCCTGTTTTTCTCTCTCTTGCACTCAGTTTTTCATCGATACTATATTCTAATACAAGACCTTTAAAACTGATTGACTACAGGAGATACCATGGCCTGATACCTGAACTTACATCCCTCTTAAATCTAGTTTTGTGGTTACTTACTAGCAGCTATCACACTATCTTCTTCTCCCTGATCATGCCCAAACTCTCTCTGACATTAACAGGAATTATGTGTATCTAGGGAAAGATGAATGGTCTTGACCTCAGGCTGAGCAGCTGATGTTAGTTAACACATCAGGAGGTATATATATGTGATCTCGTACTTTTTAAAAATGAAATATTTCTCTTTATCATGTTTGGAAATTAGTCTAAACTTCCCCTTATCCATACAGTCTGTTACAGAGTTTCCAAAGTTTTGGCATTTGACTGACATGAAATGTAACAACTCCCTTATTTTACCCTTTGATCTGGAACGCATTTAAATCTGATCAAGGACTAGTTTGAAATTTAGCATCCACACTTTGATAAACATATGGAGCCATGAACATGTATTTGTGGTTAAAACATAGTATCTTTGCATTCAATGGGAAAGCAATGAGTCAAGCAATAAAGTGGCAAGTTGTCAGCTTACTTTGTGATTAGAAGAGTTTGTAGCTTTAGATAGAAGAAAGGTCTGACATATTACTGGAATACTAAAAATATATTATTTCACCTTAAAAAGCATAAGGAACTTTGCAGTAAAGATAACAAGAAATTGTCTTGTCCCAGAAGTTTTCCAGATGGTTCTTTTCTACAACGTAGTGAAGTGGTTGCATATATATGGGAGTATAAATGGGCTGGTTGGGGTTTTCTTTGTTTCCTCATGTATTTTTTCCTTCACATGGCTTGTTTAGAACTGTTCAAATATAATGAATGCAGCAATATGAAATGCTTGTTTCCAAGAACTATGGTTCCATGTACAAATCAGGCATTTTGATATGACCAGGTTAATGCAAGACAGGTAAATGTTATTCTAAATATATAGATGCACAAATAATGCTGTATTTGAAAAGGCTCCTTTTGCTGAGAAAGTGATGCAGTAAAATTACTGCTTTTCATCAGTTTTATGTAGGCTAAGACTTTCTTCTATTATCTTTAACTGTTGTGGGACAGCAGTTTCCTCAATCCTTTATTCTGTAAAGCTAAATAGCCTGAAAAAGGCAGAATGTTTCAGTAACAGATAGCATAGTCACTTAAAACAATTCCAATGAGGAAATCTGGCATTGCAGCTGCCTAACAGAATTTTGTCTTGTGCAATATTTTTCATTAATCTTTTTGCTAAAGTAAACGGTTTTCCCTGTGGAAATTAATTAGCATGGTATCGGGAATTTTAATTTTCAGAGAACACCAGTGAGATATACTGCTGTTTCTTTAGACACTATCACACAGCAGGGCGATAATCTAATATAGGCAACAGAAAAAAAACCTGATAACAAATATACTTGCAAATTTCCCTAAAGCTAGGAAGTCCTTTCATTGTATGATTTTGCTTAACACCAAGAACTGACCCAAAGAAGTGAGTAAAGACCAAGGTGAAAAAGCTGTCATAGTTCAAAAAGTACAATGAGGTTCTCCTCCTCTGAGTACTAAAACTGGACATGGTGGGCAGGGAGTAGATTTGTACTCAAATCTTTTTGTTTAATTTATCACAACCAGCAGATCTGGGTTTGGTTGTTTTTTTTTTTTTTTTCTTTTCTTTAAATAAAGAGAGACATTTTACTGGCTCATAGGTGCATCTAATAAAAGATAGCTTTTGTCCTTGTCGAGCTCCAAGTAGTTTCTGTATGCTCAATTCAAAGAAAAAGTAGGGCAGTTTTACTTCAAATCTCTGGATGATGCTGGATCCAACACATGGGGTAATGAAACAACTGACCTCTGTAGAGTGAGTTGATGTCTATATGGTAATAGATACATTTCTAAAAGCCTCATTTGAAGGTGAGAGGCTCAGTTTCATTCCACCTGCATTAGACTTTGATTAAAGCGTGTCCTAATTACACTCTCTGCCTCTCCATGTATTTATAATTGTGCTTTGGGTGTGTGTAGAATGACTAACTTCCATAGGCCCCACCATGTAAACCATCTCTTGGGAATAATACAGGCTTTCTTCTGGATTGTAATCTCATCTGACAGGACAGCCAGTGAAAACTGTGTCTTTTTTAATATGCTTCTTGTAAACAAATAAAGCATATATGGGTTGATTAGGACCAGTATATATGAGCAGCTAAGCTGCAGTAGAAACAAATCAGCTACTATGGAAGGGGAGAAACGGAGCTTTCCACTAAGTATTTGTAAACATCTCTAATATCAGCAAAAAAATCTCAATTATAAGAAGTCCACTTCTGATTTCTTAGAACATATGGATAAGATGTGTGAGAGAACTCTTAGTTAAAGCCCAATAAACAATTGAAGCTGAAATATTTTGTAATTGTTGGGGGTTTGAGGGATTGTATTTTGGGAATTTAAGTAAGGAGATCAGTAGTTAGAATCTATAGAAAAATAACACCTAATAAAACAGAAATTTCTGTCAGCGGCAGTAAAATTAATGCTGCAAATATCTTGTATTAGGAGCAGCAGTGGTGGAACTCAGTAGAGACCGCTGAAATGAAAATTTTGTGATCACATTATGAAGCTTGTGGGGAGACCTAAGGAAAGTGATATTGATAATAGAAGAATTCTGGTGATGCTTTAAGTCTGCAGATTTGAAATTATACTGAGATTGATTATACTGTGCAACTTAACATCCATTCTTGCAGGGAGGAATTAATTATTAATGCTTTTGTTTATATACACGAGGGGAAAAAAATACCTAAGATGTTAAAGGCACAAAAGGCAGATCCAATTTTATGCCAAAGCAGGACAGTTACAGTATAGTTTATGTTCTAGAATTTCTTTCTCTACTCTAAAATTTAGTTCAGCTTTGACTTAAATAATGTAATGGATCATCACAGAAGATGTATGTCTTTAACAAGCCATTTCCAGAAAAATATCAAGTTGTCTGACTAGGAAGAAAGGCATGTCCAGAGGTTCTGAGTGCTGTTGAAAATAGAAGTTCTCTTATTAGAGAAAGGAAAGTGTTTGCTGCTTTTTCATTTGTTACAACATTGTAGAATATTAACATGACTTTGTACAACACTATAAATGGAAGTAGCTGTCAAAAAGATGGCATAATGGACCACCAATAAAATATAACACGTTATGAAATATGCCATTCTGCTTTTATTAATGAAAAAGCAGAAATACTTCTTAATGATTGAAGTGGAATTCTGCTATTCTAAACTAGCTGTATTAACAGGTATTTGTTTTTCGTCTTTCTTCCCTCACCTTCAGAACTACTTGATCAAGTATTTTTCATTTTTTATGGTTATAAAACAATTCTACAATATTTTTGTAGAAAAATTTTTACAAGTGTAATTCTTTTGGGCTTTTGCAGTGAAGTAGATATGACCATGCTCCTCATTTCTGTATTTTCCAGAATATTCATTTATTGCATTTCCCGGCTTCAACTTCTGCCCAAGTGTGATTGTTACCAGAATAGTTTCTTGTGAGGAGGAAACAAGAATGAAAGCAGATGGGATGTGAAATATACTTAGCTGCTATGGGCTCAGAAAAACTTTAAGTAGTTTCATAAATTAAATCCCCAGCTCTTTGATGTTAAGATTAAACCAGGTGGTTTGCAACAAGCTTGAAGTAATATCCAAGCTGCCAATAAATCCTGTATGGGAAGATCTTCAGTGAACTTCAAGAGAATGAGTCAATTTCTTGGCTCACATCTGATGAAGCAGTGTGGTATAAGAAGCAGTTGCTAAGAAGTTCCCATGTTTTGCCATCTGCTTCTGCCAAGCAGTAAAAGTTTCCCTTTCACCACACTTTGGGACTCCATGAAGTCCTGATGCTTTTCAGCTCCCCTGCCTCTACCTTCCTTTCTCAGAAACTTTAACAAAAAAAGTTTGACATATTTAATTTGGACTTTGGTTTGGTTTTGTTTCTCTGTTGTAGTAACTTGGTTTTTTATTGGGTAGAAAGGCAATGAATTCTCTTATGGATCATTTATGTCTCAGATTGTGAGAGAGACTAATAGTCTCAGTAACGTGGAGTGGCTCCTGCTGTGACAGTCAACCATCAGGATCCTGTGTCTTGGGAAATAGTCTTTTTGCGCTTATTTGTCTGCTTTTTGCATTCTCATTTAGTTGTAGTCTCAGCCACAGAAAACCTCTGCTTGCAATCTTGTGTGTTATTATTCACTCAGAAGAAACATACAGCAGCATGAAAAAAAAAATTCTTTTTGGAATTGATTTAGATTGTTCTTTTTCTGTCCAAGCCATTCCAAGTCCTTTATAAGCATATTTAGTAATACAAATATTAATACTTGAGCTGAACTTAGCTGCTTTATTTGTCCATGGTCTCAAAGGAGAAGCAATAAAGGAGAGAGGAAAGAATTTTTTAGAGTATACGTTATGTTGGTTTTGCATAGTCATGTCAAACTTGCAATGATCACCATTGGTTTTCTTCTGAATTCCACTGGAATGGTGTAATTTATGGATTTGGTGAGATGCACTTTAAAGCTTCCCCTTAGAAGTTTTTTTTAGTGTAGAAAGACTTGTATAAAGTCAGAGGGTTGTGTTTGCATTGTTTTGCATTTAGCTGGAGAACAGTCTTTCTCCTTGTTTCTATAATTGCCAGAAGAAAATTATAATCCTCGATTCATAAACACTTCTACCACTTAGATTCTTCTGCCACTAGCAAAAAGTCTTTGCAGCAGTCTCTCACTATGCAAATCGATGGAGTAAACCCAGGTGATGGCAACATCATTTCCCAATGCTGACAAGTTTAAAATATTGCTGTCTTCTGCTTCTATTCTATGTGTTGTAATTTATTTAAAGAATGAAATACTTTCTGGGATAAAAGAGCCTTAGTTTTGGTCTAAACAGCCTAAGAAAAAATGGTCCTCGGGGAGTCTTGAAGTAGGAATAGGCAGTAACTTACCTGAATAGTCTTTCCTCTTGTTAGTTAAATATTTACAAAAAAACAAACAAAAAAACCCGAACCCCCTACCCCATCCAATAAAACCTAAAAAACCAAACCTACAGCTTTTCTTAGGGCCCAGTTTTTCACCCTTGGGGAATGAAATTTTAATGTCATTGATAGATTGAAGTGCATTTACCTCTTGAACGTAGGAGGTAGTTTCTGTAGTTGTTTTCTGAGTGTCCTGATCAACAACTTTACCACTGAATTAATGCCATAGCATTAATAGAATGCTAGGGAAGCTGCAAAGGAAACTGAACTGGGACATTTGTCCCACACACATTGCAGAACTAACCTGTTGCTGACAACTGATGTCACTTTAGCAGTATTGTCGGCAGAACATCAGATATTCTTTGGTCAGAGATTTATTGGTCCTTTCTTAAGGGCAAGTTTAAATGAAAACCTAAACTTTTAAAATTCCCTGTGGATCGCTGTCTGAAAAGTGATCTTGTTCAGAAAATTCACATAGGTTTTTGATTTCAGAATCAAGTACATCCTGATTGATGTGTTGGAGCCAAGGGTCAAAAGGCTCCAAAGATCCAGTTCAGCTCCTTCTTCCAAACTTCAAAAAATCCTTTTTTTTGTATCTTAAAGCAAACTAAGTAATTTCCTTAATAATTTCTTTTAATTATCTTTCATAGAATTGAAATTCAGTTTTGGTTTTCACTTCCAGTCAAAAAAACAAATTTCAAAATTCCCAAATCTTCTACAGGAGAGAGCTGCTATGTCTGCACTATTTTGTTTTTATCACCTACATCTATTGCAACTGCATATTTATGTTTTATCTTTATAGCAGAATATTATGATGGCAAGTCTCATACTAAGGTATCACATGTTTGTTTTGCCTGTAACCTGTAAGGCAGTTGGGGACTGAAGTCCCAATGTTTCAACCACTACTGAAATCCCAGGTTATAACTTTGTAGCTTGTAAGAACAGAGACTTTGACAGTAATCAGCTTGTTCTTTCAGCTTGGGGATTTTTTTTGTGTGTGTGTTCTTGTTTTGGAAGTCCTGGTGAGCTCTCTTTCTGTCTTAATGTATAAATTTTTTTCATCTTGAAAATAAACCATACTGTGATATGAAATCACTTATTTAGTACGTGTGCTGAGATACATCTCAGCTAGTCTTATCCTTTGTACCAAAGCTAACAGTTCTAAGCTCATTAAGTAACCTCATTAACATGCTGAGCCTTTGTTGAAGCTGCACGCTGGATATCTTTTATTGGAAGGGAATTTGGTTCCAATGTAAATAAAGATTAAAGAAACTCTGACGTATTTTAGGAAGGGTAGTTGTACCTTAGGAAAAGGGAATCAAAGTTTAAAGTGTGGATTAAGTCATTGGCATAAGAAAACTGTGTATCCTCATAAAATGGATAGAGATAAGAAGTTGAGACAATTTATAGTATTCCTCTGAAGATTGTAAGCTGCTTAATGACAACAGTTTAAAATGTGTATTTCACAATTCATATATTTTTATGTATGATGGGCTGTAGTGGGATGAAAATTTATTTTGTGGTTATGATAAACTATAAGGCTATATGTTTTATGTTCTTAGTTCTGTTTCTACTTTCTTATTAGATTTTTGGCAAGCAACCTCATCTTTTTGTCTCTGGTATCACACCTCTATGTTGGGGAATGATCTTGAGGGTAGAACAGTTTGAATGAGCTGTTAGCACTTCAGGAAGTCAATTCCAGTGGTGTTAGGAACCACGTAGATAGGTAGATGGACAGCAGAGTCATAAAAAAATATGAAGAACAGAATGATTCCTGTTAAGTGCAAAATTGTTCCAAGAAGTACTATATATTTCCTTACTTTTTTTTCTTTATCCCTTAAGTCGTTGCGTTCAGATTTCTTTAGGGAAGGCCATGGGATAGATTTAGTATCACACTCTTTTCTCTAGATTCATGCCCTACTTAAAATCCTTCCAATTACACTGCTGTTGCCTCAGTGCCATGTCATTGTTTTCCTTCAGGTTTGCACCTGTTCTGTTCAATTAGAGCATTTCTTCTCCCTTTGTCATTGAAAGGGAGAATCAGGTCCCCAGGGAGCAGCTTGGAGTAAGCAAAGATGTGAACTAAAACCTTAATTCTAATATGCTCAAAGGTTGATGAAATTTCAACTTTGTGACCTGTCCATATGACACCATTTAAGACCATTTCACTTTTATTGATCTACTTATTTATTTAAAGTCATTTTACGCTCACTGAAAAGAATCTCCCTGTTTAAAACTGTAAACTTTCCATCCCTTCTCAGTAAATATCATCTGTACAAAAAAAAAAAAAAACCAAAAACAAAACCAGTGAGCCAATGTTTTTTTGTTGGTGGTGGTATTACCCATAAGGGCCAGGTTTTGTTTTGAGGCTTTCCAACATCTTACAAGCCAGAGTGATTTAGAAGACTTCACATATTTCTTTACATTATTTCTTACTATATTGAGGAGTAAATGGCTAGAATTATATACACACTTTGTATGGTGAAGAAATTGATAGTTCTAGTCACATGATGTATTATTAATAGGTGAAGCAGGAAAATTTGATGAAGAAATATATAGAGTGTGTGTACGTGAAGAGAAGGGACGTTAAAGGAGAGTTAGCCCAACAGACAGTAAAAGATTCTTCTCTTTCCAACTCAGCATAACTATTTCTGCAGTCAATGTTTAATAAATATTTAAACTAAAGGTTTAACCTTGAATCAGATACTTCTTGTCTAACAGTACCAAATTATTTGTAATCTAGTTCAGTGATTTTTATTGTTTGAATTGTGGTTCTAGATGGAATCAATTGAAGTTCATGATTCTTTCATGACGTGAGTCACCCCACTCCGGTTGAGTTATCAGCAACTACTTGAGAGAGCATTTATGTCATTTTCAAGATTGTTGACAATATTAATAAATGTTTACTTATCAACTACTTCCCCAGAAATGCCTATTTATGTCTTATCTGGTGGTTGAGGGAAAGCTCAGACAAGATCAGAGGTGAGTATTTGGATATTTTAAGAGACTGGTATCCAAAATATACCTTTTCTATGGAAAATGGTATTTTTACTTTTTTTTCAGGATTGTGATTTTGAAATTCCAATACTTTATTTCAAAGTAGACATTTCAAGTGAAGTATCTCTTTGAAATTTATTTTTAAAGCTTAAAATTATACTGTATTTTTAGAGGAATAGTTTAATTTCAAATTTTGTCTAACTGAAAAATATAAAAATGGTATTTACAGGATCTAGACTCAATTCTGCTATTAGGACTCCATTCATGTCCTAATATTTTTTGAAGTTTTGAGCAGAAAACAACCTTGGAATTTTCTGTGGGTTCTGCTTTTTCACTTTGTGTAGTCTTATTTGACTAAATAAAAATTTATACAACTATGATCAAATTTTGAAATTACAAATCATTCAGATTTTAGTCAGTGGCATCAACTAATTTGAAAGCATTTGAATTCTTTGCCTTTTTTGTTTGAGTATTTTTTACTTCATTTTCTTTTGAACAGTTATTTTGTTGATGATCACCTTTACATCCTTGCATTAAAACCCCCCAACATTAAATATACATACATACGTATATATTTGTATGAATACATACATATTTTAGAATGGAAGTATGTGAGGTTTTTATTAAATAAGAATTTGCAGAATATTTTTTGTGGCCTTGTATCATATCAGCAAGGAATTGGATGTACACCATAACTTGAAACAAAACCACTTCACATGATAGGGTGATGTTAAGTATTCCTAAATTAAGTCTAAATTATTTTCATGGCCACTCTTATTTCACATCTTATATCGCATTGTAAAACTGTTCTAAAGGGTCATTGATGCAAGACAATCAAAACCAGAGTTTCATGAGAAAAGAGTAAGGAAGTTAGAATGACTTTGCATCTGCTACCATTATTGTTCTTCAGAACATTAATCTGTTCAAACTCTCATTGTTTGAAATAAGAGGATCACAGAAGATGTTAGGTCATACAGTGCCAATGAATGTTCCTTGTTTAAACAACTAAATAGATGCAACTCTTTGACAGACTTTATTGCACTGTTACTATATAATATGAAGCAGCTTTCCTATGAACTGAAAATTGAATTGAGTATGTTGTCTGTACAACTACTTCAGTAACACTAAGCGTAATAGGATTTTGCAGTTATCATATCTTCTGAGTTACCGAAGTCATCAGTAGCTCATGAGGTGGCAATTCAGCCCTAATTAATTAAAGAGGTAACATGCTGAATAACTTTCCGTTGGAAAAGGCTTCTTATAAATGCTAATACCTTAGGAGCAACTACGATATGGTAAATTATGATTGTTGAACTCCTAACTTTTGTTATAACTAAGGGACAAGAGATTTGATAGTCTGTAAGAAGATGAATACTCTTGCAAAAAAAAAAAAAAAATAGAGGGATTCAATGGAACTGAAAAGGTGGTAGTCTTATTTTTCAATTGTATTTCAATGAGTGGTAATTTAATGCATTGTTAAAAAGGGATTCATCTTATGTGTCTTTTTAAGATTAATTAACCCTTCCTAATGCGTGTGCTTTCTGACTACTATTAATGTGCTGGCAAAAAGTAATCTTATTAAAGCAGGAAATGCAAAATAGTCTTAAAATCTTAGGGTCAAGAGAAGCACTTTAAGATATTATGAATTTATGTATTCATTTATTTGCTTATTTATACCGAGGAGAAAATAATGTCTTTCAACAAACCATGCTTTTACTTTTTCTCTAGTAAGTAGTCGTCTGGAGTTATGCATACTTTATTTACTGATAAAGGTTAAAGGGGAGTGGAGTGGAGAGGAAGGTGTGAACATAGCATTTAAATTCTTCGTCTTTAGGAACAACAACATGGTTCTGTTGAAATAATTTTCTTCAGTGAGGACAGCAGCATGGGTATGTCTGCTCCGGAACAGCAGTAGCACATCTTACTGCTATCACATATACATATAGGTGTATATAGACACAGAGATGAGGTATATATGTATATCATACGCATGTATCAATTCCATGTTTTCTCAGATAATGAGAATTCTGAGTTTCAGTTTCTAGCTTAATGTGAATAATATCTTTTATAATAAAGTCTGAATCTAATTGGCGCAATATACTTTTTAGCTGTCTTAGCATACTGACAACAGCTGAACAGGCATTTCACATTTTTAAATGCATTAATCAGGTAGCATGTTTGGCTATATTGTGAAACACTGAAGGAAACAATACATACCGCTCAGCCTGTTTCCATGGCTGTCAATCTGGCAACATATTCATTTCACAAAGAAAAGCAGCACCTTTTCATAATATATATTTCAAATATAACTGAGTACTGTTTCTTAGCAACAAGAGTTCGGTAGCCGGTGATCCTGAGATGAGCCATTGAAAAGGGGTGAAACGTGCATGTGCTTGTGAACCATAGTGCTTCAATTAGCAGGTAACTCACAGAGGAAACAAAAGTATTCTGATACCAAATTTCTCTCAGTAATTTTTGTTACTTTTACTAGGAGAGTAAAGGAGCATTCATCTGACCCCAGCAAAATACTGGCCTTCACTAGGAAAAAAATATTCTTTTCCCTCTTAGTGAATAGAATAAATCAACTTGAATTGCACACAAAAACATATGTGGAATAAATGTGACCTGACTATAAAACAGATGTTTTTTATGAATAGAACCTCAAGAAGTAATTACTCACAGCTTGTTTTAGAGAGACCTACTTTCTTTCACTCTGAAAAGAAAATGTGTGCATGTGTCATATTGTAACAATAACTTTGAGTGCTACTGATACTAAAGAACTTTAAAGATAGTGGAGCACTTTCTGACAAGTGGCATTTTCATGGACTCCTATTTTTACTCTGTGGCTAGTAAAGGACAGGCAGTGTGGGGAAAAAAAACACTGAAAAAGATAAATTAGCCCGGTCTTACAGCTCTCCCCGTGTAGAAATTTCCATCCTGGATCCAGATTTTACTACTTTTGCTCTTTCTGAAGTGGTCCTTACTACCTGAATGTAAGCTTTTGAAATCAATGGCATTCATCAAAGATCAGAATATACCAAGCCTTTGTAAAGAGCTTTAGGAAATTAAACATAAATCATATAAAGTGTCCTTCCATATGGATTTTTCTATAGAACAGAAGGATATATGAAATGATGTGAAATGGTTGTTTAGGTTAATTGACTTCTGCAGGTCCAAATGGCAATGGCAGAGATGATAAAAATCTCCAACTCTTACCTCGAGAGCCCTGTCTGGTTCCTGTGGCTACTTGTTCCTGTGGCAAGACTATAAAACAAATTCAGCATATTACTAGGCATATTCCCGTGTTTTCAGTGGAATTTAGATTAGCAAATAGTGTAGCAAAATAATGCAAAAGGAATAAGGGAGACTTCCCTTGGCTTTTATGGTCTTTGGATTATATTCTAAACATATAATTCATAGCTGAGAGAGATGAACCCGTAGATAATTAATGTTGAGAGAGATGAATGTGGTTCTTCATCCCGAGTTTCATTTCCTCAATTCATGTAAAAACCTTAAAAATACAGAAAAAAAGCTTTTGATTGGAAAATTGTTTAATTTCTTTCAAGTCAGCTGAAAGGGAGGAGCTATCAGAATCAGTAAGTGATTTTACTCTTTTACTGTCCAATTACTTGTGACTATTTGGATAGACCTTTAGCTTTGCTTAAGCTTAGTTTGCTGAACATACATACACGCCTTAAATATTTATCTTGTTCGTTGTAAATACTATCTAATAATTTTTGGTAAATAATAGCTCTTCACTAATCGGATATGTGGTGGTTAATACTAGATAACAGAATCCATATGTAATTAAATAACCCTAGTGAAGTGAGAGCACTAAACAATCAAAGGGGTCAACTACCAAATGTTAACAAGTAGTGCATTAGACATTATAGTTATTACGGTAGTAATTATCATTCAGTGATACATTTATAATGGTAAAAGCATATTCCCCAAAGGCATTCTTTATTGAAAAGCCACAGAATTTATGCAGGCAGTAAATGTCTGTTGTATTTATTTAATTTTTTTAAAATAAATACTTATTTTCGGCTCTTCTGTTCTATCTGCTAAACTTGTGTTAAATGTTACCGCTGATTTATTTTATTGGAAGATGCAAAGTGCTGTGTGATGTTTTGTTTATTTGTGCAAAACCTGTAATTATGAGGGGCAGTGCCATGAAATATTAAGAGACTTGCCATCTGTTTGTGCAAAGATGTTAGGTGTGGCTGTAGTCAAGGCTGATTGCTCTGGAGTGGGAGTGAAGTTTTTATATTTACGTTCCATATGGTACAAGCAAAATATGGCAAACAGTATTTTCAGATTGCATACACAAGGTGAAATCCTGGCTTTACTGCAGTCCAAGCCAGATTCATTACTGTTTTCAGTGAGTACAACTGTCAGTTTGTTGTCTTAGCTAGTCATTTTCCTTAATTTCAAAAACACTTGCATTTTAGCTACCATTATCACTTTTAACAAGTTCTCTACATTTGCAAAATCCAGCAGTTCTCAGCAACAGAGCAGCAATTCACAAAGATTGACAGTGGAAAAAAGAGCAGAGGTGTCTAAAGCAAAGACTGCAGAAAGAGTCATAGTCATTAGCCACGGTGGCCAGAATGTGTTGAAAAATAGTGTGGGTTTTTTTTCTTCAAATGTAACATGAATAAAACTATCACATTTTTATTAATGAAAAGGAAGATGATCTTATTTTGTGTTTCCCTGCATTTTAACACCTCTCTGCCAAAGGGAAGGGAAAGTACAGAAAGAGTGAGAACACCGCCAGAATGATCCTGTCTTAGAAAAGGAATTGAAAGGGGTCTCGTACATGATAATCTGTCGTTACAATTCATTGCATAAACTGATCCAGCTCTATCTTTAATCTGATTTTTATACAGTCAAATTCCCCTTGAAAAACTCATCCAGACTCTCATTGCTCTGATTGGAAATTTCTCTGTATGTCCATCCTAAATGTATTTGTGTTTAATTATTTATTCTTGTGCTGCTATCAAGCTATGGTGGCTCATGGCTTAGACAGGTGGACTCTTCGCTGGGTAAAAAACTGGCTGGACGGCCAGGCCCAGGGAGTTGTGGTGAATGGAGTCAAATCCAGTTGGCGGCCGGTCACGAGCGGTGTTCCCCAGGGCTCAGTTTTGGGGCCGATCTTGTTCAACATCTTTATCGATGATCTGGATGAGGGGATCGAGTGCACCCTCAGTCAGTTTGCAGACGACACCAAGTTGGGCGGGAGTGTTGATCTGCTCGAGGGTAGGAAGGCTCTGCAGAGGGACCTGGACAGGTTGGATCGATGGGCCCAGGCCAACCGTATGAGGTTCAACAAGGCCAAGTGCTGGGTCCTGCACTTCGGCCACAACAACCCCATGCAGCGGTACAGGCTTGGGGAAGAGTGGCTGGAAAACTACCTGGCGGAAAAGGACCTGGGGGTGTTGGTCGACAGCCGGCTGAACATGAGCCGGCAGCGTGCCCAGGCGGCCAAGAAGGCCAATGGCATCCTAGCCTGTATCAGAACTAGTGTGGCCAGCAGGAGTAGGGAAGTGATCGTGCCCCTGAACTCGGCACTGGTGAGGCCGCACCTCGAATACTGTGTTCAGTTTTGGGCCCCCTCACTACAAGAAGGACGTTGAGGTGCTGGAGCGTGTCCAGAGAAGGGCAACGAGGCTGGTGAGGGGTCTGGAGAACAAGTCTGATGAGGAGCGGCTGAGGGAACTGGGGTTGTTTAGCCTGGAGAAAAGGAGGCTGAGGGGAGACCTCATCGCTCTCTACAACTCCCTGAAAGGAGGTTGTAGCGAGGTGGGTGTTGGTCTCTTCTCCCAAGTAACAAGCGATAGGACGAGAGGAGATGGCCTCAAGTTGTGCCAGGGGAGGTTTAGATTGGACGTGAGGAAAAATGTCTTTACTGCAAGAGTGGTTAAACATTGGCACAGGCTGCCCAGGGAAGTGGTTGAGTCCCCATCCCTGGAAGTATTTAAAAGACGAGTAGATGAGGCGCTTAGGGACATGGTTTAGTGGGCATGGTGGTGTTGGGTTGACGGTTGGACTCGATGATCTTAGAGGTCTTTTCCAACCTCTATGATTCTATGCCTTTAATGATTGTTTTGCTTTCCTGATGTCTGGCCACTGGTGGATTTATAGCTAATCTCTCAAACATTTTTCTAGGTGAAGTAATCATTATATTTTGAGTGTTGTGCTAGCTTTGACTTTCTGAAGCCATGATAGAGTAATGCTACTTCCAAGTTCTCTTCAGCTCTTTCAATAACTAATTACCTATAAGACTGTCTCTCTTAATACGTGGATGGTTCAATTCTGGCTAACTTGCCTTTAGTGCTTTCTGCATGGATGATGAAATACCTAAGTAAGGATCTATCAAGATCTAGGAAAACCTATCCATGAGTTTTACACAGGACTTAGTTGAAAGTATTAAGACATTAACTCTTCCCAGCTTAGATCATGGCACAGTGTCCAGGCAGTATAGCAGAGCTTGTTTCTGAGAGATTACTACAAAACACAGAGATTGTATTTTAACTTGAAATCATAGCACTGTGATGTCTTCCTTGCAGTCACAAGGGTATCTTTAAATTTAGATTTCGAGTTTATTGGAGCAGGGCCTGTCTCTAACCATGTAGTTTAGTTTATATGCTGCTCATCCCAGTAAGGATCCCGATTTATTTCCGCTATTACCATAATAAAAAATATAAGCAGCAATAAGGTGAAATAATGTGAAAATAGAGAGCATAGATTTTAGTCAGCAGTCTTTAGAAATGTTGTGTTTCACATTTTTAAATTCTGTGCTGATGGTTTACTGAAGGAATGAGGGCAATTTACATTTTAAAGTTTAGTTTACAAAATTGGCTTGGCTCATTAGAAAGTCATGGTTGGATTTTTACAAATCTGTCCCTTCTCCCTGCTTATCCCATCCTCTGCCCTATTGATGTTTAATCTCTGCATACATGCGTAGCATTCCCATCTTCCAATAAAAGAGAAAACTGCTCTTAAACTCTTCATTACATAGGTATCTTGAAACAGCCTTATCCTGCAACCTGTGGAAGACATTTCACTGATTTTTAGACTTACTTGTCAATGTTCACTACCAAACAACCTACAGGATTGCAGCTGCGGACATACTAAATTTATACCCACTTCATTTGCAAATAGCATAATTGAGAATTCCATTTAATCTAGGTATATTCCATGCTGACTTTTACATCTTCCTGAAGCTTCCATTCTCATCAAAGATTTACATGGTTGTGTTACCTGCTTTTCCTCTCTCTCTTTTTTTTTTTGGTCAGCTAATGGCTATTCAGAATGCACATTTTATATGAAAAAGTGTTCAATTATTATTTTTTTTTCTCCTGGACAATTTGAAAAACAGGAAAGCAAAATTAACATTAAAAGCTTGAATTCTGACTTGCACACAGATAAAGCTTGATATTCAGATTCTTCTGTGGGCTGCTTTCATTCTGGCTCATATAGGGAGGCATAAATTAAGCCTTCTCTGCATACCAGCCTACTTTCGATTGGAGTTTCATCTCCATGAAGGACAAACAACTTTATGTATGAGGTTTCCTGCATACCTGCTGTTCAGACAGGATGCAAACATTTCATACCACAAGCTTCTCTTTTAATATGAGTAAGCAAGGTCAGCAATAGGCATCATCTGGAACTGAATCTCAGTATGAAGGTACATCTGGTGACAAGTTGCATGAGACTTTGAAGCACACAGGTTGCAGAGTGGCCAAGTAGGTGACAGTGTGAAGTTGTTCTGAGGATGCCTCTTCATTAGCTTTTAATTTAGATCAGGAAGGAGCTTTTAAAATGAATCGTCCAGTTGTCTCCTCTTACTGTGTTTTGCTTCAGATTGCGCAGTAGGCTTGGGGATCATGATCTGGACTCCTTTTGAATGAAAGCAAACTGAAAGTTACACTCAGGAGCACACCTTTCATAGTCGAGCTCATCATCAGAGGGGAGCTAGTGCAAGAGGTGTGGAGCACGGGTGTCAGGTCCTCATCACTGACTTTTGGCTTCATGGATCTCCTGTTGGCCCATCCTGGTCTCTGTGCGCCTGTTGTTTGGATACTAACACCATGTATCACACCACTGTGAATAATTATTTGTTCTCTTATTAAAGATACATACTAGTTTGCAAACATGGATTCCTTTCATATTATTGTAGGGTTCCATAAAATGCAATAAAATCCCCTTAGGTCTGCAAAACTGCGTGTGAAGTTTTTCTACAGTTATGCGAGAACTGCTAAGATGATGACCACCCATGCAGTAATTCAGCTTTTTTTAAAGTATTAAATAGGACATTCATCTCTTTTGAGTTTTAGAAGCAGCCTATTTTCAAGATTTTGCTTCTGGTATTAAAAGGTTCATACTTTATCCAAACCAGAAATTAAACACTTAATGTATTGCTGTTTATGTTCTTTTTATGTATGTGTGTGAATATTTTTGTTGTTCTAATAGGAAGTGAAGAAAGTTGTTTGGGCATAGGGGTTTTCTGTCAAATATACAAGACAAGCGATCATCAGAAAATGGGCCGCAACAGAGTATAAAAATGAACAAATAGCAAAATATGTTTTTTTGTTACTCATAGAAACCATGCAATGTATGAAAGTGATTTCACTGAAAGTCCAAGAGTCCTCCTTTCCTTCCACTTGTCAATTTTTCATTTCTTTGTGACAGACATTGATCTAGAGTAACTTAGGTTGAAGTTACTGGGTGGAAGTTAGGGACTGAGAAGTTATAAAGTAAAGCTTTAAAAATGTATTTGGTTTGACAATTTGGTTTGTTTCTCCACTTGCTGTTGAAAACAGTGAATAACAGTCGGGATTCTCCAGCTGTCAATAACTGTTTCAGCAACAGAAGTGTTGCTGATTACAATGTAGTTTGCCAATCTTGTAATAATGGTGGCAAAGTGTAATACATGGTCCAGGTCATCTGTGATCTTTGCTGCTGTATTATAAACTGGTAGAAGCATACACTGCAACAGAGTGGAAAGCTTGTTCTCTTTGTACAGAGTTCTTTGACACTACCAACTCTTCAGAATCATTTTAGATTCAGATCCTCAAATGAAATGCAGATGTTCAGCTGACAAAAATCAATGCATGATGTCATGGAATTCTAGGAATCAGAAGCAGTAAGACAAGATAATTTTATTACCAATTTTACAGTCTGGTGTGATTTCCCTGACTTCTGACATCTGCATACAGGGACCATATCCTTTCTTGAAGGATCATTCCTTGTGTACACTAACATCTGTGATCTTCATCAAAACCCATAGCTTTTCGAAAGTTAGAAGGTTAAAAGTTAAGAAACTGAGTTACTTTTATTAAGTGTGAGTGAAGAAGTAGGCATTGTTTTTTATAGTAAGTTCTTACTGTATTGTTAAAAAGAAAGATGGTATTGCAATAGCTCAGTTGCTAATACTAGGTATGCTCATGGGCTGTGTTAAGCTTGAAGTGGTTCCATGTGATGATCAATTGTTTAAGTAGCATGCATTTCAACGGCACTTAAAACTTGTACTCACATGATTGACACCAATGATTCTGAAGGAGACACTATAGTCTGTCAAGTGGGTAATTTGTTTTTTTTAAAAATTGCTTGAATACCTGTTTACGCGGTAGACTATAACAGCGGGGGAGACATTGTGACGATATAGCCACTAAATAAGATGGTTACCATTTTTTTAAGTATCTGAAATACATGCCAACAAAATCCGGCACGATGGCTTTGAGGAAATGGATATTCGTATACCTGTAAAATTCTGTAAAGACATGTTTTTGGTCTAGCTGCCTCTAGTTTTTAATCATCAAAATTATTAGTAGCTTGAATATTCCAGTGGGATAAGCTTCAGTAAACAGGGGATCATAGTATTATTGCTTATATCTTCTATAATGCATTTATATAAGATATTTGTTTTGTTTCATGAACAGTTACTTCTTAACAAATTGTTGGCCTGACCCGAATGCTCGTGGAACTTGTGGGAGTTTAAGCAAGGTAGCATTTGTCAATATGGTTGATAACAGCTTGGTCTTATATCTGTTACTCCACTTCGGAGCGGGATTAATCTAAATAACAGATAGTCATCATTAGTGGGGAATAAGTCACGTGTGGAGTGATAGGAGGAATTAGTATAGTGTCCTCTACATGTACTTCCCGTTCCTAATCCACAGTAGCTTTCCATGGTAGAAAGCACAAGCACTGAGATGGATTCCCATAGCATTTGGTCCCCTACCTCCATCCAGAGGGCTGAATGCAGTCACCCAGGGCAGTTACCCACCCTCAACAGTCTCCAGACCTTCCTTTTTCCTGAAGGCCCTCTGTGAGTGTGTTGTGGACCCACCGATTGTAATCGGTGTATGGCAGTCTGTTCTGCATGGTTAATTTCACAAGGTGTCTACATAGTAAAATCTCTGATGCTAGTAAGGGCTTTATACCCTGTAGAGCTGGTAGGATTTTGCATTGCTGCTGCATGTGAACAGTGGAAGTCTGCTGCCAGCGTTAAGTAAAAGATAGCTGAGTCTGCAAGGGGTTGTAGGGTAATGCAGAAATACTGGCCTGACCTGCTTTCTTAGCATAGCCTCCCTGGGTTTACAGCATAAGGGTCTACTCTTTATAACGTTACCTTTCAGAAGGTCTCTTCATTCTTTGGACACAAAAGGAAAAATAGAAGAAGGGGTGTGGAGGAGGACCTCAGCTTTTACCTTGTACTTTCTTGACTTCTCTGCTTTTAAATACAGACCATAGGATTTCTGTTCCACCTCAAACCTCTGCTAACCTCAATGAGAAATGTGCGTGTTCATCAATAAACACTTATGCTCTTTTGGAGTGTTTATGCAGGGAGCTGTGTTTCACCCATGTGTTACGAAGTGCAGATGATCACACACTAAGGGCACAACTGGTTCTTTATACAGTTCTTCTCTCTCTTCCCTTGCTGTTAACTGTTCCCATTTTTTAGTTAATGAATGGAATAAAGGAGGAGAACTTACACATGGCTCTTACTAGTACTTTGGAGTAAGAATTTTATATACCTCTTTCGTGGACACAGACTGCAGGCTCTGCTCAACCTATGATGCATTAGAAAAGCAGATTTTAAAAGATTACAACTTCAAGCATCTGATACTGGTTGAAGTTTTTCAATTTCTGAATAGTAATCTTTTGTTTAATATTCTTAGTGAATTAAATCTCTTTGAATTCTAGAAACCTTTAATCTGTGTATGTAATAATAAGAAACACTGCTGTTGAAGTGCTGAATGCTTTGTTCACACATTTTTAAGTTTCAGGGATCTGTGATGAGAATACCAGAATGTCCTTTGTAGAAGATTATTTAGATCATAGGCTTTATTGACTGGTGAAATAGTGTTTATCTTCATAATAAGAAAATGCAGGAGCTTTAAAGCAGAATGAAGAAAACCACTGAAAAGAAGTCTCTTTCCACTCCAATCTCATTTGTTGAAAGAAAATGCATATTAATTAAAAATTTAGACACTTCATTTCTGTTGCAAGGCTCCTTGCAAAAGACAAATTATTTTATACATCTAGTATGTGTTAGAACTGACAGATGAGATTAATATGCTTCTTAAATTACCATTACCAAGGGTCAATTAATAAGTGAACTAACCTTGTGAAAGTCATTCTGAAAGACTAGTTACGGATCTGTAATGGTCCCTGTCAAATTACGTAGAATTGAGAAAATGAGAAAGCTGTCAAATAAATACGATACTTACTAATTACATTCTGCGTAAGGTAAATGAGCTTTTGTGGTTGTTGGTGGAAGGAACAAGAAATAAGTCTAAGAAATGTTACCGATAAT
Organism: Aptenodytes patagonicus; assembly: GCF_965638725.1. Lineage (NCBI taxonomy): Eukaryota > Metazoa > Chordata > Aves > Sphenisciformes > Spheniscidae > Aptenodytes > Aptenodytes patagonicus. Next base: position 4,791,431 of record NC_134959.1, on the reverse strand, counting down.
TATACACAGATTTGGAGTAAAATTTACTTGAGGGAAAGTGTATGTACAGAAACCTGTCTTGGTAAGAGAAAAGTGAAATTTCTTCGAAGTCACAGAATAGGTGATGTGAAGGTTGAATGACTGTTAGAGAAATATTTCTTAGGCTATCGTATCAACTATCACCATGGCAAATGCAGAAATCCCCTATTTTTTTCATTCTTTGATTATGATACACTTTTTAGTTGGCCTCTTGATCTTTAGATGTTAACTTACTTATAGAAATAAAGATTTCATTATGACGAGAAAGCAAGCAGCCATGTATGCTGTGTGACTTGACAAAAATGAACACTGATACTAGGTTTCTCTCTGTGGGAAGGACTTTAAAAAATACTTAGCTCCATACCTGCAGGCTGACCAAGGGTCATATTATTCACTAATCTTGTTTCTTGTGACCAGGTTACAAAACTACAGCAGATATAAAAGCAAGATCACAGAAAAATAGTTTGCATTCTTCCAGAAAATACTGAAGGTTTAAGACACTTCCAGCAACAAAATCACTGATAAAACCATTTTCGGGTAAAAATTGGGCCTTCAGAGCTGTTGGCAACTGCAAATAGGTTTTCTGCACTATAGGTTTCAATGTGAGCCCATTTCTAGGTTACTGGGTTGTGTCTGTTAAATTATCTAACTACATCTATTACTAAATATTATTATACAAATATTAAATACTATAAAAAAGCCTAAACTACCTGTATGGTATGAATCTTGAAAAATAGCAAGTCAAACCAAACACCGGGTTTGCTGTGATGGCAGTAGTGGCTGTTCGTGCATCTGGTTTCTAATAATATGAGTTTAAGAAATTTGGTATTGATATGAATATTTATAGATTAAAATAGTAGTCATGGTGTTGGATAGGATAATCATACTACCATATGCTTCCATGAAGCTTTGAGCTGGAAATTACTTATGCCAGCCCTATAAATGTTTATAAGGGAGGTCGAGTCAGAGTGTACCAGCAATGCCATGTGACTGAAGTGATCAGTCAGCACAGCTGTTCAATGCTGTATTCAAAACCTAAAGGCTGAAACGTGTTCAATTACAGTGTTTGATGGATAATTTTAAATGATAAATGTGGTTCTGAAAATGAACCTGTTCAGAGAAAAGGCAAAAAGGTTAAAGAAAAAAAGCTTCCACACATTTATTCAGTTCTGCTCTCTATGATCTTCTGCTAGGTAAAGAGCAGAACATAGAGGAGAAAAATAAACGTAATGTCAGTTTTCTTGTCTATTGTTTCATTAGTAATAGAACATTTTTCTAACGTTGAAAACCCTGTGTAGATCAAGATATTTTTGGTGAGCAACTTCCTTTTAGTTAAACTCTTACATGATATAATTTATCTGCTGTCAAACCCAGCTGAAGTAACATAGTTTGGTACTAGCATATTCCAGAACATGTCAGGATTTGATGAGCTATGAATATTGTGTTTAGTAGTATGCATTTTTATAAGATTTTTCCCAACATTCTACTAAACAGACAGTACCTCCTTCTCTGAATGTCCTTTTTTTCTGCAGGAAAATGTTGCTGGTTTACAATTTTGGTTCCTTGCTGAAGAAGCAATCCACAGACGTGCTTATTTGTTTGACCTTTTAGTGAGAAAGATGAGGGTCTGATTACTTAAAATACGTTTGTCAGGCATGTTTTCTGTGGTTAAAACTTCCACTTTCTTTGAATTGTTTAGCATGAAGCTCATTTATGTTCTGATAAAGAGTAATTCTTTTTAAGTGTAGTAGAATTAGGGCAGGTGACTAGACTCAGTCCACTAATCTCTCTCTCTCAGCTGTCTCCATTTAATGGTATGTATAAGCTATTTGTAGAAGAACATAGAGTGCCATCTATTGAACAATTATGTGATCCTGCAGCCCTGGTTTTGAAAGAAGGTGAGACACAATCATATTTGTAAAACATTTAACATACAGAAAAGTTAACAGCCTACTAGAGATTTTAGTATGTTTCCTTTCGTTTTCATTTCCTTCTTTGACATAAAGTGAAACAAACACAGAACCTTTAAAATAATTATTCTTGGTCTACTTTACTTGTGAGAAAATTATTAGATCTTTCTACTTTCATAAGTAGATCTAATAATTTTAAGTTGTTTTTTTTTTGCAGCTGATTCTGCATTTCTTATGAAGGGGTTTCGCCCAAACGATAAACTTTGCTCTATGATATCAGTTCCTGAAACACTTGTTTTCATTTCTGCCTTCAGTATCTGTGTTCACTGAACAGTTTTTATATGGCAAGTGATCATATTACAGTGATCTATTGTTTGTTACTTCCATATTTCTTAAGATACTGTAGTACTAATAAATATGGTTGCTATACATTTTTAGGTGCTTTTTCTCATTCAGGTGCCTTAGAATTTACTTGGTGTCGTAGTAACAAACCTTTAGTTCTGCAAAGCACCTCAGTTACAAACAGAATAGTTTTACTATTTGCTACTTACAGAGAGAATAGTTTTACTCTCTTTGATAGGCTCTGTATGGTTGATGGATTGCTACTGATCTGAGCTCAAAAATCAAACTCTTGGTATCGATTGGACTGAGTTTCTGTATGTGTTTTGCATTGAGCTAGCAAGTTACTTAATAGTGATGGATTTATAAATAGGTTACTCCAAATAAAAGAAATTATCTTATATTTGAACTAGCAATATATTGATGAAAAGTGACCTTGCCAAGTCGAAGGAGAACACCACTTTTTGGTGATGTAGCAGAACTGAGTGAAAAAGAACTTTTATGCAATTTGCAACTAATTGTTATTTTATTGAACAGTAAAGTCCAATCATTATGTGTGCTGTGTGTTTCAACTTAAAAACTAGAAGGAGACAGGAACAATGCAATGGAGACAGGACTAGACCTAGTCACATCTAGGCGGCACCAGAATTTGGTGAAGAATAAATACTAGGTGCAATCTTGTTTTTCTCTTTTTAGACAGGAACTTGTGCAGTAAGATACTATTTGTACTCACTGGGGCTACTATCAACTATGTTGGTAATAAATGGTGACACTTCAAGCTATAATTAAAGACATTTCATGAAAATCATACTGTATTGTTAAAATACCTCCCTCTTTTAAAAAAAGTTCAGATTTTAATATGCACAGGCCTATTATTTTTAGAAAAGATCTGTACTGTGATGTTAAGTCCCTTAATTGACATAGCTAGGCTCAAGGGGAGTACAATGGAGTAAAATACCATAGGATGAATTTCCATTACTTTGTGAGTGCAATGACACTTTGGGACTAAATACATTAAGGTTGAATAGTCTAGTCTATGCAAGAAGTCACTGTGATGCTTCCGAGCATAAACTTCAGAGGGTCTGTTCAAGGACTTCCTGGTCTAGGCTGTTTAAGGTTTGAAGAGAAAAAAAAAAATGCTACGCCTCAGTAGATTTTAACAGGACTTCTCCTGCTTTGCGTGTTTGTTTCTACCATATATTTAATTTTCCAGTCTTATCATGGTAAACCTGTTTGAAATTAGTTGCCTTTATTTAATTGCTATTAGTTTGTAATAGGGCATGCTTTTATTTCTGTTATGACTGTAATTCACTCCTGGTGTTCTGTTAGTGATTATCTCTGTGGTTACAAAGATACTTTTCTTGTTTTTTCAGTTACAGATTTGCAATAGGAGAAGCAAATTTTACTGCATCAGCTTGCTGTCATGAGTTCTGAAAGTTTATTCCTTTTATGATCGTTTATTTTGCAGGTATATGAAGAAGAGTCTTGCTGATTGTTGTAATTCGAAAAGGCCTTTTTTTATTTGCAATTTTTGGTGCAAATGGCATTTAATGAATTTTGTGACTGACTATATCCAGACTTTATTTTTGCTGTAATAGCTTTGACTTTCCAAGTCTCCCTTTGTTGCCAAATACGTACAGTTTTGTTTTTCTAAGCATTTTTTCCAGTTGCATCAAGCAGTGAAAAAGTAGAGATCTGCAACATAATAATTTTCCTTGCAAAAAATGTTTTAGTTATATTTTTGGACT